>NC_055993.1:62358630-63608630 GCF_018446385.1 Zingiber officinale
AATAAGGGGCAATGAATCCCCTTAATTCCTCTTTAAGTTTTCGGCAAAAATCAAAGAGAAAGAGGGAGAGAAAGGGAGGAAGGCAAGTTGCCTTTCTCTTGCTCTTTTCTTGTTTTCTTTTGGCTAGCTTTTACTCTTACCTTTATCATGAGTTTCCCTCCTTTGCTATCAATATCTTCTCTCTATCCCAATTGGTTTATACTAATTAATTCTATGAAATATAATATAAGAGGTTTATGGTTCAATCCTTGACCTCCTCTTCTTTTTATTTCATTTTATTTCTTTTTGCTTCAACTCACTTCCTATTATTTTTCTAAGGAAAAATCCCACATTCATATATTTATCTTACAAGCTTAGTGGGTATTACATTGAATGTGCTGAAATTCCGTTCTATTTCAATTTTCCTATACAAAAATTGTACAAGTACTGAACTTTTTCCTAGCAACCCGCATGTTCGATCAAACATGTGTTTGATCAATCAAGCAAGTTCTTGACGGATCAAAGCACACCTTGATTGAAGTATAAGATCACTGGCCTCTTGTGTTGGTATTCAAAATCGATACAAAGAAAACTAAGCTAATTATGCAGTAGAATCAAAGAACTAGTTGTACCTTTCCTTTGTAGCTAAAGACCTCTTGATCTTCTGTTGTATTCCTCTCCTCTTCTTGAGTTTAAGATATCGTATGTCCGTTAATTAAATGAGTTACTGATAATTCAATTAATTAACATCTGATTCCAAGAGTAGTACCACTCAACTTTATTATCATGCCAGACTAAGTCCCCCTGCAAGGTTTACATGATAATCCTTATGAGCTCCTCAAGGGGACATCATCAACCTAAATAATTAGGACACAGATTTCTTCTATAATCAACAACACACCATATAAACAGTATTATTTCCCAACTCATCGGGCCTATTGATTTAACGAATAAATCTCACCCATTAATAAGTTAAAGAAATAAATGATAGGACCTTTGCGTTTGGCTTGAGGGGGGGTGAATAGCCTTTCTTCGATTTTTCACCTACAACTTGTTAGCGGAAGCAAAATAGAAAGAAATGAAAAGCAAGAAAACAAGAGAGCAATGCTAACTCCGTGGTTTACTTGGTCTCCACCTCCTTGAGGTGACTAATCCAAGGCACACACCACACGATCACGCTCCAATATGAACTTCTCCTTCTCGTTATCACAAATGAAGGTGGAGAAACCTTTACAAGGGTTGCCTCTTCCTCTTACAAGATGAGATCTAGGTTTAGGAAGAAGAGACTCAAATCTTTTTCTTTGAAATCATTTGGAGAGCTCACTTTTTGCTTAGCACAATGAGTATACAAGATCATATTTTGCTATAGTTGTTTTTCCCTTTTTATATGTCTTTGTAAGTAGTCGTTCCTCACATAACCGTCATCTTCGATCGATTGAGCACATCTCCAATCAATTCAAATATAGCCGTTGAGCATCGTTACGATCGATTGGGCCAACACAGGATCGATTCAGTCAATTCAATCGATCGGGCGATCGATTGGTTACCTCCAATCGATCGGCTGATCGATTCAAAATCGCACTTCTCCTTCGTGTAGAAACCTTGTGAATCGATCGACCAATCGATCCAGGTTCGCACTGTGCTCTTGCGCAAAGCATGTGAATCGATCTCCTGAACGATTGGATTACTCCAATCGATCGGCTGATCGATCCAAGTTTATTCTGTGCTCTTGCGCAGAGGCTGTCAATCGATTGACCGATCGATTGGTTTATTCCAATCGATCGGTTGATCGATTTAGCAGTGTTCTGTTCAGTTTTGCGCCTCAATCGATTTACCAATCGATTGCTTGTTGGTTTCCCAACCAACACCTCATGCCAGATAAACGCATCCCTGGACTTTCTTGCCAAGACTCTGGTCCTCGACCTCCTTCGACTTCTCTTGCCTTACACCCGGTCTTCTGACCTACAAGGACTTTCTCCAGTAAAACTTACAGCACACGTTAGATCCAAACGTATTAACCTAAACTTAAATAGTTGTCAACACATTGAAAACACCCAAGGCATGATTGCACCAACAATCTCCCCTTTTTTTGATGTTTGATAATCTATTTGAGTTTAGGCTAATTTCCAACACATTATAATAATAAGATGATAAGCAGTAAATAGCAACAAGCATGAGCTAACATAAATACAATATCGTTACTAACTAGGCATAAAAGTCATCTTTCTTGATTATAAGCAATAATAGCAAATCATATATGACTAAGCATGAATTTCCTTCTTAATTAAGCATAAACTTCAATTTACATCTCCCCCTTTGTCAAAGATCAAAAAATAAAACTCCCCCTCAATTTGTGCACTAAGCAAACACAATAAATCCGAGGGGTACTCCCCCTAAAGCACACAGATATCAACATAATATAACAACTTGGATTTTAGAAGCATAATAAAATATAGAGAAGCAGAGTATCATATATCCAAAATAAAGTGAAGTTCATAGAGGGGCTCCACAACAAATATCCACATAACGTACAATAACATGAGTCATAGAGGGACATAAAACTCAATGAGATCATCTCCTTGAGTAGTGGGAGCAGGATCAGAAACGGCGATAAGATCAGAAGAAGGGGCAGATGCAGTAGTAGGAGCAGGAGCATCAGCAGACGCAACAGCACCCTTAGGAACATCTGCAGCAGGAGGGACGGGATCTGTGGATGGAACAGACTGAGACGGATGCCCAAGAGCTCACCAAATCCACTAATGTGTCCAGAGTCGCCTGCATCGTAGTCTGCCGATGGACCATGGTGTCCATCGCTGTGCCCATGCTAGCTACCTCCATGGTCAGCTCCTCAAGACGGGTATCAACAGTCTCCTCGGATGTTGGAGAATCAGGCTTGGTGATATCCTTCTCAGCATCAGCCGCTGCAGGAACTAGTGCCTTACGGCCCCCAGGTGGCGAGCCCTGGGTCCCTCACCAAGAGCACGTCTATCATGCCATCGGACTCCCTCTAGACCAGGCGCCAAACCCGTCTTCGTGAAAGAGCGGGAAGAAATCCGAGAGTAGGCAACGGTCATGGTCTCCAGCCGACCCCGAGAGACATCTATCTTCATGAACTCCAGCCAGTCAGTGATGAGATGACCTAAAGGCATGTGAAACATCTGCTGCACTGGCTGAGTAAAATGAATGATGAAATGAAATATGTTCAGAGCAATGTTGAAGTTAAGGGAATGCCGAATGGCATATAGGGCAAACATGTGAGGGGGACGAAGAGTGGCTAAGGCACGTGACACAATGGGAAAGAGACAGTTAATGATCACCTTAAACAGGGTGGTGTTCTCAGCCGACAACTCAAGAGAAGAGAAAGTAGTGATCTATGCATTCGGCCCGTCTGGACGAGGACGAACAAAAAGGAACTGATGCATAGATGTAATGTGGAGATGCTCAAAAGGTGGAGGCAACTCATTAGGAAGTGTGGGATAAAAAATAAAATCATTTTCGGATGGTAGACACCCTATAAAGGACTGAAGGATCTCATAGGAAAAGTCCAAACTCCGCTTCGCAACGCAAGTGCGATAGTTGACACCATCAGAAGTGTGCAAATTGTTATAGAATTCAGAGATAAGGCTTACATTGACACTCCGCTCACAAGATAACAACGACACAAGTTTATAGTCCCTGAAACGGGAATAGGTATCAAAATAAGAGTCCTTGTAGAATTGAAGATCAACAGACCTAGGGGTTATTAGTTTGAAGGTATATTTGTTAAAAGCTTGCTGCATAGCAGCATTAGGAAAGTGCTGATCAGTGGGAGGTAATGGGTGTTATGGTGGTATGGACGAACTTTCGCCTGATTCATGAACTTTTTGTTTCTTCCTATGGTTAACCAATGAAAAGGAACAAGCAATGGCAAGATAATTGGCAGTGCAACATAAAAAGCAATGAAGAAAATGCAAGAAAAATGCAAAACCAAAGGAGAGAATGCAATGCAAGACACACAAAATACACAAGACACACGGAGATTAGCAATCCAAGTATAGGAGCAAGAGCCAAAGAGAAAATGGGAAAAGAGGGAAGAATTTACCTAGGGTTTGGAGTCCTTATTGGGCGACGCAGAAATGAGGAAGAAGAACCGGCCCCGTGCATCGAGAGAGGAAGAAAGGAAGCGGGAGAGAGATGGAAGAGCGCTCGTCGCCGGAGAGGGCCGTCGGAGAGGATGACCGATGCAGGCAGGAGAGTCGCCGGGAGAATCACCCAAGCTAGGGCATGGACGCAGTCGAGAGGGAAAAGAGAGGAAATGAGGATACGTGAGGGTGGACTTTAGGTCAACAATGATTTAAGTAAGATTTTAAATCTACAATCGATTGACCGATCGATTGAGAGGAAGTGAATCGATCGGTCGATCGATTCATGAAGCCTCTATTCAAAAATGGAAACGCATTTTAATTGATCCATCGATCGATTCAAACAAGCTGAATCGTGAATCGATCCATTGATCGATTCAGATGGCGTTTGTGGAAATTGAAATTGCATCTCAATTGATCCATTGATCGATTGAAACATTCTTAATCGATCCATTGATCGATTCAACTTCCCTTTATGGTGAAGTATGAGCTCCCCAATCGATCGACCGATCGATTGGGGATTCAGATATTACTGCATTTCTGAAAATTTTTAGATACAAGTTTTGAAAATGCATAACTAAATGTATACTACCCTAAAAATCATGAAATTTCGTTTAGACACTATATATGGCTCATATTCTCAAGGAAACATAAGGTTAAAAAAAATGACTCTTATTTTCGAAGATTGACACAAAATTTGACAATCGTCGAAAACTTAAATATTTTTGTGGATTCGTACTAACTATTCAATGGTAACTCCCATCCAAATATAAACTTCAACCAAGGTTTCAAAAATAAGTTTTATACACATTATAAAGTTAACATTTCCAATCATAATCATAGGGCTAAGTGCACATGATTTGTACACTTGCTTTCCCTATGATTGGACCAAGGTAATGTAGGATTAATGTTACTAGATGTCATATTGGCTCAAAGTAATGTATCATGACTAACATGTTGAACCAAAAACATCATCCTAACTATTAGTTAGAACCCTAGAGCCAATCATATGATGATTGTTGTATGGACTCATTGTATCATATTCCTATGTATATAAAGGCATTTGTTTTGGTTATTATACTTACTTGTATTGGTGCCAAATAACTAAATATAATAGCGTCCTTGAGTAGAAGGTTCTTATCTATATCAATCGATTGGTTGAATCGATAGTGAGATGATATAGAGAACACTACTCATAATCATTCCTAGTCAAGTATTAATATTCAGGGACAATGTTAGTGCGATGAGACTAGCATGTAGGTCAATTCGATGACTTGATCTCACAAGTCATGGATATAGAGATATCAAGTTGACACATGTGTCTGCATTGGAGAATGTATACTGAATGACCCGCCATGAGAAAGTATCATGGATCGTTATATGAGTGTCATATACTTTCTCATGTGGCTATTAGTATGACTATTAGTCCTTGGACCTGAAGTCACCATGGTTCCCTACATAAGGAGTTGCATACTTTGGTTTCGTCAAACGTCACCCGTAACTGGGTGGACTATAAAGACGATTACTGGGTATATAAAAAATTATGCGGAGGGATGTGAGTGATGTAGATAGGATCTACCCCTCCTATATAACGGGAGTGGTATCATTATTCTTGATAGAGTGCGACCCCAAGTGCATGGTCATGCCCAAATGAGTCAATATGAGATATTGAGCTCATTTGATTATAGTGAGTCTACTTGGAGTTCAAGATTTAGATTGATCAGAGGATGACACCATCTATGCCTCAAATTGATCAATCTAGATGTCAAGGATAGAAGGACATTGTCATATATTGTGAAGAGTCACAATTAGTAGTCACAAGGTGATGTTGGATCTCAACATTCTTGTAACTTGGGTAGTAATGATATGTTGCTAGATACCGCTCATTACTTATACTTCTAAATGGGTTTAGGAGCATTATCAACATTACAAGAACCTATAAGGGTCACACAAAAAGGGTAATTAGATGGAGATTAGGTTCATATGATGAACCAAGAGGATTAGGTTCATGTGATGAACCAAATTGGATTAAGAGTAATCCAAATTAAACTAATTGAGTTGGACTCAATTTGGTTCATGTGTTAAATGAGTCTAATTAGATTTGGATTCATTGAGTCAATTTAATTCAATGAATATAGATTCATTAAATTAAATTGGTTTGAATCAAATGGTTATATTTGATCAACCATGGGAGAGAAAAGGTCAAGTTTCACTTGACTTGAAAGGGAAGATAAAGGGTCAAGTTTGACTTGACCATTTGCCATCTCATTTGTGACTTGGCATAAGGTAGGCCAATGATGATGTTCCAAATCATCAAGGTTGGCTTATGTGTGTGCCACATCATGAGGGAGATCAAGAGCTGTGACTCTTGATATCCCATGGAGGTTTAAAACCCCTCCTTTGAAGTGGCAAACCACTTAATTTAATTGTGAGAGTTACATTTTGTTAAGTGTAACTTCATCTTCTTCCTCTCATCTTCTTCTCTCCCTCTCCTCCACCTTGGCCGAAACCTTCAAGAGTGCTAGCACACTCTAAGGTTTCTTCTCCACCTTTTGTTCGTGTGGATACACATAGAGGGGTGTTCACTTGACACCCTTGAGATCCGGCGAACCTTGGACGAGCAGGATAAGCGAAGGGCTTCGCATCAAAGGTATAACTTCTCTACCATGTAGATCTAGTGTAGATCTAGGATTAGAAAACTTGTATATGTAAATTTTAATCTTCGCACAGATCCGGTGGCATGGAACTTCGGGGTTTCCGCAACGCAAAAAGCAATTTTTGCAGCCCTAAAGTTCCTACAGTGGTATCAGAGCCACGTGCGAAGCGTGTACGTGTTTTATTTTGATTTTTATGAAAAACTACAGATCTGTAAGTTTCTGTATATTTACTGTTTTTATGTATTTTATGGGTATTTTTCTCGTAGAAGTGAAGCAACAAGTGTTTGGTCACTTGTAGGCTTCGACTAACGAGAAACACCTTCCGAAACGGAAGGTCTCGCCCAAAATGTTTTTGGACAGTGGCTTAGGGCGCTGTAAGATCATCGTGGGACACTCGTGAGACTCATTTCACGAGAAGGGGTGCTGCCCCTAACCCCGCAAGGGGCATTGTCCCACGATCACACCCGAAAACCGCTAAACGGGATCGCCGAGAAGTTGTAACTCATAAATTTGTAAAAATAGTAGAAAAAATTATAGAAATTTATGGAAATTACATAATTTAGAATTATGTATAATTTTTGTGATGATCATGGCCTAAATACCCAATAAGATTGGACATAATGTGTTGTAATTCATATTATTTCCTGCGCGCCATTTTGTGTGATGTGCGTGTTGTATTTGCTATGCGACCTGCGCGTCGTGTCTTTCTATATTTTGATATTCCTGTTGTAAAATAGTTTTAGACTCGAATGTAACTCGAGTTTCAAATTTGTAACGTACAAAATTAGAGCGGTGGAAGGTCCACTCAAGGAGGAGTTACGAGGAGGGTCCGAGCAACACATGGCGGTCAAAGGGAGGAGCTTGGAGAAGCTGTTGATCCTAGGTTGAACATCCGATCTTCTCATTGGCTTGAGAAGATCGTAGTAGGGCCATGACTAATCACAATTTAATTAATTGCTTGTGTGTGTGTATGTGATACATGCTAGAGTAGAGTAATTAATTAGTGCCTTAACTATTAGATTAGATCTAAATCGCGTATATGATGCACCACAATTAGATTATCTAAATCACGTATATGATACACATTAATGGTTAGATTAGATCTAAATCGCGTCAACTCGAAATACCTACCATGTTTTGATACGCATCACTACCTCGATCACATGTTGTTGTTGAATCTGCCAAAGCAGAGCAATGCATATTATCTTGGTAGGGTGCGGAGGGACAATCTTGGTCCCGCCTATCAAAGCTTGGGTGATTACAAACTCAATTAGATTGAGTAAAACTAGTTAAACTCAATTGGATTGGGTTTAACTATAGGCTTTTTCCAATGGTTGGAAGATAGGACAAAATCACATTTATTTTAATTCTTGGGCGATTTAGCCAAAGCTAACTCAAGTTTTAATATAAATGTGAATCTTGATTCTATAAACAAGAGTTGCATAGAGATGTAATTGATAATTAGTTATCTACCGATCATACTAAGTGTTGGGCGATTTAGCCAAAGCTAACTCAAGGCGTAGTATGATGTGGATCTTGTCCCACAAGAATTATAGCTAGTTGGTTAGAATCTAGTAGGTGTGGTTTGACCACATCCATGACTTGATTCTACAAAAGTTCTATAATTCAGTGGGAGCAGCATTTAGTTAAAGGCCTAATTAAATGATTAGTGGAATATGATATTTATTTTCTGCATTTTCTGTTGTAGATTGTCATGTCGTCAAACATGAACACCTTCTTCCTGCGTTCTGTCCTTGATAAGGACAAGCTCAATGAAGCTAACTTCCTGGACTGGTACAGAAATCTGAGAATCATTCTTACACAAGAACGAAAACTGTACGTCCTGGAGCAACCCATTCCCGAGGCACCTCCTGCCACTGCCACGCGAGCTGACCGAGATGCTTATAAGAAGCATCAAGACGACGCATTAGATGTGTCATGCCTCATGCTCGTAACCATGAACTCTTATCTTCAAAAGCAACACGAGTTGATGGGTGATTATGATATGGTTGAACATCTTCGTCAACTATATCAAGGACAAGCGAGGCACGAGAGATTCGAGATCTCCAAGGCACTGTTTTAGTGCAAGATGCAAGATGGGACTCCCGTAGGACCCTATGTGCTCAAGATGATTGGGTACATAGAAAACCTACAGAGGTTGGGATTCCCACTTGGCCAAGAGCTGGCCACAGACTTGATCTTGTAATCCTTGCCAGAGAGCTACAGTCAATTTGTCATGAATTACAATATGAACGAAATTGACAAGCCACTGCCCGAGCTACTAAGCATGTTGAGAACTACTGAGCTAAACCATAAGAAGGTAAAGCCCAACTCCATTTTGATGGTGCAAAGGCATAAAGGCAAAGGTAAGCCTAAAGAAAAAGGAAAGTCTCAAGCCAAGGGCAAAGGCAAGGCACTGAAACCTAAAGGAGGGGTTGCCAAGGATGCTACCTGCTTCCATTGCGGTCAGACCGGGCATTGGAAGAGGAACTGCAAAGTTTACCTGGAAGATCTTAAGAAGAAGAGAAGTGAGACTTCTACTTCAGGTATATATGTTATAGAAGTCAATCTATCTATTTCTGCATCATGGGTATTGGATACCGGATGTGCTTCTCACATTTGTACTAATGTGCAGGCGTTGAGAAATAGCAGGGCATTGACGAAGGGCGAGGTGGATCTACGAGTAGGCAATGGAGCATGGGTTTCTGCTATTGCTGTAGGGACTTACTATCTATCTCTGCCCTCTCGGCTTGTACTAGAATTAGATGAATGTTGTTATGTGCCTGCTCTTACTAAGAACATTATTTCAGTTTCTTGTTTGGACAAGAAAGGCTTTTCGTTTATCATAAAGAATAAATGTTGTTCCGTCTATTTAAATGATATGTTCTATTGTAGTGCACCTCTGATGAACGGACACTATATTCTAGACTTAGAGAATCCCATCTATAACATAAATACCAAAAGGTTCAAGTCAAATGATATGAATCAAACCTATCTCTAGCACTGTCGCTTTGGTCATATAAATGACAAATGCTTATCCCAACTCCATAAAGATGGTTTGCTGGACTCATTTGATTTTGAATCATATGAGACATGCGAGTCATGCCTACTGGGCAAGATGACCAAGACTCCCTTTAGTGGACACAGCGAAAGAGCGACTGACTTGTTAGGACTTGTACATAGTGATGTATGTGGCCCTTTCAATGTCGCTGCCAGAGATGGTTATAGGTACTTCATTACACTTACTGATTGTAACACCCATAGGATCCTCAGCAAAATTCTAGAATATTCTATCATAAATAAAGAATAAAGAAAAATATATATGCTTTAGTTGAATTTTTGCTCCTAGCCAAACACTTAAATAAATAAAATAGGAATAAAAATACATAAGGACTAGAACTCTAGATCTCTCATTAGATACCTGAATAAGATAACCACTAGACCAAGAGAAATTATTGTAAGGAAAGAGAGGGAAACCATAATTAAATGTAAGAAGAAAAGGCTCTTCTCTTAGAAGGAGAAGTGAGAGTTGTCTTCTCCCTCTCTAATGAAGAGATGCTCTAGAATATTCCTTTCTTACTCACCAAGAAGGGATGTATCTAGACTTTTCTTAATGATGAAGAGAGTAAAATAAAGGAGGAAGAAAAATATATTTTTCCTTCCTCCTCTAATGATGAATAAAAGGAAGAAATTAAAATGAGTTGGCATTTTTCTCATTCACTCTCTTACTCCTCCCTCCTTCACCGTGCCCCCCATCTTCACCCATTCTTCTTCTTGCCGAGACCAAGGAGCAAGGAAGCTTCCCCTCTCTAGGAAGGATCCACAACAAAAGGTTAAATCTCTAAGGAAAACAAGCGCAAGGATGTGAGTATCCCCTCACTGCAGTACAAGTAGCTTCGGTTTTTAGAATGTTTTTCTCTTTCGAAACTCTAAAACTTTTCTTGAAAGAAGATGGTCAAGATAAAGAATAGGTAGTTACTTAGGGTTAACAAGTGATAAGAGATGCTTCATGTTATAAAAAAAAAAAAGAAATTTAGAACTTGTTGCATGATTCGGCCAAGGATGGAAGAAAGGATCTAGAATAAGTTTTTCTTTGATCACATACTTAAATTTCTACTCTATGATATATGAATTTCATATGTTGTTAGTTTAGTCTTCATTCTTCATGTCGTGAAGAAAAAAAAAAAAAAAAAAGAGAAACCTAGCTATATGGTTCGGCCAAATTGATTATAAGGCCTTAGGTCAAGAATTTTAGTTAGAAACCATACTAGTTGTACCTCTTTGTGATGTATGAATTTTTACATGTTTATAACTAAGGTCTTTATGCTTCATATGGAATGAAATGGTGGTAAACCCTACTGATATGGTTGGCAAAATTGAATAAATGGGTTAGGGTTTAAGTTTTTGAACTCAAATATGCTTAGAACATGAAGTACAATACCTTGTAGGCACTTAGATTAAATGGGCTTGTTATAAGTTTAAGTTTTATACTTCTTATGGAATAAAATGATATGGAACTCTACTGATATGATTCGGCCAAATGAAAATAAAAGGGTTAGGGTTAGAGTTTTGAACTCAAAATTCATGAAGTATGGTTCCTTGTAAGTACTTGTACAATATTCTATAGGTACTTAGATTAAATGTGCATGCTACATGTTTAAGTTTTATGCTTCCTAAGGGATAAAAAGACATGAAACCCTACTGATATGTTTCGGCCAAATCAAAATAAAAGGGTTAGGGTTAGAGTTTTGAACTCAAATAGGCTTATTCATGAAGTATGGTTCCTTGTAGGTACTTGTACTATGCTCTATAGGAACTTAGATTAAATGTGCATGTTACATGTTAAGACTTATGCTTCTTATGGAGTAGAATGATATGAAATTATACTGATATGTTTCGGCCAAATTGAAATAAATGGGTTAGAGTTAGAGTTTTGAACTCAAACATGCTTATTCATGAAGTATATTACCTTGTATGTGCTTAGATCAAGTTTACATGCTATGTGGATAAGTTTTATGCTTCATATGGAACCAAATGATATAAGAACCCTACTGATATGTTTTGTCCAAATTGAGATAAATGGGTTAGAGTTAGAGTTTTGAACTCAAACATGCTTATTCATGAAGTATATTACCTTGTATGTGCTTAGATCAAGTTTACATGCTATGTGGATAAGTTTTATGCTTCATATGGAACCAAATGATATAAGAACCCTACTGATATGTTTTGTCCAAATTGAGATAAATGGGTTAAGGTTAGAGTTTTGAACTCAAACATGCTTATTCATGAAGTATATTACCTTGTATGTGCTTAGATTAAGTTTTACATGTTATGTGGGTAAGTTCTATGCTTAATATGGAATGAAATGAGGATGAAACCTACTGATATGGTTCGGCCAAGATGGATAAATTGGGTTAGGAAAGAGTTAAACCTAACCAAACATGCTTAGGCATTTTCATGATATGTAGTCTTTGATATATAAGTGAAGTAAGCTTTCATGCTTTATGATATGTTGCATTTCTATGTCTTATGATAAGATGTGCCATGCTTATGATATGACATGATAGACTTATGACATGATATGCCATGTTAATGATATGATATGCTAGACTCATGATATGATATGCCATGTTCATGATATGTATGTTAAGTTCATGAGATGATATGCCATGTTTGATGATATGAAAATGACATGTTATGCTTTATGTTATGATAAGAACATGTTATGTTTCATAATGCATGTATGAATGGCTTATGTAAGAAGAAAAGCCTAAAGAGTTGCTTCCCTTAAGTTGGGATCAAGAGCACTCTTCATGCTATGGTAAAGAGATGCTTCCCTTAAGTTGGGATCAAGAGCTCTCTTAATGATATGACAAGAATTATGACATGTATGATATGATGAGATATGATATGCATGATATTTTACTTTGTATGGCTTGTACCAAGGGTGGGCTCCATAAGCGCCCCGGGGTCGACGGACTATGAACGGACCTCGTTAAGGGATGGGCTCCTCAGTACGCCCCTAGGTCGACGGACTATGAACGGACCTAGATCCCTAGTAGGTTCGGGGCTAGCTACCCTGTCCTAGGGATTGCGCGCATTTATGTTTACATGTGGTACAAGCCAGGGCCCTTCTCATGATGATGATGATATGATATTCAAGTATGTATACTATATGTTTTGAAAGAAGCATGATGCATATGTGCATTCCATGATACATGTTTTAAAAATATACATATTGCATCTACATGCACATATTTATGAAATTATGTTTATGCACCCTTATGAACAGGTATGAGTTATGATACATGTTTACATGATATGATAGGCTTCATGATATGTGCTTAAAGAATGTGATATGAATCATGATATACCTTCACATGATAGACTTTGATATGTTATGCTCCTTATGTGATATGATATATTATGTTCTGCTTTCCCTCATGTGACGCTATGAGTTGTTATGGTTTTTACATGATAAGATATGTTCTATGTTATGACTCTCCATGCTATGTTATGCTATGCTATGTTTTCTACATGTTATGTTATGTTATGTGTTTCTTTCGGATTTATGGGTAGGCAAGGATCTCACTAAGCCTTTGGCTTATAGCTACACGTTTTCCTTGTACTGCAGATAAAGGCAAGGAATGGATTGTTTAAGGGGAGCAGAGCAGGAAAGGCAAGGAAGATGTGTGTGGAAGTGCTGGTGGATAGATCTATTTAAGTTTCTTTGAATTATCTAAGTTATGCATGTGAACAATGTTGGACCTATGCTTATGCTGATGATTTCAGCTAGTATTTCATACACTTATGATATTTTACTCATGTTAGAATAATGATGATATGATGATAATGTTCAGTATGCTTTGATTCACATGCCATGATAAGTAAACTAAATGCATATGAAAAAAAAAAAATTAAATAAGTCTTCCGCTGCCATGAATCCATATGCATTAGTATAATTGATGTCTATGTTTCAGTGACGTCCGTCCCTCCGGGGTGGCCTTAGTTCTACCTGGAAGGGCGGGCGTTACAAGTTGGTATCAGAGCAGGTCTACCTTCCACTACACACACATCAAGCCTTTATCCTGCCGCTCCAAGTAAGAATTTTATGCTTAAATTTTATTTTGATGTGATATTTATGCTTGATCTATTTCTTTCGATGTTTGATAATATGCATGCTTATTATCTTATTTATTTAGTTATCACATTTTTTGCTTAGATATATATGATGGTAGATTAGGAACAATAACAACCTTAGGGTAGTCTGGTTATGAATAATGATAACTTATATTAGCTTATTGTGATTATTGAAGATAAAGCATGGTTAGAACATGAACTACCCGAGCAAATGAGACGATACCTCCACCTGATCTGATGCATGTGATTACCGAGCTCCAGCGTCAGGTCACAGAACAGCAACAAACGATCACTGCATTGATGAATCAACAAGGGAATCCTGTTACACCACCAGGGAACCCAAATGCGATACCTATTATACCTGCGGCTGTACCAGTACCTCCGGCACCGGTACCACCGGTAGCTCCTATTCCAGTGGTCCGACAAGAGGCATACCTGATTCAGTGGCAGAGGTTGAAGCCAGAAGCCTTCTCCGGAAACTGTGAGCCATGGGATGCTCAGGCGTGGCTTAAGACTGTGGAAAGCATCGTGGAGCTTTTAGATTGGCCCGAACACGAGAAGGTTAAGTGTGTATCATTATACCTTACAGTCGATGCCAGAATGTGGTGGGACCGAGTCAAAGCAAAGAGACAGGTGAATCAGATGAGATGGACAGACTTCGAGACTGAATTCCTTGAAGAGTTCTTCCATATGCGGGTGACCAGTAAACACTACGATGAGTTCACCGAGTTTCGGCAAGGTGACCTATCAGTGAATGAGGCCATGAAGAAATTTAACCGATTAGCACGCCTATGTCTAGAGCTAGTCAGTACAGAAAGAGAAAGGGTCAGACTAATGCTGAAGATGCTCAGACCCAAGATAGCCCTAAATGTGGCCGGCGGCGTTAATAGACCACAGACCACCGAGGAATTAATTAGCAGTGCTCTGATCACTGAACACTATCAGAAGGCGATGAATGAGGGTAAGAGTCAAGTTCAGAAACCTCAACATAACAGAACCAACTGGAATGGAAACTCCAACGGTAAGAGGAAACAATGGAACAGTTCTCAGGGTGGTTCAGCGAACAAGCAACCTATGTTTCCTCAGTGCACCACCTGCGGAAAGAAGCATCCGGGAAAATGCCGTGTGGGCACGAATAAGTGCTACAGCTGCGGATTTGAAGGACACTTGGCCAGAAATTGTCCTACTCAGATGCAGACACCTCAGCAGTAGAGTATCCAGAACAGAGGTACCCCCTCACAGCTACATCTAATGCAAGCTGCACTAGAAGGCCCTCAGATTGGCCAGGGGAGACTGGAAGCCCCGCCAGCTATGACGAATGCCAGGATCCATTCCCTCACCAGAGAAGATGGGACAAGTGCTTCGACGGTCATTACAAGTCAGATACCTATTATTGGTCATTATGCAAATATGTTATCAAATCCTAAATGCAAACCGAAATATGAATTTATCGGGAAGCCGAGAAACATTACCGGTCAGGGGATCGAGAATGTGACCGGGCAACTCTCTACCCTGACCCTAGCAACAACATTATTCGACAATATATTGGAGAAACAAACCCGTGACCCCAGTATCCAAAGGATCAAGCAAGAAGTCTTAGAAGGGAAGGATAACGGATTTCGTATCGCTGATAGTGGAATACTGTACTTCAAGGATCGCCTATGTATTCCCGACGATTCAGAGATGCGGAAAAAGTTATTAGAGGAGTCGCATGCGACACCATACGCAATGCATCCTGGATCCACCAAAATGTACCAAGACCTGAAGAAGAAATTCTGGTGGTTTGGTATGAAGAGAGATGTGGCTCAGCACGTTAGTACTTGCCTGACCTGCCAAAGAGTTAAAGCAGAACACCAGAGACCTGGAGGTGTACTGCAGCCAATTCAGATTCCAGAATGGAAATGGGAGGATATTTCCATGGACTTCATTTCGGGACTTCCCAAAACGACGAATGGCTACGATGCTATATGGGTAATCGTGGACAGGTTGACCAAATCGGCCCATTTTATGGCAATCAAGATGACCTACTCGATCGAACAGCTAGCCCAATTATATGTCAAAGAGATTATCAGACTGCATGGGATCCCTAAGACCATCATCTCTGATAGAGATGGCCGTTTTATTTCACATTTTTGGGAATGTGTTCAGAAAGCCCTGGGTACGAAATTATTATTCAGCACTGCCTTTCACCCTCAGACTGACGGGCAAACAGAAAGGGTGAATCAAGTATTGGAAGATATGTTACGAGCTTGTGCCCTGGACTTCAAAGGGAGCTGGTGCCGATATCTATGCTTAGCAGAATTTGCCTATAACAATAGCTATCAAGCTACCATTGGTATGGCACCGTACGAAGCATTGTACGGGAGAAAATGTAGATCCCCTATATGTTGGTATGAAGGCGGTGAAAAGAAGGAAATGGGATTTCAAACCGATCTTATCGACAGCACCACCCATGCAATACAGAAGATCCGCCAAAGAATAGAGACTGCCCAAAGTCGGCAGAAGAATTATGCAGATAAGTGACGTAGGCCGTTGGAATTTAGCGTCGGGGATTCAGTATTCCTCAAAGTAGCTCCTATGAAAGGAGTGATGAGATTCGGAAAGAAGGGAAAACTAAGTCCTCGATATGTAGGACCATATCAAATTCTAAAGAGAGTTGGCAAGGTGGCTTATGAACTAGAGTTACCATCAGAGATGTCGGCTATTCACAATGTGTTCCATGTCTCAATGCCCAAGAAGTACATGGATGGCACAGATCAAGTGATCGAACCACAGACAGTTCAAGTTCAAGAGGACCTGAGCTACGAGAGCCGACCGATGCAGATATTAGATCGAGATATTAAAAGGCTAAGGAACAAGGAAATACCTTTAGTAAAGGTTCTGTGGCAAAATCAACGGTTGGAAGAAGCAACTTGGGAACGCGAAGACGATATGAGACAGAAGTACCCCGAGCTATTTCAAGTTCGAGGATGAACTTTTATGAGGTATGGGAGACTGTAACACCCATAGGATCCTTAGCAAAATTCTAGAATATTCTATCATGAATAAAGAATAAAGAAAAATATATATGCTTTAGTTGAATTTTTGCTACTAGCCAAACACTTAAATAAATAAAATAGGAATAAAAATACATAAGGTCTAGGACTTGAACTCTAGATCTCTCATTAGATACCTGAATAAGATAACCACTAGACCAAGAGAAATTATTGTAAGGAAAGAGAGGGAAACCATAATTAAATGTAAGAAGAAAAGGCTCTTCTCTTAGAAGGAGAAGTGAGAGTTGTCTTCTCCCTCTCTAATGAAGAGATGCTCTAGAATATTCCTTTCTTACTCACCAAGAAGGGATATATCTAGACTTTTCTTAATGATGAAGAGAGTAAAAGAAAGGAGGAAGAAAAATATATTTTTCCTTCCTCCTCTCATGATGAATAAAAGGAAGAAATTAAAATGAGTTGGCATTTTTCTCATTCACTATCTTACTCCTCCCTCCTTCACCATGCCCCCCTTCTTCACCCATTCTTCTTCTTGTCGAGACCAAGGAGCAAGGAAGCTTCCCCTCTCTAGGAAGGATCCACAACAAAAGGTTAAATCTCTAAGGAAAACAAGCGCAAGGATGTGAGTATCCCCTCACTGCAGTACAAGTAGCTTCGGTTTTTAGAATGTTTTTCTCTTTCAAAACTCTAAAACTTTTCTTGAAAGAAGATGGTCAAGATAAAGAATAGGTAGTTACTTAGGGTTAACAAGTGATAAGAGATGCTTCATGTTATAAAAAAAAAAAAAAAGAAATTTAGAACTTGTTGCATGATTCGGCCAAGGATGGAAGAAAGGATCTAGAATAAGTTTTTCTTTGATCACATACTTAAATTTCTACTCTATGATATATGAATTTCATATGTTGTTAGTTTAGTCTTCATTCTTCATGTCGTGAAGAAAAAAATAAAAAAAAAGAGAAACCTAGCTATATGGTTCGGCCAAATTGATTATAAGGCCTTAGGTCAAGAATTTTAGTTAGAAACCATACTAGTTGTACCTCTTTGTGATGTATGAATTTTTACATGTTTATAACTAAGGTCTTTATGCTTCATATGGAATGAAATGGTGGTAAACCCTACTGATATGGTTGGCAAAATTGAATAAATGGGTTAGGGTTTAAGTTTTTGAACTCAAATATGCTTAGAACATGAAGTACAATACCTTGTAGGCACTTAGATTAAATGGGCTTGTTATAAGTTTAAGTTTTATACTTCTTATGGAATAAAATGATATGGAACTCTACTGATATGATTCAGCCAAATGAAAATAAAAGGGTTAGGGTTAGAGTTTTGAACTCAAATAGGCTTATTCATGAAGTATGGTTCCTTGTAAGTACTTGTACAATATTCTATAGGTACTTAGATTAAATGTGCATGCTACATGTTTAAGTTTTATGCTTCCTAAGGGATAAAAAGACATGAAACCCTACTGATATGTTTCGGCCAAATGAAAATAAAAGGGTTAGGGTTAGAGTTTTGAACTCAAATAGGCTTATTCATGAAGTATGGTTCCTTGTAGGTACTTGTACTATGCTCTATAGGAACTTAGATTAAATGTGCATGTTACATGTTAAGACTTATGCTTCTTATGGAGTAGAATGATATGAAATCCTACTGATATGTTTTGGCCAAATTGAAATAAATGGGTTAGAGTTAGAGTTTTGAACTCAAATATGCTTATTCATGAAGTATATTACCTTGTATGTGCTTAGATCAAGTTTACATGCTATGTGGATAAGTTTTATGCTTCATATGGAACCAAATGATATAAGAACCCTACTGATATGTTTTGTCCAAATTGAGATAAATGGGTTAGAGTTAGAGTTTTGAACTCAAATATGCTTATTCATGAAGTATATTACCTTGTATGTGCTTAGATCAAGTTTACATGCTATGTGGATAAGTTTTATGCTTCATATGGAACCAAATGATATAAGAACCCTACTGATATGTTTTGTCCAAATTGAGATAAATGGGTTATGGTTAGAGTTTTGAACTCAAACATGCTTATTCATGAAGTATATTACCTTGTATGTGCTTAGATTAAGTTTTACATGTTATGTGGGTAAGTTCTATGCTTAATATGGAATGAAATGAGGATGAAACCTACTGATATGGTTCGGCCAAGATGGATAAATTGGGTTAGGAAAGAGTTAAACCTAACCAAACATGCTTAGGCATTTTCATGATATGTAGTCTTTGATATATAAGTGAAGTAAGCTTTCATGCTTTATGATATGTTGCATTTCTATGTCTTATGATAAGATGTGCCATGCTTATGATATGACATGATAGACTTATGACATGATATGCCATGTTAATGATATGATATGCTAGACTCATGATATGATATGCCATGTTCATGATATGTATGTTAAGTTCATGAGATGATATGCCATGTTTGATGATATGAAAATGACATGTTATGCTTTATGTTATGATAAGAACATGTTATGTTTCATAATGCATGTATGAATGGCTTATGTAAGAAGAAAAGCCTAAAGAGTTGCTTCCCTTAAGCTGGGACCAAGAGCACTCTTCATGTTATGGAAAAGAGTTGCTTCCCTTAAGTTGGGATCAAGAGCACTCTTCATGCTATGGTAAAGAGATGCTTCCTTAAGTTGGGATCAATAGCTCTCTTAATGATATGACAAGAATTATGACATGTATGATATGATGAGATATGATATGCATGATATTTTACTTTGTATGGCTTGTACCAAGGGTGGGCTCCATAAGCGCCCCGGGGTCGACGGACTATGAACGGACCTCGTTAAGGGATGGGCTCCTCAGTACGCCCCTAGGTCGACGGACTATGAACGGACCTAGATCCCTAGTAGGTTCGGGGCTAGCTACCCTGTCCTAGGGATTGCAGGCATTTATGTTTACATGTGGTACAAGTCAGGGCCCTTCTCATGATGATGATGATATGATATTCAAGTATGTATACTATATGTTTTGAAAGAAGCATGATGCATATGTGCATTCCATGATACATGTTTTAAAAATATACATATTGCATCTACATGCACATATTTATGAAATTATGTTTATGCACCCTTATGAACAGGTATGAGTTATGAGACATGTTTACATGATATGATAGGCTTCATGATATGTGCTTAAAGAATGTGATATGAATCATGATATACCTTCACATGATAGACTTTGATATGTTATGCTCCTTATGTGATATGATATATTATGTTCTGCTTTCCCTCATGTGACGCTTTGAGTTGTTATGGTTTTTACATGATAAGATATGTTCTATGTTATGACTCTCCATGCTATGTTATGCTATGCTATGTTTTCTACATGTTATGTTATGTTATGTGTTTCTTTCGGATTTATGGGTAGGCAAGGATCTCACTAAGCCTTTGGCTTATAGCTACACATTTTCCTTGTACTGCAGATAAAGGCAAGGAATGGATTGTTTAAGAGGAGCAGAGCAGGAAAGGCAAGGAAGATGTGTGTGGAAGTGCTGGTGGATAGATCTTTTTAAGTTTCTTTGAATTATCTAAGTTATGCATGTGAACAATGTTGGACCTATGCTTATGCTGATGATATCAGCTAGTATTTCATACACTTATGATATTTTACTCATGTTAGAATAATGATGATATGATGATAATGTTCAGTATGCTTTGATTCACATGCCATGATAAGTAAACTAAATGCATATGAAAAAAAAAAAAAATTAAATAAGTCTTCCGCTGCCATGAATCCATATGCATTAGTATAATTGATGTCTATGTTTCAGTGACGTCCGTCCCTCCGGGGTGGCCTTAGTTTTACCTGGAAGGGCGGGCGTTACACTGATGACTTCAGTAGATATGGTTATGTGTATTTTATGACACATAAGTCAAAATCCTTTGAAAAGTTCTAAGCATTCAAGAATGAAGTACAAAACCAGCTTGGCAAGACTATTAAGATACTTCGATCAGATCGAGGTGGAGAATACCTTAGCCATGAGTTTCGTGACTATCTAGCTAAGTGTGGGATTCTATCCCAGCTCACTTCTCCTGGAACACCATAGTGGAATGGTGTATCCGAAAGAAGGAATCGTACCCTATTAGATATGGTACGGTCTATGATGAGTCACACAGATCTTCCTATCTCTTTGGGGCTATGCTCTGGACACAGCAGCCTTCATACTCAATTGTGTTCCATCCAAGGTTGTGATAAAGACACCATATAGGATATGGACTGGGAGAGATGCCTAGGTGTCTTTTATGAGGATATGGGGTTGTGAGGCTTACGTTCGACGTCAAGTCTCGGATAAACTAGGACCCAAATCCGATAAGTGCTATTTTATAGGATATCCCAAGGAAACGAAGGGATATTACTTCTACATTCCTAGTCAACACAAAGTAGTTGTGGCTAAGACTAGGGTTTTTCTCGAAAAGGACTTTGTTTCTAGAAAAACTAGTGGGAGTACGTTCAATCGTAAAGAAGTTCAGGATATGTACCATAGCACTGAAGCCTTGATGGAAGTTGAACTGGAACCACAAAGTGTTGTGGATGATGAGATTGTTCCACAAGGAGTTGAGGAACAACAATCAGTTCAAGTAGACCTTCCTCTTCGCAAGTCTGATAAGGTACGTTATCAGCCTGAGAGATACTCATTTCTCTTGTCTGACCATGATGACGCTATGCTCATTGAGAATGAGCCTACCTCCTATCAGGAAGCTGTGATGAGACTAGATTCTGAGAAATGGCTAGAGGTCATGAGATCCGAAATGGAATCCATGTACACCAACCAAGTATGGACTTTGGTTGATCCACCAAAAGGGGTAAAACCCATTGGGTGTAAGTGGGTCTTTAAGAGAAAGACTGACATGGATGGACTTATATATAAGGGTCGTCTGGTAGCTAAAGGTTTCAAGCAAATTCATGGTATTGACTATGATGAAACCTTTTATCCAGTAGCGATGTTTAAGTCCATTCGGATCATGCTTGCTATTGTAGCATGCCACGATTATGAAATCTAGCAGATGGATGTCAAAACTACATTTCTGAATGGAAACTTGCCTCGAGGATGTGTACATGACACAACATGAGGGTTTTATAGATCCACAGCATACTGGCAGAGTATGCAAGCTGCATAGGTCCATTTATGGACTAAAGCAAGCTTCTTGGAGCTAGAATCTTCGATTTGATGATGCAATCAAATAGTTTGGTTTCATCAAGAATGAAGATGAATCTTGTGTCTACAAGAAGGTTGTAGGAAACACAGTTGTCTTCCTTGTGTTGTATATGGATGACATACTACTCATTGGGAATGACATCCCTTTGCTACAGTCTGTAAAGACTTGGCTAGGGAATTGTTTCTCAATGAAGGACTTAGGTGAAGCAGCCTGTATTCTAGGCATTAAGATCTATAGAGATAGATCTAAGAGATTGCTTGGCCTAAGTCAGAGTACATATATTGACAAGGTATTACTACGGTTTGCCATGCAGAATTCCAAGAAAGGATTTCTGTCGATGTCACATGGTGTGAGTCTTTCGAAGACACAGAATCCCTCTTCTGAAGAGGAGAGAGACCGCATGGATAAGATCCCTTATGCTTCTACTATAGGATCTATCATGTACGCCATGCTATGTACTCATCCTGATGTCTCGTATGCTTTGAGCATGTCGAGCAGATACCAATCAGATCCAGGTGAAAGTCACTAGATAGCGGTCAAGAATATTCTTAAGTACTTAAGAATGACTAAAGAATATTTCTTGATATATGGAGGCGATGATGAGCTAGCTATAAAGGGTTACAGTGATGCCAGCTTCCATACTGACCAAGATGATTTAGATAGCTGTCTAGGTTCGTGTTTTGCTTGAATGGTGGTACTATGAGCTGGAAGAGTTCGAAGCAGGACACAGTTGCTGATTCTAAAACAGAGGCCGAGTACATTGCTGCATCAGAAGCAGCAAAGGAGGTAGTTTGGATCCGCAAGTTCATTACTGAGCTTGGGGTGGTTCGTAGCATAGCTGATCCGATAGAGCTCTATTGTGACAATAATGGAGCAATTGCACAGCTAAGGAACCTCGCCCACTCCAGCGGACCAAACACATACTACGGCGCTTCCATCTCATTCGAGAGATCATCGATAGAGGAGATGTGAAGATTTGCAGAATACCCACAGAGGCTAACATCGCTGATCCCTTGACCAAGGCTTTGCCACAGAGAAAGCATGATGGTCACACTAGGTCATTGAGCCTTAGAGCCTACACTGATTAGCACTAGTGCTAGTGGGAGATTGTTAGTTAGAGCCCTAGAGCCAATCATATGATGATTGTTATATGGACTCATTGTATCATATTCCTATATATATAAAGGTATTTGTTTTGGTTATTATACTTACTTGTATTGGTGCCAAATAACTAAGTATAATAGCGTCCTTGAGTAGAAGGTTCTTATCAATATCAATCGATTGGTTGAATCGATAGTGAGATGATATAGAGAACACTACTCTTAATCATTCCTAGTCAAGTATTAACATTCATGGACAATGTTAGTGTGATGAGACTAGCATGTAGGTCAACTCGATGACTTGAATTCACAAGTCATGGATATAGAGATATTAAGTTGACATATGGGTATGCATTGGAGAATGTATACTGAATGACCCGCCATGATAAAGTATCATGGATCGTTATATGAGTGTCATATACTTTCTCATGTGGCTATTAGTATGAGTATTAGTCGTTAGACCTGAAGTCACCATGGTTCCCTACATAAGGAGTTGCATACTTTGGCTTCGTCAAACGTCACCCGTAACTGGGTGGACTATAAAGGCGATTACTGGGTATGTAACAAATTATGCGGAGGCATGTGAGTGATGTAGATGGGATCTATCCCTCCTATATAACGGGACTTACATCGTTATTCTTGATAGAGTGAGACCACTAAGTGCATGGTCATGCCCAAATGAGTCAATATGAGATATTGAGCTCATTTGATTATAGTGAGTCTACTTGAAGTTCAAGATTTAGATTGATCAGAGTATGACACCGTCTATGCCTCAAATTGATCAATCTAGATGTCAAGGATAGAAGGGCATTGTCATATATTGTAAAGAGTCACAATTAGTAGTCACAAGGTGATGTTGAATCTCAACATTCTTGTAACTTGGGTAGTAATGATGTGTTGCTAGATACCGCTCATTACTTATGCTTCAAAATGGGTTTAGGAGCATTGCCAACGTTACAAGAACCTATAGGGTCACACACAAAGGGCAATTAGATGGAGATTAGGTTCATATGATGAACCAAGAGGATTAGGTTCATGTGATGAACCAAATTGGATTAAGAGTAATCTAAATTAAACTAATTGAGTTGGACTCAATTTGGTTCATGTGTTAAATAAGTCTAATTAGATTTGGATTCATTGAGTCAATTTAATTCAATGAATATAGATTCATTAAATTAAATTGGTTTGAATCAAATGGTTAGATTTGATTAACCATGGGAGAGAAGAGGTCAAGTTTGACTTGACTTGAGAGGGAAGATGAAGGGTCAAGTTTGACTTGACCATTTGCCATCTCATTTGTGAGTTGGCATAAGGTGGGCCAATGATGATGTTCCACATCATCAAGGTTGGCTTATGTGTGTGCCACATCATGAGAGAGATCAAGAGTTGTGACTCTTGATATCCCATGGAGGTTTAAAACCCCTCCTTTGAAGTGGCCGACCACTTAATTTAATTGTGTGAGTTACATTTTGTTAAGTGTAACTTCATCTTCTTCCTCTCATCTTCTTCTCTCCCTCTCCTCCACCTTGGCCGAAACCTTCAAGAGTGCTAGCACACTCTAAGGTTTCTTCTCCACCTTTTGTTCATGTGGATACACATAGAGGGGTGTTCACTTGACACTCTTGAGATCCGGCGAACCTTGGACGAGCGGGATAAGCGAAGGGCTTCGCATCAAAGGTATAACTTCTCTACCATGTAGATCTAGTGTAGATCTAGGATTAGAAAACTTGTACATGTAAATTTTAATCTTCACATGGATCCAGTGGCATGGAACTTCGGGGTTTCCGCAACGCAAAAAACAGTTTTTGTTGCCCGAAAGTTCCAACACTAACCACCTCACATGGATCATGTAATGCTATACTCACTATTCTACACAACACATACCAAGTTCTCTCCTAAGTGAGGTAAATTCCACTTCGGGTAGTGGTTTGGTAAATATGTCGGCAAGATTTGACTTAGAATCAACATAATTTAGTACAATGTCTTCTTTTGCCACATGATTTCTAATGAAATGATGTTTCACTTCAATGTGCTTTGTCCTAGAGTGATGCACCAGATTTTTAGTTAAGTTGATGGTTCTAACATTATCACACAATACCTTAACTTTGGAATAGTGAAGCTCATAATCTTATAAAGTATGCATCATCCAAAGTAATTGAGCTACACAACTACCTATGGCCACATACTCGGCTTCGGTTGTGGATAAGGCTACACAAGGTTGTTTTCTACTACTTCAACTTACAAGGGAAGGTCCAAGAAATTGACATCCACCGCTAGTACTCTTTCTATCTAATTTGCAACCCACATAATCAAAATCGGTGTACCAAATCAACTCAAAATTTCGGGTCCTACGATACCAAAGACCTACATTAAGGGTACTCTTGATGTATCTCAAAATTCTCTTTACCTCCACTAAATGTGACTCTTTGGCACAATATCGGTATCTTGCACAAATTCCTACCGCGAATAATATGTCTGGTCTACTAGCGGTTAGGTATAGCAAACTACCAATCATGCTCCTCTATTGCTTTGAATCAACTAGGTTTCCCTCTTGAACACTATCTATCTTGGTGTTGGTCCCCATAGGAGTAGATGCTCCTTTAGCGTTTTCTAACCCAAATTTCATGATAAGTTCTTTAGCGAATTTGGTTTGGTAGACATGGGGTCCTTCACTAGTTTGTTTAACTTGTAAGCCCAAAAAGAAACTCAATTCTCCAACTAGACTCATTTCAAACACACTTTCCATACGTTTGATAAAATCATGAAGAAGTTCATTATTTGTTGACCCAAAAATGATATCATCAACATAGACCTGGGCAACAAAAATGTCTCCATCCTTAGACTTTAGAAATAGGGTTGGGTCAATTGTTCCTCTTCTAAAGTCTTTGGAAGTTAAGAAGGATGAGTCTTTCATACCAAGCCCGGGGAGCTTGTTTTAACCCATATAAGGCTTTCTTAAGTTTATAAACATGATTTGGGTAATCTATGGCTTCAAATCTGGGTGGTTGTTCCACATACACTTCCTCCTTAATAAACCCATTTAGAAATGTCGATTTCACAACCATTTGATAAAGTTTAAAACCCATATAAGCGGCATATCCTAATAGTATCCGAATGGACTCTAATCGAGCAACCGGGGCATAAGTTTCATCATAGTCAAGTCCTTCAACTTGATTGAAGCCCCTAGCTACTAACCTAGCCTTATTTCTAGTGACTTTTCCTTGATCATCCAATTTGTTTCTAAACACCCATTTTGTTGTAACAATTGTGCTATCATTTGGTCTTGGAACCAATTCCCATACACCACTCCTTTCAAATTGATTCAACTCTTCTTGCATTGCTAGAATCCAATCCGTATTAACTAAAGCTTCATCAATTGATTTTGGTTCAAATTGTGATATTAGAGCAATTTGACTAGTATGATCTCTAAAGTAGGATCTAGTCCTTACCCCTTGGGCCACATCTCCAACTATTTGATCAATAGGATGATCTTGATGATGCCTTACGGTCCTTAAGGTTATGGAATCATCATCTTTGGGAGGATCATTGTCTACATTGTTTCTTTCATCATCCGAACCATCTCTTCCTCCCCCTTGATCAATACCCACTAAATGTAGATTTTGTATTTCTTAAGTAATAGCTTGATTTTGTTCAATTATATCCTTATCAATAGATGATTTCCTAGGGTAAGTACTAGTAGACTCATCAAACTCAACATTAGATGATTCTTCAACCGTTTGAGTCTTTTTGTTGTATACTATATATCCTCTACTAGTAGATGAGTATCCAACTAGAATTCCCGCATTGGACTTGGCCTCAAATTTTCCTAAGTCATCTTTAGTATTAAGAATATAAACCTTACAACCAAAGACTTTAAAATAGTGAATTGTAGGGATTTTGCCATTCCATAGTTCAAAAGGTGTTTCCCCTAAAAACTTATGAATCAACACACGATTTTGAATGTAACAAGCGGTACTAACCGCTTCGGCCCACAAATAGCTTGGTAAGGAATATGCATTGAGCATGGTTCTAGCTGCCTCTTGTAAAGCTCGATTCTTCCTTTCCACTACACCATTTTATTGAGATATTTTTGGACAAGAGAATTCATGCTTATAGCCATTTTTTAGAAAAAACTTAGAAAAGTTCAAATTCTCGAACTCTCCACTTATGATCACTCCTAATTCTATCAATTTTGAGGTTCTTTTCATTTTCTCCCCTCTTGGTAAACCCTATAATTGTTTCTAAAGTTTCTGTTGGGTTTTTCGGGCCGTAAAAACCACTTTTTACGTTGTGGAAACCCCGAATCCCATGCCACCGGATCTGTGCGAAGTTATAAAACATAAAATTTCTACGTGTACGAGTTTCTCTAACCTAGATCTACACTAGATCTACAAATAAAAAGAGTTTACCATTGATGCGATGCCCTTCGCAAATCCCGCTCGTCCAAGGTTCGCCGGATCTCAAGGTTGTCAAGTGTACAACCCTCTACGTGTATCCACACGAACAACTCTCTAGAGAGAACCTCTAAAGATATGCAAGCAACCTTAGAGGATCAGCAATGGTGGAGGAGAGGGAGAGAAGAAAGGTAGAGAGGAAGAAGTGTTAGCTAGAGCCCTAGAGCTAATCATTTGATGATTGTATTTTGGACTTATTGTATCATATTCTATATAAATAAAGGCATTTTGATTTTGGTTATTATACTTACTTGTATTGGTGCCAAATAAACTAAGTATAATAATGTCCTTGAGTAGACGGTTCTCACCTATAGCAATCGGTTAGTTGAACCGATAGTGATATGATATAGGGAACACTACTCTTAATCATTCCTAGTCAAGTATTAACATTCAGGGACAATGTTAATGCAATAAGACTAGCATGTAGGTCAACTCGATGACTTGATCTCACAAGTCATGGATATAGAGATATCAAGTTGACACATGGGTATACATTAGAGAATATATACTGAATGACCCGCCATGAGAAAGTATCATGGATCGTTATATGAGTGTCATATACTTTCTCATGTGGCTATTAGTATGACTACTAGTCCTTAGACCTGAAGTCACCATAGATCCCTACATAAGGAGTTATGTACTTTGATTTCGTCAAACGTCACCCGTAACTGGGTGGACTATAAAGGCGATTACTGGGTATATAACAAATTATACAGAGGGATGTGAGTGATGTAGATGGGATCTATCCCTCCTATATGATGGGAGAGACATCGGTATTCTTGATAGAGTGAGACCACGAAGTGCATGGCCATGCCCAAATGAGTCAATATAGGATATTGAGCTCATTTGATTTAGTGAGTCTACTTGGAGTTCAAGATTTAGATTGGTCAGCGGATGACACGGTCTATGCCTCACATTGATCAATCTAGATGTCTAGGATAGAAGGACACTTGTCATATTTTGTGAGGAGTCACAATTAGTAGTCACAAGGTGATGTCGGATCTCGACATTCTTGTAACTTGGGTAGTAATGATGTGTTGCTAGATACCGCTCATTACTTATGCTCCTAAATGGATTTAGGGCATTGCCAATGTTACAAGAACCTATAGGGTCACACACTTAGGACAATTAGATGGAGATTATGTTCATATGATGAACCAAGAGGATTAGATTCATTTGATGAATCAAATTGGATTAAGAGTAATCCTAATTGGGCTAACTTGAGTTCGACTCAAGTTGATTCATGTGTTCAATGAGTCTAATTTAGATTTTGACTCATTGAATCAATTTAATTAAATGAATTAGATTCATTATATTAAGTTGGCTTGAATCAAATGGTTGGATTCGATCAACCATAGAAGAGATTTGGTCAAGTTTGACTTGACTTGAAAGGAAGATTAAAAGTCAAGTTTGACTTGACTTTATGTCACCTCATTGGTGAGTTGGCATTGATGTGGACCAATGATGTTACTCCACATCATCATGGGTGCCACCTCATGGAAGTTACAAAGCCATTCTCTTTAATAGCTTCACATTAATTGCAATTAATGCAATTAATTTGGGGTTACAATGGAGAGTGGCCGGCCACTATGGTTTTGAATGAGAATTCAATTTTTCATTCAAGTGTGCATTTTTCTTTCTTCTTCCTCTCAAGCTCTCCCTCTCCTCCTTCCTTGGCCGAACCACATAGGTGCTAGCACACCTTGGTTTTCGATCATCTCCCCCTAATTAGTTCGTGTGGATACTTCTAGAGGAGTGTCTATTTTGACACTCTCGAGATCCGGCACCGTTTGGACGAGCGGGAACGCGAAGGGCTTCGCTACGAGGGTAAATTTCTAAACATGTAGATCTAAGTGTAGATCTAGATAGTAAACTCGTACTCGTAAGTTTTTCGTAAATTTTCTTCACACGGATCCATGGCTAGGGGCTTTCGGGGTTTCCGCGACGCGAAAAAGCGATTTTCGCGGCCCGAAAAACCCAATAGTGGTATCAGAGCCACGTGCGAAACTTATACAAGTTTAATTTGATTTTTATGAAAAATTAAAGCTTCTGTACATTTCTGTAAATTTATGATTTTTATAGTTTTAAGAGTAATATTTCTCGTAGAAGCGAAGCACAAGTGTTTATACACTTGTAGGCTTCGACTACCGAGAAGTTTTTCCCAAAACGGCATCGTTTCGACCCAAATATTTTTGGGACAGTGGGATAAGGTGCTCTTGGATCACTTAGGAGCAACTCGCGATGGTTAGATCGCGGGTAGGGGTACTGCCCCTAACCCCGCAAGGGGATTTGCTCAGCGATTGCGCCCGAAATCGCTAATCGGGACCGCCGGGAAAAATTTACTCATAAAATCTGTAAAATTATGAAAAATTACAGAAAAATTACAGAAATATATAATTTTGAATTATATATATTAATTTTGTGATAGTCATGGCCCAAAGATCCAATTCGATTGGACAATTGTGTTGTAATTCATAATACGGTCTGCGTGCCGTTATGTGATGTGCGTGCTTGTATTTTATTTTTATTTTATTTTTCGTGACCTGCGCGTCGTGCCTTTCTTTTATTCTGGTTGTAAATTAGGTTTAGACTCAAATGTAACTCGAGTTTCAAAATTGTAATGTACAAAAAATTGGAGCTGTGGAAGGTCCACTCGAGACGGAGTTACGAGGAAGGCGCGAGCAACACAAGGTGGTCAAAAGGAAGGCGCTTGAGAAGTTGACCTTAGGTTGACCATCCGGTCTTCTCATTGGCTTGAGAAGATCGTAGTAGGGCCATGACTAATCACAAAACTTAGTTAATTACTTGTGTATATGATGCATGTTTAATTAAGTAATTAATTAGTGCCTAGCGATTAAGATTAGATCTAAATCGTGCACAAGATGCACCCTTACGATTAGATTAGATCTACATCGTGTACAAGATGCACTCTATCGATTAGATTAGATCTATTTCGAGTATATGATACATCATCATTTAGATTAGATCTAAATCACGACAACTCAAAATGCCTACCATGCCGTGATACCTACCACTACCTCGATCGCATGATGTTGTTGAATCTGCCAAAGCAAAGCAACACATACTATCTTGGTAAGATACGGAGGGACAATCTTGGTCCCGCCTATCAACGCATGGGCGAGTACAAACTCAATTAGATTGAGTATTCCTAGTTTACTCAGTTGGATCGAGTACAACTATAGGCTTTCTTCCAATGGTTGGAAAGGTAGGACAAAATCACGTTTATATTAATTCTCGGGCGTATTAGCCAAAGCTAACTCGAGTTTTAATATAAATGCGGATTTCATCCTATAAACAAGAGTTGCATAGAGATGTAATTGGTAATCGTTACCTACCGATCATACTAAGTCTTGGGCGTATTAGCCAAAGCTAACTCAAGGGTTAGTATGATGTGGATCTTGTCCCACATGAATTATAGAATTCAGTGGGAGCATCATTTAGTTAAAGGCCTAATTAAATGATTAAGAATATGATACTTATTTCTGCATTTATTTCTGTCGTAGAATTGCCATGACATCGAAGATGAACATCTTCTCTCTGCGTTCTGTCCTTAAGAAGGGCAAGCTCAACGGAGCAAATTTCCTGGACTGGTACAGGAATCTGAGAATAGTTCTCACTCAGGAACGTAAACTGTACGTTCTAGAGCAGCCCATTCCGGAGGCTCCTCCAGCCACTGCCACGCGAGCAGACCGTGATGCTTACAAGAAGCATCAAGATGACGCATTAGATGTGTCATGTCTTATGCTCGCGACCATGAACTCTGAGCTTCAGAAGCAACATGAGTTGATGGGCGCTTACGATATGGTTGAACATCTTTGTCACCTATATTAAGGACAAGCAAGGCACTGGAAGAGGAACTCCAAAGAATACCTGGAAGATTTTAAGAAGAAGAGAAATAAGATTTCTACTTCAGGTATACATGTTATAGAAGTCAACCTCTCTATTTCTTCATCATGGGTATTAGATACCGGATGTGCTTCACACATTTGTACTAATGTACAAGCGCTGAGGAATAGCAGGGCATTGACGAAGGGTGAGATAGACCTACGAGTAGGCAATGGAGCACGGGTTGCTGCTATTGCTGTAGGAACTTACCATCTATCTCTTCCCTCTGGGCTTGTACTAGAATTAGATGATTATTGTTATGTGCCTGCCTTGACTAAGAACATAATTTCCGTTTCTTGTTTGGACAAGAAAGGATTTTCGTTTATAATAAAGAACAAATGTTGTTCCGTCTATTTAAACGATATGTTCTATTGTAGTGCACCTCTGATAAACGGACTCTATTTTCTAGACCTTGAGAGTCATATCTATAACGTAAATACCAAGAGGTTCAAGTCAAATGACATGAACCAAACCTACCTCTGGCACTGTCACTTAGGTCATATAAATGACAAGCACTTATCCCAGCTCCATAAGGATGGTTTGTTGGACTCATTTGATTTTGAATCATATGAGATATGCGAGTCATGCCTACGAGGCAAGATGACCAAGACTCCCTTTAGTGGGCACAGCGAGAGAGCAACTGATTTGTTAGAACTCATACATAGTGATGTATGTGGCCCTTTCAATGTTGCTACTAGAGGCGGTTACAGGTACTTCATCACATTTACTGATGATTTTAGTAGATATGGTTATGTGTACTTGATGACACATAAGTCTGAATCCTTTGAAAAGTTCAAAGAATTCAAGAATGAAGTACAGAACCAGCTTGGCAAGAGTATTAAGATACTTCGATCCGATCGAGGTGGAGAATACCTTAGCCATGAGTTCCGTGACTATCTAGCTGAGTGTGGGATTCTATCCCAACTCACTCATCCTGGAACACCACAGTGGAATGGTGTATCCGAAAGGAGGAATCGTACCCTATTAGATATGGTACGATCGATGATGAGTCACACAGATCTTCCGACATACCTTTGGGGCTATGCTCTAGACACGACAACTTTTATACTCAACCGAGTTCCATCCAAGGCCGTGATAAAGACACCATATAGGATATGGACTGGGAGAGATGCCCAAGTGTCTTTCATGAGGATTTGGGGTTGTGAGGCTTACATACGACGTCAAGTCTCAGACAAATTAGACCCAAATCCGACAAGTGCTATTTCATTAGATATCCCAAGGAAACTAAGGGATATTACTTCTACATTCCCAGTCAGCACAAGGTAGTTGTGGCAAAGACTGGGGTCTTTCTAGAAAGGGACTTTGTTTCTAGAAAGACTAGTGGGAGCGCGTTCGATCTTGAAGAAGTTCAAGATTCGAACAATAGCACTGATGCCTCGATGGAAATTGAACTGGAACCACAAAGTGTTGTGGATGATGTTCCACAAGGAGTTGAGGAACAACAACTAGTTCAAGTAGACATTCCTCTTCGCAGGTCTGATAGGGTACGTCGTCAGCCTGAGAGATACTCATTTCTCTTGTCTGACCATGATGACGTTGTGCTCATAGAGGATGAGCCTACCACCTATCAGGAAGTTGTGATGAGACCAGATTCCGAGAAATGGCTAGAGGCCATGAGATCCGAGATTGAATCCATGTACACCAACCAAGTTTGGACTTTGGTTGATCCACCTGAAGGGGTAAAACCCATAGGGTGCAAGTGGGTCTTTAAGAGAAAGACTGACATGGATGGACTTATTTATAAGGGTCGCTTGGTAGCTAAAGGTTTCAAGTAGATTCATGGTATTGACTATGATGAGACCTTTTCTCCAGTAGCGATGTTTAAGTCCATTCGGATCATGCTTGCTATTGCAGCCTACCATGACTATGAGATATGGCAGATGGATGTCAAAACCACGTTTCTGAATGGAAACCTACTCGAGGATGTGTACATGACACAACCTGAGGGTTTTGTAGATCCACAGCATACTAGTAGAGTATGCAAGCTGCATAGGTCCATTTATGGACTAAAGCAAGCTTCTCGGAGCTGGAATCTTCGATTCGATGATGCAATCAAACAGTTTGGTTTTATCAAGAACGAAGATAAACCTTGTGTCTACAAGAAGGTTGTAGGGGATATAGTTGTCTTCCTCATATTGTATGTGGATGACATACTACTCATTGGGAAGGACATCCCTATGCTTTAGTCTGTCAAGACCTGGCTAGGGAGTTGCTTCTCAATGAAGGACTTAGGTGAGGCATCTCGTATTCTAGGGATACAGATCTATAGAGATAGATCTAAGAGATTGCTTGGCCTAAGTCAGAGTACATACATTGACAAGGTACTCCTTCGGTTTGCCATGCAGAACTCCAAGAAGGGATTTCTGCCGATGTCACATGGCGTGAGTTTTTCGAAGACTTCTTGACCCTCTTCTAGAGAGGAGAGAGACCGCATGAATCAGATCCCTTATGCCTCAGCCATAGGATCGATCATGTACGTCATGCTATGTACTCGACCTGATGTCTCGTATGCTTTGAGCATGACGAGCAGATACCAGTCAGATCCAGGTGAAAGTCACTGGATAGCGGTCAAGAATATTCTTAAGTACTTAAGAAGGACTAAAGAATATTTCTTGATATATGGAGGCAATGATGAGCTAGCTGTAAAGGGTTACAGTGATACTAGCTTCCAGACCGATCAGGATGACTATAGATCGCAGTCGGGGTTCGTATTTTGCATTAATGGTGGTGCTGTCAGCTGGAAGAGTTCAAAGCAGGATACAGAGTTCAAAGCATCAGAGGCAGCAAAGGAGGCAGTTTGGATCCGCAAGTTCATCACTGAACTTGGGGTGGTTCCTAGCATTGCTGACCCCATTGAGCTCTATTGTGACAACAATGGAGCTATAGCACAGGCGAAGGAACCTCGCTCACACCAGCGGACCAAACACATACTACGACGCTTCCATCTCATTCGAGAGATCATCGAGAGAGGAGATGTGAAGATTTGCAGAGTACCTACAGAGGCTAACATCGCAGATCCCTTGACCAAGGCTTTGGCACAGAAGAAGCATGATGGTCACACTAGGTCATTTGGGCTTAGAGCCTACACTGATTGGCACTAGTGCTAGTGGGAGATTGTTAGCTAGAGCCCTAGAGCCAATCATTTGATGATTGTATTTTGGACTTATTGTATCATATTCTATATAAATAAAGGCATTTTGATTTTGGTTATTATACTTACTTGTATTGGTGCCAAATAAACTAAGTATAATAATGTCCTTGAGTAGACGGTTCTCACCTATATCAATCGGTTAGTTGAACCGATAGTGAGATGATATAGGGAACACTACTCTTAATCATTCCTAGTCAAGTATTAACATTCAGGGACAATGTTAATGCAATAAGACTAGCATGTAGGTCAACTCGATGACTTGATCTCACAAGTCATGGATATAGAGATATCAAGTTGACACATGGGTATACATTAGATAATGTATACTGAATGACCCGCCATGAGAAAGTATCATGGATCATTATATGAGTGTCATATACTTTCTCATGTGGCTATTAGTATAACTACTTGTCCTTAAACCTGAAGTCACCATAGATCCCTACATAAGGAGTTATGTACTTTGGTTCGTCAAACGTCACCCGTAACTGGGTGGACTATAAAGGCGATTACTGGGTATATAACAAATTATGCAGAGGGATGTGAGTGATGTAGATGGGATCTATCCCTCCTATATGACGGTAGAGACATCGATATTCTTGATAGAGTGAGACCACGAAGTGCATGGCCATGCCCAAATGAGTCAATATAGGATACTGAGCTCATTTGATTTAGTGAGTCTACTTGGAGTTCAAGATTTTGATTGGTCAGAGGATGACACGGTCTATGCCTCACATTGATCAATCTAGATATCTAGGATCGAAGGACACTTGTCATATTTTGTGAGGAGTCACAATTAGTAGTCACAAGGTGATGTCGGATCTCGACATTCTTGTAACTTGGGTAGTAATGATGTGTTGCTAGATACCGCCCATTACTTATGCTCCTAAATGGGTTTAGGGCATTGCCAACGTTACAAGAACCTATAGGGTCACACACTTAGGACAATTAGATGGAGATTAGGTTCATATGATGAACCAAGAGGATTAGATTCATTTGATGAATCAAATTGGATTAAGAGTAATCCTAATTGGGCTAACTTGTGTTCGACTCAAGTTGATTCATGTGTTCAATGAGTCTAATTTAGATTTTGACTCATTGAATCAATTTAATTAAATGAATTAGATTCATTATATTAAGTTGGCTTGAATCAAATGGTTGGATTCGATCAACCATAGAAGAGATTTGGTCAAGTTTGACTTGACTTGAAAGGAAGATTAAAAGTCAAGTTTGACTTGACTTTATGTCACCTCATTGGTGAGTTGGCATTGATGTGGACCAATGATGTTACTCCACATCATCATGGGTGCCACCTCATGGAAGTTACAAAGCCATTCTCTTTAATAGCTTCACATTAATTGCAATTAATGCAATTAATTTGGGGTTACAATGGAGAGTGGCCGGCCACTATGGTTTTGAATGAGAATTCAATTTTTCATTCAAGTGTGCATTTTTCTTTCTTCTTCCTCTCAAGCTCTCCCTCTCCTCCTTCCTTGGCCGAACCACATAGGTGCTAGCACACCTTGGTTTTCGGTCATCTCCCCCTAATTAGTTCGTGTGGATACTTCTAGAGGAGTGTCTATTTTGACACTCTCGAGATCCGGCACCGTTTGGACGAGCGGGAACGCGAAGGGCTTCGCTACGAGGGTAAATTTCTAAACATGTAGATCTAAGTGTAGATCTAGATAGTAAACTCGTACTCGTAAGTTTTTCGTAAATTTTCTTCACACGGATCCATGGCTAGGGGCTTTCGGGGTTTCCGCGACGCGAAAAAGCGGTTTTCGCGGCCCGAAAAACCCAACAAGAAGGAGGTTTAAATGAAAAATCAATTCACTATAATAACCCCCACCAAAGTGGCCGGCCACTTTATGCTTCTAAACCCCTATGGAATATCAAGAGTCAAGTCTTTGATCTCCTCCATGAGTTGGAATTTGGTCAAGTCAAACTTGACCAAATGAAGAAGCCTTGATGATGTGGCATTGGTCAAGTCAAAGTCAAGTCAAAACTTGACTCTTTATCTTCCTACTTAAGTCAAGTCAAACTTCATCTTTTTCTCTCCCATGGTTGATCAAATCTAACCATTGGTTCAAGTCAATTTTAATTTAATGAATCTCTATTCATTGAATTAAATTGGCTCAATGAGTCTAACTCCAAATTAGACTCATTTAACACATGAACCAAATTGAGTCCAACTCAATTAGTTTACTTTGGATTACTCTTAATTAAATTTGATCCATCACATGAACCCAATCCTCTTGGTTCATCATATGAACCTAATCTCCATCTAATTGCCCTTTGTGTGTGACCCTATAGGTTCTTGTAAAGTTGGCAATGCTCCTAAACCCATTTAGAAGTATAAGTAGTGAGCGATATCTAGCAGTACATCATTACTACCCAAGTTACAAGAATGTTGAGATCCAACATCACCTTGTGACTACTAATTGTGACTCTTCACAATATGTGACAAGTGTCCTTCTATCCTTGACATCTAGATTGATCAATATGAGGCATAGACCGTGTCATCCTCTAATCAATCTAAATCTTGAATCCCAAGTAGACTCACTCAATCAAATGAGCTCAACATCTCATATTGATTCATTTGGGCATGACCATGCACTTAGTGGTCTCACTCTATCAAGAATAATGATGTCACTCCCGTCATATAGGAGGGATAGATCCCATCTACATCACTCACATCCCTCCGCATAATTCGTTACATACCCAGTAATCGCCTTTATAATTCACCCAGTTACGGGGTGACGTTTGACGAAGCCAAAGTATGTAACTCCTTATGTAGGGAATCATGGTGACTTCAGGTCCAAGGACTAATAGTCATACTAATAGCCACATGAGAAAGTATATGACACTCATATAACGATCCATGATACTTTCCCATGATACATTATCTAATGCATACCCATGTGTCAACTTGATATCTCCATATCCATGACTTCTGAGATCAAGTCATCGAGTTGACCTACATGCTAGTCTCGTCGTATTAACATTGTCCCTGAATGTTAATACTTGACTAGGAATGATTAAGAGTAGTGTTCCTATATCATCTCACTATCGATTCAACCAATTGATTGATATAGGTAAGAACCTTCTACTCAAGGACGCTATTATACGTAGTTATTTGGCACCAATACAAGTAATCATAATAACCATAAACAAATACCTTTATATACATAAAAAATATGATAAAATGGGTCCATACAACAATCATCAAATGATTGGCTCTATGCTCTAACTAACAGTTTCCCCCTTATGTTTCAAGAAATAAACCCAAGTATATCTAGAGTAATCATCTACTATCACCAAACAATATTTGTTACCTACCAAGGACAGTGTTCTATGACAATCAAAAAGATCCAAATGCAATAATTCTAACGGTAATGAAGTGCTAGTTAAGGTTTTACCTTTGTGTGATGACCTTGATTGCTTACCTTCTTGACATGCATCGCACAATTTGTCCTTGATGTACTTGATCTTTGGTAATCCCTTTACTAGCTCCATCTTGGCTACCTTGGCTATGTTCCTCATATTGATATGTCCAAGTCTTCTATACCATAGTCATCCTTCCTCTTCTTTTGATATCAAACACTTAATAGAGTGGTTAGAAGCATATGAAAGATCAACATAATAAAGAGTTACCTTTCTAAATCCTTTTAACACAACATTTTCATGATTTTTGTGTTTAACTAAACACTTATCGGGGTGAAACTCTACATTATATCCGGCATCACATAATTGACTAACACTAAGCAAATTAAATCGCATATTTTTAACCAATAAGACTTTATGAATGATAATTGTGGGTGATACCTCAATTGTACCTTTACCTATAATCTTGAGCTTCCCACTATTCCCAAATGAACCGTTCCTTTCTTTATATAATTTATTATGGAGAACTTGCTCACATCACCGGTCATATGTCTTGAGCAACCGCTATCCACAATCCACATACTCGCATCCTTCTTCTCTTCTACCTAAACAACATAAAACACACAACTCTTTGGTACCCATGCACTTGATTCAGAAATATCATTCAAATATTTCTTAGGCACCCAAGCTTGTCTTACCTTTCCTTTAGGATCCTTCTTAACATTGTTCCTAAGTGCATCATTTCTAGTACCATTGATTAGAGACATGTATGCAGTTTCCTTTTCCTTAGGTCTATATCCTAGTCCGGCTTTGTTGTAAACAACTCTTTGGTCTCTAATGATCATATCTAAATATTTGGATCAATTTGTGAACTTCTCTAGACATGCTTTTAACCCAATCACGTCATTCTTCAATTTTTCATTTTCTTCTTTGAGCATGCTTGACTCACTAGATGAACATGTATCATTTTTAATGGACTTAAGCTTTCCCTTCAAGGTCTTCACCTTAGATTGTGATTTAACAAAAGCATTTTTGAGATGAGCATTAGTTTTATAAAGAAATTCTATTTTAGGAGATTCTTTTACCTCATCATCACTTAATGATGATTCATCACTTGGCTCCTCTTCATTTGATGAATCCTCTTCACTTGACCCTTCCTCTTGACTTGACTCTTCTTTGTTATCTTCAAATGCCATAAATGTCATATGTCGGGTCACATGACATAATTCATTCTCATCCGATGAGCCAACGTTTGGTGTATCTCACGTAGCTTGAGCCACCATGGCTTCCTTCTTCTTTTTCTCCTTCTTCTTCTCCTTTTCCTCTTTCTTCCACAATTCCGGATAATTTGGCTTGATGTGTCCTTTCTTGTTACATCCATAACAAATGACATTAGTGTTAAAATTTGAACTTTGACTACTTTTACCTTTTGACGGTTGAAACATTTTTTTCACATCCTTTCTCATGAATTTCCTTGATCTTCCCATCATCTTCTTGACATAATGTGTCACTTCACTTGCCGACATTTCGTCATCACTATCCGATGATTCTTGCTCGGATTCGGATGATGAGGATTCCATCTTCTTTTCTTTCTTCTTTTTCTTTTCCTTCTTTTCTACAATAAGAGCCATACCTTTCTCTTTTGAAACCACATTAGCTTGTTCATGAAGTTCAAACTCGCAAAACAATTCATCAAGCTTAACTAAAGAAAGATCTCTAGAAACCTTATATGCATCAACCATTGATGCCCATAAGGTGGTTCTAGGAAAGGATTGGAGAGCATACCTTACTAGGTCTCGATTGTCAATTTTCTCACCTATTACATGAAGTCCATTTACTATCTCCTTGAATCTATCATGCATTTGACTCACGGTCTCATTGGTCTTCATAGTGAAGGTTTAAAGTTACCCAACAAGAGATCTCTCTTGGCCCTCCTTGATTCGCTTGATCCTTCATTCAACTCAATGAGTTTTTCCCAAAGCTCCTTGGCGGAATTGAATGGTCTTGCTTTGCTTAGTTGCTCCTTTGAGAGTCCACATTGTAAGGTTGTTGTGGCCTTTGCATTGGCTTGGGCCTTCTTTGCCATCTCCTCTGTCCAATCCTGTAACGACCACCCTTCTTACTATACTATACTACTCTCTAAGGATGACCGTTACTTAACTACTAACTCTACTTAACCGGTATGATCGAAACCACAAGGAGTCCTTACCGAAAAATTTCGACAGAGTCTCCCCTGTACTGGTGACCATAATCATCAATACATGCAAAATAAACCATCAGCCACATGCGGCTGGTATATATACTTCACAACCATGCAGTAATAAGACACAACTTAAAAAAAAACTATTCTAACAATAACAAATGAATAAATCTCCAACTGTGAGAAACAGTCAAACTAACAATGCGGAATAGACTCAATTAGCAACATAAGAAAAAGGAAACAACTCTTTAACAATCTCAACTTCTCTAATAATATTAAAGAAGGACTCTAAACAACTTCTTAGCCAAGTCCCCAAGCTTCCATAGTTCAACATCACACACCATCTCCACCATCTTGTCGCCTTCTTCCTTATACTTTAGCTTTTCCTTTATCTGCAGTAGGAGGAATGCAAACTATAAGCCAATGCTTAGTAAGCGCTATCTAACTCACAAAACTCGAAAGAGCATATAATATAAAGAATGCTAAAACTGAAATGCTAAAGAGAAAAGCGACTCATGCTCAACTAATAGCAAAACTCAGAAAATAATCTGCATACTCATGATACACAAGAATAAAGTTGCATGCTGAAAGGTAAAGCTAATCATGCTCAATAAACTAATCAGGCTGAAATGCTAAACATGTAAAGATACTCATGCTCCTCTAAGACCAAAGGAATCAAACATACCACTACAACAAATTGAGGCTAAGACATCACCCCTAAAGTGTTGTTTCTGACTATATAAATGTTGCATTATACCTAAGGTAACGCTTTTCATTATATCTTATCAGGTCCTGTCATGTTAGATATAATGCAACGCTTTTGTCATTTTATGCAACACTTTCTCAAACTGTCGTGATATATAACAAAGGCAACACTTCTTTATATGCAACACTTTTTTTTTCCAACGCAACACTTTTTTTTTGTTACTCTTAAGCAATTGCAACACTTTTTACTATTAATAGTAACATTTTTTATAATTTTTTAACCTAATAATGCAACACGTTTTCCATTAAATGCATCACTTTTCATTAAATTTTTCACCTCTTAAACACATCACTTATTGATTCATACGCAACACTTAGATTTGTGTTTTATTGTAAAATATAACACTTTTACCCATTAATAGTAACACTTATTTTTTCACCCATATAGTATTGATAATATAATTTTATTATCCAATCAAACACATTTGTACAAAATATATTATTCAAAATATGATCATTATATTACAAAAGTTGTACCACACTATATTCTAATTAAGATTTTACAAAAGTTGCATCTAAAAGTGTATAGCCAACTAAAGCAATATACAAAAGTCAACAATTAATACCTTCATGAATCCCCCAAAAAAAGCAACTATATATATACATTTACAAAAATCCAACAAATGACAATATGTGGTTGACTTCATTAATCTCCCAAAAGTCATTTGTCCATGCATTGAACGTGTCCACCAAAAAAGACATAACAATGTCCTGCCAATCATGAAAACAAAAAAGAACACATATTAATCAGTAAAGCTACGTAACATAAAGAATATATAAAAAAATAATTCAAGTCTGCCAATAAAAATAAACATACTTGTGCAGTTTCAATATTAAACCGGACATTAGCATTGCACATAACATGGAAGATCAAACAACAAAAAGAGAGAACCATGGAAAAACCAGACAAACATATTAACACATTCACTAAATAAACTAGAATAGTTTTGATGTTAGTGATTGTTTATGATAAGAAATAGTGAGCAAATGAATGGGTTTTTTGAAAGTTGTCTTTGCTTGAAACATGCAAAACGCATGATGCAGTTAGTTTACCTCTTCTGGATGTATTATGGACATAGAAATGGTTTGGATGCATTTGGTGTTTGCCATGGTAACCAGAACCTTTTTTCCTTGCATTTCTTGATAAATCTGTGCAATGGAAGATTTCACGTGTTGCAACTTGCAATGATGACAAAATACCAATTCAACAATAAGAACATCATGAACCAAAGATAATACATTAGCGAGGAAAGGATAAAAAAAAGGCTTCTCAATCCATCTAACCATTATTAGTTTATTGTTTCACTGATCTAACTAATCAATTCAAAAATTAGATAATACTCTTACAAAACTTTGGTGTAAGAGTTGCATTTTGAGGTAGCCAATGGGCATAGTGGCTAAGATAGAATAAGATAATAAAGTATATGACTCATCAATTTGCTAATGCAGGAAGAACAAAAGCATCATGGCTTCAAACAAATTATGCCCTCTAAGAAAAAAAGGAAAGTGATTTAGAAAAAAGAAAGTATGACCAAAAAAGGATGGAGAAAGGAGAAATAGAGCAAAGCAAGTAATTGAAACATATACTTAAGAAAATATACTAGGGAATTGAAGCATATTTCAATAGAAAAATAACTGAAACATAAGGAATTGAAGCAGATTTCAATAGACAAACATGATGTTTACCGGGGAATTGAAGCAGATCAAGTAACTGAAACATATACTTAAGAAAATACATATAAAACTATAACATACCTTAGGAAAAATATTTTCTTGCAATTTCTGGAGGTAGTTTTGCAAGAACTTTCTGGACTGTATCTTCAACAATTTTTTCCCGTTGAAGGTCAATGTCCTTCCGCATCTCTTCCAGTTCTAACCTTTGCCTTTCATTATTAGCTTCAATTTCTTTTACCAGAATCATTTTCATTGGTGTTTCATACTCAACCTTTCTCAACAGAAAATGCCAATCATTGGTAACATATAAAAGCAAGTATGAACTAAATATCAGGATTTGAGATCCCTGATGTTCAATATTCACAAGAAAAAAAAGAGAATTTTCCCAAGAATTTTAAAAACATTATATCATCAAGAAAGACATAAGAAATGAATTACCAAGGGATACACTTGTTCAAATTATACCAATCTACCATAATATGATTAACCAAATATAATCACAATTAGGATTAGAAAACCTAATTGAATTAAATTAATTATTCCACATACTCACCAAATCCATGATGGCTGGTGGTGGCTCATGACCGAAGAGGTTAACAGCTGGAAATGGTAGTCGGAGATGTGAATCACCCACAAACAGTGATGGTCGGAGCTGTTGATCTGCTCAAGTGTGGCAATAGGGCACACCGATGATCAGTAGAGAGAGTTCGAGAGTATGAGGATGTGCAGAGGTTGTGACGAGCCACCTGTAATGCTAGTACTACTAGGTGCTGGTGCCTATGTCCACGATACAACTCCGACGAATGAGATGGTGGTGGAAGGAAAGCTAGGGATCCGCCGCTCATGATCCCTCAGATGGTAGCAGCCCCTCCTCTCTGACATCAGCCCCAACAACCAACCACAGCCCCTTCCCAAAATAGAAAAGGGCAGCTCGACAGTGATGGCGATGGTTGTGGACACGATTCGGTGTCAAGTACCCTCCGAAGATGGTGTCATTGTAGATGTCGGTCTTGTCACACCCTATTGTAGATGGCGGTGATCAAGGGCAAAGACGCGAGCGACGATCTAGGGCAGAAGGAAGAAGAGAAGCTGTGACTCCCGGGCGGCAGTGGATCAACACCTGGTCGCACAAGTTTGACCCCTGCAACAGCCTCGCCGTCGTCTCCGGGTCGTGCCCAACCTCCGCCGTAGGGAAGCAGTCCGACGAAGGAGTCGGCGCACAGAGATGAAGAGGAGAAGACGCTTGGCCGGCGACTTGTACACACGGGAGAGGCGGCAGATTCGGGTCGGCGATGAGATGAGAAGAATCAAGGCGACGTGAGGCTTGGGAGAGAAGAAGAAGAAGAGAAGAGAGGAAAGGTTCGGCGGTGCGGCACGGGAAGGAAGTGGAGATCGGGTTTCGGCGGTTTTAGGGCTCGGGTAGGGAAAATAAGAGGAGAAAAGAAAACGGAAATAAATTAAAAAGGAAAGATAATTAATTTAAGAAACTTAGGTTTAATATAATTAAAGCTTAAGTTATTTTCTTATCAACTCCTATTTTAATTGGGTATTCTAAATAGACTTTTCCTATGCCTATTAATTCATCCCCACAAACTACCTCATACGAGCTCCAATTAATTCCCAGAAAATTTCTAAAAATTCCTAAAAATTTCTTTAAGATTATTCGTCCATTAAACCGTATTATTTAGTTACGGTATTTTATAGGTCTAGGGGACGAATCCCTCTTTGTTGTCGATGCCAAGGAAAACAGATGTGCGCTCGATGACGGAGAGAAAAGGGGCAAGGGCAGAGAGAGGGAGATCAGTAGCCGACAGCCAGGCGTGCTCAGAACGACCGATGTCTACTTCGGTGCATGGTAGCATTGTCGTAGTCCAGCATCTCTGCTTCGGGTCGATCGGTGATGGGCGGTCGGCGTCGAGTTTCTCAGTGAGGAGAGGCTTGAAAGAGGGTGCAAATCACCGATGATGGTTGGCTGGAGACTATGGAAGAGGGGAGACAAATTACAATCGAAATTGGGAGGGGGAGAGAGTAGTGATGGTGATCTGCGAAGAGATCGGGAGAAGAGGCTGGCGGAGGTTGGGAGGAGAAAAGGATCGGAAGATTAAAGGCTAGGTTAAATCATCACCTAAGTTTATATTTAAAAAAATGTCCAAAAACTTTGCCTCAAGTGCTTAATTAAAGAAAAAGGCAACACTTTAAAAAATGTTACATATATAATATAAAAGTGTTGTATATTCTTATAATTATTGCAACACTTGTAAAAAGTGTTGTATTTATACAATAAGTGTTACATTTTCTTATATAGGCAACACTTATTTAAAGTGTTGCAATTTTTAAGAAAATTTCTCCTATTGTAACAGTTTAAAAAAGTGTTGCTTCTAAAGTGATGTCTTACCCTCAAATTGTAGTAGTGTACTGAAATGCTAAACATGTAAAGCTACTTATTCTCTTCTAATAGCAAATAACAGTAAGTTAATCTAAATAATATGCTAGCACAAAAGAAAGCTAAACTTACTGATTTTAAAACAAAATGAAACTTATTTCATTTCTTCTAAACTTATTCTTTTATCTCGCTTGTTTAAAACTTATTCTTTTATACTTTTATACTTATGTGGATCTTATTTTACTTGTTCAAAAGCTTATACTTATAATATTTCAAAATAGTAATCAACTTCTCTTGGGCCCAGGCTTAGTACCAAAGCGTGCTCCCTAATAGAAACTGGGGTAGCGAGCCACCAGTCCTACGAGGGTAAAGACCTCGGTCTTACCAGGGCCAAGACCTCGGAATTGGTCACCTGGATTTATTTAACGACAACCTCGGAAGTCGGGTACTAGCCTCTTAAAAATAAAATACTTATTTACTTCTTCTTTAAATGTCTTGACATTTTAACAAGCACCTTATGTGCCAAAATCCCTAAAGTCTTGACTTTGGGATCTACTTAAGGCCTTGGCCTTCTTCTTTCTTTTATTTATCTTTCTTATACTTGTTAATACTTTTAAAAGAATACTTCTTTAAAAAGAAACTGAAATGTTTAAGAAAATTCTAACTTTAAAATGCTTAAACCAAAAATCTGCTTACTATACTTATAAAATCTGCATACTATTCTGCATACTATACTTGTAAAGATCTGCATATCATACAAGCTTAAACTAAATCTAAAACTTGTTGGAATTAAAACCTTAAATCTTGCTACAACAGAGATAAAGAAGGAGAGCAAAGAATGAATGCTACTCAATAATCTCTAGCTATTCCAATGCTAAACCAACAAAACTGAATCTGTTTAAGGTCACAAGAAACCTAAAAGCATAGAACTATCTCATAAAACCATTTATGAAAACATACTATGAAGAAACTTATAGTACAATCCTCATAATAATTAACTCTTAAAACAGAAATTAAACACACTCTTATGCATCTGATATTTACTAGCTTTGTAAGTTGAGTTAAGCATGGATAAGCTTCTAATCTTCTAAGGGAAAACAAACTAGAACTAGAGACATAAACCTCATACCAAAACTGAAATACATATAACAGAACTTAAACTAAATGCTAAAAGAAAATTTGAAACTGTACAGTAAGCTCCAACTCAAGCTAAAACCTGCTGGGATCTTCTCTTCAAACCAATGTAAAGCTTGTTTTGTTTCATGGCATACTAGAACAAGAACTTAATGGATCTACTCATGTTGATTTGTTTCTAACCGAGCATAGCCTAAGGGAAAATTATTACTGCTATCAAAGTTTACACATGTTACACTAAAGCATGCTCTCAACAGGTCTGCAAATTCTGAATCGTTTCCCAGCATAGCAAGGCATAAGTAGAATAAAATACTATTACTATAAAAGAAATTGATGCATGAAGATGGTGGAAGACCTGTGACCCTAAAAGCATGGCAATTAAATTTATCTGATACTAACTTAGAAGCTAGCAAGAGCCTTTCTGTAAATACACACAAAGTATCCAAAGAAGGAAACAACCCTTGTTGTTTGTTTATTATTCTGGTAAGCAATTGACCTTTTGGCTGTTAGAATATATGTGAATTTGGTTTTCATTTCTTGAATCACTCAAATTTTGATGCTCTAGAAAAAGTAATTAAGGTTTCTTGTGTCATTTTACTGTTTGCAAGATTTGGATAAACTTAATTTGAACAATCTGGTCCTTCTGTTTAGTGGCACGGCAGGAGAACCAAAAGAGACCAAAGTGCTACATATAACTATTCATTGTAGTGTCCACAAAGAAACTACATACTAGTCAAGCACATCTTTGTGCTCACTGTCTGCCCACAAAAAACAAATGGGCAGCAACCTCCAACGGAAACTACCCTGCCCCTTTCTCTTTACACAAACCGATCTGCCCATTAAAGTAACCACAATTAAAATTCCGAACATGAAACTCAAAATTATAAGGCCTGAAGGGTCTAATTCACATGCATGTAAACTCAATGAAATTGAACCACAAGCTCCAAATCTAAACCATTTACTTCCTTCCTTTGTGATTCATGGTAGCAAATTCAAAATAGCACCTTTCAGGCATACTTCGAAAATCAAAAAGAACAAGACTCTGGGAGCTACTCCTACTACAGGTGAGAAGCAACTTACCTCGGTTCCTTGGACTCACAACCGAGAAGAAAGACTCTAGGGTTCGGAGAAAACTCGAGTTTCCGGCTCCTCTTTGTGCTCAATGCCTCCCTTCGACGAGAGGACTTTGTATTGGTGAAGAGCTCTCGAAGTTAGCCACTCGCGGCCGCCGGAGGTGAAACCCTAGGTTTCCTTCATTTCCGCCCGAGAGCCGTCGCACGCCGTTCGCGAGCGAGAGAGGAGAGGTTTCGGGAGAAAATATTAGGTCTCGGGAAAAATTAAGCCCTCTTTTGTAACTAGGATTTTTTTATTAAATACTATACCTTAAATATTTGTCGCTCTTTCCTTATTCAACAACGGCCGCATGAACACTTGGTCAGCCGGGTTTCGACCGAGTCAAAGGTCGCAGGTTCGATTCCTCAGCCGAACCCTTTTTCCCAATTATTTCCTGTTTCCTTAACTACTGCTTAAATATTATTCATCCTTTATCTGATCAGTAATGACCGCTGGCACACTTGGTCAACCAGATTCGTTTAAAGCTTGGTTCGGCAGGAGGTCTCGGGTTCGAATCTCGGCTTGGACATTTTTTTGTCGAAACTTCTTTCGTTTAGTAAAAATACCAAACGACCTCCAAAAATTGCATAAAAATACTCTAAAAATTTCTAAAAATCTCTAGAATATTTTTATAGCATTTTAAATATTGTTAAATTACTTTTGGAACTCGAAATGAGGAAATTTGGGTTGTTACAAATCCTTGGTTGGAAGAGGTGCTCCCGATCCGTCTTTTGGTTTCTCAAATCCATCTACAACACTAAACCAATTTTTAATATCATTCATTAAATAATATTCCATCCTACCTTTCCAATATGTTAAATCATTGCCATCAAAGAAAGGTGGTCGAGCGGTGCTATATCCCTCTTGAAACGCCATCTTAATGCTTCGGTTGACGATGAGTTCTTCCGATTCGTTCCTTGCTCTGATACCAATTGATAGGACCTTTGCGTTTGGCTAGAGGGGGGGTGAATAGCCTTTCTTCGATTTTTCACCTACAACTTGTTAGCGGAAGAAAAATAGAAAGAAATGAAAAGCAAGAAAACAAGAGAGCAATGCTAACTCCTTGGTTTACTTGGTCTCCACCTCCTTGAGGTGACTAATCCAAGGCACACACCCACACGATCAAGCTCCAATATGAACTTCTCCTTCTCGTTATCACAAACGAAGGTGGAGAAACCTTTACAAGGGTTGCCTCTTCCTCTTACAAGATGAGATCTAGGTTTAGGAGGAAGAGACTCAAATCTTTTTCTTTGAAATCACTTGGAGAGCTCACTTTTTGCTTAGCATAATGAGTATACAAGATCGTATTTTGCTACAGTTGTTTTTCCCTTTTTATATGTCTTTGTAAGTAGTCGTTTCTCACATAATCGTCGCCTTCGATCGATTGAGCACATCTCCAATCGATTCAAATATAGCCATTGAGCATCGTTACGATCGATTGGGCCAACACTGGATCGATTCAGTCAATTCAATCGATCGGTCGATCGATTGGTTACCTCCAATCGATCGGCTGATCGATTCAAAATCGCACTGCTCCTTCGTGCAGAAACCTTGTGAATCTATTGACCGATCGATTGGGTGTACCCAATCGATCGGCTGATCAATTCAGGTTCGCACTATGCTCTTGCGCAAAGCATGTGAATCGATCGGCTGATGGATCCAAGTTCATTTTGTGCTCTCGCGTAGAGGCTGTCAATCGATCAGCCAATCGATTGGTTTATTTCAATCGATCGGATGATCGATTCAGCAGTATTCTGTTCAGTTTTGCGCCTCAATCGATTTACCAATCGATTGCTTGCTGGTTTCCCAACCAACACCTCATGCCAGATAAACGCATCCCTGGACTTTCTTGCCAAGACTCCGGTCCTCGACCTCCTTGGACTTCTCTTTCCTTACACCCGTTCATCTGACCTGCAAGGACTTTCTCCTGCAAAACTTACAGCACACGTTAGATCTAAACGTATTAACCTAAACTTAAATAGTTGTCAACACATTGAAAACACCCAAGGCATGATCACACCAACAATAAATACTAAGTATACGTGCTTGTTATTATATAGGGATTAAGAGGACGTACATCCATAATAATAGAGGTTCTATTCTTTTATGTAGTCAGTACAAATCAAACAACCTCAAACGGTCCTACTCAATACACACATAGTGTACTAGTGTTATTTTATAGTCAAGATAGACTAATACTAAATTACACTACAACGTTCCAATGGTTTGCCCCAATCCATCTTGGTTGTGATCTACTATTTATAATTTATAAGGAACTGATAACATAATCTTCTGTGTGACACCACTCACCATGTTATCTACAATATAAATTAAATAGACAACTGCATTGACATATATATAAATATAAAATGCAAACATTTGACAAAAGTGATTCTCATTTCAAAATATTTCAAAATAGATGTTCATACAAAAGCTCATTTAATTAGTGGGCATTCGATATCTTAAACACAGGGAGATTAATGCACTCATAATAAGAAGGAGCTCATAATGTAATTTGGGATCGGTGCGCTAGTTCAATAATAACTCTTTACTGGTATGAGTTATTATTGATGAACTTGAGTTGGGTGTTCAGGGCGAACACAGGAAGCTCAAGCTCATCGGGAGACCAAAACCAATTTCTACTCTCGGTCCCTGTTGTAGCCTCTATAAAACCCTGTATCCACAAATTCTACTTCTTACCCAAGTAATGGGTCGAACCTTGCTAGGAGCAAGGGGGCCAACCAAGCATTATTTTGGAGCTCATGTAGTAGCCGGCGAAGCCATGCTTGGTGACCAAGCATGGGGCCAACCATAGGTAAAGGAAAAGGAAGTTTTGTTTTAAAAACAAAATTTTGTTAAAATCTTTCCTAATTTTTAGTTATCTACAATGGTTAAAAGAGATATTTTATTTTTGTTAAAATCTTTCCTTTTTTGTAATTATCTGCAATGGTTAGAAGAAAGATTTTAATTTTGTTTAAAACTTTCTTTTTAGCATCCACAAGGAAATTAAAAGGAAGATTTTATTTTTGTTAAAATCTTTCCTTTTATAGTCATCCACATGATTTTAAAAAAGAGTTTTAAAATTTTAAAATCTTTCCTTTTATAGCTATCTACAAAAGATTAAAGAGAGATTTTAATTTTATTAAAATCTTTTCTTATTTGTAGTTATCTATAATGTTTAAAAGAGAGATTTTAATTTTTTGATAAAACTTTCCTTTTTTGTAACCATGATTTAAAAAAAGGAAGTTTTAATTAATCTTTCCTATTTATAGTTGTCTACATGTTTAAAAGAGAGAGGTTAATTTTAAAACTTTCCTTTATTGCCATGTACAATAGGAAATTTAGAAAAGAGAGATTTTAATTGTTGTTAAAATTTCCTTTTTTAAATGGGAGGCCACAAATAAGGAAGTTTTAATTATGTTTAAAACTTTCCTTTTTTGTCGTGACCAAGGACTATAAAAGAGTGGTAGAGGGTGCCTTATGGGAATTGAATTGATCTCTCTTAGCTCCTCTCTTTTTCTTGGTGTGGCCAACCCTTGCTTCTCATCTTTCTCCTTGGTTTCTTTCTCTTGTGGCTAGCGGCACTTTTTCTTCATCCTCCTTTCTTCTCTCTAGGGCCGGCACCTTATCTACTCATAGTGGCCGGAGCTTGGAGAAGAAGAAGAAAAGGAGAAGGAGCACATAGGTGGCCGGTTGCTTGGAGGAGAAGAAGAGGAAGAAAATTTCCTATTTTGGCATCCCTTGGTGGCTCAAGTTTCTTGGAGGAGAAGAAGTGGTTCAAGTGGATTCTATCTTGGTAGATCCTCACCCACATTACGTCCAAGAGGAGGAGAGGAATACAACAGAAGATCGAGAGATCTTTAGCTACAAAGAAAAGGTATAACTAATTAATTGTTTCCACTTCAAATTAATTAGTTAGTTTTCTTTGTATAGATTCTGAAATACCAACACAAGAGGCTAGCGATTTTGTGTTTCGATTTTGTGTTTTGTTCTTGTGCTTCTATTGAGGTCTCTGTAGTTAAACCAGTTTACTGTGAGAAGTTTAAATATCCAATTTCTTTGAAAGGCTTTGTCTAGGAAGTGGTGGATGATCCCATACCCAAGAAGGCCTAGTGCCTCGCCATATTTAACCTGGAAGTCAATCATTGAAATAGATATTTAATCAACTTCTGAAATATTATTTAACTTATGAAGAACTCATCGATTGAACTTGGAGTAAAAATGTTAAGTATCATTTCCAATCCAAGTTTAACTTCTGAAGAACAATTTGGATTAATAATGTTAAGCATCGTTTGCAATCCAAGTTGAACTTCACTATAGCACATGGGTAGCTAGGAAAAGTTTTGTGCTTGTACAAAATTTTTGTACAGGGGAACAGAACGAAATCCAGGTGTAGCAACCAACAGGATCCGCTTACTTGGGTGATCTCGGCCATCCGGAATAGGGCTCACCCGAACCCAACTTCTGAACTTCTCGAGCAATCTTCCGCTCCGGCTTCTCGTCCCTCGAAAATGCCACGCCCTCCTTGTCTGCCAGCGTACTCTTCTGTAGCACCTCGTCCCTCAGACGCACCGAGCCCATCGGCTCTCTCTCGTGTCGTCCTTCTTGCTAGTTGCATCTTTTGCTCGACTTCCTGTGCTCCTAAGCTCCTGCACACTTAGACACAAGGTTAAAACACTACAAGACCTAACTTAACTTGTTTGATCACATCAAAATAACCTTGGGGTTCCAACAGTATCTACAACCAATGCAATACCTTTCTTGATTGGGAGTGCATTAGTCTGTTTGTGAAGTTCAAACTTAGAAAATAATTTATCTAACCTAATTAAAGAGAAATCCTTAAAAACTTTGTAAGCATCCACCATCGATGCCCACAAAGTGTTCCTTGGAAAAGCGTTAAGGGCATACCTTATAACGTCGTAATTTTCCACCTTATGACAAATTGCATGGATCCCATTGAGCAAGCCTTGAATCCAAGCATTGTGTTGACTCACCGATTCACCATCCTGTATTTTAATGTTGTATAATTTGGTTAGAATCAGGTCTCTTTTACTTACCTTAGTGTCGGAGGTGCCCTCGTGTAGCTCGATTAGCTTTTCCCATAACTTCTTGGCACTGTTGAAGGAGTTGACTTGGTTCAACTCTTCTTTGGTTAAGCCACATTGGAGGGTCTAGTTGCCTTTTCAATTACTTCAATCTTCTTACAAGTTGGTGTATCCCATTTGTCCCAAGGGACAAGAGCTCCGTCTTCGATGGGATATGTGAATCCTGTTTGGATGATTATCCACATTTCCACTTGAGTTTTGAGTTGATACACCATTTGACTCTTTCAGTAGTCAAAATCTTTGCTGGAGAAAAGTGGTGTGTGTGCGGTGTTGTAGCCTTCTTAGTACGCCATCGATAGATCTATTGGTTGGTCTTAGCAAGATCGTACCGGTTCCACTATACAAAAATTTTGTACAAGTATCAAACATTTCCTAACAACCTATTGTGTTCTTTAGAAATTAAATTCGGAATCGCAAACTGAACTTAACATTATTGGTTCCAAATTTAACTTATATGTTCTTAATGGTTTAGACTTGGATCGCAAACGATGCTTAACATTATTGATCCAAATCCACCTATTTTATAAATTCAATTAAATATTAATTCCAGAAATCGGCTTCCAGGTTAAACATGGCGAGGCACTAGGCCTTCTTGGATATGAGAGCAACCACCACTTCCTAGACAAAGCCTTTCAATAAAATCTAATATTTAATTTCCTTATATAACCCTAGGTTTAACCAAAAGGAACAATCGAATCACAAATTTCAAAAATAAAAAAAACACAAACTAGAATCACAAATTCGAAACCTAGAATTATATGCCTCTTGTGTTTGGATTCATATAAAGAAAAACTAGTATGATGTGGAAAATAATTACTAGTTATACCTTTCTTTGTATGCAATGACTCTTGATCTTCTACCGTATTCCTCTTCTTATCTCGGACGTTGTGTGGGCAACGATCTACCAAGATGACAATCACCCAAAACTTTCTTTCCAAGCTAGTTTTGGTCACCAAAAAAAAACTCCAAGAGTGTGAGGTTCGGCCACCACCACCAAGCTCCAAGGGATGCTAGAAACAAAGTCTCCTTTCTCTCCTTCTTCTCCAAGCAAGATCTGGCCACCTTCCAAGCTCCCAAGGATGAAGAGGTTCGGCCAAGGAGAAGAAAGAAAAAGGAGAAGGGAGAATAAGAAGGGTCGGCCACACCAAGGAAGAGAGGAGGAGAATAGAATAGAGTTATGTCACATGAAGGCACCCCCTCCCTCTCTTTTATAATCCTTGGTCTTGGCAAATAAGGAAAATTTAATAAAAACTTCCTTATTTAATTTTCCATGGAAAGGAAAATTTAATTGATTAAAACCAATTTCCTTTTCTTATCTCCATGTGGTCGGCCACCTCTTAACTCCAAGCAAGGGAAGTTTTAATAACACAAGAATTAAAACTTCCTAATTTGTTTCCGGAAATTTTAATAAAAAATTTCTCTTTAAAAATTCCCTTTATGGTTGGTTAAATAAGGAAACTTTTTATAATTTAAAACCTCTCTATTAAAACATGTGGATGAATTCCAAAAAAGGAAAGTTTTCTCTAAAATTAAAATCTTCCTTTCAATCTACAAATAAGAAAAGATATCAAATCTTTTTTTAATCTTTTGTAGAAACTTATAAAAGGAAATATTTAATTTTAAAACTCTCTTTTTAAATCATGTACATGGTTACAAAAAAGGAAAGTTTTATCAAAAATTAAAATCTTCCTTTTAACTACAAATAAGGAAAGATATCAAATCTTTCACTTAATCTATTGTAGAAAGCTATATAAAAGAAAAGATTTAAATTTTAAACTCTCTCTTTTAAACCATGGCTTCCACATAAGAAAGATTTTTAAAAAATAAAATCCTTTTTAATTTTAATGCGGTCAGCCACCTCAACTTGGCTCATCCTCTTGACTTGGTCGGCCCAAGCTTGGGTTCCAAGCTTGCTTGGCCTGCCCCATTAGGATGGGTAAAAAGGTGGGTAATGATGGGTATTGATCCTGTCGGGAAGCTGAGAAGATGGACCTGCCGGAACGACGCGTCTGGAATGTTGACCGCATCTCCATGACTCGGATGGTGAGTTGTCTTCTGAGTTGACCGAGTCGTCCGAAGTCTTCCGGTCAACACTACCTGCAGCCATCAACCGGGTTGCCCCGGTCTCTGGTACCCCGGTGCTCGAGGTAGTTCCACAAATATATGAGCAGTCGAATGATAACGGCACAATGAAATAAGTATGAGATGAGTACAATAACATACCCAGGCCCCGGGAGGGTGCCCTCGGATGGATGGATAAGCTGATCACGCTGCAGATCGAGTCGTCGCAGCCTTGACAAATGGATGGATGTGAACCCTCTGAGGAACTAGATCTAAGGGTGACGGCATGAAATCCGGTGCAGACTGGATCTGGAAAGCGGCAGGTAGGGCGGGACATGACAACGGCTCACAGGCCGATACGCGGCACGTAGGCCGGATAGTACAGATAACTCACAGGCATAATAATGGTGCGAAGAATGAAATACCACGGCTCGATGGCCGGAACCACATTGGCTCACTGGCCGAAGATCACCTTGGCCCGGAGGCCGGAGTAAACAAACCTGAGCTCGCCAGATGGCGGCTGTCCAGAGAGTGACAGAGGCTGCTAAGGGAGGCAGAGGCGACACCCACAGCCATTGGAAGCGGCAGTGGTGGTGGGAGACGCCGCTGGGGGAGGCAGAAGGGAGGGGCTGGAGGCGTTCCAATGGCGGCTCCGGCGAGCTGAGGCGTCTCCGGCGAGAGGAGAGGAGGCAGAGGGAAGGTGGCTCTGGGGCGGCTCCGGCGAGAGGAGAGGAGGGAGAGGGAAGGTGGCTCTGCACCCGTGTCGGCGAGAGGAGAAGGCGATCCTGTCGGGGAGAGGAAGAGGCAGAGGAAATGGCCCAAAGATGAGCTCTGCCAGCGGATCTCTCCGGCAGCGGCGGCGAGAGAAGAAACCTCTGCTTCGGTCCTTGATGGCGGCGGCCGAGTGAACCCGAAGGAGGAGATGGTGTCTTCGCTCGCAAGGGAAGGAGGCGGCTGAGATGTTACTGGTCGGCGCCGGTGTCGTCAACGTGAGGGAGAGCTAGTGGCATTGGCTCTTGCGCGAGGATGGCGGCAAGGAAGCATGAACCCCCTTCCCCTCTGTGTTGGGCTGCGGCGAAGACCAAAAAACATGAACCCGGCCTCCTCCCAAAGTGAACAGTGCTCTCCTTTTAAAAACAAAACCTAATTTGATCCCAAATGTCCAAAATGCCTCCTCTTTCCTCCAAATCTCTCCTCTGCCCCTTAATCACATCCGCATCACAAGCCTCCCCTTCAAGTCTAGTCGAAGGAGGCGCAAGTCCGACTGACTAGACCAAGCCCAAAACAGAATCACTACCGAATGAGAAATCACTGGGCTCATCTTATCATGTTGAACGAGTAGCTGTGGCGATGTCGAAAAGTGACATTGAGCGAGCAACAAGAAATAATGCGGTTCAGGAAATGAAAATAATGTTGATCGAGCAGAAAGACAGGCGATCGAGCCGAGCGCGCGATCAAAAAATGCCAATCAGGCGATCGAAAAAATGCGAACCGAGTAATCGAGAGCGCGTCATGCGAGAGATGGTAGCGATGTCGAGCGAACTACGAGAAATAATGCCAAGTCCACAACCGGAACGATGCCGAGAGAGCGGCAGAACGTGATGCCTTGTGGGCGGCAGAACGCCCAGCGAGTGAAATGATAGTCGACCGAGCACCACATGGAATACCGAACAAGCCGAGTGACCGAGCAAGTGATCGAGAAAATGTCGTCCAGTCGACCGTAAGATGCTGATCGGGTATCGAGAGGATGTCGAGCGTCGACCAAGGCGGTGTGAGGCCGAACGCAAGGAAGCGACAGCGATCAGAAGAATGTCGATTGTGTGGATAGAAGCCGAGCAAACGATGTCGGGCGCGTAACCGTGAAGATGCCAACCTGACGACCGAACGGGTGATGCCAAACGGGTGACCGAGAAAATGTCGGCTGGTCGACCATTAGATGCTAGCCAGACCATCGTGAGAATATCGAGCGTTCGAGTAGTCTGTGTATAGCCGAACGGATGGCTGAGTAATACCGGTCAGGTGACTACAGGAGTGCTAAACGACCGGCCCAGAGAATGCTGACCAGGCGATCATAAAATGTTGATCCATCAATCGAATAATACCGAGCGAGATGATGGTGTCCAGGAGACGATCACAGGAGAACGAAAAGTACAGAGTTGGCGTCCCGAGTGGGTGTGAGGCTCATGCAACAAAAAGGCCTGGAGCCCGAGAGATGTCCCGGTCAGCGAACAATGGAGATACCCTAGTCCGAGACTATTGGCGATAGCTTGATAAACTGAGTAGTGGAGACTGTTCGACCCTGAACGGGAGAGATAAAAGATCCGATAGACTGGTCCGAGACCAGTGAAGACACTAGACCCCGAACGGGGGAGATAGAAGATCTGATAGGCTATCTCCCCCGAACGGGGGAGATAAAAGATCCGATAAGCTGGTCTGAGACCTGTGACGACCGCTCGACCCCGAACGGGGTGTTAGCTAGAGGCCTAGAGCCAATCATTTGATGATTGTATTTTGGACTTATTGTATCATATTATATATTCTATATTAATAAAGGCATTTGGTTTTTGGTTATTATACTTACTTATATTGGTGCCAAATAAACTAAGTATAATAACTGTTGGAACCCCAAGGTGTTTTGATGTGATCAAACAAGCTAAGTTAGGTCCTGCATTTGTTTAACCCTTGTGTCTAAGTGTGCAGGAACTTAGGAACACAGGAAGTCGAGCGGAAGACGCGGCTAGCGAGAAGGACGGCACGGGAGAGAGCCGACGGGCTCGGTGCGTCCCAGGGACGAGGTGTCCGCGGAAGAGTACACCGGTGGACGAGAAGAGCGTGCGCGGCGCTCGAGGGACGAGAAACCGGGAAGGAAGGCTGCTCGAGGAGAAGGCCGGAACATGGGTTCGGGTGAGCCCTATTCCGGAAGGCCGAGATCACCCAAGCTAGTGGAGCCGGAGCGAACAGACCCGGACCAAGACGAGCCGAATTGAGACGAGCTGAACCAGAGTCGAAAAGTCAACTTATGTTGACCTTAGGGCTCCGGGCGCCCGGAACCATTCCGGGCGCCCGGAACCGACCGGGGCGCCCGGAACCCTTCCGGGCGCCCGGAATCGACTTTTCAACAGGATCGAGTTTTGACTCGATCCAACCATTGGGGGATAAAATTTATCCCCCCCAGGGCGCCCGGAACCTTTCCAAGCGCCCGGACCAAGACTATAAATATAGCCTTGGTCCAGAAGCTTAAATACAACGAACTACTTGTAATCCAGTGCTTTCATTTGTGTTATTTCTTTCTGTGCTTTCAACGCTGTAAGAGGCTACTCCGCCCAGAGGAGAATCAATTAGTACGCCTTCTTTGCCTTGGATTAGCAATCCTCTGATTGCAAACCAAGTAATTCCTCTGTGTCTATTTTCTGTTTTAATTAGTCTCTGTCTTTTTAATTACAAAGTTCTTTTAAGTTAGTTGAATATCCGAGAAGGGTTTTTGGTTTTATTTTGTAGGGCAATTCACCCCTCCCCTCTAGTCGGCCTCCAAAGGGACCAACAATAACATCCTTGAGTAGAAGGTTATTACCTATATCAATCGGTTAGCTGAACCAATAGTGAGATGATATAGGGAACACTACTCTTAATCATTCCTAGTCGAGTATTAACATTCAGGGACAATGTTAATGCAATAAGACTAGCATGGAGGTCAACTCGATGACTTGATCTCACAAGTCATGGATATAGAGATATCAAGTTGACACATGGGTATACATTAGAGAATGTATACTGAATGACCCGCCATGAGAAAGTATCATGGATCGTTATATGAGTGTCATATACTTTCTCATGTGACTATTAGTATGACTACTAGTCCTTAGACCTGAAGTCACCATGGTTCCCTACATAAGTAGTTATGTACTTTGGTTTCGTCAAACGTCAACCGTAACTGGGTGGACTATAAAGGAGACTACTGGGTATGTAACAAATTATGCGGAGGGATGTGAGTGATGTAGATGGGATCTATCCCTCCTATATGATGGGAGAGACATCGGTATTCCTGATAGAGTGAGACCACGAAGTGCATGGCCATGCCCAAATGAGTCAATATGAGATATTGAGCTCATTTGATTTAGTGAGTCTACTTGGAGTTCAGGATTTAGATTGATCAGAGGATGACATGGTCTATGCCTCATACTGATCAATCTAGATGTCTAGGATAGAAGGACACTTGTCATATATTGTGAGGAGTCACAATTAATAGTCACAAGGTGATGTTGGATCTCAACATTTCTTGTAACTTGGGTAGCAATGATGTATTGCTAGATGCCGCTCATTGCTTATGTTTTTAAAGGAGTTTAGAAGCATTACCAACGTTACAAGAACATATTGGGTCACACACAAAGAACAAGTGGATGGAGATTAGGTTCATATGATGAACCAATTGGATTAGGTTCATATGATGAACCAATTGGATTCGGATTGATTTAAATTAGACTTATTGAGTTAGACTCAATTAGATTCAATTGTTGAATGAGTCTAATTTAAATTTGATTCATTAAGTCAATTTATATTAATGAATTGAGATTCATTAGATTGAAATTGGCTTGAATCAAAGAATGAATTCAACTCAACATGGAAGATATTTGGTCAATTTTGACTTGACCAAAATGGGAAGTTGAAACATCAAGTTTGACTTGATGAATTGCCACTTCATGGAGGATGACTCATCCTACATGGAAGCCACATCATCTCCTAGTTGTCAAGGAGGTTACAATCCTCCATTTAATGTGGTCGGCCGCATAATGAAAGGAGGTTTCATTTTTTATGGCAATTGATTAGGTGGTAATTATTCCATCTTCTTCCTAGCTTCTTCCTCCTCCTTTGCTGTGGTTGCCGTGAGCTTTCATGGAGGGAGAAGATGTATGAGTTGTGTTCCAAGAAAAGGGTGAAGTGAAGGTCACAAAGGAGGGTACCTAGAGGATTATGTGAGATCCCTTTTCTTTCTCTCCTTTCTCCCCTTTTTAAATCCTACCCGAGAGCCCTAGAGAGTGCTAGCACACTTGGGTGCTCTCTTCTCCATCCTTGAGTGTTAGAGAACACCTCTTGTTCGTGTGGATATCACTAGAGAGTTGTCTACGTTGACAACTTTGAGATCCGGTGTACCGTTGGACGAGCGGGATTTGCGAGGGCACGCTTCGAAGGTAAAATGTTTTTCCTTTGTAGATCTACTGTAGATCGTAGTTTAAAACTCGTACTCGTGTTTTCGGAAAGTTTTCTTCGCACGAGATCCAATGGCTAGGGTGATTCGGGGTTTCCGCGACGCGAATACGCGGTTTTCGCGGCCCGAAAAACCCAACACGGGGGAGATAGATGCTCTGATAAGCTCGACCCCGGACGGGGGAGATAGAAGATCCGATAAGCTCGACCTCGAACGGGGGAGATAGAAGATCCGATAAGCTGGTCCGAGACCAGTGACGACCGCTCGACCCCTAACGGGGGAGATAAAATATCTAAAACTGGTCTAATATCAATGATAAGCATTCGACCCCGAACGGGGGAGATAAAATATCTGATAAGCCGATCACTCAACTATAGTCGCTGGTTCGACTCTGGGATTTAACGTCACCACTCGACGGTTTTCAAGCCGGGGTTTTTATAGTTGCCAGTCCGACTCTGGAATTTAATGTCACCGCTCGACGGTCTTCAAGCCGGGGTTTTTATAGTCGCCGGTTCGACTCTAGGATTTAACGTCGTCGCTCGACAGTTTTCGGGCCGGGGGATTTATAGTCGCTGGTCCGACTCTAGGATTTAAGGTTGTCACTCGACGGTCTTCAAGTCAAAATTTTTATAGTCGCCAGTCCGACTCTAGGATTTAACGTCGCCGCTCGACGGTCTTCAAGCCGGGGTTTTTATAGTCACCGGTTCGACTCTGGGATTTAACGTCGCCGCTCGACGGTCTTCAGGCCGGGGGGTTTATAGTCGCCGGTCCGACTCTGGGATTTAACGTCGCCGCTCGACAGTCTTCAAGCCGAGGTTTTTATAGTTGCCGGTCCGACTCTGGGATTTAACGTCGCCGCTCGATGGTCTTCAAATATAACTCAAACCTGGCCGATCGGCGCGGGGTCTTCGTCAAAGAGCTCGGGGCTCGGATAATAAACACCCGGCCGATCGACGTGGGGTCTTCGTCAACGAGCTCGGGGCTCGGATAATAAACACCCGATCGATCGGCGCGGGGTCTTCGTCAACGAGCTCGGGGCTCGGATAATATACGCCCGACCAATCGGCACGGGGTCTTCGACATCGAGCCGGTGGCTCGGATAATATACGCCCGGCCGATCGGCACGGGGTCTTCGACATCAAGCTGGTGGCTCAGATAATATACGTCCGGCCGATCGGCACAGGGATCCTTGCTCGAGGAACTATGATAAATTCTATGACCAAAAGAGAATATAATTGAAAAATTGACCTGCTGACCAACAGAAGATCTGATTAAATTTCTCAACTCCTGAATACCCGTGGAGTGAGGAGGATACGATATACTTGTCGAAACCCATCAAGACCATGAGGATTGCGGAAACTTTCTAGGTCGTCCGTCTTCACGTTCCAGACCAGGTGCGTTCCCACAGACGGCGCCAATTTGATCCTGTCGGGAAGCTGAGAAGACGGACTTGCCGGAACGACGCGTCTGGAATGTTGACCGCATCTCCATGACTCGGATGGTGAGTTGTTTTCTGAGTTGACAGAGTCGTCTGAAGTCTTCCCGTCAACACTACCTGCAGCCATCGACCGGGTTGCCCCGGTCTCTGGTACCCCGGTGCTCGAGGCAGTTCCACAAATATATGAGCAGTCGAATGATAACGGCACAATGAAATAAGTATGAGATGAGTACAATGACGTACCCTGGCCCCGGGGGGGCGCCCTCGGATGGATGGATGAGCTGATCGCGCTGCTGATAAAGTCGTCGCGGCCCTGACGAATGGATGGATGTGAACCCTCTGAGGAACCAGATCTAAGGGTGACGGCATGAAATCCGGTGCAGACTGGATCTGGAAAGCGGCAGGTAGGGCGGGACACGTAGGCCGATACGCGACACGCAAGCCGAATAGTACAGATAACTCACAGGCATAATAATGGTGCGAAGAATGAAATACCACGGCTTGATGGCCGGAACCACATTGGCTCACAGGCTGAACATCACCTTGGCTCGGAGGCTGGAGTAAACAAACCTGAGCTCGCCAGATGGCGACTGTCCAGAGAGTGACAGAGGCTGCTAAGGGAGGCAGAGGCGACACCCACAGCCGTTGGAAGCGGCAGTGGTGGTGGGAGACGCCGCTGGCAGCTGGGGGAGGTGACGCCGGATGCCGGCGGCGACTGTGGCCGCGGGAGGAGGCAATGACGGTTGCCGGCGGTGATTGTGTCCACGGGAGGGGCAACGGCATTGAATGGTTGTGGCTCGTAGGACAGCGACAGTGGTCAGACGTTTCTGCCGGCGAGAGGAGAGGAGAGGGAGAGAGGAGGCAGGCTCCCCTTAACGGCACCCGTGTCGGCGAGAGGAGAAGGCGATCCTGTCGGGGAGAGGAAGAGGCAGAGGAAATGGACCAGAGATGAGCACTGCCAGCGGATCTCTCCGGCAGTGGCGGCGAGAGCAGAAACCTCTGCTTTGGTCCATGATGGCGGCGGCCGAGTGAACCCGAAGGAGGAGATGGTGTCTTCGCTCGCAAGGGAGGGAGGCGGCTGAGATGTTATTGGTCGGCGCCGGTGTCGTCAGCGTGAGGGAGAGCTAGTGGCGTTGGCTCTTGCGCGAGGATGGCGGCAGGGAAGCATAAACCCCTTTCCCCTCTGTGCTGGGCTGCGGCAGAGACCAAAAAACACGAACCCGGCCTCCTCCCAAAGTGAACAGTGCTCTCCTTTTAAAACCAATACCTAATTTGATCCCAAATGTCCAAAATGCCCTCCTCTTTCCTCCAAATCTCTCCTCTGCCCCTTAATCACATCGCATAAGGTATAATACTTTATAAATAAGAGGTTATGATAGGGACGAGAGGAGGAATTGGTTTTGGTCTCCCGATGAAATTAAGCTTCCCGTTTTCGCCCCAAACACCCAACTTAATTTCATCAATAATAATTCATACCACTAAAGAATTATTATTGAACTACCGCACCAATCTCAAATTACATTTTGGGCTCCTTCTTATTATGAGTGTGTTAATCTCCCTGTGTTTAAGATGTCGAATGTCTACTAATTAAATGAGTTACTGACAACTCACTTTAATTAATATCTTAGTCCAAGAGTAGTACCACTCAACCTTTTTGTCATGTCGGACTAAGTCCACCTGCAGGGTTTAACATGACAATCCTTATGAGCTCCTCTTGGGGACATTGTCAACCTAGATTACTAGGACACAGTTTCATTCTATAATCAACAACACACCATATAAATAATATCATTTCCCAACTTATCGGGCCTATTGATTTATCGAACTAAATCGCACCCTTTGATAAATCAAATAAATGAATATTAAGTATATGTGCTTGTTATTATATCATGATTAAGAGCACACACTTCCATAATAACAAAGGTGTTGTTCTTTTATTTAGTTAGTATAAAAAGAGCTTACCTTAGATGGTCCCGCTCAATACACTCTGAGTATACTAGTGTAATTTATCAGTCAAGATAAACTAATACTTAATTACACTACGACTATTTCAATGGTTTGTTCCAATCCATCTTAGTCATGAGCTACTATTTATAATTTATAAAGAACTGATAACATGATCTTCTGTGTGTAACACCACACACCATGTTATCTACAATATAAATTAATTGAACAACTACACTTAACATATAAATATAGGCATTTGACCAAGGTGATTCTTTATTTCTTAATAAATGTTTATACAAAAGTTAGGCTTTTAGTATACATTCCAACAATCTCCCACTTATACTAAAAGACTATGCTGTCTTATACCCTGCCATACATTTGATTCCCAACCCTTCAACATGCCCATCAAAAGCTCTTGCCTTAAGGACCTTAGTGAAAGGATCTCTTAGGTTATCATCTGATAAAATCTAGGTGGCAACAACTTCTCCTCGTTATACGATGTCTCGTATTGGGTGGTACTTGCGCTCTATTGTGTTTACTTGCCTTATGGACTTATGATTTCTTCTAGTTTGCTACTGCACCACTATTATTACAATAAATTGCAATAATTATTGGGCAAACCAGAAATCATGTCTAAGTTCATCATGAAGTTTTCTGAGTCATTCAGCTTCTATGGCTGCCTCAGAGGCTGCCATATTCTTAGCTTCCATAGTGGAGTATGAAAAAGCACCAATGCTTAACACTCCTCCATAGATATGACTTCATTTCCTAAAGTAAACACAAAACCCCGAGGTCGACTTACTATTGTCTCTATCTGATTGGAAGTCAGAATCTGTGCAACCTATAGGGATCAAATCATCTACCTTGTAAACTAGTTTATAATCTCTAGTCCCTCTAAGGTACTTCAATATATGCTTTACAGCAGTCTAATATCTCTGTCCAGGGTTACTTTGATATCTTCTAACCATGCCCATGGCAAAACTGATATCCGGTCTCGTTCATAGCATACATTAGGCTTCCGACAGCCGAAACGTAAGGAACAGCCTTCATGTCCTCTATCTCCTTTGATGTCTTCGAACACATCTCATTAGATAAAGCTACTCCATGTTTAAAAAGTAGAAAACTTTTCTTGGAGTCTTGTATGCAAAAACGGGCTAGGATTGTATCGATATATGAAGCTCGGGATAAGCACAACATTCTTTTCTTGTGATCCCTTTGATCCCGAGAACATGTGCGCATTCTCCCAAGTCATTTATATCGAATTTCTTGGACAACCATACCCTTACTTCCGACAACACTTTAATATTGTTTCCAACTACCAAAAATATCATCTACGTATAGTACAAGAAATACCACCACGTTTTCATCACACTTCCTGTATACACAAGACTTATCCAGACACTGAATAAATCCATAGGTCTGGATTACTTCATTAAACTGGATGTTCCAAGACCTTGAAGCTTTGCTTCAGTCCATAAATAGACCGATTGAGCGTATATACTAGATGCTCTTTGCCCTTTGCAATGAACCCCTCTGGTTACTTTATATGGATGTTCTCTTCAAGACTTCCGTTAAGGAAAGCTGTCTTGACATCTATTTGCCAAACCTCATAATCCATATGAGCAACAATAGATAAAAGAATCTGGATAGACTTAAGCATGGCTACCGGTAAAAGGTTTCCCTTTTTCAACAAGCCTTGCTTTGAAAGCTTCCACTTTTCCGTCTGTCCTTCTTTTTCTATTGTAGACCTTTTTAAACCCAATGGATTTTAACCCATTTGGTGGTTCTACAAGCTCCCAGACTTTATCAGAATATATAGATTTTATTTTTGTATTCATTGCTTTTTGCCAAGATGCTGCATCTTTATCTTGGAGCGCTTCTTCATATGTCCGGGGATCAGGTTCATGTTCACCAGGGATCAAGTCCAAAGATTCTCCCAAAACATGAATCTTTAAGGTTGCCTAACAACCCTCCCACTATGACGAGACACTTTCTGTAATTGTGTATCATTTGTGATATGTGTTGCAGTTTCTTGTGATATTTCATCTTGTATAGTTGGTACTAGATTAGACGTGCCCTTTATTATTTCCTTAAGAACAAATTTACTTATGGGCTTGTGGTTCATTACATAGTCCTCTTCTAAAAATCGGTCATTGGTTCTAACAATAACCTTCTGATTTTTAGGACTATATACCTCCTATCGTTTTTCTAGGATAACCCACAAACAAGTGAACTCCTGTCCAACTTATCAGTGTCTCCCTTCAGTACATGTGCTGAACTACCCCAAATCCGAATATGCTTCAGATTAGGCTTACGCCTATTCTGTAATTCTATGGGAGTAAAGGGTTCTGACTTAGAAGGTACTATATTCACTTCCATTTTCAGAGTATATCCTCAAAACGAATTTGGTAATTCTGAATAACTCATCATCGATCTAATCATTTCCATAAGAGTCATATACCTTCTTTCTACTACACCATTCTATTGGGTGTACCAAGTGTAGTTAGTTGGGATTGAATCCCGACTTCTGATAAGTGACTCCTAAACTGTCCTAAGAGGTACTCGCCACTACGATCTCACCGTAGTGTCTTGATACTTTTACCATGACGTTACTGTAATACCCACTAAGCTTGTAAGATAAATATATGAATGTGGGATTTTGCCTTAGAAAATAATAGGAAGTGAGTTGAACCAAAAAGGAAATAAAAAGAAATAAAAATAGGGAGAGGTCAAGGATTGAACCTTGAACCTCTTATATTATATTTCATAGAATTAATGGGTAATAACCAGTTGGTATAGGAATAATATGTTGATAGCAAAGGAGGGAAACTTATGATAAAAATGAGAGTAAAAGCTAGCCAAAAGGAAACAAGAAAAGAGCAAGAGAAAGGCAACTTGCCTTCCTCCCTTCCTCTCCCTCTTCCTCTTTGATTTTGCCGAAAACTTAAAGAGGAATTAAGGGGATTCATTCCCCCTTATTTCACCATGAATGATGAGGATAAATAAATAAAAAAAAATAGAAAAAAAAGGCTAAGGGAGAAGGAAAGCAAAAACTAAGTTTACTACTTCTTCCCCCTTAACATAAAAGGGAGCAAGAAAAGAGAAAACTATTTTTCTCTCATTTTCTCTCCTCCATCCTCTCCCTCACCGAGAACACCACAGTCCCCTCTCCTCCATCTTCGGCCCCAAAGCCAAGTTTTTCCCTAAGAAAGCCTAAGATACAAGGAGGACTTAGCAAAGGAATCAAGGGAATGGAACTAGAAGAAGAGACTACTTCTTCTTCACCATACCTTAGATCCACAAGCGAAAAGGATGTAATCTTCCCCTCACCTGTGGTACAAGGCGTTTTAAGTGTTTTTCGGATTTTATGAAGATTTTAAAACCTAGAAACAAGTTTGAGAAAATTCGGCCAAGAAGGGTTTTCAAAAATCTAATGATGTTTAAACTAGTCTTCACTACATGATAGATTTTTCTATGCTATGTAGAGGGGTTCTTCTTCATGCTTTTATACCTATATGATGCTTGATCAGAGGAGTACTGAACCCTAGAATTTCGGCCAAAAATATTCTTAAGAGGCTAGGGAAATTTATTGTTTTACCCAACTAGTACAAGGTTCTCCCTATGAAATATTAAGGATCATGTATTAGTTTTCTTCCTTAGAAGATATTTGAAACTAAAAGAAAACCCACTCATATGATTCGGTCAAGAAAGGGTTTTGGGTTAGGAAGACCTTTAAATTTAAATAACCATGCTCATATGATAGAATACAAAGATCTTAAAGGATTTGTATGCTTGAATATTGCTAGAATTTCATGAACTCCTTCTTAGGGTTTTTCGGCCATGATGAGATGGATAGCTTAGAAAAGCTTAAACAAAATTTTAATATGCTCAAGACCTCTGTGATATTTAGATATGAAAGTTGTTCAATGCCCTCATGCTTAATTAGGGTGTAGAAAAATTAGTTGCATGACATATAACATGTATGACCACAAGGGGTCCTAGCTTATTCATGAACCAATTTGTATATATGTTTCTTAGTAACTTTTGCCATGAAACTTACTTAGGTTGTTCATGCTTTAGGCCACTTAAGAACCTAGCTAAAGAATGGTAGGTTTCGGCCCTGAGAAAAAAATAAAAGAAAAAGAGAAAAAGAAACCTAGAAAGCCTAAGACACAATTCATATATATACTCATTATGCTTGTCTTTACATATGCTATGAAACTCATATGACTTCATATGTTTTTATGTTATTTGAAGCAAGTTTAAACACTGATGAGTTTCGGCCAAGTAGGGTTTAAATGACCTAGAGGCCTTAGAATTTAAACCAAAGGTGTTAAAATGCTTCTTATGAAAATATGATAACCTATTGCTTGTGTCACATGCTTGTATAATTTTTTCATGACCTAGATGGATCATTGTAAGTCTCGTCCATGAAGGTTTAGATGCCCTAGGGACCCTAGGACTTAAATTAAATATGCTCATGTCACTCTACATGAAATATGATAAGTAGAAAGCCAAGGTTCAATTGCTATATGTTGTTTTATGACCTAAAATGATGCTAGGGTATGTTTCGGCCATAACTATTGTATGATGCCTTGTATGAATTTATACATAAGGTTAGTCCAAGTTCACATGCTTGTATGCTTGTTTGTAGCCCTAATGAGAACTTGTTAAATTTCGGCCATGACATATGTTAAGGGCTTAAAGAACTTAGGAACTAATTCAAATGTGTCAAATGTGTTTACCTTGTTCCTTGGTAAAAATGTTATAAATATGATTTAAAGTTGTCCATGCTTTTATGTCATATGAAACCTTGTTTCACACCTTAAGGTTTTGGCCACATGAAATTAGGGACTTGAAGAACTTAGAAACTAAGTTAATCATGTTTATAATGCTTCCTATGAAAATGTTATGATGATAATTTAGGTGCCACATGCTTGGATGTTGTGTTTAACCTAAATTAAGCTCTAAAGGGGTTTCGGCCACAAGGGTTTAGGAAGCTTAGAACCAAGATGAATATGATACCATGTTTCCTATGATAGGATAATCACAAGATACACCCTTATGCTTAATATGTATGCTTGTGATTTATGACTTATGATATGATATGCATGCTTTTATGATATGATATGCTTTGTGCTAAAAATATGCATGCTTATGTTATGATATGTGATTAAATTATGCATGCTTTAATGCTATGTTTAGTGCTTAAAATATGCATGCTTTCATGATATGCTATGTGGTTAAATCATGCATGCTTGATGATATGCTTTATGCTTAAAATATGCATGTTTTTATGATCTATGCCTAAGTGATGCATATTGTTATGACATGATGTATGCCTAAGTGATGCATGCCTTTATGATGTGATGTATGCCTAAGTGATGCATACCTTTATGACATGATGTATGCCTAAGTGATGCATACCTTATGATATGATGTATGCCTAAGTGATGCATACTTTTATGACATGATGTATGCCTAAGTGATGCATACTTTTATGACATGATGTATGCGTAAGTGATGTATACCTTTATGATATGATGTGTGCCTAAGTGATGCATGCTTTTATGATACATGATATGTATGACATGTACTTTACTTTATGTGTGAGTGGCTTGTACCAAGGGTGGGCTCCATAAGCGCCCCGGGGACTAAGGACCTCGTTAGGGATGGGCTCCTAAGTGCCCCTAGGACTAAGGGCCTAGTATGTTTGCCTCGTAGGGTTCAAGACTTGCTACCTTGGACCTACATGGTTGCGCGCAATATGTAAGTGGTACATAGCCGGGATCCTCCTTATGTTGAGATTACTTTCAAGTATATATATGTAAAAGAAAATGGTTTTAAAGATCATGAGACATACACATGTTTTTCGGATACATGTTTTCCAAAATCATATTGCATACACCTTATGATTATGCTATGTTTCATGCTATGCTCTTGATTATGATATGTCATGATAAGGTATGATTATGTTATGTTCATGCTATACCTTATAGACATGTTTCGGCCATGGATATGTTGATGCTTGATATATAGATTTCGGCCATGGATATGATGATGCCTTGATGTACATGTTCGGCCATAATTATGATGCATTGATATACATGTTTCGGCCATGCTTTGATATACCATGATACTTGGTTGTTATGCCATGTCTAGCTATGTTTTATGCAATGCACTAGGTATATGTTTCGGCCATGATGATGTTTGATATGCCATGACTAGTGGTGATTATATTATGATGCATGATATGCTTGAATAGAATGCTAGGTTATGCCATGATTAGTTGAGATTATGACTTGTTGATACATTCTTGATTATGTGCTGATTTTTTGTTTTAGAGAGTAGGAAAGGAACTTACTGAGCCATGAGTGCTCATAGCTTACTTTCCTTGTACCACAGATAAAGGAAAAAGCTGGATGAGTTAAAGGAGCAGCAGGAGGGGCAACGAAGATGTGTGTGGCGGTGGCTAGGCAACTAATTAAGAACCTGCTTTAAAACCTTTAAGAACTATGCTTTGGTTTTGTGAAATGTAATACACTATTGGTGACTTGATGTTAAGTTTTTATTGAATTTGTTATCATGTTATGAAACCATGTTAGTGTAGTTCGGTTTGAAATAAGTTAAGAAAAATAATTTTTAAGTCTTCCGCTGTAATACGTACGTAGAGTATCGTAGCCCCGTCCCTTAGGGTTAGCAGGGAGGGCGGGCGTTACAGTTACTCCACATCAACCTTGTACTCTTTGAACTTATCAAAGCACTTAGACTTGCGATGCATCAAGTAAATGTACCCATATCTTGAATAGTTGTCTATAAAATAGATAAAATATTTGAACCACCTCTTGCTTGGATAGTCATAGGTCCACACAAATCAGAATGAACCAATTCCAACACATCTTTGACTCTATACCCCTTTGACTTAAAAAGCCTCTTGGTCATTTTTCCTTCCAAGTAAGACTCACAGGTTGGAAGGTTTTCCACCACCAATGAACCCAAAAGTTCATCAGCTATTATCCTTTGAATCCTACTCAAGTTAATATGACCTAGTCTTAGATGTCAAAGATATGATTGGTTCATTTCCGAAGGTTGCTTTCTCTTATTAGAGTCAGAAGATGTGTTATTAATTTCCATTTGTTGCATCGTGGAATTCATTGGATTTATATAAATTGTCAACCAACGTACCAGAATAGATAACTTCCCTCTTTTTCTTGATAACAACTTTGTTATCAAAAGAGACAGAATATCAAGTTCTTTGAATAGTTTAGAAACTGAAATCAAGTTCTTTCTAAATTTGGTATATAAAGACAATTTCTCAAAATCCATGTTTTATTCCTATCAGAGGATAAACATCTCCCACTGCAATAACTGCTATATTTGCAACAGTGCCCATGTAGACGGTGATTTCTCCTTCATATAGTTGTCAGGTTTCCTGGAACCCTTGCAGACATGATCAGTGTCTCTCGTATCTACACACCAGACATGATCAGTGGCTCCCGTATCTACACACCAGGTACTAGTAGATAACACCACTAAACATGTTTCAACAACTAATGAATAAAATACACTTTTATTGTTCTCATTTTTGAGAGGACAGTCCACCTTAGAATCCAAGTTTTGTTTCTAATCATAATTGGGACTACTAAGTCTATTCTATAGTATAACAGCTAGGGGATTAACAAACATTTGAAATCCTAAGAATCACAAAAATATTTGGTCAAGACTAACACCTTAAAATCCCCGTGAATTTTGTATGTCACGTTAGTGTGGACGTATACAAATTCAAAGAGGAGATTTTATCCATTAATTTTATTATCTTGTCAACCTAATTTTAAGACAAATAAAATTAATAGTTGGTCTATCTTTGATCAAATATTTGGTCAAAACTTTGAATTTAAAATAATATTGATTCCTCAAAATAATATCATTTAAATTCACCAAAACCTCAAACACCGTGAATTTTGTATGCCACGATAGTGTGGACGTATACAAATTCAAATATTTGTAAGAGGAGGGTCTTACCCATTAATTTTCTTGTCAACCTAAAATTATTACCTCAAATATTGTGAATTTTGTATGCCACGATAGTGTGGACGTATACAAAATTAATCATTTGTAAGAGGAGATTTTTCCCATTAATTTTATTTTGTCAACCTAACTTTATAACAAATAAAATTACCTCAAACACCGTGAATTTTGTATGCCACGATAGTGTGGACGTATACAAATTCAAACATTTGTAAGAGGGGGTTTCATCTAGCTTTATGACAAATTAATAGTTGGTTTTTCTTTGGTCACACAAATAATAGCAGTGACTCCGATGGAGAGGATACTATTAAATGTGTCTAAGTGTATACCATTACTTGATACTTAGTCTATTAAATAAGATTATGCCCCTTCCGATGGGGAAGACCACACGCTCCTAATTAATTTCCTATAATCATCCAAAATGAAAGTTTGATCTAGTGATCTGCAAACAAACTCATCCAATGGGGAGGGAAGCACTCAGAGCCAACACGCAAGTTTGTCGCATCACTTACAAACCAGTAATGGAGACCATGAAATTTATCTACTAATCCCTCTCCCACTTAGTTATTTAAGGTGAGGAATTTTAACTATGCAAGCACACATCACATACATCACAGTAAATAAAAATAATAAATATGAAAATTAATTTTCCAACTATTATGGCCTTTTCCATCATTGTCCTTCGCGTGCTGCCAGCCCTAGGGTTCATGCCGTCGGGTCCATCGAGCTTCCTTTTCTGCTGCGCCTCTAGTCCTCCAATAGCACCACGCCTCGCAAGGATACGATCCGCGACAGAAAAAAAATAAAATTTTACATACATCGATCCTATATTCCACAAGGGAATGTACATCAAGTCTAGATCGAACATAAATGTAAAATCCTAGGACTAATACAGCTCATGCTGTATTAGTTAAATACAATCATGCACACACAATAAAATACCCTTGATATGTCCAAGGGTCCAATCACACACAATCACATTAAGCCATAATAGTTGGAGCCTGCAACCACAAACTTAGCATATCCTATTATTATCCTTCCTAAAATATGTATGACATGTGCATAATTAAACTGAAAACCAAACATACAGAGGCAAACTCTTGCTCTGATACCAATTGTTGGTTGATCCTAGGAAGATCGTACCAGTTCCACTGTACAAAATTTTGTACAAGTGTCGAACCTTTCCTAACAACCTATTGTGTTCTTTAGAAATTAAATTCAGAATCGTAAACGGAACTTAACATTATTGATTCCAAATTTAACTTATCTGTTCTTAATTATTTAGACTTGGATCGCAAACGATGCTTAACATTATTGATCCAAATCCACCTATGTTATAAATTCAATTAAATATTAATTTCAGACAAATGCTTCCAGGTTAAACATGGTGAGGCACTAGGCCTTCTTGGATATGGGAGCAACCACCACTTCCTAGACAAAGTCTTTCAATGAAATCTAATATTTAATTTCCTTATATAACCCTAGGTTTAACCAAAAGGAACAATCGAATCACAAATTCGAAAAAAAAAAAAACACAAACTCGAATCACAAATTCGAAACCTAGAAGTATATGCCTCTTGTGTTTGGAATTCATACAAAGAAAAACTAGTATGATGCGGAAAATAATTACTAGTTATACCTTTCTTTGTATGCAACGACCTCTTGATCTTCTACCGTATTCCTCTTCTTATCTCAGACATTGTGTGGCCAACGATCTACCGAGATGAGAACCACCCAAAATCTTCTTCTCCAAGCTAGTTTCGGCCACCAAAAAAAACTCCAAGAGTGTGAGGTTCGGCCACCACCACCAAGCTCCAAGGGATGCTAGAAATAAAGCCTCCTTTCTCTCCTTCTTCTCCAAGCAAGATCCGGCCACCTTCTAAGCTCCCAAGGATGAAGAGGTTTGGCTAAGGAGAAGGGAGAATAAGAAGGCTCGACCACACCAAGGAAGAGAGGAGGAGAATAGAATAGAGTTATGTCACATGAAGGCACCCCCTCCCTCTCTTTTATAATCCCTGGTCTTGGCAAATAAGGAAAATTTAATAAAAACTTCCTTATTTAATTTGCCATGGAAAGGAAAATTTAATTGATTAAAACCAATTTCCTTTTCTTATCTCCATGTGGTCGGCCACCTCTTAACTCCAAGCAAGGAAAGTTTTAATAACATAAGAATTAAAACTTCCTAATTTATTTCTAAAAATTTTAATAAAAAATTCCTCTTTAAAAATTCCCTTTATGGTTGGTTAAATAAGGAAAGTTTTATAATTTAAAACCTCTCTATTAAAACATGTGGATGAATTCCAAAAAAAGAAAGTTTTCTCTAAAATTAAAATCTTCCTTTCAATCTACAAATAAAAAAAGATATCAGATCTTTTCTTAATTTTTTGTAGAAACTTATAAAAGGAAATATTTAATTTTAAAACTCTCTTTTTAAATCATGTACATGGTTACAAAAAAGGAAAGTTTTATCAAAAATTAAAATCTTCATTTTAATTACAAATAAGGAAAGATATCAAATCTTTCACTTAATCAATTGTAGAAAGCTATAAAAGGAAAGATTTAAATTTTAAACTCTTTCTTTTAAACCATGGCTTCCACATAAGAAAGATTTTTAAAAAATAAAATCCTTTTTAATTTTAATGTGGCCGGCCACACCAAGCTTGGGCTCCAAGCTAGGGCTGGCCACCTCAACTTGGCTCATCCTCTTGACTTGGCCGGCCCAAGCTTGGGTTCCCAGCTTGCTTGGCCGACCCCATTAGGATGGGTAAGAAGGTGGGTAAGGATGGGTATAATAATTTATAAATAAGATGCTACGATAAGAACTGAGAGGAGGAATTGGTTTTGGTCTCCCGATGAAATTAAGCTTCCCGTGTCGCCCCAAACACCCAACTTAATTTCATCAATAATAATTCATACCACTAAAGAATTATTATTGAACTACCGCAGTAATCCCAAATGACATTTTGGCTCCTTCTTATTATGAGTGTGTTAATCTCCATGTGTTTAAGATGTTGAATGCCCACTAATTAGATGAGTTACTGTCAACTCACTTTAATTAATATCTTAGTCCAAGAGTAGTACCACTCAACCTTTTTGTCATGTCGGACTAACTCGACCTGCAGGGTTTAACATGACAATCCTTATAAGCTCCTTTTGGGAACATTATCAACCTAGATTACGAGGACATACTTTTATTCTATAATCAACAACATACAATATAAATCATATCATTTCCCAACTTATCGGGCCTATTGATTTATCGAACTAAATCGTCCCCTTTGATAAATCAAAGAAATAAATATTAAGTATATGTGCTTGTTATTATATCATGATTAAGAGCACACACTTCCATAATAACAAAGGTGTTGTTCTTTTATTTAGTCAGTATAAAAAGAACTTACCTTAAATGGTGCAGCTCAATACACTCTGAGTGTATTAGTGTAATTTATCAGTCAAGATAAACTAATACTTAATTACACTACGACTATTCCAATGGTTTGTTCCAATCCATCTTAGTCGTGAGCTACTGTTTATAATTTATAAAGAATTGATAACATGATCTTCTGTGTGTGACACCACATACCATGTTATCTATAATATAAATTAATTGAACAACTGCACTTAACATATAAATGTAGATATTTGACCAATGTGATTCTTTATTTCTAAATAAATGTTTATACAAAAGCTCGGCTTTTAGTATACATTCCAACAAGATCATCTTGCATGCAATAAAACAAGGAGACTTGTCTCAAGACTTGGTCTTGGATTAGTGATGTGGTATGAAAAACTAAAGAACTCGAGTGGTGTTACATTATCTTCGAGAATCAATAAATTTGATCAAGAAAAATTATCGAAAGAGGTGATAGCATCAATTCCGATTGACTCTAAAAATCTCAAGATGCAAAAATTAGAAAAAGACATAAGAATATATTCACTAGCAAAAAAGCACACAAAAATTTTGCTCGAATGGTGGTTTCACCAATTCAAACCGACCTTTCTTTAATTTTACTTAGTTCGTATCCTGTGACGACTCCTACTCCAAAGCCCACACTCGTTAAGTATTTACTTTGAGCAATTCACTATCAATCTATAGAGTTACAAAGACAGGTACAATTACAATGAGATTAAAGATTAAGTGCTATAAATGAAAGTTATACCGATGACTTAGAGAGTTGGAGTTTCGAGCTTTCAGTCGTCATTATAGCTTCCTTGACTTGTATTTTAAGAAACATACAATAGGGAGATCATGAGAATTCATTGTGTTGATCTCTTGAAGTGCTGGTCGAGGCCTTCTTTAATAGCCAAGTTGAACCTAATTCGATCCACTGATCTCGGGATCACTGTTCATGACTTGACTTTTATCGGTCGACCGATCCACCCTGATCGGTCGACTGGTCCTTCTGTATCAGCCCAGGTTTCCATCCAAATGTTACCGCTTTAGATGAGATCTTCATTCGGTCGACCGATCCTGCTATCCTCCCTGGCTTATCTAGTCTAATCAATTCACTATTTATCCACTGTTCAGTTGACTGAACCTCCCAATTCGGTCCACTGAACCTCCTTATTCGGTTAATTGAACCTCCCTATTCGGTCGACTAAACCTCCCTATTCGATTGGCCCATCCCTCGGTCAAAATCTCATCGTGAGCTGAAATCTAATCTTTTTGCTTGGGGTTTGGTCGACTGATTTGAATATTCGATCGATCGAACAAGGCAAAATCCGAACTTACAAGTGTTAGTCTTCTTGCAAAATAAAGTTAGAATAATAGGCAAACAGTATATAAAAGGTAACTTTGACAGCCTTCGAACTTTCTCGTCCTGACTTTAAGATTCACTGAAACTCTAGGTCGGACTAACGTCTACTATTCCCTCTTCAGGAAACATGTCCTCACCTACTCTTAGGAGAAATTATCTTTTTCCATATCGGTCCTCCAAATCGTCTAAACTTTTGCTCAATGTCTAAGACATCAGGACTTCATGCTAGATGTCCAATCCCCGACTTGTCCAATCTTCCACCTGGTGTCCGCAACCCCAGGATTTTCACCTAGCATTCTCGACTCTATGATTTTTCTCAACATCCTCGACCTGCCAAGACTTTGCCCAATCCCCTGGAATAGGACTTCGTTGTCTAACCGTAGCTAGGACTTTCCACCTGCCTAACCACAGTTAGGACTTTCCACTTGCCTAGCCTCAACTAGGACTTTCCTTTGCCTACGATCACTTAAGACTTTCTTGCACACTCAGTTCAACTTGTTAGAACAACAACATAGCCTAACTTTGAACCTTTACCAATATCAAGACACAAGTTTGATTAGCTGGTGCTTCCTGCACCAACAATCTCTTGTCCCAAAGTCGGGCCATGCTGACAAAGTGATAGATTATAGGCCAATCTTCTATTGTACAGTTTTTTACAAGGTTATTTTGAAAATCATTAGCAAGCAAAATGTCTATCATATTGGATCAAATATTACATCAATCCCAAGCAATTTTTATGCAAGGTCGTTCATTACTAGCAATATTCACATGGCCCAGGAGCTTTTTAAATAGTAGAATAGGGAATAGATTTCTCCAATAGAATCAATCTTCAAAAGACTTTTGACTCAATACATTGAGACTTCCTGCATAAAGCCCTTATTGGACTACAATTCTCAGAAAAATTTATTGCATGGATTATGGAATGTGTGATGATTGGTCACCATATCTTTTAGTATTTGTGTGGAAATATTTAGAAGACAGATACAATAGTGCATAGGCAACCCTAGTTTTAATATCCATCCCAAGTGTGCCTACCTCAGACTAGCACACTTGTCCTACACAGATGATCTACTTCTTTTCAGTAGAGGCGATGCAGGTTCAGTTAGTACATTGACTACTTGTTTATAGGAGTTTGGTGCAGCATCAGGCCTTCATATCAACAGACTAAAGTCCTATATCTATTTGGCTAGGATTGATGATATGACACGTATGCAACTACTTTCTATTACATGCTTTCAAGAGGGTTCCATGCTATTTAGGCATCTTGAGATTCCTTTAGTTATAGAGCAACTATAGATTTCTGATTACAACTCACTGTTGGACTCACTAGTTTGACGAATCAATGCTTGGCCTCAAAAAACACTATCTTATGAGGGCAAGGCATAACTCATTACCTTTGTACTCTAGGGAGTGGAGTGTTTTTGGTTAGCTATTTTACCACTTCCTACGGATATTATTAATCATATGTACAACATATGCAGATCTTTCATGTGGATATCTAAACATCCACCAGTCTTTTGGACAGATATGTGTAGACCTAAGGATGAAGGTGGTTTGGGGTTTGGGGACTTACGTGCTTGGACCTTAACTCACTCTTGGATAAAGTGTTATGGTGAATACATGCCAAGTCGGATGCACTTTGGATAAAGTGGGTGCATCACATTTACCTGAGACACATGAATGTATGGTCTTGGGAGGTCATCCACATAGAATCCCCACTGATTAAGTAGTTGCTTCAGATACGAGACCTTATCTTGTTGGTAGCTAGACACCAAAGCTTGTTGGACAAATCCTAGTAGACTAGTTTACTCTGGATAATGGAGTAGCTCGGGCTTATGATTTCATTAGGCACCCTAGCCCTAAGAAACCATGTGTCTGGATAGTGTGGAAGATATATATTTAGCCAAGCCATGTAGTTACATTTTGGATGTTGGCGTAGCGACGCCTCCCCACTAGAGATAGACAGGAGTACTTGGAAGATCGACATGCACCTTCTTCCATCAGGTGGTAGAATCTCATGAGCATCTTTTCTTTAGGTGTCCCCCTATTGTGGAGCTGTGGAGGAGGATTAAAAGAATGACTCCATAATGTGACAAGAGATGTCTATGTACAGATAGATGATGTGAGTCTTTAGGAAATACTACTGAGGGAGTAGGGTGTCAACAATGGCCTATCACCTGACCATGTCTTCCATGATTCATTATGTTTGGTGAGCGTGAAATAGTAATTTCATTGGAGAGGGGCAGTTAGATATTGAGAAGATCTTCAGGAGTGTTCAAACTCATGTGTACTGTCTTTGAAAGTATACTTTGATCTAACGTTGCGTGAAACATAAGTAATTAACTCATAGTAACTAGTGGTTTGATTGGGGTGAGTGTCTGATGGCTTCCCATTAGCTATAAAGAATAGTTGATGTTGATGATTGGGCTTGCCTAATCCCGTTTATACCTCTTTTTTCTTTAGATTCAATATATTTTTATTTATCCAAAAAAAATCATTAGTTATGGAAATTAATTTCCAACAACATATATAGATCGCCCATGTAATTATTCGATATAATTGATTATATATATAGTTTTGATATCATGCACACTTTATCCTGCACACCCTGTGCACACCCAATAATATTTTATGATTTTAAATTTTTTTTGTATTTAATACTATAACTCAATCTCTAAATCATGAAGACAAAAATTTATTGATATAATGACATAATTGAAAGTTTAAAAAATAATAATAAAATTAATAAAATAAAAAATCACCATGAGCGTCTCCCTTGAGAGGCGCTCACGCTAGGCGCCCAAATTGGACGCCAAGGGTAAAAAAACTTTTATATATATATATATATATATATATATATATATATACAAAATCTATGTTTTTGTCTATTCCATTCCATAAACTAGATGCATGATTAGATTTTTTTTTCCCCCTTGTTCATCACTCTTGAAATGAATTATATATTCTAAAAAAAGACTTTATACGGGAAAATGCAATATGTCAACTTTGCCCAACATGTTTTTGGTCTTTAAAGGCTTATTCATTAGTTGAACAATGGCTGCTAAGGTTATCATTCATGAAATTGTATTTCATAACCAAGGGCTATGCAAATACAAGGAGAGCATCGCATGACCAATTTTAAGCAATCAGGAACTTACGGTTATTTTCATGTACATGGCTTCTGATGGTTGCAGGCGAATGACAAATTCATTTCTCCCTTGTTTCTTACCTATGCATAGTTATAACAGACATGAGATCGGTTTTTGAAAGACATTATTAATTGACAGTGAATAAGTTGTAGAGAACTTAAAGGTCTGAATAGATATAATATTTGTTTCTATTCAATTTTTAATTTTCAAGACTGTGGTAATTTAACTATAACCAAATGTTAGTCATTAAACACGCAAAAAAACTAATCAAGAGAAAATTTGAATAAGTTGATAAGAAACTACAATTACCATACTTCTAAAGATATCCCCAGGAACTTCCTTGAATTGAACCCGAATTTCTGCTTTTCTTGAATTCAGGGCTTTTCCTGCCTTGATAATAAAAGGAACGCCTGCATTCAATTTTCTCTAGAAATGAAAATTGGAACAATAACAACACAAAAACTGTGAATCAGAAGTTTCAGTATATTGATCTAAGAAAATGTATGGCCCATGTATAGTAGCAATTCAACAAATAGAGAAACTAAATATAAAAAATAAACACATATAATTGTGACAACTGAAATTATCAGCAAAACGGGAACTCAACCTTGCTGAGAATTGTGTATATGCAAGACAACAGTTCCAAACGTAGGTGTGTTAGAGCTGTCAGGAACTGTCGGGTCATCTGTGTATCCCTCTACTGTCCAAGAACTATCTCTTCAAGTTTTATTGGTAAAACTGATTGCAGGACCTGATAGTTCAACAAATCAAAACAAGCTTACATAAAATGTAGAATAGAATAGAACAATGTAGTGTAGATATTCATTTTTCGTACTATTATACACTGGAACAATGAATAATTTCATTTTGCAAATACTGGAAATAAAGTGATGAACTGATGATAACTATGTTCCCCTATGGAAATGATTTCTGACCTTCACTTTCTCTTCACGAATATGCTCAGGCTTAAGCGATACAGGTTTCTCCATGGCAACAAAACAGAGAACCTGCAGCAACAGTTGAAGTGGAAAAAACACACACAATAAAAAGATATGACATTCTTCATGTCTGATGACTTCCATTAAACTGAAATAAAATGGAAAGAAAAATATAACTTGACGAATATACTTTTCAGATTTAAGACTTCAAATAACCTTGAGGCACAAGCTACTTTAAGAGTAGGAAAATAAAATCCTTCTTAGAATTTCTTTATCTATGCAAAAGAGCTATAGGTGTATTCATGCAAGGATAGATACCCTTGAAAGGCACCCTCTATCTGATCAAACCATTGAGATCTTTTCCCACAACTTACCTAGTTCGTCCTGCGCAAGCTCTCATTGTTGTTATAAACTTTCTAGTGAACCAGACAATCCAATCCGATTCAAATGCTTATAGATAGATACCCTCTAAAAACAAACACACTCTCAAAATCCTCAATCACAATCTCTAGATAAGAATGTAGCCCTTGTCAAATAGTTTTGTTACCCAAAAGACCTGAAAATCAAAGGATAAAACATGTCTTTACTTCCAAACCCCTTGGTGTTCCTTTAGATACTTGAGAAATATGGAGGATGACTAGATTTCTTGCATGTTTTTGTACCAAAAGATACACCAAAAAAGAGTTTTAAAATAAATTCAGTATGTCTTTTCTTGGTGGTGGGAAGGATCCAAGGCAAAAAGGGCAAGATGTTTACTTGGATGTCGGGTTGTAAACAAGACAAGTCGAACTAAGTTTTATCTTGTTCAAGCTTATTTAATAAATTAACCAAGTCAAGTCAAGCCAAAGTGAACTAAGCAATTAAAATGGCTATTTTAGTTTGACTTGATTTCTTTTTTTAATCTTGAGTTTGGTTCAAATTTGATTTGAGTTTGGTTCATTTAAATGTTTTCGAGTTCTCAATTCAAATTTGTTTGACTATTTAAATTTTTATATTTTTAAACTTGTTTAATTAATTAATGAACTTGATATTATAGGATTGTTTGTTTATTTTGAGAGCTTCTTTTCCTATTGAAAATTTTGATAAAAGCTTTGTTGATGAATATGATTCACATATTTCGTTTATAGACATTGTTCATAAATATTATTTATGAACAGTTCCATTGATGAACTGAACACATGTCTGTTCAAGGTTGTTCATCACAAATCTGCGATAAAAAAAATTTCATTGTAAAATCTACAACGAAATATTTTCGTCACAAAATCTCGCAAATCTGTCACAAAATTATATTTCATGGCAAATTTTACCACCAAAAGAATTTGTTGCAGAATTATCACAAAAGTTGAATATGATTTGTCATAACCAAAACATCATTTAACAAACACAAAAATAAGACATTCTACATCACATTCTCCTATCTAACAGTAGTCCATCAGAAGTCATATGGCAAACTATTTTTTCTACAAATGAGACACAGGAGACCCTTACTGCCACAAAATAGCATTCCCCGTCCAGTGCAAACACGCATCGACTAAAAGATGCAGTAATTGCACACAAAAAACAAAGACCTATGGCCAAACGTAACTATCTACTTCGCCTTATTCGGAGCCGCCTTTACGGCCTTCGACTTCTTAGCCGTCATGGGGTTCTGCGGAGCTGCAACAATCTTACGCAGGATATCCTTTCTGGTGGTCCTGGCAACCTTCGCAGAAGCAGCAACCGTCTTTGGCTTCCGCTTTTCTTCCACCTTCTTCCCCGGGGCATCCTTCTTCGCAGCCTTCCCCGTCCCCTTCGGCGTCGTCTTGGGCTTTTGCTTCGCAGCTGCCTTGGACTTCGTTTTGACGCCCACACCAGCAGGCTTGGTCTTCGCCTTTGGTTTGGGGGCAATCGCCGAGGTCTTCGGCTTTGATTTGGTGGCGATAACCGCAGGCTTCGCCTTGGGCTTCTCCGGAGTGGAGAGCTTGTAGGAGCGCTTAACCTTGGTAAGCTTGCCCTCGGCGGCGAGCTTCTTGAGCTGGGAGGTGATGAACTTGCGGAAATTAGACGGCAGATGCCCCTTGTGCTTATCCTCGATATACTTACCAATTGCATAAGTGCTCGATCCGCTCCTCTCCTTCAGCGTCGCAATCGCCTCTTTGATCATCTAAAACATCGAAAATCCAACTACAGATTCACTACTCCAGGAGAACCAAATCGAGGCAAACGTTCAAAATCTCAAATTCATGCGCAGGACCCTAACCTCGGCATATGGAGGATGAGACGCGGGCTTCCTCGCCTTCGAATCCTTGGACGCCATCGCTAGGGTTTTGCGAGGTCGAGGAAACCGTACGGAACATGCGAAGCAAAGCGAGTGCGTAAGACAGCGAGGGGCTTTGGAATGAGTTTAAATACAAGTACGGACGGATGGTGAAGGCTGATTGGCTCTCGGAGTCCACATGCGGATTGACCTTCCTCTTAATTTCAAATGTCGCCCCTTGGATCATCCGCTTTCAACGGTCCACTTTTTATGTATATAAATCCTTATTTCGGCTTCTCTTTTTGTTTTTTCTTCATTTTATGTATATATTTGGAAATTAGGTTCATTCAAAAGCACTTTTTTATTATATAAATCTTGAGAAAAATACAATATTTTGAAAATCGGATCGGTTATTGAATCAGTGTGATGATCGGATCGAGATTTTTAAGATTTAATCAGTCTAACCGATGATTCAACCGTTATATATATATATATATATATATATAAAATACATATAGATATTTGTTTCTAAACAGTCCAAAGAATATAGTAGTTTTGTTCAAAGAAATGTATTTTTCAATATTTTTTTTAAAAAAATTATAACTCCTCTACTGATTTTTTCATCAAAACTGCTAATGATTTTGCTTAGGGGCGCCTGTCAAATTGATTGGATGGCTAATCTTATTTTTTTAGATAGTTGGGTGGAGATTAAATAGTGTTTAAAGGCAAATCTAAAAGAAAACACCCATTGCGAAATCTGGGCACTATTAAAAAAAAAACAAAAAAAGGGGTGCCCCTTTATGATTCTTTTTAAAAGGGACACCCTTTAGATTTGTCAACCTTCCTCGGCATAACATGCAACAAAAGGGGCACCCATTAGATCTGTCAACCTTCCTTGGCATAACATGCAACATACCACCCTTAATGAACATTCCTTCCATTCTCTCTGTAGCAATTCACATTCATCTAAGAACAAACTCTTCTTCTCAAAAGGCCTACACCTTTCCCATTTAATTTCCTCAAACATCTTAAATCTTTTACAACCTAATTCTGAATGACGAAGTATTAGGTTCCTAATGAATAAGAGACCACTTACTAAGAATTCTTATTCAAGGTGTTTAGGGTTGCAAGTCAATTAAAGATGATATATTAGCTATTATAAAACACAAGTACAAGTAAACATAAATTAGAAAATCCATAGAAATCATAAATTAAAGAAAAGGAGTAGAGTATGTTCCTCTTCCTTTAGGATCAGATGTAATCATCCATCACAAAAAAAATGAAAAAAGTGCGAGTCAAGCTACTCGTGAGCTGCTCGTGAGCCGCTCGGTCAAAGCTTAGCTTGAGCTTGATTTTGACTGAGCTCGAGCCGGCTCGTTTAATATTCGAGCCGAGCTCGAGCTCCTCTAATACTGGCTAGATGGCTCGTCGAGCTTTTTCGAGCCCAACTATATATGTATAATATATTTTTATCTATTCATGTGAATATTGATAAATTTAGGTCATTAAGTAATTAATGATAAGTATTAGGGTAAAGGTGTAATTTTTGAGAGTTTATTTTTAAAATAAAAATATCTTTCTAAATCCAAGTTAAAGTAGTCAATCAACTCAACCCTAATCTCATATCCTCTCACGGTCTCACCCTTTGTCGCCCTCACCTTTCGTCGCCGCCCTCACCTTTCGTCGCCGCACTCACCTTTCATCGCCGCCAACCCTTGCCCTCCATCGGCGCCGCCTACTCAACCGTCGCTGTCTCGCCTACTCAGCATCACCCTCAGTCGGGATCAGCCCTCACCCCCTTCCCCGTTGCCCTTAACCCTCATCCCCTTCCTTATCTCCCTTAATCGTCAGACGTTGCTCTCAGCCCTCACCCTCTTCCTTATCGTCCTCAATCGTCACACGTTGCCCTCAGCACTTACCCCCTTCCCTGTCACCCTCAACTTGATTATTGGAACATCAGTTTGGTTCTGTGGTGGAAGGTTGGTTTTCTACATAACATTATAAGCTAGGCTTTGAAGAAATCCTTAAGAGGAGCTGCTGGAATTGGGTTTACAGTTTACACTACGGTGAAAGCTGACAAGGTAAATTGTAAATGTGGTTATTTGTATCTTTTAAATGCTTTTTTGGAGAGGTTTCTTCTATACTGTGGTTTTCTCTATTAGCTGAGTGGAGAAATAATCTTTTGAGGTTTTCTGGACTTTGGAAATTAATATGGTGATCCTTTTGTATATTGTTGGTTCTGTATTTTTTCCCCCCAAGTCAATGGAATCATTCCTAGAGCAGTAAATGTTAGTTAGAGCCCTAGAGCCAGTCATTTGATGATTGTATGGACTCATTGTATCATATTCTTGTATATTAATAAAGGTATTTGTTTGGTTATTATACTTATTTGTATTAGTGCCAAATAGACTAAGTATAATAGCGTCCTTGAGTAGAAGGTTCATACCTATATCAATCGATTAGTTGAATCGATAGTGAGATGATATAGGGAACACTACTCTAAATCATTCCTAGTCGAGTATTAATATTCAGGGACAATGTTAATGCAATAAGACTAGCATGTAGGTCAGCTCGATGACTTGATCTCACAAGTCATGGATATAGAGATATCAAGCTGACACATGGGTATACATTGGAGAATGTATACTTAATGACCCGCCATGAGAAAGTATCATGGATCGTTATATGAGTGTCATATACTTTCTCATGTGGCTATTAGTATGACTATTAGTCCTTAGACCTGAAGTCACCATGGATCCCTACATAAGGAGTTATGTACTTTGGTTTCGTCAAACGTCACCCGTAACTGGGTGGACTATAAAGGCGATTACTGGGTATATAACGAATTATGTAGAGGGATGTGAGTGATGTAGATGAGATCTATCCCTCCCATATGACGGGAGCGACATCGGTATTCTTGATAGAGTGAGACCACTAAGTGCATGGCCATGCCCAAATGAGTCAACATTAGATGTTGAGCTGATTTGATCGAGTGAGTCTACTTGGAGTTCAAGATTTAGATTGATTAGAGGATGACACGGTCTATGCCTCATATTGATCAATCTAGATGTCTAGGATAGAAGGACAATGCCACATATTGTGAGGAGTCACAATTAGTAGTCACAAGGTGATGTCGGATCTCGACATTCTTGTAAAACTTGGGTAGTAATGATGTGTTGCTAGATACCGCTCATTACTTATGCTCCTAAATGGGTTTAGGGCATTGCCAACGTTACAAGAACCTATAGGGTCACACACTTAGGGCAATTAGATGGAGATTATGTTCATATGATGAACCAAGAGGATTAGATTCATTTGATAAATCAAATTGGATTAAGAGTAATCCTAATTGGGCTAACTTGAGTTTGACTCAAGTTGATTCATGTGTTCAATGAGTCTAATTTAGATTTTGACTCATTGAATCAATTTAATTAAATGAATTAGATTCATTATATTAAGTTGGCTTGAATCAAATGGTTGGATTCGATCAACTATGGAAGAGATTTGGTCAAGTTTGACTTGACTTGAGAGGAAGATTAAAAGTCAAGTTTGACTTGACTTTATGCCACCTCATTGGTGAGTTGGCATTGAAGTGGACCAATGATATTACTCCACATCATCATGGGTGCCACCTCATGGAAGTTACAAAGCCATTCTCTTTAATGACTTCATATTAATTGCAATTAATGCAATTAATTTGGGAGTTTTCACCATTGAGAGTGGCCGGCCACTTTGGGTTTGAATGAGATTTCATTTTTCATTCAAGTGGTGTATCTTCTTCCTTCTTCCTCTCAAGCTCTCCCTCTCCCTCTCCTCCTTGCTTGGCCGAATCTCACTAAGGTGCTAGCACACCTTTGTGTGAGGTTTTTCTCCACCTACGTGTCCGTGTGGATACTTCTAGAGGACCGACGCTTGACGGTCTAGAGATCCGGCAACTCCTTGGACGAGCGGGAACGCGAAAGGGCACGCAACAAGGGTAAAGCTCTTAACATGTAGATCTAGGAGTAGATCTAAAAAGGTTTTTGAAACTAGTACTCGTAATTTTTTGTTCGGCTTTCCTTGCACGGATCTACGGCTTTGGGTGATTCGGGGTTTCCGCGATGCGAAAAGCGGTTTTCGCGGCCCGAAAAACCCAACAGTAAATGCCTTAAAACCCTTGATTTGCAAGTTAGTCGTGTTATGTGTATTTGGGGCTAACTTCTTCTGTGCTTTAGGTGCCCCTCCTATTGGATTTTAGTGGGCGATAAGATTATATTTTCTTGCACAATCCGTGTATGCACTTCTGTTGTCTTAATTTATATGGTAATATTTCATGGTGGAATTTCTCCACTTTAAATTGGAAATTTCTCTGAACTTAATCATACCAATAACCATATCTGATCTTCATTTCTATTCATATTCTATGTAGCCTTTTATAGTATAACACTATAACCTCAGTCTGAAGTTAGTCATATTTTTAATGTTTTTGCAATTCTATTTTTATTAGTCTATTTAATATGAATGACCTATAAATTATATGCGCTTGCAATATATGGAAGTGGTAGAATTGATTTGCTGTGGTTTGTTTCCTTCATTTTTTAGGGGGGATTTCAAAGATTTGACCTTGGAAGTTTGGAGTTTGTTTTTTTTTTCTCGCAAGTACTTACATGGAGTTCTTTTGATTCCTACAAACTAAAGATTTGAATGTTGCTTTACAGACAATATTTTCTCTTTTTATTATTATTTGACCATTTTATAATTTATTTGATAATTATTTATTTCTGGATCAGTTATGTCTGTAGAAGAGTCATCTGTTCCACTTACTGTAAATAGTGCCATAGCTGAAAGTAATGAAGTTAATCTTGAGATCAACAAGGAAATTATCACAGCTGGTCAAAAAACACAAGAAAATGCTAAAGAAAAAGAGGAAGAGGGGTTCAAAACAAATAAAAGGAAAAAAATTTCAGAAGTGTGGAATGATTTTGACACCATGGATGGATCAAAGAAAGCCAAATGTAAACATTGTCAATCCCTTTTTAGATTGGGTAAATTAGGGCCCACATCAAGTCTTTTGAGGCATAGATTACATTGTGTGAAGAGAAAAATTTATTTGCGAGAAGCTGAACAACAAACAAAGTTGAATTTTTTGCCCACTGATTCAGCTTCACCATCCATTCTTACTTTGCATTCTGGAAAATTTGATATGGAACAAATGAGGGAGGCAGCTGCTCATTGGATTATGATGCATGAACATCCATTCACCATTCTTGATGAAGAGGGGTTCAATTTAATGATGAGGCGTGGAATGCCTGAATGGCAAAAAATTAGTAGGACGATATGTAGAGCAGATTGTATGAAAATTTATGAGGTTGAGAAAATGAGGTTGAAGAAAAGTCTTGAATGCATTGATAAAATAAGTTTGACAACATATTGTTGGAAGTCAAAGACTCAAAAAATTGAATACATGGTTGTCACTGGGCATTGGATTGATTCTTGTTGGAATTTGCAAAAGAGAGTTTTAAGTTTCATTAACATTCCACCACCAAGGGGAGGTCTTCAAATTTCTGATGCCATTTTTAAGTGCATGAAAGAGTGGGGTATTGAAAACAAGGTTTTCACTATTACTGTTGATAATGCTTCAAGTAATGATTTGGCCATTCGGTACATGAAAGATACCATTCAAAGATCTAGAACATTGGCATGTGAAGGAAATTTATTTCATATTCGTTGTTGTGCACATATCTTGAACTTGTGCGTTCAAGATGGGTTGAGGGAGATTGAAGATATTATTAGTAATATAAGGGAAAGTGTAGAATATGTAAATCGTTCAGAGGCAAGACGTATGCAATTTACAGAGTGTGTGCAACAATTATAGTTGAAGGATAAAAGATTGATTCGTGATTGCAAAACTAGGTGGAACTCAACTTTTGAAATGTTAAGTTGTGCACTCAAGTTCAAAGAAGTTTTTCAAATGTTCAAAGAACGTGATCACTTTTATGGTTGCTGCCCTCAAGAAGAAGAATGGAATAAAGCTCAAAAGATTTGCTCACTGTTGGAGGCTTTTTGGACAGCCACACACATCATTTCAGGTAGTGAGTATCCACCTTCAAATTTATTTCTTCAGGAAGTTCAAAAAATAAAGTCATCATTGGATACTTATGCACAACATGAAGATTTGTTTCTTAAGCAACTGGCTAGTAAAATGCAATAAAATTTTGACAAGTATTGGGGTGATTGTAATCTATTGATGGCTATAGCTGCTGTGTTAGATCCAACCAAAAAAATGCTTGTTGTTGAGTTTTGCTTCCCTAAGCTTTATTCTGAAATAGATGCCTCTAAGCATATCTCAAAAGTTAAGGAGATTATTAATTCTCTTTATGAAAAGTATGTTGCTGAAGAAACTAATAAAGGAGCGCCCCATCCATCTGAGTCTGAGAGTTTTGGTTCTTCAAGTGTTAAAAGAAATCAACAAAGTTCTGTGTATAGTTGGGATGATTTTGATGACTATTGTGCAAAAGTTGAAACTTCGGAGACTAAGAGATCTGAATTGGTAGATTATCTTGAAAAGGGTTGTCTTAAGAAGAATGAGATTCCTAAAATTTTTTCGTGTTTAGAATGGTGGAAGATGAATAGAATGCAATATCCAATATTGTCAAAGATGACAGCTGATATTTTAGCTATCCCAGTGAGTTCAGTGGCTTCAGAAGCAACATTTAGTGCAGGGACGAGAGTTATTGATTCTTATCGTTCATCACTATCTCCGGACACAGTGCAAGCTCTTCTATGTGGGGGTGATTGGCTTCAAAAGATACATGGACTGAAAAAAAAAGACTAAAGTAAATTAAATTTCATTATTAGTTTTCTAAGTTACAAACTAATCATCTAATTATTTGAATTTTTCTTTTTCAGAAAGAGAAAACTTACCAGGAAATTTTTCTTCCAGTATCTACCTCTTAAAGTAAGTTAAATTTTAGTTTTTTGTTTAACATGTGTTTTTGGTTTGATTATTATGGTATTATAGTTGAGCTTAATATCAATCGATATTATGGCCTCTCGGTACATAAGAAGAATTCATTCTTCTAACCAAATGATTGACCTTTTCTATAATAGATAACTACAAAACTGCATAAGCTAAGCACGTCACTTTGATATTGATACTAGTGTTAAATAATTGTTCCCAGTTTAGCAGTACTTCCCTACATGAAATTGTTTCACAAAGAATAAAAGAGCTTTATCACTAACATACATGATCTTTCAACAGAACAAGTCATTGTCATCCAATCCATGTATTGAAGACGAAGGTATTATAGTTGATTATTATGGTTTGAATGTAGTGCAGGTGATATAACTGAGAATTTGATTGAATGCAGTGCAGGTGATATAACTGAGAATTTGAGATGAAGGAAGATATTGAACGTGGCAAAAATTTGATATTTTGAGCAGCTAAGCAATTTGGATTTTGGAATATCATGTATGTTGGGTCATTATGTTTTGATGTTCAGTAATTTGACTTTTTATTGGAGAAACAGATAATTGTATTTTGATCAATTTTGTGGATGAAGATGATACTGAACATTGCAGAAATTTGATATTTTAAGCAAGTTTAGATTTTGGAATATCATACTTTTGGGTTTAGTGTAAAACTGTAAACTATATTGGGTCATTTTTTGATGTTCAGTAATTTAACTTTTTTATTGGAGAAATAGATAATTGTATTTTGATCAATTTTGTGGATGAAGATGGATATGTTGCAGAAATTTAATATTTTGAGCAAGTTTGGATTTTGGAATATTATGTTTTTGAATTTGGTGTAAATTATGTTGGGATGAAGTTTGAGAATAATTATGTTTTGATATCCAGTAATTTAACTTTTTTATTAGAAAGATAGATAATTGTATTTGATCAGTTTTATGGGTGAATTTGATGAAGTTGTTAAAATTACAGTAAAATAAGCTCAAGTTATGATTGGCTTGAGTTCGAGCTCGAGCTCGAAAGCTTGCTTTTAATTCGAGCTTTTCGAGTCGAGCTCGAGCCTTGGATTAAATGATCAAGCCGAATTCGAGCTCAAATTTACAAGCTCGATCGAGCTCAAGCTCGATCGAGCTCGAGCTCGAGCCGAGCTAGCATAAAATGAGTCGAGCCGAGCTCGAGTTAAGGCTGGCTCGAGCTCGGCTCGACTCGTTTACAGCCCTACTTTTAAAAAGGGACACCCTTTAGATTTGTACCACCCTTAATGAACATTCCTTCCATTCTCTCTGTAGCAATTCACATTCATCTAAGAACAAACTCTTCTTCTCAAAAGGCCTACACCTTTCCCATTTAATTTCCTCAAACATCTTAAATCTTTTACAACCTAATTCTGAATGACGAAGTATTAGGTTCCTAATGAATAAGAGACCACTTACTAAGAATTCTTATTCAAGGTGTTTAGGGTTGCAAGTCAATTAAAGATGATATATTAGCTATTATAAAACACAAGTACAAGTAAACATAAATTAGAAAATCCATAGAAATCATAAATTAAAGAAAAGGAGTAGAGTATGTTCCTCTTCCTTTAGGATCAGATGTAATCATCCATCACAAAAAAAATGAAAAAAGTGTTTTTACCTTTGGCTAGATGCTTTAGAGCAATTTAAAAGATTGAGGATGATAAAGAAGTGCTTGCATGTGTTTACAAACCCTTCAATTTTGCAAGATTGATTGATGGTAGTTGTCTGGTTATACCCCTTCAACATCTAATAGGCTTAGAACCACCTTATTTGCACAAGAGAAAGCACATGTGAACATGTTGCTTTAACCATTAGGGGATGCTTGGAAGATAAAAGAAGTGTGAAAATGTATTGATGAATGGTTTGATAGACTAAGATGACCTCTTATTAATATTACATATATGTGGTATAGTCGGTCTACATGTGGCATGACTAGGACAGTCAAAAGTCAAGCGAGACAATCAAAAGTCAAGCAAAACCATCAAAGGTCAAGCCGAGCTATAGGTCATGAACAAGATTGATGAAAGTGGGACCAGAGTTGGATCAAACGGAGCTCAAAGTCGAGTATGGATGAGGCAGACACATGCAAGATGGGTTTGATCCAAACCCTCTTTAGGATTGAGATGCTACTCAACCACCCTTCATTATATTCCTCCAAACTCGGTCACTCTCAACTCCTCAACACTCAATCACTCCCGACTCCTCGACACCTAGCCACTCCCGACTCCTCGATACTCAATCACTCCCGACCCCTCCAAACTCGGCCACTCCCGACTACTCGACACTTAGCCTGTTATATCATAGAAATAAATAAATAAATAATATTTAATATCTAGGATATTACAGATTAAATCTATTAAAAATTAACCAAATAATTTTTTTAGGAAAATAATAATAAAATATATGAATTTGAATATACATAATTTATTATATTTTTTCATAATTTAAAATGAGTTTATGAATATATTAATGAGATATTATTATTAAGATTTTAGAAAGCATTATCTATTTAAGTGGAGTTGATTAACGCGAACTTGTTTTCTTTTATTAAAACTAGGTTTGATTAATCCCCCGCCGCTACCCCATTTCTCCCCCTTGTGTACAAGCTCAAGCGACAACCACCTAATTTATTAAAGCAAGGGTTGATTCTCAGATAAGCTGATAGAAATACCTTTCCATGTAGTGTATTGTTTTAGTTTCTTGATTTACTCCCACCTAATAGTATTAGATAGTCGTCGGGAGGGGAGGGGGAGTAGGGTGACGAATTTCACCTTTTACAGAATCAAGTGGCCGCCACCTACATTCCTTGTCTCATGGCCTCCATCGTCGCCAGCATGCCATCCCACTTCCCTCTAGTTGAACTCTGATAGTGCCACCCAGTTCCCCAGTTGTCGCTCTCTCCTGCTCCTCCAGACAGAAGACCACTCCCAGTGCATCGTGCCACCACAAGAATTGAAATCGACAGAATGGCCATAGTCCCAGCAGTCTTCCCACATCATTTCAACCACTGCCACCCCGATGCACCACCGCCATGGAGGAGGAAGTCACAAACTATTGTCGACTATTGGAATTAGGTAAATGCTTTCAATTAATTGAGTGGTGATTGATTTATTTGGTAAACCATGATTAATTAGATAATTAGTGGACAATTAACGGAGTTGTAGTTCTCATCGAGTAGCTAAACTAGATATTAATCGATGGCTAAGGAATAGATTAATTGATTTAGTTGAACAAATGATAAATTGATTTGGCAAATGATTTGATATCCATTAAAGAGTTAATGGAGTGATTAATTAGGTTACTTGTTGATCAATTTAATTAACTCTCTAGGAAATCAGATTACATTGATAACAAAGTGATTCATGGAGTAACTCCAATTGTTAAGTAAAGATGAACTAATAAGTTGATTTATTGATTACTTAACCAATCAATTAAGAATTTACGACTCACGAATAAGAAATTTAGACGACTACTAAGGGAAGAAATAAACTATTTAAATCTATATAAATTATTTGAGATTTGTAGGAGTATTCTAGTACTTAGTTTCTTTGCATCATGGACTTGTAGGATTCAAGCCCGAGACAGACCTTCCGATTATAAGATAATTGGACAATCTACTATAGAGGTGGGTAATTCCTTCTTTGATTTCTTTAGATGTTTGATCTCTTTAGATCTTAGTATATGATTGTCTTTCATTTATGTTGATTAAGTAGTGTATATATGTTTACCTTAACTCCACTCTATTTATTTCTTAAGTTTGATACTTACTTGCTTGAGCTTATTTTTAATCTACTTGATATTCAGACAGTCTCGTTGTTATCCATGCTATTTATTGTTATTTATACTTGTACTTTTATGTTAGTAATAGTATACCTTTGGATAGGTAGTAACTGTTGGGTTTTCGGGCCGCAAAAACCGCTTTATGCGTTGCGGAAACCCCGAAATCCCCCGCCACCGGATCCGTGCGAAGAATAAAAGTAGTAAAACTTCGAGTATGATTTTTCTAACCTAGATCTACTTTAGATCTACAAGATAAAGATGTTACCCTTGATGCGAAGCCCTTCGCGTAATCCCGCTCGTCCTAGGTTCGTCGGATCTCGAAAGTATCAAAGTAGATACTTCTCTATGTGTATCCACACGAACGGAAGATGGAGAAAACAACTAAAAGGTGTCCTAGCACCATTAGAAGTTTCGGCCAAGGAGGTGGAGGAGAGGGAGAAGAAAGAGCTTGAGGAAGAAGAAGATGGAGTTACCACACAAAATGAAACTCCTCACAAGCACTAAAGTGGCCGGCCACTTTTCATGAGGAGTTATATACTCCATGGAATTTCAAGAGTTAAAAAACTCTTGATCTCCCTCATGAGGTGGCACACACATGTGCTAGCCTTGATGATGTGGCACATCACCATTAGCCACTTAATGCCAACTCACCAATGAGGTGGCAAATGGTCAAGTCAAACTTGACCCTTCATCTTCCTCTCAAGTCAAGTCAAACTTGACCACTTCTCTCTCTTGGTTGATCTAATCTAACCATTGGTTCAAGTCAATTTTAATTTAATGAATCTCTATTCATTGAATTAAATTAATTAAATGAGTCTAAGTCCAAATTAGACTCACTTAACACATGAACCAAATCGAGTCCAACTCAATTAGCATAATTTGGATTACTGTTAATCCAATTTGGTTCATCACATGAACCTAATCCTTTAGGTTCATCAAATGAACCTAATCTCCATTTAATTGTTCTTTGTGTGTGACCCTATAGGTTCTTGTAACGTTGGCAATGCTCCTAAACTCATTTAGGAGCATAAGTAATGAGCGGTATCTAGTAACACATCATTACTACCCAAGTTACAAGAATGTTGAGATCCAACATCACCTTGTGACTACTAATTGTGACTCTTCACAATATATGATAAGTGTCCTTCTATCCTAGACATCTAGATTGATCAATGTGAGGCATAGACCGTGTCATCCTCTAATCAATCTAAATCTTGAACTCCAAGTAGACTCACTCGATCAAATGAGCTCAATATCTCATATTGACTCACTTGGGCATGGCCATGCACTTCGTGGTCTCACTCTATCAAGAATATCGATGTCACTCCCGTCATATAGATCCCATCTACATCACTCACATCCCTCTGCATAATTCGTTACAAACCCAGTAATCGCCTTTATAGTCCACCTAGTTACGGGTGACGTTTGACGAAGCCAAAGTACGTAACTCCTTATGTAGGGAACCATGGTGACTTCAGGTCCAAGGACTAATAGTCATACTAATAGCCACACGAGAATGTATATGACACTCATATAACGATCCATGATACTTTCTCATGGCGGGTCATTCAATATACATTCTCCAATGCATAACCATGTGTCAACTTGATATCTCCATATCTATGACTTGTGAGATCAAGTATCGAGTTGACCTACATGCTAGTCTCGTCTCATTAACATTTGTCCCTGAATGTTAATACTCGACTAGGAATGATTAAGAGTAGTGTTCCCTATATCATCTCACTATCGATTCAACCAATCGATTGATATAGATAAGAACCTTCTACTCAAGGACGCTATTATACTTAGTTATTTGGCACCAATACAAGTAAATATAATAACCAAAACAAATGCCTTTTATTTATATATAGAAGAATATGATACAATGAGTCCATACAACAATCATCAAATAATTGGCTCTAGGGCTCTAACTAACAATCTCCCACTAGCACTATTGTCAATCAGTGTAGGCTCTAAGGCCTAATGACCTAGTGTGACCATCATGCTTTCTATGTGCCAAAGCCTTGGTTAAGGGATCTGCGATGTTAGCCTCTGTGGGTACTCTGCAAATCTTCATATCTCCTCTATCGATGATCTCTCGAATGAGATGGAAGCGCCGTAGTATGTGTTTGGTCCGCTGGTGTGAACGAGGTTCCTTCGCCTGTGCTATAGCTCCATTGTTGTCACAATAGAGCTCAATAGGGCCAACAATGCTATGAACCACCCCAAGTTCAGTGATGAACTTGCGTATCCAAACTGCCTCCTTTACTGCTTCTGATGCAGCAATGTACTCGGCTTCTGTTGTAGAATCAGCGACTGTGTCCTGCTTCGAGCTCTTCCAGCTCACAACACCACCATTTATGCAAAACACAAACCCTGACTGCGATCGATAATCATCCTGGTCGGTCTGGAAGCTGGCATCACTGTAACCCTTTACAGCTAGCTCATCATCGCCTCCATATATCAAGAAATATTCTTTAGTCCTTCTTAAGTACTTAAAAATATTCTTGACCGCTATCCAGTGACTTTCACCTGGATCTGACTGGTATCTACTCGTCATGCTCAAAGCATACGAGACATCATGACGAGTACATAGCATGACATACATGATAGATCCTATGGCTGAGGCATAAGGGATCTGATCCATGCGGTCTCTCTCCTCTCTAGAAGAGGGACCTTGAGTCTTCGAAAGACTCACGCCATGTGACATCGGCAGAAATCCCTTCTTGGAGTTCTGCATGGCAAACCGTAGGAGTACCTTGTCAATATATGTACTCTGACTTAGGCCAAGTAATCTCTTAGATCTATCTCTATAGATCTGTATGCCTAGAATGCGGGATGCTTCACCTAAGTCCTTCATTGAGAAACAAGTCCCTAGCCAAGTCTTGACAGACTGTAACAAAGGGATGTCCTTCCCAATGAGTAGTATGTCATCCACATACAATATGAGGAAGATAACTATGTCCCCTACAACCTTCTTTTAGACACAAGGTTCATCTTCATTCTTGATGAAACCAAACTGTTTGATTACATCATTGAATCGAAGATTCCAGCTCCGAGAAGCTTGCTTTAGTCCATAAATGGACCTATGCAGCTTGCATACTCTGCTAGTATGCTGTAGATCTACAAAACCCTCAGGTTGTGTCATGTACACATCCTCGAGCAGGTTTCCATTCAGAAACGCGATTTTGACATCATCTGCCAGATCTCATAATCGTGGTACGCTGCAATAGCAAGCATGATCCGAATGGACTTAAACATCGCAACTGGAAAAAAGGTTTCATCATAGTCAATACCATGAATCTGCTTGAAACCTTTAGCTACCAAGCGACCCTTATAAATAAGTCCATCCATGTCAGTCTTTCTCTTAAATACCCACTTACACCCAATGGGTTTACCCCTTCAAGTGGATCAACCAAAGTCCATACTTGGTTAGTGTACATGGATTCCATCTCGGATCTCATGACCTCTAGCCATTTCTCGGAATATGATCTCATCACAGCTTCCTGATAAGAGGTGGGCTCATCCTCTATGAGCACAACATCATCATGGTCAGATAAGAGAAATGAGTATCTCTCAGGCTGACGACGTACCCTATCAGACCTGCGAAGAGGTATGTCTACTTGAACTGGTTGTTGTCTCTCAACTCCTTGTGGGACAACATCATCCACAACACTTTGTGGTTCCAGTTCAACTTCCATCGAGGCTTCAGTGCTATTGTTCGCATCTTGAACTTCTTCAAGATCGAATATACTCCCACTAGGCTTTCTAGAAACAAAATCCCTTTCTAGAAAACCCCCAGTCTTAGCCACAACCACCTTGTGTTGACTGGGAACGTAGAAGTAATATCCCTTCGTTTCTTTGGGATATCCAATGAAATAGCACTTGTCGGATTTGGGTCCCAATTTGTCCAAGACTTGACGTCTAACGTAAGCCTCACAACCCCAAATCCTCATAAAAGACACCTGGGCATCTCTCCCAGTCCATATCCTATATGGTGTCTTTATCACAGCCTTGGATGGAACTCGGTTGAGAATGAAGGCTGCTGTGTCTAGAGCATAGCCCCAAAGGAATGTAGGAAGATCTGCGTGACTCATCATAGACCGTACTATATCTAATAAGGTACGATTCCTCTTTTCGGATACACCATTCCACTGTGGTGTTCCAGGAGGAGTGAGTTGGGATAGAATCTCACACTCAGCTAGATAATCACGAAACTCATGGCTAAGGTATTCCCCACCTCGATCTGATCGAAGTATCTTAATACTCTTGCCAAGCTGATTTTGTACTTCATTCTTGAATTCTTTGAACTTTTCAAAGGATTCAGACTTATGTGTCATCAAGTACATATAGCCATATCTACTGAAGTCATCAGTAAATGTAATGAAGTACCTATAACCACCTCTAGCAGCGATATTGAAAGGGCCACATACATCACTATGTATAAGACCTAATAAGTCAATCGCTCTCTCACTGTGTCCACTAAAGGGAGTCTTGGTCATCTTGCCTAGTAGGCATGACTCACATGTCTCATATGATTCAAAATCAAATGAGTCCAGCAAACCATCTTTATAGAGCTGGGATAAGCGCTTGTCATTTATATGACCTAAGTGACAGTGTTAGAGATAGGTTTGGTTCATGTCATTTGACTTGAACCTCTTGGTACTTATGTTATAGATAGGGCTCTCAAGGACTAGAATATAGAGTCCGTTCATCAGAGGTGCACTACAATAGAACATATCATTTAAATAAACTGAACAACATTTGTTCTTTATTATAAAAGAAAACCCTTTCTTGTCCAAACAAGAAAATGATATAATGTTCTTAGTCAAAGCAGGCACATAATAACAATCATCCAACTCTAATACAAGCCTAGAGGGCAGAGATAGAAAATAAGTCCTTACAACAACAGCAGCAACCCGTGCTCCATTGCCTATGCGTAGGTCCACCTCGCCCTTCGTCAATGCCCTGCTATTTCTCAGCGCCTGCACATTAGTACAAATGTGAGAAGCACATCCGGTATCTAATACCCATGATGAAGAAATAGATAGATTGACTTCTATAACATATATACCTGAAGTGGAAGTTTCACTTCTCTTCTTCTTAAGATCTTCCAGGTACACCTTGCAGTTCCTCTTCCAGTGCCCGGTCTGACCGCAGTGGAAGCAGGTAGCATCCTTGGTGACCCCTCTTTTAGGCTTCAGTGCCTTGCCTTTGCCCTTGGCTTGGGACTTTCCCTTGCCTTTAGGGTTGCCCTTGCCCTTGTGTTTCTGAACCATCAGAATAGAGTTGGGCTTAACCTTCTTAAGGTTGAGCTTAGCAGTTCGTAACATACTAAGCAGTTCAGGCAGTGGCTTGTCAATTTCGTTCATGTTGTAGTTCATGACAAATTGACTGTAGCTCTCTGGCAAAGACTGTAAGATCAGGTCAGTGGCCAGCTCTTGGCTAAGTGGGAATCCCAACCTCTTTAGATTCTCTATGTACCCAATCATCTTGAGTACATATGGACATATGGGAGCCCCATCTGACATCTTGCACTGAAATAGTGTCCTTGAGATCTCAAATCTCTCGTGCCGCGCTTGTCCTTGATATAGTTGACGAAGATGTTCAACCATATCATAAGCACCTATTAACTCATGTTGCTTCTGAAGCTCAGAGTTCATGGTCACGAGCATTAGACATGATACATCTAATGCGTCATCTTGATGCTTCTTGTAAGCATCTTTGTCTGCTCGCGTGGCATTGACAGGAGGAGCCTCGGAATGGGCTGCTCTAGAATGTACAGTTACGTTCTTGGGTGAGAACTATTCTCAGATTCCTGTACCAGTCCAGGAAATTTGCTCCGTTGAGCTTGTCCTTGTCAAGGACAGAACGCAGAGAGAAGGTGTTCATGTTTGACGTCATGGTTATCTACAACAGAAAAATGTAGAAAAATAAATAAATATCATATTCTATTAATCATTTAATTAGGACTTTAACTAAATGATGCTCCCACTGAATTCTATAATTCATGTGGGACAAGATCCACATCATACTATGCCTTGAGTTAGCTTTGGCTAAATCGCCCAAGACTTAGTATGATCGGTAGGTAACTAATTTACCAATTACATCTCTATGCAACTCTTGTTTATAGGATCAAGATCCGCATTTATATTAAAACTCGAGTTAGCTTTGGCTAATACGCCCAAGTGTTAATATAAACGTGATTTTGTCCTATCTACCAACAATTGGAAAATGCCTATAGTTAAACTCGATCCAATTGAGTTAACTAGTTACTCAATCTAATTGAGTTGTACTCACCCATGCGTTGATAGGTGGGACTAAGATTATCCCTCCGCACCCTACCAAGATAGTATGCGTTGCTCTGCTTTGGCAGATTCAACAACAACATGCGATCGAGGTTGTGATGGGTATCAAGGCATAGTAGGCATTTCGAGTTGATGCGATTGAGATCTAATCTAATCGACGAGGTGTATCATATACGCGATTTAGATCTAATCTAATCGTTAGGGCGCATCATGTACGCGATTTAGATCTAATCTAATCGTCAAGGTGCTAATTAATTACTATTCTAGCATGCATCACATATACACACACACAAGCAATTAATTAAATATTTTATGATTAAATAGAGGAAGGCACGACGCGTAGGTCGCGAATCAAGTACAACACGCACAAACACAAAATGGCACGCATGCCATATTATGAATTACAACACAATTTTTCAATCTAATTGGGTCTTTTGGGCCATGACCATCACAAAATAATACATAATTCTAAATTATGCAATTTCTATAAATTTTTGTAATTTTTATTACAATTTTTTATGAGTAAAAATTCCTGACGGTCCCGTTTAGCGATTTTCGGGCGCAATCGCGGAACGAAGCCCCTTGCGGGGTCAGGGGCAGCGCCCCTACCCGCGATATAACCATCGCGAGTGTTCCTAAGCGATCCTACAGTGCCTTAGTCTGCTGTCCCAAAAAGATTTGGGGCGAAACCTTGTCGTTTCGGAAATATCTTCTAGGTAGTCGAAGCCTACAAGTGTCTAAACACTTGTGCTTCGCTTCTACGAGAAAATTACCCATAAAATCAATAAAAATCATAAAAATACAAAAACTTACAGATCTGTAGAATTTCATAAAATTCAAATTAAAAATCATACTCGCTTCGCACGTGGCTCTGATACCACTGTTGGGGTCTTCGGGCCGCAAAAACCGATTTTTCCGTTGCAGAAACCCCGAAATCCCCCGCCACCGGATCCGTGCGAAGAATAAAAGTAGTAAAACTTCGAGTATGATTTTTCTAACCTAGATCTACTTTAGATCTACAAGATAAAGAGGTTACCCTTGATGCGAAGCCCTTTGCGTAATCCCGCTCGTCCTAGGTTCGCCGGATCTCGAAAGTATCAAAGTAGATACTTCTCTATGTGTATCCACACGAACGGAAGATGGAGAAAACAACTAAAAGGTGTGCTAGCACCCTTAGAAGTTTCGGCCAAGGAGGTGGAGGAGAGGGAGAAGAAAGAGCTTGAGGAAGAAGAAGATGGAGTTACCACACAAAATGAAACTCCTCACAAGCACTAAAGTGGCCGGCCACTTTTCATGAGGAACTATATACTCCATGGAATTTCAAGAGTAAAAAACTCTTGATCTCCCACATGAGGTGGCACACACATGTGCTAGCCTTGATGATGTGGCACATCACCATTAGCCACTTAATGTCAACTCACCAATGAGGTGGCAAATGGTCAAGTCAAACTTGACCCTTCATCTTCCTCTCAAGTCAAGTCAAACTTGACTACTTCTCTCCCTTGGTTGATCTAATCTAACCATTGGTTCAAGTCAATTTTAATTTAATGAATCTCTATTCATTGAATTAAATTAAATGAGTCTAAGTCCAAATTAGACTCACTTAACACATGAACCAAATTGAGTCCAACTCAATTAGCACAATTTGGATTACTCTTAATCCAATTTGGTTCATCACATGAACCTAATCCTTTAGGTTCATCAAATGAACCTAATCTCCATCTAATTGTTCTTTGTGTGTGACCCTATAGGTTCTTGTAACGTTGGCAATGCTCCTAAACTCATTTAGGAGCATATGTAATGAGCGGTATCTAGCAACACATCATTACTACCCAAGTTACAAGAATGTTGAGATCCAACATCACCTTGTGACTACTAATTGTGACTCTTCACAATATATGACAAGTGTCCTTCTATCCTAGATATCTAGATTGATCAATGTGATAGATAGACCATGTCATCCTCTAATCAATCTAAATCTTGAACTCCAAGTAGACTCACTCGATCAAATGAGCTCAATATCTCATATTGACTCACTTGGGCATGGCCATGCACTTCGTGGTCTCACTCTATCAAGAATATCAATGTCACTCCCTGTTAGCTAGAGCCATAGAGACAATCATTTGATGATTGTATTTTGGACTTATTATATCATATTCTATATAAATAAAGGCATTTTGATTTTGGTTATTATACTTACTTGTATTGGTGCCAAATAAACTAAGTATAATAATGTCCTTGAGTAGACGGTTCTCACCTATATCAATCGGTTAGTTGAACCGATAGTGAGATGATATAGCAAACACTACTCTTAATCATTCCTAGTCAAGTATTAACATTCAGGGACAATGTTAATGCAATAAGACTAGCATGTAGGTCAACTCGATGACTTGATCTCACAAGTCATGGATATAGAGATATCAAGTTGACACATGGGTATACATTAGAGAATGTATACTGAATGACCCGTCATGAGAAAGTATCATGGATCGTTATGTGAGTGTCATATACTTTCTCATGTGGCTATTAGTATGACTACTAGTCCTTAGACCTGAAGTCACCATAGATCCCTACATAAGGAGTTATGTACTTTGGTTTCGTCAAACGTCACCCGTAACTGGGTGGACTATAAAGGCGATTACTGGGTATATAACAAATTATGCAGAGGGATGTGAGTGATGTAGATGTGATCTATCCCTCCTATATGACGGGAGAGACATCGATATTCTTGATAGAGTGAGACCACGAAGTGCATGGATGGCCATGCCCAAATGAGTCAATATAGGATATTGAGCTCATTTGATTTAGTGAGTCTACTTGGAGTTCAAGATTTAGATTGGTCAGAGGATGACACGGTCTATGCCTCACATTGATCAATCTAGATGTCTAGGATAGAAGGACACTTGTCATATTTTGTGAGGAGTCACAATTAGTAGTCACAAGGTGATGTCGGATCTCGACATTCTTGTAACTTGGGTAGTAATGATGTGTTGCTAGATACCGCTCATTACTTATGCTCCTAAATGGGTTTAGGGCATTGCCAACGTTACAAGAACCTATAGGGTCACACACTTAGGACAATTAGATGGAGATTAGGTTCATATGATGAACCAAGAGGATTTGATTCATTTGATGAATCAAATTGGATTAAGAGTAATCCTAATTGGGCTAACTTGAGTTCGACTCAAGTTGATTCATGTGTTCAATGAGTCTAATTTAGATTTTGACTCATTGAATCAATTTAATTAAATGAATTAGATTCATTATATTAAGTTGGCTTGAATCGAATGGTTGGATTCGATCAACCATAGAAGAGATTTGGTCAAGTTTGACTTGACTTGAGAGGAAGATTAAAAGTCAAGTTTGACTTGACTTTATGCCACCTCATTGGTGAGTTGGCATTGATGTGGACCAATGATGTTACTCCACATCATCATGGGTGCCACCTCATGGAAGTTACAAAGCCATTCTCTTTAATGGCTTCACATTAATTGCAATTAATGCAATTAATTTGGGGTTACAATGGAGAGTGGCCGGCCACTATAGTTTTGAATGAGAATTCAATTTTTCATTCATGTGTGCATTTTCTTCCTTCTTCCTCTCAAGCTCTCCCTCTCCTCCTTCCTTGGCTGAACCACATAGGTGCTAGCACACCTTGGTTTTTGGTCATCTCCACCTAATTAGTTCGTGTGGATACTTCTAGAGGAGTGTCTATTTTGACACTCTCGAGATCCGGCACCGTTTGGACGAGCGGGAACGTGAAGGGCTTCGCTACAAGGGTAAATTTCTAAACATGTAGATCTAAGTGTAGATCTAGATAGTAAACTCGTACTCGTAAGTTTTTGTAAATTTTCTTCGCATGGATCCATGGCTAGGGGCTTTTGGGGTTTCCGCGACGCGAAAAAGTGGTTTTTGCGGCCCGAAAAATCCAACAGTGGTATCAGAGCCACGTGCGAAGCTTGTACGAGTTTAATTTGATTTTTATGAAAAATTAAAGCTTCTGTACATTTCTTTAAATTTATGATTTTTATAGTATTAAGAGTAATATTTCTCGTAGAAGCGAAGCACAAGTGTTTATACACTTGTAGGCTTCGACTACCGAGAAGTTTTTCCCAAAACGACATCGTTTCGACCCAAATCTTTTTGGGATAGAGGGATAAGGTGCTCTTGGATCGCTTAGGAGCAACTCGCGATGGTTAGATCGCGGGTAGGGGTACTGCCCCTAACTCCGCAAGGGGATTTGCTCCGCGATTGCGCCCGAAATCGCTAGTCGGGACCGCCGGGAAAAATTTACTCATAAAATCTGTAAAATTATGAAAAATTACAGAAAAATTACAGAAATATATAATTTTGAATGATATAGTAATTTTGTGATAGTCATGGCCCAAAGACCCAATTCGATTGGACAATTGTGTTGTAATTCATAATACGGCCTGCGTGCCGTTATGTGATATGCGTGCTTGTATTTTATTTTTATTTTTATTTTTCGCGACCTGCGCGTCTTTCCTTTCTTTTATTCTGGTTGTAAATTAGATTTAGACTCGAATGTAACTCGAGTTTCAAAATTGTAATGTACAAAAATTGGAGCTGTGGAAGGTCCACTCGAGACGGAGTTACGAGGAAGGCGCGAGCAACACAAGGTGGTCAAAAGGATGGCGCTTGAGAAGTTGACCTTAGGTTGACCATCCAGTCTTCTCATTGGCTTGAGAAGATCGTAATAGGGCCATGACTAATCACAAAACTTAGTTAATTACTTGTGTATATGATGCATGTTTAATTAAGTAATTAATTAGTGCCTAGCGATTAAGATTAGATCTAAATCGTGCACAAGATGCACCCTTACGTTTAGATTAGATCTACATCGTGTACAAGATGCACTCTATCGATTAGATTAGATCTATTTCGTGTATATGATACAACATCATTTAGATTAGATCTAAATCACGATAACTCAAAATGCCTACCATGCCGTGATACCTACCACTACCTCGATCGCATGATGTTGTTGAATCTGCCAAAGCAGAGCAACACATACTATCTTGGTAGGGTACGGAGGGACAATCTTGGTCCCGCCTATCAACGCATGGGCGAGTACAAACTCAATTAGATTGAGTATTCCTAGTTTACTCGGTTGGATCGAGTACAACTATAGGCATTCTTCCAATGGTTGGAAAGGTAGGACAAAATCACGTTTATATTAATTCTCGGGCGTATTAGCCAAAGCTAACTCGAGTTTTAATATAAATGCGGATTTCATCCTATAAACAAGAGTTGCATAGAGATGTAATTGGTAATCGTTACCTACCGATCATACTAAGTCTTGGGCGTATTAGCCAAAGCTAACTCAAGGGTTAGTATGATGTGGATCTTGTCCCACATGAATTATAGAGTTCAGTGGGAGCATCATTTAGTTAAAGGCCTAATTAAATGATTAATAATATGATATTTATTTCTGCTTTTATTCTGTTGTAGATAACCATGACGTCAAATACGAACACCTTCTCCCTGCGATCTGTCCTTGAGAAGGACAAGCTCAACGGAGCAAACTTCCTGGACTGGTATAGGAACCTGAGAATAGTTCTCACTCAGGAACGTAAACTGTACGTTCTGGAGCAGCCCATTCCGGAGGCTCCTCCTACCACTGCCACGCGAGCTGACCGAGATGCTTTCAAGAAGCATCAAGATGACGCATTAGATGTGTCCTGTCTAATGCTCGCGACCATGAACTCTGAGCTTCAGAAGCAACACGAGTTAATGGGCGCTTACGATATGGTTGAACATCTTCGTCAACTATATCAAGGACAAGCGAGGCATGAGAGATTTGAGATCTCAAGGGCACTGTTTCAGTGCAAGATGTCAGACGGGGCTCCTGTAGGCCCATATGTACTCAAAATGATTGGGTACATAGAGAACCTACAAAGGTTGGGGTTCCCACTTGGCCAAGAGCTGGCCACTGATCAGATCTTGCAATCCTTGCCAGATAGCTATAGTCAGTTCATTCTAAACTACAATATGAACGAGATTGACAAGCCACTGCCCGAGCTGCTTAGCATGTTGAGAACTGCTGAGCTAAACCTTAAGAAGGCTAAGCCCAACACTGTTCTGATGGTTCAGAAACATAAGGGCAAGGGCAAGCCCAAAGGCAAGGGAAAGTCCCAAGCCAAGGGCAAAGGCAAGGCACTGAAGCCTAAAGGAGGGGTCGCCAAGGATGCTACCTGCTTCCACTGCGGTCAGACCGGGCACTGGAAGAGGAACTGCAAGGTATACTTGGAGGATCTTAAGAAGAAGCGAAGTGAGACTTCCACTTCAGGTATATATGTTATAGAAGTCAATCTATCTATTTCTACATCATGGGTATTAGATACTGGATGTGCTTCTCACATTTGTACTGATGTGCAGACGCTGAGAAATAGCAGGGCATTGACAAAGGGCGAGGTGGACCTACGAGTAGGCAATGGAGCACGGGTTGCTGCTGTTGCTGTAGGGACTTACTTTCTATCTCTGCCCTCTGGGCTTGTACTAGAGTTAGTCGATTGTTGTTATGTGCCTGCATTAACTAAGAACATTATATCAGTTTCTTGTTTGGACAAGAAAGGTTTCTCGTTTACTATAAAGAACAAATGTTGTTCCGTCTATTTAAACAATATGTTCTATTGTAGTGCACCTCTGATAAACGGACTCTATATTCTAAACCTTGAGAGCCCTATCTATAACATAAATACCAAGAGGTTCTAGTCAAATGACATGAACCAAACCTACCTCTGGCACTGTCGCTTAGGTCATATAAATGACAAGCGCTTATCCCAGCTCCATAAGGATGGTTTGTTGGACTTATTTGATTTTGAATCATATGAGATATGCGAGTCATGCCTACGAGGCAAGATGACCAAGACTCCCTTGAGTGGGCACAACGAAAGAGCAACTGATTTGTTAGGACTCATACATAGTGATGTATGTGGCCCTTTCAATGTTGCTGCTAGGGCGGTTACAGGTACTTCATCACATTTACTGATGATTTTAGTAGATATGGTTATGTGTACTTGATGACACATAAGTCTGAATCCTTTGAAAAGTTCAAAGAATTCAAAAATGAAGTACAGAACCAGCTTGGCAAGAGTATTAAGATACTTCGATCCGATCGAGGTGGAGAATACCTTAGCCATGAGTTTCGTGACTATCTAGATGAGTGTGGGATTCTATCCCAGCTCACTCCTCCTGGAACACCACAGTGGAATGGTGTATTCGAAAGGAGGAATCGTACCCTATTAGATATGGTGCGATCTATGATGAGTCACACAGATCTTCCGACATACCTTTGGGGTTATGCTCTAGACACGGCAGCTTTTATATTCAACCGAGTTCCATCAAAGGCCGTGATAAAGACACCTTATAGGATATGGACTGGGAGAGATGCCCAGGTGTCTTTCATGAGGATTTGGGGTTGTGAGGCTTACGTACAACGTCAAGTCTCAGACAAATTAGGACCCAAATCTGACAAGTGCTATTTCATTGGATATCCCAAGGAAACTAAGGGATATTACTTCTATATTCCCAGTCAGCACAAGGTAGTTGTGGCAAAGACTGGGGTCTTTCTAGAAAGGGACTTTGTTTCTAGAAAGACTAGTGGGAGCGCGTTCGATCTTGAAGAAGTTCAAGATGCGAACAATAGCACTGATGCCTCGATGGAAATTGAACTGGAACCACAAAGTGTTGTGGATGATGTTCCACAAGGAGTTAAGGAACAACAACCAGTTCAAGTAGACATTCCTCTTCGCAGGTCTGATAGGGTACGTCGTCAGCCTGAGAGACAATTAGATGCTCCTAAATGGGTTTAGAGCATTGCCAACGTTACAAGAACCTATAGGGTCACACACTTAGGACAATTAGATGGAGATTAGGTTCATATGATGAACCAAGAGGATTAGATTCATTTGATGAATCAAATTGGATTAAAAGTAATCCTAATTGGGCTAACTTGAGTTCGACTCAAGTTGATTCATGTGTTCAATGAGTCTAATTTAGATTTTGACTCATTGAATCAATTTAATTAAATGAATTAGATTCATTATATTAAGTTGGCTTGAATCAAATGGTTGGATTCGATCAACCATGGAAGAGATTTGGTCAAGTTTGACTTGACTTGAGAGAAAGATTAAAAGTCAAGTTAGACTTGACTTTATGCCACCTCATTGGTGAGTTGACATTGAAGTGGACCAATGATGTTACTCCACATCATCATGGGTGCCACCTTATGGAAGTTACAAAGCCATTTTCTTAATAACTTCACATTAATTGCATTTAATGGGGAGTTACACTATTGGAAGTGGCCGACCACTTTTGGTTTGAATGTGAATTCATTTTTCCATTCAAGGGTGTATCTTCTTCCTTCTTCCTCTCAAGCTCTCCCTCTCCCTCTCCCTCTCCTCCTTGCTTGGCCGAATCTTACCAAGGTGCTAGCACACCTTTGTGTGAGGTTTTCTCCACCTACGTGTCCGTGTGGATACTTCTAGAGGACCGACGCTTGACGGTCTAGAGATCCGGCAATTCCTTGGACGAGCGGGAACGCGAAAGGGCACGCTTCAAGGTATACTTCTTAACACATAGATCTAGGAGTAGATCTAGAAGTTTTGAAACTCGTACTTGTATTGTCTTCGAATTTTTCCTTGCACGGATCTACGGCTTTGGGTGATTCGGGGTTTCCGCGACGCGAAAAACGGTTTTCGCGGCCCGAAAAAACCCAACAGTGGTATCAGAGCCACGTGCAAGGCTTGTACGAGTTTAATTTTTGGTTTTATGAAAACTAAACCTTCTGTGATTTTCTGTAAAAATTTAGTTTTTTTATGTTTTTATGGGTAATTTTTCCGTAGAAGCGAAGCACAAGTATCTCGGCACTTGTAGGCTTCGGCTATCGGGAAGTTTTTCCTTAAACGGCTTCGTTTTGCCCCAAATCCATTTGGGACAGCGGGCTTGGGTGTCATTAGATCGCAAAGGAGCAACTCACGATGATTAGATTGTGGGTAGGGGTACTGCCCCTAACCCCGCAAGGGGATTTGCTCCGCGATTGCACCCGAAATCGCTAAAAACGAACCTGCCGGGAAGATTTTTCCGAAACGGCAATGTCTCGACCCAAATCGTTTTGGGACAGCGAGTTTGGGCGCTGTTTGATCGCAAAGGAACCCTCGCGATGGTTAGATCGCGGGTAGGGGCGCTGCCCCTGGCCCCACAAGGGGATCCGTTCCGCGATTGCGCCCGAAACCGCTAAACGGGACCGCCGGGAAATTTTACTCGTAAAAATTGTAAAAAAATTAATTTTAAAATTATATAAAATTATGAAAATATATAATTTTGAATTATATATTAATTTTGTGATAGTCATGACCCAAAAACCTAATATTATTGGATTGTGTTGTAATTCATAATACGGCCTGCGTGCCGTTATGTGTTTGCGCGTGTTGTATGTTTTTATTTTTCCACGACCTGCGCGTCGTGCCTTTCTCATATATTCTGGTTGTAAATTAGATTTAGACTCGAATGTAACTCGAGTTTCAAATTGTAATGTACAAATTGGAGCGGTGGAGGGTCCACACGAGACGGAGTTCCGAGGCGGGCACGAGCAACACAAGGTGGTCAAAGGGAGGAGCTTGGAGAAGCTGTTGACCCTAGGTTGACCATTCGATCTTCTCATTGGCTTGAGAAGATCATAGTGGGCCATGACTAAATCACAAATAGATTAATTAGTTAATTGCTTATGTATATGATGCATGTTTAATAAGTAATTAATTAATTAGTGACTTACAATTAGATTAGATCGAAGTCGTGCACATGATGCACCCTTGCGATTAGATTAGATCTAAGTCGTGCACAAGATGCATCTTTTTCGATTAGATTAGATCTCGATCGAACCAACTCTAAATGCCTAACCGTGCCGTGATACCTATCACTACCTCGATCACATGTATTGTTGAATCTGCCAAAGCAGAGCAATACATATTATCTTGGTAGGGTACGGAGGGACAATCTTGGTCCCGCCTATCAAGCATGGGTGAATACAAACTCAATTAGATTGAGTATTCCTAGTTGCTCGGTTAAATCGAGTCAACTATAGGCATTCTTCCAACGGTTGGAAAAGATAGGTCAAAATCACATCTATATTAACTCTCGGGCGTATTAGCCAAAGCTAACTCGAGTTTTAATATAAATGCGGATATTGATTTTATAAACAAGAGTTGCATAGAGATGTAATTGGTAATCGTTACCTACCGATCATACTAAGCCTTGGGCGTATTAGCCAAAGCTAACTCAAGGGTTAGTATGATGTGGATCTTGTCCCACAAGAATTATAGAATTCAGTGGGAGCATCTTTTAATTAAAGGTCTAATTAAATGATTTTAAAAGAATATAATATTTATTTCTGCTTTTATTCTGTTGTAGATAACCATGACGTCAAAAACGAACACCTTCTCCCTGCGATCTGTCCTTGAGAAGGACAAGCTCAACGGAGCAAACTTCCTGGACTGGTACAGGAACCTGAGAATAGTTCTCACCCAGGAACGTAAACTGTACGTTCTGGAGCAGCCCATTCCGGAGGCTCCTCTTGCCAATGCCCCGCGAGCTGACAAAGATGCTTACAAGAAGCATCAAGATGACGCATTAGATGTGTCATGTCTAATGCTCGCGACCATGAACTCTGAGCTTCAGAAGCAACACGAGTTGATGGGCGCTTATGATATGGTTGAGCATCTTCGCCAACTATATCAGGGACAAGCGAGGCATGAGAGATTTGAGATCTCTAAGGCACTGTTTCAGTGCAAGATGTCAGACGGGGCTCCCGTAGGTCCTTATGTACTCAAGATGATTGGGTACATAGAGAACCTACAAAGACTGGGGTTCCCACTTGGCCAAGAGCTGGCCACTGACTTAATCTTGCAATCCTTACCGGATAGCTATAGTCAATTCGTTCTGAACTATAACATGAACGAGATTGACAAGCCACTGCCCGAGCTCCTTAGTATGTTACGAACTGCTGAGGTTAACCTTAAGAAGGTTAAGCCCATTCTGATGGTCCAGAAGCATAAGGGCAAAGGCAAGCCCAAAGGCAAGGGAAAGTCCCAAGCCAAGGGCAAAGGCAAGGCACTGAAGCCTAAAGGAGGGGTCGCCAAGAATGCTACCTGCTTCCACTGCGGTCAGACCGGGCACTGGAAGAGGAACTGCAAGGTATACTTGGAGGATCTTAAGAAGAAGTGAAGTGAGACTTCCACTTCAGGTATATATGTTATAGAAGTCAATCTATCTATTTCTACATCATGGGTATTAGATACTGGATGTGCTTCTCACATTTGTACTGATGTGCAGGCGCTGAGAAATAGCAGGTGGACCTACGAGTAGGCAATGGAGCACGGGTTGCTGCTGTTGCTGTAGGGACTTATTTTCTATCTCTGCCCTCTGGGCTTGTATTAGAATTAGATGAATGTTGTTATGTGCCTGCTTTGACTAAGAACATTGTATCAGTTTCTTGTTTAGACAAGAAAGGTTTCTCGTTTACAATAAAGAACAAATGTTGTTTCGTCTATTTAAACGATATGTTCTATTGTAGTGCACCTCTGATAAACGGACTCTACATTCTAGATCTTGAGAGTCCTATTTATAACATAAATACCAAAAAGTTCAAGTCAAATGACCTGAACCAAACTTATCTCTGGCACTGTCGCTTAGGTCATATAAATGACAAGCGCTTATCCCAGCTCCATAAGAATGGTTTGCTGGACTCATTTGATTTTGAATCATATGAGATATGCGAGTCATGCCTACGAGGCAAGATGACCAAGACTCCCTTTAGTGGGCACAGCGAGAGAGCGACTGATTTGTTAGGACTCATACATAGTGATGTATGTTGCCCTTTCAATGTCGCTGCTAGAGGTGGTTATAGATACTTCATCACATTTACTGATGACTTCAGTAGATATGGTTATGTGTACTTGATGACACATAAGTCCGAATCCTTTGACAAGTTCAAAGAATTCAAGAATGAAGTACAGAACCAGCTTGGCAAGAGTATTATAATACTTTGATCAGATCGAGGTGGTGAATACTTAAGCCATGAGTTTCGTGACTATTTAGTTGAGTGTGGGATTCTATCCCAACTCACTCCTCCTAGAACACCACAGTGGAATGGTGTATCCGAAAGGAGGAATCGTACCCTATTAGATATGGTACGATCTATGATAAGTCACACTGATCTTCAGACATACCTTTGGGGCTATGCTCTAGACACGGTAGCTTTTATACTCAACCGAGTTCCATCCAAGGTCGTGATAAAGACACCATATAGGATATGGACTGGGAGAGATGCCCAGGTGTCTTTCATGAGGATTTGGGGTTGTGAGGCTTACGTTCGACGTCAAGTCTCAGACAAAATAGGACCCAAATCTGACAAGTGCTATTTCATCCGATATCCCAAGGAAACTAAGGGATATTACTTCTACATTCCCAGTCAGCACAAGGTAGTTGTGGCAAAGACTGGGGACTTTCTAGAAAGGGACTTTGTTTCTAGAAAGACTAGTGGGGAGCGCGTTCGATCTTGAAGAAGTTTAAGATGCGAACAATAGCACTGATGCCTCGATGGAAATTGAACTTGAACCACAAAGTATTGTGGATGATGTTGTTCCACAAGGAGTTGAGGAACAACAACCTATTCAAGTAGACATACCTCTTCGCAGGTCTGATAGGGTACGTCGTCTGCCTGAGAGATATTCATTTCTCTTGTCTGACCATGATGACGTTATGCTCATAGAGGATGAGCCTACCACCTATCAGGAAGCTGTGATGAGACCAGATTCCGAGAAATGGCTAGAGGCCATGAGATCCGAAATGGAATCCATGTACACCAACCAAGTTTGGACTTTGGTTGATCCACCTGAAGGGGTAAAACCCATAGGGTGCAAGTGGGTCTTTAAGAGAAAGGCTGACATGGATGGACTTATTTATAAGGGTCGCTTGGTAGCTAAAGGTTTCAAGCAGATTCATGGTATTGACTATGATGAGACCTTTTCTCCAGTAGCGATGTTTAAGTCCATTCGGATCATGCTTGCTATTGCAGCCTACCATGACTATGAGATATGGCAGATGGATGTCAAAACCGCGTTTCTGAATGGAAACCTGCTCGAGGATGTGTACATGACACAACCTGAGGGTTTTGTAGATCCACAGCATACTAGTAGAGTATGCAAGCTGCATAGGTCCATTTATGGACTAAAGCAAGCTTCTCGGAGCTGGAATCTTCGATTCGATGATGCAATCAAACAGTTTGGTTTCATCAAGAACGAAGATGAACCTTGTGTCTTTAAGAAGGTTGTAGGGGATATAGTTGTCTTCCTCATATTGTATGTGGATGACATACTACTCATTGGGAAGGGCATCCCTATGCTTCAGTCTATCAAGACCTGGCTAGGGAGGTGCTTCTCAATGAAGGACTTAGGTGAGGCATCTCGTATTCTAGGGATACAGATCTATAGAGATAGATCTAAGAGATTGCTTGGCCTAAGTCAGAGTACATACATTGACAAGGTACTCCTTCGGTTTGCCATGCAGAACTCCAAGAAGGGATTTCTGCCGATGTCACATGGCGTGAGTTTTTCGAAGACTTCTTGACCCTCTTTTAGAGAGGAGAGAGACCGCATGAATCAGATCCCTTATGCCTCAGCCATAGGATCGATCATGTACGCCATGCTATGTACTCGACCTGATGTCTCGTATGCTTTGAGCATGACGAGCAGAAACCAGTCAGATCCAGGTGAAAGTCACTGGATAGCGGTCAAGAATATTCTTAAGTACTTAAGAAGGACTAAAGAATATTTCTTAATATATGGAGGCAATGATGAGCTAGCTGTAAAGGGTTACAGTGACGCTAGCTTCCAGACCGACCAGGATGACTATAGATCACAGTCGGGGTTCGTATTTTGCATTAATGGTGGTGCTGTCAGCTGGAAGAGTTCGAAGCAAGATATAGTAGCTGATTCTACAATAGAAGCCGAGTATATTGCTGCATCAGAGGCAGCAAAGGAGGCAGTTTGGATCCGCAAGTTCATCACTGAACTTGGGGTGGTTCCTAGCATCGCTGACCCAGTTGAGCTCTATTGTGACAACAATGGAGCTATAGCACAGGCGAAGGAACCTCGCTCACACCAGCGGACCAAGCAAATACTACGGCGCTTCCATCTCATTCGAGAGATTATCGATAGAGGAGATGTGAAGATTTGCAGAGTACCTACAGAGGCTAACATCGCAGATCCCTTGACCAAGGCTTTGGCACAGAGAAAGCATGATGGTCACACTAAGTCATTAGTGTAACGCCCGAAAATTCTCAAAACTATTTTAGGAATATTCTATGATTTTTCTGGAATTTTTAGATATTTTTCCGGAATTTTCCGAGTAGCGGAAGTAGCAAAAATAATTAGAAGAATAAAAAGGCTTAAGCGGGAATCGAACCCGGGACCTCTCGGGTCCGCTAAACCTTTAGTTAACCTTAGTAACCGGTGAACTCAGCAGGGCCGTGCTGAGAGAAAGGAGAATCAAATATATTTATAATTGAGTTGGGACAAAATACCCACTTAATATAAATTAAAAACTTAAGTTGGTTTGGGTTATTTTTTTTAATTTGGTTCGGCAACCTCTTCCCCTTCAAACCCTCACGCCGAACACCTCTCCCTCTCCTCCCTCTCTCGGCGCCAACCACAAGGAGAACTAGGGTTCCATCCCTAGGGTCCCAAGGTCACTTTCCGGCGACGATTTCAGCACAAGGACGTTCCCCTCCGCGAGTAGAGCACGTGGACGTGAGCGAATCGTCGAGAAGTTGTCTCCACCGGAATTTCTAGCGATTAGATTTGTAAGAAATCTAGCACACAAGGTAAGAAACCCCTCACCTGCAGTATAAGTAGCTCCGTTTGGTTTTATACGCACTAGTTTAGCTATATGCAGTTTTTATCGACGCATAGGGTGAATTTGACCCTCCTCGCAGATTTAGGGATTTAGTGAGTACTTCTAGATGGGCCGGACACGTATTCCCTCTTCAGTGGGGGTTCCTAGATGTTGTCGGGTGCCTAGAAGTGATCTCCCTAATAGAGGGGAGAGTTGGGGCACACTAGGTGTTCGATAAAATAGCTAGTTAAGTTAAAATGCAAATTAGGCATTTTAATAGCTCAGTTAAATGTATTAGAAGCATTTAAATCAGTAAATCAGTTTATTTTAGCTTATATGGGACTACGGTCCAATGGGTGGGCTCCCACAGTCGCCTCTAGGTTCAGACAACCTAGCTCTAGGTTCAGATAACCTAGAAACAGCAAGTTAAAACAGTTAGCTATATTCAGTATTTTATTTTCAGTGGCACTGTACTGGATCAGATATCCATTGGGTTGGACTCCCACAGTCGTCCCTAGGTTTAGATAACCTAGTTAACCCTACTAAATTCGGGACTTGCAAACCCGGGTCTAGTTAGGGATGCGCGCACAGCAAGTACAGTTGTCGGGCCCAAACAGCATGATTATGTATTTTCACTTATTATGAATTAGTTTTCAAAGCTCAAATTAGTTATGTTAGTTGAGTTGGAATTCAGTATCAGTTTAGCTACAGTTTAGCTTATTATATGTTCAGTTCAGTTATCTTTATTGATTCATATGATTAGTTGCCATGCCATGATTGTATGCTTATATGCCATGCCATGTTTAGTTTATTCAGTATACTTAGCATATCTTTTCAAACAGCATGATTTAAAATCATAATTGCATCGCATGCATGTTTTAGTGAGATAGATGGTTTCTTACTAAGCTTTTTAGCTTACAGATACTATTTTCCTTATACTGCAGATACAGGTAAAAGGAAAATGGACTAGCAGTGGAGGCTGGAGGTCAATGCAGATCGAGATGGTGTGTGTGGCAGGAACATGGAATACAAGATCCTTAGGGGATCTAGCAAGCTTAAACAATTGCACTTTTAGTATTTCTATTTTCACGCACTTTTAATTGTTAAATGCTACGAACTAGTAAACCATGCTTTATATCCAGTTTAGAATGCTAGCTTTATGTCATTAGAATATATTCTATGGTTTGTATAAGTGAATTGTGAGATTTTGGCACGAACAAGTGCTGAAATCAGAGCATAACTGCAAAATCAGAAACCCCAATCGATCGGTGGATCGATTGGGGGGTCCCAATCGATCAGCTGATCGATCGGGCAAATTGCTCCGCGAACAGTAGGTTTCTGGATCGATCAGCCGATCGATCCAGCAATTTCTGTCGCGAACAGAAGGTTCTGGGATCGATCACTAGATCGATTGGTCAGTCTGGATCGATCAGTCGATCGATCCAGAATATCGTCCCGAGCACAGTAGCGTGCTGGATCGATCACTGGATCGATCCAACCTATGTCCCGCGTACAGTAGCCGGCTGAATCGATCCCTGGATCGATCCGACGTTCCAATCGATCAATGGATTGATTGGGAGGTCTGATAACAGCTGGAAAATATTTATTTCAGTTCCTTGACCATAGGGGATGTAGTATATGCTAGGTATACTTTAGATTACACCCTTTAGCATGTATAGAATCAAGAAATGTTAGCAGCTTATAAAATTTTAAATTAGTACAGCTTCCGCATCTAGATTTTATGATGGTCCGCGAGTAGTTAGCACAGCTTAATGTGATGATCGGCCTTACAGCCTAGTTAGTAGAAGGCGGGTCGTTACAGAGTGATATCAGAGCAGTGTTCCATACTTCCTACACACACATCAGCATTGAACCTACAATTTCCAAGTAAGAATACCTCTACTTTATTTATGTTTCTTGCTTTCTTGTTATAGTTCATGTTTATAAATAATTCATGCCTGTTAGTATGTGATAGTATATAACATGATAGCAATAGTTATACAATTATGATTGTAGTATTTATTCATGTTCTGTCCTCTATGTCTTTAGCAATGGCACGAGGACGCCCAGCTAGAAGGGCACTAGCTACTGAGCCCCAGCAAGAGGCAGGCAGTTCAGTGCCTCCCCCAGACCTTACAGCATTAGTGGCTCAGTTACAGCAGCAGCTAGCTGAACAGCAATAGGAAATAGCCACCTTAAAGGCTAATCAGCAGAGTACCCCCACAGTCACCCCGGAACCGAACCTGACGACTCCAGAAGTCTTAGAGGTTCCACGAGCCCAGCCTACAGCGCCAGCGCCAGCACCAGTAGTCCCAGCAGCTGAGCCAAGAAAGGAAGCCTATCTGATCCAGTGGCAGCGAGTCAAGCCAGAGAACTTCTCAGGCACTAGTGAACCATGGGATGCACAAGCCTGGTTCAAAACACTGGAGAGCACGATGGAGCTTCTGGACTGGCCAGAACACGAGAAGGTGAAGTGTGCCTCCTTCTGCTTGCATGTGGTGGGAGAGAATCAGAACGAAGCGCCCAGTGAACCAGATGTCATGGGCTGACTTCGAGAAGGAATTCTTTAAGGAGTTCTTCCACATGCGAGTTACAAACCGCCACTACGACGAGTTCACCGAGTTTCGTCAGGGCAACCTTTCGGTTGAGGAAGCCGTGAAGAAATTCAACAGGTTGGCTCGTCTATGCCCAGAGCTAGTCAGAACAGAGAAGGAACGAATCCGGTTGATGCTCAAGATGCTGAGGCCAGAGATAGCAGTGAACATGGCGGGTGGCATACATAGGCCACAAACCACAGAGGAGTTAGTGAGCAGTGCCTTGACCACAGAGCATTATCAGAACAGCATAAAGCAGCAGAAGCAAGTCTCCTCAGAGTCCAAGGGCCAAGGAAACTCTCACACTCAAAAACAGCAAGGCCATAGCTCTAACTGGAAAGGGAACTCCAACAGCAAGCGCAAATCAGGGAGTGACCCAAAAGGAGGACCATCTAGCAAGCGACCCAGTTATCCAAAGTGTGCTACTTGTGGGAAATTCCACCCAGGGGTTTGTCGCAAGGGCACACGAGGATGCTTTGAATGTGGACAAGAAGGGCACATGGCTAAGCAGTGCCCGAACAAGACCGGTCTTCCTCAGTCACAGCAGATTCAGTATGCAGGCCAGCCAGCTCAGTTATATCAGATGCAAGCCGCTCTAGAAGGTCCACTTATCAGCCAGGGCAGATTAGAAGCCCCTCCAGCTATTGCGAATGCGAGGATCTACTCACTCACCAGAGAGGACGTAGCCAATGCCTCGACAGTCGTCACAGGTCAGATTAGTATTTTACAGTATAGTCATTTGTTCTATTTGATAATCTTGGGGCAACCCATTCATATATAGCCAGGTTGTTCTCCGAAAAATTAGAAATACCCTCGGAGGTACTCAGTGGTCAGTTTTTGACGGCACTACCTTTAGGAGAGATCATGGCATCCACGCACTGGCTCAGAGCAGTGCCGGTCATTATAGCAGACAGAGAGCTCTTTTGTGATCCGGTAGTGCTAGAGATGACCGACTATGGCGTTATCTTTGGAATGGACTTTCGATCGACATCTGGTGCTACCATAGAGTCAATGAAAGTCATCTTCCAACCTGAAGCGGTAGTGCAATTTGAATACAGCGGGGAACCAAAGAGAAAGGCCAAGAAGTTTCTCTCAGCTATGAAAGCACAGAAGCTACTGGATTCAGGATGTACAGGATTCCTAGCACACGTAGTCAACGCCAGCCATGACAAGAACCAACAGCTAGCATAGGTTCGAGTCGTATGTGACTACCCAGCAGTCTTTCCTGAAGAGTTACCAGGCTTAGCACCAGATAGGGAGATTGACTTTGAGATAGAGCTCATTCCTGGTACAAATCCTATCTCCAAAGCGCCTTATCGCATGGCTCCAGCAGAACTGAAGGAACTTCAGGAGCAACTACAGGAGCTGCTTGACAAGGGTTTCATACGCCCGAGTCATTCACCATGGGGAGCGCCTGTATTGTTCATGAAGAAGAAGGATGGAAGCATGCGACTGTGCATAGACTACAGATCACTGAACCAAGTTACGATCAAGAACAGGTATCCCCTTCCCAGAATCGTTGACCTGTTCGACCAGCTGAAGGGAGCAGCAATGTTCTCTAAGATAGATCTCAGATCAGGTTATCATCAGGTGAAGGTTAAAGAAGGGGATATACCCAAGACATCATTCAGAACCAGATACGGACACTACGAGTTCGTAGTCATGCCCTTTGGCGTGACCAATGCTCCAGCTACATTCATGGATCTCATGAACAGAGTATTCAGGGAGTATTTAGATAAGTTTATTATTGTGTTTATCGATGACATCCTTATCTACTCAGGAACTCAGGAAGAACACTCAGAGCACCTGAAACTAGTATTGCAGACCCTTCAGCAAAACCAGCTATACGCCAAGTTCACGAAATGTGAATTTTGGCTAGATCAGGTGTCCTTCCTGGGTCACATCATCTCAAAGGATGGTATTATGGTAGATCCCAGCAAGATAGAAGCAGTAAGTAACTGGAAGAGACCTAAGAACGCCAATAGAAATCGGGAGCTTTACGGATTGGTAGGATATTACGAAAGTTTGTAGAGGACTTCTCGGGATAGCCTCCCCAGTGACTCTTACGGAAAGAGCAGGAAGTTTCGATGGAGGAGGGCTGTGAGCGACAGCGAGCTAAAAGGAGATTGACCGAGTGCTCCCATTTGGCTCTACCAGACAACACCAGCTTTGACATCTATAGTGATGCCTCTAAGTTGGGACTAGGAGCGATATTGATGCAAAAGACAAGGTGATCGCCTATGCCTCCGGACAACCCAAGGATTATGAGAAGAATTACCCTACTCATGACCTTGAGCTTGCAGCAGTTGAGTGTTCGCTCTCAAAATTTGGAGACATTACTTATATGGAGCTCGGTCAGAGTGTATCTGAGATCCCATCGTCGAAGTACTTCTTCACTCGAGAAGGATCTGAACATGCGACAGATGGCTTGAGTTGGTCAAGACTACGATATAAACATCCTCTACCATCGGGAAAGCCAATAAGGTAGCCGACGCAAGAAAATCCGGTGCTACCTTATTATCTCTCACAGCCATGTCACCCCTACAGAAGGAGATCGTAGATTTCGGTCTCTAACTCATCGTTGGACGACTCTCTACTATGACCTTAGAGTCTACCTTGCTTGGTGATATTCAGTCAGCTCAGGGGCACCGAAATTCAGAAAATCAAGCAAGGGCTAGCGAATCAGTAGAGAATTCGAGTGTCCGATGGCGGGGTGTTGTGTTTTGGTGACAGACTGTGTTCCAGATCGGGAGGAGCTACGGAGGCAGATTTTAGATGAGGCTCACAAGACTCCCTATGCGATGCATCCAGGTTCCACCAAAATGTATCAAGACACGAAGAACCATTTTGGTGGCCGGGATGAAGCGAGACATCGCCAGATATGTTAGTATCTGCCTCACCTGTCGAGGGTCAAGGCGGAACATCGGCGACCGGGAGGAGTTCTGCAGCCTATCTGATTCCAAAATGGAAGTGGGAGGACATCTCTATGGATTTCATAGTGGGACTGCCCAGAACCACGAATGGTTTTGACGCCATCTGGGTAATAGTCGACAGGTTGACTAAATCAGTCCACTTCTTAGCTATCAAGATATCCTACTCCATGGAGAAGCTAGCTCAGTTGTATCTCCAGGAGATCGTCAGACTACATGGGGTCCCACGAACCATCATTTCAGACAGAGACAGCAGATTCACATCACACTTAGGAGTGTATGCAGTCAGCGTTGGGCACTAAGTTAAAGTTCAGCACAGCATTCCATCCTCAGACAGATGGTCAAACGGAGCGAGTAAATCAGGTACTCGAAGATATGCTCCGAGCGTGTGCCCTAGACTTCAAGGGAAGTTGGTGCCAATATCTGAGCTTAGCAGAATTTGCATACAACAACAGCTATCAGGCTACTATCGGCATGGCACCTTACGAGGCTCTCTATGGGCGGAGGTGTAGATTTCCAATCTGCTGGTATGAGAGTGGTGAACAGAAAGAACTAGAACTTCAGGACGGATCGTAGCGAGATACCACAGACTATACAGCAGATCCGCCCGAGGATAGAGACAGCTCAGAGCCGCCAGAAAAGCTATGCTGATACACGGCGCAGACCCTTAGAGTTTTCAGTCGGGGATACAGTGTTCCTCAGAGTAGCTCCCATGAAGGGAGTGATGCGTTTTGGGAAGAAGGGCAAACTTAGTCCCAGATATGTGGGACCATACCTTATCAGCAGAAGAGTGGGCAAGGTAGCATATGAGTTAGAGCTACCCCAGGAAATGTCAGCTGTCCACAACGTATTTCATGTCTCTATGCTGAAGAAACATACCCCAGATGCCACCCAGGTGATTGAGCCCCAGTCGGTACAGATCCGCGAAGACCTCAACTATGATAGTCGGCCTATTCAGATAATAGGCCGAGCAGTTAAGAAATTGCGGAACAAGGAAGTACCATTAGTCAAAGTCATTTGGCACAGTCACACAGCAGAAGGGCAACTTGGGAGACAGAAGCCAGCATGAGACAGAAGTACCCAGAGTTATTCTAAGTTCGAGGACGAACTTTTTATAAGGTATGGGGAGTTGTAATGCCCAAAAATTCTCAAAACTATTTTAGGAATATTCTATGATTTTTCTGGAATTTTTAGATATTTTTCCGGAATTTTCCGAGTAGCGGAAGTAGCAAAAATAATTAGAAGAATAAAAAGGCTTAAGCGAGAATCGAACCCGGGACCTCTCGGGTCCGCTAAACCTTTAGTTAGCCTTAGTAACCGGTGAACCCAGCAGGGCCGTGCTGAGAGAAAGGAGAATCAAATATATTTATAATTGAGTTGGGCCAAAATACCCACTTAATATAAATTTAAAACTTAAGTTGGTTTGGGTTATTTTTTTTAATTTGGTTCGGCAACCTCTTCCCCTCCAAACCCTCACGGCGAACACCTCTCCCTCTCCTCCCTCTCTCGGCGCCAACCACAAGGAGAACTAGGGTTCCATCCCTAGGGTCCCAAGGTCACTTTCCGGCGACGATTTCAGCACACGGACGTTCCCCTCTGCGAGTAGAGCACGTGGACGCGAGCGAATCGTCGAGAAGTCGTCTCCACCGGAATTTCTAGCGATTAGATTTGTAAGAAATCTAGCACACAAGGTAAGAAACCCCTCACCTGCAGTATAAGTAGCTCCGTTTGGTTTTATACGCACTAGTTTAGCTATATGCAGTTTTTATCGACGCATAGGGTGAATTTGACCCTCCTCGCAGATTTAGGGATTTAGTGAGTACTTCTAGATGGGCCGGACACGTATTCCCTCTTCAGTGGGGGTTCCTAGACGTTGTCGGGTGCCTAGAAGTGGTCTCCCTAATAGAGGGGAGAGTTGGGGCACACTAGGTGTTCGATAAAATAGCTAGTTAAGTTAAAATGCAAATTAGGCATTTTAATAGCTCAGTTAAATGTATTAGAAGTATTTAAATCAGTAAATCAGTTTATTTTAGCTTATATGGGACTACGGTCCAATGGATGGGCTCCCACAGTCGCCTCTAGGTTCAGACAACCTAGCTCTAGGTTCAGATAACCTAGAAACAGCAAGTTAAACCAGTTAGCTATATTCAGTATTTTATTTTCAGTGGCACTGTACTAGATCAGATATCCATTGGGTTGGACTCCCACAGTCGTCCCTAGGTTTAGATAACCTAGTTAACCCTACTAAATTTGGGACTTGCAAACCCGGGTCTAGTTAGGGATGCGCGCACAGCAAGTACAGTTGTCGGCCCCAAACAGCATGATTATGTATTTTCACTTATTATGAATTAGTTTTCAAAGCTCAAATTAGTTATGTTAGTTGAGTTGGAATTCAGTATCAGTTTAGCTACAGTTTAGCTTATTAGATGTTCAGTTCAGTTATCTTTATTGATTCATATGATTAGTTGCCATGCCACGATTGTATGCTTATATGCCATGCCATGTTTAGTTTATTCAGTATACTTAGCATATCTTTTCAAACAGCATGATTTAAAATCATAATTGCATCGTATGCATGTTTTAGTGAGGTAGATGGTTTCTTACTAAGCTTTTTAGCTTACAGATACTATTTTCCTTATACTGCAGATACAGGTAAAAGGAAAATCGACTAGCAGTGGAGGCTGGAGGTCAATGCAGATCGAGATGGTGTGTGTGGCAGGAACATGGAATAAAAGATCCTTTGGGGATCTAGCAAGCTTAAACAAGTGAACTTTTAGTATTTCTATTTTCACGCACTTTTAATTGTTAAATGCTACGAACTAGTAAACCATGCTTTATATCCAGTTTAGAATGCTAGCTTTATGTCATTAGAATATATTCTATGGATTGTATAAGTGAAATGTGAGATTTTGGCACGAACAAGTGCTGAAATCAGAGCTTAACTGCAAAATCAGAAACCCCAATCGATCGGTGGATCGATTGGGGGGTCCCAATCGATCAGCTGATCGATCGGGCAAATTGCTCCGCGAACAGTAGGTTTCTGGATCGATCAACCGATCGATCCAGCAATTTCTGTCGCGAACATAAGGTTCAGGGATCGATCACTGGATCGATTGGTCAGTCTGGATCGATCAGCCGATCGATCCAGAATATCGTCCCGAGCACAGTAGCGTGCTGGATCGATCACTGGATCGATCCAACCTATGTCCCGCGTACAGTAGCCGGCTGAATCGATCCCTGGATCGATCCGACGTTCCAATCGATCAATGGATTGATTGGGAGGTCTGATAACAGCTGGAAAACATTTATTTCAGTTCCTTGACCATAGGGGATGTAGTATATGCTAGGTATACTTTAGATTACACCCTTTAGCATGTATAGAATCAAGAAATGTTAGCAGCTTAGAAAATTTCAAATTAGTACAGCTTCCGCATCTAGATTTTATGATGGTCCGCGAGTAGTTAGCATAGCTTAATGTGATGATCAGCCTTACAGCCTAGTTAGTAGAAGGCGGGTCGTTACAATTAGGCCTTAGAGCCTATACTGATTGGCACTAGTGCTAGTGGGAGATTGTTAGTTAGAGCCCTAGAGCCAATCATTTGATGATTGTATGGACTCATTGTATCATATTCTTGTATATTAATAAAGGCATTTGGATTTTGGTTATTATACTTACTTGTATTGGTGCCAAATAAACTAAGTATAATAATGTCCTTGAGTAGATGGTTCTCACCTATATCAATCGGTTAGTTGAACCGATAGTGAGATGATATAGGGAACACTACTCTTAATCATTCCTAGTCGAGTATTAACATTCAGGGACAATGTTAATGCAATAAGACTAGCATGTAGGTCAACTCGATGACTTGATCTCACAAGTCATGAATATAGAGATATCAAGTTGACACATGGGTATACATTAGAGAATGTATACTGAATAACCCGCCATGAGAAAGTATCATGGATCGTTATATGAGTGTCATATACTTTCTCATGTGGCTATTAGTATGACTACTAGTCCTTAGACCTGAAGTCACCATAGATCTCTACATAAGGAGTTATGTACTTTAGTTTCGTCAGACGTCACCCGTAACTGGGTGGACTATAAAGGCGATTACTGAGTATGTAACAAATTATGCGAAGGGATGTGAGTGATGTAGATGGGAGGATCTCCATTTGCATACCCATGTGTCAACTTGATATCTCCATATCCATGACTAGTGAGATCAAGTCATCGAGTTGACCTACATGCTAGTCTCGTCGCATTAACATTGTCCCTGAATGTTAATACTCGACTAGGAATGATTAAGAGTAGTGTTCCCTATATAATCTCACTATCAATTCAACCAATCGATTTATATAGGTAAGAACCTTCTACTCAAGGATGCTATTATACTTAGTTATTTGGCACCAATACAAGTAAGTATAATAACCAAAACAAATGCCTTTTATTTATATATAGAAGAATATGATATAATGAGTCCATACAACAATCATCAAATGATTGACTTTAGGGCTCTAACTAACAGTAACTTATATTTTGAATGTGATTTGTTATTGCTTACCTGTCATTATTGCATTTTATGCATATACATTGACTGCTAACAAGCCTAGATAATGGTAGCGTATCACCACCCATAGTCTATGGCTAGATAGTTACGTGTCTTGTTTGTCTACTAGATCAAATGGTGGTAGTGTGTTAAGGCTTGTAGATTATGACATTATATGCTCTAATTATCCACTAGACTAGACAATGGTAATGTGTTATCATCTGTAGTAAGAGATGAGGAGCTAGATAGCTATCTTATTCTTTCTGCCCACTAGACCATATAGTGGTAATATGTTGTCGGCCGCATATAGTCCCTGACTATCTAGTAGACTAGATAGTGATAGCGTGTTATCGTCCATAGTCAGTATTTATTATATACTTGTTATGTATTTGTTTTATGCATGTGGTTTTTGGATGCACTTGATGTGTGTAAATTATGCATGCTTTTAAGCATTGTTTGACATACATTTTCTTACATTTCATGAGCATATTTTGCATCATCCACTCTATTTCTATGTGATTTTGTTACTTTTATTATTTTGATTCAGAAATATGCTCTTTCCTTATTTTGATTGATAGGATACATTTTTGAAGAAAAAATAGAGTATTTTAGCATTTGAACAAGAAGTGGAAGCAAGGAACATGCATTGGTCGTGTCCTATGACACGGGCATCCTCCTACGGAAGAAATTTATTGGTGCAATCGACCTCTAGGGTTTTTATATTTGACAATGTACTTAAATCTAGTCAGTTTAACCAAGGGTTGATCAAAATAGGATTTGATATTTGGAAGAAAGAAGTCTAGTCAGGACTAGATGATTAACAAGGGTAAGTCCTAACGGAAGGATAGACAGGTGAGAAATCTAATGAATGACTAGTCCTAATTGATGGTTAGGCAAGAGAAAGTCTTGGTGAGTGAAGTCAGATCCTAGTAAGTGAACCTAAGTAATGGAAGTCTTGGTAAGTGAAGTCAGACCCTAGTGAATGAAGCTGGCAGGTCAACCGGACTAGCAAATTATTAATAATGCTAATATTATTTTTCTTTACCATTTTGTATCTATTGTGATAACTTAGTATTACAGGCAAGTCTTAGTAGATCAGCTTGATCAGATATTAAGCAGGGCTAGTGAAAGTCCAAATAGATCTGATGGACCAGATGTTTGGTAGGTAAGTGGAGGTAAGTCACTGGAGGAGAGTGACTCAGTTAGGATGCATCCTAGTTGAGGGGACAGTAAGCATCGGCCCAATTTATATCTATTTTAGAAATCTAAATTAAGACCCTGACTAGATCTTGGTCTGTAGGACAGTATCAAAGTTATAATTTGATCATATTTTTAATGTGTTAACTTTATTTTGCAGGGTAATTTTTATACCTAAACTAACTCTTTGTTGCAAGAAAGAGAAAGGAAAAAAGTTGTTTGGGCGCCCGGACAAGCTTCATGGGCAGGTGCCTGGCCAGGCACCCGGGCAGTCGGGGGCGCCTGGACCAGTGAAAGTTGATCTTCGTGGTGTAGTGGAGCACAATGATTGGTTGATACACGTCAACGGTCTAGGCGCTAAGAGGGGTCCGGACACACGGAGGTGGATAAACTTCGGGGATGAAGTTTCGATGAGAGCTCACTAGTCAGTGCGGTCCAGGCACCAAGGAGGAGTTATTGTAAAGCCCGAAAAATTCCCGAATTTATTTTAGAATTATTCTATGATTTTTGTGGAATTTTTAGATATTTTACTAGAATTTTCCGAGTAGCGGAAGTGGCAAAAATAATTGGAACCGTAAAATAGCTTAGGCGGGAATCGAACCCGAGACCTATGGTTTACGGATAAGTTTAGTAACCGGTGAACCCAGCAGGGCCGTGCTGAAAGAAAGGAGAACCAAATATATTTATATTAGAGTTGGGTTCATTAAACCACTTAATATAAATAATAAACTTAAGATGGAGTTGGGTTATTTTATTTTGGTTCGGCAAATCCCTCTTCACCGAGACCATTCACGCCGCCCCCTCCTTTTCTTCCTCCTTCTCTCGGCGCCACATCAAGGAAAGGCTAGGGCTTTCTTCCAAGGGTCAAGGGAACATCTTCCAGCGACGACTCCAACACGAAAAAAGTTCTTCTCCGCGAGAGGAACGCGAGGACGTAAGCGGTTCGTCGAACGGAGCAGTTTTCCGGAAAACCTAGCGGATAGAATCGTAAGAAAACCTTGCGATTGAGGTAAGAACCCCCTCACCTGCAGTATAATTGCTCTCGCTTGTTAGTTTTGGCGTTAGTTCAGTAGTTTTACAGTTTTCAGTTTTAGGGTGTGCTTTTAGTGCACACCAAGCATTCGGTAGAATGCCCAGTTCAGAAGGATGCACCAGTAGGGGTCCTAACAGCATGTAAAATGTATTAGAAACATTTTACTCAGGTTATTATCAGTTATTACAACTATATGGATCAGATATCCATTGGGTGGACTCCCACAGTAGCCTCTAGGTTCAGATAACCTAGAACAGCAAAGTAAAATAAAACAGTATTCAGTATTTTACTTTTATTCAGTTGGCACTGTACTTGGATCAGATATCCATGGGCTGGACTCCCACAGTCGTCCCTAGGTTCAGATAACCTAGTAACCTTGCTGGATTCGGAACTTGCAATCCCGGGTCTCGTAGGGATGCGCGCACAGTAAGTACAGTTGCCAGGGCCCCAACAGCATGTTTAGTATTTTCATCTATTATATGTATAGTTTTCAAATTTGAAACCAGTGATGAGAACACTAATTTAGCTTTCAGTTCAGTTCATGTTCAGTTTACATGATTTGAGTTCATGTACAGATTTAGATATATGCATGACTAGTTCAGTTTCATACTCAGTTTATAAGTATGCCATGTTCAGTTTAGAGCATGTTCAATTTATATGCTATACATGTTTCAGTTCCACTTTATGCTTTTATATGCCATGCCATGTTGCCATGCTCAGTTCAGTTTTCAAACAGCATGTTTTAAAAACATAATCGCATCGTTGCATGTTTTTGTGAGGTAGATGGTTTCTTACTAAGCTTCTTAGCTTACAGATGCTACTTTTCTTATACTGCAGATACTGGTAAAAGAAAAGTGGGTTAGCGGAGGCTGGAGGGCGATGCTACGATGATGTGTGTGTGCAAGGGGTTTGGAATAAAGATCCTTGGGATCTATACGCTTTTATTTCAGTTTTAGTACTTAACATGCCTAGTTTTATGACTTAGTCTTGTTACTAGGTGTTACAGCTTAGTAAACTATGTCTTGTTTAGTTTATCATGTTTAGAATGTTAGTATTTACATGCTAGAGTGTTTTTCATGTATCTAGAACTTTTGTATGCGATTTTTGGCACGAATCAGTGCTGGAAATCAGAGATTCTGATTTCGTATCAGACTATCAGAACCTGGATCGGTCAGCAAACCGATCCAGTGCTTTTCCTTCTCCTGGATCGGTCAGCCGACCGATCCAGATGGATACAGTAGCTTACTGTGTCTCCCAGGATCGGTCAGCCGATCGATCCCTCCGCGAACAGAGAGTTCGGGACGAATTCAGCAGTCACTGATCGGTCAGCCGACTGATCGGTCTCACCGACCGATCAGTGAGCAGCTGGATCGGTCGGCAGACCGATCCAGCCAGTGTTCGCGTGGGTGCCAGTGGATCGTTCCACGGACCGATCCAAAGCTCCAGTTTCACCTCCTCAGTATAGCTATGAATATCTAGAAGGCAGTTGGATATGAAATCTCACTCTCACAGAGTTAACAGAGGCAACTACAATAGTTTAGTAAAATTTTATTTTACCCAGTTTCCGCACAGTACAGCACAATAGTTTCAGTAGTTAATGTAGCGATCCGGCTCACAGCTTAGTACCCAGGAGTTGGGTCGTTACAGAGTGGTATCAGAGCAAGTTCCTTACTTCCTACACACACATCAGCATTGTGCCTACAGCTTCCAAGTAAGAACATCTCTCACCCAGTTTTGTTTTCAGCTTTCATATCAGTTATATGTGCTTTCATGTTTGCTCTCATGTTGGTAGTTAATTAATTCATGTTTACAGTGATAGTATTTAACATGTTACCGTTAGTTAACTATAACATGATAGCCTAGTTATATATGTGTTCTCGCTATTTAGAAAATGATGCGAGGACGTCCCTAAAGCATCGTGGTGAGCCCCATGAGGCGGGTAGTTGGTGCCTCCCGGATCTTCTGACACTAGTGGCTCATTTCTGATGAGTTAGTGAGCAATGACAGGAGATAGCCTCCTTAAAGGCTAACAGACTACTCCCCGGTCACTCGATGCAGAACCTCACGACTCCGGTAATCACAGAGGTTGTACGGCCACTGCGATGTCGGTCCAGTAGCCCGATGGCGGGGGCTAAGAGAAGCTTACCTTATCCGGTGGCAGAGAATTAAGCCGAGAACTTCTCGGGCACCGGTGAACCATGGGATGCTCAGGCATGGTTTAAAACACTGGAAAGCACGATGGAGCTTTTAGACTAGCGAGCACGAAAAGGTGAAGTGTGCATCCTTTAACGAGGCCGCGCATGTGGTGGGGCGGATTAAATTGAAGTGGCTAGTAAACCGGATGACATGGGCCAACTCGAGAAAGAATTCTTGAGGAATTCTTTCACATGCAAGTCACGAACCGACACTATGGCGAGTTTGAGAATTTCATCGGGGCAACCTATCGCTTCGAAGTGAAGAAATTCAACAGTTGCTCGGTGTGTCGAACTAGTCGGCCAGAGAAGGAACGAGTACGGTTGATCTCGAAGATGCTCGGACCGAGATCGCAATGAATGTGGTGGTGGCGTTCATAGGCCACAAACCAGAGGAGCTAGTGAGTAGTGCTCGATCACGAGCACTATCGGACAAACATCACCCAGTGACGAGTGTTTCCACAGAGCCCAAGGGACAAGTCGGCTCGGTACTCGGAAACAACAGGGACATAGCTCCAAGCGAAGAAGCAAGGCAGCGGTGACCCAAAGGAGGACCGGTGGAAAACATTCCAGACATCCCAAGTGTGCTACTTGTGGAAACATCATCCAGGAGTTTGCCACAAGGGTATGCGAGGTTGTTTTGAATGTGGACAGGAAGGGCACATGGCTAAGCATCAGCCTCAGCCGATACAGTATGGAGCTCGGCCAGCAGCTACACCAGATGTATCTTGCCTTAGATGGTCCACAGATCGATCAGGCGATTCCCATACCCGAATGCGGATTTTCTCACCGACCAGAGAGGACGTAGCAAATGCCTCGGCAGTTGTCACAGTCGATCGGTATTTCTGACATAATGCAACTGTCTTATTCGACATCGGGGCAACCACTCTTATGTATCCGGGCATTTGAGAAATTAACACCTCGAGTTACTCAGCGATCGACAACACTACCCTCAGAGACATTATGACATCTACGGCTCGGGCGGTGCGGTCATTATAGCAGAAGGAACTTTTGGTGATCCGATAGTGCTAGAAATGACCGACTACGATGTCATCTTTGGAATGGATTTTCTGATCGGATACGGCGCTTCTGTAAACAGAAGGTCATATTCCAACCTGAAGCAGGAGTACAGTTTGAGTTCATAGGAAAACCAAAGAGAAAAGCCAGGAAGTTTCTCTCAGCATTGAAAGCATAGCAGCTATTGGATTCAGGATGCATGGGATTTTTAGCAAATGTAGTCAACACCAGCCAGGACAAGAACCAACAGCTATCAGAGGTTCGAGTCGTTTGTGACTACCCAGCAGTCTTCCCAGAAGAGCTACCAAGCTTAGCACCAGACAGGGAGATTGAATTTGAGATAGAGCTCATTCCCGGCACAAATCCAATTTCCAAGGCACCGTACCGCATGGCTCCAGCTGAACTGAAGGAACTTCAGGAGCAATTACAGGAGCTTCTAGACAAGGGTTTCATACGCCCTAGTCACTCACCATGGGGAGCACCTGTGTTGTTCGTGAAGAAGAAGGATGGAAGCATGCGCCTATGCATAGACTACCGTGCCTTGAACCAGGTCACAATTAAAAAACAGGTACCCTCTCCCCAGGATAGATGACCTGTTTGACCAGCTAAAGGGAGCCACAGTGTTCTCTAAAATTGACCTCAGATCAGGATATCACCAGGTTAGAGTCAAGAAAGGTGATATACTTAAAACAGCTTTCAGGACCAGATACGGACATTATGAGTTCGTAGTCATGCCTTTCGGCGTGACAAATGCTCCAGCTACTTTCATGTACCTCATGAACAGAGTATTCAGAGATTACTTAGACAAGTTTGTCATCGTGTTCATCGATGACATTCTTATCTATTCAGGCACTCAGGAGGACCATGCAGAGCATCTGAAGATAGTACTGGAATCAGCTGTACGCCAAATTCACGAAATGTGAATTTTGGCTAGACGTAGCCTTTCTAGGTCACATCATCTCCAAGGATGGTGTTATGGTAGATCCCAAGAAAGAAGTAGTAAGCGGAAGAGACCCAAGAGCGGTGAAATCGAAGTTCGGAGCAGGCTACTACAGGAAATTCGTATAGGACTTCTCCAAGATAGCCTCCCCCATGCTCTCACCGGAAGAACAAGAAATTTGGTAGGCGAGACGATGAACTAAAGCGGAGATTGACGGTGCTCTATTTTAGCTATACCAAAACATGACATCTACAGTGGCGCCTCTAAATTGGGATTAGGAGCAGTACTGATGCAGCAGGGCAAGGTGATCGCCTATGCCTCCAGACAACTCAAGGATTATGAGAGGAACTATCCTACTCACGACCTTGAGCTTGCAGCAGTGGTGTTCGCTCTCAAGATTTGGAGACATTATTTGTACGGAGCTCAGTGCAGAGTGTATACAGATCATCAAAGTCTGAAGTATTTCTTTACTCAGAAGGATCTGAATATGCGACAGCGCAGATGGTTAGAGCTGGTCAAGCTAATAAGGTAGCAGACGCACTCAGCAGGAAGTCCAACGCTACCTTATTATCTTTAGCAGCTATGTCACCACCCCTAAGGAAGGAGATTACAAATTTTAGTCTCGAGCTTATAGTCGGGCAGCTTTCCACTATGTCCTTAGCATCTACCTTGCTTGATGATATCCAGACAGCAGGATCCTGAAATCCAGAAAATCAAGCAAGGGTTAGCAGAATCGGAAAGTGGAGAGTTCAGAGTGTCCGCCAGTGGGTTGTGGTGACAGACTTTGTGTTCCAGATCAGGAGGAACTACGAAAACAGATTCTAGACGAGGCTCACAGGACTCCCTATGCGATGCATCCTGGTTCCACCAAAATGTATCAGGATCTAAAGAAACGATTTTGGTGGCCTGGGATGAAGCGAGATATCGCCAGATACGTCAGCATCTGTCTAACCTGTCAGAGGGTTAGGCGTATACAGATTTCAGAATGGAAGTGGGAGGATATCTCTATGGACTTCATAGTGGGATTACCCGGAACCACGAATGGTTTTGATGCCATCCGGGTAATAGTCGACAGTTGACTAAATCAGCCCACTTCTTAGCTATCGAATATCCTATTCCATGGAGCAGCAGCTCAGTTGTATCTCAAGGAGATTGTCAGGTCATGGAGTCCCACGAACCATTATATCGAGAGGCAAGATTTACATCACAGGAAGTGTGTACGATCGACTATGGGCACCCATAAAATTCAGACCTTTCATCCTCGAGACGGATGGTCGGAGAGTAAATCGGTACTCGAGGATATGCTCGGGCTTGTGCCCTAGATTTCAAGGGATGTTGGTGCAAATATCCGAGTCTAGCAGATTTGCATACAACACCAGTTATCGAGCCACTATCGGCATGGCACCTTATGAGGCACTATGGGCGAGGTGCGGATCACCAATCTGGTATGAGTGGTGAGCAGGAACTAGAGCTTGAGACGGATCTAGTAGCGAGATACCACCATACAGATTCGCGGAGGATAGAGACGACAGAGCGTCAAGAGCTATGCTGATACACGACGCAGACCCCTAGAGTTTTCAGTTGGGGATACAGTTTTCCTCAGAGTAGCTCCTATGAAGGGAGTCATGCGTTTTGGGAAGAAGGGCAAGCTAGCTCCTAGATATGTGGGACCATACCTTATCACGAAGAGAGTGGGCAAGGTAGCATATGAGCTAGAGCTACCTCAGGAGATGTCAGTCGTCCACAACGTATTTCATGTCTCCATGCTGAAGAAGCATATTCCAGACGCCACCTAGGTGATTGAGCCCCAGTTGGTACAGGCCCGTGATGATCACAGCTATGATAGTCGGCCTATTCAGATAATAGACCGAGCAGTAAAGAAATTACGGAACAAGGAAGTACCATTAGTCAAAGTCAGTTGGCAAAATCACACAGCAGCAGAGGCGACTTGGGAGACAGAGGCCAGCATGAGACAGAAGTACCCATAATTGTTTTAAGTTTGGGGATGAACTTTTCATAAGGTATGGGGGATTGTAAAGCCCGAAAAATTCCCGAATTTATTTTAGAATTATTCTATGATTTTTGTGGAATTTTTAGATATTTTTCCGGAATTTTTCGAGTAGCGGAAGTGGCAAAAATAATTGGAACCGTAAAATAGCTTAGGCGGGAATCGAACCCGAGACCTATGGTTTACGGATAAGTTTAGTAACCGGTGAACCCAGCAGGGCCGTGCTAAAAGAAAGGAGAACCAAATATATTTATATTAGAGTTGGGTTCATTAAACCACTTAATATAAATAATAAACTTAAGATGGAGTTGGGTTATTTTATTTTGGTTCGGCAAATCCCTCTTCACCGAGACCATTCACGCCGCCCCCTCCTTTTCTTCCTCCTTCTCTCGGCGCCACATCAAGGAAAGGCTAGGGCTTTCTTCCAAGGGTCAAGGGAACATCTTCCAGCGACGACTCCAACACGAAAAAAGTTCTTCTCCGCGAGAGGAACGCGAGGACGTAAGCGGTTCGTCGAATGGAGCAGTTTTTCGGAAAACCTAGCGGATAGAACCGTAAGAAAACCTTGCGATTGAGGTAAGAAACCCCTCACCTGCAGTATAATTGCTCTCGCTTGTTAGTTTTGGCGTTAGTTCAGTAGTTTTACAGTTTTCAGTTTTAGGGTGTGCTTTTAGTGCACACCAAGCATTCGGTAGAATGCCCAGTTCAGAAGGATGCACCAGTAGGCGTCCTAACAGCATGTAAAATGTATTAGAAACATTTTACTCAGGTTATTATCAGTTATTACAACTATATGGATCAGATATCCATTGGGTGGGCTCCCACAGTAGCCTCTAGGTTCAGATAAAATAAAACAGTATTCAGTATTTTACTTTTATTCAGTTGGCACTGTACTTGGATCAGATATCCATGGGCTGGACTCCCACAGTCATCCCTAGGTTCAGATAACCTAGTAACCCTGCTGGATTCGGAACTTGCAATCCCGGGTCTCGTAGGGATGCGCGCACAGCAAGTACAGTTGCCAGGGCCCCAACAACATGTTTAGTATTTTCATCTATTATATGTATAGTTTTCAAATTTGAAATTAGTTATGAGAACACTAATTTAGCTTTCAGTTCAGTTCAGGTTCAGTTTACATGATTTGAGTTCATGTACAGATTTAGATATATGCATGACTAGTTCAGTTTCATACTCAGTTTATAAGTATGTCATGTTCAGTTTAGAGCATGTTCAATTTATATGCTATACATGTTTCAGTTCCAGTTTATGCTTTTATATGCCATGCCATGTTGCCATGCTCAGTTCAGTTTTCAAACAGCATGTTTTAAAAACATAATCGCATCGTTGCATGTTTTTGTGAGGTAGATGGTTTCTTACTAAGCTTCTTAGCTTACAGATGCTACTTTTCTTATACTGCAGATACCGGTAAAAGAAAAGTGGGTTAGCGGAGGCTGGAGGGCGATGCTACGATGATGTGTGTGTGCAAGGGGTTTGGAATAAAGATCCTTGGGATCTATACGCTTTTATTTCAGTTTTAGTACTTAACATGCCTAGTTTTATGACTTAGTCTTGTTACTAGGTGTTACAGCTTAGTAAACTATGTCTTGTTTAGTTTATCATGTTTAGAATGTTAGTATTTACATGCTAGAGTGTTTTCATGTATCTAGAACTTTTGTATGCGATTTTTGGCACGAATCGGGAAATCGAAATTCGATTCGTATCGGACTATCGAACTCGATCGATGAGACCGATCCGCTTTTCCTTCTCTGGATCGGTTAGCCGATCGAGATGATCTGATAACTTTGTATCTCCCGAGATCGATCCGATCGATCCCTCTGAACAGAGTTCGGGACAAATTCGGCGATCGACCGTCGATGAGCCAATCGATCGACCGACCGATCGGTGAGCGCTTATCGGTCTCACCGATCGACAGACCGATCCAGCCAGTGTTCGCGTGGGTGCCAGTGGATCGTTCCACGGACCGATCCAAAGCTCCAGTTTCACCTCCTCAGTATAGCTATGAATATCTAGAAGGCAGTTGGATATGAAATCTCACTCTCACAGAGTTAATAGAGGCAACTACAATAGTTTAGTAAAATTTTATTTTACCCAGTTTCCGCACAGTACAGCACAGTAGTTTCAGTAGTTAATGTAGCGATCCGGCTCACAGCTTAGTACCCAGGAGTTGGGTCGTTACAGTTATAAGCACCCGGACAAGGCTATAAAAGGAGGTTTCGACTAGAAGCTTGAAAACAATAATCACTCCGACTCTCGTTCTTGCATGCTACTCCGAGAAGGCTCCGATGATACCTAATGACAGTTTCGACAACCGATTCTCAAGCTTTTACTCTTCTTGTTGTTGGTAACATCTTTTGTATTACATTGTGCTTAATCTCTTGTAATATTTTTGATATTATAGTGATTGCCCAACAAAAGCACTTAACGAGTGTGGACCTTGGAGTAGGAGTCGTCAAAGGCTCCAATCCAAGTAAAAAAATTACTTGTTCCTTCTTTTCTTGCTTCTATTTCTTAGTCTTATTTCAGCTGCAAACTCATATTATTTAAAAGAAAATAACGTTTTTAAAATCATGTGATTCCCCCCCCCCCCCCCCCAAAAAAATTACTTGTTCTTTCTTTTTGTCACTTCTATTCCTTAGTCTTATTTCAGCTATAAACTCATATTATTTAATAGAAAAGAACATTTTCAAAATCATGTGATTCCTCCCTCCTCCCCTTTTCATGTGTTCACAATCCAACAAGTTGTATCAGAGCGAGGTACCACTCTGTATTGGTGCAACCATGCAACCACCAATCAAGCAAAGGGGGCTTTTTCTTTTTTTTCAGTTTGACATTTTTTTTATTATATCTGAACTGGTATGATTACCCTTTCAGATAAAGTTTCCTTTGTCGCAGTTTCTGCTCGAAATTGGTGTAACATCACTCAAGATATTTTTTCCCTTTTTCTCCCGCATTACTAATCCCAAGACAAAGTCTTGGAAATTGTTTCTCACCTATATCTATCTTGCAAGCTCTTCTCACATTAATGACTCAAGGTGAAGGACGAAGCATTTACGAAGCTCCACCATATGAAACTGATTACTTCAAAATATGGAAGCATCAGATAGAGTGCTTCATCATGATTGGCAACTTCGACTATCAAATAGCATTGAAAAGATCCACCCAAAATTCAGAAGTAAACCAAAAGGTAATAAACTTTATTTTAGAATTATTGCCTAATAAACTTGTGTGCAGAATCGGAGAATTCAAATATGCCAATGAATTTTGGACCTGCATAAATGAACTTCACGATGATCTATCACAACTAGTAGATCAAGTCAAACTTGAGCTTGAATCTGAGTCTGAATCCCTAGAGTCATCGTCAGAATCAGACCAAACTAACTTCATATCATTAATGGAAAAGGAGGAGGTAGAAGGATCTAAATCAGAGTCAGAATAAAAGTTAGAATCTGAATCTGAGACGACAGTGGACAAGGAGGAGAATCCTAACAAGGATTCAAATGGTAAATTTATAACTTCAAAATTCAAAGATCATATAATATATTTTAAATGCAGTAAAAGAGGGCATTACAAAAGTAATTGCCTCACCTATAAGACTCAAACCACAAAATTAGAGGAAAAGGAGAAGTCAACATCAAAAGTTTAAAAAGGAAAAGAGCATATCCAATATTTTAAGTGCAAAAAGATGGGTCATTACAAACATCAATGCCCAGAAAGAAGATCCAATAATCCAAGGAGAGCAAAAGTTAGTTAGTTTATAATACATGAAAATCTTATTTTTCCTACACATGTTAGAAACTTGGATAATCACTGCTGCTCAAGTTTAGATTCTCCCTAGAAATTAAATATGCATGCTCACTCAAATAAATCAATTAATTTAACTAATCAAGCTAATTCAAAATCATTTAATAATCTTTAAAAGTTTAAAAATTTATCTTCAAGTTTTAGAAAATTAGAAAAATAAAATAAGTTTTTGAAAGATAAACTTGATAAACAAGAAATAATTATTAATAATTTTATCAACATACAGAATTTACACTTGGGTTACAAGTCTAAATCAAATTTAAAATTTAAACTACACAAACCTAAAACCTAAATCTAAAATTTAATAATTCAGGAGAGACTCTAAATTAGTTGACACCTCCAATACAATAATGTACCCAGCTGGGTAATTAGGACTAGGTTAAATATGAACAAAAGTTTAACTTGATAAATAGTATTTAGAAGTTTTGGATGATAGTAGATTAGGGAAGCTCTGTCTATGCATGTCTAGAAAGATATGACTTCAACCTAACATATTTAGCTTATTGGAATTAACTGAAGCTACCTTTTACTAATCTAAACTGGTTAGACTAAAGTTTTTTATTAAGTTCAGTGGACAAGACTATTTGAAAATTTTTAAAGTCATGGTTATTCAAATGATATCTAGGCGACTCACCACAGTTTAGAAGTTTATCCAAACAATATCTGCTTATTAAACTCAAAGCTAAACTTGAAACTAATACAAATTAAGTCAATAAAATTCAAACTTAACTCATCTCATAAAATTATAACACTCGCAGATTGAAAATATAGATCGAGTGACATGAATAAGGATAAAATTAAATTAAATATAAAATTAAATATAAAATTAAATTTATACTAAAACTAAAATTAAAATTAAAGTTAAATTATGTTAAAAGTAAAACTTAAACTTAAATAAAATTAAAACTTAAAACGTAAAACTTAAATTAAAATTAAAATTAAAACTTAAAACTTAAAATTTACAACTTAACTAAAATTTTAAACTTAAATTAAAACTAAAATTTAAACATAAAATTTAAACTTAAATTAAAACTAAAATTTAAACTTATAACGTAAATTAAAACTTAAAACTTAAATAAAATTTAAAACTAACACTTAAAATTAAAACTTAAATAAACTTAAAATTAAAAGTAAAACTAAAAATTAAAACTTAAACTTAATTTAATAAACATAAATTCAAAACATAAATTAAATTTAAAATTCAATAATTGTTTATCTTAGTTAATTATTTCAAAATCTATTAACTTATCTGAGTTAATTTAATTCAAGAAATTAACTCAAATTTTAATTAATTAATCCTAATTTAATAATTCATATGAATTTACTCATTCTGATCAATCAATCAAACCAATACTAGTGTAAATTAATCAACTGAATAAAGTTAATTACTTTTAATAATTAATTCAATATTTACTATTAATCCAAAAATAATTGTAACTTATTTGTTAATTCAAAATAAGATTAAATTATAGTTACTCCTTATTAATAAGTTAATCAGAAATTCAACTATTAACTCAATCTTAACTTAATACATTAACATATGATCGATTCATTTACTCTAAAACTAATTTAACTAAATCACTTAATATGAAAACAATCATAAACTTAACTTAAATGCAACTCAATATTAATCTAAAATTCTATTTCAAAACTCAGAATAACTAAGTAATCCATGATTAATTAATGATTCAAGACTTTAATTAATCAAACTTAATTCATGATTAATTTTGGATTTTAAAGTTAGAATTTTTAATCCAAAATAAATTAAAATTCAAATTATGTCTACCTTAGACAATACATGTTAAGCATCATTCTAAACACATAAGATTACCTTGTTTAAAAATCTATAATGGTTGAGATGATAAAAAAAAAAAAATTAAGTCATGACTACAATTACTTATATAGGTTTCAAAAGTAGACACTCTTTAAAATAATTGTTGACCAACACTTAGTGTGTAGATCCTTTAAGGTCAACCATAAACTTGTAGACCCCCAAACACATAGGTGGTTAATAAGGGTTTCCTAAGAAAGTGTTAAGTTAATGGGGAGACTTATTTGAAAGAAAAATTTAATCACATACTTTGAAAAATATTTTAATAATTTTGTAGGATCGAGACGTGCTAGAGGGGGGGTGAATAGTACTCATAAATTTTTTTTTTTCACTTTTTTGTTTAAAATCAATCGGAGTAAAATGCAGCAGAAAGTAAGGAACACAAAACAAGGACACCAAGGCTTTTACTTGGTTCAGAGCCTGTGATGACTCCTACTCCAAGGCCCGCATGTGAGAGTGTTTTTGATGGGCGATTCACTAATAAATTGGAAGATTACAAGTACAAGTATTGTGATAAAACAAAGTTTACCGATGACTTAGAAAGTTAGATCTTTTGCGTAGTCATCGTCGAAGTAGAGTTATGATGTTGTAGATTCATCTTTTGAGCAGCCGCACATGAGATGATTGTTTTGAATGAATGTCTGAATGTCTGTCTAAGTGCTTGGTCGAGGCCTTCTTTTATAGTCGAGTTGAGTCTGATCCAGATCCACTGATCTCGGAATCAAGTTTAACTTGATGTTGATCAGTCGACTGATCCCCTTGATCAGTCGACCTATCCCCTTGATCGGTCGATCGATCCCCTTGATCAGTCAATCGATCCCCTTAATTAGTCCACCAAACCTTCTGAACCTGCCCAGCTTCTCATCTAGATTCTGTCGCTTTGGATAAAGCCTTCATTCGGTCGACCGATCCCACTGTTCGATAGACTAATCTCATTGTCCTTGCTAGCTTATCTGGTTCGATCAACTCGGTTTGAAGTTTACCCATCATTCGATCGACTGAACCCTAGGTTCGATCAACCGATCCCTTAGTCGAAACTTCACTTCAAGCTGGAATCTAATCTGCTGGCTTGGGGGTTGGTCGATCGATCCGGACATTAGGTTGACTGAATAGGACAAAATCTAAACCTACACAATTGTTAGTTTTCTACAAAATAGAGTTTTAATAATAGGCAAGCAATATATAAAAAGTAACTTTAACAGCTTCCGGACTGTCCAGTCCTAACTTTGAGTTTTACTGAAACTCGAGGTCGAACTGACCCACCTATTCCCTCTTTGTGGCATATGTCCTCACCTACTCCTTTCAGAAGAGTTTACCTTTTGTCAGAACGGTCCTCCAGACTATCTGGACTTTTACTCAGTGTTTGAGACGTCAGGACTTCATGCTGAATGTCCGATCCTGACCCGTCTACTCTTCCACTTAGTGTTCACGACCCCAAAGATTTACACCTAGAGTCCTTGACTTTAGGATTTTGTCCAACATCCTCGATCTACTAAGACTTTGCCCAGTCCCTTGGACCAGGACTTTGTTACCTAACTGTAGTTATAACTTTCCATAACCTAGGGTTACCTTCCCCTAGGATCTAGAGTTACTTTCCCCTAGGATTTTCTACCTGCCTAGAATCTACTAGGGCTTTTCCCTAAGAACACTTAGGACTTTCTTGCAAGCTTAATCATACTTGTTAGATTACAAGATATTTTAACTTTTGAACCCTTTGTCATTATCAAAACTCAGGTTCTATAGTCTGGTACTCCTTGCTCCAACAAATTTATCTTTAAACTTTTGATAAATAGTTTCAACATAGTTTTTTCAAAAATTATATAATGAAAATGATTGAAAAATATTTTTAATAAACTTTTGAAATTATTCTAAAGTACCTTTTTGAAAATATTTTGAAGATAGCTTAGGTATTCTTTTGATTTGGATAAACTCCCTAGACACAAAGGAAGTTTTCCTTGCAGTTAACAAGAATTCCTAAGGGTGTGTCAAGTTGAGGGAAGTCTTGATTGAAAGATTAAATATAATTTTTAAAATTCTTTCAAATATTAGTTTTACAAATCTTTGAAACTTAGTTTTAAAAAAAATATTATTTTGAAAATTACTTTAAAATCTTTTAAGAAATATTTTTTTTTTGCAAAACTCTTAGTTCTTAAAATTATTTGGAATATTGCTTTGAAAATACCTTGAAAAATATTTTCTAAAATTATTATAAAATTTTATACTTGAAAATTATGTGCAACATATCTTTGAAAAATACTAGAAAAGGTTTTTTCAAAAATATTTAAAAAATTAATTGTCAAAAGTTGCTTAAAATGTTATCTTGAAAACCAACTTTAAAAATTAGTCTACAACACCACTTTAAAAAAATTATTTTGAAAGTCCCTTTTAACAATTACTCTAGAAAATTACATTTTAAAAATTATACATTTGAAACACTTAATTATGTCTTTCAAATATTATTGTTGGTGCAAAACCTAATGGAGAGAACCTTAAGTTTATGTCTTTTTGATGTGTGTCAAAGGGGGAAAGTGATCTTAAGTTAGAAAAGTTAAAAATATTTCTAATCTTCCAAACTTTGGGATAAAATATTTATAATCTCCCAAACTTTGAGAATCTCTCAAACTTTGAGAATTAACCCTTAAAGACCCAAGCCTAAGTTAAGAAAATTGTCAAATATCAAAAAGGGAATGATTATTGGTGTAATCAACCTCTAGAGCTTGGATGTTTGACAATGTACCTAAGTCTGATCAGTTTGACTAAGAATTGATCCAAATATGACTTGATATTTGGAAGAGAGAAGCATAGTTAGGACATGATTACTAGCAAGGGTAAGTTCTAACCAAAGGATAGGCAGGTGAGAAGTCTATTGAGTGACTAGTTCAAACTGGAGGTTAGACAAGGAGAAGTTCTGGTGAGTGAAACCAGGCCCTAGTGAGTGAAGCTAGGCAGTGGAAGTTCTGGTGAGTGAAGCCATGCCCTAGTGAGTGAAGCTAGGGAGTGGAAGTCTTGGTGAATGAAGTCGGACCCTAATGAGTGAAGCTAGATAGTAGAAGTCCTGGTGAGTGAAGCCGGGTCCTAATGAGTAAAGCTAGGTAATGGAAGTCCTGGTAAGTGAGGTCATGCCCTAGTGAGTGAAGCTAGGTAGTGAAAGTCCTAGTGAGTGAAGTCAGACAATGGAAATTCTAGTGAATGAAGCTGGACAATCCTAGGAGGAGGTAACCCTAGGTAATATATGATCGACTAATTTTTGATCAACCGCACACGGTCAACTGGACCAGCGAATTATTAATAATGCTAACACTATTTTTCTTTACTATTTTATATCTATCGTGCTAACTCAGTGTTGTAGACAAGTCTTAGTAAATGAGTTTGATCAAATACTAAGCAAGGCCAGAGAAATTTCAAACAAATCTGAAGGATCAGATGTTCGGTAGGTAAGTGGAGATAAGTCGCTGGAGGAGGGTGACTCAGTGAGCATGCATCCCAATTAAGGGGATAGTAGGTGTCGGTCCAATTTTGGTTCATTTCAAAAATATAAATTGAGACCCTGACTAGATCTTGGTCTGCAGGACAAGATCTAAATCATAATTTGATTATATTTTTAATGTGCTAACTCTATTTTGTAGGGTAATTTTTATACCTGGGCTAACATTTTATTGCAAGAAAGAGAAAGGCAAAAAGTGGTCTGGGCGTCTGGACTCCGGGCGCCCTTGCAAGCTTCACAGGTGAGTGCCTGGCCAGGCCCCCAAGCGGTCCGAGCGCTCAAAGTTACTCCAAGTGTATGGATCAGTGAAAGTTGATCTTCACACTACTATGGAGTACAGTGATTGGCCAACCCACGTCTGCGGTCTAGGCGCCCGAAGGGGGTTCGAGGTGGATAAACTTCGGGGATGAAGTTTCGATGAGAGCTCACCATGGCTGCATGGTCCAGGCACTCGGGAGAGGCTTCAGGTGCTCGGATGAGGTTATAAAAGGAGACTTCTACCAATAGCTTGAAAACAATAATCACTCCAACTTTTGTTCTTGCACGCTACTCCGAGAATGCTCCGACGATACCGAAAGGCGGCTCTGACAATCGATTCTCAAGCTTTTACTCTTCTTGTTTTGGTAACATATTTTGTATTACATTGTGCTTAACCTCATGTAATATTTTCAATATCATAGTGATTTTCCAATGAAAGCACTCAACGAGTGTGAGCCTTGGAGTAGGAGTCGTCGAAAGCTCTGAACCAAGTAAAAAAATTACTTGTGTTACGCTTGTTCTTTCTTTATCTCACTTTTGTTCCTTAGTGTTATTTCAACTGTAAACTCAATATTATTTAAAATAAAATAACTTTTTTAAAATCACGTGACCCCCCTCCCACGTGTTCATGATCTAACAAAATTGACCAAAGAATGGAGAAAAAATGAAGGTTCCAGTAGCCTACACGGGTCGGCCATGCCTCATCCGCTGAGTTTCTCCTCCAACTAAAGCCAGCACAACCGTACCTCTTCTCAAAAATCTTGTCACAACTAATACAGTCTAGTATGCTAAAAAGGCATAGTCATGCCTCGGCCCCAAATTCTCACCAAGGCCAACATGACGTGGCCATGCCTAAAAGGCATGGTCGTGTGGTGTTATTAGTCCTTCAGTTGTTGTGGGCTTTCCCAACCATTTTTAGTGGTGAGGAGGCTATAGAAAGCCCAATAAGGCTCTGAACTCAAGAAGAAAGGTTCTCCCATTTCTAAGGAATCCTAGGGTATCCATCTTTTGAACCACCACAACAATCCGTCTTTGTTTAAGAGCAAAATTCATCTGACGATGTCAACAACACTTGGATAAGCACTTTTCTTTCTTCAATTCTTATTTTGAGTTGTAGATCACTTCATTATTTGTCTCTTGGGTGTATTTCCTTCGCTGTGGAGTTGATCTCCGGATTTTTTGAGTAACGAGTAGCTATGATGTGATTATTTGTGTGTGAACTAAGTAGTGTTGACTTTCTTTATTCAATGACTTGTTCATTCATTGTTCCTGCATGATTTTATTGTTGTGATTGCCATAGAATGTGGAGGATTGGTCTCCATGTAGAGGGGATAATCTAGATGAATCATGGAGCCCCATGTGATAGGGGTAACTATTAATTGGACATTCTAGCATTATCTCCTTGAAGGGAGGCTAATTTTCCATAAAAGGATAACTATCCCAGGGCTTAAAGGGTTCGCTCTAATTCAACGTTAGGAAGTAGAGTGGATAATCTAGATGTACTGTGGAGCCCCATGTGATAGGGATAACCCTTAAGCAGGCATACTAGCATATTCACCTTGCTTAGCAGTGTCAAATTTGGGGGTAGGCATGCCGTTATAATCCTTTTAAATTCATATCAATAATTAGATAGAAATCCTACAAGCAACTAAACATCGAGATTCATCATAGTGAAATCAAATTCCTAAAATTGTTTCCCCCAATCTTATTTCTCTCTTTGATCACTTGCCCTCTCTCAATCCTCCTCTATTCTAGACTCTCAACTCCCTCAACTCTTTCAACTCTCTTTTCCTCTCTTGAACTCAACCAACTTTGATCATCTAGATAACTAGCCTTGTGGACTCACTTAGTGTTTAATCAATAGTCCCTCTAGATCAATATTTTTATTATTTGATGATAACCATGCACTTGAGATATATGATAACCATGCAAAAGAGTACCTAGGAGGGTCCGGGTGACCGGAATGCTGCGGGAACCCTAATGACGAGGTCTCTTGGTGGTACTCAGGTTCTTCTGCAATGGAAGGTACATTCTCGAGGTGTAAATCAGAAATCACCCAATTCGCGAGGTTGCGAACTGAAGTGCGCTCGGGGCAAGGAAGGGGTAATGGAAAATCATTGGTCCAAGGGAAAGTAAACTCATTCTCATCCCAACAAATCATCTTCATGGCAAAACAAGAATTGATGTCGATCCTGTCATTACCATGAACCAGCTCTAATCCAACAAGTGCATAATCTAGATTGAATGCTACTTGGGTGATTAATCCTCCAAACACTATCATCCCCGAGGATGCTTTAGCTGCCTTCCACAAAGTTTGCAAGAAATGAAACCCCGAATCAAAATCAACTTTATTTAACATTGCCCAAAGAGAATAGAGTTCTTCTTAACCACCCCATCGCTCTCTCCTCGACCAAAGATCGTTTTACTCATCACTCTATGAAGGTATCTAAAGGTCGGGTTTTGCATCCTAGATGCTTTGGCTCTAGAGGGCTTATAAGGGTCTTGTGATCCGGTAATGGACGCCCAAAATTCATTCCATTTAATACCACCATCAAATCCACACGAACCACCAGTAGGTAACCCAAAACAATCATTGAAATCACTAAAAGTCCACAGAACTTCTTTATTCATCATTCTAAAAGTTATGACCCCCCGTGTAGTTGTCCTCAGAAGGAAATTTAACATCTAACGAGCCCAAAAATTCAAGAACTAGGCGAGGTTAAGTCGGTGCATGAACATACATTATATCATTCCAATCTAAAGCACTAATCATCCAATCTATGTAATCCCTAATTCCTAGCACATCCATAGTGGTGGGATCCATATATTTAGTGCATAAGATTTTCCTAGCGACAAGAATATCGTATCTAGCTTTTTGCTCAAAATTTCTAAAAATAATATTGAACTCATTTTCGTTGCCTTCGTCGCGTGCCACCCGCTTTCCTTTGCCTTTTGAAGCAAGAGCCTTCCCTTTGCCTTTGTCGCCTCCCGGTGCGTCTCCTCCGCTAGATCCACCGCTCCCTTGACGAAGCCTTTACAAGATCTGTGACATGGTGCGAGGCTTAGAGGACTTCTTCGTGGAAATGGATCTTGAGAATGGAAATAGTAAGGGGACGGGAGAGGAAATGGGGAAGATTCTCCTCTCTTTTCGGATTTGTGGCTTGAGGAGGGTCTAGATCTAAGTGAAGATCTAGGCAAAAGTGAGCTCTAGAGGTGGGAAATTAGGGGTTGGTGAGGTGTCTTGGAGAGGAGAAGATTTTTGGGAGAGGGGGTGATGGAAATAGGGTTTCTTGGAAGAGGAGGCGGCGTGCACGGGTTGAGCCACGACCGTGTCTTATAGACACGGCCAAGTCAAACGAGACGCTGCACGGCAGTGCAAGGATTGCACGGGCTCCTTCTTTCTCCCCTCGGCCGAAGTGGCACGGCCGTGCTGGTTGGCACGACCCCTGTCTTCCTCTTCTCTGTATGAGCCGCACGGCCGTGCCAGTTGGTACAGCTAGGATCTTTCTGCTCTCTAGCAGGGCTGCACAGCCGTGCCAATTGGCACGACCCGTTCCTCTCCCTTCTTTGCACAAGCCACACGGCCGTGCAGAGTTGCATGACCCGTGGCTTTAGTCTCCACGTTGGCTCCACACGACCATGTGAGGTCACATGGCCAGCTCCCTTAAGCTCATAGTGATTCGTTCTTCATCATTTTGGCTCCTCCGTCGCCTCCACGTCCATGAGAAGCCCTCATGGCCAGCTCAGGGAGGCTCTACACATCCTGAAAATGAAGTACCCAAAATGAAATACTAGACTAAAACTCACTAGATAAATAGAACGACAAAAAGGAATGATGAAATAAAATAAGAAAACCCTTGGGTTGCCTTCCAAGAAGTGCTTGTTTTAGGTTTTTAGCTCAACCTCATTTCCGTAAATGCGGACTAAACCCATGGAAGGATGGCTCCCCCCTAGGGTTAATGCTCCAGCCTGCGCCTTCAGCTTCGCTAGTGCATGACAAATGTATTTCGTGTTGTTTGCTGAAGGAGAACTCTCATGGAAATTGCGCTCCTTGACTTTGTATACGTTGATATTGTGAGAATGACCTGGAGGAGAGGAGTTGTAGATGGAGGAATCTGATAAATCAAACTCGATCTTTTCTTTGCCGATCTCCAAGGATAGCCCGTGACTTTTTACATCGATGATGGCTCCAGCCGTGGTAAGGAATGGTCTTCCAAGGATGATCGGTATCTTAGGGTCTTCCTCCATGTCCAAAATAATGAAATATGTGGGAACTATACACCCACACACTTCAACTGGCACGTCTTCCACTACTCCCATTGGATATCTGCATGAGTGGCCCACTAATTGCAGTACCATAGTGGTCAATTTTATATTCTGGAGGCCCAATTTCTTGAATAAGGAGTATGGAAGTAGGCTGACGTTGCCCCCCAAGTCGCAAAACACTCTCGGTATGAGTTCAGGACCAATTTTACACGGTATGGAGAAACTTCCTGGATCCTGGAGCTTTGGTGGAGAATTCGCCATAAGGAGGGCACTGCAATTCTCTGTTAATGCCACGGTCTCGAAGTCGCCTTTTTAGCTCCTGTTAGATAGGATTCCCTTTAAAAATTTTGTGAACTTCGACATTTGGTGCAACGCACCTATCAGTGGTACTTCTATGCAGATTTCTTTGATCTTCTTTAGGAATCAGTTGAACTCTTCGTCTTTCTGGGATGCTATAAGGTTCTGAGGAAAAGGGATAGTCTGATCCTATGGGGCAGCTTGAGGAGTTCCTTCAACCTTTTTAGCAGCCACTTCTCCATCCCTGTTTTGAGTATAATTGGGCAGTAGAAGATAGGGCTCTTTCTCTGAGTCAAGCTCCTTCTGACTAGTGATTTGGGGATATCCCACTATACGTCCGCTCCTCAGTTCAATGCGGTTGCAATGTTCCACTGGGTTTAGATCTGGCTTCCCTGGTAATGTATCCTATGCTCTTGAGACGGACTGAGCTATCTGAGCTATCTAGCTGTCTTGCATTTTCTGGTGTTTTTCAGAGTTTTCTAGCCTCTGAGTCAGTTGTTTGATCTCCCACATATGTGGTGTTTCGTGTGATGGAGCATTGCTCTCGTACTAGAGGGATTATTCTTTGGTGATTATATATCGTTGGTGATCAGATCTGTTTATTGTTGAGGATCTTATGGTTAGGAATGTCTGTGATACAGACATTATGTGTCTTGGTTTTACCATTAGTGCTTGCGGTGCCCTAGATATTATCATGGACTCGATGATTTGGGTATCCCTAGGATGTTTGGATTGGTTTCCATTGTCTTTGTTGATGATGTGGCGATATATTTCTGATCCATGGTGGGTCACGTACACCATCTTTGCATAGTTCTAGAGATGTTTTGTCGGAAACGTCTATATGTGAAGATCAGTAGTGTGTATTTTTGGTTGTCTTATGTGATGATGATTGGGACACATGGTCACCAGTAGGAGTATACCGTGATTCCACAGGAGATCGAGGTTGTTACCGTTGGGAGTAGACAGAGTCGATATAAGAGGCTCGCAACTTTCTTTGTTTGGCTCGATATTTCCGGAGATACATTGAGGGTTTCTCACGGATTGCTATGCTACTTACACGCCTGATCAGGAAAGGCGTGAAGTTCACTTGGACTGAGGTTTGCAAGACCAGCTTAAAGGAGCTGAAGCGGAGTTTAGTGCCGGCTCCGATTTTTGGTTTTACCTTCTGGAGAGGACGGATTCGTGCTCTACACTGACGCGTCTCTTCAGGGTTAGAGCGCTGTTTTGATGCAGCACGGCAGGGTAGTCTCCTACTTCTCGGTAGTTGAGGGAGTATAAGGAGCACTACCCAGTACATGACTTATGACTGAACGCCAGTATGTTTGACTTGAAGATTTGGCAGCATTATCGGTGCGGTGTTACAATTGAGATTCTCACTGATCATAAGAATCTCAAATGTCTGTTCACTCAGCAGGAACTTAATCTCCGACAGAGGAGATGGATGGAGTTCCTGAAGGATTATGGTTGTATCATTAGCTATTACCCAAGGAGAGCTGATGTTATTGCCGTTGCACTTAGCAGGAAGTTCGGAGGGACTCTAGCTTGCCACCGAGTTGTGGTCACAGACTTGATTCAAGGTTTCTCCGGGTTAGGCCTTGAGGAGTAAGAATGGACAGAGAAAGGTATTCTTGTTACTATGGTTGTTCAGTCGTCGATCAGGACGAGGATCCGAGAGGTATAGGCTGCTGATCAGCATTTGCAATTTATAGGCAGCCAGATAGCTTCCGGGCAGCAAACCGAGTTCACACGAGACGAGGAGGGTATTATATACTTCCGAGGCAGATTATGCGTACCTCAGTCTTACCCGATTTTGTCGGAGCTATTTCAGGAGGCTCATCGTTCTCGATTTGCGATCCATCTAGGCAAGACCCGCATGTATCAAGATTTGAGGTGTTCCTATTGGTGGAACAGTATGAAGAAAGACATCGCGGATATTGTAGCTAGATGTCTTGTCTGTCAGCAAGTGAGGGCTGAGCACCAGATACCTGCCGGATTATTTTAGCGGATTTCTATTCCTGAGTGGAAATGGGAATATATTACCATAGACTTTGTGGTGAGTTTATCTAGGACACGACGAGGTCATGACGCGATTTGGGTAATCGGTGATCGATTAACCAAATCCACGCATTTCTTAGCGATCCGAAAGACAGATTCCCTGGATCGATTGACAGATCAGTATTGCCAGGAGATCATCAGATTTCATGGTGTCCCTTGACTATTATTTCGGATAGAGACCCCCGGTTTACATCTTGTTTTTGACAAAGTCTGCAGCAGGTCTTGGGCACGCAGCTCTGTTTCAATACAACCTTCCATCCGCAGACCGATGGACAGTTAGAGCGGATCATTCAGACTCTAGAGGACTTGCTGAAGTCTTGTGTATTGGCTTTTGGAGACAGTTGGGAGGACCATTTGCCATTGGTAGAGAGTTTGCCTATAACAACGGTTTGCATTTGACTATCCAGATGGCACTGTTTGAAGCGTTGTATGGTAGGCTTTGTCGGACACCCACCCTCTGGGAGGAGGTTGGGGAGGCCCAGTTATTGGGACCTCATAGAGCTCAGCTTGAGACAGAGTTGGTCCGTACTATTAGACGGAGAGTGTCAGAGGCACAGGACTGCCAGAAGAGTTATACTGATCGGAGTCGGAGACTTTTAGAGTTCTCCATTTGCGACCATGTATTTCTACGAGTTTCACCCATGAAAGGGGTGAAGAGATTGACCTCAGAGGTAAGCCAGCTCCGCGATACATTGGATCTTTCCAGATCTTGGAGAGGATTGGAGCGGTAGCTTACTGGCTAGCACTGCCACCGTCTTTGGTAGGCGTGTACTATGTATTCAACGTATCTATGCTGAGAAGATACGTACCCGACCGATGCATTGTGCTGACAGATATATTAGTTCCCGTTTAGCCTGACGTCACTTATGAGGAGGTTCCGGTACGGATTTTTGACCGGAAAGAGCATTAGTTGCGGAACAAGACTATCCGACTGGTTAAAGTCGGATGACAGTATCATTTGGACTATGAGGTTATTTGGGAGCTCGAGGATACTATCCGAGCTCGATACCCCATTTTTCATTTGAGGTATGTGATTAAATTTACCGTTCAGCATTTATACTTTGTATATGTTGTTAGTACTTGCTGATGGTAGATAACGAAATTTGGGGACCAAATTTTTATTAGTGGGGGAGAATGTAAAATACCAAAAAATAGCGAATAATGATAAGGGAATTTCCGGCATTTCTGGGAATTTTTCCGAAATTTTTCGGAACTCGTATGGACGAGTTTACGGGGATAAAAATGGGGTCCGGGGAAAGCCTGTTTAGGCTACCCCATTTAAATGAGGAAAAGTTGAATTTCTTAATTCCTTTCCTTTATTTATTTTCCCTTTCCTTCATGTTTCGTCGTTTCCCTCTTCCCCGAGCTTTTCTCTCGCGTCGACGCTGCCCTAACCGCCACAAGCGGCGGTTTCCTCCTTCCCCTTGCGATCAAAAACCCTGGCCGCATCCTTCTCCTTCTTCCTTCCGAGCCGCATACCCGACGCCTTCTTCCTCCTTGTTCAAGCACCGGCGATGCGCGTGCACTGCAGGCCGAGCCCTTTCTTTGATCGCCGAGCAGAGCTTTTCCTTTGATCGCCGAGCAGAGTCCTTCTCTCTGCTCTAGCGCCGTCCTCCTTCGTTCTCGTCTCTGGCTGACGACGCCACCCGAGGCCTCACGGGGACTTAGCACCAGCCGACCTCACCGTGCCACTGCCGATCCACCGCAGGCGCATCCGTGCCCTAATTTGGGTCCACTTGATCACGACACCAGTTGGTCTTCTCTCACCGCTACTCGCTGCTTTGGTTCATCACCACAGTAGCTTTGGAAAGGAGCTTACGAATTTGATTTTGGTAAGGTTTGGTGGGTACTAGGTTAATTTCGTGTTCTATATGGATGTTGAGGTTGTTATGTGACTGAGCATTTTGTCTCTTGCTCACCAGGGGTATCCAGTGTTGAATCTCAATCTGGTAGTGGTGAATTCTTGGTTTTTTCTTGATTCGAACAGCGAGGTGAATTTCCAGCAGGTGAGGTATTGATTTTAGGCATTTAGGAATTTAATCTTGTTGAAGTGTGTACAGATTTAAAGGTTAGGAAATGAAATTTAATTCGAATTCATTTTGATAGGCAGGATATATATGTATAGACCTTGATCAATTGAGTGGTGGAAGGGTTAGGGTTAATGAAGTTAACCCAAATTGATCAATGAATTAGGATTTAGTTTAGTTAATTAATGCATGATAGAATTAACTAAACTAAATATTGTGACACAGGACTTTGACGCGAGACGAGTATCTCGACGTCGTATTCGGACCAGATTGGATCTTTTCTTTGGAGGCGGGTACCTCTTGACTTATCTTTTATGATATTGTCATTGGATATGCATAGTATTTTATAACTACAAGCAATGAACATGTTTGCCTTTGTTATGTCACTGTTTGATATCCATAGCATGTTAGATTTGTCGCATGTGAAGTATCCGTACTTGTATCTCGTGATTTGTTACCATGAGTACCTTGTTGCCATGAGTACTTTATTACCATGAGTATCTTAGTTTCTAGAGTGACATACCATGCTTTACCGAGGTTAGGACTAGACTCTGGATTTTTGTTTCTGGCATGTGTATCCAAATTATCTGATACTTAGGTTTTTATGCCATGCCTGGATTGTGTATTTCTATTAGTATATCATATATGATTCGTGTACCTAGACCTTGTGGCTTTGATCTGTGCATATTGTTGGTACATATGTTATGGAAGGGGGATAGGTTTAGGATCTAGGTTGTTATACCATAGAGGACCTGTATACCCTAGATCCGTGGATTTGACCTACTGATACTGTGGTACCCATATTATGTATATATGGATTTTTCTATGCTGATCAGGATATTCCATACTTATTATGTTCGGGACATATGTTTTTGATATTCTATCTGACCTGTGTACTCTAGATCTTGGTATGTGACCATCGATTTTACAGTACTCATTTTGTATATATGGATATGGTTATGTTGATCAGTTTTGCTATGCTTAGTGTCATGCATCATGATTACATGCTGTGCGATTGTCGGCTCCACTATGGTTGAGCCCATCGCTAGTTACATGTACTGCACACACCACCACTCATGGATTAGTGGTTTATCAGGCAGGTGTGTGGCGGTTCTGCTGTTTGGCTCCGTTGGTCAGGTGACTTAGCGTGGTAGCCGGCAGTCAGTTCCGCTCTGTTTGGCTCCGCTGGCATTTAGTGTAGCAGCATGGTAGCCGGCAGATGGTGGACTCTGTTTGGCTCCGTTGGTCAGGTGACTCAGCATGGTAGCCGGCAGAGATATCCTCCCCGTCATCGTGTACCGGGAGATGAGAGCATTGAGCTCCCCCATTTATGATTTGGGGTCAGAGGACAGGAGTACTCCAACAGCATTCCGTCCACTCGGTCACTGTTCAGGAGCAGTGATGTTAGAGTGCACGGTCATCACATGCATTGATTGCATTTATTTGCTTGTGTTTGCTGCACTTATATGCTGCATTTTGGTGGATGCATTTGTTTGACATGCATACAGGAGACATACTGCGTATCGGTTTGATGACCCTTTAGTTCAGGATAGGAGTTCCTGGTGAGTACAGCTTCCTTGGTTACTTTTCAGTTTTGTATATTTCCTATATATTATTCAGAAGCTGTATTCCATGTTTATTGCTGTTAGATATATCTTACTAGGCATGTCTATTGGTATTCGCTGAGTTGTTGAACTCACCCCCGTGGACACTATCTTTTTCAGGTACCAGGTTATTTATGGTGTCGCTTGGAGCATCCTGTTTGCTGGTCCCCGCGTCACATCAGAAGACATGTCGCTGTCTTTTTGCTGTTTTATCATGGTATATGATATGAGAGTTTTTGGTTCTGTGTTCTGGTTTTGTTTCTGGAAATGTTGCTTTGTTTATTGTGTAAGCCTAGCCGGCTAGCAGTTTTCATTTTGGGTTGTATGTGTTGTCTTTTTCCGCTGTGTTTTTGGTTTTAGTATAGCCGTGTAGGCTGTTAAATATCTATATAAACTGCGTGGTGATTATTTTTATTTGTATTATTATTCCAGCCGCATGTGGCTGAGGTATATAGTGCTTGTAGAAAAGTTTCAGATTGTCCGCTGTACAAGGGAGATGCTGCCGAAATTTCTTCGGACAGAGACTCCTCCGGGGTGTGACGTGGCTTGAGGAGGGTCTAGATCTAAGTGTAGATCTAGGCAAAAGTGAGCTCTAGAGGTGGGAAATTAGAGGTTGGTGAGGTGTAGTGGAGAGGAGAAGATTTTTGGCAGAGAGGGTTTCTTGGAAGAGGAGGCGGCATGCTTGGGTTGAGCCACGGCCATGTCTTATAGACACGGCTGAGTCAAACGAGACGTTGCACGACCGTGCAAGGATTTCATGGGCTCCTTCTTTCTCCCCTCGGATGAAGTGGCATGGTCATGCCGATTGGCACGACCCCTGTCTTCCTCTTCTCTAAATGAGTTGCACGGCTGTGCCAGTTGGCACGGCCAGGATCTTTCTCCTCTCTGGTAGGGCTGCATGGTCGTGCCAATTGGCACAGCCAGTGCCTCTCCCTTCTCTACACAAGCCACACGGCCGTGCAGAGTTGCACGACCCGTGGCTTTAGTCTCCACGTTGGCTCCACACGGCCGTGTGAGGTCACACGGTCAGCTCCCTTAAGCTCGTAGTGATTCGTTCTTCGTCATTTCGGCTGCTCCGTCGCCTCCACGCCCATGAGAAGCGCTCATGGCCAACTCGTGGAGGCTATACACATCCTGGAAATGAAGAACCCAAAATGAAACACTACACTAAAACTCACTAGAGAAATAAAACGACAAAAAGGAATGAAGAACTAAAATAAGAAAACCCTTGGGTTACCTCACAAGAAGCGCTTGTTTTAGGTCTTTAGCTCGACCCCATTTCCATTAATGCGGATTAAACCCATGGAAGGACGGCTCCCCCATAGGGTTAATGCTCCAGCCTGCGCCTTCAGCTTCGCTAGTGCAGGACAAATGTATTTCATGTTGTTTGCTGGAGGAGAACTCTAATGGAAATTGCACTCCTTAACTTTGTGTATATTGATCTTGCGAGAATATTCCGGAGGAGAGGAGTTGCAGATGGAGGAATCTGATAAATCGAACTCGATCTTTTCTTTACTAATCTCCAAGGATATCCTGTGACTTTTTACATCGATGATGGCTCCAGCCGTGGCAAGGAATGGTCTCCCAAGGATGATCGATATCTTAGGGTCTTCCTCCATGTCCAAAATAATGAAATCTGTGGGAACTATACACCCACGCACTTCAACTGGCACATCTTCCACTACTCCCATCGGATATCTGCATGTGTGGTCCACTAATTGCAGTGCCATAGTGGTCAATTTTATGTTCTGGAGGCCCAACCTCTTGCATAAGGAGTACGGAAGTAGGCTGACGCTAGCCCCCAAGTCACAAAACGCTCTCGGTATGAGTTCAGGACCAATTTTGCACGTTATGGAGAAACTTCCTGGATCCTGGAGCTTCGGTGGAGAATTTGCCATAAGGAGGGCGCTGCAATTCTCTGTTAATGCCACGGTCTCGAAGTCGCCTTTTTGGATCCTGTTAGATAGGATTCCCTTTAAAAATTTTGTGAACTTCGGCATTTGGTGCAGCACATCTATCAATGGTACTTCTATGCAGATTTCTTTGATCTTCTTTAGGAATCGGTTGAACTCTTCGTCTTTCTGGGATGCTATAAGGTTCTGAGGAAAAGGGATAGTCTGATTCTATGGGGCAGCTTGAGGAGTTCCTTCAACCTTTTTAGCAGCCACTTCTCCATCCCTGTTTTGAGTATGATTGGACAGTAGAAGATAGGGCTCTTTCTCTGAGTCAAGCTCCTTCTGACTAGTGATTTGGGGATCTCCCACAATACGTCCGCTCCTCAGTTCAATGCGGTTGCAATGTTCCACTAGGTTTAGATCTGGCTTCCCTGGGAATGTATCCTATGCTCTTGAGACAGACTGAGCTATCTGAGCTATCTAGCTGTCTTGCATTTTCTCATTTTTTTTTCAGAGTTTTCTAGCCTCTGAGTTAGTTGTTTGATCTCGCTCCTCATCTTCTTTTTCTCTAAGAGAGCTTCCTCAAGCATCTTTTCAATCCTGGACAGTTGTGAAGGCTGTTGTTGTTGATAGGTCTGTTGTCCAGATTAGTGGCTTTGCTGCCCAGGATGATAATTCTGATGTGCTGGTCCTTGATCCTGATTATTTCGATATGAGAAATTGGGGTGATTCCTCCATCCAGGATTGTATGTATTGGAGTACGGATTATTTTACCTCTAATTGTAGCTGATTATTGCATCACACTGCTCAAGTTGGTTCATCTGTGCCTGTATCGGCCCAAAGGAGCAAGTGTCTTGAGCGTGATCCATATTTCCACAAGTGTCGCAAACATATGCTATTGCATTAGCTGTGTTGCCTTCCATGGCATTAAATTTCTTGGTCAGAGTATCCAGCTTGGCAGACATTAGTGTAACTGCATCCACGTCGAATTTCCCTGACTCTTTAATTGGATTCCCTGTAAAAGAGTCACTGGATCTTTCAGATGCCCATTGATGGTGGTTCTACACCACATTCTCTATGATCTCTTTAGCTTCATCGAGGCATTTGTTCATCAATGCTCCTCCTGCTGTAGAATCAAGAGATACCTTGATGTGATTGGAGTCATCTTGATATGGACTGTACATGATAGGAGACGGATGCATTTATGGGCGGTTGTTGCGGACGAGAGGATGGGCTGAGGCCAGTGCCAGCTTCTTTCAGGATGCAACCACTGGTCTGATGCGGCCAGTGCTTGGGAGGGATTTGCATACTATCTGGACTGATGAGATCAGATACATGGAGATGGAGCACTATGCGATTGGAGTCATCTTGATAGCTTCAGTGACTTGTACAGTGGAGTGCAGGACGTGGATCGTACATGGTGGATGGTATGGTGAGCATGTGTGGATGGATGTATTTTGAGAGGATGGTACAGTGAGAGTACATTGCATGTACATGAGCTTCTTAGAGGCCATACCTTAGATAGCCACCTGGATCTGACACATCGTTAGAGCCGCCTGGCCATCCTAGGGCATGTAGATTGTACATTTTCTTTGATGATATATAATTTACCCTTCATAAAAAAAAAAAGAGATACCTTCGTGTGATAATTTATTCCATTGTAGAAGGTGTGCAAGACCAACCATTTTTCAAGGCCATGATGGGGGCAATGTCTTAGCATATTCTTGAATCTGTCCCAAGCTTCAAATAATGATTCCGAGTCTATCTGTTTGAAGCTGGCAATCAGGTTCCTAATGTGAGCAGTTTTGCTAGGTGGGTAGAACTTATCCAGAAACATCTACTCACACTACTCCCAGGATAATATGCTGTTCGCTGGAAGTGAGTTCAGCCACTGCTTGGCTCTCTCCTTCAGAGAAAACCCGAAAAGAAGTAGTCTGACTGATTCTGGAGGAACCCCATTCACCTTCATAGTGCCACAGATCTCGTAGAACAGCCCTATGTGGTGGTTTGGGTCCTCATGTGGTCCTCCTCCGAATTGATTTTGCTAGACCATGTGGATTACTGCGGGCTTGATTTCAAAGTTGTTGGCTTCAATGGGCGATCGGGTGATGCTAGACCGAACCCCTCGTGCATACGGTGCCGCGTAATCTTTCAGCAGTTTGTCAGCCATTTCTTAGGATTCTTGTACTGCTTGGAATGCCTTCTGTAGATTTCTTCTCCTCAGAAAAGTCCTGTCAATCTCTGGATCAAAGGGTAGTAGCTTTCCTGGAAGGTTAGTTCTACGCATGCAATAATAAGATATGAAATATGATAACGGAATAGAAAATAACAAAAGAGAAGAAATGAATGGGAAAAACTAAGAAAGGGGAGAAAAGCCTAGTCTAATCCAATATGATTTTGCTAATGTTATAGACGCATTCCCCGGCAACGACGCCAAAAACTTGTTACGAACCGCAAGTGCACGGATTCGTCGTCAGTAATAAAAATATCGATCCCACAGGGACTGGTTATAAGCACTAGCAATTGTTCACTAAGGGTTAGCTAGACTACCAATGATTGTTAATAATCTAGGGAAGAAAGGTTGGGGAGAAGAGTCGAGAGCAGGTGAGTCGAAGTGTTCTCTTGGTTATGAGGAGCTTTAGGAGGTCAGTTTCGTTGTGGTGGTATTGATGTGTCACGTCCTATCCTACACTCGTTATCCTTTAACATGCAATTGCCGGATCTAAAGCGGCTATTCTTAAGTACCAGAGTAAAGAAGGGCCCTAAGAAGGTCTATAACGGTTTACACCCGTCATTAGGGCACCTCGGTAAATCTTGAGGACACGACTCTAACTAGTAAGTTAAGAATAGTGGTTAAGACTTAAGTTTGGTCGCTCGCTTCCTTGAGGATAATTTACCTCTCCTTTCAAGAAAGTGTCCTAGACGTCCGTTAACAGGTTACCCTTGTCACTAGGGCCCCTCGGGTGTACGATCTAGGAATAATCCCTCTACTAAGTTAACAAGCTCTACACAATCAAGCAACATGCAATTGAGACAAAGCATAAAAGATCATCTAACGATTGTAAGTATAATACGAGTTTTACATCAAACCGAACCACAACTACTCCCTATCCTAAAACAAAGGATCTACTCCATAAGTGTCAGAGAAATACCCAAAGACATGACGTATACAAACATACAATCTTCAGACACGGAGAAAGAAGGAGAGAATATGCTTATCCTATGTCGACGAGTGGCCTTCGGGTCCAATCCTCTACTTCTGGAGTCGATGCGGTGGTGGAAGATCGCTGGACGGAGGTCCAAGATGGCGTGGGATGGCTCCAAGATGACTCTCCAACTGACGGTCCGCTTCCCGACGCTCCCCCCTCAAGAAAAAGGGTTAAACCCCATTTATAAACTAGGGTTTGGCTGTGGCGGCACGGTCATACCATGATGGCACGGTCGTGTTCTTCTCCTTCCCAGTTGGCGCTGCACGGTCGTGCCAATTGGCGCGGCCGTGTGGTGTCTGGCCTCGGTCCCTACCGTACGGCCATGCAATGATGCACGGCTTGGCACTTCCTGGTCTCGGTCTCGGGGTGGCACGGCCGTGCAGGGTTGCACGACCGTGTGTTGAACAACCTCGGTCTCGGCCGCACGACCGTGCAAGGATTGCACGGTCGTGCACTGCTCCCTTTCTGTTTGGTCACGCGGCCGTGCCAAGTGTTCACGACCATGTTCTTCGGCTTGTTCCGGTGCGTTGATAATCGTCGTTTTCACTCCGAAAGTTGTCCCTGTCAACACAAAACCAAACAAATTGCAGATATCCGAACAAAAAGGTATATATACTGAATACAAGATGAAAGAGGCAATCATGCAACGTATATATATGCATAAATAAGTGAATGTGCGCTAAAGCATGCGTAAATGATCATAATATTTGCGCACATCACACCCCCAGACTTGATCATTTACTTGCCCTCAAGCAAAATGCTACAAACTATGTGTCCTGAGTTCCTGCAGTATTTCATAATTCCTAGTGCATTCATCTAACTCTATGAGCTAGTTTCATTGATAAGTATGACCGTGGAGTACCTTAGTATGGCCTAAGCATAAGTCCTTTGTGCTCGATGCAGTAAGTAGCTCAAACTCTTTAAGTTTCAACTCTTTGTCCTAGTTAAGTCGTCATAAAATTTGAGCTCCTAATGTTACCGGTGATAGACACTTACCTGCTACACACTTGGTTCGTTTTCCCTAATTTACACAAGGTCTTAAAGGGTACTTCTCGAAGTCAAGAGAAACATAACATTCATTTCCCCAGTAACCTAACTCGGTCTCAAAGGGGTGAATTGTTAGTTTCCACTCACGACAACTATTTTTTTATCCCTTATTTCATTTTTCTTTCTTTCTTTTTCTTTTTGGGTGCTATAAATGCAGCACTTATTACACATGTGATGCATATGTTGTGATTTGGATTTTTCCAAATGAGCTTCCATGATCCGAGGTTATCTAGTAACCAAAATGTAAATAAGGCATCACCATGGGAACAAAAGTACTAAACAATTTCAATGAATCATAACTATTTCAAAAGTATATCTACTATTCAAGCTTAAGTACTTTAGTGTAGTGAAAATAAGGTCTTTAAGGTTAAGCCAAAACTTTTACCAAACTCCGTACAATACTTAGCTTATTTCATGCTACTAAAGATTGAGGAAGAAGATACACCAAACATACTAACACCATCTAGAAACTCATGAACTAAGAAAATGCTAACTATTTTGCTATCGGACAAGTAGCCGAAAAAGTAGACGGTTGATGTTCTCATGTATGCCACAAAATTAAAGATAAGAAAGAAAAATACAAATGAGTTGCAAGCAGAAACAAATAAAATGCAAATAGAACAAGACTAAATGAAATAAAGCAAATAAAATATGTAAAGGCAGGTAAAGTGCAAGAGAAAGTCAAAAACTCAGGTTGTGCAACAACACTCCCCCAGACTTAGACCTTTCATCGTCCCGATGAAATCAATACAGTGGCGAGGGTGGGGGATAAGGTGGCCCTCGATGTGAGCTAGGGGGAAATCTAGGCATACAATGAGATGGCCAAGATGTTAATGATATTGATACAAAGCATCTACTTGTTGTCTAGTGATATCCATATCATCCATAAAATTTCTCATCCTTTCCTGGTCAACATTATAATCCTGAACGAACTCTGTCTCCTGACTATGGAAGTCCCTAGTGAACTTAAAATGATCCTGTACCTCCCTAAACTGGTCGTCAGATAACTTATAGCGACCCTCCAACAATCGTTGTTGGGTGTTTTGCTTCTCATGAAGAGAGTCTAAAGAGGTACGGAAGTCTGAAAAATCAAAATTAGAGGGTCCCGTGTCATATGCAAAAGAGTACCTAGGAGGGTCCAGGTGACCGGAATGTTGCGAGAACCCTGATGACGAGGTCTCTTGGTGGTACTCGGGTTCTTCTGCAATGGAAGGTACATTCTCGAGGTGTAAATCAGAAATCACCCAATTCGTGGGGTTGCGAACTGAAGTGCGCTCGGGGCAAGGAAGGGGTAATGGAAAAACATTGGTCATAGGGAAAGCAAACTTATTCTCATCCCGACAAATCATCTTTATGGTAAGACAAGAATCGATGTCGATCCTGTCATTACCATGAACTACCTCTAATCTATCAAATGCACAACCAAGATTGAATGCTACTTGGGTGATTAATCCTCCAAACACTATCATCCCCGAGGATGCCTTAGCTGCCTTCCACAAAGTTTGCAAGAAATGAAACCCTGAATCAAAATCAACTTTATTTAACATTGCCCAAAGAGAATAGAGTTCTGTCTTCTTAACCACCCCATCACTCTCTCCTTGACCAAAGATCGTTTTACTCATCACTCTATGAAGGTATCTAAAGGTCAGGTTTTGCATCCAGGATGCTTTGCCTCTAGAGGGCTCATAAGGGTCTTGTGATTCAGTAATCGACATCCAAAATTCATTCCATTTAATACCCCCATCAAATCCACACGAACCACCAGTAGGTAATCCAAAACAATCATTGAAATCACTAAAAGTCCACCGAATTTCTTTAATCATCATTCTAAAAGTTATGACCCCCGCGTAGTTGTCCTCAGAAGGAAATTTAACATCTAACGAGCTCAAAAATTCAAGAACTATGCAGGGGTAAGTCGGTGGATGAACGTACATTATATCATTCCAATCTAAAACACTAATCATCCAATCTATGTCATCCCTAATTCCTAGCACATCCATAGTGGTGGGATCCATATATTTAGTGTATAAGATTTTCCTAGCGACAAGAATATCGTATCTAGCTTTTTGCTCATGATTTCTAAAAATAATATTGAACTTGTTTTCGTTACCTTCGTCGCGTGCCACCCGCTTTCCTTTGCCTTTTGAACCAAGAGTCTTCCCTTTACCTTTGTCGCCTCCCTGTGCGTCTCCTCCGCTAGATCCACCGCTCCCTCGATGAAGCCTTTTCAAGATCTGCGACATGGTGCGAGGCTTGGAGGACTTCTTTGTGGAAATGGATCTTGAGAATGGAAATAGTGAGGGATGGGAGGGGAAATGGGGAAGATTCTCCTCTCTTTTCGGATTTGTGGCTTGAGGAGGGTCTAGATCTAAGTGTAGATCTTAGCAAAAGTGAGCTCTAGAGGTGGGAAATTAGGGGTTGGTGAGGTGTAGTAGAGAGGAGAAGATTTTTGGGAGAGGGGAAGATGGAAATAGGGTTTCTTGGAAGAGGAGGCGGCGTGAACGGGTTGAGCCACGACCTTGTCTTATAGACACGGGCGGGTCAAACGGGACGCTACACGGCCGTGCAAGGATTGCACGGGCTCCTTCTTTTTCCCCTCGGCTGAAGTGGCACGGCCGTGCCGATTGGCACGACCCCTGTCTTCCTCTTCTCTGTATAAGCCGCACGGCCGTGCCAGTTGGCACGACCATGATCTGTCTCCTCTCTGGCAGGGCTGCACGGCTGTGACAATTGGCACAACCTGTGCCTCTCCCTTCTCTGCAAAATCCACATGGTCGTGCAGAGTTGCACGACCCGTGGCTTTAGTCTCCAGGTTAGCTCCACACGGCCGTGTGTGAGGTCACGCGGCCAGCTCCCTTATGCTCGTAGTGATTCGTTCTTCATCATTTCAGCTCCTCCGTCACCTCCACGCCCATGAGAAGCGCTCATGGCTAGCTCGTGGAGGCTATACACATCCTGAAAATGAAGTACCAAAAATGAAACACTAGACTAAAACTCACTAGAAAAATAGAACGACAAAAAAGAATGATGAAGAAAAATAAGAAAACTCTTGGGTTGCCTCCCAAGAAGTGCTTGTTTTCGGTCTTTAGCTCGACCCCGTTTTCGTTAATTCAGAGTAAACCAGTGGAAGGACGGCTCCCCCTAGGGTTAATGCTCCAGCTTGCGCCTTCAGCTTCACTAGTGCAGGACAAATGTATTTCATGTTATTGCTGGAGGAGAACTCTCATGGAAATTGCACTCCTCGACTTTGTGTATGTTGATCTTGCGAGAATGTCTCGGAGGAGAGTAGTTGCAGATGAAGTAATCTGATAAATCGAACTCGATCTTTTCTTTACCGATCTCCAAGGATAGCATGTGACTTTTTACATCGATGATGGCTCCAGCCATGGCAAGGAATGGTCTTCCAAGGATGATCGATATATTAGGGTCTTCCTCCATGTCCAAAATAATGAAATTTGTGGGAACTATACACCCCACCCACTTCAACTGTCACGTCTTCCACTACTCCCATCGGATATCTGCATGAGTGGTCTGCTAATTACAGTGACATAGTGGTCAATTTTATGTTCTGGAGGCCCAGCTTCTTGCATAAGGAGTACGGAAGTAGGCTGACGTTGGCCCCCAAGTCGCAAAACGCTCTCGGTATGAGTTCAGGACCAATTTTGCACGGTATGGAGAAACTTCCTGAATCCTGGAGATTCGATGGAGAATTCGCCATAAGGAGGGTGCTGCAATTCTCTATTAATGCCACGGTCTCGAAGTCGCCTTTTTGCCTCCTGTTATATATGATTCCCTTTAAAAATTTTGCGAACTTCGGCATTTGGTGTAGCGCATCTATCAGTGGTACTTCTATGCAGATTTCTTTGATCTTCTTCAAGAATCGAATGAACTCTTCATCTTTTGGGATGCTATAAGGTTCTGAGGAAAAGGGATCGTCTGATTCTGTGGGGTAGCTTGAGGAGTTCCTTCAACCTTTTTAGCAGCCACTTCTCCATCCCTATTTTGAGTCTGATTGGGCAGTAGGAGATAGGGCTCTTTCTCTGAGTTAAGCTCCTTCTGACTAGTGATTTGGGGATCTCCCACAGTACGTCCGCTCCTCAGTTCAATGCGGTTGCAATGTTCCACTGGGTTTATATCTGGCATCCCTGGGAACGTACCCTGTGCTCTTGAGACGGACTGAGCTATCTGAGCTATCTAGCTGTCTTGCATTTTCTAGTGTTTTTCAAAGTTTTCTAGCCTCTGAGTCAGTTGTTTGATCTCGCTCCTCATCTCCTTTTGCTCTGAGAGAGTTCCTCAAGCATCTTTTCAATCCTGGACAGTTGTGAAGGCTGCTATTGTTGATAGGTCTGTTGTCTAGATTAGTGGATTTGCTGCCCAGGCTGATAATTCTGATGTGCTGGTCCTTGATCCTGATTATTCCGGTATGAGAAATTGGGGTGATTCCTCCATCCAGGGTTGTATGTATTGGAGTACGGATTATTTTGCCTCTGATTGTAGCTGGTTATTGCATCACACTGCTCAAGTTGGTCCATCCGTGCCTGTATCGACCCAAAGGGGCAAGTGTCTTGAGCGTGATCCGTACTTCCACAAGTGTCGCAAACACATGCTATTGCATTAGCTGTGTTGCCTCCCATGGCATCAAATTTCTTGGGCAGAGCGTCCAGCTTTGCAGACATCAGTGTAACTGTATCCACGTCGAATTTCCCTGACGCTTTAATTGGATTCCTTGTAAAAGAGTCACTGGATCTTTCAGATGTCCATTGATGGTGGTTCTACACCACATTCTCTATGATCTCTTTAGCTTCATCGAGGCTTTTGTTCATCAGTGCTCCTCCTGCTACAGAATCAAGAGATATCTTCGTGTGATAATTTATTCCATTGTAGAAGGTGTACAAGACCAATAATTTTTCAAGGCCATGATGGGGGCACTGTCTTAGCATATTCTTGAATCTGTCCCAAGCTTCAAATAATGATTCCGAGTCTATCTGTTTGAAGCTGGCAATCAGGTTCCTCATGTGAGCAGTTTTGCTAGGTGGGGTAGAACTTATCCAGAAACTTCTACTTACACTGCTCCCAGGATGATATGCTATTCGCTGAAAGTGAGTTCAGCCACTGTTTGGCTCTGTCCTTCAGAGAAAACCCGAAAAGAAGTAGTCTGACTGATTCTGGAGGAACCCCATTTACCTTCATAGTGCTACAGATCTCGTAGAACAACTCTAGGTGATGGTTTGGGTCCTCATGTGGTCCTCCTCTGAATTGATTTTGCTGGACCATATGGATTACTGCGGGCTTGATTTCAAAGTTGTTGGCTTCAATGGACAGTCGGGTGATGCTAGACCGAACCCCTCGTGCATATGGTGCCGCGTAATCTTTTAGCAGTTTGTCGGCCATTTCTGAGGATTCTTGTACTGCTTGGAATGCCTTCTATAGATTTCTTCTCCTCAAAAAAGTCCTGTCATTCTCTGAATTAAAGGGTTGTAGCTTTCCTGGAAAGTTAGCTCTACGCATGCAATAATAAGATATGAAGTATGATAGCGGAATAGAAAATAACAAAAGAGAAGAAATGAATGCGAAAAACTAAGAAAGGGGAGGAAAGCCTAGTCTAATCCAATATGATTTTGCTAATGTTATAGACGCAGTCCACGACAACAGCGCCAAAAACTTGTTACGAACCGCAAGTGAACGGATTCGTCGTCAGTAATAAAAATATCGATCCCACAGGGACTGGTTATAAGCACTAGCAATTGTTCAATAAGGGTTAGCTAGACTACCAATGATTGTTAATAATCTAGGGAAGAAAGGTTGGGGAGAAGAGTCGAGAGCAGGTGAGTCGAAGTGTTCTCTTGGTTATGAGGAGCTTTAGGAGGTCGGTTTTGTTGTGGTGGTATTGATGTGTCACGTCTTATCCTACACTCGTTATCCAAAATATGCAATTGCCGGAAGCTAAAGCAACTATTCTTAAGTACCAGAGTAAAGAAGGGTCCTAAGAAGTCCTGTCACGGTTTACCCCTGTCACTAGGGCACCTCGGTAAATCTTGAGGACACGACTCTAACAGGTAAGTTAAGAATAATGGTTAAGACTTAGGTTTGGTCTCTCGCTTCCTTGAGGAGAATTTGCCTCTCCTTTCAAGGAAGTGTCCTAGGCGTCCGTGAATGGATTACCCCTGTCACTAGGACCCCTCGGGTGTACGATCTAGGAATAATCCACCTACGAAGTTAACAAGATCTACACAATCAAGTAACATGCAATTGAGACAAAGCATAAAAGATCATCTAACGAGTGTAAGTATAATACGAGGTTTACATCAAACCGAACCACAACTACTCCCTAATCCTAGAACAAAGGATCTACTTCATAAGTGTTAGAGAAATACTCAAAGACATAACGTATACAAACATACAATCTTCAGACACGGAGAAAGAAGGAGAGAATATGCTTATCCTATGTCGACGAGTGGCCTTCGGGTCCAATCCTCTACTTCTGGAGTCGATGCGGTGGTGGAAGATCGCTGGACGGAGGTCTAAGATGGCGTGGGATGACTCCAAGATGATTCTCCAACTGACAGCCCGCTTCCCGGCGCTCCGCCCTCAAGAAAAAGGGTTAAAACCCTTTTATAAACTAGGGTTTAGCTGTGGCAACACGGCCATGCTAGGATGGCACGGCCGTGTTCATCTCCTCCCCTGTTGGCGCTGCACGGCCGTGCCAATTGGCACGGCCGTGTGGTGTCTGGCCTCGGTCCCTGCCGCACGGCCGTGCAATGATGCACGGCTGGACACTTCCTGGTCTCGGTCTCGGGGTGGCACGGCCGTGCAAGGTTGCACGATCATGTGTTGAATTGCCTCGGTCTCGGCCGCACGGCCATGCAAGGATTGCACGACTGTGCACTGCTCCCTTTCTGTCTGGTCACTCTGCCGTGCCAAGTGTGCACGGCCGTGTTCTTCGACTTATTCTGGTGCGTTGATAATCGTCGTTTTCGCTCCGAAAGTTATCCCTGTCAACACAAAATCAAACAAAGAGCAGATATCCGAACAAAAGGGTATATATACTGAATACAAGATGAAAGAGGCAATCATGGTACGAATATATATGCATAAAGTACGTGAATGTGCGCTAAAGCATGGGTAAATGATCATAATATTTGCGCACATCAACACCTCCAAGCCCGCATCCAACGAATCTCATGCACTGAATGCTGCCGCATGTGAGTCTCTAGTCCGAGGTCACCTCTTCACCTCCCTCGCCACTACAAACAGGTCTTCCAAATTCCAACAACCTCTATAGATGGGACTCCCCTTTACATGTAGTGGTGGAGGTAAGTGGGCATGGGGGCGTGCGGAAGTATCCCCTTGCTCCGAGAATTCCACTATCGGGATTTGTTGGGAGAGGTGGGTTGTCAAGGTACAACTTCTTCAGTGTGTACGATGGGCACAGTGGGGTGAGGGTGGCACAACTGTGCCAAGAGCGGATGCACGTTTTGTTGGCTGAAGAAGTGTCGGCCAAGGGGTGGCCCTGTGCCGAGGGGTGGTGGAGGGAGATTATCACGGACAGCTTCTTGAGGCTGGATGGTGAGGTGAGGCGACGACGCATGGAGAGTCAGAGAGGACGATGGGTTTGACGGCTATGGTGGCCAGGGGGGGGGGGGGGGGGGGGGGGGGGCCTAAGCTGATCGTGGTGGTCAACTGTGGTGACTCTTAAGGCCATGCTCAGCTGCAACGGTGCTGCTTTGCCCCTCTCCTTTGGCCACAAGTTAAAAACCATACAAATTATTATGTGCTACCACTTTTCTTACTAGATCCTCGGTATTTTAATATACTTTTCTGTATATTAATTGTTAACTATTGTTTATGAGATGGCGTATGTTCATCGTGGGAGAGTAGAGATAAGTTGGAAAAAAATGGTTTCTTAATTATGATTTTTGTAGTGTTTTTGAGGATTTGGTCATGAATTTTAATGAATTAGCTCCCAAATCTCAATATGAGATGTACCAAAGAAAGGACCACATTATTTTATTTGAATCTAAGCTCATAATTTTAATTTGTTACGCTACCCTGACCTTAGCAGCAGATTAGTAGCGTGTTCTTGGCCAACTAGCTTTCTTTGAAAAAATAGAATCCCAATTAATTCCCACAATTTGCTTTCCCTTGTAGAAATATAAGTTTCTAGTGTTTATGAATCTCAGTTCATGACAGATGGATGTTGAGCCATAGAGCACTAATTATATCTTTGTATCTATAATGATGAATACCTTTGCAATTTGCTGAGGCCATATTTTTCTAATATTTTTTTTTTTTTATCATTACCTTTTGTTTTTATGACTTTATCTTGTTGTGTGGGGAGCCAAGTCAGGCGAGGGAGGTGAACTCCCAGGCCGTAAAGTTATTGGTGATATTGTCGTCATAAGAAATTCCACTACTGGTGTTCGTCTTATTAGTCATTCACCACACATGATATTGTTGGAACCAAATTTAAAATTTGATAATCATGTTTCTACACTTCTATGCATAGAAAAAAATTAAAATTTTATTTGTGATTTAATAATTAAATCAAAAGAGTGTTCGTATGATTTTTAAAACAAATATAAACATGATCTTTATCTAAGCATGCATTACAATCTAACTGTATAAGTAAGATCTTAAAAGAAAAATAAAGATAAACTATCATGAGATTGATTCATCTAATACATATTTAATCATTTAATTTAGATATGCTAAACTATCTAAAATAAATATATTAGATCGTTTAAACATAACCTAAATAAAATAATTGACATATGTATCAATATACATATGAATCATAGTACAAGTATAAATATATCTCCCAAACAATCTGTGTTTGGGGATGACTCCAACTATGCCGGTTGTAACGAAATAGCTCCTCGTTGTTGTCATGAGCTCATATTTTCTTCATCAAATCCGGTCCACGATCGGAGTCCTCTTTCTAACACTTGATCGCACTAGAGATCAAGTGTCATTTTTTGTCGAAATGATCAAAATGATTTCCTCGAAGATGAGGAAGGGACTGCCCAATTACCTCTTCACAAGGGGTTATCCAATAGACCTCAACAAGGGACTATGCCTTCTAAAATTCTATAAGAAGGTGGGCGACAACAATACTCCTCGAAGAGGAGAAGCAACAATAAAAAGATGAGACTTTTCGATGGAAGAGAGAGATAAATCTCTATCTTCTTTCTTTTGGAAGAGGTCGCCAAAACTCTCGAGGAGAATAAAAAATATAGCGAGTTCAGCAAGCTCTCAAAAATCCAGCTGGCGAAATAAAAATCCATGGAAGATGCCACCGAAGATTTTCCAAGGGAGGAAAAATACTTGTCCCACTTTTGCAAAGTTCAAGTGTGTGGCAGCCAAAATATGCTCTACGTTTTTAGCAAACTCCAAAAGTTAGCTTCTGCCATATCTCTCCTCTCCGTACAAAATAAAAAATGAAGCTGTAAAGTTTTTCATCAAAGAAGATCAGAATTCTCTTTCTTATTTTCAAATGAACAAGAAAGAAAAAAAAACGTGGGGTTAGTGGCATAAGTGGAGGAGTGGAGAGATTGAGTAGGAGAATGGAAAATATGGTGGAGGGAAAAAGAAAAACATTTTTTATTTTTTTTCTCACGTTGAACCAAAATCCCATTTTCCTTTTTTTTTCATAATCCAATCTTTAACGTAATTACATTTCCTCTTATGCTTGAACTTTCAAAGTTTATTATCTCATCCATCTTGATCTATTAGATTTTTAGAACTTTTCAAGAACTCAATAATATGAGTTTATTGTAATCATATCAACGATCCACTATCGTTGATACGGAAAATACATTTACTCACTATTACAATAATATAAATCAAATTTATATACTTTGTGTGAAACTCTTTCGCTCTCCTTGTTTCCATTGATTGGAAATCACTCTGACATTTGATAATATCAAACTTTATTTGTCAATACACAATTTGATCACATCATATTTTATTCACCAAATTCAACTACTTGAATTTGACTTTCTCAACGGAAAATAGGGAAATCGAAACTTGTGTGACCCTCAATGGTTCAGGGATACAGCTAGCCGTGGATTCACAACTCTTTGTGATTCAGGACTATACTTATTCTTTATTCAGGCATACCCTTAATAGCCTCATCCTATGATTAACTCCTTAATTATAGGATGTCAGAACTAATTCTAATTAACACCCAACGAATCATGGTAAGAGCGTCTAGCAGCATCGTCCCTTGTGTAAAATATCGGAAAAATAGGGAATAATGATAAGGGAATTTTTCGAAATTTTTATGGAATTTTTCAGAGCTCGTATAGACGAGTTTACGGGGATCAAAATTGGGCCCCGGGAAAGCCTGTTTGGGCTACCCCATTTAGACGAGGAAAAGTTAAGTTTTTCCTCTTTCTTTTCTTTATTTCTTTCTTACCTTCGTTTTTCTCCCTTGCCGTTTCTTCCTCCTCACCGCGCCCGACACCCATCTGCCCTAACCGACGCCGGGCGGTTCCTTCCTCCCCTTCCTTCGCGTGCCTAGCGACACCTTTCCCCTCTGCGATCGAGCCCTCCTCTTCATCTTCTCCTCTTCTTCGACCACTGACTAGTGCTGTCGACGCCTGTGCCCTAGCACCGCCGGTTGCCGCTCCACCTCAGTCCTAGAGCCGGTCTCTTCTTCCTTTCCGAGTCGCACCGGACGACACCACCACTTGAGGCCGAAGGGAGCAACGCTGACACCCCTACCGCCGCTTCTCTACAGTGCCGACCTTACCCTGTGCCCTAGCCGTTTCCTGCTTGCTACTGGTTTCTGATGCAGCCACTGCTTGGCATCGCTGTCACCGGAAGAGAGTAGTCTCAAGCTTCCATCGGGACCAAAAGGTAGAGAATTTTTCCAAATTGAGTCCCTGCATACACCGTAAGTTCATTTGTTCATATTGTCTACCAACAGGAAGGCAATTAGGAATCGAAGTGCATTATGTCAAATTCTGCCATTTTAAGCATATAGTGCTAGTGCATTGATCTGTGTTTGCTTCTGAAGAATTGTTAGACTTTTGGTCTACATGTTAGTTTGCATTAGCAATTGGTTGAAGCATCATATTGTTTCCTTTTTGGATTTGGGCAGTGAAGAGGTGTCCGACAAGAGCTGTGGTATTTCAAGCAGCAGTTACATTCTTCCAGTAGCCTCTCCTTTCCGGCAGCAATTCTTTTTGGGCCAAGGATTAAGCTAAGAAGTAAGGTAACAGTTTGGTGTATGGATTGAGTTGGCACGCTCTTGATACATGTTGTTTTAGGTATGAATTGATACTGATCCGGCGGTAAGAAGGGAGGGCCCACCCTCTGAAGGGTCCCAGCCTAAGGAAGGATGGAGGGCTGGCCCAGCGAATAATGGTCCGAGCGGAGCTATAGATAACCCATCCATGGGCTTGGGTTTCCGACGCCAAGGCAGGAAGATCGAAGGGCCGAGCGGAAGTCCGCTCGGCTGGGACCGAAGGGCCGATCGGGTGGTCCGTTCGGCCAGGATAGAGGCGAGGGTACAAAGGTGGTCGAGCGGCCTATGCGCTCGGCACGGGTTATGGGATGTCAGCAGAAGCATGTCTGATGATTAGGCCGTACACAAGATCACACGATGGAGGATCTTGCCGTCACATCAGGGGAAGGTCGCTACAGAAGTAGTATGGCCTCATGGACGTCTTCCTGACAGATCCATATCTGGGCATGACCCTTCTGACAGACCCATACCTGGGCATGGTCGAAGGCAGGTGGTTGCTTTGACTGGTGCGCCTAGGCTTCTTCGAGAGGTCTATATAAGGCCTCCATTTCTTCATCGGAGGTACGAGGGTCTCCTACTTAAAAGCCACTTTTTTGCTATTCCTCGCCTGACTTGAGCGTTGGAGGGCCGTCGCCGGGACACCCCTCCCGGCTCGGTTTTGCTGCAGGTTCGCCAGAGCGCTCGGCCCAGTGTCCGTTGGCTCCTGGTTCGGACAGGATCAAATTGGCGCCGTCTGTGGGAACGCTCCTGCATCCGACTGGAAACAATGGACGAAGCTGGACGACAACATACGGTGGCGCTTTCGACGGAAGAACTCGAAGCTCTGGTCGAGATAAGGGCCGCCAAACTTGTGGAACAAAAACAGCGAGCGGCCTGAGCAACAAGCAACATCTGCGTCAGGTGGCCGAGCGGAAGCACCTCCAGCCACCGTCGCATTCCATCGAGCCTTGTTTCGCACCCCTGAAGCCGTACCAGCTCGAAGAGATAGGGGATCATCTTCAGACGAGATGCCAAGGCGGGATGACAGAAAAGGGAAAGCTCCCCGGGCGGACTCATCTCCCGAGCGGATCAATCGCCAATTCTCGGAGGCTATTCTACGAGACCCTCTACCCAAGCACTACGTGCCTCCGACGATCGGCGAGTACAACGGAACAACGGACCCGGATGATCACCTGGGTAAGTTTGATAACACAGCTACACTCCATCAATATACAGATGGAGTAAAGTGTCGCGTCTTCCTTACAACTCTCTCGGGATCGGCTCAACGGTGGTTTCAGAGGTTGCCGGACGGATCCATCACTAGCTTCAAGGACTTCCGAACGACCTTCCTCCACCACTTCGCTAGCAGTCGGCGTTATCAGAAGACAAGTGTCAGCTTGTTTGTCATCAAGCAAGAGTCGAGAGAATCGCTGCGAGTTTACATCCAGCGATTCAACCAAGTGGCGATGGATATCCCAACGGCCACATCAGAGACGATGATGAATGCCTTCACGCAGGGCCTTGTGGATGGGGACTTCTTCCGGTCGCTCATCCGAAAGCCGCCCCGAGATTATGATCATATGCTACATCGGGCCAACGAATACATTAACGTAGAAGAAGCGCAAGCCGCCCGGAAAAAGGAAACTCCAACAGAGCGGGCACCTATTCAGGCCGAACGGAAACAGAACGCCGCTCAGTAGCCACCTAGAGGACCGAGGGTAGAAGCAATCCGATCCCCTCGTGTAAGGTCCCAAGTACAAGAAGTAGCTGCCGCTCGAAGCAAGCCAAAGAGGAGATGGACCCCGATGTTCTGCTCCTTCCACCAGACGGATACGCACAACACCAGGGATTGTCGAAGTCTGCCCTTCGTGGCTCACACTGTGCCGCGGAATGCCGTACGGCGATCTACCTCAGCCGATCGGCGACAAAGAACTCAGGAAGCCGATCGGACGCGAGTTGATAGGCCACGGCAACAGACTCCCGATCGGCATCGCTCACCCAGGCGGGAGAATCGCCGAGCGTCCAGAGAACGGTCCCGACCATCCGCTCGTGAAGAGGAAAATAAAAGCAACACTTCCCGAGGCGAGATTAATGTCATCGCTGGTGGGCCGACCGGAGGAGACTCCAACCGAGCCAGAAAGGCGGGCGTCCGGCAGCTGCAGATCCACGCAGTCGGGCAAGTGGACCGGAAATCACTTTCGGGCCCGGAGACTTAGAGGGAGTTGAAGTGCCCCACGACGACGCTCTGCTCATTAAAGCGGTAATAGCAAATTACACTATTCACCGCGTATTTGTTGACACAGGGAGCTCGGTCAACATCATATTCAAGAAGGCATTCGATCAGCTGCAAATTGATCGAGCCGAGCTGCTACCCATGACAACGCCGCTCTACGGGTTCACAGGTAACGAAGTGCAGCCGGTCGGGCAAATCCGGCTGGCTACCTCATTGGGAGAGGAGCCGCTCAGGAGGACCAGGACAATAAATTTCGTGGTGGTCGATTCTCCCTCGTCCTACAACGTCATTTTGGGACGACCGGCGCTCAGTGAATTCCGAGCGGTCGTCTCAACCTTCCACCAGAAGATGAAGTTCCCCGTCGAAGACAAGGTGGGAGAGGTACGGGGAGACCAGTTAGCAGCTCGGCGGTGTTACATAGAGATGGTCCGAGCGGAATCCAACTCCACTAGGAAGGCGCCTCGAATCGAGGTAAATGCTATCACTGAAAAGCCACCCGCCTTAATTTATGAGGAAAAAGAGGAGGTGCAGATTCATCCGACCCGATCGGAGGCCACGACTTTTGTTGCCTCTGATCTGGAGGAGAAGCAGAAGGAGGAGCTGATCCAATGCCTCCGACTAAATCATGATGTGTTCGTCTGGTCGACACATGAATTGCCCGGAATTTCGCCGGGCATAGCGCAGCATGAGTTGCACGTCCGACCGGACGCTCGGCCAGTGAAGCAGAGAAAAAGGGATTTCAGTGCCGAGCAGAATGCAATCATCCGGGCGGAAGTAGAGAAACTTCTGGAGGCCGGCCACATACGAGAAGTGCAGTTCCCGAGCTGGCTGGCTAACGTGGTATTAGTCTCCAAGCCGGGCGGCAAGTGGAGAGTCTGCATCGACTTTCGGGACTTGAACAAAGCATGCCCCAAGGACTTCTATCCTCTGCCCCGGATAGATCAGCTGGTGGACTCTACGGCCGGCTGCGAGTTAATTTGCATGCTTGACGCCTACCAAGGATATCATCAAGTGCCGCTCGCCCGGGAAGATCAAGAAAAAGTAAGCTTCGTAACGGCCGACGGCACATATTGCTATAATGTGATGCCGTTCGGATTGAAGAATGCCGGGGCCACCTATCAACGCTTGATGAACAAGGTATTCAAGGAGCAGATCGGGCATAATCTGGAAGTCTATGTGGACGACATTCTTATCAAATCCGTCCGAACGACCGATCTTGTCAAGGATATGGAAGAAACCTTCCGAACGCTGCGCAAATATGGAGTCAAGCTAAATCCCCAGAAGTGCCTGTTCGGAGCAAAAGGAGGGCGTTTCTTGGGGTACATAGTGACCGAGCGGGGAATCGAAGCAAATCCCAGCAAAGTGAAAGCCCTGCAGGACATGCCACCCCCAAGAAATACAAGAGAAGTGCAGAGGTTAACCGGTCGGATAACTGCTTTGTCCAGATTCATCTCCAAAACCGCCGACCGGAGCCTTCCATTCTTCAAGATCCTGCGCAAGGCTACTAAGTTCCAGTGGGATGAAGAATGTGACCAAGCGTTCGAAGAATTGAAGACATATCTTAATTCTCTGCCAGTGTTAGCCAAGCCAATCGGGGGTGAGTCACTTTATATTTATTTGTCATCGACTGAGCATGCTGTAGGCTCAGCACTTGTGAGGGCAAGCGGTGAAGAGCAGCCGGTGTATTTTCTAAGCCACATTTTAAAAGATGCTGAATCTCGTTACACCGGGCTCGAGAAGTTGGCCTTTGCTTTGGTTCTAGCCGCTCGGCGCCTTCGACCGTATTTCTTGGCGCACACCATCAGTCCACTCGGAAGAGTACTGTTGAATCCAGAAGCGTCCGGACGGCTCATCAAGTGGACGACAGAATTGAGTGAATTTGACATCCAATATCAGCCCCGCTCGGCGATCAAAGCCCAATCCTTGGCTGATTTTGTGACCGAAGTGCAAAGGCCAGAGCCGGAAGCTACGTGGAGAATATATGTGGATGGGTCCTCCACTCGGCTCGGAAGTGGGATTGGAATATTGCTGCTCTCACCTCAGGAAGAGAAGATGCACCTATCCGTCCGGCTGGATTACAAAGCTACCAACAACGAAGCAGAGTATGAGGCCCTCATAGCCGGATTGCAGGCAGCCCGGCATGTGGGTGCTGGTCGGGTGACTCTCTATTCGGATTCACAGTTGGCCGCTCAACAACTTTCTGGCACCTTTGAAATCAATAGTGCTCGGCTTAAACTCTACGTTGAGGCCTTTGAAAAACTCAAAGCCACTTTCCGAGAGGTTCTTATACAGAAGATCCCCCGAACGGAGAACCAGGCAGCAGACGAGCTAGCCAGACTCGCGAGTTCAATAACACCAATAGCCATTCAGCAACCAATTGAAAAAGTACTGCTGGTGGCGCACGTCGATCGGATGCAAGGCCTCACGTTTCCAAGCGACTGGAGGACACCTATTATAGAATTTCTTCGTTCGGGCACCACACCCTCAGATGAATATGCAGCCCAGCTCCTCAGAAGAAGAGCCGGTCGGTTTACACTCATCGGAGATCAGCTTTACAAGAAAGCTTTCTCGCATGTGTAAGCTCGGAGGACTCAACTTACATCCTCCAGGAAGTACATCAAGGATCATGCGGGGGTCATCCGGGCGGGCGCTCATTGGCCAAGAAGATCATCTTGGCCGGATACTTTTGGCCAACTTTACAAACAGATGCCGCTCGGACAGTATCTACAGCCTTTCATGCGAGAAGTATCACAACTTCTCCCACCGACCGGCTGAAGAAATGAAGGCGTCAAGCGTTTCATGCCCGTTCGACCAATGGGGAATGGATATTGTCGGTCCATTTCCAATGGCGGCCGGGCAGAGGAAATTTTTACTAGTGGCGGTAGACTACTTCTCCAAGTGGGTGGAGGCCGAGCCGCTAGCAAAGATCACTGAGCAAATGGTTAAAAGATTCATCTGGCAACACATCATTTGTCGGTTCGGCATCCCTCGCCGACTAGTGTCCGACAACGGGCGGCAGTTCACAGGGAAGATGTTAGAGGATTGGTGCAAGAGCTACGACATTGAGCAACATTTCACATCCGTGGCCTATCCTCAAAGCAACGGTCAAGCTGAAGTGGCCAACCGGGAAATTCTCCGTATTCTGCGCATTCGGCTCGATCATTTAGGAGGAAGTTGGCCGGACGAAGTGCCGAGCGTCTTGTGGGCCATCCGAATGACGCCAAAAGAAGGGACAGGAGTCACACCGTTCCATTTGGTATATGGCAGTGAGGCCGTCATTCCGGTCGAAGTCGGCGTTGAGTCAAGCCGGATCCAGAGCTACGATGATGACAACGCCGAAAGGAGAAACATGGAGCTGGATTTGGTAGAAGAGGAGAGGGCAAAAGCATCCGTTCGGCTGATGGCGTACCGTCAACGAATGAAGCAAAGCTATAACCGGCGCGTCATTCCCCGATCATTCCAGGTCGGCGACCTTGTCTGGAAGAAAGTCAAGTCGGTCGGCGACGTCGGCAAACTTGAAGCTCCGTGGGCAGGTCCCTTCAAAATCATCGAGAAGCTCCGCTCGGGTGCGTATTATTTGGAAGATGAGGAAGGTCGCCAGCTAGATAGGCCGTGGAGCGCGAACCACCTCCAGCCTTACCGGGCAGGGTGAAAGGTGTGCCTATGTAAATCATCTTGTGTACTTTTTTCGACTGAATACTTGAATTGCATAAACGAAAAATCAAGAGAACAATTCGGACGGAGATAAATTATCCGAGCCAAAATGCTCGACGCAGCAGACCCTGAGCCGTTCGGCCAGGAGTACGTTCTCCGAGCTGGGTGGAAGGGGCATATGGATTATCCGAGCCAGGCGCCCGAATAGCGAAGGCCCCCCAGCCGATTATATTCGCAAGCAAATAACCCGTGCTGTTCGGCCGGGCACAAAGACTGTCCAAACGCGAGATAAGACATGAAGGCCAAGGTCGCTCGACCTGGTAAGGAGTTAGCCTTCAAGGCCGACGAGCACCGTCGTTAAAGATCGAGAGCCGCGCCGACCGGCTATAAAAACCGAGCGGAAAACCGACGAGCACCGTCGTTAAAGATCGAGAGCCGCGCCGACCGGCTATAAAAACCGAGTGGAAAACCGACGAGCACCGTCGTTAAAGATCGAGAGCCGCGCCGACCGGCTATAAAAACCGAGCGGAAAATCGACGAGCACCGTCGTTAAAGATTTAGAGCCGCGCCGACCGGCTATAAAAATCGAGCGGAAAACCGACGAGCACCGTCGAAGATCGAGCCGCTACCGACCGGCTATAAAAACCGAGCGGAAAACCGACGAGCACCGTCGTTAAAGATCGAGAGCCGCGCCGACCGGCTATAAAAACCGAGCGGAAAACCGACGAGCACCGTCGTTAAAGATCGAGAGCCGCGCCGACCGGCTATAAAAATCGAGCGAAAAACCGACGAGCACCGTCGTTAAAGATCGAGAGCCGCGCCGACCGGCTATAAAAACCGAGCGGAAAACCGACGAGCACCGTCGTTAAAGATCGAGAGCCGCGCCGACCGGCTATAAAAATTGAGCGGAAAACCGACGAGCACCGTCGTTAAAGATCGAGAGCCGCGCCGATCGGCTATAAACATCCGCGCCGATGAGCACCGTCGTTAAAAATCAAGTCGGACCGGCGACTATAAATACCCCGAACAGACGAGCGAACATCAGAGTAAGAAACCGCGGAAACTACAAATATTAAAACATTCAGGCCCGATTGGGGGTTGGTCCTTCGATACTCGGCGTTTGTTAACTTCGCGCAGGCAAAATACGTGCAAAGCGAATAGGCCTCCCCGCTCGGACTTTATGCAATGGGCCAAGCCGATCGGACACGTGACGGTGAACGCTTAAGAGCATGACTGACTCTAAGCATACACGTTAAGCAAACAGATGAATATTATGGATAATAAGTAAGAAGACAAAAGCAGATGGGCATCGTTGCATTAAAGGAAAAATTAGGCCGAACGGCACGTACAAAAATTTTGCATCCGCCGAGCGGATGAAATACAGAAAGCACTTAACTCGCGTCACTCAGGGTCTTCAAAATTAAAAAAGGCATCCGGGATATCATCGATCATGGCCGCCAGGTCGGAGGCGGGAATATGCATTCCCTCAGGAAGGTGGCCACCCCTCTTGAAGTACGCCATGGCGACCTTGACCGCTTCGGCGAAAGTAGAGGAGACGCTGCCACCGAATTTTACGCCGAACCTCTCCGAATGGAGGTATTCCTGGCGCGCTGCTGCTAAGCGACTCGGCTCTCCCTCTTTATATTTTCTGAGCACCGCCCGGGAGGCGATTAAGGAATCTTGGAGGGCCTTCAAGTCCATCGCAGCCTTTGTGCGTTCTGCCGAACGGTCCTCTCGCTCGGCGTTCAGCTGGGCCTCCAGATCCTTGGATCGCTGATCTAGCGCACGGACTTCGACTTTCATTTTATCTAGATCAGCAATTGCTCGCCTCTTCCGACCATTGGCGCGCTTCACGTCCCCGTCCCGCTTCTTCACCAAGTCTTCGAGTCGGGCCACCTCTGCAGCCAGATCGACAGCCTTCTTCTGTTCGGCCTCAAGAGCTTGTTTCTCCCGCTCGGCCGTGGGACCTCCCGATACTTGAAGTTTTTCCAGGAGATCCTCCAACTCGGCTAGCCGATGGCTAGTGGCGATTTGCTCAGCCCATGTAAGGGAAATAATGGAGTCAAGAATCAAACAATGGCATGGTACAGGAAGAAAATGAATTTACCGAGTGGCCTGCTGCATATTGTTGTCACCGAGCTGGTTGGGCGTCATGAGGGCCACTTGAATCTGAGCGTCCTCAAAGAGCTTGGCGAGTGGACCCGTCAGGGTTACTTCGTGGACAGGGCTCGATGGCCGATCGGCTGATAGTAAATATTCCTCCGATGGGAATCGGAGGGTAGTCTTGATAGTCGGATGGCTGGACGGCGCTTCTTCAGTCGCGGCCGCCTGATGCAAGGACTCCCCTATGGTGGAAGTTTCTCCCAACCGGCGTGGCGGCGAGTTCGGGAGGAGAGCCGGAGGATCGGCGGTGGGCGAAACCAGGGGGTCCCCGTGATGGCGTGCGATCCGGCGAAGTCACGTCGATTGGCCTGTTTCCGCCTCTTGGGTCGTGGACGGTGAGTCTTTCGACGCTTCGAACATCCAATGGGGATCCCGGACTGGGAACGCCAGCTCGGCGGGCCGAGGAACAGGATCCGCCTCAACCTCCGTTGGCGGATGGGGCCTGTGGGCTGCGCTCCCCTCTCCTGCATCTGCCGGGCGGTGGGGATAAGACCCCGCTCGGCGAGCTCTTTCTTGGTGGCCGCTTCAATCTCCACGGACTTTAATTTCAAATTAGCGGTAGCCTTGGAGCGCCACATGACTTCAGCTGCAGTAAAAGAAATTAAAATCAGTTAGACAAAAAAGAGTAAGAAAGTAAAGAATCCTTACTCATGCGGAAGGGTAGATTTGCCCGAACGGGAGACAATCCGAAAATATACAACACCCCCTTGAGCAGCAACTGGTCGATCTTGTATCGCTGACCGGACAACCAGTTCGCCGCATGGAGATAAGCTGGGTTGCTTCTGAACTTGCCTAGCTCCGGCTGAGGCGGCACAGCGGTCTGCCATTTGGTTCGGAATGCTGGCCGCTCGGGAAGTCGGATATAGAAGAAAAACTCCTTCCAGTGTTTGTTGGAGGTCGGCATATTATCAAAAAATCTAAAGCCTATTCTACTTTGGAAGATAAAAGTGCCCGGCTCGGATTGTTTGGGGTAGAAGAAGAAGTGGAATATTTTGGGGTCAAGGGGGATACTATGCAGCTTGAAGAGGACGACCACCCCGCTCAGCAGCCTAAAGGAATTCGGCACAAGTTGGCCGAGCGGGATACGAAAATAGTTACAAACTTCCAAAATAAATCGATGGGTGGGAAACCTAAGGCCGCCCTGGAATTGGTCTAGAAAGAAACAAATGGTGCCGGTCGGCGGGTCATGGGGCCGATCGGCTGGGCCGGCTATAATTATTTCATGGTCATCTGGGATCCCGTACGTCCGAACCAGACGCCGAGCGCCCTCTTCGTCAAACCGACTCTCCATACTCATATACCATGGACCGTGAACATGGGTAGAGGGGTCAGAAGAGCTCGCCATCTCGAAGAGACAAAAGGATAGCAACGAAAGAGAGGTAAAACGGTTAGGAAAGACCTGGTAAGCGAGGAAAGAAGGCTCACTAAGAAGGGGATGGGCGGAGAAGATCGCCGGTGAGATGGTAGCTGCCGAAGAACAGGAGCTGGATCGCCGGAGGCCGCAGCAACAGAAGAGGCAGGGGGGCAAAGCACGGGCAAAGATGCGTAGGCGGAGGAGGGCTAAGGCTTTATACGGCCGAAGTCGATGGGCCTCCACCGTCCGATCCAGGTCACGGGAAACAAAGACGCCATCGGGTCGTCCATTTTAAACGGAGGCGTCCCATCGTAAGTGACGCCGCCGTCACACAATGGTCGACACGTGGCGCTCTGTCACCAAGCGCAATTAATGCGCCCATACTGCGCATGCTTCGACTTAATGGAGAGGATTTGTGTGATTTTCAAGAAGATTTAGACAAGCAAACATTCCTGTTGAGCGACAAGACCACCATAACGAAGAGCCGAGCGGCTGAATTTGGAGGAAGGGCCGAACGGCCCCACGAATATTATAAGCAACGGAAAGGCGACGAACGCCCGCTCGGACACATAGTCCAGTCAGTCGGACTCACTGCCTCCTTCGACTAGACTTGAAGGGAAGGCAAGTGATCCGGCGGTAAGAAGGGAGGGCCCACCCTCTGAAGGGTCCCAGCCTAAGGAAGGATGGAGGGCTGGCCCAGCGAATAATGGTCCGAGCGGAGCTATAGATAACCCATCCATGGGCTTGGGTTTCCGACGCCAAGGCAGGAAGATCGAAGGGCCGAGCGGAAGTCCGCTCGGCTGGGACCGAAGGGCCGATCGGGTGGTCCGTTCGGCCAGGATAGAGGCGAGGGTACAAAGGTGGCCGAGCGGCCTATGCGCTCGGCACGTATTATGGGATGTCAGCAGAAGCATGTCTGATGATTAGGCCGTACACAAGATCACACGATGGAGGATCTTGCCGTCACATCAGGGGAAGGTCGCTACAGTAGTAGTATGGCCTCATGGACGTCTTCCTGACAGATCCATATCTGGGCATGGCCCTTCTGACAGACCCATACCTGGGCATGGTCGAAGGCAGGTGGTTGCTTTGACTGGTGCGCCTAGGCTTCTTCGAGAGGTCTATATAAGGCCTCCATTTCTTCATCGGAGGTACGAGGGTCTCCTACTTAAAAGCCACTTTTTTGCTATTCCTCGCCTGACTTGAGCGTTGGAGGGCCGTCGCCGGGACACCCCTCCCGGCTCGGTTTTGCTGCAGGTTCGCCGGAGCGCTCGAGGATTCAGCAGGGAGTACCACGTGCCCAGTGTCCGTTGGCTCCTGGTTCGGACAGGATCAGATACATATATGATTGGATTTGGATTTGGATTTAGGTTAGTTTCTCAGGGATATGATTTAGCTAATTAATTTATATGTAATTAGCTAAATCCATATATCATGTTGTTACAGGACTGTGATTTGAGATGGGCGTTTCGGCATTGGATTGGTTCGATTCGATCTATATCGGAGGCGGGTACCTTGACTTATCTTTTTGATATGTCTTGTTGATATGTCTAGTAGGTTATATCCTTTAGTAATAATTATGTTCGTCATTGTTTCGGTACGTCACTACCGGATACTCGTCACATGCTTGTTTGCTCACCTGTTATGCATTTTTATGCTAGTACCCATATGATTATATATATGCTCAGTGAGGTAGTGACATACCATACTTGTTATGTTCAGGACCTAGGGTTTTGATATCTTATCTGACCTGTGTACTTTAGATCTTCGTATTTGACCATCGATATTACGGTACTCATTTTATATATATGGATATGGTTATGCTGATCAGTTTATTGCTATGCTTAGTGTCATGCATCATGATTGCATGCTGTGCGATAGTCCGCTCCATTATTGTTGAGCACATCGCCAGTTACATGGATCTGCACACACCACCACTCATGGGTTAGTGGTCGATTCAGGAAGAGTGTGTTGCAGCAGGGACTTTGTTTGGCTCAGTTAGTCCGCTCATGGGTAGCGTGATGCAACGTGTTAGCCATCAGGGATTCCTCCCCGTCATCGTGTACCGGGAGTTGAGAGCATTGCGCTCCCAGCATATCGTCCACTCGGTCACTCATCAGGAGCAGTGACGACAGAGTGCACGGTTGTCACAGCCCTACCCACTCGGTCTCATCATTATGTGTGAGATGACTGACTGGCGTCTGGGGTGACCAGGATGCATCATTGGCATCATATGCATTTATGCATTTACTGCTTGTGTTTGTTGCACTTATATGTTGCATTTGGATGGATGCATATGTTTGACATGCATACAGGATTTATGACACTTCCGGTCTGACGACCTGATTATTCTGATAGGTGGCCCTGGTGACTACAGTACTCTTCAGCCCTTTTCTATTATGCATTACCTTCTTTTGATCAGGAGACTGTACTCCATAGTTATTACTATTTGTTATAGTTTACTATACATGTCAACTAGGTATCTGCTGAGTTGTTGAACTCACACCCGTGGACACTATCTTTTTCAGGTACTAGATTGTTTATGGAGACGCTTGGAGTATTCTGGCTGCCGGTCCCCACATCACATCCGAAGACATATCTACGTTTTTTTTGTGTATTTTTACTTCGGTATTTATAATTGGTGTAATTAGTGTTGTATTCCGATTTTATTTCTGGAGATGTTATATTGTTGTGTTGTGTAAGCCTAGCCGGCTAGCAGTTTTAGTTTTGGGTTGTACGTGTTGTCCTTTTCCGCTATGTTTTTGGTTTTAGTACAGCTGAGTAGGCTGTTAAATATATATATAACTGCGTGGTTGTTTATTTTGTTCCAGCCGAGTGGGCTGATTATGTAAACTGCGTGGTTGTGTGTATATTCCAGCCGCTTGTGGCTGATGTATATTTTGTATGTAGATTTGCCTCAGATTGTCACCCGTACAGGGGAGATGCTGCCGAAATTTCTTCAAACAGAGACTCCCTCGGGGCGTGACAATTTATTTGGTATCAGAGCTCGGCTTACGAGTCTTATTTTCCCGGTGTTTCAGATTTTGTGTTTTGGTCTTCTTGATGTGACTTTTCAGGTTTTGGGACCTGGCAGCAGCAAGACATCTCCAAGCTATAGGAGGTATGTTGGTATATTGTTATCCTACTATTTAGTTAGAGTATTCATTGTTGACTGTGATAGTTATGACACTTGCTATCTGTTATCTGTCTGATGTTGTAGTCATATTACATGTGAGCGGTTAACCACTGACAATGATCGACCTTAATAGAGATTGAGGGATTACAGTTTCTGGTGATTTTTCATATCATACACCAGTAGTTTTAGTTTCTGTTATTACTAGTTGGATAGCGGATTGAGGTACATACCTCTGCTATTATTAGTTGAGTAATGGATAATATCTATATCTTTATGTTGACCTAGCCAGTTGTATACCATTTTATTTTAGTAAATTTCATCAGTAAATATTTATTTACTCATGTTAGATCGGTCAGTAGAAGACTGATTTACATTTGTCAACTTGGGTTGTCATGGATCGATATACCTTTATGATTGTGGAGGATCATTTATGGGTTATTTGTGCTTAGTTATGTATCTATAGCACATTTAAGTAATGACTTGTACTGACGTGGAAAGGACTGAAATAATCATATATCGTTGTCGGCTCGACCAGTTTTAGAGGACCAATATATCCTATTCCATGAAGATTTTGACCATGGACTGTATATACCTAGTTGGATGACTTAGAAGGTGCATTGGGGTTTGTGACCCCGCTGATGTAAGGAAGTGTAGAGCTAATTGCTTAACACTTAGGAGATACAATTGTTACTAGTGTATAACTTGGAGAGTCATAGTAGGGTACGACATTAACTTGCAATGTTATAGTAGGGTACGACATTAACTTGCAATGTTATACCATGGCGTGTATATCTCTTTTGTCCGCTACTAGTTCCGTTGAACCTAGAGCAGGGTTGTTACTGAATGATTAGGCTGCTTTATTTTGGGCTGTCTATGATTGATGTATTCCTGCTTGATACATATGCAGGATTTTTGTTTAGGTATACCCGTAACCCATGAGTGTTGGTAGCATAGGGTTGGTCTCTTTGATTGAGCTAGTATGCTGATTTTGCATGTTTAGGTTGCATGTATATTATGATTGTTATGTGTTGTAGGAATCCTGTGGTTGACTGTCCATTTGCAAGTAGTATATGTATACATGTTCTGTTATGGTTTGTAGGTTCCTTGTGGATCATAGCTTTGTAGTTCGAAGTATGTATCTGAATGTATTATGGAAAGTATCTCGTCAATTTAATCTATGTTGTGGGATGTGTACATGAGTTTAGGTATTTTGCTTGATGTATCTTGTCGATTTAATCAGAGATGTGCTATGTGCAGATGTGTTCGGTGTAAGATTCGAGGTATTTTGTGGATTATATTTGATTTATGGATACACTTGGGTCTATTAGACTCTATTGGAAGTATTAAGTGATTATACTCAATTGGTATGTGTTGTGAGTATTATTAGATGTGTAATGACGATTATACTTAGGTTGATATATGCACACGGTTTTGGTATGCATTGTTGGAGGTGTTACGATGATTTATACCTATGTTGTGAGTATCTTTGGTGTGTATTAATTGGAGGATTATGTCGATCATACATATGTTGTGTATGCATGTGTGCCAGGTGTATTGTTGGTAGCAGCATGATGATTTTACCTATGTTGAATGCAGGATGTGGAGCGTCTGCATTATGTCATTGGTTGGATTACCCTGTCAACTAATTTTTTTTATCAGTGGGTGACTCACTACGATGTGGATAGATTTGACGATGGGTTTGATTTGATTACTAGATTGTGGTACCCTAGGCTACCCACAGTGATCTGTGGTAGAGCGACCCCATGTAGTCTCTGGCTAGATAGTTAGGTGCCTTGGGCACTTAGGTTTGTTTGTGGTAGAGCGTAGCTCCCACCTATCTTGGGTTGTTTGTGGTGGAGCGTAGCTCCCACATATTGCGGATTGCTTGTAGCGGAGCATTGCTCCCATGTTTATTGTGGATACATATTTTGGATTATTTGTGGTAGAGCGTTGCTCCCACATATGTGGTATTTCGTGTGATGGAGCATTGCTCTCACACTGGAGGATCTATTCTTTGGTGTTTTTGTTGTTGGTGATCAGATTTTCGACTTATTATTGGAGATCTTATGGTTAGGAATGTCTGTGATACGGACATTATGTATCTTGGTTTTACCATTAAGGCTTGCGGAGCCTTAGAGGTTTTCAGGGACTCGATGATTTTGGTATTCCTAGGATGTTTGGATCGGTTTCCATTGTCTTTGTTGACGATGTTGTGATCTATTTCGGATCCGCGGTGAGTTACGCATACTATTTTGCATAGTTCTAGAGATGTTTTGACGGAAACATCTATATGTGAAGATCAGTAGTGCGTATTTTGATTGTCTTTTGTGAGATGTTTTGGGACACACGGTCACCAGTAGGAGTATACCGTGGTTCCACAGGAGATAGAGGTTGTTACCGTTGAGGGTAGACAGAGTCTATACAGGAAGCACAACTTCCTCGGTTTGGCTCGATATTTCCGGAGATACGTTGAGGGTTTCTCTCGGATAGCTATGTCACTGACACGCCTGACCTGGAAAGGCGTGAAGTTCACTTGGACTGAGGATGACAAGACCAGCTTCTAGGAGCTGAAGCGGAGACTAGTGTCGGCTCCGATTTTGAATTTTTTTTACCTTATGGAGAGGACGGATATGTCCCTTGCACCGACGCATCTATTCAGGGTTTGAGCGCTGTTCTGATGCAGCACGATATGGTAGTCTCCTATGCTTTTCGTCGGTTGAAGGAGCATGAGAGGATCTACCCTGTACATGATCTGGGTGTTAGTTAGAGCCCTAGAGCCAATCATTTGATGATTGTATGGACTCATTGTATCATATTCTTGTATATTAATAAAGGCATTTGTTTGGTTATTATACTTATTTGTATTAGTGCCAAATAGACTAAGTATAATAGCGTCCTTGAGTAGAAGGTTCTTACCTATATCAATCGATTGGTTGAATCGATAGTGAGATGATATAGGGAACACTACTCTAAATCATTCCTAGTCGAGTATTAACATTCAGGGACAATGTTAATACAATAAGACTAGCATGTAGGTCAGCTCGATGACTTGATCTCACAAGTCATGGATATAGAGATATCAAGCTGACACATGGGTATGCATTAGAGAATGTATACTGAATGACCCGCCATGAGAAAGTATCATGGATCGTTATATGAGTGTCATATACTTTCTCATATGGCTATTAGTATGGCTATTAGTCCTTAGACCTGAAGTCACCATGGATCCCTACATAAGGAGTTATGTACTTTGGTTTCGTCAAACGTCACCCGTAACTGGGTGGACTATAAAGGCGATTACCGGGTATGTAACAAATTATGCAGAGGGATGTGAGTGATGTAGATGGGATCTATCCCTCCCATATGACGGGAGCGACATCAATATTCTTGATAGAGTGAGACCACTAAGTGCATGGCCATGCCCAAATGAGTCAACATGAGATGTTGAGCTCATTTGATTGAGTGAGTCTACTTGGGGTTCAAGATTTAGATTGATTAGAGGATGACACGGTCTATGCCTCATATTGATCAATCTAGATGTCTAAGATAGAAGAACACTTGTCATTATTTTGTGAGGAGTCACAATTGGTAGTCACAAGGTGATGTCGGATCTCGACATTCTTGTAACTTGGGTAGTAATGATGTGTTGCTAGATACCGCTCATTACTTATGCTCCTAAATGTGTTTAGGGCATTGCCAACGTTACAAGAACCTATAGGGTCACACACTAAGGACAATTAGATGGAGATTAGGTTCATATGATGAACCAAGAGGATTAAATTCATTTGATGAATCAAATTGGATTAAGAGTAATCCTAATTGGGCTAACTTGAGTTGGACTCAAGTTGATTCATGTATTCAATGAGTCTAATTTAGATTATGACTCATTAAATCAACTTAATTTAATGAATTAGATTCATTATATTAAGTTGGTTTGAATCAAATGGTTAGATTAGATCAACCATGGAAGAGATTTGGTCAAGTTTGACTTGACTTGAGAGGAAGTTTAAAAGTCAAGTTTGACTTGACTTTATGCCACCTCATTGGTGAGTTGGCATTGATGTGGACCAATGATGATGCACCACATCATCATGGTTGCCACCTCATGGAAGTTACAAAGCCATTTTCTTAATAACTTCACATTAATTGCATTTAATGGGGAGTTACACAAGGGAAGTGGCCGGCCACTTTGGTTTTGAATGGGAATTGATTTTTTTCATTCAAGTGTGTATCTTTTTCCTCCTTCCTCTCAAGCTCTCCCTCTCCCTCTCCTCCTTGTTTGGCCGAATCTCACTAAAGTGCTAGCACACCTTTGTGTGAGGTTTTTCTCCACCTACGTGTCCGTGTGGATACTTCTAGAGGACCGACGCTTGACGGTCTAGAGATCCGGCAACTCCTTGGATGAGCGGGAACGCGAAAGGGCACGCAACAAGGGTAAAGCTCTTAACATGTAGATCTAGGGGTAGATCTAAAAAGATATGTAAAAACTCGTACTCGGAATTTTCGTTCGGTTTTCCTTGCACGGATCTACGGCTATGGGTGATTCAGGGTTTCCGCGACGCGAAAAGCGGTTTTCGCGGCCCGAAAAACCCAACACTGGGCAAGTCGCCATTATTTTTGCCTTGAAGATTTGGCGGCATTATCTGTACGACATTACATTTGAGATTCTCACTGACCATAGAGTCTCAAATATCTGTTTTACTTAGAAGGAACCTAATCTTCGACAGAGGAGATGGATGGAATTCCTAAAGGATTTTGAGGGAGAGCTAATGTGGTTGCCGATGCACTTAGCAGGAAGTCTAAAGGGACTTTAGCTTACCACCGAATTGTGGTCATAGACTTGATACAAGATTTCTCCGTGTTGGGCCTTGAGGGGTAAGGACAGACAGAGCAGGGTACTCTGGTTACCATGGTTGCTCAGTCGTCGATCAAGACGGGGATTCGAGAGCCCTAGGCTGCTGATCAGTATTTGCAGTTTATTGGCAGTTAGATAGCTTCCGGGCAGCAGACCGAGTTTACACGAGACGAGGAGGATATTATATACTTCCGAGACAAATTATGCGTACCTCAGTCTCATCCGGTCTTACAGGAGCTACTTCAGGAAGCTCATCGCTCTCGATTTGCGATTCAACCAGGCGGGACCCGCATGTATCGAGATTTGAGGCGTTCTTACTGGTGGAACGGTATGAAGAAAGACATCGCGGAATTTGTAGCTAGATGTCTTGTCTGTCAGCAGTTGAAGGCTGAGCACCAGAGACCTGCTGGATTATTTCAGTGGATTCCTTTTCCTGAGTGGAAATGAGAACATATTATTATGGACTTTATGGTGGGTTTACCGAGGACACGACGAGGCCATGACACGATTTGGGTAATCATTAACCGATTAACCAAATCCGCGCACCCGTTAGCGATCCAGAAGACAGATTTCCTGGATTGATTGGCAGATCTGTTTTGCTGGGAGATCATCATACTACATGGTGTTCCTTTGAGTATCATTTCGGATAGAGATTCACGGTTTACATCTCGTTTCTGGCAGAGTCTGCAGCAGGCCTTGGGCATTCAGTTCTGTTTTAGTACAGCTTTCCATCCGCAGACAGATGGACAGTCAGAGCGGACCATACAGACTCTAGAGGATTTGCTGAGGTCACGTGTATTGGATTTTTGAGGCAGTTGGGTGGACCATTTGTCATTGGTAGAATTCGCCTACAACAACGATTTGCGTTCGGCTATCCGGATGCGACCGTTTGAAGCGAGGTATGGTAGGTCTTGTCAGACACCCACCCTCTGGGATGAGGTTGGGGAGGCCCAGTTATTGGGACCTCATAGAGCTCAGCAGGAGACAGAGTTGGTCCGTACCATAGGATGGAGGATGTTAGAGGCGCAGGACCGCCAGAAGAGTTATGCTGATCGGAGACGGAGACCCCTAGAGATCTTTACTGGTGACTATGTTTTTCTGCGAGTCTCACCCACGATAGGGGTGAAGAGATTTGACCTCGGAGGTAAACTAGCTCTGTGATATATTGGATCTTTCCAGAGCTTGGAGAAGATTGGAGCAGTAGCTTACCAGCTGACACTACCACCGTACCTAGTAGGCGTTCATGATGACACTTATGAGGAGATACGTAGCTGACCCAGTTCATGTACTATATGATATACCAGTTCCCTTTCAGCCTGGCGTTACCTAAGAGGAGATTCCGGTACGGATTCTCGACCGAAAAGAGCGTCAGTTGCGGAACAAGACTATCCGGCTGATTAAAGTCGGATGACAGAATCATTCATACGAGGAGGCTACTTGGGAGCTCGAGGATTCTATCCGAGCTCGATATCCCCATCTTTTCACTTGAGGTATGTGATTTTATTTACCGTTCAGCATTTATTATTGTTACCTGTTATTAGTACTTGTTGATGGTAGCTACTGAAATTTGGGGACCAAATTTTTATTAGTGGTGGAGAATGTAAAATACCGGAAAAATAGGGAATAATGATAAGGGAATTTTTCAGAATTTTTAGAAATTTTTTTGGAATTTTTCGGAGCTCGTATGGACGAATTTACGGGGATCAAAATTGGGCCCCGGGAAAGCCTATTTGGGCTACCCCATTTAGACGAGGAAAAGTTAAGTTTTTCCTCTTTCTTTTCTTTATTTCTTTTATTTTCTTTCTTACCTTCATTTTTCTCCCTTGCCGTTTCTTCCTCCTCACCGCGCCCGACACCCATCTGCCGTAACCGACGCCTGGCGGTTCCTTCCTCCCCTTCCTTCGCGTGCCTAGCGACACCTTTCTGATGTGCGTAGATTATATACTCTTTTATGCATACTTTGACGCACATCTACTTGTATTTCATTGACATAATCTATGTTTATTGCACCCTATTTCATTATAATGTCATACTTTCATTATATTCTGTTCGGAGATCTACTCTTTGCTTATTTTGATTGACAGGACGTGATTTGGAGTAAAAACAGAGTTTAAATGAAGTCTAGAGCTTCTAGAGTGACATGGGCATGCAAAACTATGTTTTCTTCATGTTCTGGCCGTGTAGGGGTCATGTTGGGGCCGTGTGAACCTCACACGGCCGTGTGAAGGCCGTGTGAGGTTTTCTGCACTGCAGACTGAAACTAAAATAGCCATAACTTTGTGCTCGGTTGAATATTTGGGCTGTTCTTTATACCAACTTGTAGATAACTTCAAGATCTACAACTTTGATGAAGACTTCAACAGGAGAAAACCCCATCTTGGTGGCCAAAAAGATGTTGCAATGAAACATAACTATTCAAAGCTAAGACAAAGGGTGTGCAAGGGCCATGCAAGGGGGTGTGAGCTGCACATGGCCATGTATGGCATCCAGTGCTGAAACCTTACATGGCCGTGTAAATCTACACGGCTGTGCAAAGGAAACAGAAGCAGAACCTCACATGACTGTGTTCCGCACACGGTCGTGTGAGGTTGGCAGAGAAGGAAGTGGTGCAGGCCGTGTGAGCCTCACACGGCCGTGCCACGGGGCCGTGTGGCACCCGTGTCAAGCCTATAAAAGGGGTTTTCTTCCCCTTTTCTCATATCTTGGGCTGGTCTTTGGCTTGGGGCTCTTCCCCATTGCTTGGGGAAGGGTTTTCCCCCTTGGGGGAATCCTAGATCTTCGATCCTTCGCCGATCCGTCCACCTCCGGAGCAAAGATTGCATCCAAGAAGACCGTTGCTACATGGATAAGCTTTCCCTTCTCTTCTCCTTATGTTTTGAGTTGTAGATAGCTTTATTTCTTGTCTCTTGATTGTAATTATCTTGCAATTGAGTATATCTCTAGATCTAGGATGTTGGAAGTATTTGTGATGAGATGAATGATGTAAAACTATGAAGACACCATGATTCTATTCAATGACTTGTTGATGCATTGTTCTTGTTTGATGTAATGTGATTGTATGCAAACCTTTGTGGATTTGTCATTTTCTTGTTTCCATGATATTGCCTTGTTTGTACCTATTTGATCTTGTGTGGAATATGGTGATTTGGCTTAATGACCATGCTTGATTGAATGTTTGGATTTCTTGTGGACTTTGTAAAGATAAACTCTCACTCGATCATCCGAGGGATCCACGTGGCAGGTGCAAGCCCGTGTAAGGACGTTTGAGAGATAATCTTGAAGAGGAAATAGGAATATTCAAGAGAGTAGGATGGATCTTGTGATTAGTTTCTTGTATCTTGATAGATTAATAAGTTGTGGGCTTCTATGTTGATATCCGAGGAAGGCATAGTAATAGGTGCGCTTCTGTGTAAGGACAACGTAGGTTCACGTCTAATTGTTCATATCTAGATACATTTCTCAGTCCTTAGCCGGTTATCTATTGCAAGAGAGAACCGGCAACTTTCTACAAGTGTTTGGCAATTGAGGGATAAGAATTGGTGAACCATTTACATTGAATAACATCACAAAGAAACCAAAATCCTAGTATCTATTCCCCTCCATTCACTACGCTCATTCTCTCCCTTCTTACTCTATTTCTTTTCTCTTCTATTTCTTATCCTAACATTTGTAAACCACTTTTCGATTGTCTAGATAATTCGCCGTGCGAAGTTAACTAATGCTTAATCAACAGTCCCTGTGGATACGATAATCTTTTATATTACTTGCGACATTTCCGTACACTTGCGGGGAGCGTAACACCATCCATGTCAGTCTTAGTTGATTAGCATATAAGTTACTCCAGACATTTTTCTTTTTCTTTTTGCATTTTCCTTCTTGTTTTCATTATGCATTTTTTTCCTGCAATTTAAATTCTGCATTTTTTTTTGTTACTTCTACATGTCTATCTTGTTTTGGCTATAATCATTTAGATGGACATGTATAAACTGATTACTAGATTGAAAGCTCTATTTCAAAAGTTTGACCAAATGTTTGTTGGGAACTCTAGTACTCTTTTCTGTGAATTTTTTTGTGCAACTGGTCATATATATGATAATTGTCCAATATTGCTTGACCGTCCATATAGAATGCATGTTGAAAGAAGGGGTGTTTTCTCTAACTTTAATCATAGGTCAGAGCAAAATTTTTGTAAAGCTTGCAATGAAATAGGCCATTCAATTGAGAGTTGCTACAAGCTATACAATTTGGGATTATCAATAGATGAACTCGATAGAAAGATAGATGAAATGGCTTCATCAAATTCACACACATATGGCTCTGACTCGAATGCCCCCCAATTTTCATCATTTATGGATAGAGTGTTGAAAGGTTTAGAGGAGGTTCTATCTATTCAAGCTGAATCACGCAAGGACATCAAGAAAATGCATGCTATACTTGATAGTATAGACTCAACAAATAATAGAATATCAGCTAATCTCGAGTCTATGATAAGAAAACGTTGTGATGAGCTTGAGGATCATGAATCTAAGATTTTGATAAAGGAGTGCATCACTTTAACTCCATTACCTCCTAATATTGAAGATCTAGAAGAACCTTCCCTTCCTACATCTGAATCAATTTATAGTCATGTTGTGGAGGGATGTGTAGGGATGACCCAAGAATCACTCCCCTTAATCACACAACCATTAGTCACTTTAGATGATGTAGGACATGAATTAGTTGAAGTTGAGAGTGTAGGGACTTGTGCAATAGAAGCTAAGTCTCAAGAATCACATCTTTTAGAAAGACTACCACTTGAGCCACGAAATTCCTTATCTAAATGTCAAACCATGCTTGATGACTTTCTTACATTAGTGATTGGTAAAAGTCAAATTTCAATTAATTTTTCTATCGTTACTAATCAATTCTTTTTTGAGCATGATGGTGGTAGGACATACGTTGCACAAGAGTCACAAGGTAAAGATAGTGTTGAACCTTTGAAGGAGAGCTTATTTGTTGAAAAACTGAGAACCCTTGGTAAGAAGGTTCTAAAATATCTTACCCCTCCAAGAGCGAGATTTCGATGAATCTAATGAGGTGGTCGAGCTAATGACCTTAAACAAGCGCTTCTTGGGAGGCAACCCAAGTTCATTTTCCTTGTTTTCTTTTATGTCTTTAGTTCTTTCTTTATAATAAACATGTATCCTCTACTTAATTTTTCTTGTCTATCTTATTTTTGTAGAATTCAAAGTTGTGGAGGAATGTGAGCATTGGAGAGAGGAGTATTTTTAAAACATGAATGTCAACCATTTGGAGCTCATCACTTGGTAACTTCTCTAAATTTCATGAATATTCTCCACATTGTTTTTAGTTTTCATTGGGACAATGAAAAGTTTAAGTCTAGGGGGATGCATTAGATGCATTTGATTTAGTTTAGTTTTTGCATAATAAATTTTTTGTTTTTGCTAGTTGCATCATTCATCATATCATGATTGTTTGTTCCTTAATGTAAAATATTAGCACGTTTGTTCTAGATTTATGTGGTTTATTGGTTACTTATGGTGCTAGTATGTTTAGTGATCTTTCTTTTTCTATCTATGATAGCATGAAGTGAGCAATGTGTTTACTATAAGAGTTTAAGTATTGACCTTGTTTTAGGACCTTTATACACTTTACCTAGTTTTGATGGTAGATAACTCTGAAAATAGTCATGATTCATAAAACTTGTTTAGTACTAGTGTTTTCATGGTGATTTCTCAAACTACATTTTGGTTACTGGATGATGCTCGAATCATGTCAACTCATTTGGAAAAATCAAAATATCCCAACATTTGTACTTATATGCATTTGTGTTCAAGTGTTGCATCTTGCAATCACTTTAAAAAAAAAAATGAAATGATGAAAAAAAATGAATAAGGGATATAAAAAACAGTTGTCGTGAGTGGAAATTAGCAAGTTACCCCTTTGAGACCGAGTTAGGTTACTGGGGAAATAACTGCTATATTTCTCTTGATATTGAGCACACCTTTGAGACCTTGGATAGATTGAGAAGGATGAACCAAGCGTGTGGCAGGTAAGTGTCTATCGTCGGAAGCATAAGGAACACAATTTTATGACGACTTGACTAGGCTTAGGGATTGAAACTTGATAAACATAGGTCACTTTCGCACTGAGCACGGAGGAGCACGGAGGACTACTATTTAGGTCATACTTAAACTACTTTTGTATCTTGCTCACCAATGAAATCATTTGAAAGGATTAGATTGACTTGCTAGAGATTATGATGCACTATTTAACCACATGAATCTAGATTGTGGGTTTTGCTTGAGGACAAGCAAAAGTTTAAGTCTGAGGGTGTGATGTGCGTAGATTATATACTCTTTTATGCATACTTTAACCCACATCTACTTGTATTTCATTGACATAATCTATGTTTATTGCACCCTATTTCATTAGAATGTCATACTTTCATTATATTCTGTTCGGAGATCTACTCTTTGCTTATTTTGATTGACAGGACGTGATTTGGAGTAAAAACAGAGTTTAAATGAAGTCTAGAGCTTCCAGAGTGACATGGGCATGCAAAACTATGTTTTCTTCATGTTCTGGCCGTGTAGAACTCACATGGGCGTGTTAAGGCCGTGTAGGGGTCATGTTGGGGCCGTGTGAACCTCACAGTGTGAGGTTTTCTGCACTGCAGACTGAAACTAAATTTGCCATAACTTTGTGCTCGGTTGGAGATTTGGGCTGTTCTTTATACCAAATTGTAGATACCTTCAATATCTACAACTTTGATGAAGACTTCAACGGGAGAAAACCCCATCTTGGTGGCCTAAAAGATGTTGCAATGAAACATAACTATTCAAAGCTAAGACAAAGGGTGTGCAAGGGTCATGCAAGGGGGTGTGAGCTGCACACGGCCATGTATGGCATCCAGTGCTGATACCTTACATGACCGTGTAAATCTACACGACCGTGCAAAGGAAACAGAAGCAGAACCTCACATGACCGTGTTCCGCACACGACCGTGTGAGGTTGGCAGAGAAGGAAGTGGTGCAGGCCGTGTGAGCCTCACACGGTCGTGCCACGGGGCCGTGTGGCACCCGTGCCAAGCCTATAAAAGGGGTTTTCTTCCCCTTTTCTCATATCTTGGGCTGGTCTTTGGCTTGGGGCTCTTCCCCATTGCTTGGGGAAGGGTTTTCCCCCTTGGGGGAACCCTAGATCTTCGATCCTTCGCCGATCCGTCCACCTCCGGAGCAAAGATTGCATCCAAGAAGACCGGTTCTACATGGATAAGCTTTCCCTTCTCTTCTCCTTATGTTTTGAGTTGTAGATAGCTTTATTTCTTGTCTCTTGATTGTAATTATCTTGCAATGGAGTAGATCTGTAGATCTAGGATGTAGGAAGTATTTGTGATGAGATGAATGATGTAAAACTATGAAGACACCATGATTCTATTCAATGACTTGTTGATGCATTGTTCTTGTTTGATGTAATGTGATTGTATGCAAACCTTTGTGGATTTGTCATTTTCTTGTTTCCATGATATTGCCTTGTTTGTACCTATTTGATCTTGTGTGGAATATGGTGATTTGGCTTAATGACCATGCTTGATTGAATGTTTGGATTTCTTGTGGACTTTGTAAAGATAAACTCTCAGTCGCTCATCCGAGGGATCCACGTGACAGGTGCAAGCCCGTGTAAGGACGTTTGAGAGATAATCTTGAAGAGGAAATAGGAATATTCAAGAGAGTAGGATGGATCTTGTGATTAGTTTCTTGTATCTTGATAGATTAATAAGTTGTGGGATTCTATGTTGATATCCGAGGAAGGCATAGTAATAGGTGCGCTTCTGTGTAACGACAACGTAGGTTCACGTCTAATTGATCATATCTAGATACATTTCTCAGTCCTTAGCCGGTTATCTATTGCAAGAGAGAACCGGCAACTTTCTATAAGTGTTTGACAATTGAGGGATAAGAATTGGTGAACCATTTACATTGAATAACATCACAAAGAAACCAAAATCCTAGTATCTATTCCCCTCCATTCACTACGCTCATTCTCTCCCTTCTTACTCTCTTTCTTTTCTCTTCTATTTCTTATCCTAACATTTGTAAACCACTTTTCGATTGTCTAGATAATTCGCCGTGCGAAGTTAACTAATGCTTAATCAATAGTCCCTGTGGATACGATAATCTTTTATATTACTTGCGACATTTCCGTACACTTGCGGGGAGCGTAACACTTTCCCCTCTGCGATCGAGCCCTCCTCTTCATCTTCTCCTCTTCTTCGACCGCTGACTAGTGCTGCCGACGCCTGTGCCCTAGCACCGCCGGTTGCCACTCCACCTCAGTCCTAGAGCCGGTCTCTTCTTCCTTTCCGAGTCGCAGCGGATGGCATCACCACTTGAGGCCGAAGGGAGCAGCGCTGACACCCCTACCGCCGCTTCTCTACAGTGCCGACCTTACCCTGTGCCCTAGCCGTTTCCTGCTTGCTACTGGTTTCTGATGCAGCCACTGCTTGGCATCGCTGTCACCGGAAGAGAGTAGTCTCAAGCTTCCATCGGGACCAAAAGGTAGAGAATTTTTCCAAATTGAGTCACTACATACACCGTAAGTTCATCTGTTCATATTGTCTACCAACAGGAAGGCAACTAGGAATCGAAGTGCATTATGTCAAATTCTGCCATTTTAAGCATATAGTGCTAGTGCATTGATTTGTGTTTGCTTCTGAAGAATTGTTAGACTTTTGGTCTACATGTTAGTTTGCATTAGCAATTGGTTGAAGCATCATATTGTTTCCTTTTTGGATTTGGGCAGTGAAGAGGTGTCCGAAAAGAGCTGTGGTGTTTCAAGCTACAGTTACATTCTTCCAGTAGCCTCTCCTTTCCGGCAGCAATTCTTTTTGGGCCAAGGATTAAGCTAAGAAGTAAGGTAAGGGTTTGGTGTATGGATTGAGTTGGCACGCTCTTGATACATGTTGTTTTAGGTATGAATTGATACATATATGATTGGATTTGGATTTAGGTTAGTTTCTCGGGGATATGATTTAGCTAATTAATTTATATGTAATTAGCTAAATCCATATATCATGTTGTTACAGGACTGTGATTCGAGATGGGCGTTTCGGCATTGGGTTGGTTCGATTCGATCTATATCGGAGGCGGGTACCTTGACTTATCTTTTTGATATGTCTTGTTGATATGTCTAGTAGATTATAGCCTTTAGTAATAATTATGTTCGTCCTTGTTTCGGTACGTCACTACCGGATACTCGTCACATGCTTGTTTGCTCACCTGTTATGCATTTTTACGCTAGTACCCATATGATTATATATATGCTCAGTGAGGTAGTGACATACCATGCTTGTTATGTTCAGGACCTAGGGTTTTGATATCTTATCTGACCTGTGTACTTTAGATCTTCGTATTTGACCATCGATATTACGGTACTCATTTTATATAGATGGATATGGTTATGCTGATCAGTTTATTGCTATGCTTAGTGGCATGCATCATGATTGCATGCTGTGCGATAGTCCGCTCCATTATTGTTGAGCACATCGCCAGTTACATGGATCTGCACACACCACCACTCATGGGTTAGTGGTCGATTCAGGAAGAGTGTGTTGCAGCAGGGACTTTGTTTGGCTCCGTTAGTCCGCTCATGGGTAGCGTGATGCAACGTGTTAGCCATCAGGGATTCCTCCCCGTCATCGTGTACCGGGAGTTGAGAGCATTGCGCTCCCACATTTATGATTTTGGGTAGGAGGATAGGTGTACTCCGACAGCATCCCGTCCACTCGGTCACTCATCAGGAGCAGTGACGACAGAGTGCACGGTTGTCACAGCCCTACCCACTCGGTCTCACCATTGTGTGTGAGATGACTGACTGGCGTCATGGGTGACCAGGACGCATCATTGGCATCATATGCATTTATGCATTTACTGCTTGTGTTTGCTGCACTTATATGCTGCATTTGGATGGATGCATATGTTTGACATGCATACAGGATTTATGACACTTCGGGTCTGACGACCTGATTATTCTGATAGGTGGCCCTGGTGAGTACAGTACTCTTCAGCCCTTTTCTATTATACATTACCTTCTTTTGATCAGGAGACTGTACTCCATAGTTATTACTATTTGTTATAGTTTACTATACATGTCAACTAGGTATCTGCTGAGTTGTTGAACTCACACCCGTAGACACTATCTTTTTCAGGTACTAGATTGTTTATGGAGACGCTTGGAGTATTCTGGCTGCCGGTCCCCACATCACATCCGAAGACATGTCTACGTTTTTTTGTGTGTTTTTACTTCGGTATTTATAATTGGTGTAATTAGTGTTGTATTCCGATTTTGTTTCTGGAGATGTTATATTGTTGTGTTGTGTAAGCCTAGCCGGCTAGCAGTTTTAGTTTTGGGTTGTATGTGTTGTCGTTTTCCGCTGTGTTTTTGGTTTTAGTACAGCTGAGTAGGCTGTTAAATATATATATAACTGCGTGGTTGTTTATTTTGTTCCAGCCGAGTGGGATGATGATATAAACTGCGTGGTTGTGTGTATATTCCAGCCGCTTGTGGCTGATGCATATTTTGTATGTAGATTTGCCTCAGATTGTCACCCGTACAGGGGAGATGCTGCCGAAATTTCTTCGAACGGAGACTCCCTCGGGCGTGACACCTTGATTCCCTAGGTCTCACTGAGTAGTGTTTGCAAGAACCAGTCAATTATGGTTAACGTACAGTCCAGTCCTTTCATCTCATATATCTAGTCGAATCTACAACTATTGGTACATCGAGGATTTTATATTGATTCGACAACAATGTGATATATCTTATAGTGATATCGCATGTGTAATTAGGAAACTCCTTTCCTAAAGTACATCTTACAGCTCTAATCAAAGACTTCATACACTATAAAATAATATATTACATAGGATATCCACACCTGTGGGCGTGTTGTGAATCCCCGACTACAATATACTAACTCATATATATTTCGTTACTACACCCAATCTTACCACCTAGTGACCCTAATAGAGTTGGTAAATGAGTAAAAGTGTAGTCCCGACATATAGAGTCTTAGTGTTGTTTGGGGTCATAAGAACTACTAGTGTACAACTACAACCAAAGACTTGTCCACTCAATAATTGATAACCACTTGGAAAGTCTATGTGAAGGATGTTCGTTGAACTCATCATATGATCACCCATCTGTATGTTTGAACATCTCTATGTCCTTACTAATGAAATATGGTACATTACATCACATATGCTAGTCTCTAGCTTAAGCAGCCTTTTATCCTTGTTTATTAGGCGACCCAATCGACTAGGAATAAGTTTAGAATATACAGTGAATATTGATGTATTTCATGATGACCATCTATGTACCATCACATCTCACTATAGTATATTCAAGGACTTTATCTATGCATATAGCATGGGTATAATGATAAAGTAATGCCAAACTGAATTGAATTATATTAAAATAAAGGTTGTTTATTTACAAGAGTCAATAAAGCCCTCGCCAACAGTTGGCTTTACAGGGCACCTACTCTAACAAACTCTAACTTACCCTAATGCCAACTACATACTATTTTTAAGCCCATCAATTCATGATATTTTTCAAAAGAAGGTTCTAGTAAGGGATTTGTAAGTGGATCAACAATATTATCTACAGAGGGAACTTTCTTAACTATAATGTTACCTCTTCCCACAATCTCTCGGATGATATGGAACTTTCTTAGTATATGTTTGGATCGATGATGAGATCTTGGTTCCTTTACTTGTGCAATGGCACCAGTGTTGTCACAGTGAACCGATACTGGATCAACTCCATTTGGAATAATACTCAGCTCTTGGATGAAATTTCTAATCCAAATTACCTCCTTTGCTGCTTTTGAAGCTGCAATGTATTCTGCCTCTGTGGTGGAATCCGTAATTGTGTCTTGTTTGGAACTCTTCCAAGACACTGCACTACCATTCAATATGAATACATATCCAGAGGTTGATTTTGAATCATCCACATCTGATTGGAAGCTAGTGTAACACCCATAAATTTCCTCTCTTCCAAAAGAGCAAAAAAAAAAAAAAATAGAAGAAAAGAAAAGAAATAAAAAATATATATATAAATGGCCCGGGCTAGGATTTGAACCCTAGAACATCAATCTAAGATTGGTTTAAGTAGCCATTAGGGTGGTGGTAAAACATCACATTAGAAATAGGAAATTATTCATTATATGTAGATTATGTGTGAAGAGATGCTTCAACTTCCACTTAGTATAAAAGGGAATAGAAGAGACCAAAACCTAACTTTTCATTTTCCTCTTCTCCTCTCTAGCTGAAACTTCCTCTTCCCCTTTTTTAGTTTTTGGCCAAGAACCTTAGGGTTCCAAGTTTCTAAGTTCTTAAAGAGGAGAATCTAGGAGGAGAGTTTTCACAAGGATTAGTATGCACGTGAAGAGTGACTTGGAGATTAAGGCATACAAGAGAGGATTGTCTTTCCTACATCCTATAATAGCAAGATATAGTGAAAGGATGTAAGTACTACTCACCTGCAGTATGATTTGCTTCGATGATGCAAGTTGTGATATGTTTTATGTATGTTAAGAAGATACATGTTGTGATATATTTTATGCATGTTAAAAAAGATACATGTTATGATTGTAAGAGACCCTCTAAAGTTTTGGGATTAAGAGCATGTTTGGAGTATCTTGAATTGCTTTCCGTTTAATTTTGGGGCTAAAATGCATATTCAAGTGCCCTAAAGTGCTTCCCTATAAGTGTGGGGGATTAAGCACACATAAGATGCTTGTTTAAATGACAAGGAAGTGCGAGTATAAGAAAGCAATATTTAAAGAAAGTATTTTACTTTAAAGTGGCATGTACTGGACACAAGGTCCATGGGTGGGCTCCTAGATCGCCTAGTAGTACCTTAATAGATTCGGTATTAGCTACCTCAAATCTTATTAAGGATACGCGCAAAGTGGTACAATGCCGGGCCCAAGCAAGTTTATTATTATTTTCACTAGTTATGTAATATAAAGTTTTCAAAATTCGTTGTTTGTCTTAGTGGAAGCCTTCCTAAGTTTGAGAACTTGAGGTATAAAGTGTAGCATTGATGAACTCTATAATATGACAAGACTTATATTTCCATTACATGTTTACATTACTAGCATGGTTTTAAGTTGATGTTTTACATGATAAACCTATTTAAAAATGCATGTCATGTACATATTTCTGAATTATGCGTTTTAGTGTGAATTACAGTCAAGTGCAAGTTTTGTGTTTTCCCCAAGCAGTTTTGAAAAGCATGTTCCCTTTTTAATGCTTGTTTTGTGAGTAGATGGTACTTACTGAGCATTCACTTATAGATTTGCATTTCCTTATACTGCAGATAAAGGTAAAGGAAATCTCGAGTAAGAGGAGGCAGCAGGAGCGGTGTTTTGTGTGTGTGTGACGGAACAGTGGAAGAAGATCTTGGAACTTGCTAATGCATGGAAGGTGTTAGATCTTGGTGTTGATGTATTTTCTTATCTCCGCTCTGTAAAAAAAAAAAAGAAATACTACAAAGAGTTGTTTATGATGAATTTATCAGTTTGGCAGTAATTAGAGTGGAAAAGAGGGAAGATCTAGGGTCTCACCAAAGGGGAGGACCCCTCTTCAAGCAATGGAAGAGAACCCTAACCCAAGGATGAGTACAAAGGGGAGAACAACCCCTTTTGTAAAGCAGGGTGTGACCCCCACACGGCCCGTGACACGGCCGTGTAGATTCACACAGCCCCGGACCCCTTCCTCTCGGCCAAGGTGATCCAGCCGTGTGACCTTCACACGGTCGTGCCCTGCGCCAACAGGGAACGCCTTACACGGCCGTGTGACACACACGACCGTGCTAAATTTCAGCCTCGGCAAGGCAACACTGCCGGTCAACACCACACAACCATGTCATGTTCCTTCTCGGGTAAGGCTACATGGTCGGTCATCACCACACGACCATGTCATATTCCTTCTCGGGTAAGGCTACACGGCCGGTTATTGTTAGGATCTTCGGATGGCTAGAGAGGGGGGTGTGAATAGCCTCCTCTAAAAGCTTAAGGAATTTCTTCCTACAAATCGTTAGCGCAGCGGAAATATACTAACGAAAATATAATACAAGAAAAAGAAAGACAAGCACCACTAACACCAGTATGTACGAGGTTCGGGGATAACTTGCCCCTACTCCTCGGCGTGTCCGTAAGGTGGACAATTCCTTGATCTTTCGGTAGATCATACCCCGGATAGATTCCGGCTAAAGATTTCCTCCTTCTCAGTGGAGATATGTAAATGAAGCACAAGACTTACAATGATCAGTGGCTAGAAAGAATGAAGAATATGCTCACAGCCACACGAAGACGATAGTAAAAGCAGAGCGCAAGAAGGAAAACATCTTCTCAGCCAAGAGCTCAAAAAACATTAGCACTTGCTTGATCGACCGACCGTTTTATCTCTTCATCCTTCTTCTTATGCCTCTGCTTTTCCACTGTGTTCAGCCTGTACTGAATCGCTGTCAACCTGCATCGAATCGCTGCTGCAAGCTAAGGCGTCGCCAATCACTCTTCCTTCTCATCTGGTTCTCTGAACTCACACCAATAGAACCCATGTTCTTCGCAGGTGTCTCTGAGCTCGAACCAATAAGCAGGAGTCAAGCTGACTGCCAACTGATCGCAGCCAGATCGCAGCCAGTAAACGTTGATGCTCTAATTGCAACGAAACACAGTAGAAAGAACACTTTGTCTTATTCTCCTGATGGAGTTTAATTTGAATTTAAGCATTGACATGATACCTACAACCTGCAAATTAAAAAGCTCACAGCAGATGGTTAAATCAGAAGAATCAGAAGTTGTAGAGAAACAGCAGAAACTACAGACATTATCGTGGATCGGTCAGCAGACCGATCCACATCCTTTTTGACCGATCAGGCCATAGCCTGATCGGTCCTGGAAGGCTCTGATCGGTCTGTGGACCGATCACGCTATAGGTGGATCGGTCCACAGACCGATCCCCCTATCCTTTCTCCCGAACTCCGTTGCTTCCTGATCGGTCTACAGACCGATCAGTAATTCTCGGTGAGTTAACAGAGAGTTACTGATCGGTTACTGATCGGTCTGGTGACCAATCAGATAATCATAGTATCACTGGAACAGTCAACAGACCGATCCAATGCCTATGTAGGTTTAGAGCTTCCCAGCCCTAAACCCTAAAGCCTTCCTGGTCTAGAGAACGAGCTACCGAGCCCTCTCCGACTTCCACGTCCGGTCCAGAAAATGAGCTCCCGAGCCCTCTCTGACCTAGTCTGGAGAACGAGCTACAGCTCCGACTTCGTCCAGTCCAGAGAACGAGCTACCGAGCCCTCTCTGACCTAGTCCTGAGAATGAGCTACCAAGCCCTCTCCGACTTTGTGTGGTCTAGAGAACGAGCTACCGAGCCCTCTCTGACCTAGTCCGGAGAACGAGCTACCGAGCCCTCTCCGACTTCGTGTGGTCCAGAGAACGAGCTACCGAACCCTCTCTGACCTAGTCCGGAGAACGAGCTTCCGAGCCCTCTCCGACTTCGTGTGCCAAGTTTCCATACTTGGACTTTTCCCTCCCACCTGATCAACCTTGATCAAAAATCAATCTGAGTTTAATTAATATCTGATACAAACTTAAATTAGTGTCAACATCAAAACAACAGCCAGGTCAGACTGTATCAACAATCTCCCCCTTTTTGTTATTTGACAACATGATTTAAGTTTAGATCAGAAATGCTCATATTTCCATAATTTTAAGGGAATCAAGATCCTCCCTCTAAGACAGATACAACACTATGTAAGGAAGTCAATAATCCTCAAGGTTATCCTCTCCCCTAAAATCAAAACTTCATTCAACTCTAAACTTAGTTATCTTCTCCCCCTTTGTCAAACACCAAAAAGGGCTCCCCCTTTACCCATACTGTCTCTTTCTTAATCCACATAGAATTCTCTCTAACTGTATTATCGGACAGTAAATAAGAGACAATTAAGATATGGCATATGAAAAGCATATAAATAGCCAATAAGAACTGAAACATAAAGAGAAGCAAGTAATAGAAAAACGAGTAGCATAAATATATGAAAACAGCTAATATCCAAGTCAGACACATGTATCTATCAAACAGTATCCGAAATATAGACAATCAAAATGACCAACATAAAATAAGGTGTATCAATCAACATCCTCAATATGAGGAGCATCATCATCATCAACTGGAGGAATGAGTCCCTGAGGAGGCATGCCGCTGCTCGAGGGTGGATAGCACGAGAAATACTATGGAGGTGGGTAGCTGGCCATCCATCCCAGAAGCAACTGCTGCGTCGCCAAATGCTGACTGCGTAGATCATCGTAACGCTGGTCAATCCGAACGCGCAGCCCATGGAGCTCAGCAGCCAACAGCTCATCGTGCTGATCGATGCGGCTCTCCAGCTCAGCGATCTTCCATCGCAGATCAGGATCTGCCTCTCCATACTCAGCAGCAGCAGGAGGAGGAGCAGCAACAGGAGCAGCATCAACCTGTCGTGGAGGTGCTCGTGGTAAGTCACCCAGTGCTCTCCCGTCCTTCCAACGAACCTCCTCATACTGTCCTATGATGCCAAACTTGGAAAATGCACGTTTTCCAAGTCTGCAGTCCTGCCTCACCATCTTGACTATCCTTCCCTTGGAGACATCAATCTGTAGGGTCTCAAGCCAATCCGTAATTATATGCCCATAAGGCATATAAACGGTGAAGCTGTTAGGCTCACTATAGGAGAAGATAGACGAATAAATGCTCGACATGATGTCAAAATCAAGACGCCGACGTAATCCATAAAGCATCAAACAGTGATATGGTCGGATCTCTGACAAGGGTTTAGATGTGATTGGCAGAAGGCAATTTGTGACAATCTTAAAGAGAATGTAATCTGGGGCAGATAGTCTCAGAGCTGCAAATGTAGGAAAATCAACATCTAACTCATCTTGTCCACCCGGTCTAGGATGTCCGAAGAAATACTCATAAATGGAGTCAGATGAGACATCAAAGGGAGAAGGTAAGGGGTCTGGTAAATCAGGATATATAGAAAAGACATTTCCTGAACACCTCTGGCAAGATAGATAATCAAAGAAGGTCGAGAAATTGAAATCAATAGTCTGCTTAGCAACTCTAGTTTTATAATTAACATCATTAGTTTGATGAAGATTATTATAAAACTCAGATACTAAGTCATAATTGATGTCCCGTTCTAAATAGACTAGAGAATCAAGTTTGTAATAGGCAAGTATTTCCGACACAGATGGACAAAATTCATCCATGAATTTTCGATCCACAGACCTATAAGGAAGCAGTTTGAAGGTTCTTTGTTGAAAGTCTTGTTCAAAGTGATGGTTTGGAAATCTTCCAGAAACGGATGGTTGAGGTCGGGAGGGAGCCTTAGATTTAGATTTCTCAGTTGACGACTTAGAAGTTCCCTCACAAACTTGTTTCTTCTTAAAGGTTAAAAATGTGATACGGACGGGGCAAACAGGTGAGCACGGAAGCCATCAACAACCGAGAACCAAGTCAAATTACAAAGATACGGTGAGAAATGAAAATGAAGTGCCAAAATGAGTAGAGCTCGGGAAGAATGGAGTTACCTTGGTGCCATTTATGTATCTTTCAGAGAACGGAGAGAAGAGTTGAGGCGTAGGGGAGGTGTCGGCTAGGGCTTCGGCGTGCAATGGGAAGGGAAGGGATCGGGAAGAGTTAAGATAGATGGGTGATCGATCCAGGTGTTGATATGATCGGACGACTGTCCGATCAGGAGAGATCCTGACTGATCAGGGAACCTCATGATCGGTCAGGGAATACCCTGATCGGTCGGTGGACCGATCAGGAAGCCTCCTTGCGTACCAGAATGACCTGATCGGTCCCTGGACCGATCAGTAAACAAACAGAGAGTTCTGGATCGGTCGACAGACCGATCCAGACTCTCCTGATCGGACTGTAGACCGATCAATGTCAGACAAATTGAAAATTCTCCAGGAATTTCAGTAACTGAAATTCGTAGAAATTTTCTATCGAAAAATTCTGAAGATTCAGAACTCAAGAAGTTCAGAAACTTCCAAATTCAGAACCTCCTAGAACCTGAAGAATCTACAAACATAAATATTTCCGAAAGATGAGCTCTTACGGTCTGAAATTGTTGTGAACCGGAAAGTTCCAAACATTTAAAAACTCAGACCAACTCCAAACGCATAGAGTTCAGACATTTTGAACCTTAAGGTTTCAAAACCATAAAAACTTCTGAAACTATGATCTATAGTGAACCAAGGTTTCATGCTACCTGGTTCAAAACACATCCTTGCTATGATCAGTTTCGAGTTTGTCATATCCAAATTGCTATCATTACCTCAACAACTTGTCCTATTTTCAATCAAAATCATGAAAGGTATCGATCAAAAATATCAATCAACACATCAACCAAAGTTAGATAATTTCTAGGTAAAGGTCCAACCAAGTTTCCTTGGTTGGAATATATGAGTAAGATCTAGGAACCAAATACACATGAATTATGTAATGGTCTTCCCCATACTCGATTTATGTCTCTTCAACCTAATTATTCAAGGGATGCATGACATTTTGAATAATTTGGCTGATCCTAGCATCTCACCCCATTTCTAGCAAACAAAAATAATTTGTTAAACCTTATAGTTTGTGTGAGATGTCCCCAAGTTGTCCAAATTAATTTCCCAATTTCTCTTGTCGTTTTAATTGTCCTTATTGATCATGATGAAGTCCTAATGGCCTATTGAGCCAAACACATTCCCAATTCTCTCCTTAAATGACTAAATTCATTTTCCGGAAGGGGTTTGGTGAAAATATCGGCTAGGTTTGATTTTGACTCAACATATGTGAGCGCAATGTCTCCCCTAGCTATGTTATCTCTAATGAAGTGATGACGCACTTCAATGTGTTTGGTCCTTGAATGATGGACTGGATTTTTCGTTAGGTTTATTGTGCTGATGTTGTCACACAACACTTGCACTCCCTTATATGAAAGCCCATAATCTTCTAGGGCGTGGATCATCCACAACAATTTTGATACACTCTCTCCCATGGCAATGTATTCAGCCTCGATCGTGGAGAGAGCAACGCAATGTTGCTTCCAACTTGACCAACTAACCAATGATGAACCTAAAAATTGGCAACCCCCACTAGTGCTTTTCCGATCCAATTTGCACCCAGCATAATCGGAGTCGGTATAACCTATCAAATCAAAAGACTCAGTACGAGGGTACCAGAGACCTACTCTAATTGTGCCCTTAAGGTATCTCAGGATTCTCTTAACTGTAATTAAATGAGATTCCTTGGAACAGATTTGATATCTAGCGCACATGCCCACAGCAAAAAGTATGTCCGGTCGACTAGCTGTGAGATATAGAAGACTACCGATCATGCTTCTATATTGCGTTAGATCAACTGGTTTTCCATTCTCATCATTGTCAAGGCGAGTGTTTATCGCCATTGGAGTGGATACTTCCTTAGAGTCACTCATTTTGAATTTCTTGAGCATCTCTTGAGTGTATTTTGTCTGATGGACATAAATGCCATCTCGAGTTTGTTTGATTTCAAGTCCAAGGAAGAATGTCAATTCTCCCACCAGACTCATCTCAAACTCACTTTCCATGTGAGTGATAAATTCATTCAAATAACCCTTGTTATTTGAGCCACAAATTATGTCATCGACATACACCTGGGCTACAAATATGTTTTCACCATCTCTACGCAGAAATAGTGTTGGATCTATTTGACCTCTTACAAAACCATTTTCTAGTAAGTAAGTTGACAACCTTTCGTACCAAACTCGAGGTGCTTGTTTAAGCCCATAAAGAGCTTTCTTGAGCTTGTACACATGGTTTGGAGCTTCAGTATTCATAAACCCCGGTGGTTGTTCAACAAAGACCTCTTTTTTAATGAAACTGTTTAAGAAGGCCGATTTAACATCCATTTGATAGAGCTTGAAGCCTCTATGTGCAGCAAAAGCTAGCATTAAACGAATAGACTCTAATCGGGCCACGGGAGCATAAGTCTCATCATAATCGAGGCCTTCGACCTGACTATAGCCCTTGGCTACAAGTCTTGCCTTGTTTCTTACGACTTCTCCCTTTTGATTTAACTTATTTTTGAAGACCCATTTGGTTCCAATAATGGTGGTCTTCTTAGATCTAGGAACTAAGTCCCACACTTGGCTCCTTTCAAATTGAACTAACTCATCTTGCATAGCTATGATCCAGTCAAGATCGTGCAATGCCTCACCAACTAATTTTGATTCGATTTCTGAGATCAAGGTGACCTCATTAGACTCATTTCTAAAGAATGATCTAGTCCTAACCCCTTGTTGGATGTCTCCAACAATCTGGTCTTGGGGATGACTAGACGCTATCCTAGATTGCCTTGGTGTTGGCGGTGTCTCATGAGTGGTCTCACTAGGCACAAGCAAGGACTCAGTATCAGACAAGAGATCAGCCTGAGCCCTTTGTTGCCTTTGCTCATCATCATCGGAGTCAACTTCGACTCTTTCTATATTTTGATCATTCAAACTTAGACTTCTAAGTTCAAATTGAATTTCTCCTACATCCCTCGATTGATCATTTGATTTAGGGATTTCTTCAAATGCTACATCCGAGAACTCTTCAATCAATTTAGTCCTATTGTTGTAGACTCGGTAGGCTTTGCTGATGAGGGAGTACCCGACAAGTATTCCTTTATCAGCCTTAGCCGTGAACTTTCCAAGATGATCCTTGGTGTTCAAGATAAACACCTTACAACCAAACACCTTAAGATGTTTAATTGTAGGGGGTTTCCCAAACCAAAGTTCATGGGGAGTCTTTCCTAAAAACCTATGTATCAAGATTCGGTTTTGCACATAGCAAGCTGTATTTATAGCTTCTGTCCATAAGTAGCTCGGTAGTGAGTACTCATTGAGCATGCTTCGTGCAGCCTCTTGCAAGACTCGATTCTTTCTCTCCACAACCCCATTTTACTGTGGGGTCCTTGGAGTAGAGAACTCATGCCTATATCCTTTTTCTTGACAAAATTCTAAAAATCTATGGTTTTGAAATTCTCCACCATGATCACTTCTAATTGTTTTAATTGTTGTTGATTTTTCATTTTCAGTTCTTCTACAAAAAGAAACAAAAATATCTATGGTTTGATCCTTATTTTTCAAAAAGAAAGTCCATGTACATCTAGTAAAATCATCAATGATTACTAAGCAGTATCTACTTCCATTCAATGAAATGACATTACTGCAATCAAATAAATCCATATGCAATAAATCTAAAGCAGTAGATGTACTTACAGCACTTTTACCTTTATGAGACGCTTTTGTTTGCTTACCCTTTTGACATGCATCACATAATTTTATCTTTTGGTACTTGATGCTTGGTAGGCCTCGCACTAATCCTTTGTTGGCTAGCTTTCGAATATTCTTCATGTTCATATGGGCCAACCTCCTATGCCAAAGCCATGATTCTTCTTCTTTTGACATGAAACACTTAGCAGAGGCATTAGTAGCACTTTTAAAAGATACTTGATAAATGTTATCTACCCTTGTGCCTACTAGTACCGTGTCAAGTGTGTCAATGTGTTTGACCATACATTCACTTGAATGAAACTCAATTGTGTAACCCGTATCACACAATTGGCTGACACATAGGAGATTAAAGGTCATCCCCTTGACTAGAAGGACATTCTTGATTTGGAGACATTCGGATATATGAATGTCTCCAACTTCTATAACCTTAAGACTACCATTATTACCAAATGTCACATTACCTCTATTTTTATTTTGAAGGGTAGTAAAGAGTGACTTGTCCCCGGTTATGTGCTTGGAGCATCCGCTATCAACAAACCAAGCTGATAGATGCTCCCCCTTGACCAATGCCTACAAGACACGAAAGATAGACGTTTTAGGTACCCAAATCTTGGGACCTAATGCATCTACAATGAAAGACCTAGGAACCCATGCCTTGGTCACAACCTTCCTAGTCTCATGAACCCTAGAAGTATGTGATCTATGAAATTGGGTTCTAGACACTAGCGAAATGAAACTAGACTCCTTAGGTTGATATCCTAACCCAGCCTTGTTGTAGACCGCCCTTTGGGCATTTAGAATCATATCTAAGGTCTTAGAGCTAGTTGAGAATTTTCCAAGCATTTTCTTGAGTTTCTCAACTTCACCCTTTAAGGCTTTGTTTTCATCCTCAAGGGCCTCTTGATATAGGTCATCAACCTCATCTTCCCTAAGAGCCCTCAAGTGCTCTACTTCATCTTTTAATGATTTAATTTGAGTTTTTGATTTCTTAAGCAAAGTAGATAAATGTGCAATGGTTTTATAACATTTTTCTAAATGAGGAGAAGTTACCTCTTCATCATCCGAAGATGATGAACCCGCGGCTGAGGTATCACTCGTGTCACCATCACTCCCGGAATCCGGTTCCTCCCTTGCCATGAACGCTAATTGACGTGTGCTTTTCTCCTTCTTCTCTTCCTCCGATGAGCTTGAGGAGGATTCATCCCAAGTAGCTTTGAGAGCTTTCTTCTTCTTGGCCCTTTCCTCCTTCTTCTTGAGTTTTGGACACTCGCTCCGATAGTGTCCTTTCTTGCTACACTCGAAACAAGTGACATTAGTTTTATCAATATTTTGATCGATAGATTTACCTTTCCCTTTGTATCTCCGGCTCCTTCTCATGATTCTCCTTACAAAGTTGGCCATCTCGCTTGATGATGATCCACCTTCATCATCGGACTCAGAGGAGGATGAGGATGAAGGAATATCTTTTTCCTTCTTCTTTTCTTTCTTCCTTCTTCCATCTTTGCTCTTTTCTCCTGCAACTAAGGCAATACCTTTCTCTTTTTGACCCTTGTTTGCAAATTCATGGAGTTCCATTTCACAAAAAAATTCATCTAATTTAACAATTGAAAGGTCCTTGGAGACCTTGTAGGCATCTACCATAGATGACCACAAGGCATTCCTCGAAAAGGCTTTAAGAACATACCTTATAAGATCGCGATTCTCTACGCGTTCATCTACGGAATGAAGACCATTGAGAATTTCTTTGAACCTTCCGTGTAGTTCACTTACCGTCTCGTTCTCCTTCATGGTGAGGTTTTGTAATTGATTTAAGAATAAATCTCTCTTGGCGATCCGAGAGTCTCGAGTTCCTTCTTGGAGCTCGATGAGCTTGTTCCACAAGTCTTTTGCGCTCATGAATGGACCTACCTTGATGAGTTGGTCCTTGGCTATCCCACATTGTAGAGTGACCACTGCCTTGGCATCGGCTTGTCCTTTGCGAGTTTGCTCGGTGGACCACCTTGATGAGTCTAGTTCCTTACCTTCTTCGTCCTTCGGAGGTGTAAACCCTTCCTTGATGGAGAACCACATTGAGATGTCGGTCTTGAGATAATATTCCATGCGGCTCTTCCAATATTGAAAGTCCGCTCCATCGAAGTAGGGTGGACGATTGGTGCTAAACCCATCCTTCATAGACATCTTCTTGCTCTTTAGGGTGTTAATCCGGATGAAGAGAACCTTGCTCTGATACCACTTGTTAGGATCTTCGGATGGCTAGAGAGGGGGGTGTGAATAGCCTCCTCTAAAAGCTTAAGGAATTTCTTCCTACAAATCGTTAGTGCAGCGGAAATATGCAAACGAAAATATAATACAAGAAAAAGAAAGACAAGCACCATTAACACCAGTATGTACGAGGTTCGGGGATAACTTGCCCCTACTCCTCGGCGTGTTCGTAAGGTGGACGATTCCCCGGATAGATTCCGGCTAAAGATTTCCTCCTTCTCGGTGGAGTAACCTCTCCACAAAGTCTCCGGAGATATGTAAATGAAGCACAAGACTTACAATGATCAGTGGCTAGAAAGAATGAAGAATATGCTCACAGCCACACGAAGACGACAGTAAAAACAGAGCGCAAGAAGGAAAACAGCTTCTCAGCCAAGAGCTCAAAAACCACTTGCTTGATCGACCGACCGTTTTATCTCTTCATCCTTCTTCTTATGCCTCTGCTTTTCCACTGTGTTCAGCCTGTACTGAATCACTGTCAACCTGCACCGAATCGCTGCTGCAAGCTAAGGCATCGCCAATCACTCTTCCTTCTCATCTGGTTCTCTGAACTCACACCAATAGAACCCATGTTCTTCGCAGGTGTCTCTGAGCTCGAACCAATAAGTAGGAGTCAAGCTGACTGCCAACTGATCGCAGCCAGTAAACGTTGATGCTCCAATTGCACCATTTGCAACGAAACACAGTAGAAAGAACACTTTGTCTTATTCTCCTGATGGAGTTTAATTTGAATTTAAGCATTGACATGATACCTGCAACCTGCAAATTAAAAAGCTCACAGCAGATGGTTAAATCAGACGAATTAGAAGTTGCAGAGAAATAGCAGAAACTACAGACATTATCGTAGATCGGTCAGCAGACCGATCTACATCCTTTTTGACCGATCAGGCCATAGCCTGATCGGTCCAGGAAGGCTCTGATCGGTCTGTGGACCGATCAGGCTATAGGTGGATCGATCCACAGACCGATCCCCCTATCCTTTCTCCCGAACTTCGTTGCCTCCTGATCGGTCTACAGACCGATCAGTAATTCTCGGTGAGTTTACAGAGAGTTACTGATCGGTTACTGATCGGTCTGGTGATCGATCAGATAATCATAGTATCACTGGATCGGTCAACAGACCAATCCAATGCCTATGTAGGTTTAGAGCTTCCCAGCCCTAAACCCTAAAGCCTTCCTGGTCTAGAGAACGAGCTACCACTCCGACTTCGTCCGGTCCAGAGAACGAGCTATCGAGCCCTCTCTGACCTAGTCCTGAGAACGAGTTACCGAGCCCTCTCCGACTTCGTGTGGTCCAGAGAACGAGCTACCGAGCCCTCTCTGACCTAGTCCGGAGAACGAGCTACTGAGCCCTCTCCGACTTCGTGTGGTCCAGAGAACGAGTTACCGAGCCCTCTTTGACCTAGTCCGGAGAACGAGCTTCCGAGCCCTCTCCGACTTCGTGTGCCAAGTTTCCATACTTGGACTTTTCCCTCCCACCTGATCAACTTTGATCAGAAATCAATCTGAGTTTAATTAATATTTGATACAAACTTAAATCAGTGTCAACATCAAAACAACAGCCAGGTCAGACTGTATCAATAGTTATTACCACACGACCTTGTCTTGCTCCTTCACGGGTAGGGCTACACGGTCGGTCAGGGCCACACGACCCAGACTCTCTTGAAGCTCTAGACTCCCTCCCAGCTCTGCTTTGCTCCAAATCACGTCCTATCAGTCGAAACAAGTTCAGAGTAGATCTCTGAACTGGGCAGTAGATAAAAAAATTAGAATTGAAAGAGTAACGTCTGCCCTGTAAGGTATGGCTTGAAGGGCGGGTGTTACAGTTTTGGTATCAGAGCAAGTTCTACCCTTCCGCCATACACACATCAAGCATTGATCCTGCAGCTTCCAAGTAAGAATGTACCTTCTCACAACTTTTATGCGTTTATTTCTGTTATGATTAGTAAGAACTGTTTGTTAAGATTATACATGCTTATATATGAAAGTATTAAGGGAAGCAAGTAAGAATGATGATGGGCTGACGTATGTCTCATTGGTTGGGTTATGAATATGTAGATGGCCAGAGGACGACCGAATAAACAACCAAGAGTTAATGAACCTCAACCAGAGACAAATGAGTCCGCACCACCGCACAACCTTTAAGAAGTAGTAACTTAGCTGCGAGACAATTGGCAGAACATCAACAGGTTATAGCCACCCTGACTGCTAACCAGCAAGCTTTTCTTGTAGTCCCACCGGAAGCCAATATGGTGGTACCAATTATGGCCGAGGTTCCATCAGTTACACCTGCATCCCCTGCAAGGGTAGTGATGCAAGAAGCATATCTTATCCAGTGGCAGAAACTGAAACTAGAGAACTTCTCTGGCACCAACGAACCATGGGATGCTCAGGCATGGTTCAAAACCCTGGAGAGCATAATGGAGCTACTGGACTAGCCGAAGGTAGAAAAGATAAAGTGCACTTCCTTCTGCCTCACTGGTGATGTAAGAATGTGGTGGGAACGGGTCAAGGCAAAAAGAATAGTGAATCAAATGACCTGGTTTGACTTCGAGACTGAGTTCTTCGAATAGTTCTTTCATATGTGAGTCACGAACAAATATTACGACGAGTTCACGGAATTCTGACAAGGAAGTTTATCAGTTGACAAAGTCGTGAAGAAATTCAATAGGCTGGCTCGCCTATGCCCTGAGATGGTCAGCACAGAATGAGAAAAGGTAAGGCTAATTCTCAAGATGATGAGGCTAGAGATAGCTCTGAATGTAGCTGGTGGAATTAATAGACCGCAGACTACAGAAGAACTGATTAGTAGTGCCTGATCAAGGAGCATTACCTGAACAGTATCAAGCAGCAGAATCCATTACTGATTGAGAATAAAAGTCAAGGGAGTTCTCACACTCATAAACCCTAGAGCCATGGTTCAACCTGGAAGGGGAGCTCCAAGAGAAAGCAGTGGAGTAATAAAAAGGGAGGATCCGTAAGCAAGCAGCCTAAGTATGCTACGTATCCCATGTGTGGAAAGATGCATCCTGGAATCTATCGTGAGGGCACTAGTGGTTGTTATACGTGTGGTCAAGAGGGGCATATGGCCAAGTATTGCCCGACCAAAATCAACCTACCTCCAGCACAACCTGTTCAGTATAGAGGCAAGTAGGCACAGCTACACCAGATGCATGCCATGTTGGAGGGTCCTCATATTAGGCAAGGCAAACTGGAGGCCCCACCAAGTTCTACAAATGCTCGAGTTTTCTCACCCTTACCAGAGAGGAGGTAGCAAATGCCTCCACTGTTGTCACAGGTCAGATACACATTTTTAGTCAATATCAACTGTGCTATTTGATACTGGGGCAACCCATTCGTTTGTCTCCATAGCATTTACTGAAAGAATAGATACACCCTCGGAGGTCCTACACGGATAATTCTTGACGACACTACCCTCGGAAGAGATAATGACATCTACGCACTGGCTACGTGCTGTGCCAGTCAATATTTCATACAGAGAACTGTACAATGATATGATAATGCTGAACATGTTTGATTATGATGTTATTTTTGGGATGGACTTTCTGAGCAAGTATGGTGCTTCCATCGAGTGTCGTAAGCGAAGAGTCTTATTCCAACTCGAGGCAGAATCTGAATTTTAGTTCATCGGAGAATCAAAGAAGAGAACCCAGAAATTCTTATCGGCCATGAAAGCTCAGAAAATATTAGCCAATGGATGTGCTGGGTTTCTAGCTCATGTGGTTAATACCCAGCAAGAAAGAGACCAAAAGCTAGAGGAAGTCAAAGTCATATGTGACTACCCAGAAGTGTTTCCGGATGAGTTGCCAGGCTTAGCTCCGGATAGGAAAATTGAATTTGAGATTGAACTCATCCCTGATACCCATCCAATTTCAAAGGCACCCTACTGCATGGCTTCGGCAGAATTGAAAGAACTTCAGGGATAACTATAGGAGCTACTCGACAAGGGTTTTATTCGCCCTAGTCACTCACCATGGGGAGCTCCGGTGTTGTTCGTAAATAAGAAGGACGGGTCCATGCAAATGTGTGTGGACTACCGATTGCTGAACAAATTAACAATCAAGAATAGGTATCTCCTACCGAGAATTGATGATTTATTTAATCAGTTAAAGGGAGCCACAGTCTTTTCCAAGATAGACTTGCAGTCCAGATATCATCAAGTGAAAGTGAAAGCGGATAATGTACCGAAGACAACATTTCGAACGAGGTATGGGCATTATGAGTTTGTAGTTATGCCTTTTGGAGTGACGAACGCTCCTACTACGTTTATGGATCTGATGAACAGAGTATTCAAAGCATATTTAGACAAGTTTGTAATCGTCTTCATAGATGATATCCTTATATACTCCATAACTTAGGAAGAACATGCTAAACATCTGAGGACAATATTACAGATTTTTCAGCAGAGCCAGTTGTACATAAAGTTCTCCAAGTGCGAGTTCTAGCTTGATCAAGTGTCCTTCCTAGGTCACATTATTTCCAAGGATGGGGTTATGGCGGACCCGACCAAAATAGAAGTTGTGAGTAACTGGAATAGACTCAAGAATGCTAGTGAAATCAAGAGTTTCCTTGGGTTAGCAGGCTACTACAGGAAATTTGTAGAGAACTTCTCAAGGATCGCCTCCCCATTGATAGTACTTACCAGAAAGAATAGAAAATTTGAGTGGGCATAGGATTGTGAGAAGAGTGTCTCTGAACTAAAAAGGAGGCTGACCAGTGCTCCAATCCTGACTCTTCCAGAGAATAGCGAAAGCTTTGATATTTACAGTGATGCTTCTAAATTGGGGCTCGGGGATGTACTGATGTAGAATGGTAAAGTCATTGCCTATGCCTCAAGATAACTCAAGGATTATGAGAAGAACTATCCTACTCATAACCTTGAGTTAGCAGCGGTAGTCTTCGCTCTCAAAGCGGTAGTCTTAGCATTACTTATACGAAGCTCAGTACAAGATTTACACATATCACCAGAGTCTTAGGTATTTCTCTACTTAGAAAAACCTGAACATGAGACAGCGGAGATGGCTTGAACTGATCAAAGACTATGACTGTGAAATCCTCTACCATCCAGGGAAGGCGAACAAAGTGACAGATTCACTAAGTAGGAAATCTTGCGCAACTTTATTGTCCTTATATGCTATGTCCCATCCCCTACAGAAAGAAATAGTAAATTTTGGGCTTGAAATTTTTACTGGGCAGCTCTCCACTTTAACATTAGTGTCAACCCTGCTTGAAGATATACAGAAAGGGAAGGATGAAGATCCTAATATTTAGAAAATCAAGCAGGGAATACAGGAAGGAAAAAATGGAGAGTTCTGAGTATCAGACCATGGGATACTATATTATGGTGATCGCCACTGTGTCCCTAATCAAGAAGATCTGCGACAGAAAATTTTAGATGAAACTCATGGAACACCCTACGCTATGCATCCTGGTTCCACCAAAATGTTCCAAGATGTATAGGAACGCTTCTGGTGGTCTGGAATGAAAAGAGACATTGCAAGATATATCAGTACCTGCCTGACATGTCAAAGGGTTAAAGCAGAACATCAGAGATTGGGCGGAGTTCTGCAGCCTATCCAGATCTCAGAGTGGAAGTGGGAGGATATATATATGGACTTCATAGTAGGGCTACCCAGAACCACGAATGGTTACGATGCTATCTGGGTAATAGTGGACAGATGACCAAGTTTACTCATTTTCTAGCTATTAGAATATCCTACTCTATTGAATAGCTAGCACAAATATATGTTAAAGAGGTTATCAGATTGCATGGAGTTCCCAAAACCATAATTTCTGATAGAGATGGTCGCTTTACTTCACACTTCTAGGAGTGTGTTTAGAGAGCTCTTGGCACTAAGCTGTGGTTTAGCACTACATTTCATCCTCAAACTGATGGGCAAACAGAACGAGTAAATCAAGTTCTGGAGGATATGCTATAGGTTTGTGCCTTCGATTTCAAAGGGAGTTGGTGTCGATACATATGTTTAGCAGAATTCACATACAATAATAGATATCAAGCTACTATCGGGATGCCACCCTATGAGGCTCTATATGGGAGGAGATGTAGATCTCCTATCTGTTGGTATGAAGGTGGTGAAAAGAAAGAAATGGGACTCCAGACAGATCTTATCGAGGACACCACCAAAGCCATTCAGAACATTCGTCAGAGAATAGAAACTGCTCAGAGCCGGTAGAAGAGCTATGCAGATGTGCGCCGTAGACCGTTGGAATTTGAGGTTGGGGACTCCATGTTCCTCAAAGTAGCTCCTAAGAAAGGAGTGATGAGGTTTGGAAAGAAAGGAAAGTTGAGTCCACGTTATGTGGGGTCATACCTGATCACTAGAAGGGTTGGCAAGGTAGCTTATGAGCTGGAACTACCTTAGGAAATATCAGCCATCCATAATGTATTCCATGTCTCAATACTGAGGAAGCATATTCTCGATGTAAATTAAGTGATTGAGTCACAGACGGTACAAGTTCAAGAGGATCTCAGTTATGAAGGTGGACCTATTCGGATAATAGATCGAGAAGTTAAGAAGCTGAGGAACAAAGAGATATCGTTAGTAAAAGTGCTGTGGCAAAATCAATAGTATGAAGAGGCAACATGGGAATGCGAGGATGATATGAGACAGAAGTATCCACAATTGTTCCAAGTTCGAGGATAAACTTTTTATAAGGTATGGGGGATTGTAACACCCGTAAATTTTCTCTCTTCCAAAAGAGCAAAAAAAAAAAAAAGAAATAGAAGAAGAGAAAAGAAATAAAATGATCCGGGCTAGGATTTGAACCCTATACCATCGATCTAAGATTGGTTTAAGTAGTCATTAGGGTGGTTGTAAAGCATCACATTGGAAATAGGAAACTATTCATTATATGTAGATTATGTGTGAAGAGATGCTTCAACTTCCACTTAGTATAAAAGGGAATGGAAGAGATCAAAACCTAACTTTTCATTTTCCTCTTCTCCTCTCTATCCGAAACTCCCTCTTCCCCTTTTTTAATTTTCGGCCAAGAACCTTAGGGTTCCAAGTTTCTAAGTTCTTCAAGAGGAGAATCTAACAGGAGAGTTTTCACAAGGATTTGTACGCGCGTGAAGAGTGACTTGGAGATTAAGGCATACAAGAGAGGATTGTCTTTCCGACACCCTATAATAGTAAGATATAGCAAAAGGATGTAAGTACTACTCACCTGCAGTATGAATTGCTTTGATGATGCAAGTTGTGATATGTTTTATGTATGTTAAAGAAGATACATGTTGTGATATGTTTTATGCATGTTAAAAAAGATACATGTTATGATTGTAAGAGGCCCTCTAAAGTTTTGGGATTAAGAGCATGTTTGGAGTATCTTGAATTGCTTCCCATTTAGTTTTGGGGCTAAGAAGCATATTCAAGTGCCCTAAAGTGCTTCCCTATAAGTGTGGGGGATTAAGTGCACATAAGGTACTTGTTTAAATGACAAGTAAGTGCGAGTATAAGAAAGCAACATTTAAAAGAAAGTATTTTACTTTAAAGTAATATGTATTGGACACAAGGTCCATGGGTGGGCTCCTAGATCGCCCCTAGGCCCTAGATCGCCTAGTAGTACCTTAATAGGTTCGGGATTGTAACACCCCTAGAAAGCCTAGAAGGGTAATGGGAGTACGAATGAAAAGAGGATGTAAATACTCTATGTTAAATATTAAGATGGATTTAGATGATTAAAACTTTATGAAAGAAAAATAAAGTTGAGAATATAATCATCTATGCATGATTTAAAATGTATGGAATTAATGTGGACAAAAGAAAGAAATAAGAGATAATATGTACATGTATGAAATATTTATGCATAATGCATAATATATATGAATTATTATGTGTAAAAGAAAATAAAATGTTAGAAGAGAGATTGAACCTTGGATCTCTTGTAGGGAACATGTATAGGATACCAAAGGGGATAAGAGAATTATTAGTAAAGAGAGGAAGGATTAAGTAGTTAAGAATAAGAAAGGATTCTTTCTACTTAAAAAGAAAAAGAAGTAAAAAAGAAATAAAAATATGCATAACCAAGTTTTGAACCTTGGTTCTCTTGTGGATGCATGCATGTGTTAACCAATTGGGATAAGAGAGGATATTGTAAGAGGAGAGATAGAAAATTTTATTAAAGGAGAGAAAAGAGAGAGATTAAGAGAGAACTCACAAGGCATATCTCTAGAATATTCCTATCATAAAGAAGAGGAATAAATGGGGAGGATGAATCAAGTCAAGTTTCCTCCCCTCATTTTAGTATAAATAGGCATGGAGGGGTGACTTCAAATTCATCCTCCACTCCTCTCCCTCTCCTCCTCCCTCTTGTGCCGAGACCCCCCTCTCCCTCTCCTCTTCTTCTTGTTGCCGAGCAACACAAGAGGAAGGAAGCTCCTCTTCCTCCTCACTCCCTCCCTCTTCTTTCTTTCTTGTTGTTGCCGAGCAACACAAAGAGGAAGAAGCCTCTTCTTCCTCCCCTCTCCACCCAAAGACCTAGCCACTCCTTTCCCTCCATTGGTGCCGAACCTAGCAAGCAAGAAGAAAGGTCCAAGCAAGTTCTCAATTCTAGGAAACTTAAGCGAAGAAGGTAAGCTTCCCCTCACCTGTGGTACAAGGCTTTTTACATGTTTTTATGATTTTATGAGGATTTTAAAACCTAGAAACAAGTATGAGAAAATTCGGTTAAGAAGAGCTTTCGAAATCTAGTGATGTTTAACTAGTCTTCACTAAATGATAGATTTTCTATTCCATGGAAAAGGATTCTTCTTCATGTTTTTATACCTATATGATGCTTGATAAGAGGAGCACTTAACCCTAGAATTTCGGCCAAAAATATTTTTAAGAGGCTAGAGAAATTCATTGTTTTACTCAACTAGTACAAGGTTCTTCCTATGAAATGTTAGGGACCATGTAATTAGTTTTCTTGCTTAGAAGATGTTTGAACTAAAAGGAAACCCACCCATATGTTTCGGCCAAGAAGGGGTTTAGGGTTAGGAATACCCTTAAATTTAAATAAACATGCTCATGAGGTAGGATACAAAGATGTTAAAAGATTTGTATGTTTCGGCCAAGTTGTTCATGAACTAAATTTATATGTTTGTTTCTTAGTAAATTTTACCATGAAACTCACTTAGGTTTTCATGCTTTAGACTACTTAAAAACCTAGCTAAAGAATGGTAGGTTTCGGCCATGTGAAGGAAATAAAAGAAAAAAAGGGAAAGAAAGAAACCTAGGAAATGTTATGCAATGAAATTTATGTAAATGCCATGATATGTGATAGCATATGAAATGCTATACATAATAAGAAGAATGAAATTTATGTAAATGCCATGATATGTGATAGCATATGAAATGCTATACATAATGAGAAGAATGAAATTTATGTAAATGCCATGATATGTGATAGCATATGAAATGCTATACATAATGAGAAGAATGAAATTATGTGAATGCCATGATATGTGATAGCATATGAAATGCTATACATAATGAGAAGAATGAAAAATGATATGATAGTTATGCATGATAAATTACTTTGTATGGTTTGTACCAAGGGTGGGCTCCGTAAACGCCCCGGGGTCGATGGAATAAGACTCGGGCCTCGTCAGTAATGGGCTTCTGATGCCCTAGGTCGATGGAGTAAGACTCGGGCCTAGTATGTATGTATGGTAGGGTTCAAGACTTGCTACCTTGGACCTACGTATGATGTATGTGGTACAAACCGGGATCCCCAATGATGATGATATTAATTTCAAGTACTTACAAGTATAAGTTTTCAAATTCATGATGCATTGCCTGCATATGTGCTTGAATTAGCTAATGATTTGATATGATGCCATGATGATATGAATATGATACCTTTGTATGTTGTATGCTTATGATATTACGCATGATGTTAATATACGATGATTTTCGGTTTTAGTGAGTAGGAAAGGAACTTACTGAGCCATGAGTGCTCACAGCTTACTTTCCTTGTACCGCAGATAAAAGAACTGGATGAACAGAGGAGCAACAGGAGGAGCGGATAATGATGTGTGTGGTGGTGGCTCGGCAAAGAACGATTCGGACAGATTAATATGATTAGTTATAGAATCAATATATGCATATTTAATCTGTGATATCATGCTTATTTAAATAAAATGAATGGTTTAAATTTTTTATTCTTCCGCTGTTATAGTAAAACATGTACGTAAGTAGTATAAGAACGTAGCGCCGCCTTTGGGTTGGGTAAGAAGGGCGGGCGTTACAGGGATTAGCTACCACGGATCTTATTAAGGATGCGCGCAAAGTGGTACAATGCTGGGCCCAAGCCAGTTTATTATTATTTTCACTAGTTGTGTAATATAAAGTTTTCAAAATTCATTGTTTGTCTTAGTGGAAGCCTTCCTAAGTTTGAAAACTTGAGGTATAAAGTGTAATATTGATGAACTCTATAGTATGACAAGACTTATATTTGCATTACATGTTTACATTACTAGCATGGTTTTAAGTTGATGTTTTACATGATAAACCTATTTAAAAATGTATGCCATGTACATATTTCTGAATTATGCGTTTTAGCGTGAATTACAGTCAAGTGCAAGTTTTGTGTTTTCCCCAAGCAGTTTTGAAAAGCATGTTCCCTTTTTAATGCTTGTTTTGTAAGTAGATGCTACTTCCTAAGCATTCGCTTATAGATTTGCATTTCCTTATACTATAGATAAAGGTAAAGGAAAGCTCGAGTAAGAGGAGGCAGCAGGAGCGGTGTTTTGTGTGTGTGTGTGATGGAACAGTGGAAGAAGATCTTGGAACTTGCTAATGCATGGAAGGTGTTAGATCTTGGTATTGATGTATTTTCTTATCTCTGCTCTGGAAAAAAAAAGAAATAGTACCAAGAGTTGTTTATGATGAATTTATCAGTTTGGCAGTAATTAGAGTGGGAAAGAGGGAAGATCTAGGGTCTCCCCAAAGGAGAGGACCCCTCTTCAAGCAATGGAAGAGAACCCTAACCCAAGGATGAGTACAAAGGGGAGAACAACCCCTTTTGTAAAGCAGGGTGTGACCCCCACACGGTCCGTGACACGGCCATGTGAATTCACACTGCCTCGGACCCCTTCCTCTCGGCCAAGGTGACACAGCCATGTGACCTTCACACGGTTGTGCCCTGCGCCAGCAGGGAACGCCTTACACGGCCGTGTGGCACACATGGTCGTGCTAAATTTTGACCTCGGCAAGGCTACACAGCCGGTCATCAGCACACAGCCATGTCATGTTCCTTCTCGGATAAGGCTATACGGCCGGTCATCACCACATGGACATGTCATATTCCTTCTCGTGTAAGACTACACGGCTGGTTATCACCACACGGCCTTGTCTTGCTCCTTCACGGGTAAGGCTACACGATCGGTCAGGGCCACACGACCCAGACTCTCTAGACTCCCTCCCAGCTCCGCTTTGCTCCAAATCGCGTCCTATCAGTCGAAATAAATACAGATTAGACCTTTGAACTAAGCAGTAAATAAAAATAAATTAGAATTGAAAGAGTAACATTTGCCCTGTAAGGTAAGGCTAGAAGGGCGGGTGTTACAGCTAGAGTCAGTGTAGCCTTCTAATTTTAATTCTCCAGCCCTATATGTCATGAATAAATTCTTAGTCCTTCGTAAGTACTTAAGAATATCTTTCACAACTTTCCATTGCAATGGACCAGGGTTTGACTGATATTGGCTCGTGATACTCAGAGCGTATGTTATATCAGGTCTTATAGATATCATACTATACATGATACTATCAATGGCAAATGCATAGGGAATGCGTGTCATCATCTCTATCTCTTTATCCGTCTTAGGGCACATAGTCTTGGATAAAGTTATACCATGACACATTGGTAAGTATCCTCTCTTAGATTCTTCCATTGAGAATATAATCTTATTAGTATGGTATCTATATATGTGGATTTGGTCAGCCCCAGCATCCTCTTTGATCTATCTCTACAAATTTGTGTTCCCAATACAAGATGCTTCTCACAAATCCTTCATAGAGAATCTACTGGCTAACCATACTTTTGCTGATTGAAGCATTCCTACATCATTCCTAATGAGTAGAATGTCATCAACATATAGTATTAGGAATGTCACTGCACTCCCACTAACTTTCTTATACACACATGGTTCCTCAGGATTTTTAATAAAATTAAACTATCTAATCGTATCATCCAATCTGAGATTCCAACTTCTCGATGCTTATTTGAGACCATAAATTGATCTCTGAAGTTTGCATACCTTATGCTTGTTGGAATGTATACTAAAAACCTAGCTTTTTGTATAAATATTTATTTAGAAATAAGAATCACATTGGTCAAATGTCTACATTTATGCTAAGTGTAGTTGTCCATTTAATTTATATTATAGATAACATGGTGTGAGGAGACACACAGAAGATAATGTTATCAGATCCTTATAAATTATAAAATAGTAGCTCACAACCAAGATGGAATGGACAAACCATTGGAGTGGTTGTAGTGTAATTTGGTATTAGGTTATCTAGACTATAAAATTACACTAGTACACTATGAGTGTATTGAGCAGGACCATTTGAGGTAGTTTATTTTTATACTGACTATATAAGAGAACAAAACCTCTGTTATTATAGAAGTGCATTCTCTTAATCATGATATAATAACAAGCACGTATATTTAATATTTATTTTTTAATTTATCAAAGGGTGTGATTTAGCTCGTTAAATCAATAGGGCCAATAAGTTAGGAAATGATATTATTTATATGGTGTATTGTTGATTATAGAATAAAACTATGTCCTAGTAATCCAGGTTGATGATGTCCCCTTGAGGAGCTCATAGGATTGTCATGTAAACCCTGCAGGTGGACCTAGTCCAACATGGCAATGAAGTTGAGTGATACTACTTTTGGAGCTAGATATTAATTAAGTGAGTTTTCAGTAACTCATTTAATTAGTGGACATTCTATATCTTAAACACAGGGAGATTAATGCACTCATAATAAGAAGGAGCCCATAATGTAATTTGGGATTGGTACGGTAGTTCAATAATAACTCTTTAGTGGTATGAGTTATTATTGATGAACTTGAGTTGAGTGTTCGGGGCGAACATAGGTTGCTCAAGCTCATCGGGAGACCAAAACCAATTTCTCCTCTCGGTCCCTGTTATAGCCTCTATAAAACCTTGTATCCACAAAGTCCACTTCTTACCCAAGTAATGGGTTGGCCACATCCTTGCTTGGTGCAAGGGGCCGACCAAGCATGAGCTTGGAAGCCAAGAGATGGCCGGCTAAAGCTTGGTGCCCAAGCTAAGGGCCGACCACATGAAGAATAAAAAGAAAAGGAAGTTTTGTTTGAAACAAAAATTTTGTTTAAAATCTTTCCTTATTTGTAGTTATCTACAATGGTTAAAAGAGAGATTTTATTTTGTTAAAATCTTTCTTTTTTTGTAGTTATCTACAATGGATAAAAGAAAGATTTAAATTTCCTTTTATAGTCATCCTCATGATTTTAAAAGAGAATTTTAAAATTTTAAAATATTCCCTTTTATAGCTATCTACAAAAGATTAAAGAGAGATTTTAATTTTGTTAAAATTTTCCTTATTTGTAGTTATCTATAATGTTTAAAAGAGATATTTTAATTTTTTCTCTTTTTGTAACCATGATTTAAAAAGGAGAAGTTTCAATTAATCTTTCCTTTTTTTGTAGATGTCTACATGTTTTAAAAGAGAGATATTAATTTTAAAACTTTCCTTTATTGCTATGTACAATAGGAAATTTAGAAAAGAGAGATTTTAATTGTTGTTAAAATTTCCTTTTTTAATAGAAGGTCACAAATAAGGAAGTTTTAATTATGTTTAAAACTTTCCTTTTTTGCCTTGAGCAAGGATTATAAAAGAGAGATAGAGGATGCCTCATGAGAATTAATTCCATGCTTCTCATCTTAGCATTGTGTGGCCGACCCCTTCTCCTTGTTCTCTTCTCTTATGTCGGCAGAACACACAATCTAGGGCATCTCCTCATCTTCTAATCCTTGGTGGCCGATTTTTCCTTTCTCCCTTTCCTTTTCCTAAGGCCGGCGGCACCATCTCTTCTTCTCTTCTTCTCTTCTTTTCTTCTTTCTAAGGCTGACTTCCATCTATTCTTGGTGGTCGAAAATTGAAAGAAAAAGGAGAAGCTATTGGTGGCCAAAACATGGAAGAAGAAGAGAAGGAATTTCCTATTTTGGCATCCCTTGGTGGCTCGAGAGTCTTGGAGGAGAAGAAGCGGTTCGAGTGGATTCCATCTTGGTAGATCGTTGCCCACACAACGTCCAAGAGGAGGAGAGGAATACAACAGAAGATCAAGAGGTCTTTAGTTACAAAGAAAGGTATAACTAGTTATTTGTTTCCGCATCATAACTAGTTCATGTTCTTTGTATAGATCTTGAAAAATCAAATACAAGAGGCTATCAGTTTTAGTTTATCGTTTTGTTATCAATTTTAATTTTCGATTTCATATTTTGATATTGTGTTTCTATTGAGGTCTCTGTAATTAAACCTAGTTTACTGTAAGTTAAATATCGATTTTCTTTGAAAGGCTTTGTCTTGGAAGTGGTGGATGATCCCATACCCAAGAAGGCCTAGTGCCTCGCCATGTTTAAACTAGAAGCTGATCTTTGAAATAGATATTTAATAACTTTTGTAATATGGTTTAACTTAGGAAGATAACATCAATTAAACTTGAAGTAAGAATGTTAAGTTTCGTTCCCAATTCAAGTTTAACTTCTGAAGGACAATTTGGATTAATAATGTTAAGCATCATTTGCAATCCAAATTTAACTTCAGTAGAGCACATGGATAGCTAGGATAGTTCTATGCTTGTACAAATTTTTATACAGGGGAAGTAGGACGGTATTCCGAGTAGCAACCAACAATGCTCACTTCCCACAGATGTGAATTCTTCAGGCTGAGACATGTAAATCTCTTCTTTAATATCACTATTAAGAAATGTCGTCTTCACATCCATCTGTCATATCTAATAGTCATACCATGCAGCTATGGCAAGCAATATCTGAATGGACTTAAGCTTTACGACTGGTGAAAAAGTTTCATTATAATCAATTCCTTGTCTTTGATTATATCCTTTTGCAACCAATCTAGCTTTGAAAGTCAATACCTTTCCATCAACTCCAAGTTTCCTCTTGTAAATCCATTTTTATCCTATGGGAACGATTCCTTCAGGTGGATCCACTACTGACCAAACTTGGTTTGAATACATGGAGTCCATTTCATATTTCATGGCTTCTAGCTATTGCATCGAGTCGATATCAGATATCACTCCTTAAAGGATCTTGGATCACATCCATAATTAGAGTCATTTTGATTTCCTTCAAGGAGTAGACCATACCTTACAAGTAGTCTTGAGACCCTATCTGATCTCCTTAAAGTGTGTACTTGTTCTATTGGTTGTTGGGGTATGGGCTCTATTATATTAGTTGTGGAATCATCTCAAACCTCTTCGAGTTTTATCATCCCACCTTTTCTATCTAATAGAAACTCCTTCTCTAAGAAGGTGACATTTCTTGAAACAAATACTTCTATTTTCTTGGGATTATAGAATTAATATCCAATAGAGTACTTTGGATATCCCACAAAATAACACAAAGTGGATCTACTATCTAGTTTATCTCCCACTGCCTGCTTCACATAAGCAGGACATCCTCATATTTTCAAGTATGAATACTTGGGGGGTTTTTTCCATCCATATTTCATATGGTGTCTTTTCTACTACTTTTGTATGGACTTTATTCAACAACATTGCCGTAGTTTCGAGCGCATAGTACCAAAACGATGGTGGTAAATTAGTGAATCCCATCATAGATCGAACCATGTCCATCAGCGTTCGATTACAACATTTTGCTACACCATTAAGCTGTGGTGTTGTAGGAGAAGTGATAAAGAAACCTTGTAAATGGATCGCCTTGAAATTCAGTTTGGGGAAGGGTATTGATGCCACACTCAAGCAAGATGAGAAGGTGAGTGATAAGTCATGGAGTTTTGATCGCCACAAGTTGCCTTGATAAGTTCAAAATTAGTTCTTTGCCTAAGAACAAGAAGGAAGCTCTCACAAAAGAGAAACTCAAATTTTCATTCAAACTTACATGATTTGTCATACAAGAGTTCTCCTATTTAACATCCCTTAAGATCCCCTATGCACTAATTATGCAATAAATATCATGCTTGCATGCATGAGTTTTATTATCCACTAATGCAACCACTAATCCCTAATACTAGCTTAATGCAACCATGCATGCATGGTATTTGTTATACTAGCTTAGGAACTTTCAAAAATGCATTAAAAACTCACAAAGGACATCAAAAGTCACTTTAGAAAAACCCCCCATGCATGCACACGAAAATGGTCCTCATATTGGACCAATTTCACTTTCAAATTGAAGGAATGTGATCCACTTAGTTGTTGCCTCCATTGTGCATTGATCCTCCTTTTCCTTGAGCCTCATTATTAAGCCTTCCAAAGCTTGCTTCATTCTCTTAGTCTTGGACCTTGTCATGGGTCCCCCAATTCCCTTCAATGCCTCTTCTTGGCTCACATCATTCCCTCCTTCTTTAGGTGAATTCGTCCTCGAATTTAGGTCTTCATCTCCTACATCAAAAGGACTCAAATCAGCCACATTAAATGTTGCACTAACACCATACTCACCGGGCAAATCAATTTTGTAAGCATTGTCATTAATTCTTTCCAACACTTGGAATGGTCCATCTCCTCTTGGTTGAAGCTTTGATTTCCTTTGGGTAGGAAACCGTTCCTTCCTCATATGAACCCACACCCAATCACCGGGTTCAAGGACCACTCTTTTTCTCCCTTTATTGGCTCGATTTGCATATTGCTCCATTTTCTTCTCAATTTGAGCTTTAACTTGCTCATGAAGTTTCTTCACATATTCTGCCTTTGTTTTGCCATCCTTGTGAACTAAAGTAGAAGTGTTTGGTAAAGGAAGCAAATCAAGAGGTGTTAGTGGATTGAACCCATAAACAATCTCAAAAGGAGAAAATTGAGTAGTAGAATGTACCTATTATAAGCAAATTCAACATGAGGTAAACATTCATCCCAAGACTTAATGTTCTTCTTAATAATTGCTCTAAGAAGAGTAGAAAGTGTCCTATTTACCACCTCAGTCTGGCCGTCAGTTTGTGGGTGGCATGTGGTGGAGAAAAGAAGCTTTGTTCCCAGCTTGTTCCATAAGGTCCTCCAAAAATGGCTTAAAAATTTGGTGTCACGATCTGAAACAATGCTCCTAGGCATTCCATGAAGTCTTACCACCTCTTTGAAAAACAAATCTGCCACATGAGTTGCATCATCCACTTTGTGGCAAGGTATGAAGTGTGCCATCTTGGAGAATCTATCAATTACCACAAAAATAGAGTCCTTACCTTTTTGAGTACGTGGTAGCCCTAAAACAAAATCCATAGACAAGTCAGTCCAAGGAAAATTAGGAATAGGCAAAGGCGTGTAAAGTCCATGAGGTAATGTCTTAGATTTTGCTTTTCTACACACAATGCACTGTGCACAAAATTTCTGCACATCGTGTTTCATGTGTGGCCAATAAAAATGTTCAAGAAGCATTTCTAAGGTCTTTTGAACCCCAAAGTGTCCCATTAAACCCCCCTCATGTGCTTCCCTAACTAGCAATTTACGCATGGATCCTCTAGGCACACAAAGTCTGTTATTCTTAAACAAGTAGTTGTCATGCCTAGCAAACCCATTTTGTGATTTATTTTCACACGCAGCATATAATTGGGAAAACTCATTATCATGTATATACAATTCCTTAATATGTTCAAAGCCAAGCAATTTAGTTTCAAGTGTAGCTAACAAGTTATACCTTCTTGAAAGTGCATCTGCTACAACGTTTACCTTTCCTTGCTTATGCTTAATCACATAAGGAAATTGTTCAAGAAATTCGACCCATTTGGCATGCCTTTTGTTGAGCTTCCCTTGCCCTTTCAAATACTTCAAAGATTCATGATCACTATGAATGACAAATTCTTTAGACAAAAGATAATGCTGCCATGTTTGTAATGCTCTAACAAGTGCATACAATTCTATATCATAAGTGGAATAGTTGAGAGTGGCGCCACTTAGTTTCTCACTAAAATATGCAATGGGATGACCATCTTGAAGTAAAACAGCCCCAATACCCACATGAGATGCATCACATTCAATTTCAAAAGATTTGGAAAAATCAGGTAAAGCAAGAATGGGTGCATGTGTGAGTTTATCCTTAAGTGTTTGAAATGCCTTTTCTTGATTCTCTCCCCATCTAAAACCCATGTTTTCCTTAACAATTTCATTTAGAGGTGCTGCCACTGTGCTGAAGTCCTTCACAAACCTCCTATAGAAACTTGCCAACCCATGGAAGCTCCTAACCTCACTCACAGTTTTAGGAGTTAGCCAATCTCTAATGGCCTTAACTTTCCCTTCATCAACCTGCACTCCTTTAGAACTTATGACAAAACCAAGAAAAACTACATGAGTAGTGCAAAAAGAACATTTTTCCAAGTTAGCATATAGTTTTTCCTTTCTAAGGACATGCAAGACAGATTGGAGATGTGCAAGATGATCAACAAAACTCTTGGAATATACCAAAATATCATCAAAGTATACTACCACAAATTTTCCAAGAAATTCTCGTAAGACATGGTTCATAAGCCTCATAAAAGTACTTGGTGCATTAGTTAACCCAAAAGGCATTACCAACCATTCATACAATCCATATTTGGTTTTGAAAGCTGTTTTCCATTCATCCCCTTCCCTTATCCTAATTTGATGGTACCCACTTTTCAAATCAATTTTAGAAAAGAAGCAAGCACCATGCAATTCATCAAGAAAATCATCAAGTCTAGGTATAGGATGTCTATACCGAATTGTGATGTTGTTGATTGCTCTACAGTCAGTGCACATCCTCCATGATCCATCCTTTTTAGGCACCAAAATTACGGGTACAACACAAGGACTTAAACTTTCTCTAACCCATCGTTTTTGCAATAACTCCTCCACTTGATTTTGTATCTCCTTTGTTTCTTGAGGATTGCTCCTATAAGCTGGCCTATTGGGCAGAGAAGCGCCAGGAATAAGGTCTATTTGGTGTTCAATCCCCCTCATTGGTGGCAAACTGTGAGGTACTTCCTTGGGAAACACATCCTCAAAATCTTGTAAAATAACAACAACATCACTAGGAAAGGAGTTAGGGTTAGATTCCAAGCAAGTTTCCTTGCTCAAAAGAAGAAATATAGACTGCCTTGTCAAATAAGCTTTCTTCACCTCACTTCCTCTTGTAAACAAATTTTCTATTTTTCTCTCTTTCTTTTCCTCATTCTCTCTTTTCTTTTGAATTTTGTCCTCAAAATCAAGTATTTTCTTTTTCACACACTCTTTCTTTTTCTTAAGCTCTCGCTCTTCTTTTTCTCTTTTCTCTCTCATTTTTATTTGATCCTCACAAACCTCCCTTGGTGATAACGGTACAAGTGTGACTTTGCGAGAATTGTGGACAAAAGAGAACTTGTTGGAGAATCCATCATGGTGAGCTCGCCTATCAAACTGCCAAGGTCTTCCAAGAAGAATGTGGCTTGCCTCCATAGGCACAATATCACATAGAACTTGATCTTCATATTTGCCAATGGAGAAATTAATCAACACTTGCTGGTTCACTACCAATTCACCACTATTACTAAGCCATTGGAGTTTATATGGTCTTGCATGTGGTGTAGTCTTGAGGTTGAGTTTGGTGACCATCCTAGTACTTGCCACATTGGTACAACTTCCACCATCAATGATCATAGAGCATGTTTTACCTTGAATAAGGCAGCGGGTATGAAAAATATTTTCTCTTTGGTCCTCCTCATGCTCCTTGGCTTGGCTTCCCAATAATCTCCTAACCACCAAGAGATCTCCATCTTGCGCATAGGCTGCTCCATCATTTTCCTCATCGCTTGAGGAAGAGGAATGAGAAGTAATTTCTTCACTAGAGATACTCCCATTATCTCTCACCACCATAGTCTTCTTATTCGGGCATTCGGATGCAATATGACCTTTTCCCAAACACCTAAAACACTTGATATCCCTACTCTTAGAAGTGGAAGAAGAGGTAGTAGGAATAGGCTTCTTAGTGCTTGCTGCCTCCTTAGAATTTGAAGAAGAACCCTCCTTCTTTGGCTTGTCCTTCCAACTTGAAGAGTAGTTTGGAGAAGATGATTTCTTCATAACGCCCTTTCTCTTTAATTGTTGCTCTATTTTCATTGCTTGATGCACTAAGTCGTCAAGCTCCACATAATGTTGTAACTCCACAATGTCTCCAATGTCTCGGTTTAGGCCATGGAGAAACCGAGCCATGGTAGCTTCCCTATCCTCCACAATATTGGCCCTAATCAAAGCCACCTCCATCTCCTTGTAGTAATCATCTACACTCCTACTCCCTTGAGTGAGTCTTTGCAATTTGTTGTGCAATTCCCTATGGTAGTGGGAAGGCACAAATCTCCTTCTCATCAAAGTCTTCATTTCGTCCCAAGTGTTGATAGGATGCTCTCCATACCTTCTTCTCTCCTTTTGCAATTGATCCCACCAAATTAAGGCATAATCGGTGAACTCAAGGGCAACCACCTTTACTTTCTTTGCATCATTGTAATTGTGGCATGAGAAAATTTGTTCTATTTTCATCTCCCATGCAAGATATGTTTCAGGATCATTCCTCCCTTGGAAGGAAGGTATCTGGACTTTCACACCTCCTAGATCATCTTCTTGTCTATGGTCTCTACCTCCTCTTTCATGTCTTCTTCCCCCTTCATGCCTCCTTCTTTCTCTTGGTGGATCATAGAATGGTTCACTTTGACGAAATTCTTCATGATTAGAATTGCCCCCACGGTTCGAAACTTTTTCTCCTTCAAGTCAGTCCATCCTTTCGTGTATTTCTTCAAGTTGTCTTTGAAGTATTCTCTCAAATTGTTGAGTAAGTGCCTCCATTTGAAGCCTATTAAGATCTCGCCTAGGGGAATTAGGTGATTTTTCCCCACTCATGCTTGCAACAAAAAAATAGAAGATGACAAGGAAAATTACAAAAGAAATGTTAGACGGACCTCACCACTCTACTCACGTGGTTGCACTCAAATTTATCCACTCTGCTTCCTTTATAAGTTCTTAAGGAAAGAATCTTATCAATATCTTTCTCAAGACAACAAGTAGACAATCAAGTGAATAAGAAACCAACAAAAGAAATATGAGTAGAACAAGAGAAATAAACGGATAAAACGAGAAATTCAGCAATGACCAAGAGCAATGGAAGGAATATATCTTTGAATTCAGATTTCACAAAGAAAGAATATTGAGTCCTTTCAATTCACAAATCCTCCTCCTTTTTTTTTCTTTTTTTTTTCAATCAGAAATCAATGACTCTAATGATTTTTTTTTCTTTTTGTTTTTTGTTTTCGAATTTTCCTTCTTTTTTTTTTTTTGAGTTGAGGACCCAATTAGCGAATAGAAATTTATGATAGATAGGGACGAAGAGATCAACAAAGATGGACAAGAACAAAGATGAAAACAAGACACAAACTTGAAAATCAAGGAGCCAAGGCTCTGATACCAAATGATAAAGAAACCTTGTAAATGGATCGCCTTGAAATTCAGCTTGGGGAAGGGTATTGACGCCACACTCAAGCAAGATGAGAAGGTGAGTGATAAGTCATGGAGTTTTGATCGCCACAAGTTGCCTTGATAAGATCAAAATTAGTTCTTTGCCTAAGAACAAGAAGGAAGCTCTCACAAAAGAGAAACTCAAATTTTTATTCAAACTTACATGATTTGTCATACAACAGTTCTCCTTTTTAACATCCCTTAAGATCCCCTATGCACTAATTATGCAATAAACATCATGCTTGCATGCATGGGTTTTATTATCCACTAATGCAACCACTAATCCCTAATACTAGCTTAATGCAACTATGCATGCATGGTATTTGTTATACTAGCTTAGGAACTTTCAAAAATGCATTAAAAACCCACAAAGGACATCAAAAGTCACTTTAGAAAAACCCCCCATGCATGCACACGAAAATTGTCCTCATGTTGGACCAATTTCACTTTCAAATTGAAGGAATGTGATCCACTTAGTTGTTGCCTCCATTGTGCATTGATCCTCCTTTTCCTTGAGCCTCATTATTAAGCCTTCCAAAGCTTGCTTCATTCTCTTAGTCTTGGACCTTGTCATGGGTCCCCCAATTCCCTTCAATGCCTCTTCTTGGCTCACATCAAGAAGTCCACTATAAGAGAATCCCATTCTCTTTTGGATAGTCTTTAAAATCTGTGCTCAAGTACTCTCCACCTCGATTTGATCAAAACTTCTTAATACTTTTTCCCAGTTGTTTTTTACTTCATTTCTAAACTCTTTGAACTTTTCAAAAATTCAGAGTTATGTTTCATCAAATATATGTACCTATACCGTGAATAGTCATCAGTAAAAGTAATGAAGTAGTAATGGCCATATTTCATGCTAACACTTAATGGACCACACACATCAGTATGGATCAAATCCAACATATCATGCACAAGTTCCACTTGACCTTTAAAAGGTGCCTTAGTTATTTTTCCTTTCAGATAGGATTCACAAGTTGGTAGGGAATTTATGTCTGACGAATCAAACAATCCTTCACTTACTAACTTAGTCGTCCTTCTTTGAGAAATATGACCTAGTCTAGCGTGTCATATGTGTACTTGATTTATACTATCTTCTTTTCTTTTCTTTGTTGTTGATTGCACCTGTATATTGTTTATTGAAATATCTTTTAATTTTAAGTTATAGAGATCATTTTCTAATTCATCAGTCCCAATCAAACATTCATCCTTATACATATTGCAAACACCTTTTACAAAAAGACAAGAATAACCACATCTATCAAGCATAGAAATAGAAACAATGTTTTGAACTAAGTCTGGAACAAATAAAACATCTCTTAAATACAACTTAAAATCATTGCTCAAGATCATAGTAACGTCTCCTATAGCTCTCGCAGCAACTCTTGCTCCGTTCCCATGTCTCAATAAGGTCTCACCCTCTCTGAGTCTTTTACTTCTTGTCATCATCTGCAAATCATTGCAAAGATAAGAACCATAGCCAGTTTCTAATACCCAAGAAGTAGAGTTAATAGAGACATTAACTTCTATATAGAGCATAACTTTGCCAGAACGCTTCTAAGCAAGATACTCCTTACAATTGCGCCTAAAATGTCCAGGCTTATCATAGTGGAAACAAACATGTTCTGACTGATTAGGCTTTGTGGGCCTTGCCTTCTTATTAGGCTTGATCTTCTTCATAGGGGCAGAATGTTTCTTTCCCTTTTTCTTGGGTCATTTCTTAGATCCAGAAGATGAGCCCACAATGAAATAGATTTTTCCTTTTTCATGGTTGCTTCATAATTTGCAAGCATATTGACTAGCTCTTCAAGGGTAGCCTCTAGCTTATTCATATTGAAGTTAAGCACAAAGTTGTCAAATGAGGAGGGGAGAGACAACAGTATGATGTCTACCAATAGCTCGTGTGGAATAACCAAGTAAAGGTTAATTAACTTTTCAATAAGCCCAATCATCTTGACCCCATGCTCATGGACCAAAGCCCCATCTTGCATACGAGCTGTTATGAGCTCCTTGACAATCGCGTGCCTGACTGAACGAGTCTGTGCATCATACAACTCTTGTAGGTGTATGTGAATATCTTTAGTATCCACAGTCTCCTCGAACCATCTTTGTAGTTCATTTGACATTAAAGCCAACATATAACATCTTGCTTGAAGATAATGGTCCGACCATTTTTCAAGCTTTTCTAACTCATCAGGGGTGGCATTAACAGCAGCTTCTTTTGGAGGTGCCTTATCCAATGTATATGCAATCTTTTCAGATGCTAGAACAATCTTTAAATTTCTTAGCAAGTCAGAATAGTTAGGTCTAGTTAATTTGTTTGATCAAGTATCACAGATAGTGGATTCTGAGATGCCATGTCGAAATATACAAAAATGAAGATAGATAATTAATATTACTGATTATTTTAAATAATTCAAAGACAAAATATGTGGACTTTTATATTTTGAATTACCTCCCACTATTTTTGATATTTCCATCACCCTCTAATGGAAACAGGAAATTATATTTCCTTAGTAAGTACATAAAACCCAATTAGACAATTGTGATCCCTGAATGATATCAGCCGATCATAATTCCCAAAAGGTAGAACTCAATTACATCATATGCAACCTCTATGTAATTTGTCTCATGTTTAATAAGGGCCCAATAATATGATGCTGATTATCTTTTCGTGTCAAGCCGATCCATCAATATTAGATTGTAATTGATGGTCACCATGAGTTCCCTCAATGATATGAGCCGAAGTCATGGGAGTTCTACCAAATCCACATTATTTATGTCAGTGGAAGACAAAGCTTTTCGGTGTTCAGGCCTCCCCAATGATATGAGCCAGACACTGACTGCGGGTAGCTTTCATCATGCAACCACCATTGATGGAAGGTAGTGAAAAATATACTCATTTATTCTTCCCTTTATGGCTTGATATAAATTTTGAATCATATTCAAAATGATATATTTTAACTTAAATATTTATATCATCACTCGGATGATATAATATGTTTTATGTATGTTTGCCGGATTCAAGCAACTATGTTATAAAATAACATATATACATATATATCTAATACTATATATCAAATATATCATATTTTAAGGATGAGTAATCAGTGAGAGCCATTTGATCATTCTTCTTGCATCGTATGCAAAATATCAAATATTTTATATCAATTAATTAATAATTAATTAATTGATCAATTTATGTTTCTTATCAATTCTTTAAATTGACCACAAGATTATCAACTAAATTGATAAATCAATTTATCTATAATCAATTTTGGTAAACCAATTATGAGAGGTAAAATCATATTTCATTATAATATGTTACCAAATATTTTACATGGTCAAACCAATTAGCAAGAATATATATACTTTTGTCTTAAAGTCCATACAACAAACAATAATAACTTGGCTCTGATACCACTGTTGGAACTAAATTCGGAATTCGGTGATCGTGTTTCTACACTCCTATGCACAGCAAAAATATAAAATTTTATTTGTGATTTAACAATTAAATCAAAGGAATGTTCATATAGTTTTTAAAACAAACATAAACATGATCTTTATTTAAGCATGCATTATAATCTAACCGTATAAGTAAGATCTTGAAAGCATAACAAAGATAAACTATCATGAGATTGATTCATCTAATGCTCATTTAATCATTTTATTTAGATATGTTAAACTATCTAAAATAAACATATTAAATCATTTAAGCATAACCTAACTATTAACATATGCATCAATATACATATCAATCATAGTACAAGCATAAATATAAATTCCAAACAACTTGTGTTTCAGAATGACTCCAACTATTCAGATTGTAGTGAAATAACTCTTCATTGTTGTCACTAGTTCGTACTTCTTTCGTTTAATCTGGTCCATGATCAAAGTCCTCTTTCCAACACTTGATCGCACTAGAGATCAAGTATCATTTTTCGTCGAGACGATCAAAACGATTTCCTCGAAGATGAGAAAGGGGTTACCCAATTGCCTCTTCACAAGGGGTTGTCTAATAGCCCTCAACAAGGGACTACACCTTCTAAAATTCTATAAGAAGGTGGGCGGTAACAATGCTTCTCGAAGAGGTGAAGCAACAACAAGGAGATGAGACTTTTCGATGGAAGAGAGGGAGAAGATCTCTATCTTCTTTCTTTTGGAAGAGTTCACCAAAACTCTCGAGGAGAATAGAAAATGTAGCGAATTCAGAAAGCTCTCAAAAATGCGGCTACCAAAATAAAAATCCACGGAAGATGCCACTGAAGATTTTACAAGGAGAGGAAAAATACTTGTCTGACTTTTGCAAAGTTCAAGTGTGTGGCTGCCGAAATATGCTCTACGATTTCAACAAACTCCAAAAGTTAGCTTCTACCGTATCTCTCCCCTCCAAAAATGAAAAATGAAGCCATAGAGTTTTTCATCAAAGAAGAAGAGAATTCTCTTTCTTATTTTCAAAAGAACAAGAAGAAAAAAAAGTGGGGTTAGTGGCAAAAGTGGAGTGGAGAGATTGAGTGGAAGAATGGAAAACGTGGTGGAGGGGAAAAGAAAACCATTTTTTGTTTTTTTTTCGCACGTTGAACCAAAATCCCATTTTCCTTTTTTTTTTCATAATGCAATCCTCCTTAATGTAATTACATTTCCTCTTGTGCTTAAACTTTCAAAGTTCATTATCTCTTCCATCTTAATCTATTAGATTTTTATAACTTTTCTAGAACCTAATAATGCGAGTCCATTGTAATCATATCAATGATCCACTATCGTTGATATGACAAAAACATTTGCTCACTATTACAATAATATAAATCAAATTTATATACTTTGTATGGAACTTTTCCACTCTCCTTGTTTCCATTGATTAGAAATCACTCTAACATAAGATCATATCAAACTTTATTTGTCAATACACTATTTGATCACATCGAATTTTATTTACCAAATTCAACTACTTGAATTTGACTTTCTCAACAGGAAATAGGGAAATCGATACTTGTGTGACCCTCAATGGTTCAGGGATACAACTAGCCGTTGATTCACAACTCTTTGTGATTCAGGACTATACTTGTCCTTTATTCGAGCATACCCTTAATAGCCTCATCCTATGATTAACTCCTTAATTATAGGATGTTAGGACTAATTCTGATTAACACGCAACGAATCATGGTAATAGCGTCTAGCAGCTCCACCCTATGATTCCCTAGGTATCACTGAATAGTGTCTGCTAGAACTAATCGATTATGGTTAACATACAGTCTGCAAGAACCATCACATCTCACTATAGTATCAAGGACTTTATCTATGCATATAGCATGGGTATAAAGATAAAGTAATATCAAACTGAATTGAATTATATTAAAATAAAGGTTGTTTATTTACAAGAGTCAATAAAGCTCTAGCCAATAGTTGGCTTTACAGGGCACCTACTCTAACAGATATATACCCGATTGAAGATCTTGCGCAGCTTATTTTTGACCTTAAGGTATTTAATCTACATTGCTGGTCCCTTTTCTAGCTCCTTTCAATGAGAACCTACTGTTATTAAAAAATTAACAAAAGAAGCATTGTAAGTGTACTTTGAATCTTTATTCACTAGCATGAAGAGTTTCCAATTTATATATCTCTAATAAGTTGTACATTCGAGGGATGAGATGCTGTGGAAGAGTACATCGGTTGATGAGAAGGACATGCATAGTGTTCGAGGGACGAGAAGCTGGGAAGGAAGCCTGTTTGAGGAGAATGTCAGAGTTGAGTTCGGGTGATCTCAACTCCAATTAGCCAAAGAATCACCTACATGAAGAACTATGTGAAGAGATTAACTTTTGAGCTGAGTAGCCCTATGGAAGGTGCCTTCCATGACTGGAAGGCACCTTCGATGAATAGTGTGAAGATGTCTTAGATGAACAATGCAAAGGTGCCTTCCAGTCTATTGAAGGCGTCTTCCCTAGCTATTATCCAAAGATAAAATTTTATCTTCGACGATAAGATTTGCCACGCTGGAGGCGCCTTCCACCCTATTGAAGACGCTTTCTATCTTCGGATAGAATTTTCCAAGGGCTATAAAAAGACCCTTGGAATTAGGAATAATCCAACAACTTGAACAACAAGTATTGTACACTTTCCTAGTCTTTCTTTTGAGCTATCAACTTCTATAAGAGGCTTCTCCGCCTGCAACAAAGGAGAATTCTAGTGGAGCTTTCTACAACGCCTTAGATTAACAACAACCTAGATTGTAACCAAGTAAATAGAATTGTCCTCTTACTTTCTTTTATTTAGTTGTTCAATTAATTCATTATTATTTTTGGGCTAGTTTAATCTAATCATAGGATCAAAAAAGAGGTTTATTTTTTTTGTAGGCAATTCACCCCCTCTTGTCAGTCTCGTTGCACCAACAATTGGTATCAGAGTCAGAACGCCTCAAAAGAACCAACCACCTACTGAAGCACTGAGATAATGGTCAGACCGAGCATTTACCTACCGAAGTTCGAGGGAGAATTTGTGTTATGGAAAAAATGCATGGAGGTATTTTTTAAAACTGACTTTGAAGTTTTATTAATAATTAAATATGATTTTGAAGCTCTAAAAGATCAAAAAAGATGAAAAAAAAAGAAGAGTACCTTTGGACAAAAAAAGTGCAAGAGGACTTTGTGGCGAATGGATGAGCCAAATTCTACCTACTAAGCGTATTATTGCCTACCAATCAACAAAGGAATTTTGGAAAAAGTTTCTAGAGCTACACAAATGAACATCTGAAGCAAAGCTCACTAGACGAGATCTTCTCCGGAACCAACTAACAAACCTCTGGCTAAAAGGAGAATCAGTAGCGCAACTACAAGCTAAACTGAAGGAGCTAATCCTCGAACTCACGAATCTCGGAGAAAAGGTAACAAACCGAGATTCTCTAAGGTATGCATTAAATGCTTTTCCAAAGACACCCAAATGGTCCTCAATTGTTGACTCCTATTATATTTCTAAAGATCTAGAGGTAAGCACATTTGAAAGTTTATTTTCTACTTTAGAACTTCACGAATCTAGATGTACAGAATCAAATGAGCAAAGTCAAACAATTTCACTAAAGGCAAGAATAGATGATGCAGACTTTGAAGCATCAATCGATGAAGATGAAGCAACATTATTGGTAAGAAAATTTAGTAAGTTTATTAAATCTAATAAATTTAATAAGTTGAAGGCGAAAAAGTACTTTTGGAGCAAAAGGAAGGTACGATGTTACAACTACCAAGGAGAAGGGCACAGGATGATTGCCCTGAACTAAAAAAGAAGTAGAAGGAAAAGGGCAAAAGACCAACAAGATTGAAGAACAAGAATCTGAAGGCAACATGGGATGAATCGTCATCCTCTAAATTTGAGATCGAGGCCTACGCCAGACTAGCCCTGATGGTAGACCACCAAAGAGACATTGAAAGTTTCTCAGAGATGAGAATCGACGAAGGGGGATGATCCTTTGAAGAAAATAGTGATAAAGGGGGAGCATGAAAATATGAGGTAAGTGAGGTATGTGCATAATCCCCCAAGCAATCTTTTGAATTTATCAAAATGTTATCTAATAATATAGTACAATTAGAAAGAGATAATGCTAAGTTAAAATTAAATTTAGCAAATTTATACCCCTTATATATGTTTGATAATTTAAAGATAGAAAATAAAAAATTAAAAATAGAAATCGAAAAGTTGAAAACTTTTTCTATGCTATCTGATTTACAAACAATTTTTTTTTCAAATTTTATTTACTGTTGAGTTATTTTTTTTATAAAATTATTAACAAAAATCATAATTTAAAATTTAAAAAACTTAAATTTTGAAAATCTTATTTTTCTGTGATAAAACATAAAATTCTCTATCATTTCAAATATTTTTAAATTCTTTTGAATAATGTCTGATTTATTACAAATCATTTTCTGAAAAGATAATTATTAATATTAAAAATTCAAGGAAATAGAATACATTTGAAAATCATTTCTGAAAAATATTAGTCCACTAGTAATATTTGTAATGTACCTCTAGAAACTTTTTTCAGATTTATTTAACTGTTTATTATATTTTTCCTTATTTTTTTGATGTGATCAAAGGGGGAGATATAGTACAAGTTAAGGGGGAGTTAGGATTTTTTTAGGTATAAATTTTTTATTTATTTTTTAAGGAATTTTTAATCTACTTTAGTTATGTAATTAAATTTTTAACCCTAACTTGAACTTGGGTTGATGCACATCAAAAAGGGGGAGATTGAAAGTACCCCAGAGTAGTTTTGATATGGTAAAACAAATTCAGTTAGAGTCTATTGTATTTGATCCTTATGTCTAAGTGTGCAAGAGCTTAGGAACACAAGAAGTCGAGTGGAAGACACAGCTAGCGAGAAGGATGACACAGGAAAGAAGCCAACGGGCTTGGTGCATCCGAGGGATGAGATGCTGTGAAAGAGTACACCGGTGGACGAAAAGGATGTTGGGATATGCCCGATGTGGTGTGTGCTAAAACATGTTTCATAAACATGTGCAGCAAAAAATAAAACAATAATACTTCCTAAATTATCACATCACATGCACGACACATATATAAGGATACAACATGCCAAATATGATCGCATAATTAAATTTTTACAAAAAATAAATTTATGTTAGGTGTGCCTTACGAATGACCTATAACGAAAAGGGTATCTGTCACGCCCCAGAGGAGTCCCTGTCCGAGAAAATTTCGGCAGCATCTCCCCTGTACGGTGGACAATCTGAAACTTTTCTACATCCTCACATACCTCAGCCACAGGCGGCTGGAATAATAAAAAAATAATAAAAATACAACCACACATTCCACGCAGTTTATATAACAAGTAAACAGAAAGATAATACCCTGACTCGAAATCAACCCTACTCCACTACACTCGTAAAACTCAAATCCGATGAACTCACCTTTTCTGCCGTCCAGGCAGGCATGTAGTAGAATAAATCCAAATCCAAATCCATCGACATAATAAAATCCATACATGTCCATAAGTAAAATAATCCAAAACATAACAAGATCAAAACAGTCTAGAACAGAAAAGAAAACCAAAAGAAAACCAATCATATCCTCGAGGTCTTCAGGGACCAGCAACTGGAACTCTCTCCTGACAGCATCAACCTGAAAATATCAACAATGGAGACGAGGTGAGTCCAACACTCAGCAGGTACAATTGATATACAAAGTAGGGAAATAACACCTAGCACTAATCATGCGTACAGTCTCCTGATAAGAAAGATAAAAATGCATCTGAAGTAACCAGGAGAGACTGTACTAACCAGGACCTGAGTATAAGGTCAAACAGTCCGAGGGATAGGGAAATCCTGTATGCATGTCAAACATAGGTATCCAAACAATATGCAGCATATAAATGCAGCAAACACAAACACAAGCAATAAATGCATCATGCATATGATGCCAATGATGCGTCTTGGTCACCCCTAACGCCAGTCGATCATCTCACAGAATAGTGATGTTGGGTTTTTCGGGCCGCGAAAACTGCTTTTCGCGTCGCGGAAACCCCGAATCATCCAAAGCCGTAGATCCGTGCAAGGAAAACCGAACGAAATGCAAATACGAGTTTCAAAATCTTTAGATCTACTCCTAGATCTATGTGTTGAGAACTTTACCCTTGTTGCGTTCCCTTTCGCGTTCCCGCTCTTCCAAGGAGTTGCCAGATCTCAAGACCGTCAAGCGTCGGTCCTCTAGAAGTATCCACACGGACACGTAGGTGGAGAAACCTCACACAAAAGGTGTGCTAGCACCTTGGTGAGATTCGGCCAAGGAAAGAGGAGAGGGAGAGGGAGATCTTGAGGAAGAAGAAAGGAGTAAATGAGGAGTTGAATCAAAAATTCATTTTCTTCCCCTCACTAAAGTGGCCGGCCACATTTGGTTGTGTAACCCCCATTTCCACTTAATTACAATTAAGTGGAGGCCATTAAGAGGTGTCTTGTAACTCCCATGAGGTGGCACACCATGAAGATGTGGACAATTACCATTGGTCCACCTCTTGCCACCTCACTAATGATGTGGAAAATGAGTAACCTACACTCATTTAATGTGGCCGGCCACATTAAATGCAATGGAGGCTTGTAACCTCCATGAGGTGGCAAACCATGATGATGTGGAGCAACACCATTGGTCCACATCTCGCCACCTCACTCATGATGTGGCAAAGAGTCAAGTCAAACTTGATTCTACCTCTTCCTCTCTAGTCAAGTCAAACTTGACTCAATCTCTCTCATGGTTGATCTAATCTAACCATTTGATTCAAGCCAACTTAATATAATGAATCTAATTCATTAAATTAAATTGATCTAATGAGTCATAATCTAAATTAGACTCATTAAATACATGAATCAACTTGAGTCTAACTCAATTAGCCCAATTTGGATTACTCTTAATCCAATTTGATTCATCAAATGAATCTAATCCTCTTGGTTCATCATATGAACCAAATCTCCATCTAAATGTCCTAAGTGTGTGACCCTATAGGTTCTTGTAACGTTGGCAATGCCCTAAACCCATTTAGGAGCATAAGTAATGAGCGGTATCTAGCAACACATCATTACTACCCAAGTTACAAGAAATGTCGAGATCCAACATCACCTTGTGACTACTAATTGTGACTCCTCACAATATGTGACAATGTCCTTCTATCCTAGACATCTAGATTGATCAATATGAGGCATAGACCGTGTCATCCTCTAATCAATCTAAATCTTGAACTCCAAGTAGACACACTAAATCAAATGAGCTCAATATCCCATATTGACTCATTTAGGCATGGCCATGCACTTCGTGGTCTCACTCTATCAAGAATACCGATGTCTCTCCCGTCATATGGGAGGGATAGATCCCATCTACATCACTCACATCCCTCTACATAATTTGTTATATACCCAGTAATCGCCTTTATAGTCCACCCAGTTACGGGTGACGTTTGACGAAACCAAAGTACATAACTCCTTATGTAGGGATCCATGGTGACTTCAGGTCTAAGGACTAATAGTCATACTAATAGCCACATGAGAAAGTATATGACACTCATATAATGATCCATGATACTTTCTCATGGCGGGTCATTCAGTATACATTCTCCAATGTATATCCATGTGTCAGCTTGATATCTCTATATCCATGACTTGTGAGATCAAGTCATCGAGCTGACCTACATGCTAGTCTTATTGCATTAACAATGTCCCTGAATGTTAATACTCGACTAGGAATGATTTAGAGTAGTGTTCCCTATATCATCTCACTATCGATTCAACTAATCGATTGATATAGGTATGAACCTTCTACTCAAGGACGCTATTATACTTAGTCTATTTGGCACTAATACAAATAAGTATAATAACCAAACAAATGCCTTTATTAATATACAAGAATATGATACAATGAGTCCATACAATCATCAAATGATTGGCTCTAGGGCTCTAACTAACAATCTCCCACTAGCACTAGTGCCAATCAGTATAGGCTCTAAGGCCTAATGACCTAGTGTGACCATCATACTTCCTCTGTGCCAAAGCCTTGGTCAAGGGATCTGCGATGTTAGCCTCTGTAGGTACTTTGCAAATCTTCACATCTCCTCTATCGATAATCTCTCGAATGAGATGGAAGCGCCGTAGTATATGCTTGGTCCGCTGGTGTGAGCGAGGTTCCTTCGCCTGTGCTATAGCTCCATTGTTGTCACAATAGAGCTCAACTGGGTCAGCGATGCTAGGAACCACCCCAAGTTCAGTGATGAACTTGCGGATCCAAACTGCCTCCTTTGCTGCCTCTGATGCAGCAATATACTCGGCCTCTGTTGTAGAATCAGCTACTGTGTCCTGCTTCGAACTCTTCCAGCTCACAGCACCACCATTTAAGCAAAACACGAACCCTGACTGCGATCGGTAATCATCCTGATCGGTCTGGAAGCTGGCATCACTGTAACCCTTTACAGTTAGCTCATCATTGCCTCCATATATCAAGAAATATTCTTTAGTCCTTCTTAAGTACTTAAGAATATTCTTGACCGCTATCCAGTGACTTTCACCTAGATCTGACTGGTATCTGCTCGTCATGCTCAAAGCATACGAGACATCAGGTCGAGTACATAGCATAGCGTACATGATCGATCCTATGGCTGAGGCATAAGGGATCTAATCCATGCGGTCTCTCTCCTCTCTAGAAGAGGGACCTTGAGTCTTCGAAAGACTCACGCCATGTGACATCGGCAGAAATCCCTTCTTGGAGTTCTGCATGGAAAATCGTAGGAGTACCTTGTCAATGTATGTACTCTGACTTAGGCCAAGCAATCTCTTAGATCTATCTCTATAGATCTGTATCCCTAGAATGCGGGATGCCTCACCTAAGTCCTTCATTGAGAAGCAACTCCCTAGCAAGGTCTTGACAGACTGAAGCATAGGGATGTCCTTCCCAATGAGTAGTATGTCATCCACATACAATATGAGGAAGACAACTATATCCCCTACAACTTTCTTGTAGACACATGGCTCATCTTCGTTCTTGATGAAACCAAACTGTTTGATTGCATCATCGAATCGAAGATTCTAGCTCCGAGAAGCTTGCTTTAGTCCATAAATGGACCTATGCAGCTTGCATACTCTGCTAGTATGTTGTGGATCTACAAAACCCTCAGGTTGTGTCATGTACACATCCTCGAGTAGGTTTCCATTCAGAAACGCGGTTTTGACATCCATCTGCCATATCTCATAATCATGGTAGGCTGCAATAGCAAGCATGATCCGAATAGACTTAAACATCGCTACTGGAGAAAAAGTTTCATCATAGTCAATACCATGAATCTGCTTGAAACCTTTAGCTACCAAGCGACCCTTATAGATAAGTCCATCCATGTCAGTCTTTCTCTTAAAGACCCACTTACACCCAATGGGTTTTACCCCTTCAGGTGGATCAACCAAAGTCCATACTTGGTTGGTGTACATGGAATCCATTTCGGATCTCATGGCTTCTAGCCATTTCTCGGAATCTGGTCTCATCACAGCTTCCTGATAGGTGGTACGCTCATCCTCTATGAGCACAATGTCATCATGGTCAGACAAGAGAAATGAGTATCTCTCAGGCTGACGACGTACCCTATCAGATCTGCGAAGAGGTATGTCTACTTGAACTGGTTGTTGTTCCTCAACTCCTTGTGGAACAACATCATCCACAACACTTTGTGGTTCCAGTTCAACTTCCATCGAGGCTTCAGTGCTATTGTTTGCATCTTGAACTTCTTCAAGATCGAACACACTCCCACTAGTCTTTCTAGAAACAAAGTCCCTTTCTAGAAAGACCTCAGTCTTTGCCACAACTACCTTGTGCTGACTGGGAATGTAGAAGTAATATCCCTTAGTTTCCTTGGGATATCCAATGAAATAGCACTTGTCAGATTTGGATCCTAATTTGTCTGAGACTTGACGTCGAACGTAAGCCTCACAACCCCAAATCCTCATGAAAGACACCTGGGCATCTCTCCCAGTCCATATCCTATATGGTGTCTTTATCACGGCCTTTGATGGAACTCGGTTGAGTATGAAAGCTGCCGTGTCTAGAGCATATCCCCATAGATATGTCGGAAGATCTGTGAGACACATCATAGATCGTACCATATCTAATAGGGTACGATTCCTCCTTTCGGATACACCATTCCACTGTGGTGTTCCAGGAGGAGTGAGTTGGGATAGAATCCCACACTCAGCTAAATAGTCACGAAACTCATGGCTTAAGTATTCACCACCTCGATCTGATCGAAGTATTTTAATACTCTTGCCAAGCTGGTTCTGTACTTCATTCTTGAATTCTTTGAACTTTTCAAAGGATTCGGACTTATGTGTCATCAAGTACACATAACCATATCTACTGAAGTCATCAGTAAATGTGATGAAGTACCTATAACCACCTCTAGCAGCGACATTGAAAGGGCCACATACATCACTATGTATAAGTCCTAACAAATCAGTCTCTCTCTCATTGTGCCCACTAAAGGGAGTCTTGGTCATCTTGCCTCGTAGGCATGACTCGCATATCTCATATGATTCAAAATCAAATGAGTCCAGCAAACCATCCTTATGGAGCTGGGATAAGCTCTTGTCATTTATATGACCTAAGCGACAGTGCCAGAGATAGGTGTGGTTCATATCGTTCGATTTGAACCTCTTGGTACTAATGTTATAGATAGAGCTCTCAAGGTCTAGAATATAGAGTCCGTTCATCAGAGGTGCACTACAATAGAACATATCGTTTAAATAGACAGAACAACATTTGTTCTTTATTGTAAACGAGAAACCTTTCTTGTCCAAACAAGAAACTGATATAATGTTCTTAGTTAATGCAGGCACATAACAACAATCGTCTAACTCTAGTATAAGCCCAGAGGGCAGAGATAGAAAATAAGTCCCTACAGCAACAGCAGCAACCCGTGCTCCATTGCCTACTCGTAGGTCTATCTCGCCCTTTGTCAATGCTCTGCTATTTCTCAGTGCTTGTACATTAGTACAAATGTGCGAAGCACATCCGGTATCTAATACCCACGACGAAGAAATAGAGAGGTTGACTTCTATAACATTTATACCTGAAGTAGAAATCTTATTTCTCTTCTTGTTAAGATCTTCCAGGTATCCTGTGAAGTTCCTCTTCCAGTGCCCTGCTTGTCCTTGATATAGTTGACGAAGATGTTCAACCATATCGTAAGCACACATCAACTCATGTTGCTTCTGAAGCTCAGAGTTCATGGTTGCGAGCATTAGACAGGACACATCTAATGCGTCATCTTGATGCTTCTTGTAAGCATCCCGGTCAGCTCGCGTGGCAGTGGCAGGAGGAGCCTCCGGAATGGGCTGCTCCAGAACGTACAGTTTACGTTCCTGAGTGAGAACTATTCTCAGGTTCCTGTACCAATCCAGGAAATTTGCTCCGTTGAGCTTGTCCTTCTTAAGGACAGAACGCAGGGAGAAAGAGTTCGTATTCGACGTCATGGTTATCTACAACAGAAAATTTGCAGAAATAAATATCATATTCTTTTAAAATCATTTAATTAGGCCTTTAATTAAATGATGCTCCCACTGAATTCTATAATTCTTGTGGGACAAGATCCACATCATACTAACCCTTGAGTTAGCTTTGGCTAATACGCCCAAGGCTTAGTAAGATCGGTAGGTAACGATTACCAATTACATCTCTATGCAACTCTTGTTTATAAAATCAATATCGGCATTTATATTAAAACTCGAGTTAGCTTTGGCTAATACGCCCGAGGGTTAATATAGATGTGATTTGACCTATCTTTTCCAACCGTTGGAAGAATGCCTATAGTTGACTCGATCCAACCGAGTAACTAGGAATACTCAATCTAATTGAGTTTGTATTCAACTATGCGTTGATAGGCGGGACCAAGATTGTCCCTCCGTACCCTACCAAGATAATATGTATTGCTCTGCTTTGGCAGATTCAACAATACATGTGATCGAGGTAGTGATAGGTATCACGGCAATGTTAGACATTTAGAGTTGGTTCGATCGAGATCTAATCTAATCGAAAAGGATGCATCTTGTGCATGACTTAGATCTAATCTAATCGCAAGGGTGCATCATGTGCACGACTTAGATCTAATCTAATCGTAAGGCACTAATTAATTAACTACTTATTAAATATGCATCACATACACAAGCAATTAATTAATCTATTTGTAATTTAGTCATGACCCTACTACGATCTTCTCAAGCCAATGAGAAGATCGATTGGTCAACCTAGGGTCAACAGCTTCTCCAAGCTCCTCCCTTTGACCACCTTGTGTTGCTCGTGCCCGCCTCGGAACTCCGTCTCGTGTGGACCCTCCACCACTCCAATTTGTATATTACAATTTGAAACTCGAGTTACATTCGAGTCTAAATCTAATTTACAAAAAGAATATAAGAGAAGGCACGACGCGCAGGTCGTGAATATAATACAACACTCGCAAACACATAACGGCACGCAGGCCGTATTATGAATTACAACACAATCCAATCACATTGGGTTTTTGGGCCATGACTATCACAAAATTAATATATAATTCAAAATTATATATTTTCATAATTTTTTGTAATTTTAAAATTAATTTTTACAATTTTACGAGTAAAATTTCCTGGCGGACCCGTTTAGCGGTTTCGGGCGCAATCGCGGAACGGATCCCCTTGCGGGGCAAGGGGCAGCGCCCCTACCCGCGATCTAACCATCGCGAGGGTTCCTTTGCGATCCAACAGCGCCTAATCCCACTGTCCCAAAACGATTTGGGCCGAGACAATGCCGTTTCGGAAAAATCTTCCCGGCGGGTTCGTTTTTAGCAATTTCGGGTGCAATCGCGGAGCAAATCCCCTTGCGGGGTTAGGGGCAGTACCCCTATCCGCGATCTAACCATCGCGAGTTGCTCCTAAGCGATCTAATGGCACCCAAGTCCGCTGTCCCAAAAAATTTTGGGGCAAATCGAAGCCGTTTTGGAAAAATCTTTCCGGTAGCCGAAGCCTACAAGCGACTAAACACTTGTGCTTCGATTACTCGAGAAAAATACTCATAAAAACCCAAAAATCATAATTTTACAAAAATTTACAGAAACTTTTGTTTTCATAAAACAAAAAAAACAAACTCGTACTTGCCTTGCACGTGGCTCTGATACCACTGTTGGGTTTTTCGGGCCGCGAAAACCGCTTTTCGCGTCGTGGAAACCCCGAATCACCCAAAGCCGTAGATCCGTGCAAGGAAAACCGAACGAAATGCAAATACGAGTTTCAAAATCTTTAGATCTACTCCTAGATCTATGTGTTGAGAACTTTACCCTTGTTGCGTGCCCTTTCGCGTTCCCGCTCTTCCAAGGAGTTGCCGGATCTCAAGACCGTCAAGCGTCGGTCCTCTAGAAGTATCCACACGGACACGTAGGTGGAGAAACCTCACACAAAAGGTGTGCTAGCACCATGGTGAGATTCGGCCAAGCAAAGAGGAGAGGGAGAGGGAGAGTTTGAGGAAGAAGAAAGGAGTAAATGAGGAGTTGAATCAAAAATTCATTTTCTTCCCCTCACTAAAGTGGCCGGCCACATTTGGTTGTGTAACCCCCATTTCCACTTAATTACAATTAAGTGGAGGCCATTAAGAGGTGTCTTGTAACTCCCATGAGGTGGCACACCATGAAGATGTGGACCATTACCATTGGTCCACCTCTTGCCACCTCACTAATGATGTGGCAAATGAGTAACCTACACTCATTTAATGTGGCCGGCCACATTAAATGCAATGGAGGCTTGTAACCTCCATGAGGTGGCAAATCATGATGATGTGGAGCAACACCATTGGTCCACATCTCGCCACCTCACTCATGATGTGGCAAAGAGTCAAGTCAAACTTGATTCTACCTCTTCCTCTCTAGTCAAGTCAAACTTGACTCAATCTCTCTCATGGTTGATCTAATCTAACCATTTGATTCAAGCCAACTTAATATAATGAATCTAATTCATTAAATTAAATTGATCTAATGAGTCATAATCTAAATTAGACTCATTAAATATATGAATCAACTTGAGTCTAACTCAATTAGCCCAATTTGGATTACTCTTAATCCAATTTGATTCATCAAATGAATCTAATCCTCTTGGTTCATCATATGAACCAAATCTCCATCTAAATGTCCTAAATGTGTGACCCTATAGGTTCTTGTAATGTTGGCAATGCCCTAAACCCATTTAGGAGCATAAGTAATGAGCGGTATCTAGCAACACATCATTACTACCCAAGTTACAAGAAATGTCGAGATCCAACATCATCTTGTGACTACTAATTGTGACTCCTCACAATATGTGACAATGCCCTTCTATCCTAGACATCTAGATTGATCAATATGAGGCATAGACCGTGTCATCCTCTAATCAATCTAAATCTTGAACTCCAAGTAGACACACTAAATCAAATGAGCTCAATATCCCATATTGACTCATTTGGGCATGGCCATGCACTTCGTGGTCTCACTCGATCAAGAATACCGATGTCGCTCCCGTCATATGGGAGGGATAGATCCCATCTACATCACTCATATCTCTCTACATAATTTGTTATATACCAGTAATCGCCTTTATAGTCCACCCAGTTACGGGTGACGTTTGACGAAACCAAAGTACATAACTCCTTATGTAGGGATCCATGGTGACTTCAGGTCTAAGGACTAATAGTCATACTAATAGCCACATGAGAAAATATATGACACTCATATAACGATCCATGATACTTTCTCATGGCGGGTCATTCAGTATACATTCTCCAATGTATACTCATGTGTCAGCTTGATATCTCTATATCCATGACTTGTGAGATCAAGTCATCGAGCTGACCTACATGCTAGTCTTATTGCATTAACAATGTCCCTGAATGTTAATACTCGACTAGGAATGATTTATAGTAGTGTTCCCTATATCATCTCACTATCGATTCAACTAATTGATTGATTTAGGTATGAACCTTCTACTCAAGGACGCTATTATACTTAGTCTATTTGGCACTAATACAAATAAGTATAATAACCAAACAAATGCCTTTATTAATATACAAGAATATGATACAATGAGTTCATACAATCATCGAATGATTGGCTCTAGGGCTCAAACTAACAAGTGAGGCCGAGTGGGTAGGGATGTGATAACCGTGCACTCTATCGTCACTACTCCTGATGAGTGACCGAGTGGACGGGATGCTGTCGGAGTACACCTATCCTCCTACCCCAAATCATAAATGGGGGAGCGCAATGCTCTCAACTCCCGGTACACGATGACGGGGAGGAATCCCTGCCGGATAACACGTTGTGTCACACTACCCATGAGCGGACCAACGGTGCCTAACAGAGTCCCTACTGCAACACACTCTGCCTGAATCGACCACTAACCCATGAGTGGTGGTGTGTGCAGATCCATGTAACTGGCGATGTGCTCAATAGTAATGGAGCGGACTATCGCGCAGCATGCAATCATGCAAATGGTGCATGGCAACAACCATAAAAACATCCTGACCTAATCCATATATATATAGAAAAGTGCACCCTAGGTCAACGAAGCATATTGAATCAAAGGTACACAGAAGGTATAAAAACCTAGGTCCTGAACATGGTGAAGCATGGCATATCACTACCCCCTATAAGCATGTATAAACAAATAAAGTATACATGGGATGCAAATCAAGCAATCAATCAATCATGTATCAGATATTGGGTAGTGACTAACCGAAACAAATAAAGGACATAATTAATGCAACTTGTTAAATTCACTACTATGTATATCAAATGACATAAGTCAAAAGTATCCGCCTCCAATCGAAAAGTCCAATCTGGTCCAAATACGACGTCGAGATACTCGTCTCGCGTCAGAGTCTTGTAACAAACAACATATAAATATTTTATTTAGCTAAATTCATAAAAATAGCTAAATACAATCCCTAAGACTAATTTAGGGTAAAACCTTAATGACCTCACGATTGACCTACTTAAATTAGATCAAATGCTTAAGCAGGATTAATTACCCTAATCTCAATCAATCCATTAGCTTAGAAATCGAAACCTAAATCCACTACACATAAACAACTAATTAAAACCTTTAATGTAAAACATGATCTACCACCTGTTCTAATACAATTAACCAACCATATCAACCATCTAATAATCCAAATTTATCCCAAATTGATACATAACACATACCTCAAGCTCAACCCAAACGTGTACTGCCTGAAAGAGGTCCAATCGAATCCAAGGTGCTGCTGGATCAAAGAGCAACCCCAACACAGAATCTTGCTAAAATCTTTCCTCACCGATATCAACCGAATCAAACAGGAGGTCACTAATCAAGCAACCACCTTCTAGACTCTGCCCGACAGCCCAAACACACCTCACTGATCAAAACAAAACCTCACTGGAAATCAATCGATGGAAATCACAGATCAACCAACAAACCTAAATCAAACAAGATCCTTGAATCCATAAACTTCTTGTCCCTACTTTACCTTGAGGATCACTGTCATGGCACGGGAACACTGGCGATGGACCGGCAGTGGCACACAGACACAACGGAAATCAGACGATCGTGTGGAGACGGCTAGGGCAGAGAGGAAGGGAAGAGGGTGATGGCCGACCCTAGGTGGCTGCGATGCCAACTCCTTTGCAGTGGCGGCGCTGAGGTTTCTGTGGCCGACGACACTTGGGCAGAGATGAAGAGAACGGTCGCCCACACTAGGCAGAGGGGAATCAGGAGGTTCGACGGCGGCAGCGCGATGAAGAATGGATCGGAAAGGTGGCTCGACCGGCGGGGGCGCTGGATCGGTGTCGTCACTAGAGCACAGGGGAGGCCGGAGGAAAACTAGGGCACAGAATACTTGCCGGCGGTCGGCGCTCGGGAGAGGAAGAGAAGGAGAAGAAACTGCCGCATGCAGTTAGGGCTTCGGCGTGAGAGAAGAAGGGAAGAGGGCGCGCGGGTTCGGCGTGGAAGAGAAAACGGAGGAAAGAAGAAAAAGAAATATAAAAAGAAAAGGAAATATAAACATTTCCTCACTTAAATAGGGTAGCCTAAACAGGCTTTCCCGCAACCCAAATTTTATCCCCCGTTAACTCGCCCCATACAAGCTCCGAAAAATTTCCAAAAATTCCGTAAAATTCCCTTATTATTATTCTCTATTTTTTTCGGTATTTTACAGTATCAACCGTAGCGATGTTGTCGAACCTTGTCTCTATTCGTATCCACTCCGAGCTCCTCAAGATAACCTTTTTAGTACAAGCCTCTCCTTCGGAAGTTATTAGCCACGAGCGAAGAAGAGGGATCAAGAGGAACAGGAAGAGAAGCACACAAGGAAGAGATTTCTTCTTTGTGGTGGTCACAACAACAAGTGGAAGGGCTTCCCCTTGTTGGAGACAACAAAGAGAGAGGGGAGAGGGAGAGGAGAAGAGAAATTGGGTTAAGATTTACCAAAAACCTTCCAAGCCAATTAATGATCTCATGTGCATAATTTTCTCTCAATCATATCAATATATAGCCCACATTAATGAGTAGGATTAGAAAGCCCAAATCCAACCCATTATCCCTTAACCAAAAATAGCCCATTAACCCTTTAGTTTGATTCATAACTAAACTAAATTGGTTCATAACTAATTCATGATTAAACTAAATATGGTCCAACTCTTCCATAAGAGATGTAGCACATCCGCTCTTCCATTGTGACAAATATTTCCATATTTATCTTATGTATGGTTCAATCAAACATTTATCTCTTGATCTAAAAATCCTATTCTTTAACTTGTTTTACGTCTTTTAGAGACTCATTAGTGTGTGTGACTGAATAGGTTCCCGATTTATCTTGGTCGTCTAAGATTAACTACTTAATTATAGAATGATCATGAGTGACACCTAGTAGTACATCATGATCCCCAATTAGTTGGAAAATCATAGTTGATCTTAGAATTAATTCTAAACCCTTCAGCATCTATATAGTGAGTCGTGCCTCGTTCCTTTCACTCATTATATACCCACTTGGTTTAGGACATGGTCTATGTGTCTTGTCCCCACTAGCTTGATTATGTTACACCTAGCCCAACTAATACTTCCTCATTCTGTAGATTTAAATTACTCATACATGTGTACAAGAGTCTCACACTCTTAATATGTGATGTTTTGGCTAAAGACTTTGAGTTATAATCCTAACGAGTGACCATAGGGTATATGTTTCCTTGCAAGGAGCAGTGAATCCTCTGTGGGCTATCCAAACACCTTCGGCACTTCAACTTATACCCAATTATCCCGGGTCCACACCTCAATGAGATGGTTGATTAAGATGTCAAAGTATAAGTCTCCATGACCAAGATAACTTATCTAATACAAGTTGAGGGAAACTTGCACTCGTGCTACTGTAACAACTTCACAGATATATATATATATATATATATATATATAGAGAGAGAGAGAGAGAGAGAGCGAGAGAGAGAGAGAGAGAGAGAGAGAGACAATCATATGAAATCTTACAGTGAGTCAATCCAATGAACTAGTTACCATAACTAACATCCACGTTTAACTCTCGACATCCAATGTCTCCAGCCAGTGAGAAAATAGTTGCTTATAGTTGCTTAGCCGAACCTATGCAAGTCATATAGAATTGATGATGTCCGAATGCATCAATTCGACGACTAGAGAAATTTCAATATATTCATAATTACACAGATAGAGATAATCACTAGTTGTGATCCAATCACAAATTCTCTCATGCTATGAATTATATTATAGACATTTAGTAAACGAGTTTAAGACAATCAAACATATAATATGCACTCAAATAGTGAATCTATACTTATCAAATAAATAGAAAAATCATAAGGTGATTGCCTTAGGACATCCCTCAAATTCTAACACTCCCACTTGGACTAAAGTCAATCGTCATGATGTCCTAAACTATAAGAATAGACGTGACTCTCAAACTTACTTTGTAGTAGAACCTTTGTTAAAGGATCTGCTAGATTCCTTTCTGTGGGAATTTTTTCGAGTTGTATTTCTTTCCTACTAACATTCTCCCTGATCAGATGATAACGGCTAAGCACATATTTTGATCACTGATGATACGTCAATTTCTTTGCATGCGCAATGGCTCTAGTGTTGTCGTAGTAAACAGGTAATGCTTCAACAATGGATGGAACCACTCCATGTTCAGTAACAAACTCCTTGATCCAAACCGCTTCCTTTGCTACTTCCGAAGCTGTAATGTATTCTGCCTCATAGGTATAATCTGCAACAGTGTCTTGCTTGGAACTTTTCCAACAAACCGTGCCTCTATTTAATATGATATGAATCTAGATTGGGACTTGGAGTCATCCTTATCTATTTGGAAACTAGCATCTATATATTCACGTATGGTCATATCACCATCTCCAAAAACTAAGAAAATATCCTTAGTTCTTCTTAAGTACTTAAAGATCATCTTGACAGCCACCCAATAATCCATTCCTGGATCAGACTAGTATCTCCTCGTAACACTCAGAGCATATGATACATCGGGTCTTGTACATAACATAGCATACATGAAAGATCCTATTGGACGCATAAGGTATATTATCCATGTAAATCCTCTCGTCTTCTGTGCGTAGGCACATAGACTTCAAAAGTTGAATTTAATACCTCATAGGTATGAAACCTGTTTTGGATTTAGACATGCTAAATTGTTTTAGCACTCTGTCTATATATATCGACTGTGAAAGACCAATCATGTAACACCCACGAAATTATAAGATAAGTATATGAGTGTTATTTGCTTTAGAGCATAAAAGTAAGAAGAATCAAAAGAAAAAGAAATAAGAGAAATAAAAAAGAGAGGTGAAGGTTTGAACCTTGGACCTCTCACAAAGGATAGAAATAAAATTGTATGATAACCACCAGGATAATGAATAACATATGAATGGAAAATGATAGGAATTGTAGTTAAAAGTGAGGATATAATTAAGTAAGGGAACAAGAGAAAATCAAGTAGCTTTCTTCCTCTTGTTTACCTCTTGGTTAAGAAAAGGAATAAGCAAAAGACAAGTTGTCTTTTTTTTTTTTTCTCTTTTCTCTCTATTTTTCATGGGAATTAAGAGAGTGAGGATGAGAAGAATTAAGGGAGATGAATGGGGACATATTCTCATTAGGAAAGGATATAAATGAATTAAAGAGAAAGGGAAACAAATTTCATCTTTGTTTCTTCCACCTACTTAGCATAAAAAGGAAAGAGAGGAAAGGATTTCATTTTCTTCCTTCTTCCTCACCATTGCCGAAACTAAAGCTCTCCTCCCTCATCTCCAAAAGCCAAGTTTAGGTTTTCTCTCTAAGAGAAAACTAAATTTCAAGAAGGAGCCTTCAAGGTGTACCCTTCCAAGCAAGAGAAATCAAAAGGAGTGCTAGAAGAAGAAGCTCTCTTCTTCCTCTTCACCAAGGGTACCATTTCCTTAAGGATCAACAAGTGAACACTATGTAAGCTTCCCCTCACCTGTGGTACAATAGCTCATATGGTTTTCATGAAGATAGATTGCTTAAAAACGTAGGGTTGCTTCATGGAAATTTCGGCCAAGACAAAAGGAAGAGTCTAAGAAATTTTAAACTAGATATGCTTATTATATTTCTTGTGACATGTATCTTATGTAGGAGGTTAATCTAATGTTTCCATGCTAGAATGATTAATGAGAACTTAGATCCATGAACCTTAGACTCTCGGCCAAGCATGAACAAGAGGACTAGGTAAGCTTAAGACTCAAACTAAACATGCTTCCTTGTTCTTGTGTTATGTACCCTATGATAATGGTGTTGTTAAATTTTTCTCTTACTTGTATGTTGATTGAAACTCCATTTTCATGCTCATGAATATTCGGCCATGGAAGAACTAAAGGCCTAGGAGAGCTTTAAACCTAAAACTAAGTATGCTATGATTTTTCCTAAGACAAGATATGAAGCTAAAATGTTATGCCCATGCTTGTATGTTGGTTTGAACTCTATTTCATGCTTATGAAGATTCGGCCATGTTGAGATTTGAGGCCTAGGAAAGTTTAAAACAAGTCTAAGATGCTCATGACCTTCTTGATGAAATGATATGAAACTAGTTTGATGTTCTTATGTTTGCTTGTTACATAGAAATTTGGTTACATATGACTTTCGGCCACACAAAGTTTTAAGGCTAGGATGCTTAGATTTTAAACTAAGTTTACTCATGTTGTTTCTTGTAATGATGCCATGAAAATTGTGTAGGGTTTCCATGCTTTTAGGCCACATGAAAAACAAATCTATGCCTCACATGTTTCGGCCACTATTGGTCTAAAGGCCTAGGGAAACTTAGAACCCAACTTGGATATGCTCATGATGTTTCTTGTAATAAATGCTATGAAATGTGTTTGTGGTTTCCATGCTCTTATGCCACTAGAAACCTAGTTTCCATGCTTAACATGTTTCGGCCACCTTAAATTAATGGGCTTAGGAAGTTTGGAACTTGAACCAAATGTGCTTATGATGTTCCTCAAGAAATGTGTAGGATATTGGCTTAAGGTTCAACACTTTCATGCTACTTGTAACCTAGAATGAGGCTTGCTAGGGTTCGGCCATGATAAGGTTAGAAGCTTAGGGAACTTAGAACCCAAACTAAACACGCTCAAGTTGTTCCTTATGAAATATGATATGATATGAGTTTAGGGTTTACATGTTTGCATGTTGCTTAGAACTTGTTTGCTCTTCATGAAGGTTTCAGCCATGAAAGAATTAGAAACCTAGGAGGGCTTAAAAATTTAGGTTAACATGCTTATGATCTTTCTTATGATAGGATGCGAAGTTATCATGAGATTATTATGTTTGTATGTTGTCTAGGGTTCATGTCCCTACTCTTGAACTTTCGGCCATAATAGGTTTAGTGACCTAGATGTGCTTCACATGCTATGTTATGAATTAAGAGATGTTATTTAATGATTTCATGTATGATTATGACTTTCTATGATAGGTGATATGTTCATTATGTATCCTTATGATCTATGCATGTGCTATGTGCCCAATTATGCATGCTTTATGATATGATAAATGACATGTTCATTATGTATGCTTATGATCCATGCATGTGCTGTGTGCCCAAATATGCATGCTTTATGATATGATAAATGACATGTTCATTATGTATGCTTATGATCCATGCATGTGCTGTGTGCCCAAATATGCATGTTTTATGATATGTTAAGAAATATGATATGCATGAAATGATAAGAACTATGATATGTATGACATGCTACTTTACTTTATGTATGGCTTGTACCAATGGTGGGCTCCATAAGTGCCCCGGGGTCGATGAACTAAGAAACGGACCTCGTTAGGGATGGACTCCTAAGTGCCCCTAGGTCGATGGACTAAGAAATGGGCCTAGTATGTATGCCTTGTAGGGTTCAAGACTTGCTACCTTGGACCTACATAGGACGCGCGCATTTATGTATGTGGTACAAGCCGGGGCCCTAATCATGTTGAGATTATGTTTAAGTATATATATTATAAGTTTTCAAAAGACATGTTGCATATGTTTCATGATACATGTTTAGGAATTAACCTTGCATATACTTTATGATTATGCCATGATAATTATGATGATGTTATGCTATGTCAGGATACATTTGATGTTCATGTTAGAATATGCCATGATACTTTATGATGATTATGTTACGATATGCCATGATATGCTGCTTGATATGATAAATTTGTCTCCATGCATTTTGACTTGTGATTTTGATATGCTATACGGTTTTTTGTGAGTAGGAAAGGAACTTACTGAACCATGAGTGCTCACAGCTTACTTTCTTGTACCACAGATAAAGGCAAGGAATGGATGAACTAGGGGAGCAGCAGGATGGCCGATGTGTGTGGTAGTGGCTTGGCTAAAGGGAAAGACATGCTTTTGTTTAATAAGAAATATGTCATGTTTATGTTATTACTTTATGACTCCATGACGTTAAGTATGTGTTTGGGTATTATGACTCAAAAATCATGTTAAGTATGCTATGTGGTTTTTTTTTATGTCCATGGTGATTTTAAAGTAAGGAAAAGTTTTTAAATTCTCTAAGTAAGACTTCCGCTGTAGTAAGTAGGTATGTATGTCTAAGTAACCCCCGTCCCCTTAGCAGGAGGGGGGGGGGCGTTACAAATCAACCTTTTTGATCTATCTCTATAGATTTTCATCCCAAGGATGTAAGTTGCTTCTCCCATGTCTTTTATGGAGAATGTATTGGACAACCAAATTTTAACTAACTATGGAACTGGCACATCATTTTCTATAAGCAATATGTCATCAACATATAATATTAGGAATATAACTACACTCCCACTAAACTTTTGATACACACTAGGTTTGTCTGGATTTTTTGAGAAATCAAACTGTTTGATCACCTCATCAAAATGGATATTCCAACTCCTGGATGCTTGCTTTAGTCCATAAATGGACTGTTAAAGCTTGCATACTTTATTCTTGTTGATAAATATGAAGCCTTCGGGTTGTGTCATATACACATCTTCTAGTAGATTTCCATTAAGGAAAGCCATTTTCACATCTATCTACCATATCTCATGATCATGATGAGCTGATATGGCTGGGATTATCCGAATGGATTTAAGCATGACCACAGGTGAGAAAGTTTCATCATAGTCAATGTCTTGCCTTTGACGATAGCCTTTAGCCACCAACCTTACCTTGTAGGTAATAATATTATCATCCATGTTGGTTTTCTTCTTGAAAACCCATTTTTACCCTATAGGCATAATGCCTTTAGGTGGATCCATCAAGTTCCAAACTTGGTTTTCGTACATGGAATCCATTTCTGACTTAATGGATGTAAGCCACTTGTCCTTTTCTGAATTATTTAGAGCCTCTTTGTAATCAGTAGGTTTCTCATCCTCAATGAGTAATACATCATTTTATTCTCTTACAAGAGATCCATATCTCTCAGGAGTATTGCGTGTCCTACCTGATCTATGAGTAGGTTGTGTTATAATTGGTTGTGGTTCTTGACTAGGCATCTCATTAGTGTTTATTAGAGTCTCTTGAACTTCATCAAGTTCAACCATACTCCCACTTGCTTCCTGTTAGAGAAATTCTTTCTCTAGGAAGGTAGCATACCTTGAAACAAACACTTTTTGTTCCAAGGGGTGATATAATTAGTAGCCCTTAGTTTCCTTAGGGTATCCAATAAATAAACACTTATCAAACTTGGCATCCAACTTATCTGATATAGTCCTCTTCACATAAGCAGGACATCCCCATATCTTCAAATAAGATATGAGGGGTTTCTTACTAGTCCATACCTCATATGGAGTAGTTGAGATTGCCTTCATCGGGACTCTGTTTAGCAAGTAAATAGCTGTCATGAGTGCATAACCCCAAAAGGTCTTGGGAAGATCTGAATGATCCATCATTGATCTAATCATGTCTAACAAGATTTGATTATTCCTTTCTGATACACCATTATATTGTGGTGTATAAGGAGGAGTCCACTGAGACAATATACCATTGTCCCTTAGATAATCTAGAAACTCTTGGCTTAAATATTCATCATCTCGATCAGATTGAAGTATCTTAATATTTTTACCAAGTCATTTCTCTACTTCACTTTTGAATTCTCTAAACTTTTCAAAGGCTTCAGACTTGTGTTTCATTAGATACACATACCCATAACGAGAGTGATCATCAATGAAAGTAATGAAATAGCTATAACCTCCTAATGCATGATTTGTCATTGGTCCACATACATCGGTATGTATGAGCCCAAGTAACTCATCAACTCGTTCACCCATTCGAGAAAAGGGTAACTCTATCATCTTAAGTTTTAAAAATGAATCACATGTATCAAATGTATCTAATTCAAATGATTCGAGAACTGCAATCTTTTGTAATTCGGACAAGCTTTTCTTGCTTATTAATGTGCGTAGATTGTTTACACTTGTTTAACATGTTTTGACACACATTCTTATAGTTTATACAAGCTTTATCTATGCACTTTCATGCTCTTTGTTTTACTTTTAGCATATTTACTCTTCTTTGTTCGGAGATATGCTCTTGTGCATTTTCTGTTTCAGGAGTCGAATTTGGAGAAGAATTGATGCTTGCAGCCAATTCTGTAATCAAACAAAGGAAGTTTACACTAGCCATGCTACACGGCCGTCCCAAGGGAAAATGGCCTTGGCCATGTGGAGATGATAGGCTGTGTAGCATCAGCAGCAAAGGAGAATGACATGGCCATGTGAGAGCCACACGACTGTGTCACATTTGAAGCCAACCAGTATGCGGCCGTGCAATCTTTCTAGAGCCAAAGAATGACATGGCCGTGTGTGCCACACGGCCGTGTGATGTTTCCAGAGATGAAGACTGGCTAGGCCGTGTAGATCTGCACGACTGTGCAAGCCAGCATGGACAAAGCATGGCATGACCATGTGATGGTCACACGACCGTGTGACCTTGGCCGAGAGGGAAGTGGGCATGGTCGTGTGAGGTTCACATGGCCGTGCCACGGGCCGTGTGGCGCCCAAATGCCCTCTTCTATATAAAGGGGTTTCTTCCTCTTTGAAAGGGGGAGGCTCTCCCTTTGGGGAGATCCATTCTTGAGGCTTCTTTCCACATCCTTGGCGTGTCTCCAATGATCAAAAGGCATTCTTATCAAAGATTCGACTCCGATAGCATGGATTGGTTCTGAAGATCACTCGTGGTCTTTTAGATAAGGTTTTCCTTTCTATCTTCTTGACTGGGATCGGAATGTTTACGATCTTCTTGCCTTCGGTTCTTTTCTTGTGTTCTATGGAGTAGATCTCATTGTTCTAGGATGGAGGGAGTATTTGTGATGTAATTGATGTGGGATTTCAAGGATTTACTATTTTCTTGATTCAATGACATTGAAATGTTTTATATCAATTAAATCTTGTATGGATTGTTGTGCTTTGAACCTAATTACCATTCTTGATTGGTTGTTTGTATTTCTTGTGGAATATTGTAGAGGAATTCTCTAGATTGTATTGTCGCGGGGCGTCGTGACAGGGCTGCCCCATTAAACGGACATTTAGCGGATAACTTTGAGGGGTGAAACAAGAATCTACAAAGAAGTAGAATGGATTGATGTGCTAAATTCTATATTTTAATGTGAATTGATTAGTGATGTGTTTCTATGTTGTATGACCGCGGGGCGTCATGACAGGGTTGCCCCATTAAATGGACTTCATAGGGATCATAACTATTTGATTACTTAAGGTTTAGTTAAGAGTCCTTGACTAGTGTTTTCTGCAGGAAATAATCGATGACTTCTTACAAATACAATTCAATTGAGGATAGGATTAGTAGATTGTTTCACATTAATGAGTATCACAAAGAAACCAAATATCTTAGAACCTTTACAAAACTAAGTTTCTGAATTTAACCTTTTACTTCTATTCTCTAATTGTTTCTTAGGTTATATAATCTTTTGTTTGATTGTTTAGCTAATTCGCTTTGAGACATCTTTAGTGGTTATAACCAGTCCCTGTGGATTCAATATTCTTTGTATTATTGACGATGTAACCATACACTTGCGGTAACGTAACAAGTTTTTGGCGCCGTTATCGGGGAACTACGTCTATAACATTAGAGATTATTATTTGAGTTAAACTAAACTTTTTTTTCTATTCTTTTCTTACATCTAACTTGTAACTAGTTTTCTAATTCTATTATAAAATTCTTTCTTTGCATTCGTTATTCTTTAATTCTTTTTGTAAATCAAATTCTTTCCATTCTTTATTCTTTTCTTTGAATCAAATTCTTTAATCTTGTTCTTGTATGCGAAGATCTAACTTTGTAGGTGAATTACTTCCTCTTGATCCTGAAATTGATAGAACATTTCATAGAAGGAAAATCTTGCAAAGACATCAAGAAGAACAAGAACATTCAAATATGGCAAATAGACCACTTAAGGATTATGCAACACCTTAAGCCAGAGGGTTCCATTTAAGCATTACAAGACCTTCTGTTGAAGTAAATAATTTTGAGATCAAGCCTGTAATAATCAATATGGTTCAACAAAATCAATTTGGAGGTGGACCGCATGAAGATCCTAATCAGTATTTGAAAGAATTTTATGAAATCTGCGATACCATGAAAATGAATGGTGTTCCTTCTGAAGTAGTGAGATTATTATTGTTTGGGTTTTCTTTACAAGATAGAGCTAAACAATGGCTTAATTCTTTACCTCCTAATAGCATTACCACTTGGGAACAATGTAAGCAGCAATTCTTAGACAAGTTCTATCTTCCTAGCAAGACAGCTCATATGAGAAATCTTATTGCAATCTTCAAACAATCCGATATAGAATTTTTATTTGAAGCATGGGATAGATACAATAATATGCTCAAACAATGCCCACATCATGGATTAGAGAAATGGTTAGTGTTGAACACATTTTATAATGATATTAATTATCATACTAAGGTGTCCCTAGATTAGGTTGCTGGAGGGGCACTTATGAACAAGAGTTTAGATGAGGCCAAAGAAATCATTGAAAGTGTAGCACAGAATCATCATCAATGGAAACTGAAAGAAGTGGAGGCTATTCTTATACAAACCCAACAAAAGCATCAGGAAAATTTGATGTAGATGCAGTTACCTTAATAACTGCAAAGCTGGATGCTCTTACTAAGAAGCTAGAAAATATGGGAACAAATTCTAACACGGTAAATGCCATAGTATGTGCTTGTGAAACTTGGGGAAGTTCTGAACATTCTCCAGACTCATGTCCTTTAGGAGCTATATCTGCACAAATAAATCAATTAGAGCAATGTGATTCTATAATGGGATTCAATCAAAGGCAGAACAATCCATATTCCAACATATATAACCTAGGTGGAAGAATCATCCAAATTTTTCCTACAAAAATAATAAAAAAAAAGGACCATCCATGGGAGGTAGACCGAATTTCCAATCCGGGTAACAAAATTTTCAGCAACAACAACAATCTTCTCAGGGCTATCAGTTTTCAAAAATTGAGAAAATTCTTGAGGAAATTATCACCAGTCAAAATGAAATGAGGTAAGATATTTTGAAGCTAACTCAAAAAATGGATAATTCTGACAAGCATCAAAAGATTCAAGATAGCTAAATTGCCCAATTAGCTTCATCATCTTCAAGAGCACCAGGAAAATTTCTTGGAAAACCTGATATCAATCCAATAGAGCATTGCAATCAAATTGAGCTTAGGAGCGGACTAACCCTAGGTAATCCTCAAGTGACTGCTCCAAAGGGGATGAAAACTGAAGAAGAGCTCTCTCCTCTGGCACCCGAACCCATTCAAAGTCAAGAAGATGAGGAGAGTACCATTAAGTTTGAAGAGACTCTTCCACTTAACCCATGGAATTAAAGACGCTGGAATTCCGTTCTATTTCAATTTCCCCTGTAAAAAAATTGTACAAGTACAGAACTTTTCATAGCAACCCGCATGTTTGATCAGACATGTGTTTGATCAATCAAGCAAGTTTTTGACAGATCAAAGCACACCTTGATCGAAATACAAGATCGCTGACCTCTTTTGTTGGTATTTAGGATTGATACAAAGAAAACTAAACTAATTACATAGCGGAATCAAAGAACTAGTTGTACCTTTCTTTTGAAGCCAAAGACCTCTTGATCTTATGTTGTATTCCTCTCCTTTTCTTGGACGTCGTGTGGGCGACGATCTACCAAGATAACAAACATCCTTCCCTTCTTTGTTTCCAAACCGTCGACGACCAAGAGAATAGCTAGGATGGGGTGCCTTCTCCTCTCCTTCTTCTTTTCCAAGCCGTCGCCCACAAAGGAAAGCAAGAGGAGGCACTGGCCCTATCAAGGAGGAGGCGGTGGCCCCTAGCAAGGAGGTGGAGGTTGTGTCGACCCTAGCAAGGAGGAAGAGGTGGCGCCGGCCCGAGTAAGGAGGAGGAGGTGGCGCTGGCCATAGCAAGGAGGAGGAGGTGGCGCCGACCCTAGGAAAGCAAGAGTTACCAAAAAATCAAAAGTGGATGGGTGGATGCGAGGCTTTATATAGAGGCTACAACAAGAACCTAGTGAAGGAATTGGTTTAGGCCTCCTTATGGGCTTGGGCTTCCTATGTTCGGCTCGAACACTCAACTCAAGTCCATCAATAATAACCCATACCACTAAAGGGTTATTATTGAACTACCGCACCAATCCCATATTACAATATGAGCTTCTTCTTATCATGAGTGTATTAATCTCCTTGTGTTTAAGATATCGTATGTCTGTTAATTAAATGAGTTACTGATAACTCAATTAATTAACATCTGATTTCAAGAGTAGTACCACTCAAATTTATTATCATGCAAGACTAAGTCCACCTACAGGGTTTACATGATAATCCTTATGATCTCCTCAAGGGGACATCATCAACCTAAATAATTAGGACACAGATTCCTTCTATAATCAACAACACACCATATAAAGAGTACTATCTCCCAACTCATCGGGCCTATTGATTTAACGAATAAATCTCACCCATTGATAAGTTAAAGAAATAAATACTAAGTATACGTGCTTGTTATTATATAGGGATTAAGAGGACGCACATCCATAATAATAGATGTTTTGTTCTTTTATGTAGTCAGTACAAATCAAACAACCTCAAACGGTCCTGCTCAATACACACATAGTGTACTAGTGTAATTTTATAGTCAAGACAGACTAATACCAAATTACACTACAACTGTTCTAATGGTTTGTCCCAATCCATCTTGGTTGTGAGCTACTATTTATAATTTATAAGGAACTGATAACATGATCTTCTGTTTGGCGCCACACATGATGTTATCTACAATATAAATTAAATGGGCAACTGCATTGACATATATATAAATATAAAATGCATACATTTAGCCAAAGTGATTCTCATTTCAAAAAATTTCAAAACAGATGTTCATACAAAAGCTAGACTTATAGTATACATCCCAACAATGTCTCACTTATACTAAAAGACTATGCTGCCATAAATGTTGCCATACATCTGATTCTCATCCCCTCAACATGCCTATCAAAAGCTCTCGCCGGAAGGGTCTTAGTGAAAGGATCTGCCAGGTTATCTATTGATGTAATCTTGGCGACAACAACCTCTCCTCATTTTACGATGTCTCATATTAGATGGTACTTACGCTCAATGTATTTACTTGCCATATGGGCTCATGGTTCCTTCGAGTTTGCTACTGTACCACTATTATCACAATAAATTGTGATAACTTTGGGCAAACCAGGAATCACATCTAAGTCCATCAAGAAGTTTCTGAGCCATACAACTTCTTTGGATGTCTCAGAGGCTACCACATACTCAGCTTCCATGGTGGAGTCTAAAATACATTTCTGCTTAACACTCCTCCATGCTATGGCTCCACCTCCCAAAGTAAACACATACCCCGAGGTTGATTTACTACTGTCCCTATCTGATTGGAAGTCCGAATCCGTGTAACCCACAGGGAGCAAATCATCTGCATGGTACACCAGCATATAATCTCTATTCCTTTTCAGGTACTTTAATATATGCTTTATGGCAGTCCAATGTCCATGTCCTAGGTTACTTTGATATCTACTAACCATGCCCACGATAAAGCAAATATCCGGTCTCGTACATAGCATCACATACATTAGACTTCCTATAGCCGAAGCATAAGGAACTGCCTTCATCTCCTCTATCTCCTTTGGTGTCTTAGGACACATCTTCTTAGATAAAGGTACTTCATGCCTAAAAGGTAGAAAACCTTTCTTAGAGTTTTGCATGCTAAAATGAGCTAGGATAATATCGATGCATGAAGCTTGAGATAAGCACAACATCCTTTTCTTGCGATTCCTTTTTACTTTGATCCCAAGAATATGTCCACATTCTCCCAAGTCCTTCATATCAAACTACTTGGACATCCATACCCTTACGTCTGACAACACTTTGATATTGTTGCCAATGAGCAAAATGTCATCTACGTATAGTACAAGAAATACCACCACATTTCTGTCATTTTTCTTGTATACACAAGACTCATCCGGACACTGAATGAATCCATGAGACTGGATCACTTCATCAAATCGGATGTTCCAAGATCTCGAAACTTGCTTCAATCTATAAATGGACCGATTGAGCTTACATACAAGATGCTCTTTGCCCTTCGCAATGAATCCCTCTGGTTGCTTCATATAGATGTTTTCTTCAAGACTTTCATTAAAGAAAGTTGTCTTGACATCCATTTACCAAGCCTCATAATCCATATAAGCAGCAATAGATAAAAGAATCTGGATAGACTTAAGCATGACTACCAACGAAAAAGTTTCCTCATAATCGATTCCCTCTTTCTGAGTATACCCCTTCGCAACAAGCCTCGCTTTAAAGGTTTCTACCTTCCCGTTGTTGGTGCGGTTAGCATTAACCGTCTAATTCAAGTTTTGATGAATGAAAAAATAGGTTAAGTTAGTTTCATTGTTATCTAACAATCTGATCGAGTGTGTAGGAAAAGCCTAGACAGGTTGATGGGCTGACTTGATGTCTGGCACGAAGCCCAGCTAGGTCGACTGGTTGATCGGATAGCTGGCACGAAGTCCAAACGAGTCAACGGCCTGACCAGACGTTTGGCACAAAGTCCAGCTAGGTTGACGGGCTGACCGGATAGTTGGCACAAAGCCCAGATGGGTCGAAGGACTGACCGGACGTCTGGCGGGTAAGTGGAGGTTAGTCATTGGAGGGGAGTGACTGTGAGGACGCATTCCTAGGAAGGGAACATTAGGCGCCGATCCGACTTAGAATCATTTTGGAACTCTAAGTCGAGATCTTGACTAGATTCCGGTCTCGAAGAGATGGAATTTAATTAATATTCTGTTTAAATTTAAAATGTGCTAATACTCTGTGTTGCAGGATATATATATTTTCCTTCAGACTAACGTTTTCTTGCAGGAAGGAATATGTTGGAAAATAAGGGTCCGGACCTCAAGGATGGTTTTGGGCGCCCGGAGGTCCGAGCGCCTGGGAGGGATCCGAGCGCCCGGGTGGGATTCAAGCGCCCGAGAGGTGAAATTTTATCCCAACGTCACCTCGCCAAGTGGAGCTCACTAATTAGCTCGGCTACGTCACAACCAGGGTGCCCTGAAGGTGCCCCTGAAGGTTCCGGGCACCCCAAACCTCCTATATAAGGAGGGTCAAGGCTGGAGTTAGAAACACAACTCACGATTCGCTCTCTGGTGCTCTTGCGACGTTGCAAAGACAGTCTGACAAACGTTCTGTTCTTTTCATTCTTCTTTTCTTGTCAGTATTGTTTTTCTTCTTAGATTTTCATGTACTTTAAGTTGTATACACTTATTTCGAATTGCTAGTGAATTGCCCATTGAAAGCACCCTTGCGTGCGGGCCTTGGAGTAGGAGTCGGCACAGGCTCCGAACCAAGTAAAAAAATCACTTGTGTCATTTCTTTTTGCTTTACTCTTTCCGCTGCGCATTCTCAATAATTTTTTTAATCTATATTCACTCCCCCTCTATCGAACGCTTACGATCCAACAAATGATATCAGAGTAGGTACCGCTCTGATTTGGTGCAACCACCAATCTGACAGGGGGTGAAACTAGATTCTTTTTCTTTTTTCTTTCTTTCTTCGGTTTTCAGATTTTCGTAATTTTTCCAAACTGGTACTATTACCTTTTTGGAAACTTTTTTCGTCGCAATCAATCTGAATTGGTGCAACACTAATTCAGATTTTAAATTATTTCTATTTTATCCTGCACTACTAATCCAAGACCTAGTCTTGGGACCTTGTTGTCTTTTTCTTTACTTGTGTGTAGGATGTCTCAAATTGAAGGATTCAACACAGTACGTCCTCCCCTATTCAACGGAGATGATTTCTCGTACTGGAAGAAGCGGATGTAGGTCTACCTGAAGACAGATTTCGACCAATGGTTCAGCATCACAAGAGGCTACAAAGCACCAATCGACAACTCTGGAATCCCACTGGACCTAGAACAGCGGACTCCGGATATGAAGAAGAAATCGTCAACGGAGTTCAAAGCACTCAACACGCTTCAGTGCGGACTGATGAAGGAAGAATTGAACCGGGTAGGACCGCACCAGAACGCAAAGGAATTGTGGGATAAACTGATCGAACTACACGAAGGGACAAGCGATGCCAAGGTAACGAAGCGCGACCTATTATTAAATATATTATTTAATATTAAAATGCAGGTAGGTGAAACGGCGAGTTAGCTTCACGCGAGGATTAAAGATATCATCAACGGACTCCACGCGATAGGACACCAGATGGAAAATCGAGATCTAATCAGGTACGTGTTAAACGCTTTTCCACACAACACTTTGTGGGCATCTATCATGGATGCCTACAAAATTTTGAAAAATTTATCCAAATTAAAATTAGATGAATTATTTTGTGAGTTAGATTTACATGAGCAGACTAACGCTGGATCCGAGAAAGGTGTTGCCTTATTTGTAGGTTCCTCCAAGGAGAGATCTAAAAACAAGCCTAAGCCCAAAGAAGAGTCTATCAGGAGACTGAAGATGAAGAGTACCTGGTGAACCTGGTAAGGAAAATGTTCACTAGGAGAAAGAAGAGCTTCAGCAAGAAGGACCTGCAGAAGATCAACTCCCCCGAACCAAAGAACGTAACGTGCTTCGGGTGCAACAAGAAGGGACACTACAAGAACAAGTGTCCGAAACTAAAGAGCGACAAGACAAAGGGATCCAAGAAGAAGGCTCTCAAAGCAACTAGGGATGACTCTTCCTCAAACGAATCGGAGGCCGAAGATTAGAAGCACCAGAGCCACCTCGCGCTGATGGCCCTCGAAGAAGAATCAGACGAAGAATCAGAAGACGGTTCCGAACTCGAATCGAGCCACGAGTCCGTACTCATTTCCGAAGGTCCTGATGAGGTAAATTTTAATTTAAATAAAAAATTTTAAAAAATTATTGCATGTCTGAATAGTAAATTAGTTAAACTAAAAAAAAAAAAAATTTCTCCTTGAGGAAAATCAAAATCTCAAGGAACAAATCAAAAATTTAAATCCAACTCAAGATCTAACGCTTGAGGAGGAGAATTTATCACTAAAAATAGAAATTAACAAATTAAAAGAAATGTTAGAGAAATTTACAACTAGATCTAAGAATCTAGATCTAATATTAAATAATCAAAAAGTAATTTACAACAAAATCGGAATTGGCTACAAGTCAAGTTCAAATAAAACATTTAAATCGTTAATAACTCAACACAAACAATAAAGTAAAGCTTGGGGTTCCGAAAGCGTACTTAACCACGCAAGTAGGAATTAACCAATACTACATACCCAAAAATAAATATATCATGTAAAATCAAATGAATCAACTCAAAAACCAAAATACAAACCCAGACCAACAAATTCAAAATCTAAATATTTTAAACCTTACCAAGACTTAGAATATCACCAAGTCAATTATAACTATAAAAAGAATAGACATACACCAAGAACTAGAAATCAAAAATAAAGGTCAATAATTCAGGGGGAGACTTCAGAATAGCTGGCACCACCAAAACTATCATACCTGACAGGGTAACTCAAACTAACTGTAACACCCACGAAATTATAAAAATAGGTATATGAATATTATTTTCCTTAGAGCATAAAGAAATGAAAAGAATAAGAGAAAAAGGAAAATAAAAACAAAAGAAAATATAGAATAAGAAGAGGTGAGGTCAAGGATTGAACCTTGAACCTCCCACAATTTATGGAGATAAATTGATGAATGATAACCATTAGGATAAGGAGAAATAATTGGATAGAAAGGAATGAAAAATTTAGTTAAAGGAGAAAAGAAAACTAAGCAAAAAAAAAAGAACAAGAGAAAACCAAGTTGCTTACTTTCTTTTCCCTCTTGGTTAAGAAAAGGAGCAAGCAAAAGAGGGATTGACTACTTCCCTCCCTCTCTCTATTTTCGTGGGAATTAATGGAGTGGGGGAAAAGAGGAGTTGAGGGAGTGAATGAAGACATGTTTCATGGGCAAGGGAATAAATAGATTGGGAGAAGAAAAATAAAGGATTAAATCATTTCTTCCTCCTTCCTCTTTCTTCTTCTTCATTTCTTCATTCCTCCTTCTCCTTTGTCCGAGAGCTAAGCTAAGTTTCTCTTCAAGAAAAACTAAGTTTAGATAAGAGACCTTCAAGATCTATCCCTTCCAAGCAAGAGAAACAAAAGGAGGTACAAGAAGAAGAAGTTCTCTCCTTCCTTGGCACCTAGGATACTTTTCTTCTTAAGAAAAACCACAAGCGAAAGGAGGTAAGCTTCCCCTCACCTGTGGTACAATAGTTTATACGGTTTTCATGAAGATAGATTGCTTAAAAACCTAGGGTTGCTTCATGGAAATTTCGGCCAAGATAAAAAGAAAAAGAAGAATCTAAGGAACTTTAAAATTCAACTAGATGTGCTCGGTATATTTCTTATGATATGTATTTTATGGTAGGAGGTTAACCTAATGTTTTTATGCTAGAATGTTTAGTTAGAACTTAGATTTATGATCTTAGATTCTCGGCTAAGCATGATCAAAAGAACTAAATAAGCGTAGGACTCAAATTAAGCATGCTCCCTTGTCCTTATGATATGTGCCCTATGATAATAGTGTTGTTAACATGTTCTTCCACTTGTATGTTGATTTCAACTTCATCTTCAAGCTCATGAACATTCGGCCATGGTAGAACTAAGGGCCTAGAAGAGCTTTAAACCTAAAACTAAGCATGCCATGATTTTTCCCTAAGATAAAATATGAAGCTAATATGATATGCCCATGAGTTTATGTTGATTTGAACTCTATTTCATGTTATGAAGATTCGTCTAGGTTGAGATATGAGGCCTAGGGAAAGCTTAAAACAAGTTTAAGATGCTCATGACCTTCTTGATGATAAGATATGAAACTAACTTGATGTCCTTATGCTTGTTTGTTGCATAGAAATTTAGTTACATGCTTTACAACTTTCGGCCACACAAGGTTTTAAGACCTAGGATGTTTAGAACTTAAACTAAGTTTGCTCATGTTATTCCTTGTAATAAATGCCATGAAATTTATGTAGGGTTTACATGCTTTTATGGCACATGAAAACTAATCTATGCCTTACATGTTTCGGCCACCATGAGATTAAAGGCCTAAGGAAACTTAGAACCCATCTTAGATATGCTCATGATGTTCTAGTAGTAAATGCTATGAAATTATTTATGGTTTTCATGCTCTTATACCACTAAAAACCTAATTCCCATGCTTGATAAGTTTCGGCCACCTTGGATTAAAAGGCTTAGAAAGTTTAGAACTTGAACTAAATGTGCTTATGATGTTCCTCATGATATGTATTATGATATGGATTTAAGGTTCAACACTTTCATGCTACTTGTAACCTAGAATCTTACTTGCTAGGATTCGGCCATGTTAAGGTTAAAAGCTTAGAGAACTTAGAACCCAAACTAAACATGCTCAAGTTGTTTCTTATGATATATGATATGGCATTAGTTTAGGGTTTACATGTTTGTATGTTGCTTATAACCTATTTTGAGGCTTGATGGGTTTCGGCCATGATATAAGTAAAGACCTAGGAAGCTTGGAAACCAAACCCAATATGTTTAAGGTGTTCCTTATGATATAAGATATGATAAAGGTTTAGGGTTCACATGCTCTTATGTTGCTTGCTAACCTAGGCTACAACTACATGTTTCGGCCACTACGTGATATTAGGGTTAGAGACCTAATTATGATTTCCCATGTGCCTCACATGTAATGCTTTATGATATGATAAGAATATGCCATGTTGCTATACTCATTTATGTATGCTTATGACCCATGTATGATGATGTGCTATGTGCCCAAATTTGTGATATGCTATGTGCTCAAATTTATGATATGTTATGTGCCTAAGTTCATGAAGTGCTGTGTGCCCAATATGCATATGATCATGATGTGCTGTGTGCCCAATTATACATGCTTATGTTATGCTTAAGAGTTGCTTCCCTAACCGTTGAGACTAGGAGCACTCTTTATGATATGATTATGACATGAATGATAAGTTAAGAATTAAAGATATGTATGACATGCTACTTTACTTTTAAGGCTTGTACCAAGGGTGGGCTCCATAAGCGCCCCGGGGTCGATGGACTAAGAAACGGGTCTCGTTAGGGATGGTCTCCTAAGTGCCCCTAGGTCGATGGACTAAGAAACGGGTCTCGTTAGGGATGGGCTCCTAAGTACCCCTAGGTCGATGGACTAAGAAACGGGCCTAGTATGTATGCCTTGTAGGGTTCAAGACTTGCTACCTTGGACCTACATAGGACGCGCGTATTTATGTATGTGGTACAAGCCGGGGCCCCCCTTATGTTGAGATTATGTTTAAGTATGTACATTATAAGTTTTCAAAAGACATGTTGCATATGTTTTCATGATACATGTTTAGAAATTCACCTTGCATATACCTTATGATTATGCCATGATATTTATGATAATGTTATGATATGTCAAGTTGCATTTGATGATTATGATATGTTATGTTATGTCATGATACCTTACGATTATGTTACGATATGCCATGATATGCTACATGCTATAATGAAGTTGTCTCCATGTGTTATGTCTTGTGATTTTGATATGCTATACAGTTTTTGTGAGTAGGGAAGGAATTTACTGAGCCATGAGTGCTTACAACTTACTTTCTTGTACCACAGATAAAGGCAAGGAATGGATGAACTAGGGGAGCAGTAGGAGGGGCTAGAAGGATGTGTGTGGTAGTGGCTTGGCTAAAGGAGAAAAAAACCTGCTTTTGTTTAATAAGAACTAAGCCTAGTTTATGTTACTGCATTATGACTCTATGACATATAATTTTGTGTTTGGGTATTATGACTTAAAAATCATGTTAAGTATGCTATGTGGATCTATATGTCCAGTTGATTAATCATGTTGATTTTAAAGAAAAGAAAAGTATTTAAATCCTATAATTTCTATAAATAAGACTTCCGCTGTAGTAAGTAGGTATGTATGTGTAAAGTTACCCCCGCCGCCTTAGCAGGAGGGGCGGGGCGTTACATTAACCTACCCGGCAGAGCTATTAGGACTAATTAGAAAGAGACTAAGTTTAACTTGACATATAGTACTGGTGAAGTTTTGGATGATAGTACATTAGGGAAGCTTAGTCTATGCATGTCCAAGAAGATAGGGCTTCGACCTGGACGTTTGGCTAAGTGGAACTGACCGAAGCTACCCTATATGGACCCTAACCAGTGAAATCAAAGTTTTGTATTAAGTTTAGTGGATAGTGTAGGGGAGGATCGTGCGGCCGGCTAGAAGGGGGGTTGAATGGACGGCACCCCCAAATTGTTTACTCTCTACATATTCGTTAGAACAACAAAATACAAAGAATATAAATACAAATACGGAAGCCAATCTAAAGATAAGGAAAGAAATCAAACCATGCTACACGATCATTTAATGTGGTTCGGAGATTAGGGCTCCTACTCCACGGCTGCCCATAGGTGGGCGATCCCTATCCGTCGGTGGATTAGCCCCCGACAAACTCCGGCTATCTCAAATCGCTCCTTGTGGGTGGAGAAACCTCACAACAAACACCAAGACCTCTTAGATTCCACAAACACTTGAGAGCTTTTGGTGAATACTAATTAGGGTTGACCACCTCTAATTTCGTCACCTTGGTCGGCCATCCCAAGCTCCTTCCTATAGAGCATGGGGAAATCAACCTTACTGATTTGCCCGTTACCAGTCGACTGGTACCGGCCCAACGACATGCCAACAGCTATCTACCAGTCGACTGGTCCCAACCATTTCGGGCACAGAGACTCTCTGTGCTCACCACCAGTCGACTGATCCCAGTACTAGTCGACTGGTACAACCCTATACCAAGGGTTCCCATCCTGAGTACATTTCTCTCAATACTCGAACCCTCACGACTCACTTGACTCTTCTTTGCCGCCTTAACCTCTTGCCTTCAAGCCTACTTCCTTCGACTCTCGTCCCTCGGATGCATTCAAGCCCGCGGCTCGTCCTCAATGCCATCCTTCGCGTATGCCTCGAAGTCGCCTCCCTCGACCTTTGTCCTTGCTGCCTTTTCCACATTGCCTCGGATGCTCCATCCTTCACCCGACCCGAAGCCGTCAACCTGAGTCTCATGTGTATCCTGCAGTCCTGCACAACTCAAGTACACATATCAAATAACAAGGGTGAACCTAACTTAAACCCTTTGCCCAAATACCAAAACATATGGTCCCACGGACCATTAGGATTGCTCCAACAATCTCCCCCTTTTTGGTATTTGGCAATACGTTTAAGTTAGGGGAAAAAAATAGCAAATAAACATGCTAAAAAGAGATAATGGACTTACGTTGCCAAGGCTACACACTTGGACTTACACCGCCAAATGGACTTATATTGCCAAGGCTACACACTTGGACTTACACCACCGATACAAAATACAAACATGCATTGGAACCTACCCAAGGCTCCCCCTACACCTAAGCTCCCCAATGAGCTAGGATTTTTCCACAGGGATTTTTAACAACCAATCAGAAGGCTCCCCCTACGAAAAGACACTTAAGGTTTTCCTAACTAAACCTTACTTCTCCCCCTTTGCCTAACATCCAAAAAGTTGTCCAATAATATCCCAATTGTTGAAAATTTATCATCCAAACTGACCCTAAACTCATGTATTTATCCCCCATGGATCTCATACATCTAAACGAGTTGACACGGTCAAGATCAGCGTTGAAAAACACTTTCAGGCTAGTATCAGTCGACTACCCTTGAGTACCAGTTGACTGCCCCCTTCAACACAACCATATAGAAGCCTTATGTGGTTGAAAAACACTGTTACCAGTCGACTGGTATCTGCACCAGTTGACTGGTACCCTATTTCAGTAAAAATCAACCTTTTCAGGCCAACTTCAGAAATGCACCAGAAATTCCATAGACCTCCAAAAATTTCTAAATTTTGTGTAGAGGTCTATTGTACCCTTGTCTACTTGGAAAAAATATATTTCAAAATGTATCTATCACCAATCCCAATATTAACAAAAAATCCAAAACTAGCTAAATGGTTCAATTGAACCTTGATCTAAAGTCCTAGTTTTGACTTTCTCTTGATGTATTTGCCCATACCAACCCATAATGCATCTCTAGCATTGGCTTATATGGCATCTATACATTCAAAACCAATTATCATTCAATATGACCTCAATGTCATATTTCCTTGCATGAAACACAAACCATGTGTGCAAAATCCCTAGGTTTGAGACTCAAGTTTGTCTCCAAACCATTTGGCACACTCCATGGCTCCTCTAGACTCCCAAGTAGTACACACCTAAGATCCATTTGCCATGGGTCCCAAATTGACTCTTTGAGCTCCCCCTAGAGCCCTTAGCCTTAGCCACCTCCCTAGGTGACTCATCTACAATTGCTAGGCCACATCGGTGCACCTCCGGTGACACTTGGCCTACAAACCTAACCTTCTTAACTTTGGACACCTTGTCCTTGGTTAATTTCTTCTTACCATTAAATGGCTTTCCCTTGCCATTTATTGACTTCTCCTTGCTATAGTCATATGCAACCCTAGCATAAGACTTTCCCTTAGCATTGGAGATGCTAGATCGGTATCCCAAACCCGATCTATCATTGTTGGGTCTTTGACTACCCAACACCATACCTAAACCCTTAGATCCAACATTGAATCTTTCTAGGGTTTTTTCCAACTTATCAAGCTTTGCCTTCAAAGCTTGATTTTCCCTTTCTAGGTTCCTAAAGCTAGAGTCAACATGTCCATATTGGACATTCCTAGACCTACCCATTTTTATAGGCATATGTCTTCCCTTCTTGGGATTAATGCCTTGGGTCTCCTTAGGTCTACCATTTCTAGAGTTATCATATCCTATTCCTATCATGATATTTAAATCCAAAGTTATGCATGGGTAAATAATAGCAATTATTCCTAGCATGCATGGAGGAATTTAAATTTGACTTCAAATTTAAATTAGGGTTTACCTTACCCTTTACCTTTGGAGCTCCCCCTTGACATGAGACTCCATTCTTCCTCCACTTCTTCTCCTCCTTCTTCAAATGCGCCAACTTTTTGATTTCTTTCTTCCTTGGGCATTTGGTGTGGTAGTGACCTCGCTCACCACACGTGAAGCACACTATATGCGTTTTCTTCTTCTTCTTCCTACAACTCAAATTAGATTCAAAATGAATTGAATTGAGTTTAGGAGATACCTTCTTCTTACCCATAGGACATCTACTTTTGTAGTGCCCCCTTTCATTGCACCCGAAGAACACAATGTGATTTTGATTTTGCTTCGGTGGAGGTGCTCACTAGGTTGATTTCCAAGACTTCTTCTTCTTCTTCACTTGTCTTGGATTCTTCTTCAACCTTTGAGGATGTATCCTCATCCACACTAGTGGATGACATTTCTTTATCCTTCTCCTCTTCGGAAGTTGAGTGCTCATCACCTTCCGGTTGCTCCTCCTCATCTTGAGCCATACTTACAGCGAGGTCAGGCCCTTTAGAAACAGATACGAATCCGTGGCTTCTCTCGGACTCAACTTCCGATTCGTCCTCGCTTCTGGATTCTTGAATGTACTTCCGAGTTGTCATCGCGAGAAAACTCGTCTGTTCGAGTTCTTCGTCGTCGGACTCTTCCGAGGATGACTCATCCCAGGTCACCTTCAGAGCCTTCTTTTTCCGTTGATGCTTCTTTGCGTCCTTTTGATTTGGGCAATTGGCTTTGATGTGCCCCTTCTGATTGCAGCCGTAGCATGTCACTTCAAATTTTACTTTTGACTTTGCTTGAGCCTCCTTGGATTGAATTGCCTTCTTGAGATCTTTCTTGGTGAAGCCTTTCTTTTTCTTGTAGAGTTTCCTTACTAGGTTGACGAGCTCAGTCGTAAGTTTGTCGTCTTCATCGTCAGAGTCAAGTTCTTCTTCTGACTCTTGTTCGGTTCTGCGCCTCGATCTCGGTTCACACATTTTGCTAGTACCTGCAACGAGAGCTATACCCTTCTCGACCGGGCGTGCATTAGTCTACTCATACAATTCAAATTTAGAGAAAAGTTCATCTAATTTAATGGAAGACAAATCTTTAGAAACCTTGTAGGCATCTACCATGGATGCCCACAAGGCATTTCTCGGGAAGACGTTTAAAGCATACCTCAATATATAGCGGTTCTCCACTTTCTGTCCGATCGCGTGAAGCCCGTTGAGTAGATCTTGAATCCGGGCGTGGAGTTGACTAGCCGTCTCATTTTCCTGCATTTTAATGTTATATAATTTATTGAAAAGCAGATCTCGCTTACTTACCTTAGCTTCTAATGTACCCTCATGTAGCTCGATTAGCTTTTCCCATAGCTCCTTTGCACTTGAGGACGGTCCTACTCTGTTAAGTTCCTCCTTTGTCAGACCACACTGGAGTATGCAAGTAGCCTTTACGTTTGCTTCTACTTTCTTTATCAGTGTTGCGTCCCAGTCCTCATATGGTAGTTGTTTGCCGACGCTGTTAGTTGGTAGTTAGAGCCCGGTTTTGACAATCATCCAGACTTCAAAATGAGTCTGGAGATATGCCTCCATCCGACCCTTCCAGTACCCGAAGTCGTCTCCAGTGAAGAGCGGTGGTCGAGCGGTGCTATAACCTTCTTGAAGTGTCATTTTAAAACTGCACACAAAGATAGGGAATCTATTCCAAGACTAGGTCTTAGATTAGTAGTGAAGGATGTATAAAGGAAAAACGAACTCGAGTGGTGTTGCACCAACTTCGAGAAAAATCGATTCAAACAAGAAATAGATCGGAATATAGTAATTATACTAATTCCAGTCGACTCCGAAAAATTGAAAATACCACGAAAAATTGCTTGATTGGTGGTTGCACCAAATCAAAGCTACCCTTCTCTGATACCAATTGTTGGATCGAAAGTGCTAGAGGGGGGGGGGGGGGGGGTGAATAGCGTGGCTATTTCACATGTTTCCGAATCGTAAAAAATGTATCGAGTTAAAGCAGCGGAAAGATAAAAGGAATGAACACAAACACACAAAAGACAGAGGACACCAAGAATTTACTTGGTTTGGAGCCTAGGGTGACTCCTACTCCAAGGCCCGCGATCGTTGATCACTTTCAGTGGGCAACAACTATAATATCAAAAAAGATGATTACAATTTGAATTAAAGTTAAGTGCAATAAAAAAACTATACCAACGAAACGAGAACAAAGAACTTTGGAGCTTTAATTCGTTGGAGTAGCAGAGCGTTGTTGGAGCGTTTGTAGCAACACACGAAAGAGCATAGGTTGTTTTATTCGAGATGTCTTTTCGGCTGCTTCCGAGGCTCCTTTTTATAGCTTATGTGAAGCTGATCCAGATCCCCAAGTTTCGGGATCAGGCTTGACCCGAGGCAGATCGGTCGACCGATCCCTGCGTTCTGTCGACGATCAGACGGTCTTCTCCCATCTGATCCGCTCGCCTCGCTTCGATCTGGTCAAGTCTCATCCTTGGTTCGGTCGACCGATCCCCTCGTTCGGTCGACCGATTAGCTCCTCTGACCCGATCAACCTGGCCTAATCTAGTCGACGCTGATCCTTGGTTCGGTCGACCGATCCTCTGGTCGAGCCTGGTCCAATCTCTGGAAGTTTGATCTGCTGGCTTGGGGGTTCGGTCGACCGATCCCAGTCAGACCTAACCCTGCATAAAAATATTAGTTTCCTATAAAACAAAGTTAGAACACAAACGATAATATATAGAAATAAATTTGACAGTCTCCAGACTGTCCGGGTCTGACTTCGGATTTCCGACCGAAAAACCTTAGGTCGACCCGACGCCTACTGTTCCCTCTGCAGAGAATGCGTCCTCACCTACTCCTCTCAAGAGAGTTACCTAATGCCAGCTCAATCCTCTAGATCGACTGGACTTTTGCTCGGCACTCGATGCTTCCGGACTTTCTGCTGGACTCCCGCTTCCCGGCTCATCCAGTTTTCCACCTGGTTCGCGACACCAGGACTTTCCACCTAGGGTTACCACCCCCTAGGACTTTTTCCTGAAGCCCTCGACCCGCCAAGACTTTCCGCATAGGGTTACTGCCCCCTATGACCTAGGGTTATCACCCCCTAGGGTTTTCCCCTTGCCTAACCGCAGCTAGGAGTTTCCTGAAACACTCAATCATACACATTAGATAACAATTAAACTTAACTTTGAATCCCTTTGCCATTATCAAAACTTGAGTTCGATCGTTGGATGCTTCCCACACCATCAGAAACTTGGTTATGGCATAGATGAATGTCACACACAAATTTCAAAAATATAAGAAAATTAAATGGATTAGTTAGAGCTTACCAAAATTACCTAACTTAGACTCAACCATATGTAATGCTTGTCAACAAGGTAAACAAACAAAATCTACCCACAAACCAATTAATCAATCTCAAACCAATTTAATACTAGAACTCTTGCATCTAGACCTGTTTGACTCCCATGGGATCAAATCAATAAATGGTAGTTTATATTGTCTAGTAATAATAGATGACTACTCTAGGTTCACTTGGGTAAAAATTTTAAAAAATAAGGATGGAACCTTTGATTTTTACAAACTTTTGTAAACAAGTTGAAAATGAAAAAGATCTTAAAATTAAGAGAATTAGAAGTGATAATGGAGGAGAATTTAAAAATCATAACTTTAATAAATTTTGTCTTGAAAATGACTATCATCACGAGTTTTCATGCCCTAAAACTCCTCAATAAAATGGGATTGTAGAAAGAAAAAATAGAACTTTACTTGAAGCCTCTAGAATTATGTTAAATGAATATAATCTTCCCTAATATTTTTGGGCAGAAGTTGTTAGTACAGCTTGCTACGTGAAAAATAGAACAATCCTAAATAAAGTACATAATAAAACCTTTTTCAAAGTTTATTATAATAAATAACCCAATATAAAATATTTTAAAGTATTTGGGTGCCCAGCCTTCATCTTAAACACAAGGGAACATTTAGGAAAATTTACTTCTAAAGTAGAAAATGGAGTTTTTGTGGGATATTCACTCAACAGTAGGGGATACAGAATATATAATAAGGTTATATTAAGAATTAAAGAAATCACCAATGTAAATTTGAGGAATCCAAACCAAACTTAGATCAAACCCAACTTCAGCCAATTAAGTTCATTCAAAGCAGTAGTAATCAAGAAGGAACTAAACAAGACTTAAATCATGAAGAGGAAGAAAGAACTCAAGAAAATCAACCTCTTAGAACCATAAGAGTCAACTCAAATCATCCAACTGACCAGATAATAGGTGATCCAGACATAAGGGTTCAAACTAGGTCATCCTTTAGAAACCTAAGTCAAATTTCTTTAATTTCAAAAATCGAACCTAAAATCATAGCTGAATCCTTACTTGACCCAGACTGGGTCATAGCTATGCAGGAGGAACTAGCTCAATTTGAGCGAAATGAAGTTTGGGACTCAGTACCACCACCCAAAAATAAAAAAGGAATAGAAACAAAATGGGTATTTAGAAATAAACTAAGTGAAACTGGGAAAATTACTAGAAATAAGGCTAGGCTAGTCGCTAAGGGATTTAGTCAAGTTGAAAGACTTGACTATGATGAAACTTATGCCCCAGTAGCTAGATTAGAGTCCATTAGAATGTTACCCAGTTATGTAGTTGATGTGCGTAGATCTTATGATCATTTATGCATGTTTGGACGCACATCTACTTGTATTTCATTAGCATATTCTATGTTTATTGCATTCTATTTCATTATAATGTCATACTTCCATTATATTTGTTCGGAGATATGCTCTTTGCTTGTTTTGATTGATAGGACGTGATTTGGAGCAAAAACTAAGCCTACATGAAGTCTAGAGCTTCTAGAGTGTCACGGGCAGGCGAATACTGAGTTTTCTTCATGTTCTGGCCGTGTGGAACCCACACGATCGTGTGGAGGCCGTGTGGGGGGCGTGTTGAGGCCGTGTGAATGCCACACGGATGTGTGAAGGCTATGTGGAATTTCTAACACTGCAGACCAAAAGTAAAATGAGCATAAGCTTCTGGTCAGTTGGAATTATAAGCCGTCCCAAATATCAAAATGTAGATAACTTCAAGATATACAACTCTTATGAAGAATTCAACCAGAGAAAACCAAGTCTTGAAGGTCTAAAGTTCGTTTCTATGAGACACGACCTTGGCACACGGCCGTGTCAAATCCTGCACTGCACACCAAGAGTAAAATAGGCATAAATTTGTGGTCCTTTGGAATTTTGGGCTGTTCTTTATACCAAATTGTAGGTAACTTCAAGATCTACAACTTTCATGAAGACCATATCTCAAGAATACCAATTTAAGAGGCACTAAAATGGCTTACAAGTCAGCATGGCCTTGATGCACGGCCGTGACAAATTCGCATGGCCGTGACAAATTTGCACGGCCGTGCGGTGTATCCAGAGCAGAAGATGTACACGGCCATGTCAACTCACATGGCCATGCCACTCAACCAGTGTAGAAGATGTACATGGCCATGTCAACTCACACTGCTGTGCCACTCGACCAGTGCAGAAGATGTACACGATCGTGTCAACTCACACGGCCGTGGCGTGGCCTGTGCGGCACCCGTACCCTAGCTTATAAAAGGGTTAATAAACCTACTTATGGGGGAATCTTTGGTTTGAGGACTTTGTCCCTCTCTTGGGGAAAGGGTTTTCTCCTTCGGGGGAAATCCTAGAGCTTCATTCACCGTCGTCCCTTGACTTTCCGTCCATCTCCAGAGCAAAGAGGCATCCCCAAGACATCGAAAATCTCGGCAAACATCGTTTCTTCCCTTCCTTCTCATATCAAAGGTTGTACGTATGTTCTTCTTTATGTTTTGGGGTTGTTCTTCCCCCACAATGGAGTAGACATCCTCTTCTAGGATTAGGAAGTATTTGTAATATGATGGAGATGCAGAACTATATAGATTCGCTATATTTCTATTCAATGACTTGTTAATGCCTTGTTCATGCTTGATGAGTTGTGAATGTGACATGTTTATATTTCTATGCTTTGATTGATTGATGTGGAGGTTTGTTGATCCCGCAAGGGGATGCCTTAGAGCGTATTGACTAAGGTACCCTAGTGATAGGGGTAACCCTTTCTGGATGTTTAAGATGTTCCATTAAAAGGAGAAACAATCTCTTAGGAACTGCTGCTCTTGTAGCGAGAGTGCCCTAGATCATATACTCGAGGGGCCCTAGCAAGGGTAACCCGTTCACGAACGTCTAGGAAATTCTCTTGAAAGGAGAGGCAATTCCTCCATAAGGAAGTAGGTAACCGTATTAAACCTCTACCCTTATCCTTATTGTTATTTACTGGATGTGTATCCCAGTGATCTACCGAGGTGCCCTCATGACAGGGGGGTTAACCATTACAGGATTTCACAAGAATCGTCTCTACATGATACTTAGGGATACCGACCAATCTAACTTCCTGCAAGAGCATGGACATAGAGGATAGAGACTAAGCAATCCATGTAGTATCCCCTAGTATTATAATGAAACCGAAATCCTAGAATCCTAGTATCTCCCAGTATTATAATGTAGTATTTCCGGACGTCAATTCTCTCTCTCCTCTTTCTTCTTCTCAACCTTCTCCTTCTCTCTTAAATCACTCTCGTTAGTTTGCAAGCGCCAAAGCCAACTTTTGACCGTCTAGATAACTCACTTTGCGACATCTCTAGTGCTTAATCAACAGTCCCTGTGGATTTGACAAATCTTATATATTACCGATGACGAAACCGTATACTTGTAGTAACGTAACAAGTTTTTGGCCCCATTGCCGAGGACTGTTCGCTTTAACATTAGTATATTAGCAATTTAGTTAACCTAGACTTTTGAATAGTTTGTGTTTTTCCATTTTATATTATAATTTGTTTTCCATATACATAATAAAAAAAACATTACATTTTTTTTCTTGCAATTTAAATTCTACATTGTCTTTCTTGTTTTTCATATAGCATTTTATTTCTTGTCTTTAATTCTTCATTTTAATTTTTTCTCATAATTTTTTTTAGATATCCATGAGCACTAACATGTCAAGCAGGGCCTTAAGAGATTTTTCTGCACCCATTTCTGCAAGATTTTTATCTCCTATTGTGCAGCCTCATATTGAAGCAGAAAGTTTCCAACTATACCCAGAGTTAATTTCCATGATACAAGGTTACAAATTTGGAGGAGAAGCATCAGAAAGTCCTTATCTGCACCTTCTGACATTTATAGAGCTTTGTGATATGGTGAATTGTGAAGGAGTATTAGCAGATGCAGTTCGGTTGATGGCATTTCCTTTCAGTATCAAGGATAAAGCAAGGACTTGGTTATATTCTCTCCGTCCTCAAAGCATGGGAACAATTGGAGCAGCAATTTCTGAATCATTTTTTTCCTCCAAGAAGAACAATTTATATGAGAAATTGCATCATAAATTTTGCTCAGGCGTATGGAGAATCATTATTTGAAGCATGGGACATATTCAAGAGTCTACAAAGACAATGCCCTCATCATGGTTCGGAGAAATGGTTGATTCTACACATATTCTATAGGAGAATTTCTTTTTCAGATAAGTGTTTGTTAGATTCATCAGCTGGAGGTTCTTTTATGGACAAGAGCATAGAAGAAGATTATACATTAATTGATCAAGTGGCATTGAACCTCCATGGATCGTCGAGCAAAAGTTGGATGGAATCTCCCTCAGAAATTCAAGAAATACAAGCCATATATACAAGAGAACCTGTCAAACAAAATACAGTTCAACCACCCAAGAATGTCGAAATTCAGAAGTCACAGAATGAGGAGTTCAAACATTTGGAGGAAAAGATTAATAGCATAGTTTCAAAATGGTTCAAGGAAGACCTTCCTCCTACACAGATAAGATTTAGAGTAACTGATAATGATATTAAGTTGAGAAGTGGTAAGAATCATGAAGAACTTCTGAAGAAAGATTTGTTTAGGATTGAGGAGAAGAACAATAGAAGACCTTAAGAACTCAGTTCATTACTCCAAGAAGTTCCCAAAGGCCACAAGTACCTTTTCTTCAACGGTTGATGACACCAACACAAGATAAGCAAGTTGGACCTCCTCCACAAGCTCAAAGGGAGTATGGAAAAAAGGAAGTACCTTTCCCAAGACCTTCACTAAAGGTTCCTTTTCCACAAAGGCTAGTGAGGGTCAATGAAAATGAAGACTTTGGCAGATTCTGTGACACCAATATTGTCACGCCCCAGAGGAGTCCCTGTCCGAAGAAATTTTGGCAGCATCTCCCCTGTACGACGGACAATCTGAATCTTCTACATAACCCTTATACCTCAGCCACAGGCGGCTAGAATAATAACAATAAATAAAAACAATCACCACGCAGTTTATATAGATATTCAGCCTCTGGCTGTCACAATCACGCAGTTAATAACAGTAATCATAATACTACACTGACTCGAAATCCACCCTACTCCACTACACTCGTAAAACTCAAATCCGACGAAACTCACCTCTTCTGCCGTCCAGGCAGGCATGTAGTAAAAAACATATCGAATAGGACATCCACCAATATCAAAAGAAAAACATACGATGTCCAAGTATCCAAATAACAAAGTACACACATAAGCAAATAAAAACCAAACCAAATGGTAAATAAATCCTCGAGGTCTGCAGGGATCTAGCACTACGTGCAGTGAGGACTAGCGACTGGAACTCCCTCCGGACAGCATCAACCTGAAAATAACAACAATGGAGGCGGGGTGAGTCCAACACTCAGCAGGTACAATTGATATGCAAAGTAAAGAAACAACACCTAGCACTAATCATGCGTACAGTCTCCTGATAAGAAAGATAAAAAAATGCATCTGAAGTAAACAGGAGAATACTGTACTAACCAGGTCCTGAGTATAAGGTCAAACAGTCCGAGGGATAAGGAAATCCTGTATGCATGTCAAACATAGGTATCCAAACAATATGCAGCATATAAATGCAGCAAACACAAACACAAGCAATAAATGCATCATGCATATGATGCCAATGATGCGTCCTCGTCACCCCTGACGCCAGTCAATCATCTCACACAATAGTGAGGCCGAGTGGGTAGGGCTGTGACAACCGTGCACTCTGTCGTCACTACTCCTGATGAGTGACCGAGTGGACGGGATGCTGTCGGAGTACACCTATCCTCCTACCCCAAATCATAAATGGGGGAGCGCAATGCTCTCAACTCCCGGTACACGATGACGGGGAGGAATCCCTGCCGGATAACATGTTGTGTCACACTACCCATGAGCGGACCAACGGTGCCTAACAGAGTCCCTGCTGCAACACACTCTGCCTGAATCGACCACTAACCCATGAGTGGTGGTGTGTGCAGATCCATGTAACTGGCGATATGCTCAACAATAATGGAGCGGACTATCGCACAGCATGCAATCATGCAAATGATGCATGACAATAACCATATAAACATCCTGACCTAATCCATATATATAGAAAAGTGCACCCTAGGTCAACGAATCATATCGAATCAAAGGTACACAGAAGGTATAAAAACCTAGGTCCTGAACATGGTGAAGCATGGTATATCACTACCCCCTACAAGCATGTATAACAGGTAAAATATACATGAGATGCAAACCAATCAATCAATCAAGCATGTACCAAGATTTGGGTAGTGCTTAACCGAAACAGATAAGAAACACAATTAATGCAACATGTTAATTTCATTACTAAGCATATCAAAGACAAAAAGTCAAAAGTACCCGCCTCCAATCGAAATAAGATCAATCTGATCCAAACACGACGTCGAGATACGCGTCTCGCGTCAAAGTCCTGTAATATCAAATAGATAATGTATTTAGCTATATAGCTAAATAAAAATCTCCAAACCTATTTAATAATCTTCTCCATTCCTTAATTCAACACATATACCTAGGTTAACATTAGTTATTAACCTATCTATCAACCATCGACAAAATGATCAAAACCCAATACCTTACCTCAATTCACAACCATTCTTGTTGCCAATGAAGGGTTGTTTGCTGCTGTAATTCAAGGTAAGCAGCTGTTAGAACAGAGTGAGCCAATCCGCTGTGATTCCGGGTCTAAGTGCGATCAAGCAACAACACCCAAACAGAAATCAAGCCCCAATTCACAGCTAGATACAATACTTACCTTTAATATCGCCGATCTGTTGTATCAAGGATCTGAAAAACCAAAAGATACAGATATAATGATATGATCCACAGTAGCTATAGAATAAGAACAGAACACTAGATCACGATCTAAACCCTCACCTTTCTGTCACAATATCGTATCACCAATGCTCTGAGGAGGAAGAAATGCTCAGAGCTAGGGCACGCAAGGTGAAACTTGGGCTCGGCTCTTGGCTCCTGTCCGAAGCCAACTCAAACAGAAGTGGCAGTAGCGCTGGGTCGTACCTGCAGCCGGAAAAGAGTCCTCGGCAGAATTCTGGCACAGCTCGAGAAGAAGGAATAAGAGTCGATCGGGCCCGAACAGTGAAGGTGTCAGAAAGCAAGGAGTCGGCTAGGGCACAGATAAACCTCGGCCGGCAAGATGGCATTGGGCACTAGAGTTCGGCTTCAGTGCTAGAGCACGGGTGAGTAGTTGGCGTCGCTGCAGGGAAGAGGGATCGGGAGGCAGAGGCTAGGGCACCGGCGATCGGAGTAAACACCGGGCAGTGAAACTAGGCATAGGGGCAGTCGGCGGTGTGCTCGACTAGGGCAGAGAATGGGTTGCCGGCGTCGGCAAAGGAGAGGAGGAAGAAACTGCCGTGGGCAGTTAGGGCTTCGGCGTGAGAGAAGAAGGGAAGAGGGCACGAGTTTTCGGCGAAGAAGAGAAGAAGAAAACAAATAAAGGAATAAAGCAAAAAGAAATATAAAAGGAAAAGGAAATATAAACATTTCCTCACTTAAATAGGGTAGCCTAAACAGGCTTTTCCGGGTCCCGTTCTTGTCCCCGTTAACTCGTCCATACGTGATCCGAAAAATTCCCGAAAAATTTCCAAAAATTTCAGAAAATTCCCTTATTAATATTCACCTATTTTCGGTATTTTACATTCTCCCCCACTAATAAAAATTTGGTCCCTAAATTTCAGTATCTACCACCAGCAAGTATTAATAACCGGTAACGATTATAATTGCTGAACGGTGAATTAAATCACATACCTCATGTGAAAAGATGGGGATATCGAGCTCGAATCGTATCCTCGAGCTCCCAAGTAGCCTCCTCGTCCGAATGATGCTGCCATCCGACTTTAACCAGCCGGATAGTCTTATTCCGCAACTGACGTTCTTTCCGGTCTAGAATCCATACCGGATACTCCTCATAGGTGACGTCAGGCTGAAAGGAGAACTGAGATTATCTATCAACACATGTATCAGATCGGGTACGTATCTCCTCAGCGTAGATACGTGGAATACGGCGTGAACGCCTGCCAAGGACGGCAATAGTGCCAGCCGATAAGCTACTGCTCCAATCCTTTTCGAGATCTGGAAAGGTCCAATGTATCGCGGAGCTAGCTTACCTCTGAGGCCAATCTTTTCACCCCTTTTGTGGGTGAAACTCTTAGAAATACCTGGTCGCAAATGGAGAACTCTAAGGGTCTCCGACTCCGATCAGCATAACACTTCTGGCAGTCTTATGCCTCTGACATCCTCTGTCTGATAATATGGACCACTTTGCCTCACGTTGAGCTCTATGAGGTCTCAACAACTGGGTCTCTCGGATTCTCGTCCTGATCGACGACTGAGCAACTATGGTAACAAGAATACCCTGCTCTGTCTGTCCCTTCTCCTCATGGTCTAACTCGGAGAAACCCTGAATCAAATCTGTGACCACAACTCGGTGGCAAGCTAAAGTCCCTCTGGACCTCTAGCTAAGTGCATCGGCAACCACATTAGTTTTTCCCAGGTGATAGCTAATGATACAATCATAATCCTTCAGGAATTCCATCTATCTCCTCAGTCGAAGATTAAGTTCCTTCTGAATGAACAGATATTTGAGACTCTGATGGTCAGTGAGAATCCCAATGTAATATTATACAGGTAATGCCGCCAAATCCTTAGGGCAAAAATAATAGCGGCCAACTTTAGATCATGAACTGGGTATTTCTTCTCATGCTCCATCAACTGTCGATAAGCATATAAGAACGCTCTACCGTGCTACCTCAGAACAGCACCCATACCCTACAGGGACGCGTCGGTATAGAGGATAAATTCGTCCTCTTCCGAAGGTAAAAACCAAAAATCAAAGCCGACACTAGTCTCCGCTTCAGCTCCTAGAAGCTGGTCTTGCAATCCTCAGTCCAAGTAAACTTCACGCCTTTCATGGTCACGCGTGAAAGTAGCATAACTATGCGGAAGAAACCCTCGACGAAAGGTCTGTAATATCCTGCGAGCCACAAAAGACTGCGGATCTCCTACACTGATTTCGGCTGCTCCCAACGGTAACAACCTCTATCTCCTGTGGAACCACGGTACACTCCTACTGGTGACCGTGTGTCCCAAACATCATAACAAAAGATAATCCAAACCAGCACTACTGATAATCACATATAGATGTTCTCGTCGAATCATCTCTAGATCTATGCAAAGGTAGTGTACGTGACTCACCTCGGATCCGTAATAGATCACAACATCGTCCACAAAGATAATGGAAACCTATCCAAACATCCTCGACATACCAGGATCATCGAGTCCCTGAAAACATCTAAGGCATTGTAAGCCTATATGGCAAAAACCAAGACACATAATGTCCGTATCACAGACATTCCTATCCATAAGATCTCCGATAATAAATCGAAAAATCTGATCATCAATAACATAAATTACCAAAGAATAAATCCTCCAGGGTGAGAGCAACGCTCCATCACAGGAAACACCACATATGTGGGAGCAACGCTCTACCACAAGAAATCCTCAATATGTGGGAGCAACACTCCACCACAAATAATCTGAAATATGTATCTGCAATAAATATAGGAGCAATGCTCCGCTACCAGCAATCCGTGATATGTGGGAGCAACGCTCCACCACAAAACAATACCTAAGTACCCCAAGGCACCTAACTATCCAGCTAGAGACTGTACAAGATCTCTCTACCACAATTCGCTGTGGTTAGCCTAGGATATAACAACCTAGAAACTAATCAAATCCATCATCAACTCTATCAGCATCCTAGTGGGTCATCCACTGATAGGAAAATTAGTTGATGGGTTAATTCAACAAATGACATAATGCAGTCACTCCACATTCTGCATTCAGTATAAGTAGAATCATCATGTTGCTACCAATGTATACACCTAGCACACATGCTCACACAACATATGTATGATCAACAAAATCCTCCAATTATTATACACCAAACATACTCACAACTCAGGTATATTCAGTATGATCCCTCCAACAATACATACCGAACACGTGTGCAAAATCAATGTAGGTAAAATCAACAATACACCTCAAACAACACTCACATGACATATCTTCACCTATGCCAAGAGTATAACCAACATATACTTCCAATAAAGCATACTAAACCCAGGTGCACTCACAAATCAAACATAATCAAAAAGTTACCTCAGATACCACACCAAACACATATGTACATATCCCAACTCAGATTAAATCGACAAAATGCCTCCATCAAAACACCACCGATGTACTTATACTACATCTCGGATTTAATCAACAAGATATCTTCAATAATACATCCAGATACATACACCGAACTACATATCTATAATGCACAAGGAACCTTCAAACCATATCAGAACATGGATACATATACTACTTGCAAATGGACAGTCTACCACAGGACTCTTACAACACATAACAATCATAATATACATCCAACATAGACATGCAAAATCAGCATACCAGCTCAATCAAAGAGACCAACCTTATGCTAACAACACTCATGGGTTACGGTATATCTAAACAAAATTCATGCATATGTATCAAGCATGAATACATCAATCAAAAGCAACCCTAAATAAAACAGCCTAATCATCCAGTAACTGTTGGATCGAGACCGCGCTAGAGGGGGGGGGGGTGAATAGCGCTCGTGGCTATTTCGTTCGATTCGTAAAACTATCGGAGTAAAATACGCAGCGGAAAATGTAAATAAACACAAACACAGAGACACGGTCGTTTACTTCGTTCAGAGCCTAAGGCGACTCCTACTCGAAGGCCCGCGATCCTTGATCGCTTCCGGTGGGCAACAACTATAAGCTCGATAAAAGATTACAAATTGAAGTACAATGAACGACAGTAAATAATTATACCAACGACAAAGAAATGAAGATTCGGAGCTCCTGGTCGTCGGGCACAAGTAGCAGCACTTCGGAACGTCGTTTGGAGCAGCATGTAGCACTTGAATCACTTAAGACTTGATCTTCTGAAGTGCTGGTCGAAACCCCCTTATAAAGGGTGTTCAAGGCGCCTCCATGCTGCCGATTCTTCCGCACGGATCAAACTTGATCTGGTCGAACTTCATCTGCTTAAGGCGCCTCAAACCCTGCTCAAGGCGCCTTCCAAGGCGCCTTAAACCCCCTTCAAGGCGCCTCCATTGAAGCTTCGCAGCCAGGTCATCTTTTGCACCCGGGGCGCCTCCAAGCTCCATGGAGGCGCCTCGGACACTGTTCATCCGAGGTTAACCTTTGCACTTTGGTCCCTGCAAGATACATTAATCCCAAATATACCCTGCAGCACAAAGTTAGCACATTACGCATAATAGAAGTGATATTGATAGTCTCCGGACTATCCGAGCCTGACTTCGGGTTTCCTACCGGAAACCCTAGGTCGACCCGACGCCTACTGTTCCCTCTACGGGGTACGCGTCCTCACCTACTCCACCCAGGAGATATACCTGTTGCCAGTCCGGTCCTCCAGACCGACTGGACTTTCCGCCTAGGGTTACCACCCCCTAGGACCTAGGGTTACCGCCCCCTAGGGTTTTTCTCCACCTAGGGTTACCACCCCCTAGGACCTAAGGTTGCCGCCCCTTAGGGTTTTCCTCCACCTAGGGTTACTGCCCCCTAGGACCTAAGGTTACCCCCCCCCCCTTAGGATTTTCCTTCACCTAGGGTTACCACCCCCTAGGACCTAAGGTTACCCCCCCTTAGGATTTTCCTTCACCTAGGGTTACCACCCCCTAGGACCTAAGGTTACCCCCCCTTAGGATTTTCCCTTGCCTAACCGCAGTTAGGACTTTCCTGAAACCTTATTTAACCACGTTAGATAACAAGGAATCTTAACTTTGAATCCCTTTGCCATTATCAAAACTGAGGTTCGATCGTCGGATGCTTACTGCACCAACAGTAACAACCCTGCTATAGGTTCAAAAGAGCTAGTATCAGACAAGAAAGATTTGCACACCATGGTATAACATTGCAAGTCAATGTCATACACTACCAAGACTATATCTAATGAGGAAAATTTTATCATCATAAATCCAAATGTACTCTTCCAGTATACACTAGTAACGATTGTATCCCATAAGTGTTAAGCAAGTAGCTCTACACTTCCTTACATCAGCGGGGTCATATATCCAAAAGCACCCTCCAAGTTATCCCACCAGGTATATACAATCCACGGTCAAAATCTTCATGGAATAGGATACATCGATCCTTTATAACCTATCCAAGCCAATAATGATATATGGCTAAATCAGTCATTTTCACGTCAGTACAAAACATGTACTCAAATGTGCTCTAGATACATAACTAAGCACAAATAACCTAAAGGTTCGAACCTCTAAAAATAGAGTATGACAATCCTCTACTGATCAACCAACAAAACTAAATCATTCATCTACTAACTAATCAAGAATACCTTAATCCTCCACAAGCAACTAAGGTATATCCAACCACATAATATCATATGTATAAATGTGTACGACCCAAAAGAAAAGTCAGAATTTAAGAACATCAAGACACTCTCATCTTTATCCTCAAAAACATCAGCCCACACTATATCAGATGAATAAATCTCCACTCCACATGAGGGCAAGTTAGCATTCAAAATATCAATCATTATTTTTCCACATAATCCCATATCAGAGGAAGCATATATCAATTTTTTTTTTCATCCTGTTAACTATCCATAACCAACCAGATTTATTAAAATCTCATAGGTACATTCAACCGTAAAACTCTCCAACACCCAATTTATAATCTGATCACCAACCATAATCATCAAACCTGTGAATATCATAAATGACACTCACTATGTCACCATCAATGACAACCCAAATATAAATAATCAAAATAGTTATCCACTAATAGATCATCATAACAAATATCTAGTAATTGATCATCAGACAACCACATAACATTTACTCTCATAAATCGTTAGAAATCAACATATCATAATATCTTATCTCACAATATCCCTCAACCTCAAACCATTCTCAACAATGATCAAACATGGTAACCCCCAATGACCAATTTCCATCGTACCAGGTACCCTAATATCCAAAAGATATGAGTATAAAACTCTCCTGGCTAAGTCCACAGGAATATATAGGTATCATCCATTACCCAGCTAACAATAGCAGAGGCTGATATGTGCCTCCATCTCCTAGTAGTAGTAACAGAAGCTAAAACTACTGATGGTATGATATAAAAAAAATCACTAGAGACTATAATCCTTGATCTCTATGAGGGTCGACTAAGATCAGTGGCTAACCCATCACATGTAATATGGCTACAACAACCAGACAGGTAATAAAGATAAAGTGCTAATAGATGTCCTAACTATCATAAATAAACATCATACCTATTTGCCGTCTAGAGATATTCCATTGCTGTCCCATCCCCAACTTTTGACCTCAAAATTCCGAACGAGAATATCGCCGGAAATCCAAATAAATCCGAAACGGAAATCCGAAACATAACCATATCGAAAATCCGAAAATACCCAGTTTGACTCGCAAACCTGGCTAACCAAATACCCAGAATACCAACAACAGGTATCCAATAAATCTCCAGAACACCAAAAGCAGGTATCATAACCCGCTCTGATACCAATAAATTGGTATCAGATAAATCTCGAAAATCCATAATACAAAAATCTAACAAGTATCGCCAAACTTGGCGCTCTGATACCCAGTAAATAAATTGGTATCAGGTTATCCCAAACATCCAAAATATGAAAACAAAAGATCGTATAACTGTGCTCTGATACCACTAAATTGTCACGCCCCAGAGAAGTCCCTGTCCGAAGAAATTTCGGCAGCATCTCCCTTGTACGACGGACAATCTGAATCTTCTACATAACCCATATACCTCAGCCACATGCAGGTGGAATAATAACAATAAATAAAAACAATCACCACACAGTTTATATAGATATTCAGCCTCTGGCTGTCACAACCACGCAGTTAATAACAGTAATCACAATACTACACTGACTCGAAATCCACCCTACTCCACTACACTCGTAAAACTCAAATCCGACGAACCTCACCTCTTCTGCCGTCCAGGCAGGCATGTAGTAAAAAACATATCGAATAGGACATCCACCAATATCAAAAGAAAAACATACGATGTCCAAGTATCCAAATAACCAAGTACACACATAAGCAAATAAAAACCAAACCAAATGGTAAATAAATCCTCGAGGTCTGCAAGGATCTAACATTACGTGCAGTGAGGACTAGCGACTGGAACTCCCTCCGGACAGCATCAACCTGAAAATAACAACAATGGAGGCAGGGTGAGTCCAACACTCAGTAGGTACAATTGATATGCAAAGTAAAGAAACAACACCTAGCACTAATCATGCGTACAGTCTCCTGATAAGAAAGATAAAAAAATGCATCTGAAGTAAACAGGAGAATACTATACTAACCAGGTCCTCAGTATAAGGTCAAACAGTCCGAGGGATAAGGAAATCCTGTATGCATGTCAAACATAGGTATCCAAACAATATGCAGCATATAAATGCAGCAAACACAAACACAAGCAATAAATGCATCATGCATATGATGCCAATGATGCGTCCTGGTCACCCCTGACGCCAGTCGATCATCTCACACAATATTGAGGTCGAGTGGGTAGGGCTGTGACAACCGTGCACTCTGTCGTCACTACTCCTGATGAGTGACCGAGTGGACGGGATGCTGTCGGAGTAAACCTATCCTCCTACCCCAAATCATAAATGGGGGAGCGCAATGCTCTCAACTCTCGGTACACGATGACGGGGAGGAATCCCTGCCGGATAACACGTTGTGTCATACTACCCATGAGCGGACCAACGGTGCCTAACAGAGTCCCTGCTGCAACACACTCTGCCTGAATCGACCACTAACCCATGAGTGGTGGTGTGTGCAGATCCATGTAACTGGCGATATGCTCAATAATAATGGAGCGGACTATCGCACAGCATGCAATCATGCAAATGATGCATGGCAATAACCATATAAACATCCTGACCTAATCCATATATATAGAAAAGTGCACCCTATGTCAACGAATCATATCGAATCAAAGGTACACAGAAGGTATAAAAACCTAGGTCCTGAACATGGTGAAGCATGGTATATCACTACCCCCTACAAGCATGTATAACAGGTAAAATATACATAAGATGCAAACCAATCAATCAATCAAGCATGTACCAAGATTTGGGTAGTGATTAACCGAAATAGATAAGAAACACAATTAATGCAACATGTTAATTTCATTACTAAGCATATCAAAGACAAAAAGTCAAAAGTACCCGCCTCCAATCGAAATAAGATCAATCTGATCCAAACACGACGTCGAGATACGCGTCTCACGTCAAAGTCCTGTAATATCAAATAGATAATGTATTTAGCTATATAGCTAAATAAAAATCTCCAAACCTATTTAATAATCTTATCCATTCCTTAATTCAACACATATACCTAGGTTAACATTAGTTATTAACCTATCTATCAACCATCGACAAAATGATCAAAACCCAATACCTTACCTCAATTCACAACCATTCTTGTTGCCAATGAAGGGTTGTTTGCTGCTGTAATTCAAGGTAAGCAGCTGTTAGAACAGAGTGAGCCAATCCGCTGTGATTCCGGGTCGAAGTGCGATCAAGCAACAACACCCAAACAGAAATCAAGCCCCAATTCACAGCTAGATACAATACTTACCTTTAATATCGCCGATCTGTTGTATCAAGGATCTGAAAAACCAAAAGATACAGATATAATGATATGATCCACAGTAGCTATAGAACAAGAACAGAACACTAGATCACGATCTAAACCCTCACCTTTCTGTCACAATATCGTATCACCAATGCGCTTAGGAGGAAGAAATGCTCAGAGCTAGGGCACGCAAGGTGAAACTTGGGCTCGGCTCTTGGCTCCTGTCCGAAGCCAACTCAAACAGAAGTGGCAGTAGCGCTGGGTCGTACCTGCAGCCGGAAAAGAGGCCTCGACAGAATTCTGGCACGGCTCGAGAAGAAGGAATAAGAGTCGATCGGCCCCGAACAATGAAGGTGTCGGAAAGCAAGGAGTCTGCTAGGGCACAGATAAACCTCGGCCGGCAAGATGGCATTGGGCACTAGAGTTCGACTTCAGTGCTAGAGCACGGGTGAGTAGTTGGCGTCGCTGCAAGGAAGAGGGATCGGGAGGCAGAGGCTAGGGCACCGGCGATCGGAGTAAACACCGGGCAGTGAAACTAGGCATAGGGGCAGTCGGCGGTGTGCTCGACTAGGGCAGAGAATGGGTCGCCGGCGTCGGCAAAGGAGAGGAGGAAGAAACTGCCGTGGGCAGTTAGGGCTTCGGCGTGAGAGAAGAAGGGAAGAGGGCACGGGTTTTCGGCGAAGAAGAGAAGAAGAAAACAAATAAAGGAATAAAGCAAAAAGAAATATAAAAGGAAAAGGAAATATAAACATTTCCTCACTTAAATAGGGTAGCCTAAACAGGCTTTTTCCGGGTCCCGTTCTTGTCCCCGTTAACTCATCCATACGAGCTCCGAAAAATTCCCGAAAAATTTCCAAAAATTTCAGAAAATTCCATTATTAATATTCACCTATTTTTGGTATTTTACAAATATGGTTGAATGTAGATTTCTGGACGTATATGAAGATGAGGACTCTTCATATGAGGATTTTGATGATAATGTAGTGGATAACAAGTTTTCAGATTTACCTTCTAGGTTTACAGGGTGTTATGATGAAATTGAATTTTCAGATGATGAATATGATGTGGTAGATTAACTTAAAACTGCAATCTCCCACTGAGGATATTGATGTTTGTTTATTTTTTGATGCTTGTGTTGATGATGATGTTATGAAAGGAAATGTAGTGAGCTATGTTGTGGAAGCAACATCTCAAGAATCACCTCTTTTATCCACACAACCTTCTGAGATTATGAGAGTTGCAAGGATTGAACATGTTGTGGACCAATGTGTAGGGACTTGTGCAATGGAAGCAAAGCCCCAAGAATCATCACTTTCAGAAGCACCACCACTTGAGTCAAAGCTAGAGCCAATACAAGATTCAGAAGTCACATCCACATGTTTAGAACTTTCAGGTACATCTCAACAATGCAAGGTTAGTATTTCTAGTGATCTTTTGGAAAATTTTGTAAAGGAACCTATAATTGATTTTATTGAATGTGATTCAATTTGTGATGCATACTCAGTTCATCTTAATAAGGTTCTAGTTCTATCTAATATAGCATGCTTGGGAGATGTATGTTTTTCTTTTGGGTGTGCAGATTTTCATGGGGCCTATATTTGGTGTTAGCTAGAGCCCTAGAGCCAATCATTTGATGATTGTATTATGGACTTATTGTATCATATTCTTATATTAATAAAGGTATTTGTTTGGTTATTATACTTACTTGTATTGGTGCCAAATAAACTAAGTATAATAACGTCCTTGAGTAGAAGGTTCTTACCTATATCAATCGATTGGTTGAATCGATAGTGAGATGATATAGGGAGCACAACTTTAAATCATTCCTAGTCAAGTATTAACATTCAGGGACAATGTTAATGCAATAAGACTAGCATGTAGGTCAACTCGATGACTTGATCTCACAAGTCATGGATATGGAGATATCAAGTTGACACATGGGTATGCATTGGAGAATGTAATACTGAATGACCCGCCATGAGAAAGTATCATGGATCGTTATATGAGTGTCATATACTTTCTCATGTGACTATTAGTATGACTATTGGTCCTTAGACCTGAAGTCATCATGGTTCCCTATATAAGGAGTTATGTACTTTGGTTTCGTCAAACGTCACCCGTAACTGGGTGGACTATAAAGGCGATTACTGGGTATATAACGAATTATGCAGAGGGATGTGAGTGATGTAGATGGGATCTATCCCTCTCATATGACGGGAGCGACATCGGTATTCTTGATAGAGTTAGACCACGAAGTGCATGGCCATGCCCAAATGAGTCAACATGAGATGTTGAGCTCATTTGATCTAGTGAGTCTACTTGGAGTTCAAGATTTAGATTGATTAGAGGATGACATAGTCTATGCCTCACATTGATCAATCTAGATGTCTAGGATAGAAGGACAATGTCACATATTGTGAGGAGTCACAATTAGTAGTCACAAGGTGATGTTGGATCTCAACATTCTTGTAACTTGGGTAGCAATGATGTATTGCTAGATGCCGCTCATTGCTTATGTTTCTAAAGGAGTTTAGAAACATTGCCAACGTTACAAGAACCTATTGGGTCACACACAAAGAACAAGTGGATGGAGATTGAGTTCATATGATGAACCAATTGGATTAGGTTCATATGATGCACCAAAGATTGGATTCAAATTAGACTTATTGAGTTAGACTCAATTAGATTCAATTGTTGAATGAGTCTAATTTAAATTTGATTTATTGAGTCAATTTATATTAATGAATTGAGATTCATTAAATTAAAATTGACTTGAATCAAAGGTTGGATTTGACTCAACAAGGAAGAGAATTGGTCAATTTTGACTTGACTAAATGGAAGTTGAAACATCAAGTTTGACTTGATGCATTGCCACATCATGAAGGTTGACTCATCCTACATGGCATGACTAACCTTGCCACATCATCTCCACCTCATGAGGTATGCCACCTCATGGAGGTTACACCTCCCATTCCATTTAATGTGGCCGACCACATTAAATGAGGGAGTTATGTGTGTGGCCGGCCACACTAAAGGGTGGAGGGGGTTTTCATTGGGTGGCATTCATGTGTCATAATTGCTCCTCCTTCTTCCTAGCTTCTTCCTCCTCTTTGCTTGCTGTTGCCGAGAGTTTTCAAGGAAGGAGAAGGTGGTTGAGTGAGTTCCAAGAGAATAAGGAAGAGTGAAGGTCACAAAGGAGGATACTACTTCTTGAGTGTATGAGATTCTTTTTGCATCCTCTCTTTTTCTTCCTTACAAATCCTACCCGAGAGCCCAAGAAGTGCTAGCACACTTGTGGTGCTCTCTTCTCCATCCTTGAGTGTTAGAGAACACTTCTTGTTCGTGTGGATATCACTAGAGAGTTGTCAACGTTGACAACTTCGAGATCCGGCGTACCGTTGGACGAGCGGGATTTGCGAGGGCACGCTTCAAAGGTATAATTCTTTTCTACTGTAGATCTAGAGTGTGAAACTCGTATTCGTAGTTTTTCGAAATTTTTCTTTGCACGGATCCATTGGCTAGGGTGATTCGGGGTTTCCGCGACGCGAAAAAGCGGTTTTCGCGGCCCGAAAAACCCAACAGTGGTATCAAAGCCACGTGCGAAGACGAATACGAGTTTATTTTGTGTTTTATGAAAACTTTTCAGTTCTATAATATTCTGTAAATTTATGATTTTTATGGTTTTTATGGGTATTTTTCTCGTAGAAGCGAAGCACAAGTGTCTCGACACTTGTAGGTTTCGACTACCGAGAAGTTTTTCCCAAAACGGCCAAGTTTCGCCCCAAAACCTTTTGGGACAGCGGGCTAAGGCGCTGTTAGATCGCAAAGGAACCCTCGCAATGGTTAGATCGCGGGTAGGGGCGCTGCCCTTGGCCCCGCAAGGGGATTCATTCCGCGATTGCGCCCGAAAACCGCTAAACAGAACCGCCGGGAAATTGTACTCGTAAAAATTATAGAAAAATTACAGAAAAATTATAGAAATATATAATTCTGAATTATATATTATTTTTGTGATAGTCATGGCCCAAAGACCCAAATTGGATTTGGAAATATGTTGTAATTCATAATACGGCCTGCGTGCCGTTATGTGATGTGCGTGCTGTATTTATTTTATTTTATTTTCACGACCTGCGCGTCGTGCCTTTTCTCTTATATTCTGGTTGTAAATTAGATTTAGACTCGAATGTAACTCGAGTTTCAAAATTGTAATGTAAATTTTGAAGCGGTGGAAGGTCCACACGAGACGGAGTTACGAGGAGGACGCGAGCAACACTAGGTGGTCAAACGAAGAAGCTTGAGAAGCTGTTGACCTTAGGTTGACCATCCGATCTTCTCATTGGCTTGAGAAGATCGTAGTAGGGCCATGACATAATCACAAAATTATTTGATTAATTATTTAATTAATTGTTTTGTGTGTATGTGATGCATGCTAGTTAATTAGGTAATTAATTAGTGCCTTACGATTAGATTAGATCTAAGTCGTGCACATGATGCACCCTTCGATTAGATTATATCTATCGAGTATATGATACGCATCATCGTTTAGATTAGATCTAAATCACGTTAACTTGTAATGCCTACCATGCCGTGATACCTACCACTACCTCGATCGCATGTTGTTGTTGAATCTGCCAAAGCAGAGCAACACATACTATCTTGGTAGGGTACGGAGGGACAATCTTGGTCCCGCCTATCAACGCATGGGTGAGTACAACTCAATTAAATTGAGTATTCCTAGTTAACTCGGTTGGATCGAGTATAACTATAGGCATTCTTCCAACATTTGGAAAGATAGGTCAAAATTGTTGGGACCGAAAAGTAGCTAGAGGGGGGGTGAATAGCTCGTCGCGTGCTTCGTGGTTGGCGTTGCTTGTTTCTTCAAAGATGTGCAGAGGAAATACAAGAAACAAAAACATGCAACGCTAACACTTGGGATTTTACTTGGTATCCACCTCACAAGAGGTGACTAGTCCAAGGATCCACGCACACACACACACCTCCACTAATAAACACTCCTTTTCGGTAACTACCGAAGGTGGAGAAGCCCTACAAGTTCACACTACAAGAAGAAAGGGAAAGGATACACAAATACAAGCAAAAGCTTACAATGAGTATAGAAACTCTAACCCTAGCTTTCTTCTTCAGCTGTAGATCCGCCTCTTGACTTGGAAAACCTCCAAGAACCTTCAAGAATTGGCGATCTGATCTTTGTGGAGAAGCTGTGGAAGCGCTGAAGTGATCTGAGATGAATCGGTGAAGTTCTACCGAAGAAGACGCACGCCAACGGCCTTTATCTGCGCCAACGGTCGGATCACAATCGATTGGATTGCTCCCAATCGATCGGGGAGGCTTTGGATCGATCCATGGATCGATCCAGAGCGCCTCTGATCTCTGGAATTTCGCCTGGATCGATCGGCTGATCGATCCAGGGCTTATCGCGACATACAACACCTTCCCAATCGATCCACTGATCGATTGGGACCTCTGGATCGATCGGCTGTTCGATCCAAAGGCATTCTGTGCGCTCGCGACTTCCTCCCAATCGATCCACTGATCGATTGGGACGAAGGCTTCTCGCAGGGACACCCCAATCGATCGACCGATCGATTGGGCTCCAGCCAATCGATCGGCTGATCGATTCGGCTTCTGGTTTTTGCCCAAAACCAAGTCCCAAGCCTCCCAAACAAAACTCCGGTCAACCTTGACATGTTGGTTCATCATGCCTAGCATCCGGTCACCCTTGACCTGCTAGGACTCCCTCACCAAGTGTCCGGTCACTCCCTTTGACCCACTTGGTACTTTTCTTCATCTTGCCAAGTATCCGGTCACTACCTTGACCTTCTTGGATTTTCACCAAATGTCTGGTCAACCTTGTCCCATCTGGATCTCTCCGTGCCAAGTATCCAGTCAATCCTTTGACCTACTTGGACTTTCACCAGATGTCTGGTCAACCTTGACCCATCTGGATTTCCCTGTCTCTGGCTTCACTCACCAGGACTTCCAATCTGCCTAGCTTTACTCACTAGGACTTCCATTCTGCCTGGCTTCACTCACCAGGACTTTCACCTAGCTTCACTCACTAGGATTTTCACCTGGCTTCACTCACCAGGATTTTCACCTAGCTTCACTTACTAGGATTTTCCTCACTGCCTAGCTTCACTCACTAGGTCTTTCCTTCTGCCTAACATCCCAGTTAGGACTTCCTTGTCAAGTATCTGGTCATCCTTGACCTACTTGACTCTTCTTCAATCAATCTTGTATTGTCAAACATCGAAACCCAAACCAAGACTCAAGCTTGGTCAACCAGGTCAACCTTGACCTGAGGGATGTTGCACCAACAATCTCCTCCTTTTTGATGTTTGACAATACCAACATGTAAGTTAGGCTAATCCCATAGCCTAAACCTTCTTCTTGCCACTAGGTAATGAATACATAAGTTAAGCCCTTCATTCTCCCCCTAAGAGGGCAAACTCCCTCTAGGTAATGAAAGCCTAACTTACTCCCTTTCATTCTCCCCCTATTGGCACACATCAAACCATTGCCTCATTTTCAGGCACACATCAAACCATTTCCCCATTTTTGGGCACACATCAACAAATTCACTTGTTGAAAACTCTCTCCCTGAAGAGTTGCTCATCGTTGTTCACAACTTCACTCGTTGTGATCAACACGATAATGAAGGTCCCATACCCTTCATTATCCTTAACCCTACATTCTTCCCCTAAGTAGGCAAATGCCCATCCTTGAGCATTATCCACTTGAAACCACTTGAACAATGAGGATATCCATTCCCCATTAACGTTCAAACGCTCAACCTTGAGCATGTTCTTAACGGAAGGTTAACCACCTTCCAAGGTTCATAAAAAATAATTTTCATGTCTTTAAAGAGTCCCTCCCCCTAAAGACATGGTGGTAACTCCTGTCATTGCACCAACAATGACTTGGAATCCCTAAAAACTTTAGGAAACCCAATTTTAGAAGTTTTGAGGTTCAAATATTCAAAATTTTAAACAAACCTCAACCTAAACTTCAACTTAGCCTTCCTTAACCAATCCATCCTTGTTTTCCACATGAAAACACTCTTTTTATGTATACAAATGTATTTTCAGGGGTTTGGAATGGTTACCTAGACTAAAATAGGTTCAAAGATGCTGAAATCAGACCTTCCCAGCCAAAATCAGCAACTTGGATCGATTGGAGTTGGGTTCCAATCGATTGAACCTTGCTGAATCGATCCACTGATCAATTCAGGAGGGCTGGATCGATCGGTGGATCGATCCAGGAAACTTCTGTTCACGAGAAGCTTGCTCTCAATCGATCGCCCTATCGATTGAGACCCTTCAATCGATCGAGTGATCGATTGAGGTCTGATAGTTGCTGAAATTCACTTTCTGTGAATTTCAGAAGCCCCTAGAAAAATCTACAAACTTCCAAAAATTGTAAAAATTTGTGTAGACATTATTTAGGGTATATACTATCAAGGAAAAATAGTTTTCTAAGAAAATACTTTATATTTTCAAAGATTGACACAAACTTGAAACCTTGCAAAAACTTTAGTGTTTTCTTCAAGTTTGTGTCTAACTATTCAATGGTGATTACTCTCAAAAGATAGCTTTCACCAAGGTTTTCCAAAATTATTTTTTTAAAAACATTTCAAAACTAATATCCCACCATATTCCTTGGGCTTAATGCACATGACTTGTACATTAGCTTTCCCAATGATGGGAAAAGCACATAACTATGTGTTTTGATGAACTTAAAACTCAAAAAAATGCACTAAATCAATATCTTGAGTTTTGTTCATCATCCTAACATCTCACTTGTATCTAATGTGCACTAAAACACATACAAGTCATCTTATTGGTCTTTGTGAGATGTAAAGTTTGGTTTTGCCCTAATCTAGGGATCATGCATATCTATCTAGGCATTTTGTGGATATTGAACATCCACTTAGGATGTTACTTGTTAATACCACTTGTTGACAACACTTGTTGAAAACACTTGTTGATAAATGTCATTTGTCCTTGCTTTAAAGGAATTAAACATAATGCATGATAATGTTATGGCATACATCAAAATGAAATAGCTTTCAAAAGAAAGATTCCTATAATTACATGATGTATGTATGACATGACATGGTGTTTTTGTACTTTTTTCATAATAAGTCATGAATGAAAAATACAAAACTAAATATGGTGTCATGGCATGTGATGGGCAAACATAACATGGCAAGGTTTAGCATAAATAAAATTACCTAGATTACCTATCTAAGTATCCTTAGTCCTTAGCTAAGTTAAAATTAAACCTAGATTGCCCAAAAGTGCTTTAAGAAAATGCCAAAACCTAAATTGGCATTTCTAATTCTCTTGATTAATTTATGCCAATTGAAATCAAGCATATTCCTCAAATGTTGGCATATCTCATTTTTCCACAATAGTAGCACTTTTAAATTAAGGCATAAATTGCCTTTAATTTCCTAAGAACATACCAAAATCCCAACTTGGTAGTTCTTATGATTTTCCCAATATGTGCCATTATAAAATGGACTCAATACTTCTCAAATTTTGGCACATTTTACTCTTTCCAAAGAGTACCTCATAAATCCATTTCATTTTCAAAGGTTAATAATAACCTTGAAAATGCTCTTTGAGTGTCAATTTCTTCAAAGTTGGGTTAACTACCCTTCTTCTTAGAGTTGACACTCTCTAGCCTATCTATGTGGTAGAGAAGATGCTCCTAGGAACCCAAAACCTATTGGTGCTCCTTGGATGCTCTAGGTATTCATTAGGGATAACTTCCCTAGATACATTCCTAGTGACCTTGTTTGGCTTCTTAGAAGCCTTGGTCACTTTATCTAGGTCAACTCTAGGGATTGCTTCCCTTGTGACCTTGTTTGTGACTTTCTTAGACTTCTTAGAAATCTTAGTCACATTTATTACAAAAATACTCTTAGGGATGACCTCCCTAGTATTTTTTGGCTTGCCCACTAGACCTAGGATTGGTTCCATAACTATATGGAACCCTATGATAGGAAATTACATCCTTCTTGGCCTTTGGTTTGTATCCCAAACCTCTATGGCAATTGGATAACTTTGATACTCCTAGCCCTAGATTTTTACCCTTAGACCCTTGTGTCATATTTGTGATTTTTCTAAGGGTCTTCTCTAAATTATCAAGTCTTGACCTCAAGACTTGATTTTCCTGCCATAATTCTTCAACCTTAGGTTTTTCACTAAAACCTTGATTTTTCTTCTTCTTAGGCAAATACCTAGAATCCTTAGGGTTCTTGCCTAAATTTCTATCTACCTTTTTAAACTTAGGTTGAGAGGTTTTAGCATGATAAGCTATATGTTTTTCTTTAATGCTATCATGCTCCCTATTTTCATGGTAAATAGCATTAAAATGATATAGATTAGAATTAGCATGTTTTTTACCATAATTTAAAGGGGTAGGCTCAATGAAAGTTACCTTTCTTTTTACTTTGGAGGCTCCCCCTTGAATTGAGCTTCCTCCTTGAGCCTTGACCACCTTCTTCCCCTTAGGACATTGACTTCGGTAATGCCCCTTTTGATTGCAAGAGAAGCACACAATGTGCTCCTTGCTCTTCTTTGTTGTGGGGATGGTCTCCTTGGGCTTTACCTTGCCCTTTAGTGCCACTTGGCCCTTTTTCTTGGCCAATTTAGGACACTTGCTCTTGTAGTGCCCTTTTCCCCTACACTCAAAACAAATAATATGATCTTTATTATTTATTGAAATGTTTATACCTTCATGTGTAAGGACGACACTTGCTCCTCCATTTGACTTGGAAGTAGAGGCTTCCTCTTGATCCGAGGATGATACTCCACCATTTGATTTTGCTTGACTAGTGGAGGTGGAAGCCTTTTCCTCCTCTTCTTCTCTTGACCCGGATGTAGAAGCTTCTCCTTCTTCTTGATCCGGCGTCACCAAGGATTGCTCCCCCTCAATCCTAGAGGTGGAGGCTTCATCATCTTGTACATGGAACAAGGAGTATGCACCCTCCTTGTTCCCTTCATTGCATTCCCTCGAAGATGAAGCTTCTTCATGGACTTCTTCTTCTTCTTCAGAAGTTGAGCATCTCTCAACTTCGGCATCCTCCTCTCGGTCTTGCTCCAATGAGTCGCCCTCTTTGGATTCCTCTTGATTCGGTACAGTGGAGGGGATCTCATGAATAGTTGCCAACTTGCTCCAAAGCTCCTTGGCATCTTCAAATTGTCCAATTTGAGCCAAAATGTGGCTAGGCAATAAGTTGACCAAAAGCTTGATCACTTTATCATTGACCTCACATCTTTGGATTTGCTCTTGGCTCCAATTGCTTTTCTTGAGGACTTTGCCCTTCGAATTTCTTGGAGCCTCGAAGCCTTCCATTAGAGCAAACCATTGCTCTATCTCCACCATCAAGAAGTTTTCGATCCTTGATTTCCAAAGATAGAAACTAGTAGATGTGTACGGTGGAGCCACCCTTGTGTCAAATCCAAGTCCATCTTGGAATTGCATCTTGAAGTTGAGCTTCTTGAATTCTTTGACTTTGATGAATTTGCTCCAACCTCTTCACCCTCTAGCTTTGCTTGTTTTGTTTGCCCCTTCCGGCGATGATTCCAGTGAAGAGCGGCCTCGCTCTGATACCACTTGTTGGGACCGAAAAGTAGCTAGGGGGGGTGAATAGCTCGTCGCGTGCTTCGTGGTTGGCGTTGCTTATTTCTTCAAAGATGTGCAGCGGAAATACAAGAAACAAAAACATACAACGCTAACACTTGGGATTTTACTTGGTATCCACCTCACAAGAGGTGACTAGTCCAAGGATCCACGCACACACACACACCTCCACTAATAAACACTCCTTTTCGATAACTACCGAAGGTAGAGAAGCCCTACAAGTTCACACTACAAGAAGAAAGGGAAAGGATACACAAATACAAGCAAAAGCTTACAATGAGTATAGAAACCCTAACCCTAGCTTTCTTCTTCAGCTGTAGATCCGCCTCTTGACTTGGAAAACCTCCAAGAACCTTCAAGAACTGGCGATCTGATCTTTGTGGAGAAGCTGTGGAAGCGCTGAAGTGATCTGAGATGAATCAGTGAAGTTCTACCGAAGAAGACGCATGCCAACGACCTTTATCTGCGCCAACGGTCGGATCCCAATCGATCGGGGAGGCATTGGATCGATCCATGGATTGATCCAGAGCGCCTCTAATCTCTGGAAATTCGCCTGGATCGATCGGCTGATCGATCCAGGGCTTATCGCGACATACAACACCTTCCCAATCGATCAGTGGATCGATTGGGACCTCTGGATCGATCGACTGTTCGATCTAGAGGCATTCAGTGCGCTCGCGACTTCCTCCCAATCGATCCACTGATCGATTGGGACGAAGGCTTCTTGCAGGGACACCCCAATCGATCGACCGATCGATTGGGCTCCAGCCAATCGATCGGCTGATCGATTCGGCTTCTGGTTTTGCCTAAAACCAAGTCCCAAGCCTCCCAAACAAAACTCCGATCAACCTTGACATGTTGGTTCATCATGCCTAGCATCCGGTCACCCTTGACCTGCTAGGACTCCCTCACCAAGTGTCTGGTCACTCCCTTTGACCCACTTGGACTTTTCTTCATCTTGCCAAGTATCCGGTCACTACCTTGACCTTCTTGGACTTTCACCAGATGTCTGGTCTACCTTGACCCATTTGGATCTCTCCGTGCCAAGTATCTAGTCAATCCTTTGACCTACTTGGACTTTCACCAGATGTCTGGTCAACCTTGACCCATCTGGATTTCCCTGTCCCTGGCTTCACTCACCAGGACTTCCAATCTGCCTAGCTTTACTCACTAGGACTTCTCTTCTGCCTGGCTTCACTCACCAGGACTTTCACCTAACTTCACTCACTAGGATTTTCACCTAGCTTTACTCACCAGGACTTTCACCTAGCTTCACTTACTAGGATTTTTCTCACTGCCTAGCTTCACTCACTAGGTCTTTCCTTCTGCCTAACATCCCAGTTAGGACTTCCCAGTCAAGTATCTGGTCATCCTTGACCTACTTGACTCTTCTTCAATTAATCTTGTATTGTCAAACATCGAAACTCAAACAAGACTCAAGCTTGGTCAACCAGGTCAACCTTGACCTGAGGGATGTTGCACCAACAAAAATCACATACATATTAACTCTCGGGCGTATTAGCCAAAGCTAACTCGAGTTTTAATATAAATGCGGATATTGATCCTATAAACAAGAGTTGCATAGAGATGTAATTGGTAATCGTTACCTACCGATCATACTAAGTCTTGGGCGTATTAGCCAAAGCTAACTCAAAGGGTTAGTATGATGTGGATCTTGTCCCATATGAATTATAGAATTCAGTGGGAGCATCATTTAGTTAAAGGCCTAATTAAATGATTAAGAATATGATATTTATTTCTGCATTTCTTTTTGTTGTAGAATTTTCATGACGTCAAACACGAACAACTTCTCTCTGCGTTCCGTCCTTAAGAAGGACAAGCTCAACAGAGCAAATTTCCTGGACTGGTATAGGAATTTGAGAAACGTTCTCACTCAAGAACGTAAACTGTACGTTCTGGAGCAGCCCATTCCGGAGGCTCCTCCTACCACTGCCACGCGAGCAGACCGAGATGCTTACAATAAGCATCAAGATGATGCATTAGATGTGTCCTGTCTTATGATTGCGACCATGAACTCTGAGCTTCAGAAGCAACATGAGTTGATGGGTGCTTATGATATAGTTGAACATCTTTGTCACCTATATCAAGGACAAGCAAGGCACTGGAAGAGGAACTCCAAAGAATACCTGGAAGATCTTATGAAGAAGATAAATAAGATTTCTACTTTAGGTATACATGTTATAGAAGTCAACCACTCTATTTCTTCATCGTGGGTATTAGATACCGGATGTGCTTCGCACATCTGTTCTAATGTACAAGCACTGAGAAATAGCAGAGCATTGACAAAGGGCGAGATAGACCTACGAGTAGGCAATGGAGCACGGGTTGCTGCTGTTGCTGTAGGGACTTATTTTCTATCTCTGCCTTCTGGGCTTATACTAGAGTTAGACGATTGTTGTTATGTGCCTGCATTGACTAAGAACATTATATCAGTTTCTTGTTTGGACAAGAAAGGATTCTCGTTTATAATAAAGAACAAATGTTGTTCTGTCTATTTAAACGATATGTTCTATTGTAGTGCACCTCTGATGAAGGGACTCTATATTCTAGACCTTGAGAGCTCTATCTATAACATTAGTACCAAGAGGTTCAAATCGAACGATATGAACCACACCTATCTCTGCACTGTCGCTTAGGTCATATAAATGACAAGCGCTTATCCCAGCTCCATAAGGATGGTTTGCTGGACTCATTTGATTTTGAATCATATGAGATTTGCGAGTCATGCCTACGAGGCAAGATGACCAAGACTCCCTTTAGTGGGCACAGCGAGAGAGCGACTGATTTGTTAGGACTCATACATAGTGATGTATGTGACCCTTTCAATGTCACTGCTAGAGGTGGTTATAGATACTTCATCACATTTACTGATGACTTCAGTAGATATGGTTATGTGTACTTGATGACACATAAGTCCGAATCCTTTGAAAAGTTCAAAGAATTCAAGAATGAAGTACAGAACCAGCTTGGCAAGAGTATTAAAATACTTCGATCAGATCGAGGTGGTGAATACTTAAGCCATGAGTTTCGTGACTATTTAGCTGAGTGTGGGATTCTATCCCAACTCACTCCTCCTGGAACACCACAGTGGAATGGTGTATCCGAAAGGAGGAATCGTACCCTATTAGATATGGTACGATCTATGATGTGTCTCACAGATCTTCCGACATATCTATGGGGATATGCTCTAGACACGGCAGCTTTCATACTCAACCGAGTTCCATCAAAGGCCGTGATAAAGACACCATATAGGATATGGACTGGGAGAGATGCCCAGGTGTCTTTCATGAGGATTTGGGGTTGTGAGGCTTACGTTCGACGTCAAGTCTCAGACAAATTAGGATCCAAATCTGACAAGTGCTATTTCATTAGATATCCCAAGGAAACTAAGGGATATTACTTCTACATTCCCAGTCAGCACAAGGTAGTTGTGGCAAAGACTGAGGTCTTTCTAGAAAGGGACTTTGTTTCTAGAAAGACTAGTGGGAGTGCGTTCGATCTTGAAGAAGTTCAAGATGCAAACAATAGCACTGAAGCCTCGATGGAAGTTGAACTGGAACCACAAAGTGTTGTGGATGATGTTGTTCCACAAGGAGTTGAGGAACAACAACCAGTTTAAGTAGACATACCTCTTCGCAGATCTGATAGGGTACGTCGTCAGCCTGAGAGATACTCATTTCTCTTGTCTGACCATGATGACATTGTGCTCATAGAGGATGAGCCTACCACCTATCAGGAAGCTGTGATGAGACCAGATTCCGAGAAATGGCTAGAAGCCATGAGATCCGAAATGGATTCCATGTACACCAACCAAGTATGGACTTTGGTTGATCCACCTGAAGGGGTAAAACCCATTGGGTGTAAGTGGGTCTTTAAGAGAAAGACTGACATGGATGGACTTATCTATAAGGGTCGCTTGGTAGCTAAAGGTTTCAAGCAGATTCATGGTATTGACTATGATGAAACCTTTTCTCCAGTAGCGATGTTTAAGTCCATTCGGATCATGCTTGCTATTGCAGCCTACCATGACTATGAGATATGGCAGATGGATGTCAAAATCGCGTTTCTGAATGGAAACCTACTCGAGGATGTGTACATGACATAACCTAAGGGTTTTGTAGATCCACAGCATACTAGCAGAGTATGCAAGCTGCATAGGTCCATTTATGGACTAAAGCAAGCTTCTCGGAGCTGGAATCTTCGATTTGATGATGCAATCGAACAATTTGGTTTCATCAAGAACGAAGATGAACCTTGTGTCTACAAGAAGGTTGTAGGGGACATAGTTGTCTTCCTCATATTGTATGTGGATGACATACTACTCATTGGGAAGGACATCCCTTTGTTTCAGTCTGTCAAGACCTTGCTAGGGAGTTGCTTCTCAATGAAGGACTTAGGTGAGGCATCCCGGATTTTAGGGATACAGATCTATAGAGATATATCTAAGAGATTGCTTGGCCTAAGTCAGAGTATATACATTGACAAGGTACTCCTTCGGTTTGCCATGCAGAACTCCAAGAAGGGATTTCTGACGATGTCACATGGCGTGAGTCTTTCGAAGGCTCAAGGTCCCTCTTCTAGAGAGGAGAGAGACCGCATGGATCAGATCCCTTATGCCTCAGCCATAGGATCGATCATGTACGCCATGCTATGTACTCGACCTGATGTCTCGTATGCTTGGAGCATGACGAGCAGATACCAATCAGATCCAGGTGAAAGTCACTGGATAGCGGTCAAGAATATTCTTAAGTACTTAAGAAGGACTAAAGAATATTTCTTGATATATGGAGGCAATGATGAGCTAGCTGTAAAGGGTTACAGTGATGCTAGCTTCTAGACCGACCAGGATGACTATAGATCGCAGTCGGGGTTCGTGTTTTGCATTAATGGTCGTGCTGTGAGCTGGAAGAGTTTGAAGCAGGACACAGTAGCTGATTCTACGACAAAGGCCGAGTATATTGCTGCATCAGAGGCAGCAAAGGAGGCAGTTTGGATTCGCAAGTTCATCGCTGAACTTGGGGTGGTTCCTAGCATTGCTGACCCTATTGAGCTCTATATTGTGACAACAATGGAGATAAAGCACAGGCGAAGGAACCTTACTCACACCAGCGGACCAAACACATACTACGGTGCTTCCATCTCATTCGAGAGATCATCGAGAGAGGAGATGTGAAGATTTGTAGAGTACCTGCAGAGGCTAACATCGCAGATCCCTTGACCAAGGCTTTGGCACAAAGGAAGCATGATGGGCACACTAGGTCATTGGGGCTTAGAGCCTACACTGATTGGCACTAGTGCTAGTGGGAGATTGTTAGTTAGAGCCCTAGAGCCAATCATTTGATGATTGTATTATGGACTTATTGTATCATATTCTTATATTAATAAAGGCATTTGTTTGGTTATTATACTTACTTGTATTGGTGCCAAATAAACTAAGTATAATAACGTCCTTGAGTAGAAGGTTCTTACCTATATCAATTGATTGGTTGAATCGATAGTGAGATGATATAGGGAACACTACTCTAAATCATTCCTAGTCGAGTATTAACATTCAGGGACAATGTTAATGCAATAAGACTAGCATGTAGGTCAACTCGATGACTTGATCTCACAAGTCATGGATATGGAGATATCAAGTTGACACATGGGTATGCATTGGAGAATGTATACTGAATGACCCGCCATGAGAAAGTATATATGAGTGTCATATACTTTCTCATGTGACTATTAGTATGACTATTGGTCCTTAGACCTGAAGTCACCATGGTTCTCTACATAAGTGATGTGAACCCAACGAGAGAGATATCTCAAGAACCCACAACGAATTGAAAACAGAAAGAAGGAAGGTCTAAATCGATAAGATGGATGAAAAGAAACCTCGACCCAATGCTTAGAAAAGCCCGAACCTTGGTATAGAAGATGGAAGACGCCACAACTTGGGATTGAGGTTGATAAGTCTTCGAACGCCACAAGGAGATGCCTTGATAAGTTCAAGTTCAATGAAGAACCAACAAGCGAGAGTCTCACCGTGTTTTAGATTGAAAAATATGTCAAAGATACATGTGTGGCCGTCACCCCCTTTATTTATAGCTATAAGGTGACCAAAAAACCCTAAAAGTCCAAAAGAAAGCCCATTTAGTAAAGGCCAATATAGACTACTTAGCCATTTTAAGCATATGGCATTATTACAACCCAAATAAAGGTAAAAATGAGTCCAAATTGAGCCAACATATCCATACTACATAGATATGAGACTTAAATACTAATTTAGCTCATCTAAGGCTTGAATTAGGTTGACTAAGCCGGATGACTTGCTCTTGGTCAAACCTTCTTCAATAGTAGCTTTGACCTTCACATCTTCAATTAGCACATTAAGTGCTTCCTTCATCTTTTTAGCCCTAGCCCTTGTAATTGGTCCTCCATTGATGCATAATGGATCATCATTAATATCTGGAGTGGATTGAGCATGACTCATATCACTAGCTTGTTGCGCAACTTGTTCTCTTTCATTTATTCCATCATTCCCCCTCTCCTCAAAAGGATTCGTCCTCGAATCTTGATCACCTACATCAAAAGGAGAAAGATCAGAAACATTAAATGTAGCACTCACATTATACTCACCTGGTAAGTCAAGCTTGTATGCATTATCATTGATTCGAGCAATGACTTGAAATGGACCATCTCCTCGTGGATGCAACTTAGTACGACATTTAGCTGGAAATCTTTCCTTCCTCATATGAACCCAAACCCAATCTCCGGGTTCAAAGATCACTTTTTTCGTCCCTTGTTGGCTTGCGCAGCATATTGTTCAGTCCTCTTTTCAATTTGCAATCGAACTTTCTCATGCAGTTGCCTCACAAACTCAGCTTTTCTGGTACCATCTAAACTGGTGTAACACCCACTAAGCTTTTAAGATAAGCATATGAATGTAGGATTTTGCCTTAGAAAAATAAAAGGAAGTGGGTTGAAGCAAAAAGAAATAAAATGAAATAAAAAGAAGAGGAGGTCAAGGATTGAACCTTGAACCTCTTATATTATAATTTATAGAATTAATTAGTAGAAACCAATTGGGATAGAGAGAAGATATTGATAGCAAAGGAGGGAAACTCATGATAAGGGTGAGAGTAAAAGTTAGCCAAAAGAAAACAAGAAAAGAACAAGAGAAAGGCAACTTGCCTTCCTTCCTTCTCTCCCTCTTTCTCTCTTCTCTTGCCGAAAATAAAAGAGGCTAATTAAGGGGATTCATTTCCCCTTATTTCACCATAAATGTTGAGGATAAATAAATAAATAAAAAGAAAAAGAAAATAGAAAAAAAAGGCTAAGGGAGAAGGAAAGCAAAAACTAATTTTGCTACTTCTTCCTCCTTAACATAAAATGGAGCAAGTAAAGAGAAGAATTCTAATTTTTCTCTCATTTCTCTCATTCTCCCCTCTCCATCATCGAGAACCCTAGCCCCTCTCCTCCATCTTCGGCCCCAAGCCAAGGTTTTCTCCTAAGAAAGCCTAAGATACAAGGAGGACTTAGCAAGAGGAACAAGGGAAGGGAACTAGAAGAAGAGGCTACTTCTTCCATCACCAAACCTTAGATCCACAAGCGAAAAGGATGTAAGCTTCCCCTCACCTGTGGTACAAGGCTTTTTATGTGATTTTCGGATTTTATGAGGATTAGAAAACCTAAAAAAGAATTTAAGAAAATTCGGCCAAAGAAGAGCTTTCAAATCTAGGAAGGTTTAAACAAGTCCTCATTTCATGATATTTTTCTATGCTATGTAGGAAGGTTTTTCCTTCATGTTTTTATACCTATATGATGCTTGATCAGAGGAGTACCTAACCCTAGGATTTCGGCCAAAAATATTTTCAAAAGGTTAATGAAATCATTGTTTAACCAAACTAGTACAAGATTTCCCCCATGAACTACTAAGGGTCTTTTAATGGTTTTCTTGCTTGAAAGTTACTTGGAACCAAAAGAAATCCACTCATATGCTTCGGCCAAGAAAAAGGGCTTAGGGTTAGGAATATCTTTAAATTTAAGTAACCATGTTTGTATGATAGAATATAGAGTTCTCTTAAAGAATTTCGTGTTGAATATTGCTAAGAAATTCATGAACTCTTATTTTAGATTTTCGGCCATGATAAGATGGATAGCTTAGAAAAGCTTAAACAAGATTTTAACATGCTCAAGACCTCTGTAATATTATGATATGGAAGTTGTTAGATGCTCTTATGCTTAATTAGAGTATAGAAAAATTTAGTTACATGATATATGACATGCAAGATCACAAGGGTCCTAGCTTGTTTATGAACCAACTTTGTATATGATGTTCTTAGTAATTTTTACCATGAAACTTACTTAGGTTTTCCATGCTTTAGGCCACTTAAAACCTAGTTTAGGGATTGGTAGGTTTCGGCCATGAGGAAAAATAAAAGAAAAACGGAAAGAAACCTAGGAAGCCTAAGACACAATTCACATGTATGTTTATTATGCTTGTCTTTATATATGCTATGAAACTTGTATGACTTCTTATGCTTTTAGGCTATTTGAAGCAAGTTTATACACTGATGAGTCTCGGTCAAGTAGGGTTTAAAAGACCTAGAAGCCTTAGAATTGAAACCAATGGTGTTAAAATGCTTCTTACGGAAATATGATAATATGTTGATTGTGTCACATGCTTGTATAATTTTTCCATGACCTAAATGGGCCATTGTATGTTTCGGCCATGAAGGGATAGATGCCCTAGAAACCTTAGAACAAAAATTAAATATGCTTATGTCACTCTACATGAAATATGATAAGTAGAAAACCAAAGTTCTCATGCTATATGTTATTTAGTGACCTAAATGAGGCTAGGGTAAGTTTCGGCCATACCTATTGTATGATGTTTTATTATGAATTTATACATGATGTTAGTTCAAGTTCTCATGCTTGTATACTTGTTTTTAGCCCTAAGGAATACTTGTTAAAAGTTTGGCCATGACATATGTTAAGGGCTTGAAGAACTTAGTAACTAGCTCAAATGTGCTTACTATGTTACTTGGAAAAAAATGCTATAAATATGGTTTAAGGTTTCCATGCTTTCATGACATTTGAGACCTTGTTTCACACCTGATAGGGTTCAGTCACATGAGTTTAGGGACTTGGAGAACTTAGAAACCAAGTTAATCATGCTTATAATGCTTCCTATGGAATTGATGTAATGATAATTTAGGTTCCACATGCTTGGAGGTTGTTTTTACCTAAATTGAGATCTAAGAGGGTTCGGCCATGATAAGAACCCAAGGGATTAGGAAGCTTAGAACCCAAGTTAACTATGTTACCATGTTTCTTATGTTAGTATAATCACATGATACACCCTTATGCTTAAACATGTATGCTTGTGATTTATACTTTCCATGATATGATATGTGCTTAGAAATATGCATGCTTTGATGATATGTTATGTGCTTAGAATATGCATGCTTTCATGATATGCTATGTGGATGGAAATATGCATGCTTTGATGATATGCTATGTGCTTAAAATATGCATGCTTTCATGATATGCTATGTGGATAGAAATATGCATGCTTTTATGATTTGCTATGTGGTGAAAATATGCATGCTTTTATGATATGCTATGTGGTGAAAATATGCATGCTTTTATGACATGATGTATGCCTAAGTGATGCATACCTTTATGATATGATGTATGCCTAAGTGATGCATACTTTTATGACATGATGTATGCCTAAGTGATGCATACCTTTATGATATGATGTATGCCTAAGCGATGCATACTTTTATGATATGATGTATGCCTAAGTGATGCATACTTTTATGATATGATGTGTGCCTAAGTGATGCATGCTCTTATGATGTGTGATATGTATAAGTATGACATATACTTTACTTTATATGGCTTGTACCAAGGGTGGGCTCCATAAGCGCCCCGGGGTCGATGGAATAAGACTCGGGCCTCGTTAGGGATGGGCTCCTAAGTGCCCCTAGGTCGATGGAGTAAGACTCGGGCCTAGTATGTTTGCCTTGTAGGGTTCAAGACTTGCTACCTTGGACCTACATAGGTTGCGCGCAATATGTAAGTGGTACAGAGCCGGGATCCCCTTTAAGTTGAGATTATGTTCAAGTATATATGTAAGTAGAAATGGTTTTAAAGATCATGAGACATACACATGTTTTTTTTCGGATACATGTTTTCAAAATCATATTGCATATACCTTATGATCATGTTATGATGATGCTATGATTTATGATATGCCATGATTAGATATGATTATGTTATGTTTCATGCTATGTTTTAAGAGATGATATGCCATGATTAGATATGATTATGTTATGTTTCATGCTATGTTGTAAGAGATGATATGCCATGATTAGATATGATTATGTTATGTATCATGCTATGCTTTAAGAGATGATATGCCATGACTAGTTATGATTTTGTTATGTTGCATGATATGCTTAAAGAGTATGATATGTTATGTCATGACTAGTTGAGATCATGTTATGTTGAGATATTCTTTGATCATGTGATGATTTTCGGTTTTAGTGAGTAGGAAAGGAACTTACTGAGCCATGAGTGCTCATAGCTTACTTTCCCTGTACCACAGATAAAGGAAAAAGCTGGATGTGCTAAAGGAGCAGCTGGAGAGGCAAGGAGATGTGTGTGGCGGTGGCTAGGCAACCAAATAAGAACCTGCTTTAAGAACTTTTAGGAATTACGCTTTGGTTTCATAAATTGTAGTACTAAATGGGTGACTTGATGTTATGCTTCTATTTATCTTGTTATCATGTTATGGAAACCATATTAGTGTAGTTCGGATATGAAAACAAAAGAAAAGTTTTATTAATCTAAGAAAAATTATTTTAAGTCTTCCGCTGTAATATGTACGTAGAGTATCGTAGCCCCGTCCCTTAGGGTTAGCAGGGAGGGCGGCCGTTACAAGTTGGTATCAGAGCCAAGGTTATTGCCAGCTCACTACACACACATCAAGCCTTCGACCTGTCGCTCCAAGTAAGAATGCTTATGTTTAATTTTCTTGTTATATGTTGATGCTTAATTTTCATGTTATATAACTTATGCTTTAGTTTCATGTTTTGCTTGTTTATGTTTGATGCTTTATTCCATGCTTTTAGTTATAATTTAGATTAGGATTACGTATTGGTAGCTTAGGAATAATACCAGAACAAATAGATAGAAACAAAACAGTACATTAGATGGGATAAAAACGATAACCACTTACACTAGTCTGTTTGTCCTTATTTAGATAAACATGGTTAGGACACGCAATGCCCGAACCGGAGGGACAACGACTCCACCAGACCTGACGCAAGTAGTCGCAGACCTCCAGCATCAAATCGCGGAGCAACAACAGCTGATCACTACCTTAATGGGTCAGCAAGGCAACCCAGTTACCCCACCGGCAAATCAGAATGCACTACCGGTTATACCTACAGCCGCGCCAGTGCCCCCGGCAGCCCCTATTCCGATGGTCCGACAAGTGGCCTATCTGATTCAGTGGCAAAGGCTCAAGCCGGAAGCATTCTCGGGAAACTGCGAACCATGGGATGCACAAGCCTGACTCAAGACCGTGGAAAGCATAATGGAACTACTGGATTGGCCTGAACACGAGAAGGTCAAATGCGCGTCGTTCTGCCTTACCGGAGATGCCCGGATGTGGTGGGACAGAGTAAAGGCGAAAAGACAAATAAACCAAATGCAGTGGACGGATTTTGAGACAGAGTTCTTAGAGGAATTCTTCCACATGCAAGTGACCAACAAGCACTATGATGAGTTCACTGAGTTCCGGCAAGGTGATCTGTCAGTTAACGAAGCCGTCAAGAGGTTGAACCGCCTAGCACGACTGTGCCCAGAACTGATCCCTACTGAAAAAGAAAGGGTCCGATTAATGTTAAAGATGCTCCGACCCGAGATAGCCCTGAACGTAGCCGGCGGAGTTAATAGACCGCAGACTGCAGAGGAGCTAGTCAGCAGTGCCCTAATTACCGAGCACTACCAGAAAGCAATGAACAAGGGCATGAACCAAGTACTGACCGGAGGATAAAAATCGCACAATACCAGAACCGACTGGAAAGGAAACTCAAGTGGAAAGAGGAAACAGTGGAATAAAACAAAAGGTGGTCCGGCCAATAAGCAGACCAAGTACCCTCAGTGTGCCACATGTGGGAAGATGCATTCTGGAGTATGTCTCCTAAGTACCAGAAAGTGCTATAACTGCGGAAAGGAAGGCCATCTAGCGAGAAATTGCCCAACTCAACCTCAGGCACCACCTCCGCAGAACTTTCAGAACAGGAGTGCCCCCGCACAGCTTCACCAGATGCAAGTTGCCATAGAAGGGACTTCAATCAGCCAAGGAAGATTGGAAGTCCCTCCCGCTATGACGAACGCCAGAGTCTACTCTCTCGCTCAGGATGACGTGGCGAACGCCTCTACTGTCATCACAGGTCAGCTATCTAATTTTAGTCAGTATGCTAGAATTTTTATTCAATGCTGAAAGCGAACTGATGAGGGAATCCATCGAGAAACTGAAACATGTTTCGTATCCGTTAGTTGAAACCGTGTCCGGACGACTCTCTACCCTCACCATAACACCAACGTTATTTGAGAACATGTTAGAGAAGTAAACCAGGGACCCGAGCCTTCAAAGAATTAAACAAGAGACCGCAGGAGGAAAGAATGACGGGTTCCGTATCGCAGACGATGGAATATTATACCTCAGGGATCGATTATGTATTCCAGAGGATCCAGAGTTACGAAAAAAGATACTGGAAGAAGCCCATACAACGCCTTATGCAATGCACCCGGGTTCCACAAAGATGTATCAGGACCTGAAAAAGAAATTTTGGTGGTCCGGTATGAAAAGAGAAGTGGCTCAGTACGTCAGTACTTGTCTGACGTGCCAAAGGGTAAAAGCTGAACATCAGAGACCCTGCGGATTATTACAACCTGTCCAAATTCCAGAATGGAAATGGGAAGAAATCTCCATGGATTTCATTTCAGGTCTACCCAGGACGACAAACGGATATGATGCTATATGGGTGATCGTGGACAGATTGACGAAGTCTGCACACTTTTTGGCGATCAAGATGACTTATTCAACTGAAAAACTAGCTCAGCTATATGTTAAGGAAATCATCAAATTACATGGTATCCCTAAAACCATTATTTCTGATAGAGACGGACGTTTTGTCTCGCACTTTTGGGAGTGTGTTCAGAAGGCCCTCGGCACGAAGTTGTTGTTTAGCACAGCCTTCCACCCACAGACTGATGGGCAGACTGAAAGAGTAAATCAAATATTGGAGGATATGTTAAGAACTTGTGCCTTGGACTTCAAGGGGAGCTGGTGCCGATATTTATACTTGGTAGAATTCGCCTACAATAATAGCTACCAAGCTACTATTGGAATGGCACCTTATGAAGCTCTATATGGGAGGAAGTGTAGGTCCCCTATATGCTAGTATGAGAGCGGTGAAAAGAAGGAAATGGGGTTCCGAACGGAACTTATTGATGACACCACCCGAGCTATATAGAAGATCCGCCAACGAATAGAAACTGCTCAGAGTCGGCAGAAGAATTATGCCGATAAACGACGCAGGCCGCTAGAATTCAACATCGGAGATTTGGTATTCCTTAAGGTATCCCCCATGAAAGGAATAATGAGGTTCGGAAAGAGAAGCAAGTTAAGCCCACGATACGTAGGACCGTACCGGATTTTAGAAAGAGTGGGCCAAGTCGCATACAGACTTGAACTACCTTCAGACATGGCAGCCATTCACAACGTGTTCCATGTATCGATGCTCAAGAAATGTACTCCCAGCACAGATCAAGTGATTGAGCCTCAGTCAGTACAGGTGCAGGAAGACCTGAGTTACGAAAGTAAACCCATCCAGATCCTGGACTGAGAAATCAAGAGGTTAAGGAACAAAGAAATACCCTTAGTAAAGGTCCTGTGGCGGAATCAACGATTCGAAGAAGCCACCTGGGAACGCGAGGACGATATGAAACAAAAGTACCCGGAGCTATTTTAAAGTTCGAGGACGAACTTTTTATGAGGTACGGGGTACTGTAACACCCACTAAGCTTTTAAGATAAGCATATGAATGTAGGATTTTGCCTTAGAAAAATAAAAGGAAGTGGGTTGAAGCAAAAAGAAATAAAATGAAATAAAAAGAAGAGGAGGTCAAGGATTGAACCTTGAACCTCTTATATTATAATTTATAGAATTAATTAGTAGAAACCAATTGGGATAGAGAGAAGATATTGATAGCAAAGGAGGGAAACTCATGATAAGGGTGAGAGTAAAAGTTAGCCAAAAGAAAACAAGAAAAGAACAAGAGAAAGGCAACTTGCCTTCCTTCCTTCTCTCCCTCTTTCTCTCTTCTCTTGCCGAAAATAAAAGAGGCTAATTAAGGGGATTCATTTCCCCTTATTTCACCATAAATGATGAGGATAAATAAATAAATAAAAATAAAAAGAAAATAGAAAAAAAAGGCTAAGGGAGAAGGAAAGCAAAAACTAATTTTGCTACTTCTTCCTCCTTAACATAAAATGGAGCAAGTAAAGAGAAGAATTCTAATTTTTCTCTCATTTCTCTCATTCTCCCCTCTCCATCATCGAGAACCCTAGCCCCTCTCCTCCATCTTCGGCCCCAAGCCAAGGTTTTCTCCTAAGAAAGCCTAAGATACAAGGAGGACTTAGCAAGAGGAACAAGGGAAGGGAACTAGAAGAAGAGGCTACTTCTTCCATCACCATACCTTAGATCCACAAGCGAAAAGGATGTAAGCTTCCCCTCACCTATGGTACAAGGCTTTTTATGTGATTTTCGGATTTTATGAGGATTAGAAAACCTAGAAAAGAATTTAAGAAAATTCGGCCAAAGAAGAGCTTTCAAATCTAGGAAGGTTTAAATAAGTCCTCATTTCATGATATTTTTCAATGCTATGTAGGAAGGTTTTTCCTTCATGTTTTTATACCTATATGATTCTTGATCAGAGGAGTACCTAACCCTAGGATTTCGTCCAAAAATATTTTCAAAAGGTTAGAGAAATCATTGTTTAACCAAACTAGTACAAGATTTCCCCCATGAACTACTAAGGATCTTTTAATGGTTTTCTTGCTTGAAAGTTAATTGGAACCAAAAGAAATCCACTCATATGCTTCGGCCAAGAAAAAGGGCTTAGGGTTAGGAAGACCTTTAAATTTAAGTAACCATGTTTGTATGATAGAATATAGAGTTCTCTTAAAGAATTTCATGTTGAATATTGCTAAGAAATTCATGAACTCTTATTTTAGATTTTCGGCCATGATAAGATGGATAGCTTAGAAAAGCTTAAACAAGATTTTAACATGCTCAAGACCTCTGTAATATTATGATATGGAAGTTGTTAGATGCTCTTATGCTTAATTAGAGTATAGAAAAATTTAGTTACATGATATATGACATGTAAGATCACAAGGGTCCTAGCTTGTTTATGAACCAACTTTGTATATGATGTTCTTAGTAATTTTTACCATGAAACTTACTTAGGTTTTCCATGCTTTAGGCCACTTAAAACCTAGTTTAGGGATTGGTAGGTTTCGGCCATGAGGAAAAATAAAAGAAAATGGGAAAGAAACCTAGGAAGCCTAAGACACAATTCACATGTATGTTTATTATGCTTGTCTTTATATATGCTATGAAACTTGTATGACTTCTTATGCTTTTAGGCTATTTGAAGCAAGTTTATACACTGATGAGTCTCGGCCAAGTAGGGTTTAAAAGACCTAGAAGCCTTAGAATTGAAACCAATGGTGTTAAAATGCTTCTTACGGAAATATGATAATATGTTGATTGTGTCACATGCTTGTATAATTTTTCCATGACCTAAATGGGCCATTGTATGTTTCGGCCATGAAGGGATAGATGCCCTAGAAACCTTAGAACAAAAATTAAATATGCTTATGTCACTCTACATGAAATATGATAAGTAGAAAACCAAAGTTCTCATGCTATATGTTATTTAGTGACCTAAATGAGGCTAGGGTAAGTTTCGGCCATACCTATTGTATGATGTTTTATTATGAATTTATACATGATGTTAGTTCAAGTTCTCATGCTTGTATACTTGTTTTTAGCCCTAAGGAATACTTGTTAAAAGTTTGGCCATGACATATGTTAAGGGCTTGAAGAACTTAGTAACTAGCTCAAATGTGCTTACTATGTTACTTGGAAAAAAATGCTATAAATATGGTTTAAGGTTTCCATGCTTTCATGACATTTGAGACCTTGTTTCACACCTGATAGGGTTCAGTCACATGAGTTTAGGGACTTGGAGAACTTAGAAACCAAGTTAATCATGCTTATAATGCTTCCTATGGAATTGATGTAATGATAATTTAGGTTCCACATGCTTGGAGGTTGTTTTTACCTAAATTGAGATCTAAGAGGGTTCGGCCATGATAAGAACCCAAGGGATTAGGAAGCTTAGAACCCAAGTTAACTATGTTACCATGTTTCTTATGTTAGTAGTATAATCACATGATACACCCTTATGCTTAAACATGTATTCTTGTGATTTATACTTTCCATGATATGATATGTGCTTAGAAATATGCATGCTTTGATGATATGTTATGTGCTTAGAATATGCATGCTTTCATGATATGCTATGTGGATGGAAATATGCATGCTTTCATGATATGCTATGTGGATAGAAATATGCATGCTTTTATGATTTGCTATGTGGTGAAAATATGCATGCTTTTATGATATGCTATGTGGTGAAAATATGCATGCTTTTATGACATGATGTATGCCTAAGTGATGCATACCTTTATGATATGATGTATGCCTAAGTGATGCATACTTTTATGACATGATGTATGCCTAAGTGATGCATACCTTTATGATATGATGTATGCCTAAGCGATGCATACTTTTATGATATGATGTATGCCTAAGTGATGCATACTTTTATGATATGATGTGTGCCTAAGTGATGCATGCTCTTATGATGTGTGATATGTATAAGTATGACATATACTTTACTTTATATGGCTTGTACCAAGGGTGGGCTCCATAAGCGCCCCGGGGTCGATGGAATAAGACTCGGGCCTCGTTAGGGATGGGCTCCTAAGTGCCCCTAGGTCGATGGAGTAAGACTCGGGCCTAGTATGTTTGCCTTGTAGGGTTCAAGACTTGCTACCTTGGACCTACATAGGTTGCGCGCAATATGTAAGTGGTACATAGCCGGGATCCCCTTTAAGTTGAGATTATGTTCAAGTATATATGTAAGTAGAAATGGTTTTAAAGATCATGAGACATACACATGTTTTTTTTCGGATACATGTTTTCAAAATCATATTGCATATACCTTATGATCATGTTATGATGATGCTATGATTTATGATATGCCATGATTAGATATGATTATGTTATGTTTCATGCTATGTTTTAAGAGATGATATGCCATGATTAGATATGATTATGTTATGTTTCATGCTATGTTGTAAGAGATGATATGCCATGATTAGATATGATTATGTTATGTATCATGCTATGCTTTAAGAGATGATATGCCATGACTAGTTATGATTTTGTTATGTTGCATGATATGCTTAAAGAGTATGATATGTTATGCCATGACTAGTTGAGATCATGTTATGTTGAGATATTCTTTGATCATGTGATGATTTTCGGTTTTAGTGAGTAGGAAAGGAACTTACTGAGCCATGAGTGCTCATAGTTTACTTTCCCTGTACCACAGATAAAGGTAAAAGCTGGATTTGCTAAAGGAGCAGCAGGAGAGGCAAGAAGATGTGTGTGGCGGTGGCTAGGCAACCAAATAAGAACCTGCTTTAAGAACTTTTAGGAATTACGCTTTGGTTTCATAAATTGTAGTACTAAATGGGTGACTTGATGTTATGCTTCTATTTATCTTGTTATCATGTTATGGAAACCATATTAGTGTAGTTCGGATATGAAAACAAAAGAAAAGTTTTATTAATCTAAGAAAAATTATTTTAAGTCTTCCGCTGTAATATGTACGTAGAGTATCGTAGCCCCGTCCCTTAGGGTTAGTAGGGAGGGCGGGCGTTACAACTGGCACGCTCAGAGATAGGCAAAGGCGATAAATCTAAAGGAATTAAAGGTTTGAACCCATATACCACTTCAAAAGGAGAAAAATTAGTAGTAGAATGCATAGATCTATTATAAGCAAATTCAACATGTGGTAAACAATCTTCCCAACCTTTTAAATTCTTTTGAATGATAGCTCTCAACAAAGTAGATAAAGTTCGATTTACTACCTCAGTTTGTCCATCTGTTTGTGGATGACAAGTTGTGGAAAACAAAAACTTTGTTCCTAACTTTCCCCACAATATCTTCCAAAAGTAGCTTAGAAACTTTGCATCACGATCTGAAACTATGCTCACGATCTCCCTTCGAGACAAAGCATCAGCAACAATGTTTTCCATACTTTGGCTCTTCAAATGCTTCAACGATTCATGATCAGTGTGAATAACAAACTCTTTGGGCCACAAGTAATGCTGCCAAGTCTATAAAGCGCTCACCAATGCATACATTTCCTTGTCATAAGTTGGATAGTTCAAAGCTGCTCCGCTTAGTTTCTCACTAAAATAAGCAAAGGGTCGACCTTCTTGCATTAGCACAGCTCCAATACATATTCCTGATGCATCACACTCAATTTCAAAAGTTTTAGCAAAGTTAGGTAATGCAAGTAATGGTGCTGAACTTAGCTTCTCCTTAAGTAAATTGAAAGCTGAAACTTTTTCACTATCCCAACGAAACCCAACATTCTTTTTAACAACTTCAGTCAAGGGTGCAGCTATAGAACTAAAATTTTTAACAAACCTTCTGTAGTAACTTGCCAACCCATGAAAGCTACGTACCTCAGTTATCGTTTTTGGTGTTGGCCAATCACGTATTGCCTTAACCTTTTCTTCATCAACCGATAGGGATCAGCAGGACTTACACAGAAAGAGGGAACAAAGGGTTCGGATCAACAGAAAATCAAAAGCAAATAATCCCAGAAAAAGATGAAGTCTTTACTTTACAAGACCCACGGTATTTTACTCCAGAGGATATATTTTCAATCCTAATTCCCAAAGAAACAACAGCAGTCCTTGTTCAAGAGGATTCAGTCCTAAATAATTTCGAGCAAGACCATGCAGTGGATACAAGCCCAGGGGCCGCTGTACCACGGTCCATGGAACCTACTCTTAATTATCAGGATCTTGATGATTCTTATTTGGACTATATACAATATTTATCCACTCTCAGTGGACAACAGCCACCACAATGGGATAGTCCTCCTGATTCTGACTGGACTAATCCATTTGCAAGCGAAGGTGGTGGGAGGCAAGAGGCATTTATTCAACTAAACCCTCAGAAATGCGACAAATTCATAGAACTTGCTGCTGCTAATGTAGAGATGGAGTACCCCTGTTTAAGAAGGCTAGTGGAAGAAGTATCACCAGTTACAGAGCAAATTTATTCTACTAGCACGGTGATATCTCCATATCGCCCTCCTACAGATACAGCTATGGGTCCCCCAGGGTACCCACCAGCTGATGATTTGGCAAGAAATCCTCCGGCTTTTCAGCCTATCTATGAACAGCAGCCGCCAAAAGCTAAATTCAAGGGAGGAATGAATAATGAGTTATGGACGCTCCCCTCTGCACAACAGCAAAGTGGTGCATTATTCGTAATACCGGAACAGCTAAATCTTTTTGATGATGCTTTCTCAAGATGGGAGTCTATAACAAAAAACTTTGTGGCGTCACAATCATTTTCAGATGCAAAGGAGAAGGTTGAATTTATCGAGAACCTCTTGGGAGAAATAGAAAAAATTACTTGGATCCAGTGGCGAATGACATATGCAAAAGAATATGATGCTTTGATAACAATCAGTGAAGGACGGGAAGGAACTCAAAATGTGTTATCCCAGATGAGAAGGGTATTTTCAGCAGAAGATCCAACCCAAGGATCTACCGAAATACAAAATTCTGCCTATAGGGATCTTGAAAAACTCTCATGTGACAATGTGAAGAATATAATCCAATACATCAATGATTATATGAGATTAGCTGCTAAAACGGGATGGTTATATGCAGGACCAGAATTATCAGAAAAATTCTGGCTTAAGATGCCTGGAGATCTTGGAAACATGATTAAAGCAACTTTTGAAGCAAAACACCCTGGCCTTACGGTAGGAGTGCTACCCAGAGTCATCTTTGCTCACAAGTTCCTAGAACAAGAATGTAAGGATGCAACATTTAAAAGATCATTAAAGGACCTTACGTTCTGTAGCCAGATTCCTATCCCAGGCTATTATCAGAAATCCGGAACAAGAAAGATGGGTGTGCGACAATCTAGAACCTATAAAGGTAAACCCCACAGCTCTCATGCAAGAATTGAAAAAAGAAAGCATTTGCTAAGAAACGAAAAATGTAAATGCTACTTGTGCGGACAAGAAGGGCACTTCGCAAGAGATTGCCCTAATGAGAAAAGAAATGTAAAAAGAGTAGCAATATTTGAGCAGCTGGATCTTCCAGAAGATTGTGATATACTCTCAGTACAAGAAGGAGAAGCTCAGAGTGACGCTATTTTTAGCCTATCTGAAGGAGAAGATAGCATATATGAGGTACATCAATCCCTTCAAACTCTTCAAATAAACTCCATATATATGCTTGGCCTAGAAGATGGAGGTTATCGACAACAAATTCGGCTATCAGAAGAACAATCAAATTGCTTACATCAATGGAAGCTTAATGAAAGGATATTTGCCTCTCAATCTCATATGTGCACATGTTGTAAACGAGCAACTCTACAAAGGGCAAGGATACATTGTCCAGAGTGTCTTCTCATAGTATGCAACCTTTGCGGGTCATACTACTTCAATAAAGAGGTACCAATTACTCCCGCTCCTGCTACACCATTCAACCCTAATAACCTTATATATGAGCAACGAAACTATATTATATGGTGTGAAGAAGAAATAAAAAGGTTGCAGGAAGAAGTCAAATACTACAAGTCCCAACTGGAAGCAATACAGTTGGAGCAAAAATTGCAGAAGGATTTCCATGACTTAGAAGAAGAAGAAGAAGAAGAAGAAGAAACAGCCAACATGTTAATAGAAGAAGTAGTAGCTTCTAATCCAAGTCCCAGGTTGGTAAAAAACATGTTATATAACTTAACGGTTGAAATGGACATCCCAGGGATTTCAAGATTAAAATTAAAGGCAATATTGGACACTGGGGCTACAACTTGTTGCGTGGATCAACGATCAGTTCCTAAGGAGTCTCTAGAACAGAATACATTTATAGTAAGCTTCAGTGGAGTCAATTCCCAACAAACAGCAAAAATGAAGATGAAAGGTGGCCGAATGATTATCGGTGATAATATTTTCAGAATCCCTTATACTTATAGTTTTCCAATGACTTTGGGTGATAATATACAATTTATCATTGGATGCAACTTCATAAGAGTCATGCACGGAGGACTCAGAATTGAGGGAAATACGGTAACGTTTTATAAAAACCTTACAACTATTAATACGTTACCCTCTGTAAATACAGCTATTGAGGAATTGGAGCTGGATGAAGAAGAATATATCCAAATAAAGGAAATGGTTCATATCTCAGTCGGGGTAAGAAACCAATCCTTTGAGCAAAAATTTAGCCCTCTTTTACAAAAATTAAAGGATCAAGGGATAATTGGGGAAAACCCCTTACAACACTGGCAGAAGAATCAGATTGTGTGCCAACTAGATATTAAAAATCTAGAATTTATTATAGAGGACCGTCCATTGAAGCACTTAACTCCTATACAGAAGGAGGCCTTCACAAAGCATGTTAAAGCCCTATTAGATTTAGGGATAATTCGACCCAGCAAGAGCCGGCACCGAACAACTGCAATAATTGTAAATTCTGGTACAACTATTGACCCTATTACAAAGGAAGAAAAGAAAGGAAAGGAAAGACTGGTATTCAATTACAAGCATCTTAATGATATTACGCATAAAGACCAATACAGTCTACCGGGTATCAATACCATCCTAAAGAAGGTTAGTAACAGTTGTATCTTCTCTAAATTTGATTTAAAAAGCGGTTTCCACCAGGTTGCTATGCATCCTGATTCGATTGAATGGACTGCATTCTGGGTCCCTGATGGTTTATACGAATGGTTGGTCATGCCTTTCGGACTCAAAAACGCACCGGCAGTTTTTCAGAGAAAAATGGACGCATGCTTTAAAGGTACAGAGGATTTCATTGCGGTTTATATAGATGACATCTTAGTATTTTCTCCGGATGAAAAGACACATGAGCAACACCTTCAAAGGATGCTGGGTATTTGCCAGAAGAATGGATTAATCTTAAGCCCTACAAAGATGAAAATTGCAGTTCCTAAAATTGAGTTCTTAGGAGCTATTATTGGAAATTGCAGAATTAAACTCCAACCACATGTAATTACAAAGATTGCGGATTTCAATGATAATGAGCTCAAGACAACCAAAGGGATGAGATCATGGCTAGGACTCCTGAATTATGCCAGAAATTACATACCTAACTTAGGTAAACTACTTGGGCCTTTATATGCTAAGACCTCCCCAAATGGAGAGAGAAAATTAAATCAACAGGACTGGGATTTGATTCATCAACTCAAGGTCAAGGTTCGACAGCTACCAGATCTTGAAATACCTCCACCAGAATGTTATATGATTCTAGAGGTAGACGGATGTATGGATGGATGGGGTGGCATCTGCAAATGGAAAAAGAAAAAATTTGACCCTGTCTCCTCAGAAAAGATTTGTGCTTATTCCAGCGGCAAGTTCAATCCACCAAAATCTACAATAGATGCTGAGTTATATGCCGTTATGAACACTATGGAAGCACTAAAGATTTATTTCCGGACAAAGTGAACTTCTATTCGAACAGACTGCCAGGCAATTATAAGTTTTTTTGGGAAAACAGCAAATCATAAACCCTCTAGGGTTCGATGGATTTCTTTTACTGATTATATTACGGGAGCTAGACCAATGGTGCAATTCGAACATATAGACGGAAAAAATAATCAGGTAGCTGATTCTCTATCTCGTCTAATTCATGTGTTAATATTTTCAGAATGACCGGAGCTGCACCTAGATCAACTCACTCTACTGGTACCAGCTATAAAGGAAGTCCAGAACCAGCCACATCCGCAAGCTCAGGAGTTGCTGAACAAGATGGTCCAAACCCTCTTGATTTCGCTGAGCAATACCAAGGAAAAATCAATACAAGACATGGGAGACCAATCCCACAAGAAGAGTTCCACCAAATCACGGAGGATCTACACACTATTGAGCAAAGAGCTGCCATCCGAGCCGTCAATGCAATGCAGAGCTCAGAATTATCCATTCCTCAAAAACAAGAATGCAATAAATGTCGAGGAAAGGATAATTGGTGGAATGACTGGTACCCGCATTAGAGCAATGCGATAAACAACTTTCACATGCTGCGTATCTCCTCCAGGATTGTGTCACCAGGTGGGAAATTTTAAAGTGATAAGCATGGTGGACCCAAAGATTCGCGTGATCGTATAAAGTGTGTTGTCTTATCAAATAATGCTCTACTTTTCTAAAAGTAGATGCTCCACTAGTAGTGTTGTCCTATCAAAATAGTGTGCTGTCTTGTCTAATAATGTTTACTTTTCTAAAGTAGATGCTCCACTAGCGTTATGGGGAGCTGGTACTATGATTCCTTCTTATCAACAAACGTGTCGATGGGGCCCTTTGTGCACCCAACGTTTGCTATAAGAAATGGAATTGAACCTCTTGCAAGGCAATTGAGCATCCACTCAAGCCTTACCTGAGGTAGTTTGTAAGATTTTAAGGTGCATAAACTTATCAATTTCCTAATTTCCACTTCCACTTCGCAACTCTCATTTGGTATCAGAGCTTGTCATACTCTAGTTCTTTAAGCTTGTTGGTATTATGCAACCCTGAGAAGCAAAAGGACGGATCCTAACTTGATAAAGGAAGGCAAGGAGGTCTGAAGAAGTCAAGGGCACATCCGTATGAGATTCTCTGGGAAGGAACTGCCCTCGCCTGAAGAACAAGAGTCCCTGTAAGTTCTGATAAGTTTTTATGAGCACCTTTGTTACTGCAAGAAATACTATTTCCTATCGAGAAGCTGTTTCAGCCACTGATTCTATAGAAACCCCTTCTTTTGGATTTGCTAAACCTAGTGATTTTCAAGGTGTAACGCCTGGAATCGCTGTTATTATTAAGCAAAACAACACTGAAATCCATTTACTTACCCAAAATAGCTGAAACCTTAAAGGAAATCCAGCAGGAGCTTCGAAAACAAAACACTCCTCTTCCCCAAGATTTAATTTCCAAACTTCAAAACCTATCTCTTGGCCCTCCTAAACCCAAAGAAAAACCGGGAAAACTAAGGGTATTCAAGGATCCATATAAAATCCTAAAACAAGAGCAGGAAAAATTAAAAGGTATATGGCTGCCACCAGAACTGAACAACAGGTAGCTACTACACCTTTATTCGAGGATCAAATAAGAAGCTATAGGAGGAATCAGTGACGCCTTTATAACACTCAACAAGCAGCAAGAAGGATTGGGCGTCAACTTACTGGCGGAGGAACCACGAGATATACTCTTGAGCAACAACTGGAACCAGAAGCCCAGTTACAACTCTCAATGCAAGAGCGAGCATCCATAGTACCTGCAGAAGTACTATATCATTCCAGAAGAGATGATGCACATCACCGGGTTTATGTGCACAGATCAGAAGAAGCAATATTAGTTACAGATAATCACCAGGTTGATAGAAACTTTATTCAAGAAGAAAGCTTCACTCATTTACAAAGAAGTCGCATGCAGTACGTTCACCTGGGGGTTCTCCAGGTACGTATTCAAATCTTACACAGGCAATATGAAGGAACCATGGCGCTGGTAGTCTTTAGAGACAACCGATGGCAAGGTGACCAAGCTATTCTAGCAACAATGGAAGTAGACCTGACACGAGGAAGTCAAATGATCTATGTGATTCCGGAAGTTATGATGACTATTGGGGATTTTTACAGAAATATTCAGATTTCTATCCTTACAAGAGGATATGAAGCTTGGCAGAATAGTGAAGCTAATCTGCTAATTACCAGAGGTATGGTAGGAAGGCTTTCTAACACACCTAATGTTGGATTTGCCTATGAAGTGCAGGGAGTCGTGGACTATTTAACTTCTCATGGTGTAAATGCTCTCCCTGGACGAAGATTGTCAACAAGAAGTTTACAAGGGTTAAATTGGGTAATAAACCCAACTCAAATTTCAATACCAATGCAACCCGCGGAGGTAAATAGCCAAACTATGATGGATGGAAGAATTTCACTTAGTTTCAACAATTATACTACTGCCCCAACACCAGAACAACCAAAATATAATGACAAAGATGAAGAAATACTAGCAGTTCTGATAGAAACAAAACCAGGAGTCTATGTCTATTATGATGGGGAAGCTGATGATTACTATGAGAAGCAAAAATCAAAATATAAGACGGGAAGATGGGACACTCTTGGCCAACCTAGTGGAAAATTTGACTACTATGTCAATTACGATATCCCAGAAATACCTTTTTTCCCAGAAATCCCTCCTACTGGATGGGATGATGAAGTTGGTGAAACAAATAACTCACAAAAGGAAGGATCTATAGCTGCAAGTGAAAGGTATTCTTCAACAACTGAACCACATATTCTTGTAAATAAAATTACTCCAAATGCAGTTATGCCTTCAAGGCAATCGGAGGGATCAGCAGGACTAGACGTCTCCCCTTAGCACTAACAATATAACCAAGAAACTCTATCTGATTAGTGCAAAAAGAACATTTTTGAAGGTTAGCATACAATTTTTCATTTCTCAAAACAAGTAGAACTTTTTGTAAATAATTAAGATGTTCATCTAAATTTTTACTATAAATCAAGATGTCATCAAAATATACTACAACAAAGTTCCCAATATAAGCACGTAAAATATGGTTCATTAATCTCATGAAAGTACTAGGTGCGTTAGTTAGGCCAAATGGCATGACTAACCATTCATACAAATCGTACCTAGTCTTAAAAGCAGTTTTCCATTCATCTCCCTCACGCATGCGAATTTGATGATAGCCAGACTTCAAATCAATTTTAGAGAAAATGCAAGAACCATGTAGTTCATCTAGCATATCATCTAATCTAGGAATAGGATGACAATACTTTACCGTAATCTTGTTGATAGCCCTACAATCAACGCACATCCTCCAAGTTCCATCCTTCTTAGGCACAAGCAAAACAGGAATGAACAAGGACTCAAACTTTCTCGGACGTACCCTTTTCTCATCAATTCTTCAACTTGCTTTTGAAGCTCCTTCATCTCCATAGGATTGCTCCTATAGGCTGGTCGATTAGGGATAGCTGCTCCTGGGATAAAGTCAATTTGGTGCTCTATTCCCCTAAGTGGTGGCAATCCATCAGGAACTTCTTCAGGAAAGACATCATCAAATTCCTGCAAAAGAGTTTTAACAACACTAGGCAAAGAAGGGTTAAGATTATTAGTGTTAAAATAAGTCTCCTTATACAAAAGTATAATCATCGGCTGTTGAGAATAAAAAGCTCTCTTAACTTCTCTTTCTTTTGCATAAAAGCTCCCTTTTTTACTCTCTAGATTTTTTGTTTCTTTTTCATTCTTTTTTTCACTCCTCTCATCCTCACTTTTTCTTTTCTCACACTCCTTTTCTTTTCCATTTTTTTTTCTCTCACAATCTTTTCTTTTTTCACTCTCATTTTTTATCCTCAATTGACCTTCATATACTTGCTTAGGAGTTAATGGTACAAGAGTTACAAGTTTACCATGCATCTTAAAAGAATATTTATTTGTGAACCCATCGTGTATGACCCTCCTATCAAATTTCCATGGTCTACCTAAAAGCAAATGACTTGCATGCATTGGTACTACATCACAAAGAGCATCATCATGATACCTACCAATGGATAATGAAACCAATACTTGCTAAGTGACCTTAACCTCCCCGCAATCATTCAACCATTGTAGTTTATAAGGTCTAGGATGTTTAGTGGTAGGTAAGCATAATTTCTCAACCAAGATAGTACTAGCAACATTAGTGCAACTTCCTCCATCTATAATCATACTACATACCTTGTCTTTGATGTGGCAACGGGTATGAAATATGTTGTCTCGTTGTTCTTCATCTTCTTCCTTCACTTGCACATTTAGAGCACGCCTAGTGACAAGGGCTTCACCTTCAACGGCATACGCTTCTACATCACTTTCCATCAATGGTGGCAAGGCATTATCATCTTCAGACTCACTCTCAGTTTCAATATCACCATTTTCTTTCAAAAGCATACTTCTTTTGTTTGGACATTGTGAAGCGATATGTCCTCTTCCCAAACACTTAAAGCATTTAATATCTCTATTTCTTGAAGATTGGATGGGTTCTTTACCTTTAACCAATGGAGAATTAGCATCTTTATTCTTCAAAAACTCGGTCTTACTCTTTGATGCAATTTTATCATCTCTTTTGTTCCAACTAGATTTCCAAGTGGATGAATTAGAACTTTGACCATGTTTGATTGAACCCTTCCTTTTGAGTTGCCTTTCAACTTTCATGGACATATGCACCATATCTTCAAGCTCCACATAATGTTGCAACTCTACTATATTTGCAATTTCTGAATTCAAACCTTGTAAAAATCTTGCCATGGTTGCTTCTCGGTCCTCCTCTACATTGGCTCGAATCATGGCAATCTCCATCTCTTTGTGGTATTCCTCTACGGTTTTGGATCCTTGGGTTAGACTTTTTAGCCGTTGGTACAAATCTCGATAGTAATGTGATGGAATGAACCTCTTCCTCATAATTGATTTCATCTCTTCCCAAGTGCCAACGGGTCTCTCGTTGTTTCTTCTCCTGCTTAGAATAACTTGATCCCACCAAATAATAGCATAATCAATAAATTCGACAGCAGAAAGTTTTACCTTCTTCTCTTCAGAGTAGTTGTGACAATCAAATACTAATTCCACTTTCTTTTCCCACTCCAAATATGCGTCTGGATCACTTTTACCTTGAAAAGAAGGAATCTTCAATTTGATGTTTCCCAAGTTTCTATCAACATAATCAATCATCCTTCCCCTTCTACCACCAATTCTGATGCCACCAGATCTGCCACTAGAAACTCTATCATCAATGTCCTCTGAAATGCCATCATCATCATCGTTGTTGTCCTCACGGTTATATTGCCTTGAAATTCATGTGGGAACTCTACTAGCTTGGCTATTTTACATTTCAGTAATTACAGCATCTTGTCTCTCCAATCTGTCGAGGATTTGATTGAATCTGATTTCCATGCGTTCCAAGTGTTGTCTCAAGGAACGTTGTTCAAGTGTTTCTCTAGGTCTTGCTTCTTCTCCACTTGTCGCTATTAATGCAATCTGTTGTCACTCAATCACTCAACTCGCTAATGTTAGCTCTTTAAGTAACTTAGAATTGTGGCAATTCCTTGTAAACGATCGTTGACTGATTGAAAATCCCAAAGGTATAGGATAAAAGAAAGGGAATGATAGAAGAATGCAAATTACAGAATTGAAAAATTAAATTAAGTTCAGAAAGGAAATTTGCTAGAATTGAATCTAGGCAAAACTTATGCGAATGCGGGACTAAGAGATAAAGATATTTGAAATAAGAACTGAAAAGGATCTTGCCAGAACTTAATTTAGGCAGGTGTAGAATTAAATCCAGGCAAACTTTAAAGGAAATGCGGAATAGGAAAGTGCAAGTATATTAGGCAAAACTTTAAAGAAATTGCGGAATTGGAAGGTGTAAATATACTAGGCAAATTATTAAAGAAAAATGCGGAATTGGAAAGTGTAAATATAATAGGCAAAACTTTAAAAGAAATGCAGAATTAGAAAGTACTAGTATAGAAATAACAATTCCCTACACTCAACTTTTTATTATTATTATTTTTTTTCGATTTTTTTTTTTTTGAATTTCGGCCCTTTTTTTTTGCCGAAAAAAATATTTTTTTTTTGAATTTCGGCGTTTTTTTTTTTGACAATTTTTTTTTTGCTGATTTTTTTTTTTAAATGTCAACTTTTTTTTTTTTACCGAAAATAATTTGCTAGCACCAAGACGAATAAAACTCACTAGGATTGAGATGATAATGATAAGCAGATAATTTTGAACAAATGACAAAGTTTCAAGCACAAAGAGAAAATGATAACCAAATCGATTTAGAAAAACTTGGCTCTGATACCAAATGATGTGAACCCAACGAGAGAGATATCTCAAGAACCCACAACGAATTGAAAACAGAAAGAAGGAAGGTCTAAATCGATAAGATGGATGAAAAGAAACCTCGACCCAATGCTTAGAAAAGCACGAACCTTGGTATAGAAGATGGAAGACGCCACAACCTTGGGATTGAGGTTGATAAGTCTTCGAACGCCACAAGGAGATGCCTTGATAAGTTCAAGTTCAATGAAGAACCAACAAGCGAGAGCCTCACCGTGTTTTAGATTGAAAAATATGTCAAAGATACATGTGTGGCCGTCACCCCCTTTATTTATAGCTATAAGGTGACCAAAAAACCCTAAAAGGCCAAAAGAAAGCTCATTTAGTAAAGGCCCATATAGACTACTTAGCCATTTTAAGCATATGGCATTATTACAACCCAAATAAAGGTAAAAATGAGTCCAAATTGAGCCAACATATCCATACTACATAGATATGAGACTTAAATACTAATTTAGCTCATCTAAGGCTTGAATTAGGTTGACTAAGCCGGATGACTTGCTCTTGGTCAAACCTTCTTCAATAGTAGCTTTGGCCTTCACATCTTCAATTAGCACATTAAGTGCTTCCTTCATCTTTTTAGCCCTAGCCCTTGTAATTGGTCCTCCATTGATGCATAATAGATCATCATTAATATCTGGAGTGGATTGAGCATGACCCATATCACTAGCTTGTTGCGCAACTTGTTCTCTTTCATTTATTCCATCAATAAGGAGTTATGTACTTTGGTTTCGTCAAACGTCACCCGTAACTGGGTGGACTATAAAGACTATTACTGGGTATATAACGAATTATGCAGAGGGATATGAGTGATGTAGATGGAATCTATCCCTCTCATATGACGGGAGCGACATCGGTATTCTTGATAGAGTTAGACCACGAAGTGCATGGTCACGCCCAAATGAGTCAACATGAGATGTTGAGCTCATATGATCGAGTGAGTCTACTTGGAGTTCAAGATTTAGATTGATTAGAGGATGACACGGTCTATGTCTCACATTGATCAATCTAGATGTCTAGGATAGAAGGACAATGTCACAGATTGTGAGGAGTCACAATTAGTAGTCACAAGGTGATGTTAGATCTTAACATTCTTGTAACTTGGGTAGCAATGATGTATTGCTAGATGCCGCTCATTGCTTATGTTTCTAAAGGAGTTTAGAAACATTGCCAACGTTACAAGAACCTATTGGGTCACACACAAAGAACAAGTGGATGGAGATTGGGTTCATATGATGAACCAATTGGATTAGGTTCATATGATGCACCAAATCGGATTCAAATTAAACTTATTGAGTTAGACTCAATTAGATTCAATTGTTGAATGAGTCTAATTTAAATTTGATTCATTGAGTCAATTTATATTAATGAATTGAGATTCATTAAATTAAAATTGACTTGAATCAAAGGTTGGATTTCACTCAACAAGGAAGAGAATTGGTCAATTTTGACTTGACCAAATGGAAGTTGAAACATCAAGTTTGACTTGATGCATTGCCACATCATGAAGGTTGACTCATCGTACATGGCATGACTAGCCTTGCCACATCATCTCCACCTCATGGAGGTTACACCTCCCATTCCATTTAATGTGGCCGGCCACATTAAATGAGGGAGTTATGTGTGTGGCCGGCCACACTAAAGGGTGGAGGGGGTTTTCATTTGGTGGCATTCATGTGTCGTAATTGCTTCTCCTTCTTCCTAGCTTCTTCCTCCTCTTTGCTTGCTATTGCCGAGAGTTTTCAAGGAAGGAGAAGGTGGTTGAGTGAGTTCCAAGAGAATAAGGAAGAGTGAAGGTCACAAAGGAGGATACTACTTCTTGAGTGTATGAGATTCTTTTTGCATCCTCTCTTTTTCTTCCTTACAAATCCTACCCGAGAGCCCAAGAAGTGCTAGCACACTTGTGGTGCTCTCTTCTCCATCCTTGAGTGTTAGAGAACACTTCTTGTTCGTGTGGATATCACTAGAGAGTTGTCTACGTTGACAACTTCGAGATCCGGCGTACCGTTGGACGAGCGCAAATGCTTCAAAGGTATAACTCTTATCTACTGTAGATCTAGAGTGTGAAACTCGTATTCGTAGTTTTTCGAAATTTTTCTTTGCACGGATCCGTTGGCTAGGGTGATTCGGGGTTTCCGCGACGCGAAAAAGTGATTTTCGTGGCCCGAAAAACCCAACATTTTGAAGCTCAGATTGAATCTTCTTCAACCACCTGAAAGAACTTCAAAGAAGACGAAGATGGAGAGAGTTACACTTTACTCTATAGCTCCTTTGATGAAAGCTCTCTCCGTAATAAGAGCCCTTGGTAGGAGGCTGCTGAAATATCTTACCCCTCCGAGAGCGAGATTTCGATGAATCTAATGAGATGGTCGAACTAATGACCTTAAACAAGAGCTTCTTGGGAGGCAACCCAAGTTCAATCTTGCTTTCATTTTAGTTTTAGTTTGTTGTTACTTCATTGATAATAAATCATACACCCTTTACTTAGTTTTTCTTGTCTATCTTATTTTCATAGATTTCAAAGTTGTGGAGGAATGTGAGCATTGGATAGAGGAGTATCTTCAAAAACATGAATGTCAATGATTTGGAGCTCATCACTTGGTAACTTCTCTTACCTTAAATCTCCTCCACATTGTTTTTAGTTTTCATTGGGGCAATGAAAAGTTTAAGTTTGGGGGATGCATTAGATGCATTTAGTTTAGTTCAGTTTTTGCTTATTTCTTTTTGCTTAATAAAATTTTTGCTAGTTGTATCTTACATCACATCATGATTGTTTGTTCCTTATTGGCAAATACTAGCACGTTTATTCTAGATTCCATGTGGTTTATTGGCTACTCATGGTGCTAGTATGTTTAGTGATCTATCCTTTTCTATCTTTGATAGCATGAAGTGAGCAATGTTTTACTATAAGAGTTTAAGTATTGGCCTTGTTTTAGGATCTCTATACACTATGCCTATTTTTGATGGTTGATAACTCTAAAATAGTCATGATTCAAAGAATTGGACTAGTACTTGTGCTTCTATGGTGACCTCTCAACTACATTTTGGTTACTGGATAAACTCAGATCATGTAAGCTCATTTGGAAAAATCAATCCCAAAAATAATAATAATAATAAAATTGAAGGTTTGTTCAAGTTTGATACTTTGCAAACATTCAAAGAAAAAAATAAGAAATAAAAAATAGTTGTCGTGAGTGGAAACTAGCAATTCACCCCTTTGAGACCGAATTAGATTACTGGAGAAATGAATGCTATATTTCTCTTGATACTGAGTATTCCTTTAAGACCTTATGTAGACGATGCATAGCATTTTTGAGGGGAACGAACCTTACGTGTGGCAGGTAAGTTCCTATTACCGGAAGCATAAGAAACACAATTTTATGATGACTTGGCTAGACTTAGGGATTGAAATTTGATAGATTTAGGCCACTTTCGCATTGAGCACGGAGGGCTATTACTTAGGCCATACTCAAACTACTTTTGTATCTTGATCACCAATCAAATCATCTGATAGGATTAGATTGACTCGCTAGAGATTATGATGCACTATTTAACCACATGAATCTAGATTGCGGGTTTTGCTTGAGGACAAGCAAAGGTTTAAGTTTGGGGGTGTGATGTGAATAGATCTTATGATCATTTATGCATGTTTGGACACACATCTACTTGTATTTCATTAGCATATTCTATGTTTATTGCACCATATTTCTTTATAATGTCATACTTCAATTATATTTGTTTGGAGATCTGCTCTTTGCTTGTTTTGATTGATAAGACGTGATTTGGAGTAAAAACGAAGTCTACATGAAGTCTAGAACTTCCAGAGTGTCACGAGCAGGCGAAGACTAAGTTTTCTTCATGTTCTGGTCGTGTGGAACCCACACGGCGGTGTGGAGGCCGTGTGGAGGGCGTGTTGAGGCCGTGTGAATGTCACACAGCGTGTGAAGGTCTTGTAGAATTTCCAACACTACAGACTAAAAGTAAAATGACCATAACTTTCTATTCGTTTGGAGTTATGAGCCATTCCAGATATCAAAATGTAGATAAATTCAAGATCGACAACTCTTATGAAGACTTCAACTAGAGAAAACTAAGTCTTGAAAGTCTAAAGTTCATTTCTATGAGACACGGCCTTTGCACACGGCCATGTCAAATCCTGCACTGCACACCAAGAGTAAAACAAGCATAACTTTGTGGTCCATTAGAGTTTTGGTCTGTTCTTTATACTACATTGTAGATAACTTCAAGATATACAACTTTCATGAAGACCACATCTCAAGAATTCCACGTTAAGAGGCACTAAAATGGCTTACAAGTGCAGCATGGCCTGGATGCACGGCCGTGCGGTGTATCCAAAGCAGAAGATGTACACAGCCGTGTCAACTCCCACGGTCGTGCCACTTATCCAGTGTAGAAGATGTACACGGCCGTATCAACTAGTAAAGCCGTACCACTCGACCAGTACAGAAGATGTACACGGCCATGTCAACTCACACGGCCGTGGCACGGACCGTGCGGCGCTCGTACCCTAGCTTATAAAAGGGTTAAGAAACCTACTTTTGGGGAAATCTTTGTCTCGGGGACTTCATCCCTCTCCAGGGGAAAGGGTTTTCTCCTTCGGGGGAAACCCTAGAGCTTCATCGACTGCCGTCCCTTGACGTTCCGTCCATCTCCAGAGCAAGGAGGCATCCCCAAGACATCGAAAATCTCGGCAAGCATCACTTCTTCACTTCCTTCTCATATCAAGGGTTGTAAGTATGTTCTTCTTTATATTTTAGGGTTGTTCTTCCCCCACAATGGAGTAGACATCCTCTTCTAGGATTAGGAAGTATTTGTAATATGATGAAGATGCAAAACTATGTAGATTAGCTATATTTCTATTCAATGACTTGTTAATGCCTTGTTCATGTTTGATGAGTTGTGAATGTGACATGTTTATATTTCTATACTTTGATTGATTGATGTGGAGGATTGTTGATCCTGCAAGGGGATGCCTTAGAGTGTATTGACTAAGGTACTATTAGTTAAAGCCCTAGAGTCAATCATTTGATGATTGTATTATGGACTTTTTGTATCATATTCTTATATAAATAAAGGTATTTGTTTTTGGTTATTATACTTACTTGTATTGGTGCCAAATAAACTGAGTATAATAGCGTCCTTGAGTAGAAGGTTCTTACCTATATCAATCAGTTGGTTGAATCGATAGTGAGATGATATAGGGAACACTACTCTTAATCATTCCTAGTCGAGTATTAACATTCAAGGACAATGTTAATGCAATAAGACTAGCATGTAGGTCAACTCGATGACTTGATCTCACAAGTTATGGATATAGAGATATCAAGTTGACACATGGGTATGCATTGGAGAATGTATACTGAATGACCCGCCATAAGAAAGTATCATGGATCATTATATGAGTGTCATATACTTTCTCATGTGACTAATAGTATGACTACTAGTCCTTAGACCTGAAGTCACCATGGTTCCCTACATAAGGCGTTATGTACTTTGGTTTTGTCAAACATCACTCGTAATTGGGTGGATTATAAAGGTGATTACTGGGTATGTAACGAATTATGCAGAGGGATGTGAGTGATGTAGATGGGATCTATCCCTCCTATATGATGGGAGCGACATCGATATTCTTGATAGAGTGAGACCACGAAGTGCATGGCCATGCCCAAATGAGTCAATATGAGATATTGAGCTCATTTGATTTAGTGAGTCTACTTGGAGTTCAAGATTTAGATTGGTCAGAGGATGACACGGTCTATGCCTCACATTGATCAATCTAGATGTCTAGGATAGAAGGACACTTGTCATATATTGTGAGGAGTCACAATTAGTAGTCACAAGGTAATGTTGGATCTCAACATTCTTGTAACTTGGGTAGTAATGATGTGTTGCTAGATACCGCTCATTACTTATGCTCCTAAATGGATTTAGGGGCATTTCCAACATTATAAGAACCTATAGGGTCACACACTAAGGACAATTAGATGGAGATTAGGTTCATATGATGAACCAAGAGGATTAGATTGATGTGATGAATCAAATTGAATTAAGAGTAATCCTGATTGGGCTAATTGAGTTGGACTCAAGTTGATTCATGTGTTCAATGAGTCTAATTTAGATTATGACTCATTGAATCAATTTAATTAAATGAATTAGATTCATTATATTAAATTGTCTTGAATTAAAAGGTTGGATTAGATCTACCATGAGAGAGATTAAGTCAAGTTTGACTTGACTTGAGAGGAAGAGGAAAAGTCAAGTTTGACTTGACATGAGAGGAAGAGGAAAAGTCAAGTTTGACTTGACTTTATGCAACATCATTTGTGAGTTAAGTGGCCAATGATAATGTGCCACATCATCATAGTTAGCACATGTGTGTGCCACCTAACCTCCAAATCCCCTCTTTAATGGCCACATTAAAGAGAATGGAGGTTACAACTCCAAGAGGTGGCCGGCCACTTATTGTGTGGAATGGAATTTTATTTTATTCAAGGCTCATTCAACTCATCTTCTTCCTTGCTCTCTCTTCTTGCTCTCTCTCTTCTCTCTTGGCCGAACCTTACCAAGGTGCTAGCACACCTTTGTGTTAGGTTTTCTCCACCTATTTGTTCGTGTGGAGACTTCTAGAGGGTTGTACACTTGACAACCTCGAGATCCGTCATCACTTGGAAGAGCGGGATACGCGAAGGGCTTCACATCAAGGGTAATTCCTTCTCATAGTTTAGAACTAGCATAAAACTCGTACTCGTAATGTTTTTCAGAAGTTTTACTTCGCACGGATCCGGTAGCATGGGGGTTTCGGAGTTTCTGCGACGCGAAAAAGAGGTTTTCGCGGCCTGAAAAATCCAACAGTGGTATCTGAGCCACGTGCGAAGTCTTGTACGAGTTTATTTTATATTTTTATGAAAAATAGCAGATCTGTAATATTTTGTAAATTTCCTATTTTTATAGTTTTTATGGGTATTTTTCTCGTAGAAGCGAAGCACAAGTGTTTCGACACTTGTAGGCTTCGACTACCGAGAAGATTTTTTCGAAACGGCAAGGTTTCGCCCCAAATCTTTTAGGTACAGCGGGCTAAGGCACTGTATGATCGCTAAGGAACACTCGCGATGGTTAGATCGCGGGTAGGGGTGTAACGCCCCGCCCCTCCTGCTAAGGCGACGGGGGTTACTTGGACACATACATACTTATTTAACACAGCGGAAGTCTTACTTAGAGAAATTAAAAGCATTTACTTTAAAATCACTATAGACATATAAAACAACATAGCATACTTATCATGATTTTTGAGTCATAATACCCAATCACATAATTAAGGTCATGGAGTCAAAATGAAATAACATAAACATGGCATATTTCTTTATTAACAAAAGCAGGTCTTTCCCTTTAGCCAAGCCACTACCACACACATCCTTCTAGCCCCTCCTGCTGCTCCCCCAGTACATCCATTCCTTGCCTTTATCTGTGGTACAAGAAAGTAAGCTGTGAGCACTCATGGCTGTTAGTTAGAGCCCTAGAGCCAATCATTTGATGATTGTATGGACTCATGTATATCATATTCTTATATATATATTAAGGCATTTTGTTTTTGGTTATTATGCTTATTTGTATTAGTGCCAGATAAAATAAGTATAGTAGCGTCCTTGAGTAGAAGGTTCATACCTATATCAATCGATTAGTTGAATCGATAGTGAGATGATATAGAGAACACTACTCTAATTTATTCCTAGTCGAGTATTAACATTCAGGGACAATGTTAATACAATAAGACTAGCATGTAGGTCAGCTCGATGACTTGATCTCATAAGTCATGGATATAGAGATATCAAGCTGACACATGGGTATGCATTAGAGAATGTATACTGAATGACCCGCCATGAGAAAGTATCATGGATCGTTATATGAGGGACATATACTTTCTCATGTGGCTATTAGTATGACCATTAGTCCTTAGACCTGAAGTCACCATGGATCCCTACATAAGGAGTTATGTACTTTGGTTTCGTCAAACGTCACCCGTAACAGGGTGGACTATAAAGGCGATTATTGGGTATGTAACAAATTATGCAGAGGGATGTGAGTGATGTAGATGGGATCTATCCCTCCCATATGACGGGAGCGACATCAATATTCTTGATAGAGTTAGACCACGAAGTGCATGGCCATGCCCAAATGAGTAAACATTAGATGTTGAGCTCATTTGATCGAGTGAGTCTACTTGGAGTTCAAGATTTAGATTGATTAGAGGATGACACGGTCTATGCCTCATATTGATCAATCTAGATGTCTAGGATAGAAGGACAAAGTCACATATTGTGAGGAGTCACAATTAGTAGTCACAAGGTGATGTTGGATCTTAACATTTCTTGTAACTTGGGTAGCAATGATGTATTGCTACATGCCGCTCATTGCTTATGTTTCTAAAAGAGTTTAGAAACATTGCCAATGTTACAAGAACCTATTGGGTCACACACAAAGAACATGTGGATGGAGATTAGGTTCATATGATGAACCAATTGGATTAGGTTCATATGATGCACCAAAGATTGGATTCAAAATTAGACTTATTGAGTTAGACTCAATTAGATTCAAATGTTGAATGAGTCTAATTTAAATTTGATTCATTGGGTCAATTTATATTAATGAATTAGATTCATTAAATTAAAATTGACTTGAATCAAAGGTTGGATTTAACTCAACAAGGAAGAGAATTGGTCAAGTTTGACTTGACCAAATGGAAGTTGAAACATCAAGTTTGACTTGATGTCTTGCCACATCATCATGAAGGTTGACTCATCCTACTTGGCATGACCAACCTAGCCACATCATTAGCCACATCACCACCTCATAATGGTATGCCACCTCATTGGAGGTTACACATCCAATTGGTTTTAATGTGGCCGGCCACATTAATGAGGGGCTTTATGGTGTGGCCGGCCACACATTAGATGGTGTGGAGGTTTTTGTTTTGGGTATTGATGTGGTGTCATTATTCCTTCTTCTTCCTTGGGTTCTCCTCTCCTCTTGAGTTGCTGTGGTCGTGGCTATCATGGTGAGGAGAAGATGTTGAGTTGTTTCCAAGAGCACAAGGGAAAGTGAAGGTCACAAAGGAGGGTACTAAAGGAGTGTATGTGATTCTCTCTTCTATTTCTCTCTTTTCTCCTTTTTGTTCCCATCCGAGAGCTCTAGAAAAGTGCTAGCACACTTGGGGCTCTCTTCTCCATCTTTGAGTGGTAGAAGACCACTCCTTGTTCGTGTGGATATCACTAGAGGAGTGTCTACATTGACACTCTCGAGATCCAACGCTTCCTTGGACGAGCGGGACTAAACGAAGGGCACGCATCGAAGGTAAAATGGTTTTTCCTTTGTAGATCTACTGTAGATCGTAGTATAAAACTCGTATTTGTGTTTTCGAAATTTTTCTTTGCACGGATCTACGGCTTTGGGTGATTCGGGGTTTCCGCGACGCGAAAAGCGGTTTTCACGGCCCGAAAAACCCAACAGTGGTATCAGAGCCACGTGCAAGGCGAATACGAGTTTGTTTTTTGGTTTTATGAAAACTAAATTTTCTGTAAAATTATGATTTTATAGTTTTTATGGGTAATTTTTCCGTAGAAGCGAAGCACAAGTGTCTCGGCACTTGTAGGCTTCAGCTACCGGAAAGATTTTTCAAAAACGGCTTCGTTTTGCTCCAAATCCGTTTGGGACAGCGGGCTTGGGTGCCATTAGATCGCAAAGGAGCAACTCACGATGGTTAGATCGTGGGTAGGGGTACTGCCCCTAACCCCGCAAGGGGATTTGCTCCGCGATTGCACCCGAAATCGCTAAAAACGAACCTGCTGGGAAGATTTTTCCGAAACGGCAATGTCTCGCCCAAATCGCTTTGGGACAGCGGGTTTAGGCGCTGTTGGATCGCAGGAACCTCGCGATGGTTAGATCGCTGGTAGGGCGCTGGGCCCCGCAAGGGGATCCGTTCCGCGATTGCGCCCGAAACCGCTAAACGGGACCGCCGGGAAATTTTACTCATAAAAAATTGTAAAAATTAGTTTTAAAATTATAGAAAATTATGAAAATATATAATTTTGAATTATATATTAATTTTGTGATAGTCATGGCCCAAAACCCAATATGATTGGTTGTGTTGTAATTCATAATACGGCCTGCGTGCCGTAGATCCGTATTCGCGACCTGCGCGTCGTGCCTTCTCTTATTTTCTTGTTGTAAATTAGATTTAGACTCGAATGTAACTCGAGTTTCAAATTGTAATGTACAAATTGGAGCGGTGGAGGGTCCATACGAGACGGAGTTCCGAGGCGGGCACGAGCAACACAAGGTGGTCAAAGGGAGGAGCTTGGGGAAGATGTTGACCCTAGGTTGACCATTCGATCTTCTCATTGGCTTGAGAAGATCGTAGTAGGGCCATGACTAAATCACAAATAAATTAATTAATTAATTGTTATGTATATGATGCATGTTTAATAGTTAATTAATTAATTAGTGCCTTAACGATTAGATTAGATCTAAGTCGTGCACATGATGCACCCTTGCGATTAGATTAGATCTAAGTCATGCACAAGATGCATCCTTCTCGATTAGATTAGATCTAGATCGAACCAACTTTAAATGCCTAACCATGTCATGATACCTATCACTACCTCGATCACATGTATTGTTGAATCTGCCAAAGCAGAGCAATACATATTATCTTGGTAGGGTACGGAGGGACAATCTTGGTCCCGCCTATCAACGCATGGGTGAATACAAACTCAATTAGATTGAGTATTCCTAGTTACTCGGTTGGATCGAGTCAACTATAGGCATTATTCCAACGGTTGAAAAAGATAGGTCAAAATCACATCTATATTAACTCTCGGGCGTATTATCCAAAGCTAACTCGAGTTTTAATATAAATACAGATATTGATTCTATAAATAAGAGTTGCATAGAGATGTAATTGGTAATCGTTACCTACCGATCATACTAAGCCTTGGGCGTATTAGCCAAAGCTAACTCAAGGGTTAGTATGATGTGGATCTTGTCCCACAAGAATTATAGAATTCAGTGGGAGCATCATTTAATTAAAGGTCTAATTAGATGATTTAAAAGAATATGATATTTATTTCTGCAAATTTTCTGTTGTAGATAACCATGACGTCGAATACGAACTTCTTCTTTCTGCGTTCTGTCCTTAAGAAGGACAAGCTCAACGGAGCAAATTTCCTGGACTGGTACAAGAACTTGAGAATAGTTCTCACCCAAGAACGTAAACTGTACGTTCTGGAGCAGCCCATTCCGGAGGCTCCTCCTGCCACTGCCACGCGAGCAGACCGTGATGCTTACAAGAAGCATCAAGATGACGCATTCGATGTGTCCTGTCTAATGCTCGCAACCATGAACTCGAGCTCTTAAGCAACACGAGTTGATGGGTGCTTACGATATGGTTGCACATCTTCGTCAACTATATCAAGGACAAGCAGGGCATTGGAAGAGGAAATTCACAGGATACCTGGAAGATCTTAACAAGAAGAGAAATAAGATTTCTACTTCAGGTATAAATGTTATAGAAGTCAACCTCTCTATTTCTTCGTCGTGGGTATTAGATACCGGATGTGCTTCGCACATTTGTACTAATGTACAAGCACTGAGAAATAGCAGAGCATTGACAAAGGGCGAGATAGACCTACGAGTAGGCAATGGAGCACTGTAGGGACTTATTTTCTATCTCTACCCTCTGGGCTTGTACTAGAGTTAGACGATTGTTGTTATGTGCCTGCATTGACTAAGAAAATTATATCAGTTTTTTGTTTGGACAAGAAAAGATTTTCGTTTATAATAAAGAACAAATGTTGTTCTGTCTATTTAAACGATATGTTCTATTGTAATGCACCTCTGATGAACGGACTCTATATTCTAGACCTTGAGAGCCCTATCTATAACGTTAGTACCAAGAGGTTCAAATTGAACAATATGAACCACACCTATCTCTGGCACTGTCGCTTAGGTCATATAAATGACAAGCGCTAATCCCAGCTCCATAAGGATGGTTTGCTGGACTCATTTGATTTTGAATCATATGAGATATGCGAGTCATGCCTACGAGGCAAGATGACCAAGACCCCCTTTAGTGGGCATAGCGAGAGAGCAACTGATTTGTTAGGACTCATACATAGTGATATATATGGCCCTTTCAATGTTGATGCTAGAGGCGGTTATAGGTACTTCATCACATTTACTGATGACTTCAGTAGATATGGTTATGTGTATTTGATGACACATAAATCTGAATCCTTTGAAAAGTTCAAAGGATTCAAGAATGAACCAACTGGCAAGAGTATTAAGGTACTTCTCAGATCGATGTGGTGAATACTTAAGCCATGAGTTTCGTGACTACTTAGCCGAGTGTGAGATTTTATCTCAACTCACTCCTCCTGGAACACACTGGAATGGTGTATCCGAAAGGAGGAATCGTATATTAGATATGGTACGATCTATGATGAGTCACAGATCTTCCGACATATCTATGGGGATATGCTCTAGACACCAGCTTTCATACTCAACCGAGTTCCATCAAAGGGCGTGATAAAGACACCATATAGGATATGGACCGGGAGATGCCCGGTGTCTTTCATGAGGATTTGGGGTGTGAGACTTACGTACGACGTCAATAGGACCCAAATCCGACAAGTGTTATTTCATTGGATATCCCAAGGAAACTAAGGATATTATTCTATATTCCCAGGTAGTTGTGGCAAAGACTGGGGTCTTTCTAGAAATGGACTTTGTTTCTAGAAAGACTAGAGCGCTCGATCTTGAAGAAGTTCAAGATGCTAACAATAGCACTGATGCCCGATGGAAATTGAACTGGAACCACAAAGTGTTGTGGATGATGTTCCACAAAGAGTTGAGGAACAACAACCAGTTCAAGTAGACATACCTCTTCGCAGGTCTGATATCTGACCATGATGACATTATGCTCATAGAGGATGAGCCTACCACCTATCAAGAAGCTGTGATGAGACCAGATTCGAGAAATGGCTAGAAGCCATGAGATCCGAGATAGAATCCATGTACACCAACCAAGTATGGACTTTGGTTGATCCACGAAGGGTAACCCATTGGGTGCAAGTGGGTCTTTAAGAGAAAGACCCATGGATGGACTTATCTATAAGGGTCGCTAGTAGCTAAAGGTTTCAAGCAAATTCAAGGTATTGACTATGATGAAACCTTTCTCCAAAGAGCGATGTTTAAGTCTATTCGAATCATGCTTGCAACCTACCATGACTATGAGATATGGCGGATGGATGTCAAAAGCGTTTCGAATGGAAACCTACTCGAGGATGTGTACATGACACAACCCGAGGGTTTTGTAGATCCACAGCATACTAGCAGAGTATGCAAGGTCCATTTATGGACTAAAGCAAGCTTCTGGAGTGGAATCTTCGATTCGATGATGCAATCAAACAGTTTGGTTTCATCAAGAACGAAGATGAGCCTTGTGTCTACAAGAAGGTTGTAGGGATATAGTTGTCTTCCTCATATTGTATGTGGATGACATACTACTCATTGGGAAGGACATCCCTATGCTTCATCTGTCAAGACCTGGCTAGGGAAGGACTTAGGTGAGGCATCCCGCATTCTAGGGATACAGATCTATAGAGATAGATCTAAGAGATTGCTTGGCCTAAGTCGAGTACATATATTGACAAGATACTCCTTCGGTTTGCCATGCGGAACTCCAAGAAGGGATTTCGCCGATGTCACACGGCGTGAGTCTTCGAAGACTCAAGGTCCCTCTTCTAGAGAGGAGAGAGACCGCATGGATCAGATCCCTTATGCCTCAGACATAGGATCGATCATGTATGCTATGTACTCGACCGATATCTCGTATGCTTTGAGCATGACGAGATATCAGATCCAGGTGAAAGTCAATGGATAGCGGTCAAGAATATTCTTAAGTACTTACGAAGGATTAAAGAATATTTCTTGATATATGGAGGCAATGATGAGCTAACTATAAAGGGTTACAGTGATGCCAGCTTTCAGACCGATCAGGATGATTACCGATCGCAGTCAGGGTTCGTATTTTGCATTAATGGTGGTGGAAGAGTTCGGGATCGAGTGATTCTAGTCGAGTATATTCGCATTAGAAAGGAGGCAGTTTGGATCCGCAAGTTCATTACTGAACTTGGGGTGGTTTCTAGCATCGCTGACCCAGTTGAGCTCTATTGTGACAACAATGGATCTATAGCACAGGCGAAGGAACCTCGCTCACACGAGCGGACCAAGCATATACTACGGCGCTTCCATCTCATTCGAGAGATTATCGATATAGGAGATGTGAAGATTTGCAGAGTACCTACAGAGGCTAACATCGCAGATCCCTTGACCAAGGCTTTGGCACAGAGGAAGCATGATGGTCACACTAGGTCTTTAGGCCTTAGAGCCTATACTGATTGGCACTAGTGCTAGTGGGAGATTATTTGTTAGAGCCCTAGAGCCAATCATTTGATGATTGTATGGACTCATGTATATCATATTCTTATATATATATTAAGGCATTTGGTTTTTGGTTATTATGCTTATTTGTATTAGTGCCAGATAAAATAAGTATAGTAGCGTCCTTGAGTAGAAGGTTCATACCTATATCAATCGATTAGTTGAATCGATAGTGAGATGATATAGGGAACACTACTCTAAATCATTCCTAGTCGAGTATTAACATTCAGGGACAATGTTAATACAATAAGACTAGCATGTAGGTCAGCTCGATGACTTGATCTCACAAGTCATGGATATAGAGATATCAAGCTGACACATGGGTATGCATTAGAGAATGTATACAGAATGACCCGCTATGAGAAAGTATCATGGATCGTTATATGAGTGTCATATACTTTCTCATGTGGCTATTAGTATGACTATTAGTCCTTAGACCTGAAGTCACCATGGATCCCTACATAAGGAGTTATGTACTTTGGTTTCGTCAAACGTCACCCGTAACAGGGTGGACTATAAAGGCGATTACTAGGTATGTAACAAATTATGCAGAGGGATGTGAGTGATGTAGATGGGATCTATCCCTCCCATATGATGGGAGCGACATCAATATTCTTGATAGAGTTAGACCACGAAGTGCATGGCCATGCCCAAATGAGTCAACATTAGATGTTGAGCTCATTTGATCGAGTGAGTCTACTTGGAGTTCAAGATTTAGATTGATTAGAGGATGACACGGTCTATGCCTCATATTGATCAATCTAGATGTCTAGGATAGAAGGACAATGTCACATATTGTGAGGAGTCACAATTAGTAGTCACAAGGTGATGTTGGATCTCGACATTTCTTGTAACTTGGGTAGCAATGATGTATTGCTAGATGCCGCTCATTGCTTATGTTTCTAAAAGAGTTTAGAAACATTGCCAACGTTACAAGAACCTATTGGGTTACACACAAAGAACATGTGGATGGAGATTAGGTTCATATGATGAACCAATTGGATTAGGTTCATATGATGCACCAAAGATTGGATTCAAAATTAGACTTATTGAGTTAGACTCAATTAGATTCAAATGTTGAATGAGTCTAATTTAAATTTGATTCATTGGGTCAATTTATATTAATGAATTAGATTCATTAAATTAAAATTGATTTGAATCAAAGGTTGGATTTAACTCAACAAGGAAGAGAATTGGTCAAGTTTGACTTGACCAAATGGAAGTTGAAACATCAAGTTTGACTTGATGTCTTGCCACATCATCATGAAGGTTGACTCATCCTACTTGGCATCACCAACCTAGCCACATCATTAGCCACATCACCACCTCATAATGGTATGCCACCTCATTGGAGGTTACACATCCAATTGGTTTTAATGTGGCCGGCCACATTAATCAGGGGCTTTATGGTGTGGCCGACCACACATTAGATGGTGTGGAGGTTTTTGTTTTGTGTATTGATGTGGTGCCATTATTCCTTCTTCTTCCTTGGGGTTCCCCTCTCCTCTTGAGTTGCTGTGGTCGTGGCTATCATGGTGAGGAGAAGATGTTGAGTTGTTTCCAAGAGCACAAGGGAAAGTGAAGGTCACAAAGGAGGGTACTAAAGGAGTGTATGTGATTCTCTCTTCTATTTCTCTCTTTTCTCCTTTTTGTTCCCATCCGAGAGCTCTAGAAAAGTGCTAGCACACTTGGGGCTCTCTTCTCCATCTTTGAGTGGTAGAAGACCACTCCTTGTTCGTGTGGATATCACTAGAGGAGTGTCTACATTGACACTCTCGAGATCCAACGCTTCCTTGGACGAGCGGGACTAAACGAAGGGCACGCATCGAAGGTAAAATGGTTTTTCCTTTGTAGATCTACTGTAGATCGTAGTATAAAACTCGTATTTGTGTTTTCGAAATTTTTCTTTGCACGGATCTACGGCTTTGAGTGATTCGGGGTTTCCGCGACGTGAAAAGCGGTTTTCGCGGCCCGAAAAACCCAACAATGGCTCAGTAAGTTCCTTTCCTACTCACAAAAATCGTATAGCATATCAAAATCACAAGTCAAAATGCATGGAAACAATTTATCATATCAAGCAGCATATCATAATATAATCATTATAAAGTATCATAGCATATTCTAACATGAACATCAAATGAATCCTGACATAGCATAACATCATCGTAAATATCATGGCATAATCATAAAGTATATGCAAGGTGAATTCCTAAACATGTATCATGAAACATATGCAACATGTCTTTTGAAAACTTATAATATACATACTTAAACATAATCTCAACATGATTAGGGCCCCGACTTGTAACACATACATAAATGCGCGCGTCCTATGTAGGTCCAAGGTAGCAAGTCTTGAACCCTACAAGGCATACATACTAGGCTCGTTTCTTAGTCCATCGACCTAGGGGCACTTAGGAGTCCATCCCTAACGAGGCCCGTTTCTTAGTCCATCGACCCCGGGGCGCTTATGGAGCCCACCCTTGGTACAAGTCATACATAAAGTAAAGTAGCATGTCATACATATCATAGTTCTTATCATTTCATGCATAACATATTTCTTAACATATCATAAAACATGCATATTTGGGCACACAGCATATGCATGGATCATAAGCATACATAATGAACATGTCATTTATCATATCATAAGGCATGCATATTTGGGCACACAGCACATGCATGGATCATAAACGTACATAATGGACATGTCATTTATCATATCATAAAGCATGCATAATTGGGCACATAGCACATGCATGGGTCATAAGCATACATAATGAACATATCACTCATCATAGAAAGACATAATCATACATGGAATCATTTAAATAACATTTCTTAATTCATAGCATAGCATGTGAGGCACATCTAGGTCACTAAACCTTTTATGGCCGAAAGTCAAGAGTAGGGACATGAACTCTAGACAACATACAAACATAAGAATCTCTGCTAACTTCACATCCTATCATAAGAAAGATCATAAGCATGTTAACCTAAATTTTTAAGCCCTCCTAGGTTTCTAATTCTTTCATGGCCGAAACCTTCATGAAGAGCAATCGAGTTCTAAACAACATGTAAACATGAAAACTCTAAACTCATATCAAATCATATTTCATAAGGAACAACTTGAGCATGTTTAATTTGGGTTCTAAGTTCCATAAGCTTCTATCCTTATCATGGCCGAACCCTAGCAAGCCCTATTCTAGGTTACATGTAGCATGAAGGTGTTGAACCTTAAGCCAATATCCTACACATTTCATGAGGAACATCATAAGCACATTTGGTTCAAGTTACAAACTTCCTAAACCCATTAACTCAAGGTGGCCGAAACATATTAAGCATGGAAAACTAGATTTCTAGTGGCATAAGAGCATGGAAAAACACAACTACATTTCATAGCATTTATCACCAGAAACATCATGAGCATATCTAAGTTGGGTTCTAAATTTCCCTAGGCCTTTAGACCAATAGTGGCCGAAACATGTGAGCATGAAAACTAGGTTTCTAGGGCATAAGAGCATGGAAACCACAACTACATTTCATAGCATTTATCACAAGAAACATCATGAGCATATCTAAGTTGGGTTCTACATTTTCCTAGGCCTTTAGACTAATAGTGGCCGAAACATGTGAGCATGGAAACCACAACTACATTTCATAGCATTTATCAAAAGAAACATCATGAGCATATCCAAGTTGGGTTCTAAGTTTCCCTAGGCCTTTAAACCAATGGTGGCCGAAACATGTGAGCATGAAAACTAGGTTTCTAGTGGCATAAGAGTATAGAAACCACAACACATTTCATAGCATTTATTACAAGAAACATCATGAGTAAACTTAGTTTAAAATCTAAGCATCTTAGCCCTAAAACTTAGTGTGGCCGAAAGTTACATGTAACTAAATTTCTATGTAACAAGCAACCCTAAGAACATCAAACTAGTTTCATATCATTTCATCAAGAAGGTCATGAGCATCTTAGCCTTGATTTAAACTTTCCTAGGCCTCAAATCACAACATGGCCGAATCTTCATAAGCATGAAATAGACTTTCAAACCAATATACAATCAATGCATAACATTTTAGCTTCATATCTTGTCTTAGGAAAAATCATAGCATGCTTAGTTTTAGGTTTAAAGCTCTCCTAGGCCTTTATTCTTCCATGGCCGAATATTCATGAGCATAAAAAATGGAGTTTTAATCAACATACAAGTAAGAGAAAAAGTTAACAACACCATTTTCATAGGGTACATAATGTTAGGACCAAAAGTAGCTAGAGGGGGGGTGAATAGCTCGTTGCTCGGCGTTGCTTGTTTCTTCAAGGATATGCAGCGGAAAATAACAGAAACAATCACACAACGCTAACAAGGTTGGTTTACTTGGTATCCACCTCACAAGAGGTGACTAATCCAAGGATCCACACCACGCACGCACCCTCCACTATGAAAACACTCCTTTTCGGTAACTACCGAGGGCGGAGAAGCCCTACAAGACTCTCAGTACAAGAAGAAAGGAAAGGGAAACAAAACACAAGCGCAAAGCTTACAATGAGTACAGAAAACCCTAACCCTAGCTTCTCTTCTTGCCTTTGATCCGCCTCTTGACTTGGAAAGCTTCCAAGATCCTTCAAGAACTGGCGATCTGATCTTTGAGAGCTCTGTGGAGAAGTTGGCGAGAGATCTGGAGTGAATCGGTGAAGAGATGCCGCAGCCATCGCACGCCTGCCAACGGTCGGAACCCGATCGATTCAAATGTTCCCAATCGATCGGAGGCTTTGGATCGATCCACGGATCGATCCAGCGCCTTCGCGCGAAGGGATCGATCCACGGATCGATCCAGCGCTTATCGCGCGAAGCAGCCGTGTCCCAATCGATCCACCGATCAATTGGGACATCCGATCGATCCACGGATCGATCCGGAGGCTTCTGTTCGCACTCGATCGATCCACCGATCGATCCAGCCTCTGATCCACGATCGATCCGGACTTGGTTTTGCCCAAAACCAAGTTCCAAGACTCCCAAGCCAACATCCGGTCATTCTTGACCTGTTGGTACATCATGCCTAGCATCCGGTCACTCCCTTGACCTGCCAGGACTTCCCACCAAGTGTCCGGTCAATTCCTTTGACCCACTTGGACTTTTCTCGTCATGCCAAGTATCTGGTCACTCCCTTGACCTACTTGGACTTTTCTATTTAGATGTCTGGTCAATCCCTTTGACCTATCTGTATTTCCTCGTGCCAAGTATCCAGTCAATCCTTTGACCTACTTGGACTTCCCAACACCAGATGTCCGATCATCCTTTATCCATCTGGATTTTCCCTTGGCCTCACTCACCTGGACTTTCACCTAGCTTCACTCACTAGGGTTTTCCATCTGCCTAGCTTCACTCACTAGGTCTTTCACCTGGCTTCACTCACCAGGACTTTCACCTAGCTTCACTCACTAGGGTTTTCCATCTGCCTAGCTTCACTCACTAGGTCTTTCACCTGGCTTCACTCACCAGGACTTTCCTTCTGCCTAACATCCCAGTTAGGACTTCCCAGTCAAGTATTCGGTCAACCTTGACCTACTTGACTCTTCTTCAATTAACATCTTATTGTCAAACATCTAAACTCAAACAAAGACTCAGCTTGGTCAACCAGGTCAACCTCGACCTGAGGGATGTTGCACCAACAATCTCCCCCTTTTTGATGTTTGACAATACCACAATAACACTTACAATACCACATGTAAGTTAGGCTAATCCCATAGCCTCATTCTTCATGCCACTAGGTAATGAAAGCATAAGTTAAGCTCTTCATTCTCCCCCTAAGAGGGCAAACTCCCTCTTATATAATGAAAGCCTAACTGACTCCCTTTCACTAGTCTTTTCATTCTCCCCCTATTGGCACACATCAAACTCCCCTGTAGGGCACACTCAACCCATCTTTAGGCACACATCAACCCATGCCTCAATTTCGGGTATACTTCAACAAATCCATTGTTGAAAGACTCTCCCCCTGAAGAGTTGCTCATCGTTGTTCACAACATCACTCGTTGTGATCAACACGATAAAGAAGGTCCCATACCCTTCATTTATCCTTAACTTCTCCCTCATTGTAGACAGATACTCAACCTTGAGCATTTTCTAACCACGTGAGTTCCTACTTGAAATAATGAGGATATCCACTCCCCATTTCAAGTTCAAAAACTCATACAAGAGCATTTTCTTTAAAGAAGGTTAACCACCTTCCAAGGTTCATGAAAAATAATTTTTCATGTCTTTAAAGAGTCCCTCCCCCTAAAGACATGGTGGTAACTTCTGTCATTGCACCAACAATGACTTGGAATCCCTAACCCTTTAGGAAACCCAAATTTAGAAGTTTTGAGGTTCAAATATTCAAAATTTGAAGCAAACCTCAAAGCCAAAGACAGCATCCTGGATCGATTGGAGTTGGGTTCCAATCGATTCAACCTATTTGAATCGATCCACTGATCGATTCAGGATGTGTGGATCGATCGGCTGATCGATCCAGCGAGCTTCTGCTCCTAGAATCGATCCACGGATCGATTCAGAAACTCCAATCGATCCATGGATCGATCGGAGCTCTGATAGTTGCTGAAATTCCATTTCAGTCAACTTCAGAAACCCCTAAAAAATTCTACAAAAATCCAAAAATCATGAAATTTTATGTAGACATTATTTAGGGCATACTTAATCATGGAAAAATAGTTTTCTATGAAAATACATCATATTTTCAAAGATTGACACAAACTTGAAAACTTGCAAAAATTTTAGTGTTTTCTTCAAGTTTGTGTCTAACTATTCAATGGTGATTATTATCAAAAGACAGTCTTCACCAAGGTTTTCCAAAAACATTTAAAAACATTTTCAAAACCAATATCCCATCATGTTCCTTGGGCATAATGCACATGACTTGTACATTAGCTTTCCCAATGATGGGAAAACACATAACTATGTGTTTTGATGAACTTAAAAACTCAAATGAATGCACTAAATCAACATCTTGAGCTTTGTTCATCATCCTAACATCTCACTTGTATCTAATGTGCACTAAAGCACATACAAGTCACCTTATAGTCTTTGTGAGATGTAGATTTTGGTTTTGCCCTAATCTAGGGATCATGCATATCTATCTAGGCATTCTAGAGATATTAGACATCCACCTAGGATGTCACTTGTCAATAATTGTTGTTAAATGTCATTTGTCCTTAATTACAAGGAAATAAACTAATGCATGATAATGTTATGGCATACATCAAAATAAAATAACTTTCAAAAGAAAGATTCATATAACTACATGATGTATGAATGTCATGACATGGTATTTTTTTTTTTTTTGATTTTGCATAATAAAGCATGAATGCAAAAATAGACATGATGTCATGGCATATGATGGGAAAACAATCATGGCAAGATTTAGCATAAATAAAGTATTCCTAGATTAACTATCTAAGTATCCTTAAAATCTTAGCTAAACTTACAACTTAAACCTAGATTGCCCTAAAGTGCTTTAAGAAAATGTCAAAGCCTAAATTGGCATTTCTAATTTCCTTGATTAATGTATGCCAATTGAAAGTAAGCATATCCTCAAATGTTGGCATATTTCATTTTTCCACAAGGGTAGCACTATTAAATTAAGGCCCGGATTGCCTTAAATTTCCTAAGAACATACCAAAATCCCAACTTGGTAGTTCTTATGAATTTCTCAATATGTGTCATTTAAGACTAAAATCAATTCTTCCACCATTAGGCACATTTTACTCTTTCAAGGAGTAAATAATAATTCCATTTCATTTTCAAAGGTCAACAAAAACCTTGAAAATGCTCCTTGAGTGTCAATTTCCTCAAAGTTGGGTTAACTACCCTTCTAATCGGAGTTGACACTCTCTAACTCATCTATGGGGTAGAGAAGATGCTCCTAGGAACCCAACACCTATTGGTGCTCCTTGGATGCTCTAGGTATTCACTAGGGATAACTTCCCTAGATACCTTCCTAGTGACCTTGTTTGGCTTCTTGGAGGCCTTGGTCACACTTTCTAGGTCAACTCTAGGGATAGCCTCCCTTGTGACCTTGTTTGTGACTTTCTTAGACTTCTTAGAAGTCTTAGTCACATTTATTGCAAAAATACTCTTAGGGATGACTTCCCTAGTATTTTTGGCTTGACCACTAGACCTAGGGTTTTTTCCATAACTATATGGAACTCTATGGTAAGTGGGCACATCCTTCTTAGCCTTTGGTTTGTATCCCAAACCTCTATGGCCATTGGATGGCTTTTGTACCCCTAAACCTAGGTTATGCTCTTTTTGCCCTAATAGGACATTTTCCATCCTTTTTAGGGTCTTTTCCATTTTATCAAGTCTTGACCTCAAGACTTGATTTTCCATCACTAAGTCCTTAGTTTTTGTTTTTCCATTAAGTTCATGAGCATTTTTGTTTCTAGGCTTGTAGCTACAATCCTTAGAGTTCTTGCCTAGACTTTTACCTACATTCCTAGCCTTAGGTGTAGTAGTTTTGGCATGTAGGGCCACATGCTTTTCCTTAAAGCCCTCATGCTTCCTATTCATATGGTAAATCGCATTAAAATGATAAAAGTTAGAACTATCATGCTTTTTACCATAATGTAAAGGGGTAGGCTCAATAAATGTTACCTTCTTCTTTACCTTGGAGGCTCCCCCTTGACTAATGCCTCCTTGAGCCTTGACCATCTTCTTCCCTTGGGGCATTGACTTCGGTAATGCCCTTTTTGGTTGCAAGAAAAACACACAATGTGCTCCTTGCTCCTTTTTGTTCCGGGGATGGTCTCCTTGGGCTTCTCCTTGCCCTTTTGTGCCACTTGGTCCTTCTTCTTGGCCAAGTTGGGACACTTGCTCTTGTAGTGCCCACTTTCCCTACACTCAAAACATATTATATGATTTTTATTTTTAATTGAAACATTTATACCTTCTTGTGTAGGGATGGCACTTCCTCCTCCATTTGCTATTTCTTGAATTTCGGAGGTGGCACCACCTTCTTCTTCTTCACTTGACCCGGATGTCGAAGCTTCTCCTTCTTCTTGATCCGGCGTCACCAAGGATTGCTCCCCCTCAATCCTAGAGGTGGAGGCTTCATCATCTTGAACATGAAACAAGGAGTATGCTCCCTCCTTGTTCCCTTCGTTGCATTCCCTTGAGGATGAAGCTTCTTGGATTTCCTCTTCTTCGGAGGTTCTCAACCTCGGAGTCCTCCTCTTGGTCTTGCTCCAAAGAGTCACCCTCTCTGGATTCTTCATGATCTTGTACAGTGGAGGGGATCTCTTCATGAAGCTTGTCCAATTTGCTCCATAATTCCTTTGCATCTTCAAATTCTCCAATTTTGCAAAGGATGGTGCTTGGCAATAAATTGGTCACTTTGTCATTAGCCTCGCACCTTTGGACTTGCTCTTGGCTCCACTTGCTCCTCTTGAGAACTTTGCCCTTTGAATTTCTTGGAGCCTTGAAGCCTTCCATTAGAGCAAACCATTGCTCTATCTCCATCATAAGAAAATTTTCGATTCTTGATTTCCAAGAATCGAAGCTTGTGGATGTGTACGGTGGAGCCACCCTTGTGTCAAATCCAAGTCCATCTTGGAATTGCATCTTGAAGTTGAGCTTGATAAAGTCTTGAACTTGAAGAATTTGCTCCAACTTCTTCACCCTCTAGCTTTTCTTGTTATGCTTGACCCTTCCGGCGATGATTCCGGTGAAGAGCGGCCTCGCTCTGATACCACTTGTTAGGACCAAAAGTTGCTAGAGGGGGGGTGAATAGCTCGTCGCGTGCTCGTCGTTGCTCGTTTCTTCTAAGATGTGCAGCGGAAATACGAAACAAATCACACAACGCTAACAAGGTTGGTTTACTTGGTATCCACCTCACAAGAGGTGACTAGTCCAAGGATCCACACCACGCACGCACCCTCCACTATGAAAACACTCCTTTTCGGTAACTACCGAGGGCGGAGAAGCCCTACAAGACTCTCAGTACAAGAAGAAAGGAAAGGGAAACAAAACACAAGCGCAAAGCTTACAATGAGTACAGAAAACCCTAACCCTAGCTTCTCTTCTTGCCTTTGATCCGCCTCTTGACTTGGAAAGCTTCCAAGATCCTTCAAGAACCGGCGATCTGATCTTTGAGAGCGGGAGAAGTTGGCGAGAGATCCGGAGTGAATCGGTGAAGAGATGCCGAAGGAATCGCACGCCATCGACGCCAACGGTCGGATCCCGATCGATTCGAATGTTCCCAATCGATCGGGAGGCTTTGATCGATTCACGGATCGATCCAGAGCGCCTCGTCAGAGCGCCGATCAATCCATGGATCGATCCGAGTTTCTGACAGGCCCCAATCGATCCACCGATCGATTGGGACATCTGGATCGATCCAGGCTCTCTCCAGAAGGCTTGATCGATCCATCGATCGATCCAGATTTGGTTTTTGCCCAAAACCAAGTCCCAAGCCTACCAAACCAACACTCGGTCAACCTTGACCCGTTGGTACATCATGCCCAGCATCCGGTCACCCTTGACTGCTAGGACTTCCCACCAAGTGTCCGGTCAAACCTTTGACCCACTTGGACTTTTCTAGTCGTGCATCCGGCCACTCCCTTGACCTACTTGGACTTCCACCGGATGTCTCGTCAACCTTGACCCATCTGGATTTCCTCATGCCAAGTATCCAATCAATCCTTTGACCTACTTGGACTTCCCAACACCGGATGTCCGATCATCCTGATCCATCTGAATTTTCCTCTCCGGCTTCACTCACCAGGACATTCACCTAGTTTCACTCACTAGGGTTTTCCATCTGCCTAGCTTCACTCACTAGGACTTTCCATCTGCCTAGCTTCACTCACTAGGACTTTCCATCTGCCTAGCTTCACTCACTAGGACTTTCCATCTGCCTAGCTTCACTCACTAGGACTTCCCAGTCAAGTATCCGGTCACTCCCTTGACCTACTTGACTCTTCTTCAATCAATATCTTATTGTCAAACATCTAAACTCAAACCAAGACTCAGCTTGGTCAACCAGGTCAACCTTGACCTGAGGGATGTTGCACGATGATGAACAAAGCTCAAGATGTTGATTTAGTGCATTCATTTGAGTTTTTAAGTTCATCAAAACACATAGTTATGTGTTTTCCCATCATTGGGAAAGCTAATGTACAAGTCATGTGCATTATGCCCAAGGAACATGATGGGATATTGGTTTTGAAAATGTTTTTAAATGTTTTTGGAAAACCTTGGTGAAGGCTGTCTTTTGATAATAATCACCATTGAATAGTTAGACACAAACTTGAAGAAAACACTAAAGTTTTTGCAAGTTTTCAAGTTTGTGTCAATCTTTGAAAATATGATGTATTTTCATAGAAAACTATTTTTCCATGATTAAGTATGCCCTAAATAATGTCTACACAAAATTTCATGATTTTTGGATTCTTGTAGAATTTTCTAGGGGTTTCTGAAGTTGGCTGAATTTAAAATTCAGTAACTATCAGAGGCTCCGATCGATCCATGGATCGATTGGAGTGCCTGAATCGATCCGTGGATCGATTGAAATGCCTAATTACAGCAGAAGGATCGATCACGAACGATCAGACACCCTAATCGATCGGTGGATCGATTCAAAAACTCAATCGATCGGGGAAGTCTGATTTCGGCTGGGAATGTCTGATTTCAGCACTCTAAACCTATTTTAGTCTAGGTAACCATTCCAAACCCTTAAAATATATTTGTATACATAAAAAGGGTGTTTTCGTGTTGAAAACAAGGATGGAATGGTTAAGGAAGACTTCATTGAAGTTTAGGTTGAGGTTTGTTTCAAATTTTGAACATTTGAACCTCAAAACTTCTAAATCTGGGTTTCCTAAAGGTTTAGGGATTCCAAGTCATTGTTGGTGCAATGACAGAAGTTACCACCATGTCTTTAGGGGGAGGGACTCTTTAAAGGCATGAAAATTATTTTTCATGAACCTTGGAAGGTGGTTAACCTTCTTTAAAGAAAATGCTCATGGACGAGCTTTTGAACTTGAAATGGGGAGTGGATATCCTCATTATTTCAAGTGGAAACTCAAGTGGTTAGAAAATGCTCAAGGTTGGGTATTTGTCTACATTGAGGGAGAAGTTAAGGATAAATGAAGGGTATGGGACCTTCATTGTCGTGTTGATCACAACGAGTGATGTTGTGAACAACGATGAGCAACTCTTCAGGGGGAGAGTTGTCAACAAATGGATTTGTTGATGTATACCCAAAATTGGGGCATGGGTTGATGTGTGCCCAAAGATGGGTTGATGTGTTTTATCAGTAGGGGGTTTGATGTGTGCCAATAGGGGGAGAATGAAAGGACTTGTGAATGGGAGTAAGTTAGGCTTTCATTACCTAGAGGGAGTTTGCCCTCTTAGGGGGAGAATGAAGAGTCTAACTTATGTGTTCATTACCTAGTGGCATGAAGAATGAGGCTATGGGATTAGCTTAACTTACATGTGGTATTGTAAGTGTTATTGTGGTATTGTCAAACATCAAAAAGGGGGAGATTGTTGGTGCAACATCCCTCAGGTCAAGGTTGACCTGGTTGACCAAGCTGAGTCTTGGTTTGAGTTTAGATGTTTGACAATAAGATATTGATTGAAGAAGAGTCAAGTAGGTCAAGGGAGTGACCGGATACTTGACTGGGAAGTCCTAGTGAGTGAAGCTAGGCAGATGGAAAGTCCTAGTGAGTGAAGCTAGGCAGATGGAAAGTCCTAGTGAGTGAAGCTAGGCAGATGGAAAACCCTAGTGAGTGAAGCTAGGTGAAAGTCCTGGTGAGTGAAGCCAGGCAAGGGAAAATCCAGATGGATCAAGGATGATCGGACATCTGGTGTTGGGAAGTCCAAGTAGGTCAAAGGATTGACTGGATACTTGGCAAGGAAGGAAGTCCAGATCTGGTGGAAGTCCAAGTAGGTCAAGGGAGTGACCGGATACTTGGCACGACTAGAAAAGTCCAAGTGGGTCAAAGGGTTTGACCAGACACTTGGTGGGAAGTCCTAGCAGGTCAAAGGAGTGACCAGATGCTAGGCATGATGTACCAACGAGTCAAGGTTGACCGGGTGTTGGTTTGGTAGGCTTGGGACTTGGTTTAGGGCAAAAACCAAGCATCGGATCAATCGATTCAGGGCGTGGATCGATCGGATCGATCCAAGCCTTTCCTAGCGAACAGAGCTCGATCGATCCGTGATCGATCCGATGTCCCAATCGATCGCGATCAATTGGGACGCGCCGCTTCACGATAAGCGCCGGATCGATCCGTGGATCGATCCAGGCGCTCCGATCGATCCGTGAATCGATCCAAAGCCTCCCGATCGATTGGGAACATTGAATCGATCGATCCGACCGCTTGGCCGATAAAGGCCGCAGCGCACGATTCCTGCATCTCTTCACCGATTCACCCGGATCTCTCGCCAACTTCTCCACAGCGCTCAAAGATCGCCAGTTCTTGAAGGATCTTGGAAGCTTTCCAAGTCAAGAGGCGGATCAAAGGCAAGAAGAGAAGCTAGGGTTAGGGTTTTCTGTACTCATTGTAAGCTTTGCGCTTGTGTTTTGTTTCCCTTTCCTTTCTTCTTGTACTGAGAGTCTTGTAGGGCTTCTCCGCCCTCGGTAGTTACCGAAAAGGAGTGTTTTCATAGTGGAGGGTGCGTGCGTGGTGTGGATCCTTGGACTAGTCACCTCTTGTGAGGTGGATACCAAGTAAACCAACCTTGTTAGCGTTGTGTGATTTGTTTCTGTATTTTCCGCTGCACATCTTAGAAGAAACGAGCAACGCCGAGCAACGAGCACACGACGAGCTATTCACCCCCCCCCCCTCTAGCAACTTTTGGTCCTAACACATAACACAAGAACAAGGGAGCATGTTTAGTTTGAGTATTTAGCTTACCTAGTCCTCTTGTTCATGCTTGGCCGAGAGTCTAAGGTTCATGGATCTAAGTTCTAATTAATCATTCTAGCATGGAAACATTAGATTAACCTCCTACATAAGATACATGTCACAAGAAAAATAATAAGCATATCTAGTTTAAAATTTCTTAGACTCTTCCTTTTGTCTTGGCCAAAATTTCCATAAAGCAACCCTAGTTTTTTTTTTTTAGCAATCTATCTTCATGGAAAACCATATGAGCTATTGTACCACAGGTGAGGGGAAGCTTACCTAGTGTTCACTTGTTAATCCTTAAGGAAATGGTACCCTTGGTGAAGAGGAAGAAGAGAGCTTCTTCTTTTAGCACTCCTTTTGATTTCTCTTGCTTGGAAGGGTACATCTTGAAGGCTCCTTCTTGTATCTTAGTTTTCTCTTAGGAAGAAGACCTAAACTCGGCTTGTGGTTATGAGGGAGAAGAGCTCTAGTTTCGGCAATGGTGAGGAAGAAGAAAGAAAATGAAATCCTTTTCTTTCTTTCCTTTTTATGCTAAGTGGGTGGAAGAAACAAATATGAATTTTGCTTCCCTTTCTCCTTAATTCATGTATATAATTTTCTAATGAGAATATGTCCTCATTCATCTCCCTTAACTCTTCTCATCCTCACTCTCTTAATCCCCACGAAAATAGAGAAAAAAATAGAAAAGACAACTTGTCTTTTGCTTACTCCTTTTCTTTATCAAGAGGTAAACAAGAGGAAGAAAACTACTTAATTTTCTCTTGTTCCCTCACTTAATTATATCTTCACTTTTAACTACAATACCCATCATTTTCCATTCATATGTTATTCATTATCCTAGTGGTTATCATACATAATTTTATTTCTATCTTTTGTGAGAGGTTCAAGGTTCAAACTTTTTATTTCTATCCTTTCTATCCTAGTGGTTATCTTCACCTCTTCTTTTTATTTCTCTTATTTCTTTTTCCTTTGATTCTTCTTACTCTTATGCTCTAAAGCAAATAACACCCATATACTTATTTTATAGTTTTGTGGGTGTTACAGTACCCCATACCTCATAGAAAGTTCGTCCTCGAACTTAAAATAGCTCCGGATACTTTTGTTTCATATCATCTTCTCGTTCCCACGTGGCTTCTTCGTACTGTTGATTTTGCCATAAGACCTTTACTAAGGGTACTTCTTTGTTCCTTAGTCTTTTGACGTCTCGATCCAATATCTGAATTGGTCGGCTTTCGTAGGTTAGGTCCTCTTGCACTTGTACTGTCTGGGGTTCGATCACTTGGCCCGTGTTTGGAATACATTTCTTTAGCATCGAAACGTGGAACACGTTGTGAATGGCTGACATCTCTTGAGGCAGCTCTATTTCATACGCTACCTTGCCGATTCTTTTCAGAACCTGGTATGGTCCCACATAGCGCGGGCTTAGCTTTCCCTTCTTACCGAACCTCATTACTCCCTTCATAGGAGCTACCTTGAGGAATACTGAGTCTCCGACACTGAACTCCAATGGCCTTCGTCGCTTATCCGCATAATTCTTCTGTCGACTCTGAGCAGTTTCTATTCTTTGACGGATATTCTGTATAACACGGGTGGTGTTATTGATAAGCTCTGTTTGAAATCCCATCTCTTTCTTTTCCCCGCCTTCATACCAACATATAGGTGATCTGCATTTCCTACCATACAGAGCCTCGTAGGGTGCCATCCCAATAGTAGCCTGGTAGCTATTGTTGTAAGCGAATTCTACTAAGCATAAGTATCGGCACCAGCTTCCTTTGAAGTCCAAGGCATAAGCCCGTAGCATGTCTTCTAGCACTTGGTTCACCATCTCTGTCTGTCCGTCGGTTTGAGGGTGGAAAGCAGTACTGAATAATAGCTTTGTGCCAAGAGCCCTTTGAACACATTCCCAAAAATACGAGACAAAACGACCATCTCTGTCAGAGATGATGGTCTTAGGAATCCCATGTAGTCTAATAATTTCCTTGACATATAATTGAGCCAGTTGCTCAATTGAATGAGTCATCTTAATTGCCAAAAAGTGGGCGGATTTGGTTAGTCTATCCACGATTACCCATATAGCGTCATAGTCGTTTGTTGTCTTGGGTAATCCTGAAATAAAGTCCATAGAGATATCCTCCCATTTCCATTCCGGAATTTGGACAGGCTGTAGTAATCCTCCAGGCCTCTGGTGTTCTGCTTTACTGACAGGTCAGGCAGGCACTGATGTACTGAGCCACATCTCTTTTCATACCGGACCACCAGAATTTCTTGCATAGGGCGTTGAATGAGCTTCTTCTAATATCTTCCTTCGCAACTCGGGGTCCTCGGGAATACATAATCTATCTCTGAGGTATAATATTCCGCTGTCCGCGGTACGAAATCCATCATTCTTTCCTTCTAAGATCTCTTGTTTAATCCTTTGGAGGCTTTGGTCACTGGTTTGCTTCTCTAATATATTGTCGAATAGGGTGGGTGCTATGGTCAGGGTGGAGAGTCGCCCGGACATAGTCTCGACCCGATGACACGAAATGGTTCTCGGTTTCCCGATAGATTCGACCACTGGTTTGCCTTCAGTATTAAATAAAAATTTAGCATGTTGGCTAGAGATAGGCAGCTGACCTGTAACGACAGTAGAGGCGTTCGCCACGTCTTCCCTAGTAATCGCGAAAACCCTAGCATTCGTCGTCGCTGGCGGGGCTTCCAATCTCCCTTGGCTGATCGAAGTCGAAGGGGCACTCTTGTTCTGGTTATTCTGCTGGAATGGTGCCTGAAACTGAGTAGGACAGTCTCTGGCCAAATGTCCTTCCTGTCCGCAATTATAGCATTTTCTTGTACCTTTGTGACATAATCCGGAATGCAGCTTCCCACAAACAGAACACTGGGGGTATCTCGGTTGCTTATTCACTGACCCACCTCATGGAGGTTACATTCCTTTCTTTAATGTGGCCGGCCACATTAAATGTGAGGAGTTACATAAAGTGGCCGGCCACACTAATGTGATGTAGGTTTTCATTTTGTGTTTTTACTCTCATTCACTTCATCTCCTTCCTCTAACCATTTTTGCTCTCCCTCTCCTCTCCTTGGCTGAATCCCATAAGGTGCTAGCACACCTTGTTTTCATCATCTCCACCTAGTGTGTTCGTGTGGATACGTATAGAGAGTTGTCTACGTTGACAACTTCGAGATCCGGCGAATCTTGGACGAGCGGGATACGAAAAGGGCACGCATCGAAGGTATAACCTTTTCTTTTGTAGATCTAAGTGTAGATCTAGGTAGAAACTCGTATTCGTATGTTTTTAAAATTTTCTTTGCACGGATTCGTTGGCTAGGGGCTTTCGGGGTTTCCGCAAAGCGGAAAAAAGGTTTTCGCGGCCCGAAAAACCTAACAGTATGATGACCTGCCAAGCAACATTTGACATATTTAAACAAAAACAGATGACTGTCATGAGAAAGAATGGAATTGACAATGAAAAGGGGATAACCAGCGTCACATAAGTTTGGCAGATTGTCATCATAGAGTTTTGGATCCACCTTTCTACAAGAATTTGAATTTAAATCAAACTAAAGTCAGCTGAGGGTATAGATCAGGGGGCTTGTTCTCAATGAGTTTGCGACGATTTAGGAAATTAGGAGGAGTGTCACGAGATAAATAGCTCTCCTCTCGTAATTGCTGAATCGCTCCTTGCAGTAAAGGCTGATAAGATGGACTTCACGATCGGCCTATTGAAATCAGGAGATTCAATCATGGCAGTGGCCCGTTCCTTGTAACGAGTATCTTCGTTCGCTTTGTAGACCACCAAAGCCGTTTGGGAAGTCTTCAGTTCATCATCTTTGACAGAAACCTCGGTCTTAACTGAATTAAGGGAGGTGTTCAAGGAAGTTATTTCATCTTCCTTTAGCTGTAGGGCTTTAAGTTTTTCAGTCAATTCTGCTTCATAATTAGCCTTTAGCTCGCCAATTTTGGAAGTTAATTCTTGGTTGAGGTTCGTGGCCGATTTGAATTGTGCTTGAAGATTTTCAATTTGGGTTTCAAGTTGCTTCTTGGTAGCATCGGAAAACACGGCGGAAGATAACTCAGCAACATGTTGTCTCAGCTTATCATTCTCGGACCTTAGTTTCTTGTTCTCGTTGTATAAGTTGTGCATTAGGCGAGATAAGCCCATATTTTCCATCCATCGCTAGAAATATAATAAAAGGTCAGAGAATAACCGCTAAAGAAATAGGGAGCAAACGTTAGTAAACATACCTGATTCTCCCTATGGGAGAAACGATCAATTGTCTCAGAAATATGGAGTTCTTCAAAAATGGGACGAACTTCATCCCAATCGTTGGTGAAGGAACCTCCTAGCAATATGGGAAGGACTGGAATAGTAGAGGAACCAGTAGAGAAGGAGGAAGTAGGGATAGAAGGAGGAGCAAAGACCAAATAAGAAGAAGGTGAAGAGGGTAAAGATCCAGAAGTTGGAATAGATAGGGGAAAAGTGAAATCTCATCACCAGAAGCACTGGCATTAGAGAAGGGTGAGGCAGTAAAACTGAGAGAAGGATAGAGTTCGGCCAACGTAGGTTCATCAGAAGGAGGGTCAGCAGGAACAAAACCTTCTGAAACATGTTCATCAGTCGGAAGGATGAGCCTCCTTTTGGACGGAGGAATTCTGGTAAGTTTGCGCCCCGGGCGTTTGCCAGTAACAAGTTCAGCTATTGATTTATTGGGGCTACCAGAAGATGTGAGTTCAATGAGGGGAAGAGGAGCAGATGAGGAAGCAGCGGTAGCCATTGGGGAAGTAACGGCGGGTAGAGAAATAGCAAGGGTCTCCGTAGAAGGACCTTCAGGAGCTTCAAGAGCTTCAAGAACCCCCAAAGAACCGGGTGCCTCCGCTAAAGGAACCGGCTCTTCGATTGAAGGAGGAGGAATAATAGTAGCCAGAAGTTCGGCTTCATTGGCACGAATTGCGTCCTCTTCCAGACGTAGTTCTTAGTCGATCAAAGCGTCATAAAAGCTCTCCACTACATAGAAAATAAAAATAGTTTAGTTAGTTAAAAGCAAGAAGGAAGAAACAAGGTGTTACCTAAAGGAACTTGAGTATAAGGTTTGACGGAGCTTAAGCTAAATAAGTACAGAAGATCGACTCTCAACCACTTAGGAATAGAAAGTCGATGGCTTAACAGCTTCTCACAATAAACAGGAAAAGAAGGATGAAGATGGAACTCCTTGACGTCGGGCAAGGGAGGCAAGAAGGATTTCCAGGCATGAGACCAAGGAATGGGTCATGGAAACTTTAGGAAGAAAAAACGAGATTTCCAGGATTTGAGAGACGAGGGCATATCCTCAAAAAGAACCATTTTAGTCAGTGAATGAAACAAGAAAACACCAGGTTCCGAACATTTGGGATAAGAGAACATAAAGAAATTTTGAGGAGTAGGAGGAATATCCCGCAAACGAAACAACATGTAAGTACCGCATAGATAACGAAATGCATTGGGGGCAAATTGTTGCAAAGGAATATCAAAATACTGGCTTATTTCAATCAAGAAAGGAGGAATAGGAAACCTTAAACCTCCTATCAACTGATCCTTGAAAAAGGTTACGCAATTATCAGGGGGACGATGAAGACGATCATTCGATTTTGGGATTATGATGTCATACTCTCGAGGAATTTCATACTGACGACGGATGGCTAGCCTCGCATTTTTATCTAAGGAAGAAGACATATGGACATACCAAGGAGCAATTGTTTCCTCAGCCATGGACAAAAGTATAGGCTAGTGAAACAATAGATTACTTATTGAAGACAAGAAAGGAGATCGTCGAGAAACATGGAGCACGGGGTTTGGTCGAAGACTGCAGCGAGAAAAGAATACTAAGGAAAGGAGAAGAAAGGACAAAGTTGAAAAGAAGAAGAAGGGTTTAGGGTTTGGAAAACACACAACAGTCGTCAGATCAAAACACTTTTATCTCAGCAGACGCTGAGGATCACGAGAAAAAGGCAAAGGCCTACGTGACGTGGCAACCAGGAAAAGTATGTGTCATACCATCATAAAACATTTATATTGGATGTGACAGGTCGGATCACGTTGGGGTTGGTAACACCTCGGGGTACACTTCTAACATTCTCTCACCCGAAGAAGAGCCAATCACCAGCTAGGAAGCTTCGAAAGGAGACGTAATTAACTGGACATAATAAAGTAAAAATGACTGAATTTTGACTAAGCCCAGGCTAAGGACAAAAACATTTAAGGATGTAGATTTAGGTGAATAATAGATGTTGAATTAACATCCTTATAAAATGCAAACTAGTACTGATCAAAATAATTTTATATTGGCCGATATAACTTTAGTTATGCTAGATAAGTATAATATTATTTATAATCAACGAAACAATATTGGTTGGTACAACGTTAGCTATCATATAGAAGTATTCCAACAGTTAAGATGGTTTCAGCCATGATGAATGACACATAGGACATACGAAGGGGTAATAAATGCAACATCACATTTATTCTTATAAATTAAAGAAGGATTCAATAGACTCATTTAATTCAATACAAAAGTTTATTTTTTACACTTAGAATCTGGTCACATACATAACATTACATCTCCCCTCAGAACAGTAAACCTCGGACAAATAACAAAAATTATAAACATAAGCTCTTGAGATGCTTAGAAAATTTCAGTCCCACTGGATTCAAACTTACCATGGAGCAGAGATGGAAATAGTTTACTTCGCCCAGGCTTGTCAAGGCGCATAAGTGGCAATATTTTGCCTGGGACGAAGAAAGCAACAAAGCAGAAAGACTCAAGGGCAAGGGGAAGGGAAAGGGTCTATTCAGACCATGATGGAAAAGTAAATGAAAAAGTCACTTCCCCTCTCAAGCCCTGGAGTTCTGCAGCTAGAGCCACCCAACTTGGCCCGTTGGTAATATGTGTTGTGCCCTTCTCGCGACATCCATGGGCTATTTAGTTGGATCTCCATGAGTGGTGAAAATCTCTCTGAAGTTTCTTGAGCCTTCAGAACCCTGGCATCTTTGGATGAAAAGTCTGGACTGTGAAGGTTCATCTCTTAAGACAATCCTTTGAACCCTAGAGTTAGCTGAAGCAAAGACTCGAATAAGCTCATATATAGATCTCGCCTTGTCTGACAAAAGTCGCCTCCAAAGAGGAGGATCCGGGACCATAACCTTAGAAACAAGAGTTAGCAAGGAAGGAAAAGAACTAAGATGGGTGGTGAACAAAGATAAGGTTGTAACCCTATTTAAAGGATCAAAAGACTCAGGGACTCACTGTACTGGGGTTCACGGGATAGCTATACTCAGTTTCATTAGATAGTTGTACACCAAATATGTGAGGTCATTTCAATATCTGGAGCAGAGTCACGGGTAGGAAAAGACAAAATCAGACTTATGTCTAGTCAGTCATCTACACCTCCTTCGACTAGACTTGAAGGGAAGGCTAGTGATATGGGTTAGGTTTCATAGGTCCCCGGTAAGAAGGAGAAAGGATACAACCAAACAAAGGAGGTAGGATAATATCGGCCGGGATATACCTGGAGAGGAGGTAGGCTAATATCGGCCGGGATATACCTGAAGAAGAGGTAGGTTTGTATCGACTGAAATATACTTCCAAGGAGGAAGACTCCTGTCAATTGGCATATACCTCAAAGGAGGTAGGCTAATATCGGACGGGATATACCTGGAGAGGAGGTAGGCTAATATCGGCCGTGATATACCTGAAGAAGAGGTAGGCTGTATCGACCGAAATATACCTCCAAGGAGGAAGACTCCTGTCAATTGGCATATACCTCAAAGGAGGTAGGCTAATATCGGACGAGATATACCTGGAGAGGAGGTAGGCTAATATCGGCCGGGATATACCTGGAGAAGAGGTAGGCTGTATCGATCGAAATATGCTTCCAAGAAGGAAGATCCATATCAGTTAGTATATACCTCAAAGGAGGTAGGCTAATATCGGTCGGGTTATACCAGGAGAAGAGGTAGGTCTGTATCGACATAAACATGCCTTTGAGAAGTCAAGACCGGCCGGTTAACCAATACCTTGGAAAGATACTTAATAAAATATAGCCCCGTGTTATTTAGGATAATTCACATAGAAGGGCGCGGACAAAAGCCTCATGAGGAATAATAATCATTAACTAAATATAGTCATGACTAACTTCGACCGGTACAAGAAACATGGGTATATTGAACTATCCATGATATAATAAAAGGAGGGACTAGAAGAAACGATAATACACTTCAAAGGAAGTCATGAGATAGGATAGAAGTAAATATTTCAAATAAAATAATTAATGAAGATATCTGCAATATGTGACTATATGATAGGCATTATATATTTTGGCGGGAAATGTGTTTTTTGATTGTTTTGCAGGTACTAAACGAAAAAGAAGGTACATCTAGGGTACAAGAAAGATTCCTTAAAAGTCATTCTCCACAAGTACATAGCTTACGTCATCTCATAACAAACTCGAACAAACCGGGGTCCACTTCATGACTACGGAGGTTATATGAAGTGGTATAAAAGGGGGAATCCTCTCCGTTGGCAGGGTAAGTTCACATCATTGCGCACATTCATAACCCTAATTTCCAGCTACTGTTCATCTTCTTCTTCCTCCTTCTTCCACACCGAGAGAGATCACTAACTTGAGCATCGGAGGGCCGAGCCAGGGATTCCCACCCCGGTCTTAGGTCACTGACGATAGTGTTGGTTGGTCTCTTGTGTGCAGGAAATCTGGCAGGCTCCAAATTTGTGTGTCTCTTTGATTGGGTTTCTCTCTCGTCATCGGATCTTTGCACAAGGAAGGCATTCAGTAACCCTATTTTCCCCGATCCGCTTTGGGTTTCTCGGATCGAGGTTTTCCAGGCTTTTTTCTCCATCAACAATGGGTTTCTTCTTCCGGATCTCCGTCTTGCATAGCTTCTCAGACAGGATCAGTGCTAACAATAACCTTCTAATCTTTTGCACTATAAAACAAACCACCTTTCGTTCCTCTAAGATATCCCACGAACAAGTAAACTTCTGTACGTGACTCCAACTTATTAGCGTCTCCCTTCAGCACATGTGTTGGACTACCCCAAATCTGAATGTGTTTCAAACTAGGCTTAGCCCATTCTATAATTCTGTGGAAGTAGAGGGTGTTGGGATGTATTTTATAAGTCTAACTTTTGTATGAACATCTGTTTTGAAATATTTTGAAATGAGAATCACTTTGGTGAAATGTTTGTATTTTATATTTATATATATGTCAATGCAGTTGTCCATTTAATTTAATTGTAGATAACAATATGGGCTCCTTCTTATCATGAGTGTGTTAATCTCCCTGTGTTTAAGATATCATATGTCCGTTAATTAAATGAGTTACTGACAACTCAATTAATTAACATCTGATTCCAAGAGTAGTACCACTCAACTTTATTATCATGCTAGACTAAGTCCACCTGTAGGGTTTACATGATAATCCTTATGAGCTCCTCAAGAGGACATCATCAGCCTAAATAATTAGGACACAGATTCCTTCTATAATCAACAACACACCATATAAATAATACTATCTCCCAACTCATTGAGTCTATTGATTTAACGAATAAATCTCACACATGTTAGTCAGAGCCCTAGAGCCAATCATTTGATGATTATATGGACTCATTGTATCATATTCTTGTATATTAATAAAGGCATTTGGATTTTGGTTATTATACTTACTTGTATTGGTGCCAAATAAACTAAGTATAATAATGTCCTTGAGTAGATGGTTCTCACCTATATGAATCGGTTAGTTGAACCGATAGTGAGATGATATAGGGAACACTACTCTTAATCATTCCTAGTCGAGTATTAACATTCAGGGACAATGTTAATGCAATAAGACTAGCATGTAGGTCAACTCGATAACTTGATCTCACAAGTCATGGATATAGAGATATCAAGTTGACACATGGGTATACATTAGAGAATGTATACTGAATGACCCGCCATGAGAAAGTATCATGGTTCGTTATATGAGTGTCATATACTTTCTCATGTGGCTATTAGTATGACTACTAGTCCTTAGACCTGAAGTCACCATAGATCCCTACATAAGGAGTTATGTACTTTAGTTTCGTCAAACGTCACCCGTAACTGGGTGGACTATAAAGGCGATTACTGGGTATGTAACAAATTATGCGGAGGGATATGAGTGATGTAGATGGGATCTATCCCTCCTATATGACGGGAGTGACATCGGTATTCTTGATAGAGTGAGACCACGAAGTGCATGGCCATGCCCAAATGAGTCAATATGGGATATTGAGCTCATTTAATTTAGCGAGTCTACTTCGAGTTCAAGATTTAGATTGGTCAGAGGATGACACGGTCTATGTCTCACATTGATCAATCTAGATGTCTAGGATAGAAGGACACTTGTCATATATTGTGAGGAGTCACAATTAGTAGTCACAAGGTGATGTCGGATCTCGATATTCTTGTAACTTGGGTAGTAATGATGTGTTGCTAGATACCGCTCATTACTTATGCTCCTAAATGGGTTTAGGGCATTGCCAACGTTACAAGAACCTATAGGGTCACACACTTAGGACAATTAGATGGAGATTAGGTTCATATGATGAACTAAGAGGATTAGATTCATTTGATGAATCAAATTGGATTAAAATTAATCCTAATTGGGCTAACTTGAGTTCGAGTCAAGTTGATTCATGTGTTCAATGAGTTTAATTTAGATTTTGACTCATTGAATAATTTAATTAAATGAATTAGATTCATTATATTAAGTTGGCTTGAATTAAATGGTTGGATTCGATCAACCATGGAAGAGATTTGGTCAAGTTTGACTTGACTTGAGAGGAAGATTAAAAGTCAAGTTACACTTGACTTTATGCCACCTCATTGGTGAGTTGGCATTGAAGTGGACCAATGATGTTACTCCACATCATCATGGGTGCCACCTCATGGAAGTTACAAAGTCATTTTCTTAATAACTTCACATTAATTGCATTTAATGGGGAGTTACACTACGGGAAGTGGCCGGCCACTTTTGGTTTTGAATGGGAATTCATTTTTTCATTCAAGTGTGTATCTTCTTCCTTCTTCCTCTCAAGCTCTCCCTCTCCTCCTCAACTTGGCCGAACCATACATAGGTGCTAGCACACCTTTTGTGTGGTTTTCTCCACCTACGTGTTCGTGTGGATACTTCTAGAGGGGTATCTATCTTAATACTCTCGAGATCCGGCGTTTTGGACGAGCGGGAATTTCGCGAGGGCACGCTTCAAAGGTAAAAGCTCTCAACACATAGATCTAGGAGTAGATCTAAAGTTTTGAAACTCGTACTCGTAATTTACGTTCGGTTTTTCCTTGCACGGATCTACGGCTTTGGGTGATTCGGGGTTTCCGCGAAGCGAAAAGCGATTTTCGCGGCCCGAAAAACCCAACAGTGGTATCAGAGCCACGTGCAAGGCTTGTACGAGTTTAATTTTTGGTTTTATGAAAACTAAACCTTCTGTGATTTTCTGTAAAATTTAGTTTTTTTATATTTTTATGGGTAATTTTTCCGTAGAAGCGAAGCACAAGTATCTCGGCACTTGTAGGGTTCGGCTACCGGGAAGTTTTTCCTTAAACGGCTTCGTTTTGCCCCAAATCCGTTTGGGACAGCGGGCTTGGGTGCCATTAGATCGCAAAGGAGCAACTCACGATGGTTAGATCGTGGCTAGGGGTACTGCCCCTAACCCCGCAAGGGGATTTGCTCCGCGATTCCACCCGAAATCGCTAAAAACGAACCTGTCGGGATGATTTTTCAGAAACGGCAATGTCTCGACCTAAATCGTTTTGGGACAGCGAGTTTAGGCGCTGTTGGATTGCAATGAAACCCTCGCGATGGTTAGATCGCGGGTAGGGGCGGTGCCCCTGGCCCCGCAAGGAGATCCGTTCCGGTCCGCCGGGAAATTTTACTCGTAAAAATTGTAAAAATTAATTTTAAAATTATAGAAAATTATGAAAATATATAATTATATATTAATTTTGTGATAGTCATGACCCAAAAACCCAATATGATTGGATTGTGTTGTAATTCATAATACGGCCTGCGTGCCGTTATGTGTTTGCGCGTGTTGTATGTTTTTATTTTTCCGCGATCTGCACGTCGTGCCTTTCTCATATATTCTGGTTGTAAATTAGATTTAGACTCGAATGTAACTCGAGTTTCAAATTGTAATGTACAAATTGGAGCGGTGGAGGGTCCATACGAGACGGAGTTCCGAGGCGGGCACGAGCAACACAAGGTGGTCAAAGGGAGGAGCTTGGAGAAGCTGTTGACCCTAGGTTGATCATTCGATCTTTTCATTGGCTTGAGAAGATCGTAGTAGGGTCATGACCAAATCACAAATAGATTAATTAGTTAATTGCTTATGTATATGATGCATGTTTAATAAGTAATTAATTAATTAGTGCCTTACGATTAGATTAGATCTAAGTCGTGCACATGATGCACACTTGCGATTAGATTAGATCTAAGTCGTGCACAAGATGCATCCTTTTCGATTAGATTAGATCTCGATCGAACCAACTCTAAATGCCTAACCGTGCCGTGATACCTATCACTACCTCGATCACATGTATTGTTGAATCTGCCAAAGCAGAGCAATACATATTATCTTGGTAGGGTACGGAGGGACAATCTTGGTCCCGCCTATCAACGCATGGGTGAATACAAACTTAGTTAGATTGAGTATTCCTAGTTGCTCGGTTAGATTGAGTCAACTATAGGCATTCTTCCAACGGTTGGAAAAGATAGGTCAAAATCACATCTATATTAACTCTCGGGCGTATTAGCCAAAGCTAACTCGAGTTTTAATATAAATGCGGATATTGATTTTATAAACAAGAGTTGCATAGAGATGTAATTGGTAATCGTTACCTACCGATCATACTAAGCCTTGGGCGTATTAGCCAAAGCTAACTCAAGGGTTAGTATGATGTGGATCTTGTCCCACAAGAATTATAGAATTCAGTGGAAGCATCATTTAATTAAAGGTCTAATTAAATGATTTTAAAAGAATATGATATTTATTTCTACAAATTTTCTGTTGTAGATAATCATGATGTCGAATACAAACTCTTTCTCCCTGCGTTCTGTCCTTAAGAAGGACAAGCTCAACGGAGCAAATTTCCTGGACTGGTACAGGAACCTGAGAATAGTTCTCACTCAGGAACGTACGTCCTGGAGCAGCCCATTCCGAGGCTCCTCCTGCCATCGCCACGCGAGCTGACCGGATGCTTACAAGAAGCATCAAGATGACGCATTAGATGTGTCCTGTCTAATGCTCGCAACCATGAACTCGAGCTTGAAGTAACATGAGTTGATGTGTGCTTACGATATGGTTGAACATCTTCGCCAACTATATCAAGGACAAGCTGGCACTGGAAGAGGAACTTCACAGGATACCGGAAGATCTTAACAAGAAGAGAAATAAGATTTGTACTTCAGTATAATGTTATAGAAGTCAACCTCTCTATTTCTTCGTCGAGGTATTAGATACCGGATGTGCTTCGCACATTTGTACTAATGTACAAGCACCGAGAAATAGCAGAGCAATGGGCGAGATAGTCCTACGAGTAGGCAATGGAGCATGTCTTCATTCTTTGAGGGACTTATTTTCTATCTCGCCCTCCGGCTTATACTAGAGTTAGACGATTGTTGTTATGTGCTGCATTGACTAAGAACATTATATCGGTTTCTTGTTTGGACAGAAGGGTTTTCGCTTATAATAAAGAACAAATGTTGTCTATTTAAACGATATGTTCTATTGTAGTGCACCTCTGATGAACGGACTCTATATTCTAAACCTTGAGAGCTCTATCTATAACGTTAGTACCAAGAGGTTCAAATCGAACGATATGAACCACACCTATCTCTGGCACTATCGCTTAGGTCATATAAATGACAAGCGCTTATCCCAGCTCCATAAGGATGGTTTGCTGGACTCATTTGATTTTGAATCATATGAGATATGCGAGTCATGCCTACGAGGCAAGATGACCAAGACTCCCTTTAGTGGGCACAGCGAGAGAGCGACTGATTTGTTAGGACTCATACATATGTCCATGTCGCTGCTAGAGGCGGTTATAGATACTTCATCACATTTACTGATGACTTCAGTAGATATGGTTATGTGTACTTGATGACACATAAGTCCGAATCCTTTGAAAAGTTCAAAGAATTCAAGAATGAAGTACAGAACCAGCTTGGCAAGAGTATTAAAATACTTCGATCAGATCGAGGTGGTGAATACTTAAGCCATGAGTTTTATGACTATTTAGCTGAGTGTGGGATTCTATCCCAACTCACTCCTCCTGGAACACCACAGTGGAATGGTGTATCCGAAAGGAGGAATCGTACCCTATTAGATATGGTACGATCTATGATGAGTCACACAGATCTTCCGACATATCTATAGGGATATGCTCTAGACACGGCAGCTTTCATTCTCAACCGAGTTCCATCCAAGGCCGTGATAAAGACACCATATAGGATATGGACTGGGAGAGATGCCCAGGTGTCTTTCATGAGGATTTGGGGTTGTGAGGCTTACGTTAGACGTCAAGTCTAAGACAAATTAGGACCCAAATCCGACAAGTGCTACTTTATTGGATATCCCAAGGAAACTAAGGGATATTACTTCTACATTCCCAGTCAGCACATGATAGTTGTGGCAAAAGACTGGGGTCTTTCTAGAAAGGGACCTTGTTTCTAGAAAAACTAGTGGGAGCGCGTTCGATCTTGAAGAAGTTCAAGATACGAACAATAGCACTGATGCCTCGATGGAAATTGAACTGGAACCACAAAGTGTTGTGGATGATGTTGTTCCACAAAGTGTTGTGGATGATGTTGTTCCACAAAGAGTTGAGGAACAACAACCAGTTCAAGTAGACATACCTCTTCGCAGGTCTGATAGGGTACGTCATCAGCCTGAGAGATACTCATTTCTCTTGTCTGACCATGATGACGTTGTGCTCATAGAAGATGAGCCTACCACCTATCAGGAAGCTGTGATGAGACCAGATTCTGAGAAATGGCTAGAGGCCATGTGATCCGAAATGGAATCCATGTACACTAACCAAGTATGGACTTTGGTTGATCCACCTTAAGGGGTAAAACCCATTGGGTGCAAGTGGGTCTTTAAGAAAAAGGCTGACATGGATGGACTTATCTATAAGGGTCGCTTGGTAGCTAAAGGTTTCAAGCAGATTCATGGTATTGACTATGATGAAACCTTTTCTCCAGTAACGATGTTTAAGTCCATTCGGATCATGCTTGCTATTGCAGCCTACCATGACTATGAGATATGGCAGATGGATGTCAAAACCGCGTTTCTGAATGCCACTCGAGGATGTGTACATGACACAACCCGAGGGTTTTACAGCATACTAGTAGAGTATGCAAGCTGCATAGGTCCATTTATGGACTAAATCAAGCTTCTCGGAGCTGGAATCTTCGATTCGATGATGCAATCAAACAGTTTGGTTTCATCAAGAACGAAGATGAACCTTGTGTCTACAAGAAGGTTGTAGGGAATATAGTTGTCTTCCTCATATTGTATGTGGAGGACATACTACTCATTGGGAAGGACATCCCTATGCTTCAGTCTGTCAAGACCTGGCTAGGGAGTTGCTTCTCAATGAAGGACTTAGGTGAGGCATCCCGCATTCTAGGGATACAGATCTATAGAGATAGATCTAAGAGATTGCTTAGCCTAAGTCAGAGTACATACATTGACAATGTACTCCTACGGTTTGCCATGCAGACCTCCAAGAAGGGATTTCTGCCGATGTCACATGGCGTGAGTCTTTCGAAGACTCAAGGTCCCTCTTCTAGAGAGGAGAGAGACCGCATGGATCAGATCCCTTATGCTTCAACCATAGGATCGATCATGTACGTCATGCTATGTACTCGACCTGATGTCTCGTATACTTTGAGCATGACGAGCAGATACAAGTCAGATCCAGGTGAAAGTCACTGGATAGCGGTCAAAAATAGTCTTAAGTACTTAAGAAGGACTAAAGAATACTTCTTGATATATGGAGGCAGTGATGAGCTAGTTGTAAAGGGTTACAGTGATGCTAGCTTCCAGACCGACCAGGATGACTATAGATCGCAGTCGGGGTTCGTATTATGCATTAATGGTGGTGTTGTCAGCTGGAAGAGTTCGAAGTAGGATACAGTAGTTGATTCTACAACAGAAGCCGAGTACATTGCTGCATCAGAGGCAGCAAAGGAGGCTGTTTGGATCCGCAAGTTCATCATTGAACTTGGGGTGGTTCCTAGTATTGCTAACCCCATTGAGCTCTATTGTGACAACAATGGAGCTATAGTACAGGCGAAGGAACATCGCTTACACCAGCGGACCAAGCACATACTACGGCGCTTCCATATCATTCGAGAGATTATCGATAGAGGAGATGTGAAGATTTGCAGAGTACATACAGAGGCTAACATCGCAGATCCCTTGACCAAGGCTTTGGCACAGAGAAAGCATGATGGTCACACTAGGTTATTAGGCCTTAGAGCCTATACTGATTGGCACTAGTGCTAGTGGGAGATTGTTAGTTAGAGCTCTAGAGTCAATCATTTGATGATTATATGGACTCATTGTATCATATTCTTGTATATTAATAAAGAAATTTGGATTTTGGTTATTATACTTACTTGTATTGGTGCCAAATAAACTAAGTATAATAATGTCCTTGAGTAGATGGTTCTCACCTATATGAATCGGTTAGTTGAACCGATAGTGAGATGATATAGGGAACACTACTCTTAATCATTCCTAGTCGAGTATTAACATTCAGGGACAATGTTAATGCAATAAGACTAGCATGTAGGTCAACTCGATGACTTGATCTCACAAGTCATGGATATAGAGATATCAAGTTGACACATGGGTATACATTAGAGAATGTATACTGAATGACCCGCCATGAGAAAGTATCATGGATCATTATATGAGTGTCATATACTTTCTCATGTGACTAATAGTGTGACTACTAGTCCTTAGACCTGAAGTCACCATAGATCCCTACATAAGGAGTTATGTACTTTAGTTTCGTCAAACGTCACCCGTAACTGGGTGGACTATAAAGGCGATTACTGGGTACATAACAAATTATGCGGAGGGATGTGAGTGATGTAGATGGGATCTATCCCTCCTATATGACGGGAGTGACATCGGTATTCTTGATAGAGTGAGACCACGAAGTGCATGGCCATGCCCAAATGAGTCAATATGGGATATTGAGCTCATTTGATTTAGTGAGTCTACTTCGAGTTCAAGATTTAGATTGGTCAGAGGATGACACGGTCTATGCCTCGCATTGATCAATCTAGATGTCTAGGATTGAAGGACACTTGTCATATATTGTGAGGAGTTACAATTAGTAGTCACAAGGTGATGTCGGATCTCGATATTCTTGTAACTTGGGTAGTAATGATGTGTTGCTAGATACCGCTCATTACTTATGCTCCTAAATGGGTTTAGGGCATTGCCAACATTACAAGTGTTGGGGTTGCAAGGTTGCAAACATAGTCCCATATTGGAAACACATAGGAAAGATCATGGGTTTATAAGAGAAAAGATATCTCCATTGGCATGAGGCCTTTTGGGGAGAGCCCAAGAGCAAAACCATGAGGGCTTAGGCCCAAAGTGGACAATATCATGCAATTGTGGAGATATCTAAATTCTTTTCGATCCTACAAGTGGTATCAGAGCCCGGACTGCCAGAAGGTTTAACCACCGACTGTGCACAAGAGCTATGGTCTGATTGAACCATGTGAGTACAATATTGACCTCGAACAAAGAAAGTGGGGGCTCCTATGTTCGGATCAAGAGGACCAGACACCAGGAAGGAAGTCCTAGTTGCGGCTAGGCAAGGAAAGTCCTAGTAGGTCGGGTGGACCGAGGGGCAGGAAGTCCTAGTTGCGGCTAGGCAAGGAAGTCCTAGTAGGTCGGGTAGACCGAGGGGCAGGAAGACTTGGTGGGTCGAGGATCGGACGTGGGAAGCCTATGGTCCTTTGTTTGAGGGGGGGATTGTTGGGGTTGCAAGGTTGCAAACATAGTCCCATATTGGAAACACATGGGAAAGATCATGGGTTTATAAGAGAAAAGATATCTCCATTGGCATGAGGCCTTTTGGGGAGAGCCCAAGAGCAAAACCATGAGGGCTTAGGCCCAAAGTGGACAATATCATGTAATTGTGGAGATATCTAAATTCTTTTCGATCCTACAACAAGAACCTATAGGGTCACACACTTAGGACAATTAGATGGAGATTAGGTTCATATGATGAACCAAGAGGATTAGATTCATTTGATGAATCAAATTGGATTAAAAGTAATCCTGATTGGGCTAACTTGAGTTCGACTCAAGTTGATTCATGCGTTCAATGAGTCTAATTTAGATTTTGACTCATTGAATCAATTTAATTAAATGAATTAGATTCATTATATTAAGTTGGCTTGAATCAAATGGTTGGATTCGATCAACCATGGAAGAGATTTGGTCAAGTTTGACTTGACTTGAGAGGAATATTAAAAGTCAAGTTAGACTTGACTTTATGCCACATCATTGGTGAGTTGGCATTGAAGTGGACCAATGATGTTACTCCACATCATCATGGGTGTCACCTCATGGAAGTTACAAAGTCATTTTCTTAATAACTTCACATTAATTGCATTTAATGGGGAGTTACACATGAAGATTGTGGCCGGCCACTTTTTGAATGGGGTGAATTCATTTTCATTCATTCATTCAAGTGTGTGCATCATTCTTCCTTCTTCCTCTCGAAGCTCTTCCTCTCCCTCTCCTCAATGCTTGGCCGAACCATACATAGGTGCTAGCACACCTTTGTGTGGATACTTCTAGAGGGGTATCTATCTTGATACTCTCGAGATCCGGCGTTTTGGACGAGCGGGAATTTCACGAGGGCACGCTTCAAAGGTAAAAGCTCTCAACACATAGATCTAGGAGTAGATCTAAAGTTTTGAAACTCGTACTCGTAATTTACGTTCGGTTTTTCCTTGCACGGATCTACGGCTTTGGGTGGTTCGGGGTTTTCGCGACGCGAAAAGTTGTTTTCGCGGTCCGAAAAACCTAACAACCCATTGATAAGTTAAAGAAATAAATACTAAGTATACGTGCTTATTATTATATAGGGATTAAGAGAATGCACATCCATAATAATAGAGGTTCTGTTCTTTTATGTAGTCAGTACAAATCAAATAACCTCAAATGGTCCTGCTCAATACACACATAGTGTACTAGTGTAATTTTATAATCAAGACAGACTAATACCAAATTACACTACAACCGTTTCAATGGTTTTCTCCAATCCATCTTGGTTGTTAGCTACTATTTATAATTTATAAGGAACCGATAACATGTGTTGTAATGTATACTAAAAGCTTAGTTTTTTGTATAAATATTTATTTAGAAATAAGAATCATATTGGTCAAATATCTACATCTATAAGCTAAGTATAGTTGTTCAATTAATGTATATTGTAGATAACATGGTGTGTCACACATAGAAGATCATGTTATCAGTTCTTTATTAATTATAAATAATTGTTCACGACTAAGATGGATAGGAACAAACCATTAGAATAGTCATAGTGTAATTTGATATTAGTTTATCTTGACTATAAAATTACACTAGTACACTCAGAGTGTATTGAGCTGGACCATTTATGTAACACCCATAGGGTACTTAGCAAGATTTTTGGATATTTTTATCATGAATAAAAATAAGTCTTAGGTAAACATTAGCAATATATATATATATATATATATATATATATATATATATATATATATATATATATATATACAAGACTTAGGACTTGAACCTTGGATCTCTCACTAAATACATGAATAAGTTAACCAATAGACCAAGGGTAATTATTGTTAGAAAGGAAAGGGAAATCATGGTTAAAGATAAGGAAGTGAAGGCTCTCTTCACTTAGAAGGAGAAGTTGGAGTTGCCTCCTTCCTCTCAAGGAAAAGATGATCCTTGCTTCTTCTTTTCATTAAGGAGTGAGTAAAAGAAAGGAGAAGGAAAAGTGCATTTTCCCTTCCTCCTCTCATGTAGAATAAAAAGGTAAATTAAAGAAGAGATTTCATTTTTCTCCTCTTCCTTCTCCCTCCCTCTCTTCACCGTGACCAAGCCTCTACCCCACTTCCATTGCCGAAACCCAAACAAAGGAGGGCTTCTCTTTAGGAAGGTTCCACAATCAAGATTACATCCCTAAGGAAATCAAACACAAGGAGGTAAGCATCCCCTCACCTGTGGTACAAGTCGTTTATGAAATTTCCGTAAGGTTAGAAGGCTTAAAAATAAAAATAAAAGAAAAGAAACCCATGCTCATGGATCTCATTATGTTATGATATGAACTTAGTTAAAGATTTATGTTGGATGTTGTTTAAAGCTTTATCTTCTTCTTTATATGTTTCGGCCATGAATATTCTAGGGCTTTAAGAAGCTTAAAAATCTAATCTAACATGCTTATAGACCCCCTTATGATATGATAAGAACTTGGCTAGGTATTCATGTTTGTATGTTGCTTGGAATTTATTTTCCTTTCATTGAAGTTTTGACCATGATGGATCTAGGGTTTCAAGAAGCTCAAAATCCAATTTAACTTGCTTATAGATTCCTTTATGATATGTTATGAACTTAACTAAGTATTCATGTTTGTATGTTGCTTGGGAATTTTAGTTCCTTTATTGTAAAGGTTCAGCCATGATGGATTTAGGGTTTCAAGAAGCTTAAAAATCTAATTTAACTTGCTTATAGATTCCTTTATGATATGATATGAACTTGACTAAGTATTCATGTTTGTATGTTGCTTGGAAATTTTATTTCCTTTATTGTAAAGGTTCGGCCATGATGGATTTAGGGTTTCAAGAAGCTTAGAACCTAATCTAACATGCTTATAGACTTCCTTATGATATGATAAGAACTTGACTAGGTATTCATGTTTGTATGTTGCTTGGAATTTAATTTCCTTTCCTTGAAGTTTCGGCCATGATAGGGTATAGGGTTTCAAGAAGCTTAAAACCTAACCTAACATGCTTATAGACTCCCTTATGATATGATAAGAACTTGGCTAAGGTATTCATGTTGGTATGTGCTTGGAATTTATTTTCCTTTCCTTGAAGTTTCGGCCATGATAGATTTTAGGGTTTCAAGAAGCTTAAAACCTAATGTAACATGCTCATAGACTTTCTTATGATATGATATGAACTTGGCCAGGTATTCATGTTTGTATGTTGCTTAGAAATTTATTTCCTTTTTCTTGAAGTTTTCGGCCATGATAGATTTTAGGGTTTCAAGAAGCTTAAAACCTATCTAACATGCTTATAGACTTCCTTATGATATGATATGGAGTTAGTTTGGTATTCTTATGCTTGTATAGAACTTAGTTTCATGTTCTTAAAGGTTCGGCCACAACTAAGTTAAAAGGCCTAGGAAGCTTAGAATCTAAACTTCTTATGCTCATGATATTTTATAGTTTATGATCTGAAAATTTATCTAAGGTTCACAAGATTATATGATGTTGTAATCTAAAACCAAGCATGGTGACTCTCGGCCACTTATGGAATTAGGGTTAGAGACCCAATTATGATTGTGGCTAGGTGTCTCACATACTAGGATATGAATTAGGAGATGCTAGAAAATGTTTTCCATGTATGATTATGTTTTCCTATGATGCATTATATGCTCATTTAAGTATGCTTATGAACTATGCATGATGATGACTCTTATGATGTGTTTTATGTTTAAGTAAGTATGCTTTATGATAAGACAAGTAACATGCCATTTATGTATGCTTATGAACCATGCATGAAATGATTCTTATGATGGTTATGTACCCAAGTATGTATGATTTCAAATATGTTGCATGCTCATTTATGTAAGCTTATGAACTAGGCATGAAAATGATGTTATGATGGCTATGTGCCCAAGTATGCATGCCTTATGATATGATAAGAAAATGGCTAAGAGTTGCTTCCCTTAAGTTGGGATTAAGAGCACTCTTCATGTTAAGACAAGAGCATGACATTTATGTTGATATGATATGACAGTTATGATGATATGATATGCACGACATGCATTTTACTTTGTATGGCTTGTACCAAGGGTGGGCTCCATAAGCGCCCCTAGGCCGATGGACTATGAATGGGTCTAGTAAAAAGGGATGGGCTCCTTAGTACGCCCCTAGGCCGACGGACTATGAACGGGTCTAGATCCCTAGTAGGTTTGGGGCTAGCTACCCTGTCCTAGGGATTGCGCGCATTTATGTATGTATGTGGTACAAGCCGGGCCCTCATGATGATGATATTATGTTTAATTATCAAAAGATATGTTTAAAGACATCTTGCACTTGACATGGCATATGTTTTAAAAAGACATTCTGCATGATGCACCCATTCATGATATGATATGTTTCTTTTATGAATTATATGACATGATGTTATGTCATACTCTTATGACTTATAGGATATGATGTTATGAGATGTTTTGTTTATGATTCATATGTCCTGATGATATGTTATGCTTTTATGATTCACATTACATGATGCCTTTATTTATGATATGTTATAGTATGATGTTTCTTAATGATATGATATGATAGGAGGCTATGTTCACATGATATAATGTTAGATGATTATGTCTCCATTGTTATATGCTTATATGACTTTGTTATGGAATACGGATTTTGTAAGTAGGAAAGGATCTTACTGAGCCGGTGTGCTCATAGCTTACTTTCCTTGTACCACAGATAAAGGCAAGGAATGAATGACCTAAGGGAGCTGCAGGAGAGGCAAGGAGATGTGTGTGGCAGTGGCTCGGCTAAGACAAATATGTTGGGTTTTTCGGGCCGCGAAAACCGCTTTTCGCGTCGCGGAAACCCCGAATCACCCAAAGCCGTAGATCCGTGCAAGGAAAAACCGAATGAAATACAAGTACGAGTTTCAAAAAAAACTTTAGATCTACTCCTAGATCTATGTGTTGAGAGCTTTCACCTTTGAAGCGTGCCCTCGCAAAATTCCCGTTCGTCCAAGGTACGTGTCGGATCTCCAAAGTATCAAGGTAGATACTTCTCTAGTGATATCCACACGAACAAGGAGTGCTCTCTAGCACTCAAGGATGGGGAAGAGAGCCCCAAGTGTGCTAGCACTTTCTAGAGCTCTCGGATAGAATTTGAAAAAGGGATAAAAGAGAGAAAAACAAAAAGACTCTCACATACTCAACTAGTAGTATCCTCTTCTTGTGTCCTTCACACTCTCTTATCCTTTCTTGGATGAAACTCAACACCTTCTCACCTTCCAAAACCCCACGGCAATAGCAAGAGGGAGAGGAGGAAGAAGAATGAAGTGAATGCACCATAATACCACACAACCAAAACCTCCACATTAATGTGTGGCCGGCCACATCTTGTAACCTCCCCATTAATGTGGCCGACCACATTAAAGCCTAGGGGAGGGTGTAACCCCCATGAGGTGGCATGTCTCATGAGGTGGAGGTGATGTGGCAAGGATGAGTCATCCTTATGATGTGGCAATACATCAAGTCAAACTTGATGTTTCAACTTCTACTTGGTCAAGTCAAACTTGACCAATTGTCTTCCTTGTTGAGTTAAATCCAACCTTTGATTCAAGTCAATTTTAATTTAATGAATCTCAATTCATTAATATAAATTGACTCAATGAATCAAATCTAAATTAGACTCATTCAACAATTGAATCTAATTGAGTCTAACTCAATAAGTCTAATTTGAATCCAATCTTTGGTGCATCAGATGAACCCAATACAATTGGTTCATCATATGAACCTAATCTCCATCCACATGTTCTTTGTGTGTGACCCAATAGGTTCTTGTAACATTGGCAATGCCCCTAAACTCATTTAGAAGCATAAGTAATGAGCGGTATCTAGCAATACATCATTACTACCCAAGTTACAAGAATGTTGAGATCCAACATCACCTTGTGACTACTAATTGTGACTCCTCACAATATGTGACATTGTCCTTCTATCCTAGACATCTAGATTGATCAATGTGAGGCATAGACCGTGTCATCCTCTAATCAATCTAAATCTTGAACTCTAAGTAGACTCACTCGATCAAATGAGCTCAACATCTCATGTTGACTCATTTGGGCATGGCCATGCACTTAGTGGTCTCACTCTATCAAGAATATTGATGTCGCTCCCGTCATATGGGAGGGATAGATCCCATCTACATCACTCACATCCCTCTACATAATTTGTTACATACCCGGTAATCGCCTTTATAGTCCACCCAGTTACGAGTGACGTTTGACGAAACTAAAGTACATAACTCCTTAAGTAGGGATCCATGGTGACTTCAGGTCCAAGGACTAATAGTCATACTAATAGCCACATGAGAAAGTATATGACACTCATATAACGATCCATGATACTTTCTCATGGTGGGTCATTCAGTATACATTCTCCAATGCATACCCATGTGTCAACTTGATATCTCCATATCCATGACTTGTGATATCAAGTCATCGAGTTGACCTACATGCTAGTCTTATTGCATTAACATTGTCCCTGAATGTTAATACTCGACTAGGAATGATTTAGAGTAGTGTTCCCTATATCATCTCACTATCGGTTCAACTAACCGATTGATATAGGTGAGAACCATCTACTCAAGGACATTATTATACTTAGTTTATTTGGCACCAATACAAGTAAGTATAATAACCAAAATCCAAATGCCTTTATTTATATAGAATATGATACAATAAGTCCAATATACAATCATCAAATGATTGGCTCTAGGGCTCTAGCTAACAAAATAAAGACCTGCTTATGTTATTTTTGTTATGACTGACATGAACCAAGGGTATTATGTTACATTCCAGTATAACTTCATGATATTTCCGCTGCTTTATGTTACTAGAAAGAAATTTTAAATATGCATGTGTATCCTGGAATAGTTAAGTAAGTAAGTAGCTCCGTCCCTTTAGTAGCAGGGAGGGCGGGCGTTATAATTTAAGGTAAGTTTTTTTTATACTGACTGAATAAAACAACAAGACCTTTGTTATTATGGAAGTGTATGCTCTTAATCATGATATAATAACAAGCACATATACTTAATATTCATTTTTTTGATTTATCAAATGGTGCGATTTAGTTCAATAAATTAATAGGTCCGATAAATTGGGAAATGGTATTATTTATATGGTGTGTTGTTGATTATAGAATGAAACTGTGTCCTAGTAATCTAGATTGATAATGCCCCCAAGAGGAGCTCATAAGGATTGTCATGTTAAACCCTGTAGGTGGACTTAGTCCGATACGATAATAAGGTTGAGTGGTACTACTCTTGGACTAAGATATTAATTAAAGTGATTTGTCAGTAACTCACTTAATTAGTGGGCATTCGACATCTTAAATACAGGGAGATTAACACACTCATGATAAGAAGGAGCCCAAAATGTAATTTGGGATTAGTGCGATAGTTCAATAATAATTCTTTAGCGGTATGAATTATTATTGATGAAATTAAGTTGGGTGTTCGGGGCGAACATGGGAAGCTTAATTTCATCGGGAGACCAAAATCAATTCCTCCTCTCGGTCCCTATCGTAGCCTCTTATTTATAAAGTATTATACCCACCTTCTTACCCACCTTAAGGTGGTCAGCCAATCCTAGCTTGGAGCCCAAGCTAGGGCCGACCAAACCAAGGTGAGTTGGTTTCATTAGGTGGTCGGCCCTAGCTTGAACCCAAGCTTGGTGTGGCCGGCCACAATAAATTAAAAGGTTTTTATTTTTAAAATCTTTCTTATGTGGAAGCCATGATTTTAAAAGAATGTTTAAAATTTAAATCTTTCCTTTTATAGCTTTCTACAAAAGATTAAGAGAGTGGTTTGATATCTTTCCTTATTTGTAGTTAAAAGGAAGATTTTAATTTTTGATAAAACTTTCCTTTTATGAAACCATACTCATGATTTTAAAAGAGAGTTTTAAAATTAAATCTTTCCTTTTATAGTTTCTACAAAAGATTAAGAAAAGATTTGATATCTTTCCTTATTTGTAGATTGAAAGGAAGATTTTAATTTTAGAGAAAACTTTCCTTTTTGTAAATCATCCACATGTTTTAATAGAGAGATTTTAATTTATAAAAGTTTCCTTTTATGACCAATAATGAAGGGAATTTTTTTAAAGAGAAATTTTTATTTAAAATTTCTGGAAATAAATTAGAAAGTTTTAATTTTGTGTTTAAAACTTTCCTTTATTGGAGGGATTAAGGTGGCCGGCCATATATAGTTTGAAAGGAAATTTTATTAAACTTTCCTTTCATTGGCAAAGAGAATAAGGAAGTTTTTAATAAAACTTTCTTTATTTTCCAAGACCAAGGAATATAAAAGAGAGGGTAGAGGTGCCTCACCTCATAACAACAAGATATCTTCTTTGGTTCCTCTCGTCCTTGGTTGGTGGTCGGCCCCTCTCTTCCTCTCCATCTCCTATTCTTCTTCCTTGGCCAACGGCATCTTCATCTCAAGGGTTTTGGTTGATGGCCGGATTTTGTTAGAAGAAGAAGGAGAGATAGGAGGCTTTGTTTCTAGCATCCCTTGAAGCTTGGTGGTGGTGGCTGAACCTCATCTTCTCTTGGAGTTCTTGTGGCGGCCGAAACTTGCTTGGAGAAGAAGGAAGCTTAGGTGGTTCTCGTCTCGGTAGATCGTCGCCCACACGACGTCCGAGATAAGAAGAGGAATACGATAGAAGATCAAGAGGTTGTTGCTTACAAAGAAAGGTATAACTAGTAATTCTATTCCGCATCATACTAGTTTTCTTTGCATAGATTTTGAAATACCAAACACAAGAGGCATATAATTTTAGGTTTCGAATTTATGATTCGAGTTTGTGTTCTTTTATTTTTTTCGATCTTGTGATTCGATTGTTATTTTTGGTTAAACCTAGGGTTACTATAAGGAGATTAAATATTAAATTTCTTTGAAAGGCTTTATTGAGACAGTGGTGGATGTTCCCATACCCAAGAAGGCCAAGTGCCTCGCCATGTTTGACTTGGGAGCCGATCTCTGAAATAAATATTTAATCGAATTTGTAACATGGGTGGGTTTGGATCAATAATGTTAAGTATCGTTTGCGATCTAAGTCTAAACCTCTAAGAACAGATAAGTTAAATTTGGAATCAATAATGTTAAGTTCCGTTTGTGATTTCAAGTTTAATTTCTAAAGAACACAATAGGTTGTTAGGAAATGTTCAGGACTTGTACAAAATTTTTGTATAGGGGAACCGGTACGATATTCCGAGTAGCAACCAACAATTGGTATCAAAGCTAGGGTTTGCCTCTATGTATTTGGTTTTCAGTTTAATTATGCACATGTCATACATATTTTAGGCAGGATAATAGTAGGATATGCTAACTCTGTGGTTGCAGGCTTCAACCATTATGGCTTATTGTTATTGTATATGATTGGACCCTTGGACATGTCAAGGGCATTTTATTGTCTGTGCATGATTGTATTTAACTAATACAGCAGGAGCTGTATTAGCCCTAGGATATTACATTTATGTTCAATCTAGACTTGATGTACATTCCCTTGTGGAATATAGGATCGATGTATGTAAAATTGGTTTTTTTTTTTGTCGCGGATCGTATCCTTGCGAGGAGTGGTACTATTGGAGGACCAGAGGCGCAGTGGAAAAGGAAGCTCGATGTACCCGACAGTATGAACCCTTGGGCTGGTAGCACGCGAAGGACAGTAATGGAAAAGGCCATAATAGTTAGAAAATTAATTTCCATATTTATTGCTTTTATTTACTGTGATGTATGTGATGTGTGCTTGCTAGGCTAAAATTCTTCATCTTAAATAACTAAGTGAGAGAGAAATTTTTTAAATAAATTCCATGGTCTCCATTACTGGTTTGTAAGTGATGTAAACAAACTTGTGCGTTGGCTCTGAGTGCCTTCCTCCATATCCGATGAGTTTGTTTGCGGATCACTAGATCAAACTTCCATTTTGGATGATTATAGGAAATTGATTAGGAGCGTGTGATCTTCCCCATCGGAAGGGACACAATCTTATTTAATGGACTAAGTATCAAGTAATGGTATACACTTAGGCACATTTAATAGTATCCTCCCCATCGGAGTCACTGCTATTATTTGTGTGACCGAAGAAAAACCAACTATTAATTTGTCAGAAAGATAGGTTAACAAGATAATAAAATTAAAACCCCCTCTTACAAATGTATGATTTTGTATACGTCCACACTATCGTGATATACAAAATTCATGGTTTTTGAGGTAATTTTATTTGTCAGGTTGACAAGATAATAAAATTAATGGGTAAACCCCCTCTTACAAATGTTTGGATTTCTATACGTCCACACTATCGTGACATACAAAATTTACGGTGTTTGAGGTAATTTTATTTGTTAGGTTGACAAGATAATAAAATTAATGGGTAAAACCCCTCTTACAAATGTTTGGATTTGTATACATCCACACTATCGTGGCATACAAAATTCATGGTATTTGAGGTAATTTTATTTATCTTAAAGAGGGGTTGACAAGATAATTAATGGGTAAAACTCTCCTCTTACAAATGTTTGAATTTGTATACGTCCACACTATCGTGGCATACAATATTCACGGTGCTTGAGGTGTCAGTGAATTTAAATGATATTATTTGAGGAATCAATATTATTTTAAATTCTAAAGTCTTGACCAAATGTTTTGTGATTTTTAGGATTTCAAATGTTTGTCAATCCCCTAGTTGTTATACTATAGAATAAACTTAGTAGTCTCAATTATAATGATTGGAAACAAAACTTAGACACTAAGGTGGACTGTCCTCTCAGAACTAGAACAATAAAGGTGTATTTTATTCATTAGTTGTTGAAACATGTTTAGTGGTGTTATCTACCAGAACCTGGTGTGTAGATACAGGAGTCACTGATCATGTCTGCAATTTATTGCAGGGGTTCCAGGAAACTCGACAACTATATGAAGGGGAAATCACCATCTACATAGGCACTGCTGCAAAAGGTAGCAGTTATTGCAGTGGGAGATGTTTATCCTCCGATAGGAATAAAACATGGATTTTGAGAAATTGTCTTTACGTACCAAGTTTAGAAAGAACTAGATTTCAGTTTCTAAACTATTCAAAGAACTTGATATTTTGTCTCTTTTGATAACAAAGTTGTTATCAAGAAAAAAGGAAAGTTATCTATTCTGGTACGTTGGTTGGCAATTTATATAAATCCAATGAATTCCATGATGCAACAAATGGAAATTAATAACACATCTTCTGACTTTAATAGGAAGAAAGCAACCTTCGGAAATGAACCAATGATATCTTTGGCATCTAAGGCTAGGTCAAATTAACTTGAGTAACATTCAAAGGATAATAGCCGATGAACTTTTGGGTTCATTGGTGGTGGAAAACTTTCCAACCTGCGAGTCTTGTTTGGAAGGAAAAATGACCGAGAGGTCTTTTAAGTCTAAGGGGTATAGAGCCAAAGACGTATTGGAATTGATTCATTCTGATTTGTGAGGACCTATGACTATCCAGGCAAGAGGTTGTCTCGAATATTTCGTCTCTTTTATAGACGACTATTCGAGATACGGGTACATTTACTTGATGCGCCGCAAGTCTAAGTGCTTTGATAAGTTCAAGGCTGATGTGGAGAAACGTCAAGGTAAAAGTATCAAGACACTACGGTGAGATCGTAGTAGCGAGTACCTCTTAGGAGAGTTTAGGAGTCAGTTATCAGAAGTCGGGATTCAATCCCAACTGACTGCACCTGGTACACCCCAACAGAATGGTGTAGTAGAATAAAGGAATAGGACTCTTATGGGAATAGTTGGATCAATGAGGAGTTTTTCAGAATTACCAAATTCGTTTTGAGAATATACTCTGGAAATGGAAGTGAACAAAGTACCTTCTAAGTCAGAACCCTCTACTCCCATAGAATTGAAGAATGGGCGTAAGCCTAGTCTGAAGCATATTCAAATTTGGGGTAGTCCAACACGTGCTGAAGGGAGACACTGATAAGTTGGACCGGAGTTCACTTGTTTGTGGGTTATCCTAGAGAAACGAAAGAAAGGTTTATAGTCCTAAAAATCAGAAGGTCATTGTTAGCGCCAATAACCGATTTTTAGAAGAGAACTATGTAATGAACAACAAGCCCATAAGTAAATTTGTTCTTAAGGAAATAATAAAGGACACGTCTAATCTAGTACCAACTGTACAAGATGAAATATCACAAGAAACTGCAACACGTATCACAAATGATACACAATTGCAGAAAGTGTCTCGTCGTAGTGGGAGGGTTGTTAGGCAACCTTAAAGATTCATGTTTTGGGAGAGTCTTTGGACTTGATCCCTAGTGAACATGAACTTGATCCCCGGACATATGATGAAGCGCTCCAAGATAAAGATGCAGCATCTTGGAAAAGACTAATGAATATTGAAATAGAATCTATGTATTCTAATAGAGTCTGAGAGCTTATAGAACCACCAAATGGTGTAAAAGTTATTGGGTGAAAATAAGTCTACAATAGAAAAAAAGGGACAGATGGGAAGGTGAAAACTTTCAAAGCAAGGCTTGTTGAAAAAAAGAAACCTTTTACCGGTAGTCATACTTAAGTCTATCCGGATTCTTTTATCTATTGTTGCTTATATGAATTATGAGATTTGGCAAATGGATGTCAAGACAGCTTTCCTTAACGGAAGTCTTGAAGAGAGCATCCATATAAAGCAACCAGAGGGGTTCATTGCAAAGGGCAAAGAGCATCTAGTATGTAAGCTCAATCGGTCTATTTATGGACTGAAGCAAAGATTCAAGGTCTTGGAACATCCAATTTAATGAAGTAATCCAGACGTATGGATTTATTCAGTATCCGGATGAGTCTTGTGTATACAAGAAGTGTGATGGAAACGTGGTGGTATTTCTTGTATTATACGTAGATGACATTTTTGGTAGATGGAAACAATATCAAAGTGTCGTCAGAAGTAAGGGTTTGGTTGTCCAAGCAATTCGATATGAAGTATTTGGGAGAATGCGCATATATTCTCGCCATCAAAGTAATAAGGGATCACAGGAAAAGAATGTTGTGCTTATCCCGAGCTTCATATACAATCCCATTTTAGCAGGCAAGACTTCAAGAAAGGTTTTCTATCTTTTAGACATGGAGTAGCTTTATCTAAAGAGATGTCTCCAAAGATATCAAAGGAGATAGAGGACGTGAAGGTAGTTCCTTATGCTTCGGCTGTAGGAAGCCTAATGTATGCTATGTTATGAATGAGACCGGATATCTATTTTGTTGTGGGCATGGTTAGCAGATATCAAAGTAACCCAGGACCAGGACATTGGACTGCCGTAAAGCATATAAGGACTAGAGATTATATGCTGTTGGATTGAGATCACGCTAGAGGGGGTGAATAGCGCTCATGGCTTTCACGTGTTTTGTAATCGGAAAAACGTTCGAATAAATGTAGCGGAAATAAAAAGAAAAACAACACACGAACACAAGCTATTTACTTGGTTCGAAGCCTAGGGCGACTCCTACTCCAAGGCCCACGATCGTTGATCGCTTTCTGTGGGCAACAACTATATCGCGCAAAGTATTACAAACTAAATACAATTATGAACTGAAATAAACTTTATACAAAGTATTTTGTGGGCAACAACAACAAAATTGAAACTGAAGCTCCGAGTCGTCGGGATGTCGCTACAACACTTCGGAAGCAATTCTTGAGCAGAACACAAGAGAAGGAAAGCTTTGAATTTGTTATCTGACTGCTGCCTTGAGAGCTCCTTTTATGCACTGCTAGAGGCGCCTCAAAGCCCTTCGGAGGCACCTCAAAGCAGCCGAGTCAGTCGCGTGGATCAACGCTGAAATCTTCTCCTCTGATCCACTTGAAGGCGCCTCTAAGCTGGTCCAAGGCGCCTCCAAGCTGCAGTCCAAGGCGCCTCCAGCTCAGTCCAAGGTGCCTCCAGCTCTGCCGCGCAGACTTCAGCTCCATGGAAGCGCCTCGGACACTATTCATCCGAGGCTGGCCTTGCTCATTTGTCCCTGCAAAGCATGTTAGTTCACAAACCACACATATACCCTGCAAGACAAAATTAGCACACATAAAATATAGTAAAAGTAGTATTTGACAGTCGTCGGACTGTCCAAGTCTGACTTTGGATCTCTGACCGGAAACCCTAGGCGACCCGGCACCTACTGTTCCCTCTACGGGGAACGCATCCTCACCTACTCCCCGCAGGAGAGATTACCTGATGTCAGTCTGGTCCTCCAGACCGACTGGACTTTCTGCCTAGGGTTACCACCCCCTAGGACCTTGGGTTACCGCCCCCTAGAGTTTTTCTCCACCTAGGGTTACCACCCCCTAGGACCTAAGGTTACCCCCCTTAGGATTTTCCTCCACCTAGGGTTACCACCCCCTAGGACCTAAGGTTGTCGTCCCTTAGGATTTTTCTCCACCGAGGGTTACCACCCCCTGGGACCTAAGGTTACCACCCCTTAGGATTTTCACCTGTCTAACCGCAGTTAAGACTTTCTTGAAACCTCATTTAAGCACGTTAGATAACAAGGAATTCTAACTTTGAATCCCTTTGTCATTATCAAAACTTGGGTTCAATCGTTGGATGCTTCCCGCACCAACAATCTCCCCCTTTTTGATTATGGCAACTGAAATTCAAAGTTAAGTAAAAAGACAATAAAGAAAAGACAGTGATAGCACAAGTATGAAAAGACAAGTATGAAATAAGCATAAGCATAAATTCAGCATACAAAGTTCCCCTAAATAGAAGCTTACAAAAGCTCCCCCTTAATAAAAGTTCCCTTGAATTTTAAAATTTTCAAGGATTTCTGTCTTTAAATTTTCTTAAATTTCTTTAACTTTCTTTGAATTTTATACTCTCTCCCATTGTCATATATCAAAATATCCGAGAGAGTAAAAAAAAAATTGAGTGTAGGCCTTAGTTTGTTTTGAGAAACCTTAACTTTTCAAAAATAATTATTATTTTATCTTTCAAAAAGATAGAAAAATAGAGGGTTAAACATACTTTGATAAGCACTTAGCTTAGAGGTATTTTCTTGTAAGACTTTTAGCTAGGTGAAATCAAAAAATATTATCATAAATTTTGAAAACAAAATTCTTCCTTTAGTTTGAGAGATATTTTAGCTAAGATAGAGTTATTTTGTCTTTAAAAAGTAACTTAGTAAATTTTTGTGATATCACAGCACTTTAAATTCTTAGTTTTTAAAGAGGGAGTTTAATAAACTTAGTAAAAACAAAATTTGATCAAGACTTAGTTTAGCTAAGATTTTTACTTTTAAAATACTTTTATCAAAGACTTAGCTAAACTTATGAAGATAATAGTTTTGTTAAGTATTTAACCTTAAAAAGACTTAGTTTTTTCAAAAAGAGTTGTTTTGATAAAATTTTGAAAATGCTTTGGAAAATACTTAGCGTTTTCAGCAAAACTTAGCATTTGAAAACAGTTGCTTTGAGAGACACTTAGCTAAATTCCTTTTTTTTTCTTTTTAAAAAAACCTTTAAAAGTACTTAGCTAAATGTTTTTGAAAAAATATTTAGCTAAATTTGAAAATACTTAGTTAAATTTGAAATACTTAGCTATATATTCAGCTTAAAAATGATTTCCTTGAGAAAACATCTTGCCAAATAGCTAAGTTTATAGAATAATCTAACTAAGTTTAGTTAAAGAAGACTTGATTAAGTACTTGGCTTAAAGAGGTTTACATAAAGGCTTAGCTTTGAAAACATTCTAGAAGAGTTGTAATTTAATAGTCAGGTCATAAATAATTTTAATTTTAAAGCTAAGTTAAAAATAACCTGAATTTTCGAAGACAGGTCAAAAATAGTTTTTAATTTTGAAGTCAAGTCAAATTTTTATTTTAAAGAAAAAATAATTTTAAATCCAACTCAAAATCACTCCCGCTTAATTAATGCCTTAATAAATTCTTTGGGTCCAGGAGTCCAAGCATGAGAGGTTAAAAAGATATTTATTTTCCTAACTTTCCATCTCACTCATTCTAGATTAACAAGTATGTTCAGCTTATGAGTAAGCATGAAATCGAGTTGTCTTTGCATTTGATATAAAACATAAGTTTTGAATATAAAATAATTTTGAAAATGATTTTCAAACATTTTGAAAATGATTTTCAAATGATTTTTAAAATATTTTTAAAATATTTTCAAATATTTTTAAAATGATTTTTCAAATAATTTTAAAATGATTTTTCCAATAATTTTTCAAATGATTTTCAAATATTTCTAAAATGATTTTTTCAAATATTTTTAAAATGATTTTTCAAATTATTTTTAAATTAATTTTCAAATATTTTTAAAATGATTTTAAAATGTTTTTAAAATAATTTTAAAAAGATTTTTCAAATTATTTTTAAAATGATTATCAAATATTTTTAAAATGATTTTCAAATGATTTTAAAATGATTTTTCAAATAATTTTTAAAATGATTTTCAAATATTTTCAAGATGATTTTCAAATTATTTTAAAAATGATTTTCAAATTATTTTAAAAATGATTTTAAAATGATTTTTAAAATGATTTTAAAATGATTTTTAAAATAATTTTTAAAATGATTTTTCAAATAATTTTTAAAATGATTTTTCAAATAATTTTTAAATGATTTTTCAAATAATATTTAAAGGATTTTTCAATAATTTTTAAAGGATTTTTCAATAATTTTTTAAATAATTTTTAAAGGTTTTTTCAATAATTTTCAAATAATTTTTAAACGTTTTTTCCTTAATTTTTCAAATCATTTTTAAAGGATTTTTCAATAATTTTTCAATGATTTTCAAAGGGATTTTTAAAATAATTTTAAAAGAATTTTTAAAATAATTTTTAAATAATTTTCAAAGGGATTTTGAAATAGTTTTTTAAAAAAAAAAATTAAATAAGTCTTTTAATAAGTTTTTAAAGACTTTTTAACTAAGTTTTTAAAAGAATGAAAAAGTTTTCAAAGGAATTTTTAAATAAATTTTTAAAGAATTTTTAATTATTAATTTAATTTAATTTGATTTTGAATTATTAATTTAATTTAATTTAATTTAATTTTGAATTATTAATTTAATTTTGATTTTGATCATTAGTCATCTCACCCGATCTAAATTTTAAATTAGAGAATCTTATAATTTTCTGAGATGAATTGGGTTCAGTTATAGAATTTGGTTTAACTTTGTGTTAGATTTTGGTTTAGTTTTGGGCTCAACAAATAGGCATTCTCTGAATAAACTTCTGGGCTATGGTGAGTCACTTGGACATCATTAAAGTAATCATTCCTTCGAAGTTTTCCCAATAGTCCTATCCACTGAAGTTAATATAAAACCTTGGTCTAACTGGTTATGATTCATAAAGGGTAGCTTCGGTTAGTTCCATTTAGCCAAATGCACCAGGTCGAAGCCATATCTTCCTAGACATGCATATACTAAACTTCCATAACGTACTATCATCCAAAATTTCACCAGTACCATAGGTTAAGTTAAACTTGTTCCCTTTCTAATTAGTTCTAATTACCCTGCCGGGTAGCTTGGTTTCGGTTACCCTGCCGGGTAAGTTAGTTTTGGAGGTGCCAGCTATTCTGGAGCCTCCCCTACATTATTGATAATTTTATTTAAATTTTTAAATTAGATTTGAGTTATATTTAAATTAAGTTTAGTAAATAAAAGGTACTTGATTATAACTTGGTTTGTTGTTAGTTAGAGTCCTAGAGTCAATCATTTGATGATTGTTGTATGGACTCATTGTATCATATTTCTTATGTATATAAAGGCATTTGTTTATGGTTATTATGCTTACTTGTATTGGTGCCAAATAACTAAGTATAATAGCGTCCTTGAGTAGAAGGTTCTTACCTATATCAATCGATTGGTTGAATCAATAGTGAGATGATATAGGGAACACTACACTTAATCATTCATAGTCAAGTATTAACATTCAGGATCAATGTTAATGCGAAGAGACTAGCATGTAGGTCAACTCGATGACTTGATCTTACAAGTCATGGATATGGAGATATCAAGTTGACACATGAGTATGCATTAGAGAATGTATACTGAATGACCTGCCATGAGAAAGTATAATGAATCGTTATATGAGTGTCATATACTTTCTCATGTGGCTATTAGTATGACTATTAGTCCTTGGACTTGAAGTCACCATGGTTCCCTACGTAAGGAGTTATATGCTTTGGCTTCGCCAAACGTCACTCGTAACTAGGTGGACTATAAAGGCGATTACTGGGTATGTAACAAATTATGCGAAGGGATGTGAGTGATGTAGATGGAATCTATCCCTCCTATATGATGGGAGTGAAATCATTATTCTTGATAGAGTGAGACCACTAAGTGCATAGTCATGCCTAAATGAGTCAATATGAGATGTTGAGCATACTTGATTGAGTAAGTCTACTTGGAATTCAAGATTTAGATTGATTAGAGGATGACACGGTCTATGCCTCATATTGATCAATCTAGATGTCAAGGATAGAAGGTCACTTGTCACATATTGTAAAGAGTCACAATTAGTAGCCACAAGGTGATGTTGGATCTCAACATTCTTGTAACTTGGGTAGTAATGATGTGTTGCTAGATACCGCTCATTACTTATGCATCTAAATGAGTTTAGGAGCATTGTCAACGTTACAAGAACCTATAGGGTCACACACAAAGGGCAATTAGATGGAGATTAGGTTCATTTGATGAACCAAGAGGATTAGGTTCATGTGATGAACCAAATTGGATTAAGAGTAATCCAAAGTAAACTAATTGAGTTGGACTCAATTTGGTTCATGTGTTAAATGAGTCTAATTTGGACTTAGACTCATTGAGCCAATTTAATTCAATGAATAGAGATTCATTAAATTAAAATTGACTTGAACCAATGGTTAAATTTGATCAACCATGGGAGAGAAGTGGTCAAGTTTGACTTGACTTGAGAGGAATATGAAAGGTCAAGTTTGACTTGACCATTTGCCACATCATTTGTGAGTTGGCATTGAGTGGGCTAATGATGATGTGCCACATCATCAAGATTAGCACATGTGTGTGCCACCTCATGAGGGAGACCAAGAGTTGTGACCCTTGGTATCACATGGAGGTTTAAAACCCTTTTGATGTGGTCGGCCACATTGTTGGAGCATTTGGTGCTTTGGTAACCTCCTTCTTCTTCCTCTCTACCTTTCTTCTCTCCCTCTCCTCCACCATTGCTGATCCTCTAAGGTTGCTAGCACATCTTTAGATGTTCTCTCCATCGATTTGTTTATGTGGATACACATAGAGGGTTGTACACTTGACAACCTTGAGATCTGGCGAACCTTGGACGAGCGGGATTTGCGAAGGGCATCGCATCAAGGGTAAACTCTTTTCTTTGTAGATCTAGTGTAGATCTAGGTTAGAGAAACTCGTACACGAAGTTTTTATGAAATTTTATAACTTCGCGCGGATCCGGTGGCTTGGGATTCAGGGTTTCCGCAACGCAAAAGGCGATTTTTGCGGCCCGAAAAATCCAACAGTGGTATCAGAGCCACGTGTGAAGCGTGTATGAGTTTCGTTTGTATTTTTTATGAAAAATTACAGATCTGTAACTTTCTGTATGTTTGTGATTTTTATGTATTTTATGGGTATTTGTCTCGTAAAAACGAAGCAACAAGTGTTTGGACACTTGTAGGCTTCGACGAACGAGAAAAACCTTCTGAAACGGTAAGGTCTTGCCCAAACAAATTTATTTTTGTTTGGGACAGCGACTTAAGGTGTTGTAGGATCGTTGAGGAACACTCGCGATGGTTATATCGCAAGTAGGGGTGCTGCCCCTAACCCCACAAGGGGCTTTGTTCCGCGATTGCGCCCGAAAATCGCTAATCGAGACCGCCGGGAAGTTGCAACTCATAAAATCGTAAAAATATTAGAAAAATTACAGAAATTTATGGAAAACACATAATTTAGAATTATGTATCATTTTGTGATGGTCATGGCCCAAAGAACCCAATTTGATTGGAAATATGTGTTGTAATTCATAATATGGTCTGCGCGTCATTTTGTGTGTTTGTGCGTGTTGTACTTGATTCGCAACCTGCGCGTCGTGCCCTTCTATTTATATTCCTGTTGTAAAATAGTTTTATACTCGAATGTAACTCGAGTTTCACCTTTTTGTAATGTACAAAATGAGGCGGTGGAAGGTCCACTCGAGGAGGAGTTACGAGGAGGGTGCGAGCAACACATGGCGGTCAAAGGGAGGAGCTTGGAGAAGCTATTGACCCTAGATTGACCAACCGATCTTCTCATTGGCTTGAGAAGATCGTAGTAGGGCCATGACTAATCACAAAATTTAATTAATTGCTTGTGTGTGTGTATGTGATGCATGCTAGATTAGTAATTAATTAGTGCCTTATCGATTTGATTCGATCTAAATCGCGTACTTGATACACATCGTCGATTAGATTAGATCTCAATCGCGTCAACTCGAAATGCCTACCATGCGGTGATACCCATCACTACCTCGATCACATGTTGTTGTTGAATCTGCCAAAATAGAGCAACGCATATTATCTTGGTAGGGTGTGGAGGGACAATCTTGGTCCCGCCTATCAACGCATGGGTGAGTACAACTCAATTAGATTGAGTAACTAGTTAACTCAATTAGATCGAGTTTAACTATAGGTATTTTCGAATGGTTGGTAGATAGGTCAAAATCACATTTATATTAACTCTTGGGCGATTTAGCCAAAGCTAACTCAAGTTTTAATATACATGCGGATCTTGATCCTATAAACAAGAGTTGCATAGAGATGTAATTGGTAATTAGTTACCTACCGATCATACTAAGTCTTGGGCGATTTAGCCAAAGCTAACTCAAGGCGTAGTATGATGTGGATCTTGTCCCGCACGAATTATAGCTAGTTAAAATCAAGTAAGTGTGGTTTGACCACGACCATGACTTGATTCTACAAAAGTTCTGTAATTCAGTGGGAGCATCATTTAATTAAAAGCCTAATTAGATGATTAATTGGAATATAATATTTATATTTTCTGTATTTCTCTGTTGTAGATAACCATGTCGTCAAACACGAAATCCTTCTCCCTGCGTTCTGTCCTCGATAAGGACAAGCTCAATAGAGCTAACTTCCTGGACTGGTACAGAAATCTGAGAATAGTTCTCACTCAGAAAAGAAAACTGTACGTCCTGGAGCAACCCATTCCTGAGGCACCTCCTGCCACTGCCACGCATGCTGATCACGATGCTTACAAGAAGCATCAAGATGACGCATTAGATATGTCATGTCTTATGCTCGCGACCATGAACTCTGAGCTTCAGAAGCAACACGAGTTGATGGGCGCTTATGTTATGGTTGAACATCTTCGTCAACTATATCAAGGACAAGCGAGGCACGAGAGATTCGAGATCTCTAAGACACTGTTTCAGTGCAAGATGCAAGATGGGACTCCCGTAGGCCCATATGTACTAAAAATAATTGGGTAGAAAACCTACAGAGGTTGGGATTCCCACTTGGCCAAGAGCTAGCCACTGACCTGATCTTACAATCCTTGCCAGATAGCTATAGTCAATTCATTCTAAATTATAACATGAACGAAATTGACAAGCCACTGCCCGATCTACTTAGCATGTTAAGAACTACTGAACTCAACCTTAAGAAGGTTAAGCCCAATTCCATTCTGATGGTACAAAAGCATAAGGGCAAGGGCAAGCCCAAAGGTAAGGGAAAGTCCCAAGCCAAGGACAAAGGCAAGGCACTGAAACCCAAAGAAGAGGTTGCCAAGGATGCAACATGCTTCCACTGCAGTCAGACCAGGCACTGGAAGAGGAACTGCAAAGTGTACCTGGAAGATCTTAAGAAGAAGAGAAGTAAGACTTCCACTTCAGGTATATATGTTATAGAAGTCAATCTATCTATTTCTTCATCATGGGTATTAGATATCGGATGTGCTTCTCACATTTGTACTAATGTACAGGCGCTGAGAAATAGTAGGGCATTGACGAAGGGCGAGGTGGACCTACGAGTAGGCAATGGAGCACGGGTTGCTGCTGTTGCTGTAGGAACTTATTCTCTATCTCTGTCATCTGGGCTTGTACTAGAATTGGATGATTGTTGTTATGTGCCTGCTTTGACTAAGAACATTATATCAGTTTCTTGTTTAGACAAGAAAGGATTTTCATTTATAATAAAGAACAAATGTTGTTCAGTTTATTTAAATAATATGTTCTATTGTAGTGCACCTCTGATGAACGGACTCTATATTCTAGACCTTGAGAACTCTATCTATAACATAAGTACCAAGAGGTTCAAGTTAAATGACATGAACCAAACCTATATCTAGCACTGTCGCTTAGGTCATATAAATGACAAACGCTTATCCCAGCTCCATAAAGATGGTTTGCTAGACTCATTTGATTTTGAATCTTATGAGACATGCGAGTCATGCCTACTGGGCAAGATGACCAATACTCCCTTTAGTGGACACAGCGAGAGAGCGACTGACTTATTAGGACTTATACATAGTGATGTATGTGGACCTTTCAATGTCGCTGCTAAGGGTGGTTATAGGTACTTCATTACATTTACTGATGATTTCAGTAGATATGGTTATGTGTATATGATGACACATAAGTCAGAATCCTTTGAAAAGTTCAAGGAATTCAAGAATGAAGCACAAAACCAGCTTGGCAAGAGTATTAAGATACTTCGATCAGATCGAGGTGGTGAATACCTTAGCCATGAGTTTCGTGACTATCTAGCTGAGTGTGGGATTCTATCTCAACTCACTCCTCCTAGAACACCATAGTGGAATGGTGTATCCGAAAGGAGGAATCGCACCTTATTAGATATGGTACGGTCTATGATGAGTCACACAGATCTTCCCATGTATCTTTGGGGCTATGCTCTAGACACAGCAACCCTCATTCTCAACCGAGTTCCATCTAAGGCTGTAATAAAGACACCATATAGGATATGGACTGGGAGAGATGCCCAAGTGTCTTTTATGAGGATTTGGGGTTGTGAGGCTTACGTTCGACGTCAAGTCTCGGACAAATTGGGACCCAAATCTGATAAGTGCTATTTTATTGGATATCCCAAGGACACGAAGGGATATTACTTCTACATTCCCACTCAACACAAGATAGTTGTGGCTAAGACTGGGGTATTTCTAGAAAGAGATTTTGTTTCTAGAAGAACTAGTGGGAGTACGTTCGATCTTGAATAAGTTCAAGATGTGGACCATAGCACTGAAGCCTCGATGAAAGTTGAACTGGAACCACAAAGTGTTGTGGATGATGTTGTTCCACAAGAAGTTGAGGAAACACAGTCAGTTCAAGTAGACCTATCTCTTCGCAATCTGATAGGGTATGTCGTCAGCCTGAGAGATACTCATTTCTCTTTTCTGACCATGATGACGTTGTGCTCATTAAGGATGAGCCTACCTCCTATCAGGAAGCTGTGATGAGCCCAGATTCTGAGAAATGGCTAGAGGTCATGAGATCCGAAATGGAATCCATGTACACCAACCAAGTATGGACTTTGGTTGATCCACCTGAAGGGGTAAAAATCCATTGGGTGTAAGTGGGTCTTTAAGAGAAAGACTGACATGGATGAACTTATATATAAGGGTCGTCTGGTAGCTAAAGGTTTCAAACAAATTCATGGTATTGACTATGATGAAACTTTTTCTCCAGTAGCGATGTTTAAGTCCATTCGGATCATGTTTGCTATTGCAGCGTACCACGATTATGTGATATGGCAGATGGATGTCAAAACCGCGTTTCTGAATGGAAACCTGCTCGAGGATGTGTACATGACACAACCTGAGGGTCTTTTAGATCCACAGCATACTGGCAGAGTATGCAAGCTGCATAGGTCCATTTATGGACTAAAGCAAGCTTCTCAGAGCTAGAATCTTTGATTCGATGATGCGATCAAACAGTTTGGTTTCATCAAGAATGAAGATGAACCTTGTGTCTACAAGAAGGTTGTAGGGAACACAGTTGTCTTCCTTATATTGTATGTGGATGACATACTACTCATTGGGAAAGACATCCCTTTGCTGCAGTCTGTCAAGACTTGGCTAGGGACTTGTTTTTCAATGGAGGACTTAGGTGAAGCATCCCCGCATTATAGGCATACAGATCTATAGAGATAGATCTACGAGATTGCTTGCCCTAAGTCAGAGTACATACATTGATAAGGTATTACTTCAGTTTGCCATGCAGAACTCTAAGAAGGGATTTCTGCCAATGTCACATGGTGTGAGTCTTTCGAAGACTCAAAGTCCCTCTTCTAGAGAGGAGAGAGACCGCATGGATCAGATCCCTTATGCTTCAGCCATAGGATCTATCATGTACGTCATGTTATGTACTCGTCCTGATGTCTCGTATGCTTTGAGCATGACAAGCAGATACCAGTCAGATCCAGGTGAAAGTCACTGGATAGCGGTCAAGAATATTCTTAAGTACATGAGAAGGACTAAAGAATATTTCTTGATATATGGAGGCGATGACGAGCTAGCTGTAAAGGGTTATAGCGATGCTAGCTTCCAAACTGACCAGGATGATTATCGATCGCAGTCTGAGTTCGTGTTTTGCATAAATGGTGGTGCTGTGAGCTGGAAGAGTTCGAAGCAGTACACTGATGTGAGCCAAGAAGAGGCATTGAAGGGAATTGGGGGACCCATGACAAGGTCCAAGACTAAGAGAATGAAGCAAGCTTTGGAAGGCTTAATAATGGGGCTCAAGGAAAAGGAGGATCAATGCACAATGGAGGCAACAACTAAGTGGATCACATTCCTTCAATTTGAAAGTGAAATTGGACCACATGAGGACCATTTTCGTGTGCATGCATGGGGGGGTTTTTCTAAAGTGACTTTTGATGTCCTTTGTAGGTTTTTAATGCATTTTTGAAAGTTCCTAAGCTAGTATAACAAATACCATGCATGCATGGTTGCATTAAGCTAGTATTAGGGATTAGTGGTTGCATTAGTGGATAATAAAACTCATGCATGCAAGCATGATATTTATTGCATAATTAGTGCATAGGGGATCTTAAGGGATGTTAAATAGGAGAACTCTTGTATGACAAATCATGTAAGTTTGAAAGAAAATTTGAGTTCCTCTTTTGTGAGAGCTTCCTTCTTGTTCTTAGGCAAAGAACTAATTTCGATTTTATCAAGGCAACTTGTGGCGATCAAAACTCCATGACTTATCACTCACCTTCTCATCTTGCTTGAGTGTGGCGTCAATACCCTTCCCCAAGCTGAATTTCAAGGCGATCCATTTACAAGGTTTCTTTATCATTTGGTATCAGAGCCTTGGCTCCTTGATTTTCAGGTTTGTGTCTTGTTTTCATCTTTGTTCTTGTCCATCTTTGTTGATATCTTCGTCCCTATCTATCATAAATTTCTATTCGCTATTTGGGTCCTCAACTTAAAAAAAAAAAAAGGAAAATTCGAAAAAAAAAAAAAAAAAAAAAAAGAGGAGGATTTGTGAATTGAAAGGACTCAATATTCTTTCTTTGTGAAATCTGAATTCAAAGATATATTCCTTTCATTGCTCTTGATCGTTGCTGAATTTCTCGTTTTATCCGTTTATTTCTCTTGTTCTACTCATATTTCTCTTGTTGATTTCTTGTTCACTTGATTGTCTACTTGCTATCTTGAGAAAGACATTGATAAAGTTCTTTCCTTAAGAGCTTATAAAGGAAGCTGAGTGGAAAAATCTGAGTGCAACCACGTGAGTAGAGTGGTGAGGTACGTTTAACATTTCTTTTGTAATTTTCCTTGTCATCTTCTTTTGTTGCAAACATGAGTGGGGAAAAATCACCTAATTCCCCTAGGCGAGATCTTAATAGGCTTCAAATGGAGGCACTTACTCAACAATTTGAGAGAATACTTCAAAGACAACTTGAAGAAATACACGAAAGGATGGACCGACTTGAAGAAGAAAAAGTTTTGAACCGTGGGGACAATTCTAATCATGAAGAATTTCGTCAAAGTGAACCATTTTATGATTCACCAAGAGAAAGAAGGAGGCATGAAGGGGGAAGAAGACGTGAAAGTGGAGGTAGAGACCATAGACGAGAAGATGATCTAGAAGGTGTGAAAGTCCAGATACCTTCCTTCCAAGGGAGGAATGATCCTGAAACATATCTTGCATGGGAGATGAAAATAGAACAAATTTTCTCATGCCACAATTACAATGATGCAAATAAGTTCACCGATTATGCCTTAATTTGGTGGGATCAATTGCAAAAGGAGAGAAGCAGGTATGGAGAGCATCCTATCAACACTTGGGACGAAATGAAGACTTTGATGAGAAGGAGATTTGTGCCTTCCCACTACCATAGGGAATTGCACAACAAATTACAAAGACTCACCCAAGGGAGTAGGAGTGTGGATGATTACTACAAGGAGATGGAGGAGGCTTTGATTAGGGCCAATATTGTGGAGAATAGGGAAGCTACCATGGCTCGGTTTCTCCATGGCCTAAACCGAGACATTGGAGACATTGTGGAGTTACAACATTATGTGGAGCTTGACGACTTAGTGAAGCAAGCAATGAAAATAGAGCAACAATTAAAGAGAAATGCCGTTACGAAGAAATCATCTTCTCCAAACTACTCTTCAAGTTGGAAGGACAAGCCAAAGAAGGAGGGTTCTTCTTCAAATTCTAAGGAGGCAGCAAGCACTAAGAAGCCTATTCCTACTACCTCTTCTTCCACTTCTAAGAGTAGGGATATCAAGTGTTTTAGGTGTTTGGGAAATGGTCATATTGTATCCGAATGCCCGAATAAGAAGACTATGGTGGTGAGAGATAATGGGAGTATCTCTAGTGAAGAAATTACTTCTCATTACTCTTCCTCAAGCGATGAGGAAAATGATGGAGCAGCCTATGCGCAAGATTGAGATCTCTTGGTGGTTAGGAGATTATTGGGAAGCCAAGCCAAGGAGCATGAGGAGGACCAAAGAGAAAATATTTTTCATACCCGTTGCCTTATTCAAGGTAAAACATGCTCTATGATCATTGATGGTGGAAGTTGTACCAATGTGGAAAGTACTAGGATGGTCACCAAACTCAACCTTAAGACTACACCACATGCAAGACCATATAAACTCCAATGGCTTAGTAATAGTGGTGAATTGGTAGTGAACTAGCAAGTGTTGATTAATTTCTCCATTGGCAAATATGAAGATCAAGTTCTATGTGATATTGTGCCTATGGAGGCAAGCCACATTCTTCTTGGAAGACCTTGGCAGTTTGATAGGCGAGCTCACCATGATGGATTCTCCAACAAGTTCTCTTTTGTCCACAATTCTCGCAAAGTCACACTTGTACCGTTATCACCAAGGGAAGTTTGTGAGGTTCAAATAAAAATGAGAGAGAAAAGAGAAAAAGAAGAGCGAGAGCTTAAGAAAAAGAAAGAGTGTGTGAAAAAGAAAATACTTGATTTTGAGGACAAAATTCAAAAGAAAAGAGAGAATGAGGAAAAGAAAGAGAGAAAAATAGAAAATTTGTTTACAAGAGGAAGTGAAGTGAAGAAAGCTTATTTGACAAGGCAGCCTATATTTCTTCTTTTGAGCAAGGAAACTTGCTTGGAATCTAACCCTAACTCCTTGCCTAGTGATGTTGTTGTTATTTTACAGGATTTTGAGGATGTGTTTCCCAAGGAAGTACCTCACAGTTTGCCACCAATGAGGGGGATTGAACACCAAATAGACCTTATTCCTGGCGCTTCTCTGCCCAATACGCCAGCTTATAGGAGCAATCCTCAAGAAACAAAGGAGATACAAAATCAAGTGGAGGAGTTATTGCAAAAAGGATGGGTTAGAGAAAGTTTAAGTCCTTGTGCTGTACCCGTAATTTTGGTGCCTAAAAAGGATGGAACATGGAGGATGTGCACTGACTATAGAGCCATCAACAACATCACAATTCAATTTTTCATTCAAGTGTGTATTTTCTTCCTTCTTCCTCTCAAGCTTTCCCTCTCCTCCTTCCTTGGTCGAACCACATAGGTGCTAGCACACCTTGGTGTTTGGTCATCTCCACCTAATTAGTTCGTGTGGATACTTCTAGAGGAGTGTCTATTTTGACACTCTCGAGATCCGGCACCGTTTGGACGAGCGGGAACGCGAAGGGCTTCGCTACAAGGGTAAATTTCTAAACATGTAGATCTAAGTGTAGATCTAGATAGTAAACTCGTACTCGTAAGTTTTTCGTAATTTTCTTCGCACGGATCCATGGAAAAACCCAACGGTGGTATCAGAGCCACGTGCGAAGCTTGTACGAGTTTAATTTGATTTTTATGAAAATTAAAGCTTCTGTACATTTCTGTAAATTTATGATTTTTATAGTTTTAAGAGTAATATTTCGTAAAAGGCACAAGTGTTTATACATAGGAGAATGAAGAAGTTTTTCCCAAAAAGCATCGTTTGACCCAAATTTTTGGGACAGCGGGATAAGGCGCTCTTGGATCGCTTAGGAGCAACTCGCGATGGTTAGATCGCGGGTAGGGGTACTGCCCCTAACCCCGCAAGGGGATTTGCTCCGCGATTGCGCCCGAAATCGCTAATCGGGACTGCCGGAAAAAATTTACTCATAAAATCTGTAAAATTATGAAAAATTACAAAAAAATTACAGAAATATATAATTTTGAATTATATATTAATTTTGTGATAGTCATGGCCCAAAGACCCAATTCGATTGGACAATTGTGTTGTAATTCATAATACGGCCTACGTGCCGTTATGTGATGTGCGTGCTTGTATTTTATTTTTATTTGCGCGTCGTGCCTTTCTTTTATTCTGGTTGTAAATTAGATTTAGACTCGAATGTAACTCGAGTTTCAAAATTGTAATGTACAAAAAAATTGGAGCTGTGAAAGGTCCACTCGAGACGGAGTTACGAGGAAGGCGCGAGCAACACAAGGTGGTCAAAAGGAAGGCGCTTGAGAAGTTGACCTTAGGTTGACCATCCGATCTTCTCATTGGCTTGAGAAGATCGTAGTAGGGTCATGACTAATCACAAAACTTAGTTAATTACTTGTGTATATGATGCATGTTTAATTAAGTAATTAATTAGTGCCTAGCGATTAAGATTAGATCTAAATCGTGCACAAGATGTACCCTTACGATTAGATTAGATCTACATCGTGTACAAGATGCACTCTATCGATTAGATTAGATCTATTTCGTGTATATGATACAACATCATTTAGATTAGATCTAAATCACGACAACTCAAAATGCCTACCATGTCGTGATACCTACTACTACCTCGATCGCATGATGTTGTTGAATCTGCCAAAGCAGAGCAACACATACTAACTTGGTAGGGTACGGAGGGACAATCTTGGTCCCGCCTATCAACGCATGGGCGAGTACAAACTCAATTAGATTGAGTATTCTTAGTTAACTCGGTTGGATCGAGTATAACTATAGGCATTCTTCCAACGGTTGGAAAGATAGGTCAAAATCACATATATATTAACTCTCGGGCGTATTAGCCAAAGCTAACTCGAGTTTTAATATAAATGCGGATTTTGATCCTATAAACAAGAGTTGCATAGAGATGTAATTGGTAATCGTTACCTACCAATCATACTAAGTCTTGGGCGTATTAGCCAAAGCTAACTCAAGGGTTAGTATGATGTGGATCTTGTCCCACATGAATTATAGAATTCAGTGGGAGCATCATTTAGTTAAAGGCCTAATTAAATGATTAAGAATATGATATTTATTTCGCTTTTCTGTTGTAGATAACCATGACGTCAAATACGAACACCTTCTCCCTGCGTTCCGTCCTTAAGAAGGACAAGCTCAACTGAGCAAATTTCCGGATGCACAGAATCGAGAATAGTTCTCACCGTGAACGAATCGACGCTCGGAGCACCATTCCGAGGCTCCTCCGCCACCGCGAGGCATCGAGATGCTTACAAGAAGCATCAAGATGACGCATTAGATGTGTCCTGCCTTATGCTCGCAACAATGAACTCGAGCTTCAGAAGTAACGCCTACGATATGGTTGAACATCTTTGTCACCTATATCAAGGACAAGCAAGGCAATGGAAGAGGAACTCAAAGAATACCGAAGATCTTAAGAAGAAGAGAAATAAGATTTCTACTTGTATACATGTTATAGAAGTCAACCTCTATTTTTTCATGGGTATTAGATACCGATGTGCTTCGACATTTGTACTAATGCATGCCGAGAAATAGCAGGGCATCGAAGGGTGAGATAGACTCACGAGTAGGCAATGGAGCACGTGTTGCTACTATAGGAACTTACCATCTATCTCTTCCCTCTGGGCTTGTACTAGAATTAGATGATTGTTGTTATGTGCCTGCATTAACTAAGAACATTATATCAGTTTCTTGTTTGGACAAGAAAGGTTTCTCGTTTACTATTAAGAACAAATGTTGTTCCGTCTATTTAAACGATATGTTCTATTGTAGTGCACCTCTGATAAACGAACTCTATATTCTAGACCTTGAGAGCCCTATCTATAACATAAATACCAAGAGGTTCAAGTCAAATGACATAAACCAAACCTACCTCTGGCACTGTCGCTTAGGTCATATAAATGACAAGCGCTTATCCCAGCTCCATAAGGATGGTATGCTGGACTCATTTGATTTTGAATCATATGAGGTATGCGAGTCATGCCTATGAGGCAAGATGACTAAGACTCCCTTTAGTGGGCACAGCGAGAGAGCAACTGATTCGTTAGGACTTATACATAGTGATGTATGTGGCCCTTTCAATGTTGCTGCTAGAGGCGGTTACAGGTACTTCATCACATTTACTGATGATTTCAGTAGATATGGTTATGTGTACTTGATGACACATAAGTCTGAATCCTTTGAAAAGTTCAAAGAATTCAAGAATGAATTAAGCGTGGCAAGAGTATTAAGATACTTGATCCGATCGAGGTGGAGAATACCTTAGCCTGAGTTCCGTGACTATCTAGCCGAGTGTGGGATTCTATCTCAACTCACTCCTCCCGGAACACCAGCGGAATGGTGTATCCGAAAGGAGGAATCGTACCTATTAGATATGGTACGATCGATGATGAGTCACACGATCTTCCACATACCTTTGGGCTATGCTCTAGACACTGCAACTTTTATACTCAATCGAGTTCCATCCAAGGTCGTGATAAAGACACCATATAGGATATGGACTAGGAGAGATGCCCAAGTGTCTTTCATGAGGATTTGGGGTTGTGAGGCTTACGTCGACGTCAAGTCTCGGACAAATTAGGACCCAACCGACAAGTGATATTTCATTGGATATCCCAAGGAAACTAAGGATATTATTTACATTTCGATCAAGGTAGTTGATGAAAGACCGGAGTCATTCTAGAAAGAGACTTTGTTTCAGAAGACTAGTGGAGCGTGTTCGATCTAAGAAGTTCAAGATCGAACAATAGCACTGATGCAATTGAATGGAACCACAAAATGTTGTGGATGATGTTCCACAAGGAGTCGAGGAACAACAACGCCTCAAGTAGACATTCCTCTTGGCAGTCGATAGCGTCGTCGACCCCAAGAGATACTCATTTCTCTTGTCCGACCGATGACGCTGTGCTCAGAGGATGAGTCTACCACCCATCGTGAAGTCGATGAGACCAGATTAGAATGGCTAGAGGCCATGAGATCCGAGATGGAATCCATGTACACCAACCAAGTTTGGACTTTGGTCCACCGAAGGGGTAAAACCTATAGGGTGCAAGTGGGTCTTTAAGAGAAAGACCGAATGGATGGACTTATTTATAATGGTCGCTTGGTAGCTAAAGCTTTCAAGCAGTATCGACTATGATGAGACATTTTCTCCAAGAGCGATGTTTAAGTCCATTCGGTTCATGCTTGCTATTGACCTACCATGACTATGAGATATGGCGATGGATGTCAAAATCGCGTTTCGAATGAAACCACCCGAGGATGTGTACATGACACAACCCGAGGGTTTTGTAGATCCACAAGATACTAGTAGAGTATGCAAGTCGCATAGGTCCATTTATGGACTAAAGCAAGCTTCTGAGATCTTGGATCAATGATGCAATCAAACAGTTTGGTTTCATCAAGAACGAAGATGAACCTTGTGTCTACAAGAAGGTTATAGGGGATATAGTTGTCTTCCTCATATTGTATGTGGATGACATACTACTCATTGGGAAGGACATCCCTATGCTTCAGTCTGTCAAGACCTGGCTAGGGAGTTGCTTCTCAATGAAGGACTTAGGTGAGGTATCCCGTATTCTAGGGATACAGATCTATAAAGTTAGATCTAAGAGATTGCTTGGCCTAAGTCAGAGTACATACATTGACAAGGTACTCCTTCGGTTTGCCATGCAGAACTCCAAAAAGGGATTTCTGCCGATGTCATATGGCGTGAGTCTTTTGAAGACTCAAGGTCCCTCTTCTAGAGAGGAGAGAGACCGCATGGATCAGATCCCTTATATCTCAGCCATAGGATCGATCATGTACGTCATGCTATGTACTCGACCTGATGTCTCGTATGCTTTGAGCATGACGAGCAGATACCAGTCAGATCCAGGTGAAAGTCACTGGATAGCGGTCAAGAATATTTTTAAGTACTTAAGAAGGACTAAAGAATATTTCTTGATATATGGAGACAATGATGAGCTAGCTGTAAAGGGTTAAAGTGATGCTAGCTTCCAGACCGATCAGGATGACTATAGATCGCTGTCGGGGTTCGTATTTTGCATTAATGGTGGTGCTGTGAGCCGGAAGAGTTCGAAGCAGGACACAGTGATGATTCTACGATAGAAGTATATTTCTGCATCAGAGGCAGCAAAGGAGGCAGTTTGGATTCGCAAGTTCATCACTGAACTTGGGGTGGTTCCTAGTATCGCTGACCCTATTGAGCTCTATTGTGATAACAATGGAGCTATAGCACAGGCGAAGGAACCTCGCTCACACCAGCGGACCAAACACATACTACGGCGCTTCCATCTCATTCGAGAGATTATCGAGAGAGGAGATGTGAAGATTTACAGAGTACCTACAGAGGCTAACATCGCAGATCACTTGACCAAGGCTTTGGCACAGAGGAAGCATGATGGTCACACTAGGTCATTTGGGCTTAGAGCCTACACTGATTGGCACTAGTGCTAGTGGGAGATTGTTAGCTAGAGCCCTAGAACCAATCATTTGATGATTATATATTGGACTTATTGTATCATATTCTATATAAATAAAGGCATTTTGATTTTGGTTATTATACTTACTTGTATTGGTGTCAAATAAACTAAGTATAATAATGTCCTTGAGTAAACGGTTCTCACCTATATCAATCGGTTAGTTGAACCGATAGTGAGATGATATAGGGAACACTACTCTTAATCATTCCTAGTCAAGTATTAACATTCAGGGACAATGTTAGTGCAATAAGACTAGCATGTAGATCAACTCGATGACTTGATCTCACAAGTCATGGATATAGAGATATCAAGTTGACACATGGGTATACATTAGAAAATGTATACTGAATGACTCGCCATGAGAAAGTATCATGGATCGTTATATGAGTGTCATATACTTTCTCATGTGGCTATTAGTATGACTACTAGTCCTTCGACCTGAAGTCACCATAGATCCCTACATAAGGAGTTATGTACTTTGGTTTCGTCAAACGTCACCCGTAACTGGGTGGACTATAAAGACGATTACTGGGTATATAACAAATTATGCAGAGGGATGTGAGTGATGTAGATGGGATCTATCCCTCCTATATGACGTGAGAGACATCGGTATTCTTGATAGAGTGAGACCACGAAGTGCATGGTCATGCCCAAATGAGTCAATATAGAATATTGAGCTCATTTGATTTAGTGAGTCTACTTGGAGTTCAAGATTTAGATTGGTCAGAGGATGATACGGTCTATGCCTCACATTGATCAATCTAGATGTCTAGGATAAAAGGACACTTGTCATATTTTGTGAGGAGTCACAATTAGTAGTCACAAGGTGATGTCGGATCTCGACATTCTTGTAACTTGGATAGTAATGATGTGTTGCTAGATACCGCTCATTACTTATGCTCCTAAATGGGTTTAGGGCATTGCCAACGTTACAAGAACCTATAGGGTCACACACTTAGGACAATTAGATGGAGATTAGGTTCATATGATGAACCAAGAGGATTAGATTCATTTGATGAATCAAATTGGATTAAGAGTAATCCTAATTGGGCTAACTTGAGTTCGACTCAAGTTGATTCATGTGTTCAATGAGTATAATTTAGATTTTGACTCATTGAATCAATTTAATTAAATGAATTAGATTCATTATATTAAGTTGACTTGAATCAAATGGTTGGATTCGATCAACCATAGAAGACATTTGGTCAAGTTTGACTTGACTTGAGAGGAAGATTAAAAGTCAAGTTTGACTTGACTTTATGCCACCTCATTGGTGAGTTGGCATTGAAGTGGACCAATGATGTTACTCCACATCATCATGGGTACCACCTCATGGAAGTTACAAAGTCATTCTCTTTAATGGCTTCACATTAATTGCAATTAATGCAATTAATTTAGGGTTACAATGGAGAGTGGCCGGCCACTATGGTTTTGAATGTGAATTCAATTTTTCATTCAAGTGTGCATTTTCTTCCTTCTTCCTCTCAAGCTCTCCCTCTCCTCCTTCCTTGGCCGAACCACATAGGTGCTAGCACACCTTGGTTTTTGGTCATCTCCACCTAATTAGTTCGTGTGGATACTTCTAGAGGAGTGTCTATTTTGACACTCTCGAGATCCGGCACCGTTTGGACGAGCGGAAACGCGAAGGGCTTCGCTACAAGGGTAAATTTCTAAACATGTAGATCTAAGTGTAGATCTAGATAGTAAACTTGTACTCATAAGTTTTTCGTAAATTTTCTTCGCACGGATCTAGACCCGACCCCGGGCCGGGTCTGGCCCGGACCCGGCCCGGGCCCGTAACCGGGTCAACGGGTCGGTTGCCCGTTGACCCGGTTCGCCTGGTCGAACCGGCGGTTCAACCGTAAATTTTTTTTTTTAACGGCTTGAACCGCCGGTTAACCAGCGGTTCATAGCCATTGGAACCGCCAGTTAACCGGCGGTTCGTAGCCGTTGGGAGGGTTTTGGGTATTTTTTCAACGGTTAGGATCATTTGACCGTTTTTATCAATGGCTATGATTTAGTGTCCGTTATTATCAAAACTCTATAAATAGAGAGCTCATTTCATCATTTTCACACACATCTTCTCTACTCTTAATCTCATTTTCATATTCTCTACACGCATTCGTTTTCAATTTTCAATTACAATGGAAGGAGGTCGTGAGGTGCATCATCTCGAGCTCGGAAGGGAAACAAATAATGAATCCGCGGGAGGAGGACCCCAACATTCAATCCACCGATGATGAGATCGAGCATCTTCCGAATCCGACACCGAAACACAAGGAAGTACCGATGCAATTACTTCTAAGGTTCGGGAACTTCCTCCTCTAAAGTCTTCTATTTTCACTAAACATTTTGAGAAGGTCACTCTTCCGTCGGGAGAAATGCGTGCAAAATGTAAGCACTGCAATGCTTCCTACAAATTCCAAGCCGGCGGCGGCTATGGGTCGTTGAAACGACATGTAGAAACGAAGCACCCAACGGAATATGGACTCGACCGTTCTCAAACACAATTATCAAGATTTTCTTCAACTAGCGGTAGTACCGATTTCGGTTTATTTTTATATTCGGATAATAAATTAAGAGAATCATTAGCTAAATTTGTTTCCGTAGAACATCTTTCTTTTAGTTTTGGATCTAAATGCACATTTGAAGATTTTTGTAAAGAATCTCTTAATCCATGTGCTAAACGTGTTCCTAGGACTACACTTACTCGTACAATTAAAAAATTAGTAAAACAAGGAAAAAAGAATTTAATTGATGAATTTAGTAAATTAGATAATAAAGTTTCTTTATGTTCCGATATTTGGAGTGATCATTGGCAAACACATTCGTATATGGGTGTGACTTGCCATTGGATCGATAACTCTTGGAACCTCCAAAAAAGATTATTAGCTTATAGAGTTTTTGATAAATCACATAATGCTCATAATATCGCACAATTATTATGTTTAATTTTAGAAGAATATGGTTTAACTCATAAAATATTTTCAATATCATTAGATAATGCTAATTCTAATACCGCTTGTATAGATGATCTAAAATTTGTTTGTCAACCTATTATTGGAGGTTTATTTTTTCATATTCGTTGTGTATGCCATGTTTTAAATTTATGTGTTCAAGATGGTTTAAAAATTTTAGAAAGTTATATTAAACCAATTAGAATTGCAATTTCTTATTTATGGTCTCATCCATCTATAATGAAACAATGGGGTAGGTTTTGTAAAATTAATGGAATGAGACCTAAAAAATTTCCACGTGATGTACCAATACGTTGGAATTCAACATACCAATTATTACAAGATTCATTTCAATATAAAGAATTATTATGTTCATTTTTTTGCACAAAATACTAATACTAATATATATTTATTTTCACAACAATGGAATATTTGTAGTAGTATTTGTGAAATTTTAAAAGTATTTAATGATGCAACCGAACAACTTTCCGGTGTTTATTATCCCACTGCTCAATTAGTTTTAGAAAATTTTTCTAATATAGTATTAGTTTTAAATAAACATATTAATAATGAATCTTTATCTCTTTGCATCTTAGCTATGAAAACTAAATGGGAAAAATATTTTTATTTAATTCCTGAAATTTATTTAATTGCATTTGCTTTAGATCCTAGATTTAAATTAGAAGTTTTACAAGAAATGTTAACTTTATATTATGACGCTTTAATTCCAATTAAAGATTCTTCTTCCCCTGATCCAGTTAATATTATATATAATGTTAGAATTTATTTATATGATATTTATAATCAATATTATGCAAAATATGAAACACAAATTAATATTTCTGAAATTCAGCAAACTACTAATAGTAATTTAAAACTTACAAAAGCACAACTCTTATTAAAAGAACGGACAAAACGTCCACGAGGATCCTCAAGTTCCACACAGGAACTTGAGAATTATTTTACGACTTCTTTTGATTTTAATGAAGCAGATAGCGAAAACTTCGATATCTTAAAGTGGTGGTCACAGAAGGCTCAAAGCTTTCCCGTTCTCTCCGTGATCGCAAAAGAAATTTTAGCTTGTCCAGTGTCAACTGTTGCTGTGGAGCAGACGTTCAGTGCCGGCGGCAACATATTAGATGAACGACGATCAACTTTGTCTCCCGACTCATTGGAAGCCCAAGCATTACTGGACGATTGGACCAGAGCGGAGAAAAGAATCCAAGGAATGCAACTTTCAGATGACGAAGTTGAAGATTTTGATACTGAAGGAACAAATACGACAGGAACAGGAAATGGAAGTGAATGAAAATATAAAAGGATAAAAATGTAAAAGAACTATGTGGGCTTTGATTCCCCTAAAGGGATACGTAGGCAACTTAAATAAGTGCAAGCCCATTTTTCAATAAATTTTAATTTCTAATTTTTAATGTTTTGTTTAATTTTTAATTTTTAATTTTTTTTTAACATATTAATCTTGAACCGTGGCGAACCGTGACGAACCGTGAACCGGCGGTTCTGAACCGTGAACCGTAACCGTCTTGGGCGGTTAAGGTTAAGGGTCGACCTTTCCGCGACGATAAAAAACGATTTTCGCGACCCGAAAAGTCCAACAGTAATAGCTAACATAACATTGCACTTGATATTATAATAAATTCCTACTGTAAGAGAACTAAAATCTGTTGATAGTAGTTAATATAGAATTGAAATCGATTCTAACAGTGAATGAAAACGAAGTAAATGATTCCAACAGTAGCAAAACTATAGCATTTCATTTGATACCAAAAAGGAGTAAAGATTGAGTAATAAATTTCCAATAACAACCAAAAGCTAACCTCAGTAACCATAACCAGCATATCATTCAAATTTGTTCACCACACCTGTGCTAACACAAATACTTCACACCTTAAACCATAGTTGCCCCTTTTTACCGATCCTCATTACAAAATTATTTCTATCTAACATGCAACCAAAACACAAAATTCACAGATCACTTCCACAAATCCAAGAACACCAAGAACAACAACGGCAAAGGAAATCTACATAAGTATCAAACACTCAAACCTCCGATCGATTCAAGAATCTGCACATAGGAATGATCCGGAAGAGCAAAAGGAAAAGAAATCTCTATCCAGAAACTTGATTCAATCCAAATCCCTTACATCGAAATACAACCCGCAGAGCTCAGCATTAACCAAGGCATCAACATACAAACTCAGAACATCAGTCAAATAAGGAATCCGATCATCTGAACAATCAAAGAAAAAAAAACTCGATTCAAAGAGACATACCAAAACCACTTACAACTAATCCTTCGAATTTCTTTCAAAACCGAAAGAAAATCCATCAGAACTCTTGTAGCACACAAAATCTCTGAAGTCCCGACTCATCCAAGAATGCGGGAAAACTTTGAAGTAAGTTTCGAACCAATTCCTTTGCAATCCACTACCGGAAAACCCATCAGAAAACTCGAATCCAACTGAGGAACCCTAAAAACTGAACATTATGAATCCACAGCGAACGATCCGAAAGAAAACAAAAGGAGTGAAACACAAGATCTAGCAAGAACGAACAGAAACCTCTCCAAATTCCCAAATCGTAGCTCAATAACAACCGGTCATCCTCACAGTAGCTCAGAAAGCTTCCTCACCTATCGCCTAACCCTTCTATCTGAATCTCGTACCCAAGTAACAAAATGTACTTACCTTTCTCTTTCGTTGCCGCTGTCGAGCTTCACCGTGCGACGCTTGGCCGGAGCTCAGACACGATGAATCATTGCTCCGGTGGTGCTCTGGCAAAGACAATGAGGCGGAGGTGGCGTTTTCCCCCGAGTGCAGCGAGTGAGGTAGGAAGCAACTCAGCACAGTGACCTAAGTTGGGTTTTTATATGCTTGGTTTGATTTAACTCCTTAGATTAATTACAATTAATCCCTTCCTTACTTAATTAAAGTACCTCCGTCATGTCTCCATTAAATTTTATATTTCTATCCTATTGTATTGTACTCATTTATTTTAAAATTCCAATAAAAATTTCTTTAATTTTGTAGAATATTATCCAAATTAAGACCCCTAACTAACGTTAGCGTGTTCTTAGAAAATTTTACCAGTAAACCCTTAATTATGCTCGTGGGACGTTACAATTCCCCCCCCCCCTCCTAAAAAAAAAAATTCGTCCTCGAAATTTGACTTACCAAACAATTCGGGGTAGCGGTTGCGCATATCCAATTCAGATTCCCACGTAGCTTCCTCCATCAGTTGATTTCCCCATAAAATCTTCACCATATTTATTTCCTTGTTCCTCAAATTCTGGACCTGGTGATCAAGTATTTGCTTCGGTACTTACTCATAGGACAGATTGGGTGTCCACTGCACGGACGTATGACTGATCACATTAGAGGGATTGAATACGTATCTTCGAAGCATGGATATGTGGAACACATTATGGACTCTGGACAGATTCGGCGGTAGAGCGAGCCGATAAGTCCGAGTTCCAATTCGTTCCAAGACCTCAAAAGGCCCAATATACCTTGGACTAAGTTTTCCCTTCTTGCCAAACCTCAGTAACCCTTTCATCGACGATACTTTGAGGAACACATGATCCCCTATTGCAAACTCCAATTCCCTTCACTTCAGATCGGCATAACTCTTTTGTCGGCTTTGTGCCGACAGCATCCTGTCCCGAATCTTAGCAACCAGATCCATTATATTGACCATGATGTCTGGCCCCAACACAGCTCTCTCTCCTACCTCATCCCAATGCAATGGTGTCCTGCACTTCCGTCCATACAACGCCTCATATGGGGCCATACCTATTGTAGCTTGGTAACTGTTGTTGTATGTAAACTCTACCAGGGGTAACTTCGATTCCCAGTTTCCTTTGAAATCTATCATACAGGCTCGCAGCAGATCCTCTAGAACCTGAATCACCCGTTCAGATTGACCATCTGTCTGGGGATGGAAGGTGGTACTAAAAGTGAGATGTGTACCTAATCCACGGTGCAAGCTTTCCCAGAATTCGGATCTAAATTTTGGATCCCTATCCGACACAATCCGAGTTGGAATCCCATGTAGCCGTACTATCTCCCGTATGTACAACTCTGCATATTGCGTCATAGTGAATGTGGTTTTTACCAGTAGGAAATGTGCCGACTTTGTTAGTCGGTCCACAATGACCCACACTGCATTAGACCCCCTAGGAGAGGTTGGTAACCCCACCACAAAGTCCATAGCCACATCTTCCCACTTCCAAATGGAAATAGGAAGTGGTTCTAGTAGTCCCGCCGGCCTTTGATGTTCTACCTTCACCTACTGACAAATAAGGCACTCCTGGACTACTTTAACTATGTCCCTTTTCATGCTCGGCCACCAATATAGTAACTGTATATCCTTGTACTTCTTCGTGCTCCCTGGGTGAGCTGAGTACAGAGCGGTGTGTGCTTCGATCATGAGGTCCTCTCTGAGTGAGTCGACCTTGGGAACCCATATTCGGCCCTTGTACCGCACAATTCCTTGAACCACTGAGTAGATGTTGCTACCCTTTGCTTCATCCCTGCATTTCCATTTTGTCGTCCGAGGCCTGTCCGATCTGGATCCTCTCCAGCAAATTTGATTTAACAATCAGTGTTGCTAGATTATTCCACTCATTTGGTGATATCACTTCTAATCTCATTTGCTGGAATTCTGCTATTAATCGTTGCTGAGTGGTTAACTGTATCAACGTTGCAGAATTGCGACTTAGAGCATCTGCCACTATGTTGTCCTTTCCTGGATGATAATTGATGTTGCAGTCGTAATCCTTTACCAATTCCAACCACCATCTCTGCTTCATATTCAATTTCTTCTGCGTGAAGAAATACTTCAAACTTTTATGGTCTGTAAAAATCTCACAATGTTCCCCATACAGGTAATGCCTCCAAATCTTTAGTGCGAAAACGACTGCTGCCAATTCCAAGTCATGTGTGGGATAATTGTGCTCATGCATTTTCAACTGTCGTGATGCATAAGCAATTACCTTCTCATCCTGCATCAGCACAACCCCCAATCCATTCTTGGATGCGTCAGTGTATACCACGAACCGTCCACTACCTCCCGGAAGTGTGAGTACTGGTGTTGTCGTCAGTCTTTCTTTCAGCTCTTCAAAACTCTTCTCACACTGACCCGTCCATTCATACTTTACCCCCTTTTTGGTCAGCATGGTCAAGGGTAAAGCAATCCGGGAAAAATTCTGAATGAACCTCTGATAATAACCGGCCAACCCTAGGAAACTCCAAATTTCGATAGCATTCCTCGGTGTAGCCTAATTCCTGACTGCCTCTACTTTAGTTGGATCCACCTCTACACCCTTTTTTGAGATAATGTGCCCTAGAAACGGAATCTGTCTCAACCAGAAGTCGCATTTACTGTATTTCACGTACAACCGTCTGTCTTTCAGAATTAGCAACACAGTGGTCAGATGCAACTGATGCTCTTCATGATTCCATGAGTAGATCAATATGTCATCAATAAAGACGATGACGAATTGGTCCAAATACGGCTGAAAGATCTGATTCATCAGATCCATGAAAACCGCGGGGGCGTTAGTAATTCTGAACGGCATAACCAGAAACTTGTAATGTCCGTAACGAGTTCTGAATGTTGTTTTATGGACATCCTCCTCTTTTACCTTCACTTGACGGTACCCCGATCTCAAGTCGATCTTTGAAAATACCGTTGCCCCCCTTAGTTGGTCAAAAAGATCATCAATCATGGGGAGAGGGTACTTGTTCTTTACTATAACTCTATTTAGCCCTCTATAATCTATACACAGACGCATTGTCCCATCTTTTTTCCATACGAACAGCACTGGTGCTCCCCATGATGATACGCTTGGTCGAATAAAACCTTTGTCCAGAAGCTCCTGTAGTTGTTCTTTTAACTCTTTCATTTCTATGGGTGCTAGTCTGTACGGTGCCTTAGACATAGGAGTGGTTCCAAGTATCAATTCTATCCTAAATTCCACCTCTCTATCTGGCGGCAGTCCTGTGATATCATCCGGAAATACCTCAGGAAAATCTTGTACCACCTTCACCTCCTCCAGCCTCAGTCTACATCTTTCAGACTGGGCTATGATATTGACCAGAAAGCCATCACACCCCTTTCTCATCATCTGTTGCACTTTGCACACTGTAATGACGTGTAGACATCTTCGATCAGGAATTGAGTTAAAGACGAAATATTCATCATTCGGTAGTTTCAACTTAACCATATGTTGCTTGCAATCAATGATGGCCTCATACCGTGTCTGCCAGTCCATTCCCAATATAACATCAAAATCCGTCATTTCCAACACGATGAGCTCAGCATAAATTGTACGTTGTTGCATCATCATCAAAAAATTCCTTACTATTCTATTGCTTTGCAATTCATCTCCAGAAGGTAAAGCAACACTGTATCCCACAATCATACAATCAGTTGATATGCCCAGTTTTGTGATGTACGCCTCGGATATAAAAGAGTGGGTAGCTCCAGAATCAATCAATGCATGAGCAGGTAAATTTGCGACCGAAATCATACTTGTGATGATAGCCGAATCCAGATCCACCTGCTCCTGTGTCATAGAAAACACTCGTCCTTTGGTTGGCTCCTTGAGCAGTGCATTCTCTAGCAAAATGTCCCGTCTTCTTACACATGAAACAAACATATGAACCCATCAGACACTGTCCTGCATGTACTTTCTCACACTTGGGGCACTGAGCTTTATCTTCAGGCTTGGGAATTGCACCCTCCACTGGTCGAGGTCCCCGAGGTTGCTGCCGTGTCTGGTTCTGTTTCTGTGGCTGTTGGCCCTGAGTTTGAACTGTAACAAGTTTCTTACCACTTGGTCCCTGCTGATCTCTTCTCGGATATCCCGCCCTCTTGTTTTGTGCTTCTTTGATCATATCATTCCGATCTCTCTCGGACATCAGAGCCTGATCCACAGCCTCCCTATAAGTGGTAACTCGGCTTAACCTAACATCATGCCTAATCGCAGCTCTTAACCCCTCTATGAAGTGCTTTAGTTCTTCGGTCGGTTGCCCTGCAAACATGAGCACAAAGTATCGTCCCCTTTCAAATTTCTTGACATACTCCGCCACTAACATGTCTTCTTATCGGAGCTCCAGAAATTCCCTTGCTAATCATGACCTGCTATTAGTGGTGAAGTATTTCCCATAGAATATTTCCTTGAAATCATCCCAGGTCATGATATCCAGATCTACTGAAGAGCGAGTACCTTCCCACCATATACGTGCATCGCCACGCAACATGAATATGGCACACCGAACTTTATCAACATCTGTGAGTTGCATGAAGTCGTAGATCGTCTCCAGGGACTGTATCCACTCCTCAGCAACAAGTGGATCTGTAGCGCCCTTAAACTCCGTCAGCCCAAGCTCCTTAAACTGCCTATACACTGGGTTCGCAGTGACTGCTGAGCGACTAAGTGCATGTACATCCTCTCTAGCTCTTAACAACTGCTGGATTTGCTCTCCATGAACACGATTCTGCTCTTGTAGAAGCACTGTCAACCCTGTCAAGAACTGACTGTTCTAACCACCCAACTCGCCATTGTTCCTTCGAGCTGCCATAACCTGTATCACCCATCACAAATTCATCATTTCCTTTTATTTACCATTCATATTATAATTAGGTTCTCAGTCAAATTTTCAGAACTGTAGTATAATAAATCTTACAACTTGAGGTAGGAGTAGTCGAGTTCCTGACAAGATGGCTTATGCACGCTGTCCTTCAGAAGTGATCAGTAGTGACGGCTCTGATACCAACTGAAACATCCCTAAACGTAGGCAAATTTTTTTTTTTATTTTGACGACCAGCATACAAAGGACATTGAACAAATCCATCTTAGTAAAATACTATACTCCTCATAAAGAAAACATCACTGTCCGGAAACACGAAAACAAGTGAAATACCTGTGTGACCATGTACACCAGTAACAACTTTATTCCAACAAACCAAAAACTACAGAGCACTCCTGAGCCTTCCGAACGGTACCGTATATCCATCAGGTCTCCTCGACTACCCCGTCCGCGTTCCCTCCATCCCATCCTGGGATATGTCTCCCTCACCTGTAAGTAGGCATCATGAGTCTACAGCCCAGCAATTACATAACGTTACAAGGATATGTCATTCATTAACTATAATCATTCAACAGTTCTATAGCAAGATATTAAATCTAATTACATAATAAATTACATTTTATAAAGAGAAAGGTTTTTATAGTCAACTAAGGTGTATATGTGACACTGTGCTGACCACAGTTTAGAGCCAATCTATCAGTCCATACCATGACCCTAGAGGTACCTCCTAGCTGAAAGTGCAGTCAAAGGGCCGAAGCACGCATGAGTTACAGTATCTTTCATAGCATACAATTCCAATCATTTTTGGAAGGGCCCTCCTCGGAGCTCATCCGGGGGCACCCAACCCGTACTGTCACCACATATGTACATATACATCCAGTTAACTCCTAACTTCCTTTACTGTACATAAATTCAAAGTACTACAAGATCCAATATCCAATAAAATGTCAAGTTAACAATGAAAGCATAAAACTCCATAGTAATAGCTAACATAACATTGCACTTGATATTATAATAAATTCCTACTGTAAGAGAACTAAAATCTGTTGATAGTAGTTAATATAGGATTGAAATCGATTCTAACAGTGAATGAAAACGAAGTAAATGATTCCAACAGTAGCAAAACTATAGCATTTCATTTGATACCAAAAAGGAGTAAAGATTGAGTAATAAATTTCAAATAACAACCAAAAGCTAGCCTCAGTAACCATAACCAGCATATCATTCAAATTTGTTCACCACACCTGTGCTAACACAAACACTTCACACCTTAAACCATAGTTGCCCCTTTTTACCGATCCTCATTACAAAATTATTTCTATCTAACATGCAACCAAAACACAAAATTCACAGATCACTTCCACAAATCCAAGAACACCAAGAACAACAATGGCGAAGGAAATCAACATAAGTATCAAACACTCAAACCTCCGATCGATTCAAGAATCTGCACATAGGAATGATCCGGAAGAGCAAAAGGAAAAGAAATCTCTATCCAGAAACTTGATTCAATCCAAATCCCTTACATCTAAATACAACCCACAGAGCTCAACATTAACCAAGGCATCAACATACAAACTCAGAACATCAGTCAAATAAGGAATCCGATCATTTGAACAATCAAAGAAAAAAAACTCGATTCAAAGAGACATACCAAAACCACTTACAACTAATCCTTCGAATTTCTTTCAAAACCGAAAGAAAATCCATCATAACTCTTGTAGCACACAAAATCTCTAAAGTCCCGACTCATCCAAGAACGCAGGAAAACTTTGAAGTAAGTTTCGAACCAATTCCTTTGCAATCCATTACCGGAAAACCCATCAGAAAACTCGAATCCACCTGAGGAACCCTAAAAACCAAACATTCTGAATCCACAGCGAATGATCCGAAAGAAAACAAAAGGAGTGAAACACAAGATCTAGCAAGAACGAACAGAAACCTCTCCAAATTCCCAAATCGTAGCCCAATAACAACCGGTCATCCTCACAGTAGCTCAGAAAGCTTCCTCACCTATCGCCTAATCCTTCTATCTGAATCTCGTACCCAAGTAACGAAATGTACTTGCCTTTCTCCTTCGTTGCCACTGCCGAGCTTCACCGTGCGACGCTTGGCCGGAGCTCAGATGCGATGAATCATTGCTCCAGTGCTCTGGCGAAGACGATGAGGCGGAGGCGGAGGCGGCGTTGGCGTTTTCCCCCGAGTGCAGCTAGTGAGGTAGGAAGCAACTCAGCAAGTGAGGTTTTTATATGCTTGGTTTGATTTAACTCCTTAGATTAATTACAATTAATCCCTTCCTTAATTAAAGTACCTCCCTCATGTCTCCATTAAATTTCGTATTTCTATCCTTTTTTGTTGTACCCGTTTATTTTAAAATTCCAATAGAAATTTCTTTAATTTTGGTAGAATATTATCCAAATTAAAACCCCTAACTAGCGCTAGCGTGTTCTTAGAAAATTTTACCAATAAACCCTTAATTATGCTCGTGGGACGTTACAGTAGAGGTGCCTCACCTCATAACAACAAGATATCTTCTTTGGTTCCTCTCTTCCTTGGTTGGTAGCCGGCCTCTCTCTTCCTCTCCATCTCCTATTCTTCTTCCTTGGCCGACGACATCTTCATCTCAAGGGTTTTGCTTGGTGGCCATATTTTGTTATAGGAATAAGGAGAGATATGAGGCTTTGTTTCTAGCATCCCTTGGAGCTTGGTGGTGGTGGTCGAACCTCATCTTCTCTTGGGGTTCTTGTGGTGGCCGAAACTTGCTTGGAGAAGAAGGAAGCTTAGGTGGTTCTCGTCTCGGTAGATCGTCATGTAACGCCCGCCCTCCACTCCTGCCTAGTGAGGACGGGGTTACTTACTTTCTACTTTACATAGCGTACGTACAAATAGTTTACTTATTGAATTTTTTTTCAAAACAGCGGAAGTATTTAAATCATAACATAACTAATCATACCAATATGCTCAGCATGGTTATAAACTTAAGGAATCATAATCATCCATTCCTAACATAAGCGTAAATAAAAATAGTCATTCAAGTCATCAACATAAAATAAGCATAAGCAGGTCATTTATTTCTTTTAGCCAAGCCACCACCACACACATCTTTTTGCCCCTCCTGCTGCTCCTTTAGTTTATCCATCCTTTACCTTTATCTGTGGTACAAGGAAAGTAAGCTATGAGCATACAAGGCTTAGTAAGATCTTTTCCTACTCACAAAAAACCGTACATATCATATAAAAGTAATCATATCAATATCATAGCATGAATGAAACTCATATCATGGCATAAATGGAAATCATAGCATGGCATAAATAACAATCATATCATGGCATAAGGTGAGCATCATATCTTGGCATAAACTTATCATATCAAGCATAAAGTAAACATCATATCATGACCTAAACTTATCATGGCATAAGTGGCATTCATATCATAATGTAAAATAAGCATCATAACATATCATGTCATATCGTAAAAATAAGCATCCTGACATATCATATCATCGTATGAAGAACATCCTATCATAGCATGTGAGTAAGCAACATATCATATCATTCCATATCATAAACATATATGCAAGATGTCCTTTAAATCATGGATGATGTCATGTGCAAGATGCTTTTCAAAACATGCTTCATGTCATGTGTCAATGTCTTAAAAACAATATCATATAGTACTTAAAAAGAATCTCAACATGAGGGGGCCCGGCTTAGTACCACATACATACATAAATGCGCGCATCCTAAGTAGACCCAAGGTAGTTAGTCTTGAACCTACTAGGAAACTAGGCCCATAGCTCGACCTAGGGGCACGTAAGGAGCCCACCCTTTACTAGGCCCGTTTCTTAGTCCATCGACCTAGGGGCGCATAAGGAGCCCACCCTTTTGGTACAAACCATACAAAGTAAAATATTATGTCATATACATATCATATCATAGCATATCATGTTCATGTCATTCATAGCATATCATATACATGTCATTCATAACATATCATGTTCATGTCATTCATACATATCATGTACATGTCATTCATAGCATATCATATTCATGTCATTCATACATATCATGTACATGTCATTTATAACTTTTTATAACATGGAGAGTGCTCTTAGTCCCACTTGATAGGGAAGCAACTCTTAGGCCTTTCACTTAGTTTGTCATAAAGAGTGCTCTTAGTCCCAACAATAGGGAAGCATCTCTTAGGCCTTTTCTTTTCATTTCATAAAGCATACATACTTGAACATTTTACATATCATAGAAGACATTTTTATGCATGATTCAAAAGCATACATAATGAACATTTAACATAACATGGAACACATAAGAATGCATGGAACATAAGTTAGCATCTCTTAATTCATATCATGGCAAGGTGAAGCACCTAGAGAGTCATAATTGGGTCTCAATATCAACCTACTAAGGGTGGCCGAAACATGTAAAGGTCCACCTAGGTTGCAAGCAATCATAATAGCATATAAACCCTAAATCAATTTCATAACATTTATCCCAAGGAACATCATAAGCATATTAAATTTTTGGTTCTAAGCTTCTTAGGTCTAAACTTCATAATGGGGCCGAAACATGCAAGGCCTAGATCTAGGTTACAATAGCATATACACATGTGAACCCTAAACAATTTTCATGATATTTATTCTAAGCAACAACATGAGCATATTGAATTTAGGTTTCAAGCTTCCTAGGTTTACAAACCATAGGTGGCCGAATGTCCTAAATGTGAAGCTAGGTTCTCAACCAAATACAAGCATAAGAATATCATGTTAATTCCATATTATATCATGAGAAAAAAAACATGAGCATGTTAGAGTTGAGTTTAAGCTTGCCTAAGCCCTAAAATCTATCTTTGCCGAAAGTTCTCAAGGTGGAAACCTAGTTCTAAACAACATGAAATCTTAAGTACATCAAGTTATCTTCATACCATATCATGAGGAAGATCATAAGCAAGTTAGATTTGTGTTTGAGCCTCATTAGGGTTTTTAATCCTTTCATGGCCGAAACCCTAAGGTAAGGTTCACCTAGTTCCAAACAACATACAAGCATGCAACATAAAGGAAACATTCATAACATATCATGAGAAAGATCATAAGCATGTTAGTTTGAGTTTTAAGCTTCTCTAGGGTTCTTATTCCTTCCATGGCCGAAACTCTTAAGGTAAGGTTCACCTAGTTCCAAACAACATACAACCATGAAACCTCAAAGAAACATTCATAACATATCATGAGAAAGATCATAAGCATGTTAGTTTGAGTTTTAAGCTTCTCTAGGGTTCTTATTCCTTTCATGGCCGAAACTCTTAAGGTAAGGTTCTCCTAGTTCCAAACAACATACAAACATGAAACCTCAAAGAAACATTCATAACATATCATGAGAAAGATTATAAGCATGTTAGTTTTGAGGTTGAGCTTTCCTAGGGTTTTTAATCTCTTCATGGCCGAACCCTAAGGTGAGGATTCACTTAGTTCTAAGCAACAAACAATCATGAAATATCGAGGAATTATTCATACCATATCATGAGAGAAATCCTAAGCATGTTGGTTTTGGTTTTAAGCTTTCATAAGTCTTACAACTCATCATGGCCGAAAGTTTCAAGGGAAACCCTAGGTTTTCAAGCCATCTATATTTGAAGAAAAACCACATAACAACTTGTACCACAGGTGAGGGGATACTTACATCCTCTTGCTTGGTCTTTTCTTAAGATAAAGATACCCTTGAGAAGAAGAAGAAGAAGCTCCTCCTTCTAGTATTTCCTTCGCTTCTCTTGCTTGTAAGAAGTAGGTCTTGAGGCTTTCTTCTTGAGGTTTAGTTTTCCTTAGGAAGAAAATTAAGATTGGGTTTCGGAAATTTGGGAGAGGGGAGGCTCTAGGTTCGGTAATGGTGAGGAAAAGAAGAAGAAAATAAAATCCCTTTCTCTTTTTCTCTCTTATGCTAAGTGGGACGAAGAAGCAAAGATAAGTTTTTGTCTTCCCTTTCTCATTAACTCCTTCCTAATTATCCTTAATGAGGCAAGGTATCCCCATTCATCCCCTTAATTCCTCTCATCTCATTCCCTCATGCATCTCCACGAAAATGGAAGAGAAGGAGGAAGGAAAAGACAACTTGTCTTTTGCTAGTTTTCTTCTTAATCATGAGAAGGAGGAAGAAAGCTACTTGATGTTTTCTTGATTCCTTCTCTTAATCATATTTTTACCTTTATCTACAACTTCCATTCTCTATTCAACAATAATTTATGATGGCATAGTGGTCAATCCATAATCCTTAGCTTAAAGAGGTTCAAGGTTCAATCCTTGACCAATTCCTTTTCTTTTATATATATTTTTGGCTCTATCTTTTCTTTTTATTCTAAGAGAAAATCTTCACATACTTAGCTTAAGAAATTCGTGGGTGTTACAGTACCACATACCTCATAGAAAGTTCATCCTCGAACTTTAGAATAGCGATCAGGTGGCACAGGACTTCCTGCTGAGTGCATCGACCACTTTATTCGCCTTTCCTGGATGATAAAAGATCTCGCAGTCATAGTCTTTGACTAGTTTGAGCCATCTACGTTGTCTCATATTCAGGTCTTTCTGTGTGAAGAAGTATTTCAGACTCTGGTGATCGGTGTAAACTTACACTGAGCTCCATATAAATAATGTCTCCATGTTTTGAGCGCAAAGACCACGGCTGCTAGTTCTAAGTCATGAGTGGGGTAATTCTTTTCATGCTCTTTAAGTTGTCTAGAGGCGTAGGCAATGACCTTGCCGTCTTGCATGAGTACAGCTCCCAGTCCTAATATGGAGGCATCGCTGTACATATCGAAGCCCTTGTCACACTCTGGAAGTGTAAGGATCGGAGCACTAGTCAGTCTCCTTTTTAATTCTGTGAAACTCTTCTCGCAGTCCTCTGTCCATTCATACCTTTTGTTCTTTTTGGTGAGAACTGTCATAGGAGCTGCAATTTTGGAAAAATCTTCTAGAAATTTCCTGTAATAGCCTGCAAGCCCGAGAAAGCTTCTGACTTCGCTGGCATTCTTCGGCCTGTTCCAGTTACTTATAGCTTCCATCTTGCTTGGATCCACCATTACTCCGTCCTTGGAGATAACATGACCCAAGAATGATATTCGATCAAGCCAGAACTCACATTTGGAAAACTTTGCATATAGTTGTTTCTCCTGAAGGATCTGTAACACTGTGTTCAGGTGTTCAGCGTGCTCCTCTGGGGTTCTGGAATAGATGAGAATATCATCAATGAAGACGATCACAAATTTGTCGAGATATGCTGTAAATACCCGATTTATCATATCCATAAATGTAGTAGGAGCATTAGTTACGCCAAAAGGCATAACTATAAACTCATAGTGTCCGTATCTTGTTCGAAATGCTGTCTTCGGAATATCACCCTGTTTCACTTTCACTTGGTGATAGCCGGACCTCAGGTCAATCTTTGAGAAGACAGTTGCACCCTTCAGTTGGTCGAACAAGTCGTCGATCCGTGGAAGAGGGTACCGGTTCTTGATTGTTACCTTATTCAGCTCTCGGTAGTCTATACACATTCGCATAGATCCATCCTTCTTCTTTACGAATAGTACAAGAGCTCCCCATGGGGAGTGACTAGGGCGGATAAGTCCCTTGTCAAGTAACTCTGATAGCTGTTCCTGAAGTTCCTTCAACTCAGCCGGCGCCATTCGGTAGGGTGCTTTAGAGATCGGTTTAGTGCCAGGAATCAATTCAATCTCGAATTCTATTTCTCGATCAGGGGCTAATCCTGGGAATTCATCGGGAAATACCCCTGGATATTTGCATACTACCGGGACATCTTCTAGTTTATGTTCATTGGTTCGACTTGCGTCGACCATTTGTGCTAGAAAGCCAGTACATCCTTTATCTAGCATCTTCTGCGCCTTTATGGCTGATAATCCCTCAATTCCTTTACTTGGTTCTCCAATAAATTCGAACTTCAATTCCGCTTCCGGTTGGAAGATTACTTTTCTTTTACGGCACTCGATCCAAGAAATTGGAAGACTACTTTTCTTTAATATTTAATTCGTAGGGATTCTTCAGCCATGTCGAAAAATTGAAACACTTAAGAAACAGACGACTTACTGAATCCTAAAGGAGAAAAGGTCACAGAAGAAGACCAGGGAAAATGAAAAAGCATGAGTTGCAGAGAAAGGTCGGAAAAGAAAATCGTCAAGGAATAACTGGAGGAAGATGAAGAGTAAAAAGTTTTAAAAAGGCTTAGGATTTTAGGGTAATATAAGGATCACTGTCAACATAAAATGATTCGGTAAAGGAGAACCGTTGATCTGCCAAGAAGAATGTGTGATAAGACATGAACGAAATACATACCGAGGGTTACCTAGAAAAAGGAGAAAAAAGGATACGTGGCGTTCACTCAGGAAGAGGCATTTATAATGGACAGAATAGATCGAATCATACACTGAACCACCATATCTTCAAACATTCTCTTCTCGTTGAAGGACCAATTACCAATGAGATCGCTTTAAAAAATTGCGTGAATCTTAAAATGTAAATGAATAAACAAAAGTTGTAAACAAGGAGGAGGCTCTGATAAATTATAATCCCGACCGACCGTGTGTATAGAAGGGAACCCCAAAGTCTGGTCGAACTCATATTTGTTCAGGCATACACATGGGATCCCTCATTCGACTAGTCCTCACATGGTCAACTACAAGAAACACTTAGCAAGGTAAATAGCATAATCAAATATAAACACAAAACTTTACATCATCATTAGTAATGTTACAATCATAACTCTTGAACTTTCATAAACAAATATAGCAAATAAATAAACTTCTACTAATTTTACTTTCTGGAGTTACTGAATCATTCTGCCCATCCCAAGTATGGGTGTGTGGTAAAGTGATAACCTGAACAAATTTTGGGAATGTAGCAGACAGGTAAGCCGACTCATTATCACATTCTATGGGATGAGAACAAATTTGTTGGGTTTTTCGGGCCGCGAAAACCGCTTTTTCGCGTCGCGGAAACCCCGAAACCCCCTAGCCATTGGATCTCGTGCGAAGAAAAACATTCGAAAAATATGAGTACGAGTTTAAACGTTGATCTACAATAGATCTACATAAGGATAAACCTTTTTATACCTTTGTAGCGAAGCCCTTCGCAATCCCGCTTGTCCTCGGTTCGCCGGATCTCGAAAGTGTCAAAGTAGACACTTCTCTATGTGTATCCACACAAGCAAGAGATGGAGAAGAAACCTTTAGAGTGTGCTAGCACTCAAGAAAGGTCTCGGCAAGAAGGAGAAGAGGGAGAGAAGAATTGTGAGCAAGAGGAAGAAGATGAAATCAATTAGCCTTGAATGAAAATAAAACTTTTCATCCACACTAAAAGTGGCCGGCCACATTAAGACTTGTAACCCCCATGGAATATCAAGAGTCACAACTCTTGGTAAATCCCATGAGGTGGCATTTGGTCAAGTCAAACTTGACCAAATGAAGAAGCCTTGATGATGTGGCATTGGTCAAGTCAAAGTCAAGTCAAAAACTTGACTCTTAATCTTCCTACTTAAGTCAAGTCAAACTTGACCACTTCTATCCCTTGGTAGATTTAATCTAACCATTGGTCCAAGCCAATTTTAATTTAATGAATCTCTATTCATTGAATTAAATTAATTAAATAAGTCTAAGTCCAAATTAGACTCACTTAACACATGAACCAACTTGAGTCCAACTCAATTAACCTACTTTGGATTACTCTTAATCTAATTTGGTTCATCATATGAACATAATCATTTAGGTTCATCAAATGAACCTAGTCTCCATCTAATTGCCCTTAGTGTGTGACCCTATAGGTTCTTGTAACGTTGGCAATGCCCCTAAACCCATATAGGAGCATAAGTAATGAGCAGTATCTAGCAACACATCATTACTACCAAAGTTACAAGAATATTGAGATCCAACATTACCTTGTGACTACTAATTGTGACTCCTCACAATATATGACAAGTGTCCTTCTATCCTAGACATCTAGATTGGTCAATGTGAGGCATAGACCGTGTCATCCTCTGACCAATCTAAATCTTGAACTCCAAGTAGACTCACTAAATCAAATGAGCTCAATATCCTATATTGACTCATTTGGGCATGGTCATGCACTTCGTGGTCTCACTCTATCAAGAATACCGATGTCTCTCTCGTCATATAGGAGGGATAGATCCCATCTACATCACTCACATCCCTCTGCATAATTTGTTATATACCCAGTAATCGCCTTTATAGTCCACCCAGTTACGGGTGACGTTTGACGAAACCAAAGTACATAACTCCTTATGTAGGGATCCATGGTGACTTCAGGTCTAAGGACTAGTAGTCATACTAATAGCCACATGAGAAAGTATATGACATTCATATAACGATCCATGATACTTTCTCATGGCGGGTCATTCAGTATACATTCTCCAATGCATACCCATGTGTCAACTTGATATCTCTATATCCATGACTTGTGAGATCAAGTCATCGAGCTGACCTACATGTTAGTCTTATTGCATTAACATTGTCCCTGAATGTTAATACTCGACTAGGAATGATTTAGAGTAGTGTTCTCTATATCATCTCACTATCGATTCAACTAATCGATTGATATAGGTATGAACCTTCTACTCAAGGATGCTATTATACTTAGTCTATTTGGCACTAATACAAATAAGTATAAGTTGTATTAGTGCCAGGTAGTGAGTTGTAGATTGCTTATTTGTATTAGTGCCAGATAAAATAAGTATAGTAATGTCCTAGAGTAGAAGGTTCATACCTATATCAATCGATTAGTTGAATCGATAGTGAGATGATATAGGGAACACTACTCTAAATCATTCCTAGTCGAGTATTAACATTCAAGGACAATGTTAATGCAATAAGACTAGCATGTAGGTCAGCTCGATGACTTGATCTCACAAGTTATGGATATAGAGATATCATGCTGACACATGAGTATACATTGGAGAATGTATACTGAATGACCCGCCATGAGAAAGTATCATGGATCGTTATATGAGTGTCATATACTTTCTCATGTGGCTATTAGTATGACTATTAGTCCTTAGACCTGAAGTCACCATGGATCCCTACATAAGGAGTTATGTACTTTGGTTTCGTCAAACGTCACCCGTAACAGGGTGGACTATAAAGGCGATGTAATAAATTATGCAAAGGGATGTGAGCGATGTAGATGGGATCTATCCCTCCCATATGACGGGAGCGACATCAATATTCTTGATAGAGTTAGACCACGAAGTGCATGGCCATGCCCAAATGAGTCAACATGAGATGTTGAGCTCATTTGATCGAGTGAGTCTACTTGGAGTTCAAGATTTAGATTGATTAGAGGATGACACGGTCTATGCCTCACATTGATCAATCTAGATGTCAAGGATAGAAGGACATTTGACATATTTTGTGAGGAGTCACAATTGGTAGTCACAAGGTGATGTCGGATCTCGACATTCTTGTAACTTGGGTAGTAATGATGTGTTGCTAGATACCGCTCATTACTTATGCTCCTAAATGGGTTTAGGGCATTGCCAACGTTACAAGAACCTATAGGGGCACACACTAAGGACAATTAGATGGAGATTTGGTTCATATGATGAACCAAGAGGATTAGATTCATTTGATGAATCATATTGGATTAAGAGTAATCCAAATTGGGCTAATTGAGTTGAACTCAAGTTGATTCATGTATTCAATGAGTCTAATTTAGATTATGACTCATTAAATCAACTTAATTTAATGAATTAGATTCATTATATTTAGTTGGCTTGAATCATATGGTTGGATTAGATCAACCATGAGAGAGATTTGATCAAGTTTGACTTGATTTGAGAGGAAGAGAAAAAGTCATGTTTGACTTGACTTTTTGCCACATCACTAGTGAGTTGGCAAGATGTGGACCAATAGGATTGCTCCACATCATCAATGTGTGCCACCTCATGGAGGTTACAAGCCTCCATAGCATTTAATGTGGCCAACCCACATTAAATGAGGAGGTTACACTTGTTGCCATGTCATTTAGTGAGGTGGCAAGATGTGGACCAATAGTGTTGATCCACATCATCCTAGAGTGCCACCTCATGGGGGTTACAACTCTTAATGGTCTCCACATTAATTGGAATTAATGTGGGGGGGGTTACACCTTCTAGAGTGGCCGGCCACTTGATGGCTAAGGGGTTTTTTGAATTTCCTCTCATTGATTCATTCACTCTTCTTCTCCCTTGGGTGCTCTCTCTTCTCCTTCTCCCATTCCTTGGCTGAACACTCCATTGGTGCTAGCACACCTTGTGTTTTGGTCATCTCCTTCTACTTGTGTCCGTGTGGATACATATAGAGGTTGTCTACTTTGACAACTAGAGATCCGGCGACATCTTGGACAAGCGGGAACGCGAAGGGCTTCGCTACAAGGGTAATGATCTTAACTTTAGTGTAGATCTAAAGTTTTTACAAACTCGTACAAGAAAAAGGTTTTTCAATAATTTTGTTTACGAATCTTTGCACGAGATCCATGGCTTTGGGTGACTCGGGGTTTCCGCGATGCGAAAAAGCAGTTTTCGCGGCCTGAAGAACCCAACATTCAGTGCCTTGCCTTTGCCCTTGGCTTGGGACTTTCCCTTGCCTTTGGCCTTGCCCTTACTCTTATGTTTCTGAAACATCAGAACAGTGTTGGGCTTAGCCTTCTTAAGGTTTAGCTCAGTAGTTCTTAACATGCTAAGCAGCTCGGGCAATGACTTGTCAATCTTGTTCATATTGTAGTTTAGAACGAATTGACTGTAGCTATCCGGCAAGGATTGCAAGATCAGGTCAGTGGCCAGCTCTTGGCCAAGTGGGAACCCCAACCTTTGTAGGTTCTCTATGTACCCAATCATTTTGAGTACATATGGGCCTACAGGAGCCCCGTCTGACATCTTGCACTGAAACAGTGCCCTTGAGATCTCAAATCTCTCATGTCTCGCTTGACCTTGATACAGTTGACGAAGATGTTCAACCATATCGTAAGCGCCCATTAACTCTTGTTGCTTCTGAAGCTCAGAGTTCATGGTCGCGAGCATTAGACATGACACATCTAATGCGTCATCTTGATGCTTCTTGTAAGCATCTTTGTCAGCTCGCGGGGCATTGGCAGAGGAGCCTCCGGAATGGGCTGCCCCAGAACGTTCCTGAGTGAGAACTATTCTCAGGTTCCTGTACCAGTCCAGGAAGTTTGCTCCGTTGAGCTTGTCCTTCTCAAGGACAGATCGCAGAGAGAAGGTGTTCGTATTCGACGTCATGGTAATCTACAACAGAAATAAAAGCAGAAATAAATACCATATTCTAAATCATTTAATTAGGCCTTTAACTAAATGATGCTCCCACTGAATTCTATAATTCATGTGGGACAAGATCCACATCATACTAACCCTTGAGTTAGCTTTGGCTAATACGCCCAAGACTTAGTATGATCGGTAGGTAACGATTACCAATTACATCTCTATGCAACTCTTGTTTATAGGATAAAATCCGCATTTATATTAAAACTCGAGTTAGCTTTGGCTAATACGCCCGAGAATCAATATAAACGTGATTTTGTTCTACCTTTCAAACCATTGGAAGAATGCCTATAGTTGTACTCGATCTAACCGAGTAAACTAGGAATACTCAATCTAATTGAGTTTGTATTCACCCATGCGTTGATAGGCGGGACCAAGATTGTCCCTCCGTACCCTACCAAGATAGTATGTGTTGCTCTGCTTTGGCAGATTCAACAACAGCATGCGATCGAGGTAGTGGTAGGTATCACGGCATGGTAGGCATTAGAGTTGACGTAATTTAGATCTAATCTAAACGTCGATGTGTATCAAATACACGATAGATCTAATCTATTTGATAGAGTGCATCTTGTACACGATGTAGATCTAATCTAATAGTAAGGGTGCATCTTGTGCACGATTTTGATCTAATCTAATCGTAAGACACTAATTAATTACTAAATTATGCATCACATACACAAAATCAATTAATTAAATAATTATTGTGATTTAGTCATGGCCCTACTACGATCTTCTCAAGCCAATGAGAAGATCGGATGGTCAACCTAGGGTCAACAGCTTCTTAAGCGCTTTCCTTTTGACCACCTTGTGTTGCTCGCGCCCTCCTCGTAACTCCGTCTCGAGTGGACCTTCCACCGCTCCAATTTTGTACATTACAATTTTTGAAACTCGAGTTACATTCGAGTCTAAATCTAATTTATAACAAGAATATATAAAAGAGAGGCACGACGCGCAGGTCGCGAATGATATACAGCACACGCAAACACAAATGACGGCGCGCAGGCCGTATTATAAATTACAACACAATTTCCAAATCTAATTTGAGTCATTTGGGCCATGACTATCATAAAATTAATATATAAATCAAATTATATATTTTTTCATAATTTTCTGTAATTTTTTCATAATTTTCTGTAATTTTTTCATAATTTTATAATTTTATGGGTAAATTTTTCCCGGCGGTCCCGATTAGCGATTTCGGGCGCAATCGCAGAGCAAATTCCCTTGCGGGGTTAGGGGAAGTACCCCTACTCGCGATCTAACCATCGCGAGTTGCTCCTAAGCGATCCAATAGCGCCTAAGCCCGCTGTCCCAAAACGTTTTGGGGTCGAAACTTCACCTTTTCGTGAAAAACTTCTCGGTAGTCGAAGCCTACAAGTGTCTAAACACTTGTGCTTCGTTACTACAAGAAAATAACCCATTAAAACTATAAAAACATCAATTTACAGAAAGTTTACAGATTTATATTTTTCATAAAAATATGAAACGAAACTCGTACTCGCTTTGCACGTGGCTCTGATACCACTGTTGGGTTTTTCGGGCCGCGAAAACCGCTTTTCACGTCGCGGAAACCCCGAATCACCCATGCCACCGGATCCGTGCAAAGGAAACATTCGAATTACACTAAATCTACAAAGGTTAAGATGTATATACCCTTGATGCGCGCCCTACGCGAATCCCGCTCGTCCAAAATGCCGGATCTCTAGATCGTCAAGCGTACGGTCCTCTAGAAGTATCCACACGGACAACTTAGGTGGAGAAGACCTAAACAAAGGTGTGCTAGCACCTTGATAGGCCACGGCAAGAAGAGGAGAGGGAGAGAGCAAGAAGAACTCAAGGAGGAAGAAGAAGGAATGAATGTGCCTTGAATGAAGAAAATCCATTCATTTCCCATTCAAAAGTGGCCGGCCACTTCATGTTGTGTAACTCCAAAAATTGCCCTTAGTGTGTGATCCAATAGGTTCTTGTAACGTTGGCAATGCCCCTAAACCCATTTAGGAACATAAGTAATGAGCGGTATCTAGCAACATATCATTACTACCCAATGTTACAAGAATGTTGAGATCCAACATCACCTTGTGACTACTAATTGTGACTCCTCACAATATATGACAAGTGTCCTTCTATCCTAGACATCTAGATTGGCATAGACCGTGTCATCCTCTGACCAATCTAAATCTTGAACTCTAAGTAGACTCTACCGATGTCTCTCCCGTCATATAGGAGGGATAGATCCCATCTACATCACTCACATCCCTCTGCATAATTTGTTATATACCCAGTAATCGCATTTATAGTCCACCCAGTTACGGGTGACGTTTGACGAAACCAAAGTACATAACTCCTTATGTAGGGATCTATGGTGACTTCAGGTCTAAGGACTAGTAGTCATACTAATAGCCACATGAGAAAGTATATGACACTCATATAACGATCCATGATACTTTTTCATGGCGGGTCATTCAGTATACATTCTCTAATGTATACCCATGTGTCAACTTGATATCTCTATATCCATGACTTGTGAGATCAAGTCATCGAGTTGACCTACATGCTAGTCTTATTGCATTAACATTGTCCCTGAATGTTAATACTCGACTAGGAATGATTAAGAGTAGTGTTCCCTATATCATCTCACTATCGGTTCAACTAACCGATTGATATAGGTGAGAACCGTCTACTCAGGGACATTATTATACTTAGTTTATTTGGCACCAATACAAGTAAGTATAATAACCAAAATCTAAATGCCTTTATTTATATAGAATATGATACAATAAGTCCAATATACAATCATCAAATGATTGGCTCTAGGGCTCTAGCTAACAGAACATGTTGAGAATTGCTGAACTCAACCTTAAGAAGGTAAAGCCTAGTAGCATTTTGATGGTTCCAAAGGGAAAAGGCAAGTGGAAGCCTAAAGGTAAGTGTAAGACCCAAGCCAGAGGTAAAGGAAAAACTCATGCACTGAAACCTAAAAGCGGGGTAGCTAAGGAAGGAACCTGCTTCCACTGTGGTGAAAAAGGACACTGGAAGCGAAACTGCAAGTTATATCTAGAGGAAGTGAAACAGAAGAGAAGTGAGACTTCTGCCTCAGGTATAAATATTATAGAAGTCAATCTATCTATTTCTTCTTCATGGGTATTAGATATCGGGTATGCATCTCACATTTGTACTAATGTGCAAGGGCTGAGAAATAGTAGATCTTTGACAAAGGGTGAAGTGGACCTACGAGTAGGCAATGGTGTAAGAGTTGTTGCTATAGCTGTAGAAATATATTCCTTATCTTTGCCCACTGGGCTTGTTTTAGAACTTGAAGAGTGTTGTTATGTGCCTGCCTTAACTAAGAACATCATCTCTCTTTCTTGTTTGGACAAGAAAGTATTCTCATTTGTAATAAAGGACAAATCTTGTTCTTTTTATTTCAATGAAATGTTCTATTGTAGTGCACATCTCATGAATGGACTCTATGTTCTAGAATTTGACAACCCTATCTATAACATAAATGCCAAATGGTTCAAATCTAATGATTTGAACCAAACATATCTCTGGCATTGTTGCTAGGTTACATAAATGAGAGCCGCATATCCCAACTCCATAAGGATAGACTTTTGGACTCATTTGATTTTGAATTATATAAAGTATGCAAATCTTGTCTTCAAGACAAGATGACAAAAACTTCATTTAGTGGACATAGAGAAAGAGTTAATGACTTGTTAGGACTCATACATACTGATGTATGCGACCCTTTCAGGATAGCAACTAGAGGAGACTATCATTACTTCATTACTCTCACTGATGATATTAGTAGATATGGCTACGTGTATCTGATGAGACACAAGTCAAAATCCTTTGAAAAGTTCAAAGAATTCAAGAATGAAGTACAAAACTAACTTGGTAAGCTTATTAAGATACTTCGATCAGATCGAGGTGGGGAATATCTTAGCCAAGAATTTCATGACCATCTCGTTGAATGTGGGATCATATCTCAACTTACTCCACCTGGCACACCACAATGGAATGGTGTATCAAAAAGGAGAAATCGTACTTTATTAGATATGATACGAACTATGATGAGTCAAATAAAACTTCCTGCTTCCTTCTGGGGACATGCTCTAGAGATGGCTGCTTTCACACTTAACCGTGTTCCATCTAAGGTTGTCATAAAGACACCATATACAATATGGACTGGGAAGAGTCCCAAGATATCTTTCATGAAGATTTAGGATTGTGAGGCTTACATTCGACGGCAAGTCTCAGATAAACTAGGATCCAAATCAGTAAAGTGCTACTTTGTAGGATATCCCAAGGAAACATAGGGATATTACTTCTATAATCCCACACAAGGCAAAGTGTTTATTGCCAGAACTGGTGTCTTTCTAGAAAAGGAATTCATTTCTAGAAAAACTAGTGGGAGTCAAGTCGATCTTGAAGAAATTCAAGATACACAAACTAGCACCGAAACCTTAATGGAAACTGAACAGGTACCACAAGATATTGTGGATCATGATTTTGTTACACCACAAGAAATTGTGGAGCAACAACTTGTTCAAGTAGCACAAGCTCTACGCAAATCTGATAGGGCCTGTCGTCAACCTAAGAGATATTCTTTTCTCTTGTCTGACAACGGTGATGTAGTGCTAGTTGGTCTCAACGAGCCTACGTCTTATCAGGAAGTTGTACAGGGCCCAGATTCTGAGAAGTGGCTAGAGGCTATGAGATCTAAAATGGAATCCATGTACACTAACCAAGTATGTTCTTTAGTTGATCCACCTGAAGGGATCAAACCCATTGGGTGTAAGTGGGTCTTCAAAGTGAAGACTAACATGGATGGGCATATGCATACCTATAAAGGTAGATTAGTAGCTAAAGGTTTCAAGCAAATTCATGGTATAGACTATGATGAAACTTTTTTACCAGTTGTGATGCTCAAGTCTATTCGAATTTTACTTGCTATTGTTATTACGAGATCTGACAGATGGATGTCAAAACTGCATTTCTTAATGAAAATCTATTTAAGGATGTGTACATGACATAGGGTTTTGTAGATCCAAAGAATGTTGGAAAGGTTTTTAAGCTGCAAAGATCGATTTATGGATTAAAGCAAGCTTCTAGAAGCTGGAATCTTCGATTCAATGATGCAATCAAAACATATAGTTTCATTAAGAATGAAGATGAACATTGTGTCTACAAGAAGGTTAGTGGAAGCATAGCCATCTTTCTCATATTGTATGTAGATGACATACTTCTCATTGGAAATGATATCCCTACTCTTCAGTCAGTGAAGACTTGGCTTGGGAATTATTTTTCAATGAAAGACTTAGGTGAAGCAGCCTACATTTTAGGCCTTAAGATCTATAGAGATAGATCTAAACGATTGCTTGGCCTAAGCCAGAGTACATACATTGACAAGGTGATTAAACGTTTTGCCATGGAGAATTCCAAGAATAGATTCTTGCCGATGTCACATGGTGTGAGTGTTGGTTGGTCCTAGGAAGATCGTATTGGTTCCACTGTACAAAAATTTTGTACAAGTGTCAAACCTTTCCTAATAACCTATTGTATTCTTTAGAAATTAAAATAGGAATCGTAAATGGAACTTAACATTATTGATTCTAAATTTAACTAATATGTTCTTAATGGTTTAGACTTCGATCGCAAACGATGCTTAACATTATTGATCCAAATCCACCTATGTTATAAATTCAATTAAATATTAATTTCAGAAATTGGCTTCCAGGTTAAACATTGCGAGGCACTAGGACTTCATGGATATGGGAGCAACCACCACTTCTAGACAAAGTCTTTCAATGAAATCTAATATTTAATTTCCTTATATAACTCTAGGTTTAACCAAAAAGAACAATCGAATCACAAATATGAAAAACAAAAAAAACACAAACTTGAATCACAAATTCAAAACTCTAGAATCATATGCCTCTTGTGTTTGGAATTCATACAAAGAAAAACTAGTATGATGCGGAAAATAATTACTAGTTATACCTTTCTTTATATGCAACGACCTCTTGATCTTCTACAGTATTCCTCTTCTTGTCTCGGACGTTGTGTGGGCAACAATCTACCGAGATGAGAACCACCCAAGCCCTTCTTTCTTCTTCACCAAGTTTCGGCCACCAAAGCTCCTCCAAGGATATAGAGGTTCGGCCACCACCACCAAGCTCCAAGGGATGCTAGAAACAAAACCTCCTTTCTCTCCTTCTTCTCTTAGCTTAAACCGGCCACCAACAAGAGCTCCAAGAGAGGGATGAAAATCGGCCACTAAAGAAGAAGAGAAGAGGAGATGAGCAATGGCTAGGGCCGACCACCAACAAGGAAGAGAGGGAGGAAAATAGAATAGAGTTGTCTCGCATGAAGGCACCCCTACCCCCTCTTTTATAATCCTTGGTCTAGGAAAATAAGGAAAATTTAAATAAAACCTTTCTTATTTTCTTTGCCATGAAAAGGAAAATTTAATTGATTAAAACCAATTTCCTTTTCTTAAATATCATGGCCGGCCACCTCCAAGCTCCAAACAAGGAAAGTTTTAATAACACAAGAATTAAAACTTCCTAATTTGTTTCCGGAAATTTTTTAATAAAAAATTTCTCTTTTAATTTTTCCCTTCATGGTTGGTTATAAAAGGAAATTTTATAAATTAAAATCTTTCTTTTAAACATGTGGATGATTTCCAAAAAGGAAAGTTTTCTTCAAAATTAAAATCTTCCTTTCAATCTACAAATAAAGAAAGATATTAAATCTTTTCTTAATCCTTTGTAGAAACTTATAAAAGGAAAAATTTATAATTTTAAAACTCTCTTTTAAATCATGAACATGGTTAAAAAAAAGGAAAGTTTTCTCAAAATTAAAATCTTCCTTTCAATCTACAAATAAGGAAAGGTATCATATCTTTTCTTAATCTTTTGTAGAAAGCTATAAAAGGAAAGATTTAATTTTAAACTCTCTTTTAAAACCATGGAATCCACATAAGAAAAATTTTAAAAATTAAAATCCTTTTAATTTGATTAGGGCCGGCCACTTATGCTTGGGCTCCAAGCATAGGCCGGCCACCTACTTAGCTCAACCTTTTGGTCTTGGCCGGCCCTAGCTTGGGCTCCAAGCTAACTTGGCCGACCATCTAAAGGTGGGTAGGAAGGTGGGTATAGTGGGTATAATTCTCTATATACAAGATGCTACGATAGGGACCGAGAGGAGGAATTGGTTTTGGTCTCCCGATGAAATTAAGCTTCCCGTGTTCGCCCCGAACACTCAACTTAATTTCATCAATAATAATTCATACCACTAAAGAATTATTATTGAACTACCGCACCAATCCCAAATTATATTTTGAACTCCTTCTTATTATGAGTGTGTTATTCTCCCTGTGTTTAAGATGTCGAATGTCCACTAGTTAAATAAGTTACTGACAACTTTCTTTAATTAATATCTTAGTCCAAGAGTAGTACCACTCAACCTTATCGTCATGTCGGACTAAGTCGACCTGCAGGGTTTAACATGACAATCCTTATGAGCTATTCTTGGGGACATTATCAATCTAGATTACTAGGACACAGTTTTCTTCTATAATCAATAACACACACAATAAATAATATCATTTCCCAACTTATTGGGTCTTTTGATTTATCGAGCTAAATCTCACCCTTTGATAAATCAAAGAAATAAATACTAAATATATGTGCCTGTTATTATATTAGGATTAAGAGCACACACTTTCATAACAACTAAGGTCTAGTTCTTTTATTAAGTCAGTATAAAAAGAACTTACCTTAAATGGTCATACTCAATACACTTAGAGTGTACTAGTGTAATTTATTAGTCAAGATAAACTAATACCTAATTACACTACGACTATTCCAACGATTTGTTCCCTTCCATCATAGTCGTGAGCAACTGTTTATAATTTATAAAGAACTGATAACATGATCTTCTGTGTGTGACACCACACACCATGTTATATACAATATAAATTAATTGAATAGCTACACTTAGCAAATAAATGTAGACATTTTTGACCAATATGATTCTTTATTTCAAATAAATGTTTACAAAAGCTAGACTTTTAGTATACACTCTAACAATCTCCCACTTATACTAAAAGACTAAGCTGCCATATTTGTTGCCATACATCTGATTCTCATCCTCTCCACATGTCGATCAAAAGATTTCGCCGGAAGGGCCTTAGTGAAAGGATCTGCCAGGTTATCTTCCGATGTAATCTTGGCGACAACAACTTCTCCTCGCTTGACGATGTCTCGTATCAGGTGGTACTTGCGCTCTATATGTTTACTTGCCTTATGGGCTCGTAGTTCCTTCAAGTTTGCAACTGCACCGCTATTATCACAATAAATTGTGATGATTTTGGGCAAACCAAGAATCACATCTAAGTCCATTAGGAAGTTCCTGAGCCATAGAGCTTCTTTGGCTGCCTCAGAGGCTGCCACATACTCAGCTTCCATGGTTGAGTCTGAAATGTATTTCTGCTTAACACTCCTCCATGCAATGACTCCACCTCCTAAAGTAAACACATAGCCTGATGTAGACTTACTATTGTCCCTATCTGATTGGAAATCTAAATCCGTGTAGCCCACAGGGAGCATATCATCTGCTTAGTAAACTAGCATATAATCTCTAGTCCTTCTCAAGTACTTCAATATATGCTTTACAGCAGTCCAATGTCCTTGTCCAGGGTTACTTTGATATCTACTAGCCATGCCTACGACAAAATAGATATCAGGTCTCGTACACAGCATTACATACATTAGGCTTCCCACTGTAACGGCCGCCCCTCTCTACTACCCTAAGGGAGGGACGGGGTTACTTACTTGAATCATACATACATATGAAAATCATGGCAGCGGAAGTATATACATACATAAGAAAAACTAAATACTGATCATGCTATCATAGAAGCATACTAATAAAACATGGCATGTGAGCTATAACATCATGTAACATAGTAACCGTGTCAACATGCTAGTGCATATAACTTGATTCAATATTTACTACTTGCAACATGATCATCTTACTAAAGCATAAAACATGAAACATAAGTTCATCTCAAGTATAAACCATCCAAAAGTATCTAGTAGGAAAAATAGTTCATAAGCAAAACTTAGAGAATGAATAAGTCTTGAAATACAAAATAGATCTTCTTTCCACCATGCCACTTCCACACACATCTTTCGCCCTTCCTGCTGCTCCTCTTAGTGTAGCCATTCCTTACCCTTTACTGCAGTACAAGGAAAACATAAAACTATAAGCACATAGGCTTAGTAAGACCCTTTCCTACTCACAAAACATAAGTCATGCATCTTAACATAAAGTAGTGACATGTTCATTTAATCAACATCTAGATATAAATTTGCATGCTAGCATAAAGTAGAGTCATACTCATGTAAGTAAATCATAACATAGCATGTGAGAAACTCATACATAAGAAGTAGCATGATCATCTAAGCATCATACACATATTTTTTAAAAAAGAAACATCTTACTAAAACATAAAGAACCATTTAGCATGAATAAACATATGCAAGATGTCCTTTGAAAACATGTATCATGAAATGAGTATATGCAAGATGTCCTTTGAAAACATATATATCATATAAATACTTAAACATAATCTCATCATGAGGGCCCGGCTTTGTACCACATACATACATGAATGCACGCATCTAAGTAGATCCAAGGTAGCTAATCTTGAACCTACTAGGAACTAGGCCCGTTTCATTGACCATCGACCTAGGGGCAACTTAGGAGCCCATCCCTTTTACTAGGCCTGTTTCATAGACCATCGACCTAGGGGCGCTTAAGATCCCACCCTTGGTACAAGCCATACAAAAGTAAAATAGCATACATGTTTCTTGTCATAACATAGCATATCATATTTCTTGTCATAACATGAAGAGTGCTCTTAGTCCCAACTTAAGGGAAGCATCTCTTAGGCTATCATGAAGAGTGCTCTTAATCCCAACTTAAGGGAAGCATCTCTTAGGCTTTTTCCTCATACATAAGCCTTGCACAAACATAACATAATGGCAATGGGTGCCCATAACATATAGCATATCATAAGAATCATATCATGGTGGCATAATGTGCACATAACATGTGACATATCACAGAAATCATAACATGATGGCATAAAGTGCCTATAGCATATCATAGGAATCATACATGATGGCATAAAGTGCACATAACATAATAACATATCATAGGAATCGTAACATGATGGCATGAGCATACATATCAAATAGCATGGTGACATAAATTCCTATTCTATCATAGCAAGTCATTATCATGCATGGTTAGGGGTTTGATCTTCCTACAAAACCTAAATCACCACCTAGCCGAGACCTAGAGGTAGGGTTCTAGGTTTTTAACCCAACATGAAGCATGAAAACTTAAACTAACCATATATCAAAAATCATACATCATGAGGAAACATAACAAGCATAGTTAGGTTTTAAAACTTTTCCCTAAACCTTTCATTTAATCTTAGCCGAACCTTAAGGGTAAGGTTCTCAAACTTCTAATACCACTAAAAGCATAAAAACTTAAACTCACAACATATAATGGTCTACATATCATGAGAACTAATAAACAAGCATAGTTGAGGTCTTAAATTGTCTCTAACCCCTTTATCATTCTTTGGCCGAAACCCTAAGAGGATGGCATGGAATTTCTAAGCAATTAGAAGCATGAAAAATTTATACTAACATCATATCATGGTCTACATATCATGAGGACAATTAAACAAGCATAGTTGAGGTCTTAAATTATCTCTAATCCTCTTATCTTTCCTTGGCCGAAACCCTAAAAGTATAGCATGAAATTTCTAAGCAACATGAAGCATAAAACTTTAACTAACAACACATAAGAGATCATATATTGTGGAGGAGCATAAACAAGCATGTTTTCATTTCAAAACATTGCTCTAGACCTTGTATCTAAACTTGGCCGAAACTTCAAGTAGGGTTCCTAAACTTTTAATACCACATGAAGCATAAAACTTTAACTAACAACATATAAGAGATCATATATCAAGAAGGAGCATAAACAAGCATGTTTTCATTTCAAAACTTTGCCTAGACCTTGTATTTAAACTTGGCCAAAACTTCAAGGTAGGGTTCCTAAACTTTTAATACCACATGAAGCATAAAACTTTAACTAACAACATATAAGAGATCATATATCATGAAGGAGCATAAACAAGCATGTTTTCATTTCAAAACTTTGCCTAGACCTTGTATCTAAACTTGGCCGAAGCTTCAAGGTAAATCTCTAGATTTTCAAACAACTTTTAAAACCTAAAACATACGAGAGTAACTTGTACTGCAGGTGAGGGAATACTTACATCCTTTTTGCTTGGTTTACTAATGAAAATACCCTTGCTTGTGAAGCTTTTTCCTAGGGAGAATTCCTTGGCTTGAGTTTGGCACAATGAAGAGGAGAGAGCTTAGGTTTCGGTGGAGGTAGAAAGGAGAAGGAAGGAAGAAGAAAAAAAATGGATTTTTCCCTTTCTTTCTCTTATTTATGCTCAATGAAGGAAGAAAGCAAATTCATCTTTTCATTAGGGAGGAAGAAGGCAACTCAAACTTTTCCTTCTAAGTCTCCTTCTAAGTGAAAGGGCCTTCACTTTAACTACAATCTCCTTTCTTTTCCTAACAGCACACCCCTGCTGGGGCTACTGGTTATCACATACATGCATCTAACAAGAGGTCCAAGGTTCAAACCTTGGTCATGCCTCTTTTTAAATTCTATTTTCTCTTATTTTTGGGAAAATTCACATAATGTCTATTCTAATCATGATAAAATTCATATGAAGTTATTAGAGATCCTATGGGTGTTACACCCACAGCCGAAGCATAAGGAACTGCCTTCATGTCCTCTATCTCCTTTGATGTCTTCGGAGACATCTCTTTAGATAAAGCTACTCCATGCCTAAAAGGTAAAAAAAAAAATTTCTTGGATTTTTGCATGCTAAAACGAGCAAGGATTGTATCTATATATGAAGATTGAGATAGACACAACATCCTTTTCTTGCGATCCCTTATGACTTTGATCCCAAGAATGTGTGCACATTCTCCTAAGTTCTTCATATCAAATTGTTTGGACAACCATACCCTTACGTCCGATAACACTTTGACATTGTTGCCAATTAACAAAATGTCATCTACATATAGTACAAGAAATACCACCACGTTTCCGTTACACTTCTTGTATACACAAGACTCATCCGGACATTGAATAAATCCATATTACTGGATTACTTCATTAAACTGGATGTTCCAAGATCTTGAAGCTTGCTTCAGTCCATAAATGGACCGATTGAGCTTGCACACTATATGCTCTTTGCCTTTTTCAATGAACTCCTCTGGTTGATTCATATGAATGTTTTCTTCAAACCTTATGTTAAGGAAAGCTGTCTTGACATCCATTTGTCAAACCTCATAATCCATATGAGCGACAATGGATAAGAGTATCCGGATAGACTTAAGCATAGCTACCGGTGAAAAGTCTCCTCATAATTGATGTGTGTAGATTATATCCACTTTTATACATACTTTGATGCACATCTACTTGTACTTCATATGCATAATCTATGTTTATTGTACCCTATTTCATTATAATGTTATACTTCCATTATATTTTGTTCGGAGATCTACTCTTTGCTTGTTTTGATTGATCGGACATGATTTGGAGCAAAAACGGAGTTTAAATGAAGTCAAGAGCTTCCAGAGTGACACGGGCATGCAAAAATAGGTTTTTTTCATGTTCTAGCCGTGTGGCACCCACACGGCCGTGTCAAGGCCGTGTGGGGGGCGTGTAAAGGCTGTGTGAATGTCACACGGCCGTGCGAAGGCCGTGCGGAACTTTCAGCACTGCAGACCAAAAGTAAAATAGCCATAACTTTGTACTCGGTTGGAATTATGAGCTGTTCCAGATATCAAAATGTAGATAACTTCAATATATACAACTCTTATGAAGACTTCAACTAGATAAAACCATGTCTTGAAGGTATAAAATGCGTTTCTATCTGACACGGCCTTAGCACAAGTCCGTGTGGAATCCCTACATAGCATACCAAGAGAAAAACAGGCATAACTTTGTGCTCCGTTGGGGTTTTGGGCTGTTCTTTGAACAAATTTGTAGATAACTTCAGGATCTACAACTTTGATAAAGACATCAACTAGAGAAAATCCCATCTTGATGGAGTAAAAGACGTTGTAATAAGACATAGCTATGCAAGGCCAATCAAGGGGTGTGTGAGCCACATGGCCATGTCATGCAAGGGGGTGTGAGCTCCACACGGCCGTGTGAGCCACATGACCCATGGCCGTGTGAGCCACAAGGCTGTGTAAGTTTTCCAGAGGAGAAGAATGAGATGGCCGTGTGAGCCACACGACTGTGTAAGGTTTCTAGAGGAGAAGAATGACATGGCCGTGTGAGCCACACGACCGTGTAAGGTTTCCAGAGGCAGAGGCAGAGCAGGTCGTGTAGATCTACACGGCCATGCAAGGGAAGCAGAAGCAGTGTGTGCCAAGGTCGTGTCTCACACATGGCCGTGTGAGGTTGGCAGAGAGGGGAGTGGCTTTGGCCGTGTGAACCTTACACGGCCGTGCCTCGGGGTCGTGTGGCGCCCAAACCTCACCTCTATATAAAACATCCTTCATGATTTGAGAGGGGATCTTCTCCCTTTTTGGGGAAATTCAAGATTTGGGCATTCCTCCACCTTCTTGGAGGGATTTCCGACGATCTAAGGACGGATCTTCACCGAATCGACTCCGGGAGAATGAGGATTGGATCCGAAGATGGTTCTTCATCGTAGATAAGCTTTTCTTCCCTTTCTTTCATGGATTTGGGATCAAGATGTTTGTCTTTTCTTTATCTTTGGGATTCTTTCCTTGTTCCATGGATTAGATCTCTTGTTCTAGGATGGAGGCAATATTTGTAATGGAGATTTGATGTAAACTCTTGTGGATTTGCCAAAATTCCTATTTCTATGATTTTTTCCTTTATTGTATCTATTCTTTCTTGTGTGGATTGTTGTGATTAGGGCTTAATCACAATTACCATGCTTGATTGAATGTTTGAATATCATGTGGATCTTGTAAGGATTGCTACTCATTCAATTTTTCGAGGGGCGTTCGTGACAGGAACATGCCCGTGTAAGGACGTTTGAGGGGTAATCTTAAGAGAGAAATTAGGTATTTCAAGAGGGTAGGATAGATTTGATATATTAATCTTTATATCTTAATTAGGTTGAGAAGTAGTGGATTTCTATGTTGATTTTTCGAGGGGCGCACGTGGCAGGCAAGCCCATGTAAGGACAACATAGGGTTCATTTCTAATTGATCTCGTTTAGATATATTTCAGTCCTAGGCCGGTTGTCTATTGCAAGAGGGAACCGGCAACCTTCTACAAATTATGGACAATTGAGAAATGAGATTTGATAGATCATTACATTGAATAACATTACAAAGAAACCAACACTCCTAGAACATACCTTTATCATTGCCCTTATTCTTGTTTCTTATTCTTTCATTTTTTTTTATCTTTCATAGTTACACTTAGATTTTGTAAATCAATTGATTGGTTGTTTAGCTAACTCGTGTTGAGACATCTTTAGTGCTTATTCCAGTCCCTGTAGATTCGATATCTTTTATTATTACTTACGACATATCCGTACACTTGTGGAGAGTCAACAAGTTTTTGGCGTCATTGCCGGGGACTGCGCTATAACATTAGGGATTATCAATTGAGTTAGACTAAACATAACATAACTTTTCTTTACATTAGCATATTTGTAACTAATCTTTAGAATTTTATTTTCATAATTTTTGCATATCTTTCTACTTCTTGAGAATTTATTTTGTTGCAATTCTAATTCTAACTTCGCAATCTTGATTTCTAGCATCCTAGTCTTTCTTTTCTCTGTTTTTCTTTCGATCTAACTTTTCTTTTTCTCTCTACTTTTCTTTTGTAAACATATCTTGCAATCTTTAGCATATGAATTATTCTAGACATATTTCTTTTCCCTTTTGTCTTTTCTTTCTTATTTTCATTATGCACTTTCTTTTTTTCAATTTAAATTCTGCATTTTCTTTCTTGCTTTTCATATTACATTTGTAACACCCACGAAATTATAAGATAAGTATATGGATATTATTTTTCTTTAGAGCATAGAAATAAAAATAATAAAAGAAAAGGGAAAATAGGAACCCAAAAAATAGAATAAGAAGAGGTGAGGTCAAGGTTTGAACCTTGAACCTCCCACAAATAATGGAGATAAATTGATGTATGATAACCACTAGAATAATGAGTAATATATGGATAGGAAGGGATGAAAATTTAATTAAAGATGAGAAGAAAATAAAAGAAAACTAAGCAAAAGAGCAAGAGAAAACCAAGTTGCTTACCTTCTCTTCCTCTTGGTTAAGAAAAGAAGCAAGCAAAAGATGAATTGCCTACTTCCCTTTCTCTCTCTATTTTCATGGGAATTAAAGGAGTGAGGGAAAAGAGGAGTTGAGGGAATGAATGAAGACATGTTTCATTGGCAAAGGAATAAATGGATTGGGAGAAGAAAAACAAGAGATTAAATTCCTTTTCTTCCTCCTTCCTTCTTCTTCTTCATTCTCACCGAAACCAAGAGCCTTTCCCTCTCCTCATTCCGAAAGCTAAGCTAAGTTCCTCTCCAAGAAAACTAAGTTTAGAGAAGAATCCTTCAAGGTCCATCCCTTCCAAGCAAGGGAAGCAAAAAGAGGTACAAGAAGAAGAAGCTTTCTCCTTCCTTGGAACTTAGGATACCTTCTTCCTTAAGAAAAGCCACATGCGAAAGGATGTAAGTTTCCCTCACCTGTGGTACAATAGCTCTTGTGTTTTCTATGAGATTTGGTTACATAAAAACCTAAGATAACTTCATGAAGAATTTCGGCCAAGACAAGACCAAAAAGAAGGACCTAGGAAATATAAAGACCTAAATTTTAACATGCTCAATATGCTTCTTGTAACATGTATCTTAAGGTAGGGATTTATCTAATGTTCATATGCTAGAATGTTTGATTGGAACCTAGAGGCATACCCTTAGACTCTCGGCCAAACATGAATAAAGGAGATAGATAAGTAAAGACTCAAACCAAGCATGCTTCCTTTTGTTTTATGATAAGTACTTCAAGATGAGAAAATTGTTAACATGATATGCTCATGCCTATATGATGAATAAATTTTGTTCCATGCTCCTAAGTATTCGGCCATGATAGGATTAGGGGCCTAGAAAAATTGTTAAACCTAAACTAATCATGCCATGATCCTCCTTAAGACAACAACAACAACCAAGCCTTTTCCCACTAAGTGGGGTCGGCTGTCTGAATCCTTTTACGCCATTGAGCTCTATCTCCTATTATATCATCATCTATATTTAAATAAATTTTATCTTGTTTTATTGTTGCTAACCAAGTCTTTTTTGGTCTTCCTCTTCCTCGTTTTATATGCATGTTTATCATAGTTTCACATCGCCTAACTGGAGCATTTATTGGTCGTCTAAGTACATGTTCGTACCATCTTAAACGTGTCTCTCTGAGTTTTTCCTCAATAGATGCAACTCCTACTTTCTCTCTAATGCTCTCATTTCTTATTTTGTCCATCCTCGTATGTCCACACATCCACCTTAACATCCTCATCTCTGCAACTCTCATCTTCTGCTCATGTGCTCGAGTCATAGCCCAACATTCAGCTCCATATAACATAGCAGGTCTAACTGCTATTTTATAGAACTTACCTTTAAGTTTAAGAGGTACTTTACGGTCACATAAAACACTCGACGCTCCCCTCCATTTCACCCATCCTGCTTGTATTCTATGTAAGACATCTCTCTCAATCCCTCCATCATTTTGTAAAAATGATCCTAAATATTTAAATTTCTCGGTTCCAGGCAACTCGTCCTCTCCTATCTTAACAATTGTTTCATTAATTCTAATATTGCTAAACTTAAATTCCATATATTCCGTCTTTAATCTATTAAGCTTAAAACCTTTCCCTTCTAGTGTTTCCCTCCAAGATTCTAGCTTAGCATTTACTCCTTCACGTGTCTCATCTACCAAAATAATATCATCTGCAAACAACATGCACCACGGTACTGTGTCTTGAATGTGCACAGTGAGTTCGTCCATAATTAATGTAAAAAGATAGGGACTTAGAGCTGATCCTTGATGTAACTCTATCTTTATTGGAAATGCTTCAGTTACTCCACCTGAAGTCTTTACTCTGGTCGTTACATCCTCATACATATCCTTAATTAGTTCAATATATGTTACGCTAACACCTCTCTTTTCTAAAATTCTCCATATAATTTCTCTTGGAACTCTATCATATGCTTTTTCTAAGTCAATGAATACCATGTGTAGATCTTGTTTTTGCTCTCGATATTTTTCAATTAATTGTCTAAGAAGATGTATAGCTTCTATTGTCGACCTTCCAGGCATGAACCCAAATTGATTTTCAATCCTCCTTAAGACAAGTTATGAAATTAATATGACATGCTCATGTTGTAGTGAGGTTAGAACTTGTTTTCATGCTCCATGAACTTTCGGCCACAATCATGTTTAAGGGCCTAGGAAACTTAGAACCTAACCTAACTATGCTCATGTTGTTCCTTGAAATAATTGCTATGAAAGTTGTTTAAGGTTCTCATGCTTTTATGACACTTGAACCCTAGCTTTAAGTTTTATAAGTCTCGGCCACATCATGTTTAAGGGCATTGGAAACTTAGAACCTAACCTAACTATGTTCATGTTGTTCCTTGAAATAATTGCTAGGAAAGTTGTTTAAGGTTCTCATGCTTTTATGACACTTGAACCCTAGATTCAAGCCTTACAAGTTTCAGCCACAATCATGTTTAAGGGCCTAGGAAACTTAGAACCTAACCTACTTATGCTCATGTTGTTTCTTGAAATAATTGCTATGAAATTTGTTTAGGGTTCTCATGCTTTTATAACACTTGAACCCTAGATTCAAGCCTTACAAGTTTCGGCCACAAACATGTTTAAGGGACTAGGAAACTTAGAACCTAACCTAATTATGCTCATAATGTTCCTTGTAATATTTGCTACGAAATTGGTTTAGGGTTCACATGCTTGTATGATGATTTTTAACCCAATGTAATGCTTGATAAGTTTCGGCCATGATGAGTATATAAGCTTAGGAAACCTAGAACCCTACCTAAACATGTTCATGATGTTTTTTTATGGTATATGAAATGATATTGGTTTAGGGTTCACATGCTTGTATGTGGGTTTTTTTTTTTACCTAAATCACACTATATGTTTCGGCTACTATATGACATTAGGGTTAGAAATCTAAATATGATTTTCCATGTATCTCACATGCAATGTTTTATGATGTGGTAAGAACTTGCGATGTTTCTATGTTTAAATATGTGCACTTATGATCTATGTATGATGGTAACCTTTATGATGAGCTGTGTGCCCAATTTATGCATGATATTTATGATGAGCCGTGTGCCCAAATTATGCATGCTATTTTTGATGAGCTGTGTGCCCAAACTATGCATGTATTTATGATGTGCTGTGTGCCCAAATTTTTCATACCATTATGATGAGCTGTGTGCCCAAATTCTATATGGTATGATATGATAAGAAATATGATGTGCATGAAATAATAAGAACCATGATATGTATGACATGCTACTTTACTTTATATGGCTTGTACTAAGGGCGGGCTCCATAAGCGCCCCGGGGTCGATGGACTAAGAAACGGGCCTCGTTAGGGATGGGCTCCTAAGTGCCCCTAGGTCGATGGACTAAGAAACGAGCCTAGTATGTATGCCTTGTAGGGTTCAAGACTTGCTACCCTGGACCTACATAGGACGCGCGCATTTATGTATGTGGTACATGCTGGGGCCCTAATCATGTTATGATTATGATAAAGAAACCTTGTAAATAGATCGCCTTGAAATTCAGCTTGGGGAAGGGTATTGACGCCACACTCAAGCTGTAACGCCCGCCCTCCCTGCTAACCCTAAGGGACGGGGCTACGATACTCTACGTACATATTACAGCGGAAGACTTAAAATAATTTTTCTTAGATTAATAAAACTTTTCTTTTGTTTGCATATCCGAACTACACTAATATGGTTTCCATAACATGATAACAAGATAAATAGAAACATAACATCATGTCACCCATTTAGTACTACAATTTATGAAACCAAAGCGTAATTCTTAAAAGTTCTTAAAGCAGGTTCTTATTTGGTTGCCTAGCCACAGCCACACACATCTCCTTGCCTTTCCTGCTGCTCCTTTAGCACATCCAGCTTTTTCCTTTATCTGCGGTACAAGGAAAGTAAGCTGTGAGCACTCATGGCTCAGTAAGTTCCTTTCCTACTCACTAAAACCGAAAATCATCACATGATCAAAGAATATCTCAACATAACATGATCTCAACTAGTCATGACATACTCTTTAAGCATATCATGCAACATAACAAAATCATATCTAATCATGGCATATCATCTCTTAAAGCATAGCATGATACATAACATAATCATGTCTAATCATGGCATATCATAGCATCATCATAAGGTAGCATGGCATATCAAGCTCTTAAAGCATAGCATGATACATAACATAATCATATCTAATCATGGCATATCATAAATCATAGCATCATCACCACATGATCATAAGGTATATGCAATATGATTTTGAAAACATGTATCCGAGAAAAAAAACATGTGTATGTCTCATGATCTTTAAAACCATTTCTTCTTACATATATACTTGAACGTAATATCAACATATTCAGGGCCCCGGCTTAGTACCACATATATACATAATGCGCGCATCCTAAGTAGATCCAAGGTAGCTAGTCTTGATCCTACTAGGAAACTAGGCCCGTAGCTCGACCTAGGGGCACGTAAGGAGCCCACCCTTTACTAGACCCGTAATTCGACCTAGGGGCGCATAAGGAGCCCACCCTTTTGGTACAAGCCATTCAAAGTAAAATACATGTCATACTTATACATATCATACATCATACAAGCATGCATCACTTAGGCATACATCATATAAAAAAGTATGCATCACTTAGGCATACATCATGTCATAAAAATATGCATCACTTAGGCATACATCATATAAAAGTATGCATCACTTAGGCATACATCATGTCATAAAAGTATGCATCACTTAGGCATACATCATATAAAAGTATGCATCACTTAGGCATACATCATATTAACAAGCATATCATAAAAGCATACATATTTTAAGCACATAGCATATCATCAAAGTATGCATATTTCCTTCCACATAGCATATCATAAAAGCATGCATATTCTAAGCATATAGCATATCATCAAGCATGCATATTCTAAGCACATAACATATCATCAAAGCATGCATATTTCTAAACACATATCATATCATAAAAACATGCATATTCTAAGCATATAGCATATCATCAAGCATGCATATTCTAAGCACATAACATATCATCAAAGCATGCATATTTCTAAACACGTATCATATCATAAAAACATGCATATTTTAAGCACATAACATATCATCAAAGCATGCATATTTCTAAGCACATATGATATCATGGAAAGTAGAAATCACAAGCATACATGTTTAAGCATAAGGGTGTATCATGTAATTATACTATCATAAGAAATATGGTAACATAGTTAGCTTGGGTTCTAAGCTTCCTAATCTCTTGGGTTCTTATCATGGCCGAACCCCCTTAGATCTCAATTTAGGTAAAAACAACCTCCAAGCATGTGGAATCTAAATATCATTACATAAATTTCATAGGAAGCATTATAAGTATGATTTACTTGATTTCTAAGTTCTCCAAGTCCCTAAACTTCATGTGGCCGAACCCTATCAGGTGTGAAACAAGGTCCCAAATGTCATGAAAGCATGGAAATCTTAAACCACATTTATAGCATTTTTTTCCAAGTAACATAGTAAGCACATTTGAGCTAGTTACTAAGTTCTTCAAGCCCTTAACATATGTCATGGCCAAACTTTTAACAAGTATTCCTTAGGACTAAAAACAAGTATACAAGCATGTGAACTTGAACTAACATCATGTATAAATTCATAATAAAACATCATACAATAGGTATGGCCGAAACTTACCCTAGCCTCATTTAGGTCACTAAATAACATATAGCATGAGAACTTTGTCTTTCTACTTATCATATTTCATGTAGAGTGACATAAGCATATTTAATTTTTTTGTTCTAGGGTTTCTAGGGCCTCTATCCCTTCATGGCCGAAACATACAATGGTCCATTTAGGTCATGGAAAATTGTACAAGCATGTGACACAATCAACACATTATCATATTTCCATAAGAAGCATTTTTAACACCTTTGGTTTCATTTCTAAGGCCTCTAGGTCTTTTAAACCCTACTTGGCCGAAACTCAACAGTATATAAACTTGCTTCAAATAACCTAAAAGCATAAGAAATCATACAAGTTTCATAGCATGTATAAAGACAAGCCTAATAAACATACATGTGAATTGTGTCTTAGGCTTCCTAGGTTTCTTTCCCTTTTTCTTTTATTTTTCCTCATGGCCGAAACCTACCAATCTTTAAACTAGGTTTTAAGTGGCATAAAGCATGGAAAACCTAAGTAAGTTTCATGGAAAAAATTACTAAGAACATCATATACAAAGTGGGTTCATAAACAAGCTAGGACCCTTGTGATCTTACATGTCATATATCATGTAACAAATTTTCTATACTCCCATTAAACATGAGAGCATTAAACAACTTTCATATCATGATATCACAGAGGTCTTGAGTATATTAGAATTTTGTTCAAGCTTTTCTAAACTATCCATCTTATCATGGCCGAAAATCTAAAATAAGAGTTCATGAATTTCTAACAATGTTCAACATGCAATTCTTTAAGAGAACTCTATATTCTATCATACAAACATGGTTACTTAAATTTAAAGGTCTTCCTAACCCTAAGCCCTTTTTCTTGGCCGAAACATATAAATGGATTTCTTTTGGTTCCAAGTAACTTTCAAGCAAGAAAACCAATAAAAGACCCTTAGTAGTTCATGGAGGGAATCTTGTACTAGTTTGGTTACACCATGTTTTCCCTAACCTCCTTAAAATATTTTTGGCCGAAATTCTAGGGTTAGGCACTCTTCTGATCAAGCATCAATTAGGTATAAAAACATGAAGGAAATCCTTCCTATATAGCATAGAAAACATATCATAAAATAAAGACTTGTTTAAACCTTCCTAGATTTGAAAACCCTTTCTTTAGCCGAATTTTCTAAACTTCTTTCCTAGGTTTTCTAATCCTCATAAAATCCGAAAATCACATAAAAAGCCTTGTACCACAGGTGAGGGGAAGCTTACATTCTTTTTGCTTGTGGATCTAAGGTATGGTGATGGAAGAAGTAGCCTCTTCTTCTAGTTCCTTTCCCTTGATTCCCTTGCTAAGTCCTCCTTGTATCTTAGGCTTTCTTAGGGGAAAAACCTTGGCTTTGGGGCCGAAGATGGAGGAGAGGGGACTGATGGTTTCGGTGAGGGAGAGGAAGAATGAGAGAAAATGAGAGAAAAATAAACTTCTCTTTTCTTGCTCCCTTTTATGTTAAGGGGGAAGAGGTAGCAAAATTGATTTTTGCTTTCCTTCTCCCTTAACCCATTTTCTATTTTTCTTTCATTTATTTTATTTTCTAATTTATTCTCATCATTCATGATGAAATAAGGGGGAATGAATCCCCTTAATTCTTCATTTAAGGTCACGGCAAGAGAGGGAAAAGAGAGAGGAAGGGAGGAAGGCAAGTTGCCTTTCTCTTGCTCTTTTCTTGCTTTCTCTTCTTAGATCTTTACTCCTATCTTTATCATGCATTCCCTTTCCTTGCTATCAATATCTTCTCTCTATCCCAATTGGTTTCTACTAATTAATTCTATAAATTATAGTATAAGAGGTTCAAGGTTCAATCATTAACCTTCACTTCTTTTTATTTCATTTTATTCCTTTTTGCTTCAACTCACTTCCTATTATTTTTCTAAGGCAAAATCCCACATTCATATATTTATCTTACAAGCTTAGTGGGTATTACACAAGCAAGATGAGAAGGTGAGTGATAAGTCATGGAGTTTTTGATCGCCACAAGTTGCCTTGATAAGATCGAAATTAGTTCTTTGCCTAAGAACAAGTAGGAAGCTCTCACAAAAGAGAAACTCAAATTTTCATTCAAACTTACATCCTTTATCATACAAGAGTTCTCCTATTTAACATCCCTTAAGATCCCCTATGCACTAATTATGCAATAAATATCATGCTTGCATGCATGAGTTTTATTATCCACTAATGCAACCACTAATCCCTAATACTAGCTTAATGCAACCTATACTAGCTTAGGAACTTTCAAAAATGCATTAAAAACCCACAAAGGACATCAAAAGTCACTTTAGAAAAACCCCCCCATGCATGCACACGAAAATGGTCCTCATGTTGGACCAATTTCACTTTCAAATTGAAGGAATGTGATCCACTTAGTTGTTGCCTCCATTGTGCATTGATCCTCCTTTTCCTTGAGCCTCATTATTAAGCCTTCCAAAGCTTGCTTCATTCTCTTAGTCTTGGACCTTGTCATGGGTCCCCCAATTCCCTTCAATGCCTCTTCTTGGCTCACATCAGATTATGTTTAAGTATGTATGTAATAAGTTTTCAAAGGACATGTTGCATATATTGTTGCATGAATCATGTTTTTGAAAGTCATCTCGCATCACACCTTATGATTATGTTACGATATACCATGATGCTTATGACATGTTATGTTAGAATGAACTTTATGATTTTATTATGATATGCTATGATCATGATTATGTTATGCTAGGATGCACTTTATGGTTATATCATGATATGCCATAATGCTTATGATTATGTTATGTTATGTTAGGATGAACTTTATGATTATGTTATGATATACTATGATCATGATTATGTTATGCTAGGATGCACTTTATGATTATATCATGATATGCCTTAATGCTTATGATTATGTTATGTTATGCTAGGATTAACTTTATGATCATGTTATGATATGCTATGATTATGATTATGTTATGCTAGGATGCATGTTATGATATGCCATGATACCTTATGATTATGTTATGATATGATGCTTCTATACATGATATGATGAGTTGTCTTTATGCTGTATGCCTTGGAGATTTAGTTATGTTATACGGTTTTTGTGAGTAGGAAAGGATCTTACTGAGCCTTGTGTGCTCACAGCTTACTTTCCTTGTACCACAGATAAGGGCAAAGAATGGATGTACTAAGGGAGCAGCAGGAGGGGGCAAGAAGGACGTGTGTAGTAGTGACTCGACTAAAAAGCTGCTTCTAGTTAATAAGAATTATGTTTATGTCGTTCTTTTATGACTCCATGACACTTCATCATGCTCTTTAGTATTATGATTTAAATTTATGTTAAGCATGTTATGTGACTCATATGATAGATAGTTAGTGATGATGATTTGAAAAGTAAAGAAAAAGTTTTATAGAAAAAAAATTATACTATAGATAAGACTTCCGCTGTTTTAAGAAGAAAAGATAAGTAACCCCCGTCAGCTTAAGCAGGAAGGGGCGGGGCGTTACAACATTTTATTTCTTGTTTTTGATTCTTGAATATCCATGAGCACTAACATGTCAAGCAGGCCCATGAGAAATTTTTCTACACCTTTTTCTGTAAGATTTTTATCTCCCATTGTGCAACGTCAAATTGAAGCAGAAAGTTTCCAACTAGGTCACAAATTTGGAGAAGAAGTATCAGAAAGTCCTTATCTGCATCTTGAAACATTTTTAGAGATTTGCGATATGGTGAAATGTGATGGAGAGCCAGCAGATGCAGTTCGATTGATGACATTTCCTTTCAGTATCAAGGATGAAGCAAGGACTTGGTTATATTCTCTCCATCCTCAAAGCATCACAAGTTGGGAACAATTGGAGAAGTAATTTCTAAATCATTTTTGCCCTCCAAGCAGAACAGTGTATATGAGGAATTGCATAACAAATTTTGCTCAGGCATATAGAGAATCATTATTTGAAACATGGGATAGATTCAAGAGTCTTCAAAGATCGTGCCCTCATCATGGTTTTAAAAAATGGTTGATTCTGCACATATTCTATGGGGGAATTTCTTTCTTAGACAAGAGTTTATTGGATTCATCAACTGGAGGTTCTTTTATGGACAAAAGTGTAGATGAAGCATATATGTTAATTGATCAAGTGACATTGAACCTCCAAGAATGGTTGAACATAAGTTGGATGAAATCTCCCTCAAAAATTCAAGAAGTGCAAGCCATAAATGTTATAGAGCATGTCAAGCAAATTGTAACTCAACCATCTATGAGTTTTGAAAATCACACATCACAGAACGGGGAGTTCAAACATTTGGGGGCAAGGATTGAAAGTATTATTTTAAAATAGTTTAAAGAAGATCCCCCTCCTTCGCGGACAAGATCTAGTGAAAAGTGTGATGATGTTGATTGAGAAGTGGCAAGAATCATGAAGAACTTCTGGAAAAGGACATGTTTAGAATTGAGGAGAAGAATAATAGAAGACCACATGAACTCAGTTCCATTATTCCAGGAGGTTCCCAAATGCCACAAGTACCTTTCCCCCAACAATTGATCATACCAACACTAGATAAGCAAGTTGAACCTCCTTCACAAGCTAAAAGAGAATGTGGGAAATTAGATGTACATTTCCCAAGACCTTCACTAAGGGTTCCTTTTCCACAATGGTTAGTGGGAGGGTCAATGAGAACAATGACATTAAAAAAATTCTATGACACTAATAAGGTTGAATGTAGATTTCATAGTGTGTATAAATATGGAGATTCTTCAGATGAGGATTGTGAATATATGCAGTGGTAAATAAGTTTTCAGATCTACCTCCAAATTTTATAGGGTGTTATAGTGACATTGAACTTTCAGATGATAAATGTGATGTGGTAGATCAACTTAAAACTCCAAGTGAAGTTATTAATCCTCTTGTTATTGATTCTCCTATTGAGGACATAGATGTTGGTTTATTTTTTGATGTTTGTGTTGATAATGATGATATGGAAAAATGTGTAGGGAGCTGTGTTGTGGAAGCAACATCTCAAGGATCACCACCTTTGTTCATATAACCCTTAGAGGTTGTAAGAATAGATCATGTTGTGGAAAATGTGTAGGGACTCATGTAGATATAGTTGAGTCTCAAGAATCACCATCTTTGATATCGCCAACACCTGAGCCAGAGCCAGAACCATCTTTTGATTCAAAGGAAATCACACCCACATGTTTAGAAATATCAGGTATTTCTCAGCAAAACAAGGTTAGAATTTTTTGTGATCTTTTGGAAACTTTTATTGAGGTACCTATTATTGACTTTGTTGGATGTGATTTAGTTTTTTATTTCTTATTTTTCTTATCTTAATATGGTTATAGCTCTATCTTATCTAATATGTTTGTGGGAGATTTGTATTTTCTTTGCATGTGTAGATTTCACTTGGGCTAATAATTGGAAGCTCACACTGATCCCTCTTCGACCACCTGAAAGAACTTCAAAGAAGACGAAGACGGAGAGAGCAATATTTCATTTTGTAATTCCTATATTGAAAGCTCCCTCCATAATAAGAGCCCTTGGTAGGAGGGTGTTGAAATATCTTACCCCTCCAAGAGCGAGATTTCGATAAATCTAATGAGGTGGTCGATCTAATGACCTTAAACAAGTGCTTCTTGGGAGGCAACCCAAGTTCATTTTCTTTGTTTTCATTTGTCTTTAGTTCTTTCTACTTTCATTTCATTCTTTATAATAAACATGTATCCTTTACTTAATTTTTGGTGTCAATATTCTTTTATAGGACTCAAAGATTAGGAGGAGTGTAACTACTTGATGGAGAAGTTAATGACATGGGCATTTGGTATGCATCATTTGGTAACTTCTCTTACTTTTAATCTCCTCCACATTGTTTTTAGTTTTGATTGGGGCAATGAAAAGTTTAAGTCTGGGGGGATGTATTAGATGCATTTGAATTGCTTTGTTTTTTTTTTTTGCTTATGTCTTGCATTTTATTTTGATTTCTTGTGGCATTCATCTTGAGAACATCAAACTTCACTTATATGTTTTCTTGTCTTTAAGTGAAGATGTTAGCACGTTCATTATTTAGATTCATGATGTTGTAAATTATGCTAGTAGTATGCTTAATATACCTCTTTTCTCTATCTTGGGTAGCATGATATAAGCTAAGTATCGTATGGAGATGAGTTTTAGTTTTGGCTTGACCTTAAGAATCTTATCTTCTCTTCACTCTACTTGATGCTTGAATGGTTTATATCATTGAAATAGTCATGATTCATCTTGTTTGTTTAGTACTTGGTTTCCATGGTGATTTCTCAAACTTCATTTTGGTTACTGGATGAGGCTCAAATCATATAGCTCATTTGGAAAAATCAAAATATCCCAACATTTGTGCCAAAAGTACATTTATGAATAAGATTTGCACAATGTAAATAAATATGATGAAAAAAAAGTGTGAAAAAATATTAAAAAAAAGTGAATAACGGATATAAAAAACAGTTGTCGTGAGTGGAATCTAGCAAGTCACCCCTTTGAGACCGAGTTAGGTTACTAGGGAAATGACTGCTTAGCTTCTCTTGAGATTGAGCACGCCTTTGAGACCTTAGGTTGATTGAGAAATATGAACCAAGTATGTGTTAGTTAGAGCCCTAGAGCCAATCATTCGATGATTGTATTATGGACTTATTGTATCATATTCATATATAAATAAAGGCATTTGTTTTGGTTATTATACTTACTTGTATTGGTGCCAAATAAACTAAGTATAATAGCGTCCTTGAGTAGAAGGTTCTCACCTATATCAATCGGTTAGTTGAACCGATAGTGAGATGATATAGGGAACACTACTCTTAATCATTCCTAGTCGAGTATTAACATTCAGGGACAATGTTAATGCAATAAGACTAGCATGTAGGTCAACTCGATGACTTGATCTCACAAGTCATGGATATAGAGATATCAAGTTGACACATGGGTATGCATTGGAGTGTTAGTTAGAGCCCTAGAGCCAATCATTTGATGATTGTATGGACTCATTGTATCATATTCTTGTATATTAATAAAGGCATTTGTTTGGTTATTATACTTATTTGTATTAGTGCCAAATAGACTAAGTATAATAGCGTCCTTGAGTAGAAGGTTCATACCTATATCAATCGATTAGTTGAATCGATAGTGGGATGATATAGGGAACACTACTCTAAATCATTCATAGTCGAGTATTAACATTCAGGGACAATGTTAATGCAATAAGACTAGCATGTAGGTCAGCTCGATGACTTGATCTCACAAGTCATGGATATAGAGATATCAAGCTGACACATGGGTATACATTGGAGAATGTATACTGAATGACCCGCCATGAGAAATTATCATGGATCGTTATATGAGTGTCATATACTTTCTCATGTGGCTATTAGTATGACTATTAGTCCTTAGACCTGAAGTCACCATGGATCCCTACATAAGGAGTTATGTACTTTGGTTTCGTCAAACGTCACCCGTAACTGGGTGGACTATAAAGGCGATTACCGGGTATGTAACAAATTATGCAGAGGGATGTGAGTGATGTAGATGGGATCTATCCCTCCCATATGACGGGAGCGACATCAATATTCTTGATAGAGTGAGACCACTAAGTGCATGATCATGCCCAAATGAGTCAACATGAGATGTTGAGCTCATTTGTTTGAGTGAGTCTACTTGGGGTCCAAGATTTAGATTGATTAGAGGATGACACGGTCTATGCCTCATATTGATCAATCTAGATGTCTAGGATAGAAGGACACTTGTCATTATTTTGTGAGGAGTCACAATTGGTAGTCACAAGGTGATGTCGGATCTCGACATTCTTGTAACTTGGGTAGTAATGATGTGTTGCTAGATACTGCTCATTACTTATGCTTCTAAATGTGTTTAGGGCATTGCCAACGTTACAAGAACCTATAGGGTCACACACTAAGGACAATTAGATGGAGATTAGGTTCATATGATGAACCAAGAGGATTAGATTCATTTGATGAATCAAATTGGATTAAGAGTAATCCTAATTGGGCTAACTTGAGTTGGACTCAAGTTGTTTCATGTATTCAATAAGTCTAATTTAGATTATGACTCATTAAATCAACTTAATTTAATGAATTAGATTCATTATATTAAGTTGGCTTGAATCAAATGGTTAGATTAGATCAACCATGGAAGAGATTTGGTCAAGTTTGACTTGACTTGAGAGGAAGTTTAAATGTCAAGTTTGACTTGACTTTATGCCACCTCATTGGTGAGTTGGCATTGATGTGGACCAATGATGATGCACCACATCATCATGGTTGCCACCTCGTGGAAGTTACAAAGCCATTTTCTTAATAACTTCACATTAATTGCATTTAATGGGGAGTTACACAATGGAAGTGGCCGGCCACTTTGGTTTTGAATGGGAATTGATTTTTCCATTCAGGTGGGTATCTTCTTCCTCCTTCCTCAAGCTCTCCCTCTCCCTCTCCTCTTTGCTTGGCCGAATCTCACCAAGGTGCTAGCACACCTTTCGTGTGAGGTTTCTCCACCTACGTGTCCGTGTGGATACTTCTAGAGGACCGACGTTTGACGGTCTTGAGATCCGGCAACTCCTTGGAAGAGCGGGAACACGAAAGGGCACGCAACAAGGGTAAAGTTCTCAACACATAGATCTAGGAGTAGATCTAAAGATTTTTGAAACTCGTATTCATATTTCCGTTCAGTTTTTCCTTGCACGGATCCGTTGGCCTTGGGTGATTCGGGGTTTCCGCGACCCGAAAAGCAGTTTTCGCGGCCCGAAGAACCCAATAGTGGTATCAGAGCCACGTGCAAGGCTTGTACGAGTTTGTTTTTGGTTTTATGAAAACAAAAGTTTCTGTAATTTTCTGTAAAATTATGATTTTCGAGTTTTTATGGGTAATTTTTCCGTAGAAGCGAAGCACAAGTGTCTCGACACTTGTAGGCTTCGGCTACCGGAAAGATTTTTCCAAAACGGCTTCGTTTCGCCCCAAAATTTTTTGGGACAGCGGGCTTGGGTGCCATTAGATCGCTTAGGAGCAACTCGCGATGGTTAGATCGCGGGTAGGGGTACTGCCCCTAACCCCGCAAGGGGATTTGCTCCGCGGTTGCACCCGAAATCGCTTAAAAACGAACCCGCCGGGAAGATTTTTCCGAAACGGCAATGTCTCGGCTCAAATCGTTTTGGGACAGAGGGATTAGGCGCTGTTGGATCGCAAAGGAACCCTCTCGATGGTTAGATCGCGGGTAGGGGCGCTGCCCCTGGCCCCGCAAGGGGATCCGTTCCGCGATTGCGCCCAAAACCGCTAAACGGGTCTGCCGGGAAATTTTACTCGTAAAAATTATAAAAATTAATTTTAAAATTACAGAAAATTATGAAAAATATATAATTTTGAATTATATATTAATTTTGTGATAGTCATGGCCCAAAAACCCAATATGATTGGATTGTGTTGTAATTCATAATACGGCCTGCGTGCCGTTATGTGTTTGCGCGTGCGTCGTGCCTTCTCTTATATTATTGTTGTAAATTAGATTTAGACTCGAATGTAACTCGAGTTTCAAATTGTAATGTACAAATTGGAGCGGTGGAGGGTCCACACGAGACGGAGTTCCGAGGCGGGCACGAGCAACACAAGATGGTCAAAGGGAGGAGCTTGGAGAAGCTGTTGACCCTAGGTTTACCAATCGATCTTCTCATTGGCTTGAGAAGATCGTAGTAGGGCCATGACTAAATCACAAATAGATTAATTAATTGCTTGTGTATGTGATGCATATTTAATAAGTAGTTAATTAATTAGTGTCTTACGATTAGATTAGATCTAAGTCGTGCACATGATGCACCCTTGGGATTAGATTAGATCTAAGTCGTGCACAAGATGCATCCCTTTCGATTAGATTAGATCTCAATCGACTCAACTCTAATGCCTAACTGTGCCGTGATACCTATCACTACCTCGATCACATGTATTGTTGAATCTGCCAAAGCAGAGCAATACATATTATCTTGGTAGGGTACGGAAGGACAATCTTGGTCCCGCCTATCAACACATGGGTAAATACAAACTCAATTAGATTGAGTATTCCTAGTTACTCGGTTGGATCGAGTCAACTATAGGCATTCTTCCAATAGTTGGAAAGATATGACAAAATCACGTTTATATTAACTCTCGGGCGTATTAGCCAAAGCTAACTCGAGTTTTAATATAAATACGGATCTTGATCCTATAAACAAGAGTTGCATAGAGATGTAATTGGTAATCGTTACCTACCGATCATACTAAGCCTTGGGCGTATTAGCCAAAGCTAACTCAAGGGTTAGTATGATGTGGATCTTGTCCCACATGAATTATAGTATTCAGTGGGAGCATCATTTAGTTAAAGGCCTAATTAAATGATTTTTAAAGAATATGATATTTATTTCTGCAAATTTTTCTGTTGTAGATAACCATGACGTCGAACACGAATTCCTTCTCCCTGCGATCTGTCCTTGAGAAGGACAAGCTCAACGGAGCGAATTTCCTGGACTGGTACAGGAACTTGAGAATAGTTCTCACCCAAGAACGTAAGCAGATGCTCGAGCAGCCCATTCCGGAGGCTCCTCCCGCCAATGCCCCGCAGCGGACAAAGATGCTTACAAGAAGCATCAAGACGACGCATTAGATGTGTCTTGTCTAATGCTCGCGACCATGAACTCGAGCTTGAAGCAACATGAGTTGATGGGCGCTTATGATATGGTTGAGCATCTTCGCCAACTATATCGGGGACAAGCGAGGCATGAGAGATTTGAGATCTCTAAGGCACTGTGCAAGATGTCAGACGGGGCTCCTGTAGGTCCTTATGTACTCAAGATGATTGGGTACATAGAGAACCTACAAAGACTGGGGTTCCCACTTGGCCAAGAGCTGGCAACTGACTTGATCTTGCAGTCCTTGCCGGATAGCTATAGTCAATTCGTTCTCAACTATAACATGAACGAGATTGACAAGCCACTGCCCGAGCTACTTAGTATGTTACGAACTGCTGAGATTAACCTTAAGAAGGTTAAGCCCATTCTGATGGTCCAGAAGCACAAGGGCAAGGGCAAGCCCAAAGGTAAGGGAAAGTCCCAAACCAAGGGCAAAGGCAAGGCACTGAAGCCTAAAGGAGGGGTCGCCAAGGATGCTACCTGCTTCCACTGCGGTCAAACCGGGCACTGGAAGAGGAACTGCAAGGTATAATTAGAGGATCTTAAGAAGAAGCGAAGTGAGACTTCCACTTCAGGTATATATGTTATAGAAGTCAATCTATCTATTTCTACATCATGGGTATTAGATACTGGATGTGCTTCTCACATTTGTACTGATGTGCAGGCGCTGAGAAATAGCAGAGCATTGGCAAAGGGCGAGGTGGACCTACGAGTAGGCAATAGAGCACGGGTTGCTGCTGTTACTGTAGGAACTTATCAGCTATCTCTGCCCTCTGGGCTTGTACTAGATTTAGATGATTGTTGTTATGTGCCTGCTCTTACTAAGAACATAGTTTCAGTTTCTTGTTTAGACAAGAAAGGATACTCTTTTATAATAAAAGACAAATGTTGTTCTGTTTATTTAAAAGATATGTTCTATTGTAGTGTACCACTAATAAATGGACTCTATATTCTAGACCTTGAGAGCCCTATCTATAACATTAGTACCAAGAGGTTCAAGTCAAATGACATGAACCAAACCTACCTCTGGCACTGTCGCTTAGGTCATATAAATGACAAGCGCTTATCCCAGCTCCATAAGGATGGTTTGCTGGATTCATTTGATTTAGAGTCATATGAGATATGCGAGTCATGCTTACGAGGCAAGATGACCAAGACCCCCTTTAGTGGGCATCGTGAGAGAGCAACTGATTTGTTAGGACTCATACATAGTGATGTATGTGACCCTTTCAATGTTGCTGCTAGAGGCGGTTATAGATACTTCATCACATTTACTGATGACTTCAGTAGATATGGTTATGTGTACTTGATGACACATAAGTCTGAATCCTTTGAAAAGTTCAAAGAATTCAAGAATGAAGTACAGAACCAGCTTGACAAGTGTATTAAGATACTTCGATCAGATCGAGGTGGAGAATACCTTAGCCATGAGTTTCGTGACTACCTAGCTGAGTGTGGGATTCTATCCCAACTCACTCCTCCTGGAACACCACAGTGAAATGGTGTATCCGAAAGGAGGAATCGTACCCTATTAGATATGGTATCCTTTAGTGTGGGATCTATGATGAGTCACACAGATCTTCCGACATATCTACGACGTCAAGTCCTCCTAGCTTAGTGTGGGATCTATGATGAGTCACACAGATCTTCTGACATATCTATGGGGATATGCTATAGACACGGCAGCTTTCATACTCAACCGATTTCCATCAAAGGCCGTGATAAAGACACCATATAGGATATGGACTGGGAGAGATGCCCAGGTGTCTTTCATGAGAATTTGGGGCTGTGAGGCTTACGTACGACGTCAAGTCTCAGGCAAATTAGGACCCAAATCCGGCAAGTGCTATTTCATCGGATATCCCAAGGAAACTAAGGGATATTACTTCTACATTCCCAGTCAGCACAAGGTAGTTGTGGCAAAGACTAGGGTCTTTCTAGAAAGGGACTTTGTTTCTAGAAAGACTAGTGGGAGCGCGTTCGATCTTGAAGAAGTTCAAGATGCGAACAATAGCACTAATGCCTCGATGGAAATTGAACTGGAACCACAAAGTGTTGTGGATGATGTTGTTCCACAAGGAGTTGAGGAACAACAACCGGTTCAAGTAGACATACCTCTTCACAGGTCTGATAGGGTACGTCGTCAGCCTGAGAGATACTCTTTTCTCTTGTCTGACCATGATGACATTGTGCTCATAGAGGATGAGCCTACCACCTATTAAGAAGCTGTGATGAGACCAGATTCCGAGAAATGGCTAGAAGCCATGAGATCCGAGATGGAATCCATGTACACCAACCAAGTATGGACTTTGGTTGATCCACCTGAAGGGGTAAAACCCATTGGGTGCAAGTGGGTCTTTAAGAGAAAGACTGACATGGATGGACTTATCTATAAGGGTCGCTTGGTAGCTAAAGGTTTCAAGCAGATTCATGGTATTGACTATGATGAAACTTTTTCTCCAGTGGCGATGTTTAAGTCCATTCGGATCATGCTTGCTATTGCAGCCTACCATGACTATGAGATATGGCAGATGGATGTCAAAACCGCGTTTCTGAATGGAAACCTACTCGAGGATGTGTACATGACACAACCTGAGGGTTTTGTAGATCCACAGCATACTAGTAGAGTATGCAAGCTGCATAGGTCCATTTATGGACTAAAGCAAGCTTCTCGGAGCTGGAATCTTCGATTCGATGATGCAATCAAACAGTTTGGTTTCATCAAGAACGAAGATGAGCCTTGTGTCTACAAGAAGGTTGTAGGGGACATAGTTGTCTTCCTCATATTGTATGTGGATGACATACTACTCATTGGGAAGGACATCCCTATGCTTCAGTCTGTCAAGACCTGGCTAGGGAGTTGCTTCTCAATGAAGGACTTAGGTGAGGCATCCCGTATTCTAGGGATACAGATCTATAGAGATAGATCTGAGAGATTGCTTGGCCTAAGTCAGAGTACATACATTGACAAGGTACTCCTTCGGTTTGCCATGCAGCCAAGAAGGGATTTCACGATGTCACATGGTGTGAGTCTTCAAGACTCAAGGTCCCTTTCTAGAGAGGAGAGAGAGACCGCATGGATCGGATCCCTTATGCCTCAGCCATAGGATTGATCATGTACGCCATGCTATGTACTCGACTTGATGTCTCGTATGTTTTGAGCATGACGAGCAGATACCAATCAAGGTGAAAGTCACCGGATAGCGGTCAAGAATATTCTTAAGTACTTAAGAAGGACTAAAGAATATTTCTTCATATATGGAGGCGATGATGAGCTAGTTGTAAAGGGTTACAGTGATGCTAGCTTCCGGACCGATCAGGATGACTATAGATCGCAATCGGGGTTCGTATTTTGCATTAATGGTGGTGCTATGAGCTGGTAGCTGATTCTACAACAGAAGCCGAGTACATTGCTGCATCAGAGGCAGCAAAGGAGACAGTTTGGATCCGCAAGTTCATCACTGAACTTCGGGTGGTTCCTAGCATTGCTGACCCCATTAAGCTCTATTGTGACAACAATGGAGCTATAGCACAGGCGAAGGAACCTCGCTCACACCAGCGGACCAAACACATACTACGGCGCTTCCATCTCATTCGAGAGATCATCGAGAGAGGAGATGTGAAGATTTGCAGAGTACCTACAGAGGCTAACATCGCAGATCCTTTGACCAAGGCTTTGGCACAGAAGAAGCATGATGGTCACACTAGGTCATTTGGGCTTAGAGCCTACACTGATTGGCACTAGTGCTAGTGGGAGATTGCTAGCTAGAGCCCTAGAGCCAATCATTTGATGATTGTATTTTGGACTCATTGTATCATATTCTTGTATATTAATAAAGGCATTTGGATTTTGGTTATTATACTTACTTGTATTGGTGCCAAATAAACTAAGTATAATAATGTCCTTGAGTAGATGGTTTTCACCTATATCAATCGGTTAGTTGAACCGATAGTGAGATGATATAGGGAACACTACTCTTAATCATTCCTAGTCGAGTATTAACATTCAGGGACAATGTTAATACAATAAGACTAGCATGTAGGTCAACTCGATGACTTGATCTCACAAGTCATGGATATAGAGATATCAAGTTGACACATGGGTATACATTAGAGAATGTATACTGAATGACCCGCCATGAGAAAGTATCATGGATCGTTATATGAGTGTCATATACTTTCTCATGTGGCTATTAGTATGACTACTAGTCCTTAGACCTGAAGTCACCATAGATCCCTACATAAGGAGTTATGTACTTTGGTTTCGTCAAACGTCACCCGTAACTGGGTGGACTATAAAGGCGATTACTGGGTATATAACAAATTATGCAGAGGGATGTGAGTGATGTAGAAGGGATCTATCCCTCCTATATGACGGGAGAGACATCGGTATTCTTGATAGAGTGAGACCACGAAGTGCATGGCCATGCCCAAATGAGTCAATATGGGATATTGAGCTCATTTGATTTAGTGAGTCTACTTGGAGTTCAAGATTTAGATTGGTCAGAGGATGACACGGTCTATGCCTCATAATAATCAATCTAGATGTCTAAGATAGAAGGACACTTGTCATATATTGTGAGGAATCACAATTAGTAGTCACAAGGTGATGTCGGATCTCGATATTCTTGTAACTTGGGTAGTAATGATGTGTTGCTAGATACCGCTCATTACTTATGCTCCTAAATGAGTTTAGGGCATTGCCAATGTTACAAGAACCTATAGGGTCACACACTTAGGACAATTAGATGGAGATTAGGTTCATATGATGAACCAAGAGGATTAGATTCATTTGATGAATCAAATTAGATTAAGAGTAATCCTAATTGGGCTAACTTGAGTTCGACTCAAGTTGATTCATGTGTTCAATGAGTCTAATTTAGATTTAATTAGACTCATTGAATCAATTTAATTAAATGAATTAGATTTATTATATTAAGTTGGCTTGAATCAAATGGTTGGATTCGATCAACCATGGAAGAGATTTGGTCAAGTTTGACTTGACTTGAGAGGAAGATTAAAAGTCAAGTTAGACTTGACTTTATGCCACCTCATTGGTGAGTTGGCATTGAAGTGGACCAATGATGTTACTCCACATCATCATGGGTGCCACCTCATGGAAGTTACAAAGCCATTTTCTTAATAACTTCACATTAATTGCATTTAATGGGGAGTTACACTATGGGAAGTGGCCGGCCACTTTTGGTTTTGAATGGGAATTCATTTTTTCATTCAAGTGTGTATCTTCTTCCTTCTTCCTCTCAAGCTCTCCCTCTCCCTCTCCTCCTTGCTTGGCCGAATCTTACCAAGGTGCTAGCACACCTTTGTGTGAGGTTTTCTCCACCTACGTGTCCGTGTGGATACTTCTAGAGGACCGACGCTTGACGGTCTAGAGATCCGGCAATTCCTTGGACGAGCGGGAACGCGAAAGGGCATACTTCAAGGTATACTTCTTAACACATAGATCTAGGAGTAGATCTAGAAGTTTTGAAACTCGTACTTGTATTTCATTCGGTTTTTCCTTGCACGGATCTACGACTTTGGGTAATTCGGGGTTTCCGCGACGCGAAAAAGCGATTTTCGCGGCCCGAAAAACTCAACAAGAAAACCACGTCTTGAAGGTATAAAATGCGTTTCTATGTGACACGACCTTAGCATAGGGCCGTGTGGAATCCCTACACTGCATACCAAGAGTAAAACAGACATACCTTTGTGCTCCTCTGGAGTTTTGGGCTGTTCTTTGAACCATTTTGTAGATAACTTCAGGATCTAAAACTTTGATGAAGACATCAACTAGAGAAAATCCCATTTTGATGGAGTAAATGATGTTGCAATAAGATATAGCTATGCTGGGCCAATCAAGGGGTGTGTGAGCCACATGGCCATGTCATGCAAGGGGGTGTGAGCTCCACACGGCCGTGTGAGCCACATGGCCCATGGTCGTGTGAGCCACACGGCCGTGTAAGGTTGCCAGAGGAGGAGAATGACATGGCTGTGTGAGCCACACGGACGTGTAAGGTTTCCAAAGGACAAGAATGACATGGACGTGTGAGCCACACGACCGTGTAAGGTTTCCAGAGGTAGAGGCAGAGCAGGTCGTGTAGATCTACACGGCCATGCAAGGGAAGCAGAAGCAGTGTGTGCCAAGACCATGTCTCACACATGGCTGTGTGAGGTTGGCAGAGAGGGGAATGGCTTTGGCCGTGTGAACCTCACACGGTCGTGCCTCGGGGTCGTGTGGTGCCCAAACCTCACCTCTATATAAAGCCTCCTTCATGATTTGAGAGGGGTTCTTCTCCCTTTTGGGGGAAATTCAAGATTTGGGCGTTCCTCCACCTTCTTGGAGGGATTTCTGGCGATCTAAGTGTTGGGTTTTTCGGGCCGCGAAAACCATTTTTTTGCGTCGCGAAAACCCCGAAACTCCCTAGCCAACGGATACGTGCAAAGAAAAATTTTCTAAAAACTACGAGTATGAGTTTACCTAGATCTACACTTAGATCTACAAGGGAAAATGTTATACCTTTGAAGCGAAGCCCTTCGTGTTCCCGCTCGTCCAATGACTTGCCGGATCTCGAAGTTGTCAACGTAGACAACTCTCTAGAAGTATCCACACGAACAAGATGTGTTCTCTAACACACAAGGATGGAGAAGAGAACACCACAAGTGTGCTAGCACTTCTTGGTGCTCTCGGATGAGATTGGGAAAAGAAGATAGAAAAGAGAAAAAGAATGAATCTCAAGAACACTCTTCTTCTTCTTCTTTGTGACAATCACTCTACCTTTCTTCTTTAAACTCAAAACCACTCACCTTTTTTCTTCCTTGAAACTCACGGCCAAGAGAAGAGGAGAGGGAGAAGAGAATGGCTAGAGGAAAAGAGATCACATGAATGCAATTGAATGAATAATCAAATTTTCATTCACATCACAATTTGAGTGGCCGGCCACTACAAGAGGTGTAACCCCCTTCACATTAATCACAATTAATGTAGAGGCCACTAAAGAGAATAGTTGTAACCTCCATGAGGTGGTACATGTGATGATGTGGCACATCATCATTAGTTCTCCTAATGCCAAGTCACAAATGATGTGGCATAAAGTCAAGTCAAACTTGACTCTTCCTCTTCCTCTCAAGTCAAGTCAAACTTGACTTAATCTCTCTCATGGTTGATCTAATCCAACCATTTAATTCAAGCCAATTTAATATAATGAATCTAATTCATTTAATTAAATTGATTCAATGAGTCATAATCTAAATTAGACTCATTGAACACATGAATCAACTTGAGTCCAACTCAATTAGCCCAATTAGGATTACTCTTAATCCAATTTGATTCATCACATGAATCTAATCCTCTTGGTTCATCATATGAACCTAATCTCCATCTACTTGTTCTTTGTGTGTGACCCAATAGGTTCTTGTAACGTTGGCAATGCCCCTAAACTCATTTAGAAGCATAAGTAATGAGTGGTATCTAGCAATACATCATTACTACCCAAGTTACAAGAATGTTGAGATCCAACATCATCTTGTGACTACCAATTGTGACTCTTCACAATATATGACAAGTGTCCTTCTATCCTAGACATCTAGATTGATCAATGTGAGGCATAGACCGTGTCATCCTCTGACCAATCTAAATCTTGAACTCCAAGTAGACTCATTCGATCAAATGAGCTCAATATCTCATATTGACTCATTTGGGCATGGCCATGCACTTCGTGGTCTCACTCTATCAAGAATATTGATGTCGCTCCCGTCATATAGGAGGGATAGATCCCATCTACATCACTCACATCCCTCTGCATAATTCGTTACATACCTAGTAATCACCTTTATAGTCCACCCAGTTACGGGTGACGTTTGACGAAACCAAAGTACATAACTCCTTATGTAGGGAACCATGGTGACTTCAGGTCCAAGGACTAGTAGTCATACTAATAGCCACATGAGAAAATATATGACACTCATATAACGATCCATGATACTTTCTCATGGCGGGTCATTCAGTATACATTCTCTAATGCATACCCATGTGTCAACTTGATATCTATATATCCATGACTTGTGAGATCAAGTCATCGAGTTGACCTACATGCTAGTCTTATTGCATTAACATTGTCCCTGAATGATAATACTCGACGAGGAATGATTAAGAGTAGTGTTCCCTATATCATCTCACTATCGGTTCAGCTAACCGATTGATATAGGTAAGAACCTTCTACTCAAGGACGTTATTATACTTAGTTTATTTGGCACCAATACAAGTAAGTATAATAACCAAAAATCAAATGTCTTTATTTATATAGAATATGATACAACAAGTCCATAATACAATCATCAAATGATTGGCTCTAGGGCTTTAGCTAACAAACACTAAGGGTGGATCTTCACCGAATCGACTTTGGGAGAACGAGGATTGGATTCAAAGACGGTTCTTCATCGTAGATAAGATTTTCTTCCCTTTCTTTCTTGGATTTGGGATTAAGATGTTTATCTTTTCTTTATCTTTGGGATTCTTTCCTTGTTCCATGGATTAGATCTCTTGTTCTAGGATGGAGGGAGTATTTGTAATGGAGATTTGATGTAAACTCTTGTGGATTTGCCAAAATTCCTATTTCTATGATTTTTCCCTGTTTGTATCTATTCTTTCTTGTGTGGATTGTTGTGATTAGGGCTTAATTACCATGCTTGATTGAATGTTTGAATATTTTGTGGATCTTGTAAAGATTGCTTCTCATTCGATTTTTCGAGGGACGTTCGTGATAGGAACATGCCCGTGTAAGGACGTTTGAGGGGTAATCTTGAGAGGGAAATTAGGTATTTCAAGAGGGTAGGATAGATTTGATGTATTAATCTGTATATCTTAATTAGGTTGAGAAGTAGTGGATTTCTATGTTGATTTTCCGAGGGACGCACGTGACAGGCAAGCCCGTGTAAGCAACATAGGGTTCATTCCTAATTGATCTCGTTTAGATATATTTCAGTCCTAGGCCGGTTGTCTATTGCAAGAGGGAACCGACAACCTTCTACAAATTATGGGCAATTGAGAAATGAGATTTGGTAGATCATTACATTGAATAACATTACAAAGAAACCAAAACTCCTAGAACATACCTTTATCATTGCCCTTATTCTTGTTTCTTATTCTTTCATTTCTTTGTTTACCTTTTAATAGTTACACTTAGATTCTGTAAATCAATTGATTGGTTGTTTAGCTAACTTGTGTTGAGACATCTTTAGTGCTTATTCCAGTCCCTGTGGATTCGATATCTTTTATTATTACTTACGACATATCCGTACACTTGTGGAGAGTCAACAATAATCAATTCCCTCTTTCTGAGTTATACCCTTTCGCAACAAGCCTTACTTTGAAGGTTTCTACCTTCTCGTCTGTCCCTCTTTTCCTTTTGTAGATCCACTTGCATCCAACGGCTTTTACACCATCTGGTAGTTCTACAAGCTCCTAGACTTTATTAGAATACATAGACTCTATTTCAGAATTTCATCGTCTTTTGCCAAGATACTACATCTTTATCTTGGAGGCTTCGTCATATGTCCGGGGATCAGGTTCATGTTTACCTAGGATCAAATCCGAAAACTCTCCCAAAAATATGAATATCTCAGGTTGCCTCACAACCCTTCCACTACGACGAGGCACTGTCTGTAACTGTGCATCATCTGTGACATGTGTTGCAGTCTCTTGTGGTACTTCATCTTGTACTGTTGATACTAAAGTAGACATGTCCTCTATTATCTCTTCTAAAACAATTTCACTCATGGGCTTATGGTTCATTACATAATCTTCCTCTAAAAATCGAGCATTGGTGCTAATAATGATCTTCTGATTTTTAGGATTATAAAACAAACCACCTTTCGTTCCCTTAGGATATCCCACAAATAGACAAACTTCTGTATGTGATTCCAACTTGTCAGAATCTCCCTTTAGCACATGTGTTGGACTACCCCATATCCGGATATATTGTAACGACCCGGCCCTTCGGCCTCTTGGGCGACCCTTGTGGCGGCCCACTGGCGATCCTTATGTCGTCGGCCCATTTGGCGACCTCTAATGTCGTCGACCGACGACCCTTGGCCCATTACTCACTAGAACTGTCCACCCCTGGCCAATGGATTTTTGCCTTTCCAAGGATTCGAACTCTAGACCTCCAGGCTTAAGTACTAGAGTTTATGAATCCTGGTAGCCAAGTGAGTACCCCGGTTCTGAGATTCTGATTAAGTATGGCTTAAAAGGTTATATGGTACTATCCATATCATTAGGGTGCACCTTCTTTTTCGGAAGCCGAAATTTAAGAACTCCAAAGTTAAGCGTGCTTGGTTTGGAGAAATCTAAGGATGGGTGACCTCCTGGGAAGTTTTCCAGGGTACGTGCAAGTGAGGACAAAGCACGCTGAAAGGACCTCCGGTGGTCTGTGGAACTAGTCGTCAACCTGATGGGCAATTCTGGTGGCATTCCCGATTCGGTCCGGGTGGGGCCCGCCCGGGCGGGGGTGTTATAGATGGTATCAGAGCGACCTTGCGACCATGAGTGCGCCTGTGGCTGGAGCACCCAGGGCACCACCTAGCGAGGGAGATTCTGGGATTTGTCTGTGGTGTGATTCGTGGTTACACAACGAGCATGTTGTGTCTTTAAGTGGGGGTGATTGTAATACCCCGGTTCTGAGATTCTGATTAAGTATGGCTTAAAAGGTTAGATGGTACTATCCATATCACCAAGGTGCACCTTCCTTTTCGGAAGCTCAAACTTAAGAACTCCAAAGTTAAGTGTACTTGGTTTGGAGAAATCTAAGGATGGGTGACCTCCTGGGAAGTTTTCCAGGGTGCGTGTGAGTGAGGACAAAGCACGCTGAAAGGACTTCCGGTGGTCTGTGGAGCTAGTCGTCAACTTGATGGGCAATTCTGGTGGCATTCCCGGTTCGATTCGGGGGGGGGGGGGCCTACTCGGGCGAGGGTGTTATAGATTCAGACTAGGCTTACGCCCATTCCACAATTCTATGGGAGTAAAAGATACTGTTTTAGAAGGTACTATATTCAGAATGTACACTGCTATTTCCAGAGCATATCCCCAAAACGAATTTGGTAATTTTGAATAACTCATCATCGATCTAACCATTTCCATAAGAGTCCTATTCCTTCATTCTGCCACACTATTCTGTTGGGGTGTACCAGGTGCAGAAAATTCGGATTGGATTCCAACTTCTGATAAGTAATTCCTAAACTCTCCAAAGAGGTATTCGCCACCATGGTCAGACCGTAATGTCTTGATACTTTTACCAAGGTGTTTCTCCACATCAGCCCTGTATTCTTTGAACTTATCAAAGCATTCAGACTTGCGGCGCATCAAGTAAATGTATCCGTATCTTGAATAATCATCTATAAAGGAGACAAAGTATTCATAACTACCTCTTGCCTGGATAGACATAGGACCACACAAATCAGAATGAACCAATTCTAACACATCTTTGGCTCTATACCCCTTGGCATTAAAAGGTCTCTTGGTCATTTTACCTTCCAAGCAAGATTCATAGGTTGAAAAATTTTCCAACTCTAATGAACCCAAGAGTCCATCGGCTATAAGCCTTTGAATCCTACTTAAGTTAATATGACCAAGCCTTAAATGCCAAAGATATGTTTGGTTCATTTCTGAAGGTTCTTTTCTCTTATTAGAGATAGAAGATGTGTTATTAATTTTCATTTGTTGCTTTGTGGTAGAAATTGGATTTAAAGTATATAAATTGCCAACCAATGCACTAGAACAGATAATAACCCTATTTCTCTTTATAACCACATTGTTAGTAAAAGAAACAGAATATCCATCCAAATACAGTTTAGAAACTAAAATTAAATTCTTTCTGAAACTAGGTATATAAAGGCAATTTCTTAAAACCAAACTTCTATTCCTATCAAATGATAAGTAGACGTCTCCCACTGCAACAGCCGCCACCTTAGTAGCATTGCCCATTAAGACGGTTATCTCTCCTTCAAATAGTCATCGGGTTTCCTGGAACCCCTGCAAAGAGTTGCAAACATGATCAGTGGCTCATGTATCTACACACCAGGTGCTAGTAGATAACACCGCTAAACATGTTTCAACTACTAAAGAATGAGATATACCTTTATTGTTTTCTCTCTTACGAGGACAGTCTGCCTTCCAATGTCCAGTCTGATTGCAGATGAAGCACTTGCCCTTTGGCTTCTTCACTCCAGCTTTAGGTTTAGTACCTAGAGATCTCTTCTTTGCTGAGCCAACTTGTTTCTTCTTCTTCTTGCCTTTCGACTTAAAAGTAGAAACATTTTCAGCAAAGTGAATATGAGAATTGTGACGAAATATACCTTCTGCTGCCTGTAGTTCTGTCAAAAGTTCCGCCAACATATACTCTCTTTTGTTCATGTTATAGTTCAGGCGGAACTGCTCAAAACTTCTAGGTAGCGTTTGGAGAATAATATCGACTTGGGTTTCCCCATCAATTTCAGCTCCAAGGATCTGTATTTCATTCAGATAGGCCATCATCTTGAGGATATGATCCCTTACGGGTGTCCCCTCTGACATGGTGGTTGTCATTAACTTTCTCATTGTCTCTTGCCTAGCAGCCCGACTCTGGTGTCCGAAGAGTTCTTTGAGATTGTTCATCATGTCATAAGCAGTTGGTAAATCCTGATGCTGATGTTGCAGCACATTTGACATTGAAGTCAAAATGTAACACCGCGCCATCTCATCTACTTTCACCCATTTCTTATGAGCTTCAATCTCCTCTTCACTAGAATCACTATTAGGCACATTAGGGCAAACCTCTAACAGTACAAACTTATAGCCTTCAGCAGTCAGGACAATGTCCATGTTTCTTTTCTAATCTATATAGTTGGGACCAGTAAGTTTGTTCTCTTTCAGTATAATGGCCAGTGGGTTGAAAGACATCCTAAGAATTACAAAATAAACTTTGATTAGGACTCTAAATTTAGAATAATATTGATTCCTCAAACAATACTATTTAAATTTACTAACATCTCAAAATACCATGAATTTTGCATGCCACGTTAGTGTGAACGTATACAAATTCAACATTTGTAAGAGGAGGAGGGTCTTACCCATTAATTTTATTATCTTGTCATCCTAACTTTATGACAAATAAAATTAATAGTTGATTTTCCTTTGGTCACGCAAAACAATAGCAGTGACTCCGTTGGGGAGGATACTACTGAATGCGTCTAAGTGTATACCATTACTTGATACTTAGTCCATTAAATAGGATTGTGCCCCTTCAGTTGGAGAAGATCACACGCTCCTAAATAATTTCCTATAACCATCCATAAAGGAAGTTTGATCTAGTGATCCGCAACAAACTCATCCATTGTGGAGGGAGACACTCAGAGCCAACACGCAAGCTTGTTGCATCACTTACAAACCAGTAACGGAGACCATGGAATTTATTTAAAAATCCCTCTCCCACTTAGTTATTTAAGGTGAGGAATTTTAACCTAGCAAGCACACATCACACACACCACAGTAAATAAAAGCAATAAATATGAAAATTAATTTTCCAACTATTATGACCTTTTCCATCACTATCCTTTGCGTGTTGCCAACCCTAGCTGCTGCCTTCTTTAGCCACAGCAATCGGGTCTAGTCGCCACATCTATTTTGCTTCCTTTTCCGCTGCGCCTCTGGTCCACAAATAGTACCACACCTCGCAAGGATACGATCCGCGACAAAAATAGAATTTTACATATATCGATCCTATATTCCACAAAGGAATGTACTTGTAATCTAGATTGAAACAAAAATGTAAAATCCTAATAACTAATACAGCTCCTGTTGTATTTAATATTACAATCATGCACACACAATAAAATGTCCTTTACATGTCCAAGGGTCCAATCACACACAATATCTATAAGTCATAATAGTTGAAGCCTGCAACCACAAAGTTAGCACATCCTACTATTATCCTGTCTAAATTATGTATGATATGTGCATAATTAAACTAAAAACCAAACACACAGAGGGAAACCCTAGCTCTAATACCAATTGTTGGTTGGTCCTAGGAAGATCGTACCGGTTCCACTGTATAAAAATTTTGTACAAGTGTTGAACCTTTCCTAACAACCTATTGTGTTCTTTAGAAATTAAATTAGGAATCGCAAACGGATCTTAACATTATTGATTCTAAATTTAACTTATCTGTTCTTAATGGTTTAGACTTGGATCGCAAACGATGCTTAATATTATTGATCCAAATCCACCTATGTTATAAATTTAATTAAATATTAATTTCAGAAATCGGCTTCCAGGTTAAACATGGTAAGGCACTAGGCCTTCTTGGATATGGGAGCAACCACCACTTCCCAGACAAAGCCTTTCAATGGAATATAATATTTAATTTCCTTATATAACTCTAGGTTTAACCAAAAAGAACAATCGAATCACAAATTTGAAAAACAAAAAAAACACAAACTTGAATCACAAATTCAAAACTCTAGAATCATATGCCTCTTGTGTTTGGAATTCATACAAAGAAAAACTAGTATGATGAGAAACATAATTACTAGTTATACCTTTCTTTGTATGCAACAACCTCTTGATCTTCTACCGTATTCCTCTTCTTGTCTCGGATGTTGTGTGGGCAACAATCTACCGAGATGAGAACCACCCAAGCCCTTCTTTCTTCTTCACCAAGTTTCGGCCACCAAAGCTCCTCCAAGGATGTAGAGGTTCGGCCACCACCACCAAGCTCCAAGGGATGCTAAAAACAAAACCTCCTTTCTCTCCTTCTTCTCCTAGCTTAAACCGGCCACCAACAAGAGCTCCAAGAGAAGGATGAAAACCGGCCACTAAAGAAGAAGAGAAGAGGAGATGAGCAATGGCTAGGGCCGGCAGCCAACAAGGAAGAGAGGGAGGAAAATAGAATAGAGTTGTCTCTCATGAAGGCAACCCTACCCCCTCTTTTATAATCCTTGATCTTGGCAAATAAGGAAAATTTAAATAAAACCTTCCTTATTTTCTTTGCCATGAAAAGGAAAATTTAATTGATTAAAACCAATTTCCTTTTCTTAAATATCATGGTCGGCCACCTCCAAGCTCCAAACAAGGAAAGTTTTAATAACACAAGAATTAAAATTTCCTAATTTGTTTCCAGAAATTTTTTAATAAAAAATTTCTCTATTAATTTTTCCCTTCATGGTTGGTTATAAAAGGAAATTTTATAAATTAAAATCTTTCTATTAAACATGTGGATGATTTCCAAAAAGAAAAGTTTTCTTCAAAATTAAAATCTTCCTTTCAATCTACAAATAAGGAAAGATATCAAATCTTTTCTTAATCCTTTGTAGAAACTTATAAAAGGAAAAAATTTATAATTTTAAAACTCTCTTTTAAATCATGAACATGGTTACAAAAAAAGGAAAGTTTTCTCAAAATTAAAATCTTCCTTTCAATCTACAAATAAGGAAAGATATCATATCTTTTCTTAATCTTTTGTAGAAAGCTATAAAAGGAAAGATTTAATTTTAAACTCTCTTTTAAAATCATGGAATCCACATAAAAAAAATTTTAAAAATTAAAATCTTTTTTATTTGATTAGGGCCGACTACTTATGCTTGGGCTCCAAGCATTGGCCGACCACCTACTTGGCTCAACCTTTTTGTCTTGGCCGACCCTAGCTTGGGCTCCAAGCTAACTTGGCTGACCACCTAAAGGTGGGTAGGAAGGTGGGTATAGGTGGGTATAATTCTCTATATACAAGAGGCTACGATAGGGACCGAGAGGAGGAATTGGGTCTCCCGATGAAATTAAGCTTCCCGTGTTCGCCCCGAACACTCAATTTAATTTCATCAATAATAATTCATACCACTAAAGAATTATTATTGAACTACCGCACCAATCCCAAATTACATTTTGGGTTCCTTCTTATTATGAGTGTGTTATTCTCCCTATGTTTAAGATATCGAATGTCCACTAATTAAATGAGTTACTGACAACTCTCTTTAATTAATATCTTAGTCCAAGAGTAGTACCACTCAACCTTATCGTCATGTCGGACTAAGTCCACCTGCAGGGTTTAACATGACAATCCTTATGAGCTATTCTTGGGGACATTATCAACCTAGATTACTAGGGCACGGTTTCCTTCTATAATCAACAACACACACTATAAGTAATATCATTTCCCAACTTATTGGGCCTTTTGATTTATCGAGCTAAATCTCACCCTTTGATAAGACAAAGAAATAAATACTAAATATATGTGCCTGTTATTATATTAGGATTAAGGGCACACACTTCCATAATAACTAAGGTCTAGTTCTTTTATTAAGTCAGTATAAAAAGAACTTACCTTAAATAGTCCTACTTAATACACTTAGAGTGTACTAGTGTAATTTATTAGTCAAGATAAATTAATACCTAATTACACTACGACTATTCCAACGGTTTGTTCCTTTCCATCTTAGTCATGAGCAACTGTTTATAATTTATAAAGACCTGATAACATGATCTTCTGTGTGTGACACCACACACCATGTTATATACAATATAAATTAATTGAACAACTACACTTAGCAAATAAATATAGACATTTTTGACCAATGTGATTCTTTATTTCAAAATAAATGTTTACAAAAGCTAGGCTTTTAGTATACACTCTAACAGTGAGTCTTTTGAAGACTCAATGCCCCTCTTCTAAGAAAAAAAGAGACCGTTTGGATCAGATTCCTTATGCATCTGCTATAGGGTCTATCATTTATGTCATGCTTTATTCTCGCCCAGATGTCTTGCATGCTTTAAGCATAACGAGTAGATACTAGTTAGATCCAGGTGAAGGTCACTGGACAACAATAAAAAATATTCTTAAGTACTTGAGAAGGACTCAAGATTATTTTTTGATCTTTGGAGGTGATAAAGAGCTTGTTGTAAAGGGTTACACCGATGCTAGCTTCCAAACTGACAAGGATGATTACAGATCGCTGTCAGGGTATGTGTTTTGCTTAAATGGTGGTGTTGTGAGTTGGAAGAGTTCAAAGCAGAACACAGTAGCTGATTCTACAACAGAGGCCGAGTACATTGCTGCTTCAGCTGCAGCAAAGGAGGCTATTTGGATCAGGAAGTTCATCACAGAGCTTGGTATTGTTCCTAGTATAGCGAACCCAATAGACCTCTATTGTGATAACAATGGGGCTATTGCACAGACTAAGGAACCTCGCTCTCATCAGAGATCCAAACACATATTACGGCGATTTCATCTCATTCGAGAGATCATTGAAAGAGGAGATGTGAGGATATGCAGAGTCCCGACCGATGCTAACATTACAGATCCTTTGACCAAGGCTTTGGCACAGAGGAAGCATGATGGTCACACTAAGTCAATGGGTATTCGATATCTTAGTGATTGGCACTAGTGTTAGTGGGAGATTGTTAGTATTAGCCCTAGTACCAATTATGAGATGATTGTAAAAGGCTCATTTTATATCATATATCATTATTAATAAAAGGCAAAGTTAGTTATTATATTTATTTCAGTTCAGTGCCAATTGAATAAGTATAATAATGCCCTTGGATAGTAGGTTCTTATCTACAACATATCAATTGGTTGAATTGATAGTGAAATATTGTAGATATACATGGAATACTACTCTTAACTATTCCTAGTCAAGCATTAATATGCAAGGACAATATTAATGCGTTGAGACTAGCATGTAGGTCAACAGATGACTTAATCTCACAAGTCATGGATATGAGATATCAGGTTGACACATGAGTATATATTAGAGAATATATACTGAATGACCCGTCATGAGAATATTTCATGGATTATTATATGAGTGTCATAAACATTCTCATGTGACTATTGGTATGAATAGTCCTTAGACCTGAAGTCACTACAGTTCCCTACATAAGGAGTTGTGTACTTTGGTATCGGCAAACGTCACCTATAACAAGGTGGACAATAAAGTCGATCATTGGATATGCAATGAATTATGTGGAGGGATGTGAGTGATATAGATGAGATCTATCCCTTCTATATGACTGAAGCGATATCTGTGGGCCCCTTAATTAGTAGGACACAAGAATGCATGGTCATGCTCAAATGAGTTAATATACGATATTGAGCTTATTTGATTGATTATGTCTACTTAGAGATCAAGAAACACAAAGATTGATAAGAGGATGACACGTTTTATACCTCATTAATCAATCTAGATATCAAGTATAGAAGGATTGAGTCATACAAGATAATAAACACGGAAAGGTTAGGTCGGATCTCGACATTCTCGTCACTTGGGTAACAATGATGCATTGCTGGATGCTACTCATTGCTTATGTTTCTAAAATGGTTTTAGATATATTGCCAACGTTACAAGAGCCTATTGGGTCACACACAAAGAACATTTTGATTTGGAGATGGATTATGGGGTTAAGTTTAATTTAAATTATACACATTGAGTTAGACTCGAATGAATTAGGATTAGATTTATTGAGTAATAGGTTAGACTCATTAGTTTATTGGGTTAATAGCTTATTAGGTTAATGGTTAATCCAATATTCTAAATCTAACCCATTAAGATTAATGAATATTAATAGAGATTAATATATCATTAATCAAAAGGAAGATCAAGAGACAAAAATATTTTGTATTCATTGGATGAATACAAAAGCCATTTGTAAAAGTAACCTTTAGGTGCAGTAACCTTTTTGGTAAAGTAATCTTTTTGGTGAAGTAACCTATTTGATAAAGTAACCCTTTTGTGAAGTCACCTTATATAGATGAAGTGACCTTTTGGGTGGGTGTGTTCTTCTTGGTTTTTGCTCTTCTTCCTTTTTCCACTCTTGGCCAAAACTTTCACAAGAGGTTGCTAGCACAACCTTTGGTTGTTTCTTTCTCTATTTCGTGAGTTCGTGAGATGGACGAAGAATGTGTTCGTGTGGATACCATAGAGGCGCGGACGTGTTGATCGCGCTGAGATCTACATCCTAAACAAACGTTGCTGTCGGAACTGCGAAGGACACACAACAAAGGTATAACTTTCTCATGTAGAAAATTAGTACTTAGTATATGGTTTCCTTTTGCATGGATCTTCTGGATAGGAACCAGATATTTTCCACTGCGTTTTTGCTTGTTTAGTGCCCTAGTTCCTTACAGGGGCACGACCGTGGCACGACCCATGGCTGGGGTCGTGCCATCATATAAAAAGGGAAGTCTTCCCCTAAATCAAAGGAGGAAGTTTTCCCCTTTGGGGGAGTCAATTCAAAGCTCTAAACCTAGCATCTGAGAGGCTTTAACTCAATGATTCGAGGCTGAATTCCAATTCTCTATCTCTCTATTAGCAAGGATAAAGCCAAAAATCATTCATCGGCACTCACTAAGTTTCTTCTTCCTTACTTTCTTGATTTGGATGTGGAGATTAGTGTTCTTTATCTTTGAAAATAATTTTCCTCTTATTATAGAGTAGATCTTTTGTTCTAGGGACTAGGGAGTAAATGTTAATGTGAATTTGATGTAAAACTCTTGGATTATGCCAATGCCCTATTCAAATGATGCTTTCATTCTTGTTCTTCTTACATATAATGTGTATGTATGGTTTTGTGCTTATTTCTCATATTAGATTTGATGAATGTGTGTGGATTGTTATCTGTACATGGATTGATCTCTAGATTGTATAATAGGAGGCATCCTAGTGATAATGATTCCCTCTTAATCAAACATCTTGTATTGATTTAGATGAAGAGAGGCAATTCTCCCACAATGGAAATCTTAACTACTCTTAACGGGTTTTCCCTAATCCCGTGTACATGTGAGTGACCTAGGAATATATGACCGTGGGGTCCTAATGGCAGGGATTCCTTCTTATCGAGACTTCTTCGGCTATCATCTTCATTTAGGTGCATTGGATGACAATAAGGATTACACTTCGACACATAGCCATGGATTAGTGTTGGTACATTGGTTAGTCTTCTTACACGTATGAGAGTTGATTATAGGAATGGAAGAGTCCAAGTGCATTGAGTTCCTTTATTTTGAAACCAAAACCTCTAGAACCTTTTACTAAGAAAGACTTCCTCAATCCTCTTATCTCTAGTTTACTTTCCTTTGTTTGTATTCTTTACTTTTATGAAAGAAACTCATTTCCAAAACTCATTAGTTTAGCTAATTCGTGATGCAAGTTTTTAGGTGTTCTCAATCCTTGTGGGATAGATAATTTTATTATTGACGACGTAGTCATGCACTTGCAACTTTGTAATAGATCCCCTGCCCAATCTACATCTTGTAGCCCTTTAGGTTCATCTCAGATCCTTGGAAACAGAGATAATAATCTATTATCCCTTTGAGATATCTAATATTCTCTTCACTGCTTTCTAGTGTCTCAATCCTGGGTTGGACTAGAAATGGTTAACTAAGCCAACAACACAGCTTATATCAGGATGAGTACCAAACATAGTGTACATCAAACTACCAATGACACTGGCATATGGTTTGTTCTTCATTTTGGCTATCTCTTCAGGAGTCTTGGGATATATACTTTTGCTCACACTACAACAAAATCGCTCATAGACATCAGTGGAACAACACCGATTTTAGGCTAAAACCGCTGTCTTTGAGTATTTTACACCGATTTTTCTAAAAACCGGTGTCTATGAGCGCAGATTTTAGCTCATAGACATCGGTTTTTTAGGCGATGTCTATGAGCGCCCTTTTTTTGGTTAATAGACACCGATTTTAACATCGATTTTTAAAATCCGATGTTAATGAACCCAAATAAAATATTTTAATTTTTCCCCACAAGCCAAAATTTGCACACTGTGAATTCCCTCCAAACCTAAATCTTTATCCTGCCCTTCCTCCGCGCGACCATCTCTCTCGCGATAATCTAAACCGAAACCTAAACCTCCGACCATCCGACCATCCGACCATCCGACCATCTCTCTCAGCCTAAACCTAAACCTCCGACCATCTCTCTCAACCTCATCTCCCTCTTCCCCCCTTCCTAGATCCTCTCCCGATCAGGATCAAGACACGACGAACTTGCTTCTCCGTCCAACCACACCGCATCTCCTCCAACTCCTCCATTTGGTTGAGAAGAGGAGGCCTTCTTCGCATTCCAGTAGTTTTTGCTTCATCCATCTCCGGTCCAGCATTCACTGCCACCGCTCGAGCCCTTCTTCACATTCCGGTAATTTTTCCTTTATACATCATCGCTACTGAATTTCTTCCTCATCTTCGACAGTTTCATCTTCTTGATCTCTTGTTTGCAAGTATTAATTGATTGGTGCATGCAATGTGTTTGATGAATTTCCTCAAACACTACCTTGAGTTGATTTGATCATTTTTGTTTGATAGATTGAGGAGTTGTTAGTTCCTGTTGCTAAGTTGGTTTTATGTAATCCTTGAACTATCAAGTTTCTTTTATGTCTAGGCTAATTGTTTTCACTGAAATGTCATGGTTTCTGGTTTAGAAATTTATTGGTATAATGATGAAGTAGTTGGTTTCTGTATAAAATTTATTGGTATAATGATGAAGTAGTTGGTTTCTGGTTTATGAAATTTATTCGTATCCTTTCCTTGGTAAGCGTAGTTGGTTTCTTGGAGGACCCGCATAGTTAATTTATTTGTATAATGATGGATTAAGAATTTTGGCTCATTGTTGTAATTGTCTTGATATTTTTGATTGATTCTAGATTCATTAGTACAACAAAATGGACAAGGCATGGATGGCAAAGGATAGATTATCACATGAGTTTGAACTTGGACTAGAATCTTTCTTGCAATTTGCGCTGCAACATGCTACTAATCCTACTAGTATACCTTGTCCTTGTACGAAATGTGGCAATCTATGGAACACTAATATTAACAGCATAAGGGCACATGTGTACTGTAATGGTATAGACTTAACATACAAAAAATGGATATGGCATGGGGAAGAATCTGTATTAGGAGATTTAAATAAAGAGAATGATGCAGCTGGAGAAAGTGAAAACTCTTTTGCTGATAAACCTATAGATATGGTACACGCTGCATATGAAAGTTCAGAGAATCCAGATCAATTTATAAAATTACTTGAGGATGCTGAGAAACCCCTGTATGTTGGGTGTACTAAATTTACAAAGTTATCTGCAATTGTGCAATTATATAACTTGAAAGCGAAATACAGCTGGAGTGATAATAGTTTTACTGAACTACTTGTATTGTTTGGAGAAATGCTTCCCGTTGACAATGAATTGCCTTTATCTTTATATGATGCAAAGAAAAGCTTATGTGCAATGGGGATGACTTATAAGAAAATACATGCTTGCCCTAATGATTGTGTCTTATACTGGAAGGAGTATGAGGATTTTACCGATTGTCCTAATTGTGGGGTGTCAAGGTGGAAGTTGGCCAAGAATTCTAGGATAATTGAAGGAGTCCCTGCAAAAATTTTATGGTACTTTCCTCCTATTCCTAGATTTCAAAGAATGTTTCGGAGCAAGGAAATATCTAAGGAGTTAATTTGGCATGCTAATAAAAGAGTATGTGATGCCTATATGCGACATCCAGCTGATGCACCTTGTTGGAGACTTGTGGATCATAATTGGCCAAATTTTGCTTCTGAGACAAGAAATCTAAGGTTGGCCATAGCAGCTGATGGGATCAATCCTCATAGTTTGATGAGTTCTACATATAGTTGTTGGCCAGTTATAATGATCACTTATAACCTTCCTCCATGGTTGTGTATGAAGAGAAAATATATGATGCTCACGTTGTTGATTTCTGGTCCCAAACAGCCGGGAAATGACATTGATGTGTACTTGGCGCCTTTGATTGACGATTTAAAAGAATTATGGGAAGTTGGTGTTGAAGCATATGATGCACACCGAGAAGAAAGATTCTTGCTTAGAGCTGTCCTATTGTGGACAATTAATGATTTTCCGGCATATGGAAACCTGGCAGGATGCACTGTAAAAGGATATCAAGCATGCCCTATCTGTGGTGAGGAAACTTGTGCAAAAAGGTTGAAGCATAGTAAAAAAATGTCATTTACAGGTCATAGACGGTTTCTTCATAGAGATCATCCTTATCGAAGGCAGAAGAAGGCATTTGATGGGACGCAAGACTTTACTATGGCCCCAAAACCACTAAGCGGTGATGAAGTTTTAAAAAAAGTAGAAGGAATTACATGCCGATGGGGAAAAATTAGAGCAAATTTTCAATCAAAGGAAAATGATGGTAAGTCCTGCTGGAAAAAAAATCAATATTCTTTGAACTTGAGTATTGGAAAGATCTGCATGTTCGACATGTTCTTGATGTGATGCACATAGAGAAAAACGTTTGCGAAAGTTTGATTGGTACATTACTTGATATGCCAGGAAAGACAAAAGATGGAATTGCAGCAAGAAACGACCTAGTGGATATGAAAATTAGGGGAGAATTAGCACCACAAAAAGGGGAGAAAAGGACATTTTTGCCCCCAGCATGTTATACATTAAGCAAGGATGAGAAAAGAAGACTTTGTAATTCATTGTTCGGAATTAAGGTTCCCACGGGTTACTCCTCCAACATCAAAAACTTTGTCTCAATGAAGGACCTAAAACTGGTTGGTCTTAAATCACATGACTGCCACACCTTAATGCAACATTTGCTTCCAATTGCCATCCGTGGTATTCTACCCAAGCATGTCAGAAATGCTATCACAAGGTTTTGTTTCTTATTCAATGTGTTATGTAACAAAGTAATAGATGCCTCAAAGTTGGATAAAGTACAAATAGAAATTGTGACGATGTTGTGTCTGTTTGAAAAGTATTTTCCACCTTCATTTTTTGATATAATGGTTCACTTAACAGTTCATCTCGTGCGTGAGGTCAAGTTGTGTGGACCAGTTTGGTATAGATGGATGTTTCCATTTGAAAGATATATGAAAACATTGAAAGGTTATGTGCGGAATAGAAATCGACCAGAAGGATGCATGGCTGAATGTTATATTGCTGAAGAAGCTGTAGAGTTTTGCTCAGAATTTCTATCTAATATGAACACGATAGGGATTCCATCAAAGCATCGTGAAACAATACTCACTAAGTCCTTGTCAGGTGCCAAGGTGCACTTATGTTGTCACGATGAGTGGGAACAAGCACATCGGTATGTATTGGAAAATGAAGCTGAGGTTGATCCTTACATTGTGTAAGCCCTCTAATTCAGTAATAATCTCCTGAAATTGTTTAAAAAAATATATGATTAATCTCTTCAAAATTTTTTGATTAGGGAACATATGACACACTTGAAGCAAAAATTTCCTATTAAAGGTGCAAAGTGGTTACAAGATAAACACCACAGAAGTTTTATTTCTTGGTTCCATGAACATGTAAGTACCATAAATATTAGCATGTTTATTATTGAACACAAGAACTTTAAGACTTTTAATAATTAAACCCCCTTATGATGAATTGTAGGTTACAAATACAACATCATCTTCCTCCAATCAATTATCAAAAAGAGTGAAGCTGTTGGCAAATGGACCTAGCAAGCAAGTGCTAAAATACTCTAGTTATATGATCGATGGGGTCACTTATTACACGAAAGAACGTGATAATGTTACAGTTGTTCAAAACTCGAGTGTAAGCTTGCTGGCACAAACAATGCAAGTTGCAAGTTCAAAGGATAAGAATCCAATTATAACAGACATGATGTATTATGGTGTGATACAAGAAATATGGGAGCTCAATTACCATGATTTTCGAGTTCCAATGTTTAAGTGTGATTGGGTAGAGAATAACACTAGTATTAGAGTAGATGATAATGGTTTCACCTTGGTAAATCTTAAGAGAATGGGATTCAAATCCGACCCATTTATCTTGGCCACTCAAGCAAAGCAAGTATTTTATGTAGAAGACCCTCAAGATCCCACATGGTCTATTGTACTTTCAACTACAAATAGAGAGTATTTTGAATACATCACTGATGATAAGTTGGGAGATCCTTCAATTCACTACCAATGCTTCACAAAAGGGATGCCATCAATGGATATTGACGAAACTGATGACAATGAACCATCCTGTATTCGTGGAGATTGTGATGGGATTTGGGTTGACAATGAGAATTTTTAGTTTGGTAACTTTATGTATGGTTTATATATGTGACTATTTACTTTATTTTGGTAACTTTGGTTCATTGTTTGGTAGTAGTTTTTTTTAAAAATATACGAATGTTTACTTTGTTGTGATTTTGAATGATATGCTCTGCTCTATTTCAAATTCTCACTGTTATGATTAGGTTTTCGACACAATGAACACTAGAAAAAAGGCCCATTTAGCACGTGAAGATGATAAGTATTCACACACAAATGCAAAAGACAAAGAACAAGATCAAAAAGAGGGTGCTGAGGATAGCCAGGACATAGGATCAGACGGGACGGCCCAAACAACAAGATCAAAAAGAGGTCGTACACAAATGAATAAGCTTGTTGTTCAAAGGATTCAGGGAGTCAAACAAAGTGTCAAATTTAATGAGTATGGACAGCCAGTTGGCGAAAAGGCTTCTGAATTGCAAAGTTTTATTGGTGTGCTTGCTCGAGAAAAAGTTAATATTAATTACAACTCTTGGAAGCAAGTGTCGAATGAAGTTAAGAACATGATATGGGAATCCGTCAATCTAAGTAACATGAAACTTTCTTATGTGATGCATTTTTTTCTGTTCTGTTATTTATATACTTAAGATATTTGTGTGTGTAGTTGACATACCAACTGGACCCAAAATGGAGGAATGGGTGTTTGATCTCTGCAAACACCAAGTGGCGTCAGTATAAAACTCACCTCACCAGGAAATTCATCCAGCCAAATAGAAATAATCCGAAGCTTCTCAATAAGGTACCTCAAGGGCATTGCATTTCACGTGAAGATTGGAGTAGTTTTGTGATTAATCGGATGTCTGAAGACTTTATAGTAAGTTGTTTAAGGTGGTCTTTTTAAATTCTAGTTGATATATATGGTTATAATTCATCTATCACTATGTAGAGGAAAAGTGAACTACAAAGTGAGAGAAGCAAGGCAAACTTATACCCTCATCGTCTTTCTCGAAAAGGATATGCGGGTTTGTCTGAAGAAATAGTAAGTATTTAGTTAACATTAATAAATTCCTACTTATGGTTGTCATAGTTGGTGTTGAGTACGTTGACTTCATGTGGTTTTTGGTATCAGTCCAGTGTTTTATGTGATGATGAAGAGATAAACAGAGCCATCCTCTGGAAGAAAGGGCGGCTCAACAAAGCTGGGGAATATGTTGGCGATGAGTTGAAGCAAACAGTGAATAAGATTGTAAGGAAAAGTATACATAAATTACTTATTTTGTACATATATGATATATGTATATATTTAAAGTTATTGTATTTGGATGCATGACAGGATGATTATATTGTCCAAAAGAAGGATGGTAAGATGCCCTTTACCAAACCATTTGAGGATATTCTCACGAAGGCCTTGAATTCTAACGAACATGGTGGACGTGTGAGAGGCATAGGAGCAAATGTCACTCCATCATCCTTCTTCAAGCTTGCTAGAGGGAAGGTGCAAATTGATAAGGCTGCCTATGAAAGGCAACAGAAAGAGTTTAAGGAGGCAAAAGCTATGCTTTCTGATCAAGGTGACAGAATAGAAAAATTGGAAGCAATGGTGTTGAAACTTTCTGGTCGAGAATTTGAGAGTGAGGAGAAGGATAGCTGCTCAGTTAAACCACAATGCCTCCTCGATATAAAACCTGAAGTTGAACGTCATACGCGCCTCTCAAATGAAGGCCTAGAAGAACATGATGATGATGATGTGAAAGTTATTGAGAAGGATTCGGCTTTACAGGTTAAATTTATATTTCACGTTGATATTATTATCCCATCGTTAGTATCTAATGAATCTGGCAGTGATGTTGAAGATTCATAAATTGTTTGTTTTATAGGGAAAAGCAGTGATGCTGTTATTGCAGCCTAACGACAAGACTGTTGCATATGGGACAATTGTCTCTGTTAATGGACCTGGCAACTTTATTGATGATGTTCCATTACCTGTGAATTGCATGAGGATTGCCATTGATAAAGCAATTGATAAATCAGCACCATTGCCTGTTGCAATCCCGTCTGCATGTCAGAGTATTGGGGATGTTGTAGGTGGCCATGTGGCTTGGCCTGTGCACTTAATCAGCATGCGGGATGAGGTAAATGTGATAAAGTGTTGTCTAAATTTTGTGTACATTTAAAGTATGTCACATATCTAATATATATATGGTTGCATCTACATATGTAGAAGACCAGGAAGAAACAAGTTGACAACAGACAAGAGAAGTCTAAGTTACAATCGTCCAATGTGCCAAGACCCTTACACATCTTATATAGTTATTTTCAGCGTCTTGATGAAACAGAGAATGTGATTTTGGAATTAGTTCCTGATGTATTTGGCATGGAGCGCACAGTCCATGTTAATTGCGATGACATATTTCCCTTTTGTGAATTGAAGCCAATCACAGACACTTGCATAGTTGTGTATATGTGGTAAGCTTTCAATTGAATTGGACTTTATTTATGTGTTTCATTAATTTAGATTTCATCATTTTTTTGGGATATTTTCTGTCTCACTAGTCTCCTCTCTTGTAATCCTTGTCGTCTTTATGTTTGACATTTTGATGAATCATGGCTTGTCTACTATATCTCATTACACAGATTCACCAAATGCTGCCTCCCTATGAATGCATGCTGCCTCAAGTTTTTGTACAACTTCCCAGTCACCTAGAATTTCAATCTTTCATACAGATGAAACACTTTGTACTCTTTGTACACCATATTGAGTGATCAGGAATCAGTTTGGATCATTCACTCAAACTAGGAAATTATATCTCTAATTTACAGATTTGTGAACTCAATAGTTTCAGAAAGCATATGGTGAATTATGATAGAGAGAACATGTTGTTGTGGCACTGTACTAGGTATTAAAGTCTAGCGATAGAATGATTTAAGCTGCTTACCACCTCATGGATGCAGACACACTTGCCACGGGTTCCCGAAAGGCATGAAGCATTTTAAAGCATAAATATGAATTATTACCATGTCTACTTGATAGCAAGATTATCTAATCACATGGATGTTAGTACCAAAACCTGTGGAAACATTATTGACAAACCAAACCAACGTTTAGAATGTGTAGCCTAGTGACATTCTCATCCATTGCGTGGTTATTGCAAATAACCATTCTTGAGCTCAGATCCACTCTTTGTAGGCATCTATATAGAAAGATGCAGGAAAAGATGTTGCTGCAAGATTTCAGATTGGTGGATCCAGTGCCTGTGGAATATGTACCATCAAGAAATCAGAATAGAGATTTCATCCAAGAACAGTTGAATAAAAGGGCTTGTTACTTAAGCAGTAGGTTAATTGGTACCTCATATGGTCAATTGGTTGTTGTGCCATGCAACGTTGGGTGAGTAAGAATAACATTATATATCACTCTCACTTGCATATTTTGAGAACTTGCAAGATGCATATATACACTAATTATATTTCTTTGTGTAGTTTTCACTGGATTTTGACTATCATCAATGTTGAGAAGGAGATTATTTTTTTGTTGGATCCTCTTAGTCACCGCATTCGTGATCAAGATTGGAAATATGTTGTCAACATGTAAGTTTTTTGGCTTCTTTTCTTACCTTTGTTGAAACATGTAAGTATTTTGATGTGGCAATACAATTCCTACGGGTTATATGCATGTAGGGCCTTGAAAATATATAATGCGGAGGCTGGAAGGAAAGGGAAAAAACAACCAACATGGGTAGCTGTCAAGGTATGTCCTTTAATTAGCAACTGTTTCACTATCCTTGAAGGAGTTATTCCAATATTTCTTTTCTAACATAGGCTCCTCAACAATCGGATGCGGAGCAATGTGGTTTTTATATCATGCGATATATGAAAGATATAATTGAAAATTTTGGAGTTGACCACAAGGATTCACTTCCAGCAATGGTAATAATACAATATTTACCCCTGGTGATTTTGATAATTTCGATTTAGTTCCCCTGGTGCTTGCTATGATTTTTTGATACAAACCGGATGCTATGCTTTTGTTACAATGATTTTTTTTATACAAACAGAATGTTATGCTTTTTTTACAAACCAGATACTAGTTGGAGACTAAATGATTGCCTAAGAAGAAAGGAATTAAAGATTAGGAGATGCAGTGAGTAGAGTGGCTGGATAAGCTATCTTAAATGGTAACCTTAGGATTAAAGGATTGATTACATTTTTTGAACCTGCTCAACTTCCTCTAAATATCTAACACATTGATACTCGAATTTAACCTAACCTATTAAGATAAATGGGTAATCAATACTAATCCTTATTTTGATTGTTTAAATGTTGGGCTCCTGTTTCATAGCAAAAGGTTCATTTTGTGACTCTAAACTAAGTTTTTTTTTTATTTGTTTAAGTGTATTTTCTGAATTTTGAGAACCAATTTTTTTTTGTACATCTACCATCAAGTATGACCCTACTTTATTAGATGCTATCATGTTTCTTTTTTTGCTTCAATTGACAATCTGGTGGTTCGCAAAATCTGGAGTGTGGACAATCTGTTAAGGTTGTCTTTAATCAGATTTCGATTGTGCTACTAGAGATTCATAAATGAATATTTGTCAATCTAATCAGCTGGTTTGGCTTAAGAATAAGATCAGTAATAGCCAACCAAAGTCTAGTAAAAATGCCCTCAAAAGTAACTAGAGTGGCCGAAAAGAGGGAATTAGAATTGGAGAAAGAGATGGAGATTATTAAGGATATCAATGTATATATTAGTCTCTTTCTCTCTTTCCTAACAACTTAGCTTTTAGGATAAATAGTCAGCCAATCAAATTTGAGAGAAAAAGAGAGGAGAACCTTCACTAGTGCAATTGCCGACCATGCACCACTCTTCATGCACATGGGTTTTGAAGATATACACTTTTAGACCCCCATCTTCATGCACATGGCTAACTGTAACCCGCGAGGTCTTCTGACTTTGTGTTTTTCAGTTCAGGGTCTACTAGTTTACTTATCACTTCTGGGTTTTGAAGATACTTTGTGGCCTGTATAACATAGAAGAACAATGAGCCGTGGATATATAGCATGAATCTACTAATATGAATCACAAACTGTTGGATCAAGAAGGATATATCTTGAGACTAGCGAACCCAAAGGGCAAACAATGTTATGTCTTTTCCAACTAATGAATCTCCAAAGGGAAGATAATGTTGAAAGAAACTTGTGATTTGCAGCGAGGCTATGGTTTCCTCAGTTGGGATGTGATAAGGTAGCTAAATAGAGGTAATACAACCTTTAACTTACCCTGACTATTGTATGAACTGATTAGAGGGCTCGTTGAGAATTAAGCTTCTAAACTACATGGAACAAATGATTATCAGAAGTTTGTAGGAAATAAGAACAAATTTGGGTTTATGCCCTCAGTATCTGTTACAAGAAGCTGATGCTGTTTTTGAGTATCAAATATTTTCAAATATGCATCTTACCCAATTTATCAGACACCCTCTTTCCTTGCAATATGGAGGTCTTCCACTGATTATTTCCAGTAAAACTACTCCAAAAGCAAAGATGTTAGCTTGAATTTCCATTTCTTGTTGCTCTCGAGGAACATTATATTCTGGAAGAGAGACTCTGCTGAAGTAACCAACACTTTTCTTAGATTCTGAGAAAATAATTTTCCAGCTCTCAAAATCAACCAACTGCAAAAGAAATGTAAGAGGGTTTTATAATCTTAATCCATTCCGCTAATACAAAGATGTGAAAAAACAGAAACCAAGTTAGCAGCAAAAATCACTGAAGGAATTATCTGGGAAAGATGAAAGCCGCAAAAAAAGCTCAGACTTGAGTCATGATTTGCTGCAGTTCCACTTAATTAACACTTTCACTGCATATCAACCCACCTTGTGTTTGCCTGCTTCATTGATTGCGTGGTGATGGTGAATTTTATAGCTTTTGCTCCTTATTGTATTATGTCTATTAGCCATGTGTATACAAAGGGCACAGTTGCATTCTTGCTTATGAGATTTGGAAGATGGCATCAGAGGTAGTACAATAAATAGTATATCTCTTCATTTGCTTGTTAACTATGAACATTTTCTTTGTTCTTCTATGCTTCCTTCACTGTTATATTCGTTATCTTCCACAGCAACCTTTAAAAACTCAGTATTCTATTTTATTTGATACATGCACACATTTGTTTTAGTTATTTGACATATGGTGAATTTATGTGTTTTTACAGTTTACAAATCTCAAGTACTCCAGAGTTGAAATTGATGAAGTGCGGTTCGAGTGGGCTGAATGCATGCTAGATTACATTTGAGACAGTTGTATCTTAATGTGTTAACAGAATGTTATACTTTGATTTTGATATCTATTAGCTAGCTTTTGATGTAAAAAGAATGTTTGGGTATTTTATGGATATTATTGTAAGAAGATTATTTATATAATTTGTGAATATTTGTGTATTTTATGGATATTATTGAATGAAGAATATTTGTACAATTTGTGAATATTTGTGTTTTTTTTTGTTATTGTCGGTTTTAAAAACAAATATGTGCTGTTAAAAAATATACATATTACATCGGTTTTCCACCGATGTAAAACCGGTGTTATAAAGTAATATTACATCGGTCATTTACCGCTGCCAAAACTGGTGTTATTAACATACAATATTACATCGGTTTTACACCGTTGATGAAACGGTGTCGTTAAGTGATACTACACCGGTTAATAACCGATTCGAAGACCGGTGCCGTTAAGTGATACTACACCGATTTTAAACCGATGTCTAAAATGACAGACTTTTAACATCGGCTTCATAGACATCGGTCGAAAATCAAATAGACACCGGTGGAAAACCGATGTCTATGAAGGTTTTTGTTGTAGTGTCAGAACATTACCTCTCGCTACAAGTGTTTGTTCAATGTTGCAGTCTAATATATTGAAGTGTTATAACATCTTAGTGATATAAGCCTCTTGAAACAAATTCAAAAGTCTTTTCGATCGATCTCTAATGATCTTTACTTCTAAGATGTACTTAGCTTCTCCTATATCTATTATGTCAAATTATGATAAAAGTCATAATTTGACTTCTATCACAAACTTCATGTTTGTAACGCCCGCCCTTCCTGCTAGTAGGGCGGGGTTACTGTACGGGGAACATACATGCATATTAAAATTTCTTTTCTAAAGCAACGGAAGTACTTATTTATATATTCTTGTATACCTCTAAGTGAATGAGGTCATGAAGTCAATTTCTATCATAAACATGAACAAGTGTCAAGTAATCATGCAAAACATTAACATAAGATAGACATAGTTCATATCATGCATAAATTAATATAAGCAAGTCTTTTCCTTAGCCGAGCCACTACCACACACATCTCTTGCCTCTCCTGCTGCTCCCTTAGTTCACCCATCCCTTGTCTTTATCTGCGGTACAAGGAAAAGTAAACTATAAGCACATCGGCTTAGTAAGATCCTTTCCTACTCACAAAAACCGTATATCATAGCATAATCACATAAGCATATAACATGCAGACATAATCATCTAAAACATCATATCATGTAAAAGAGCATCATAACATATCATAACATTCTACAAACAAAACATCATATCATATCATATCATAAAAGAGCATCGTGTCATGTTATATCATATCGTAAAAGAGTATCATGTCATATCATATCATGTCATAAAAGAGCATCATATCATATCATAAAATATCATAAAAGAGCATCATGTCATTTTATATCATATCGTAAAAGAGTATCATGTTATGTCATATCATGTCATAAAAGAGCATCATATCATATCATACAATATGATAAAAGAGCATCATGTCAATCATATCATATCATAAGAGTATATGCAAGATGTCTTTCGAAAACATGCATCATGTCATGTGCAAGATGTCTTTAAAACAATATCATATAATACTTAAACATAATCTCAACATGGGGGGCCCGGCTATGTACCACATATCATAAATGCGTTCAATCCCTAGGACGGAGTAGCTAGCCCCGAACCTACTAGGGAACTAGGCCCGTTTCATAGACCATCGACCTAGGGGTGTACTAAGGAGCCCATCCCTTTTTACTAGGCCCGTTTCATAGACCATCGACCTAGGGGCGTTTAGGAGCTCATCCCTGGTACAAGCCATACAAAGTAAAATAGCATATCATGGTTCATGTCATAACATAGCATATCATATCTTGTCATATCATGAAGAGTGCTCTTAGTCCCAACAAGAAGGGAAGAAACTCTTAGGCCTTTACTTGTCATATCATAAAGGGTGCTCTTAGTTCCAACTAATAGGGAAGCAACTCTTAGACCTTTGCTTGTCATATCATAAAGCATGCATACTTGAGCATATAGCACATCATAAGAGACATTATCATGCATGGTTCATAAGCATACATAAATGAGCATATTACTTGTCATATCATAAAGCATGCATACTTGAGCATATAGCACATCATAAGAGACATTAAAATGCATGGTTCATAAGCATACATAAATGAGCATATAACATATCATAGGGAAACATAATCATGCATGGAATCATTAACTAACATCTCTTAATTCATATCATAGCATGTGAGGCACATAATGAATCATAATTGGATCTCAATCACCAAATTCCATAAGGAGGCCGAAACATGCTACCCTAGGGTACAAGCAACATAAAAGCATATGAACCCTAAATCAATTTCATAACATTTATCATAAAGAACATCATGAGCATATTTAGTTAGGTTCTAAGCTTCCTAGGTCTTTTAATCTAGTTATGGCCGAAACTTGTAAAGCATGAACCTAGGTTACAAGTGGCATAAAAGCATATGAACCCTAAACTAATTTCATATCATATACTATAAGTAACATCATGAGCATGTTTTGTTTAGGTTCTAAGCATCCTAGTTATTTCAATCTTATTGTGGCCGAATATTAAGGAGAATGAAACTAAGTTCTAAACAACATACAAGCATAAGAATATCATGTTAACTTCATATCTTATCATAAGGAAAGTCATGAGCATATTAAATCAAATTTTAAGCTTTCCTAGGCCCTTAATCCCATCATGGACGAAAGTTCAACGAGCATGAAACTAAGCTCTAAACAACATACAAGCATAAGAATATCATGTTAACTTCATATCTTATCCTAAGAAAGTCATGAGCATGTTAATCAAATTTTTAGCTTTCCGAGGCCTTTAATCTCATCATGGCCGAAAGTTCAAGGAGCATGAAACTAAACTCTAAACAACATACAAGCATAAGAATATCATGTTAATTTCATATCATATCATAAGGAAAGTCATAAGCATGTTAAATCAAATTTTGAGCTTTCCTAGGTCTTTAATTCCATCATGGCCGAAAGTTCAAGGAGCATGAAACTAAACTCTAAACAACATACAAGCATAAGAATATCATGTTAATTTCATATCATATCATAAGGAAAGTCATAAGCATGTTAAATCAAATTTTAAGCTTTCCTAGGTCTTTAATTCCATCATGGATGAAAGTTCAAGGAGCATGAAATTAAGCTCTAAACAACATACAAGCATAAGAATATCATGTTAACTTCATATCTTATCCTAAGAAAGTCATGAGCATGTTAAATCAAATTTTTAGCTTTCCTAGGCCTTTAATCTCATCATGGCCGAAAGTTCAATGAGCATGAAACTAAACTCTAAACAACATACAAGCATAAGAATATCATGTTAATTTCATATCATATCATAAGGAAAGTCATAAGCATGTTAAATCAAATTTTGAGCTTTCCTAGGTCTTTAATTCCATCATGGCCGAAAGTTCAAGGAGCATGAAACTAAACTCTAAACAACATACAAGTATAAGAATATCATGTTAATTTAATATCATATCATAAGGATGTTAGTTAGAGCCCTAGAGCCAATCATTTGATGATTGTATGGACTCATTGTATCATATTCTTGTATATTAATAAAGGCATTTGTTTGGTTATTATACTTATTTGTATTAGTGCCAAATAGATTAAGTATAATAGCGTCCTTGAGTAGAAGGTTCATACCTATATCAATCGATTAGTTGAATCGATAGTGAGATGATATAGCGAACACTACTCTAAATCATTCCTAGTCGAGTATTAACATTCAGGGACAATGTTAATGCAATAAGACTAGCATGTAGGTCATCTCGATTGTAACGACCCAATTTTTCCTATTTCAAGTTCTAAAATTCCATAAAAATATTAGGAAATATTTTTAAAATATTCTAGAGATTTTTAGAAATTTTTAGAGTATTTTTACATAATTTTTGGGGGTCGTTTAGTAGGGTTACAAAAAGAAAGAAGTTTTAAAAAAAAAACGTTGAAGGTGAGATTCGAACCCACGACCTTGGGTCGGACTGACCCAAGCAAAACCGGCCCAACCAGTTGAGCTACACGGTTTTGTTAACCTTATATGGTGAGAACTAAGTTTATAGCATAGTTAATGATTAGGGAATAAATTGAGAAAAGTGCGCGACTGAGGGATTGAAGCCGAGACCTTTGACTTGGTTAAAACTCGGTTGACCAGCTGTACCAGCGAGTTTTGTTAATTAAGGAAAGAATGGATTATATTTAAGGTATAATAATTAATAAAAATCTTAGTTATAAGAAGAGGTTTAAGTTTTTCCCGAACCCTAAATTTTTCTCACCCGAACCTCTCCTCCTCTCTCGCGAACGGCGGCGGCGACTTCGCTGTTCGGGCGAAAAGGGCGACGAAGCTAGGCTTTTTCCAGCCGGTCTTCACCCGTGTGCGACCACCATCGTCGAGGAGAGCTTGTGAGCACGAAGAAGAGCCGAAATCCAAGCTATCCGAAACCCTAGCAGCATTAGAAGCTCCCCCTTTTCGGTTGTAAGTCCAAGAACAGCGAGGTGAGTTGCTTCTCACCTGCAGTAGGAGTAGTTCCGCGACATTGATCTTCTTTTCCTTTTGATTTCGGAATTTGATTTCATTCCTTATCATCCACAGCATGTCTTTTTGTTTCGGATTTATGCTAGTCCTTGTGTTGATTTCGGAGCATGTTTCATGAAGCTTGTATTTTTTCTTTGTTGCTGCCGTGAACCCAAAAAGAAAGAAGAGAAGGATAGTTTAGGTTAGGCATGAAGAACAGATTTGAATCTAGGTTATCAATGATAATTCTCTTACCTTTGATGTCATGAGTTTGTTAAAGAAGAGGAGAAGGAATTTGAATGGGTAGGCATGTTGTTTAGACCTTTGCTTAGATCTACTTCTTTTATTGCTTTTTCTGGTATTATTATGTCCCCACGGAATGGAGCTTTGGAATTTATTCTTAGCTTGGGTCTGAAACAAGTGATTTTTGCTTGTCATGTTCAAGGAAGTATAGATGGATTCGGGTTTAATGAGGGAATGAAATTGTAAACGCTGTATCTCTTAAAGCGTGAGCCTTTGATGTGCACTTCTGTATATCAAGTAGCTTGTGAGGTTGAATCACATATATAGCATTGCAGTTTAAGCCTTTTAACAATAGCTTTGTTTGTTATCAAGTGAACATGGACAATCTTAACAGTAGCTTTGTGTGAACACCAGTACCCTTAACAGTCTTCATTGCTATTAGTTGAACATCAGTAGAATTCATTTGCTATTAATTAAGCATGATCAGTTCCCTTTGCCATTAGATGTGCACGGTGATACTTTCTAGTCTCTTTTGCTATTAGAATATCTTGAGCATGCAGTTATTAGTTTCTTTGCTATTACATAAGCATGAGTTCTATCTTTAAAAACTATAAGCAAGAAAGACTAAGGATTAGACTTGATTTCAATTCCAGAAGATTGAATATCAAAAGCGCACACAAGGTGTTTGCTTAAATGCCAAGTAAGGGCAAGTATTAAAAAAGTTATAGTTAAAAAGAAAGTATTTTACTTTTAAATGGCATGTACCGGACACAAGGTCCAAGGGATGGGCTCCAAGATGCCCCTAGGCACAAGGCCTAGAAGTATCTTAGTAGTTTCGGGATTAGCTACCTCGATTCTTATTAAGAATGCGCGCAAAGTGGTACAATGTCGGGCCCAAAAGAAGTTTATTATTATTTTGAAGTATTAAAGTATAAGTTTTGAAACAAATGCAACAAGCTTCAAATATGTTTAGAGTTAGAAAGTTTAGTTTCTTGTTATTTGAAGCATGCAGTAGTAGTTTTATTTGTTTCTTGCTATTAGATTATTCAGCATGTTTAGCTTTATTTGCTTTCAGCATGCAGTTATAGTTTTATTCTTATGAGCATGATTAGCTACACATGTTTAGTATTTCAGTTAGTATGATTCCTTTACTATTTATGAGCATGAGTAGTTTTATATGTTAGCATTCAGTTTTAGTATATTTTTATTTATATACATGCATATCGAGTTTTTGTGAGTAGATAACACTCACTAAGCTTTATGCTTATAGACTGCACTTTCTCCTATTGCAGATAAAGGAAAGGAAAAGATTTAGTAAGGAAGACGACAAGGTGGTGATGATGAAGGTGTGTGATGGCTGGACTATGGGGAGATCAAGAGTTTGCTAAGGAATTGTTAAGACTTTTCTGTTTAGAGTTCTTTAGTTTTCTTTAAATGCTATTATGAGTCAAAATTGTAATTAAGTTTATTCCGCATTTGTAGTTGGGTTCTATTGATGGAGTGATATTGTTGTTTGCTATTATTAGGGTAGTTTCCTTCTTTTATTTGTGATATTATACTGCGTGGTTGTGAAGATATATGTTCCAGCCGCCTGTGGCTGAGTATAGTTTGTTTGTATTGATGATTTAGTCATCGGTACAGGGGAGATTTTGCCGAAATTTTTCGGTAGAGATTCCTCGTGGTTTTTAATTATACCGGTTAAGTAGAGTTAGTAGTTAAGTAACGGCCACTCTTAGAGAGTAGTAGTAGTAGTAAGAAGGGTGGTCGTTACAGTTGGTATCAGAGCAGTGTTCCATTCTCCAGCATCACACACACATCAGCATCATCCTTGCCGTCTCCAAGTAAGAAAATATTTAAAATTCTTTCTTTATTCTGCTTTCCTTATTATTAACTGCAGTATAGAGTATTTGTTTTTAAGTGCTTAAGTAAGATAGAAGATTTTGTTTTCCTTTTCTTTATTCATATATATATATATATATATGATTAGAAAGGGTTAGAGAAGTTATTTGGTCTTTTTCCTCTGCATAATTGGATGTCAAGAAGAGGACATCCCTGTACCGTTTATACTGAGAACCAAGATCAGGAGAACGAAGAGCCCAGAACCCCTGGGCCTATTCTCTCTGAAGTTGTTACTCAACTTCAGAGACAAGTAGCGAGCAGCAGCAAGTGATTGTCAATCTAATGACCAATCAGAAGCCAGCTCCTCCCACTTCCCCAACCATTAATGTGGAGACCCCAGTGGTGGCAGAAGTCCTATCGGTTGTCCTAGAAGTCGCCACAACACCTAGAAGACAAGAAGCATACCTCATCCAGTGGTTGAAACTGAAACCAGAAAGTTGAGTCCTAGGGTGCCCAGGCTTGGTCCAAGACACTTGAGAGCACAATGGAGCTTCTTGACCGATCAGAAGTCGAGAAGGGTAAGTGTGCCTCTTTTTGCCTATCTGGAGATGCTTGTATATGGTGGGAGCGAGTTAAGAGTAAGAGAGCAGTCAACCAGATGAGTTGGGTTGACTTCGAGATAAAGTTTTTACGAAGAAGTCTTTCGTCAACGGATCACCAATAAACATTATGAGAAGCTTATAGAATTCAGACAATATAACCTACCAGTAGAAGAAGTGGTCAAAAGATTTAACAGGCTAACTCGTCTATGCCTTGAGTTAGTAAGTACAGAGAAAGAACGAGTCAGACTGATGCTCCGAATGCTGAGACCAGAAATAACACTTAATGTGAGTAGTGAAACTCACCGACCACAGATTGGTGAAGAGCTGGTCAGCAGGGCATTAGTGAGCACTATCTGAACAGCAACAAGGCACAACAAACGCAACACAAGCCAGTCAAGATAGAAGACAAGACAGTGGGGAAACAGAGACCCCAGTCAAGTAATCAGAACTGGAAGGACAAAGATAGCAAGAAAGACCCAGGCAGGAAGATGTTCGGGTAGTCTGTGAGTATCCAGAGGTATTTCTAGAAGAGCTACCTGGACTACCTCCCAACATAGAAGTGGAGTTTGAGATTGAACTAGTTCCTGGTACCGGTCCAATTTCAAAAGCTCCATACCGCATGTCTCCAGCAGAGTTGAAAGAGTTGCAAGAACAACTTCAGGAGCTGCTTGACAAAGGCTTCATTCGCCCTAGTCACTCTCCATGGGGAGCTCCTATGTTGTTTGTTAAGAAGAAGGATGGATCTATGCGGATGTGCATAGATTATAGAGCTCTTAATCAAGTGACCATCAAGAACAAGTATCCACTGCCCAGAATCGATGACTTATTTGATCAATTGAAAGGGACAACAGTGTTCTCCAAGATAGACTTGCGCTCTGGGTACCATCAATTGAAAGTGAAGGAAAGTGATATACCCAGAACAGCTTTCAGGACCAGATACGGGCACTATGAATTCGTAGTGATGCCTTTTGGTGTGACTAATGCACCTGCAGTCTTCATGGACTTGATGAATAGGGTGTTCAGAGAATACCTTGACAAGTTTGTCATTGTGTTCATCGACGACATTCTAGTCTATTCCAGAACCCCAGAGGAGCATGACACGCACTTGAGAATAGTCCTGCAGACCCTTCAGCAAAAGCAGCTCTATGCTAAATTCTCAAAGTGCGAGTTCTGGTTGGAGCAGGTGGCGTTTCTAGGTCACATCGTTTCTAAAGAAGGCATTCAAGTGGATCCAACCAAAGTAGAAGCGGTCAGCAACTGGAAGAGACCCAAGAATGCCAGGGAGATCAGAAGCTTCCTTGGTTTAGCTGGATACTATAGGAAATTCGTGGAAGACTTTTCCAGGATAGCCTCTCCACTTACAGCCCTCACCAGAAAGAACAAGAAGTTTGAATGGTCAGGTAAATGTGAGCAGAGTTTCCAAGAGTTGAAGAAGAGACTGACCAGTGCTCCCATTCTGACTGTTCCAGAGAGTGACAAGAGTTTTGACATCTACAGTGATGCTTCCAATATGGGCTTATGAGCTGTACTCATGCAGGAAGGAAAAGTTATAGCTTATGCTTCCAGACAACTCAAAGACTACGAGAAGAACTACCCCACTCATGATCTCGAGCTGGCAGCTGTGGTCTTTCCACTAAAACTCTGGCGACACTACCTGTATGGAGTCCAGTGCAGAATCTTCACAGACCATCAAAGTCTTAAGTACTTCTTCACTCAGAAGGACTTAAACATGAGACAACGCAGGTGGTTAGAGTTGGTCAAAGATTATAACTGTGAAGTTCTCTACCATCCAGGCAAAGCTAATAAAGTGGCAGATGCACTAAGTAGAAAATCCAGTGCATCCCTGATGTCTTTGTCATCATTAGCCCTACCACTGCAGAAGGAGTTGTCAGATTTTGGAATGGAAATTATTTATGGGCAACTCTCTGCATTGACCTTAGAGTCAACCCTGCTTGAGGATATACAGAGAAAGCAAAGTGAAGATCCTGATATCCAAAAGATCAAGCAAGGGATACAAGAAGAAGGAAATTTGGAGTTTCGAGTATCAGATAGTGGAATTCTTTATCAGGGGAGTCGCCTTTGTGTTCCCAATGATGAAGAGCTGAGAAAGAAAATTTTGGAAGAAGCTCATAGTACACCTTATTCCATGCATCCTGGTTCTACCAAGATGTATCAAGACGTGAAACAGAGATTCTGGTGGTCTGGACTCAAAAGAGATGTAGCTAAATATGTCGGTACCTGCCTGACATGTCAGAGGGTCAAAGCAGAATACCAGAGACCAGGAGGAGTTCTACAGCCTCTTCCTATACCAGAGTGGAAGTGGGAAGACATATCCATGGACTTCATAACAAGTCTCCCAGGAACTACAAATGGATATGATGCGATATGGGTGATAGTGGACAGATTGACCAAGTCTGCTCATTTTCTAGCCATCAAGGTATCCCACTCTATAGAGCAGTTAGCACATTTATATGTTAAGGAGGTGATCAGACTTCACGGAGTTCCTAAATCTACTGTGTCTGATAGAGATGGGTGTTTCACCTCTCACCTTTGGGAGTGTGTTCAGACTGCACTAGGTACCAAACTCAAGTTAAGCACAGCCTTCCATCCTCAGACTGATGGACAGACAGAGCGAGTAAATCAGATTCTAGAAGATATGCTCAGAGCTTGTGCACTAGATTTCAAAGGAAGTTGGTGCAAATATCTATGCTTAGCTGAGTTTGCCTACAACAATAGTTATCAGGCGACGATCAAGATGACACCTTATGAGGCAATGTATGGCAGGAAGTGCAGATCACCCATTTGCTGGCAAGAAGTAGGTGAGAGAAAAGAAATGGAAGTAGAACTGGGCATTCAGACAGAACTGATAGATGAGACTACTCAGGTTATCCAGAAGATCAGACAGAGGATTGAGACTGTCCAGAGTAGATAGTAGAGTTATGCTGACACAGGCCGTAGGCCACTTGGATTCCAAGTAGGGGATTCAGTCTTTCTCAAGGTTGCTCCTATGAAGGGAGTGATGAGATTTGGCAAGAAGGGCAAATTAAGTCCTCGTTATGTAGGACCTTACCTGATCACAGAAAGGATTGGGAAAGTAGCTTACAAGATGGATTTACCATGGGACATGTCGGCAATACATAACGTATTTCATGTCTCTATGCTAAAGAAGTGTATTCACGACCCTAGTCAGGTGATTCAGCCTCAATCAGTGCAGATCCAAGAGGATCTTAGCTACGAGAGCAGACCTACACAGATAGTGGACAGAGCAGTCAAGAGATTAAGAAATAAAGAAGTGTCACTAGTGAAGGTCATCTGGCAGAACCAGAAGCACGAGGAAATCACTTGGGAGCGTGAGGACAGTATGAGACAGAAGTATCCAGAATTGTTCTAAGTTCGAGGACGAACTTTTTATAAGGTATGGGGAATTGTAACGATCCAATTTTCCCTATTTCAAGTTCTAAAAGTCCATAAAAATATTAGGAAATATTTTTAAAATATTCTAGAGATTTTTAGAAATTTTTAGAGTATTTTTACGTAATTTTTGGAGGTCGTTTAGTAGGGTTGCAAAAAGAAAGAAGTTTAAAAAAAAAAAGGTTGAAGGTGAGATTCGAACCCACAACCTCGGGTCGGACTGACCCAAGAAAAACTGGCCCAATCAGCTGAGCTACACGGTTTTGTTAACCTTATATGGTGAGAACTAAGTTTATAGCATAGTTAATGATTAGGGAATAAATTGAGAAAAGTGCGCGGCTGAGGGATTGAAGCCGAGACCTTTGACTTGGTTAAAACTCGGTTGACCAGCTGTGCCAGCGAGTTTTGTTAATTAAGGAAAGAATGGATTATATTTAAGGTATAATAATTAATAAAAATCTTAGTTATAAGAAGAGGTTTAAGTTTTTCCCGAACCCTAAATTTTTCTCACCCGAACCTCTCCTCCTCTCTCGCGAACGGCGGCGGCGACTTCGCTGTTCGGGCGAAAAGGGCGACGGAGCTAGGCTTTTTCCAGCCGGTCTTCACCCGTGTGCGACCACCATCGTCGAGGAGAGCTTGTGAGCACGAAGAAGAGCCGAAATCCAAGGTATCCGAAACCCTAGCAGCATTAGAAGCTCCCCCTTTTCGGTTGTAAGTCCAAGAACAGCGAGGTGAGTTGCTTCTCACCTGCAGTAGGAGTAGTTCCGTGACATTGATCTTCTTTTCCTTTTGATTTCGGAATTCGATTTCATTCCTTATCATCCACAGCATGTCTTTTTGTTTCGGATTTATGCTAGTCCTTGTGTTGATTTCGGAGCATGTTTCATGAAGCTTGTATTTTTTCTTTGTTGCTGCCGTGAACCCAAAAAGAAAGAAGAGAAGGATAGTTTAGGTTAGGCATGAAGAACATATTTGAATCTAGGTTATCAATGATAATTCTCTTACCTTTGATGTCATGAGTTTGTTAAAGAAGAGGAGAAGGAATTTGAATGGGTAGGCATGTTGTTTAGACCTTTGCTTAGATCTACTTCTTTTATTGCTTTTTCTGGTATTATTATGTCCCCACGGAATGGATCTTTGGAATTTATTCTTAGCTTGGGTCTGAAACAAGTGATTTTTGCTTGTCATGTTCAAGGAAGTATAGATGGATTCGGGTTTAATGAGGGCATGAAATTGTAAACGCTATATCTCTTAAAGCGTGAGCCTTTGATGTGCACTTCTGTATATCAAGTAGCTTGTGAGGTTGAATCACATATATAGCATTGCAGTTTAAGCCTTTTAACAGTAGCTTTGTTTGTTATCAAGTGAGCATGGACAATCTTAACAGTAGCTTTGTGTGAACACCAGTAGCCTTAACAGTCTTCATTGCTATTAGTTGAACATCAGTAGAATTCATTTGCTATTAATTAAGCATGATCAGTTCCCTTTGCCATTAGATGTGCACGGTGATACTTTCTAGTCTCTTTTGCTATTAGAATATCTTGAGCATGCAGTTATTAGTTTCTTTGCTATTACATAAGCATGAGTTCTATCTTTAAGAACTATAAGCAAGAAAGACTAAGGTTTAGACTTGATTTCAATTCCAGAAGATTGAATATCAAAAGCGCACACAAGGTGTTTGCTTAAATGCCAAGTAAGGGCAAGTATAAAGAAGTTATAGTTAAAAAGAAAGTATTTTACTTTTAAAGGGCATGTACCGGACACAAGGTCCAAGGGATGGGCTCCAAGATGCCCCTAGGCACAAGGCCTAGAAGTATCTTAGTAGTTTCGGGATTAGCTACCTCGATTCTTATTAAGAATGCGCGCAAAGTGGTACAATGCCGGGCCCAAAAGAAGTTTATTATTATTTTGAAGTATTAAAGTATAAGTTTTGAAACAAATGCAACAAGCTTCAAATATGTTTAGAGTTAGAAAGTTTAGTTTCTTGTTATTTGAAGCATGCAGTAGTAGTTTTATTTGTTTCTTGCTATTAGATTATTCAGCATGTTTAGCTTTATTTGCTTTCAGCATGCAGTTATAGTTTTATTCTTATGAGCATGATTAGCTACACATGTTTAGTATTTCAGTTAGTATGATTCCTTTACTATTTATGAGCATGAGTAGTTTTATATGTTAGCATTCAATTTTAGCATGTTTTTATTTATATACATGCATATCGATTTTTTGTGAGTAGATAGCACTCACTAAGATTTATGCTTATAGACTGCACTTCCTCCTACTGCAGATAAAGGAAAGGAAAAGATTTAGTAAGGAAGGAAACAAGGTGGTGGTGTAATACCCACTAATCTTGTAAGATAAATATATGAATGTGGGATTTTGCCTTAGAAAAATAATAGGAAGTGAGTTGAAGCAAAAAGAAATAAAATGAAATGAAAAGAAGTGAAGGTTAAGGATTGAACCTTGAACCTCTTATATTATATTTCATAGAATTAATGGGTAATAACCAGTTGGGATAGGAATAATATGTTGATAGCAAAGGAGGGAAACTCATGATAAAGGTAAGAGTAAAAGCTAGCCAAAAGGAAACAAGTAAAGAGCAAGAGAAAGGCAATTTGCCTTCCTCCCTTCCTCTCCCTCTTCCTCTTTGATTTTGCCGAAAATAAAAGAGGTTAATTAAGGGGATTCATTCCCCCTTATTTCACCATGAATGATGAGGATAAATAAACAAATAAAAATAAAAATAAAATAGAAAAAAAAAAAAGGGCTAAGGGAGAAGGAAAGCAAAAACTAAGTTTGCTACCTCTTCCCCCTTAACATAAAAGGGAGCAAGAAAAGAGAAAACTATTTTTCTCTCATTTTCTCTCATTCATCCTCTCCCTCACCGAGAACACCACAGTCCCCTCTCCTCCATCTTCAGCCCCAAAGCCAAATTTTTCCCTAAGAAAGCCTAAGATACAAGGAGGACTTAGCAAAGGAATCAAGGGAAAGGAACAAGAAGAAGAGGCTACTTCTTCTTCTTCATACCTTAGATCCACAAGCGAAAAAGGATGTAAGCTTCCCCTCACCTGTGGTACAAGGCTTTTATGTGCTTTTCAGATTTTATGAAGATTTTAAAACCTAGAAACAAGTTTGAGAAAATTCGGCCAAGAAGAGCTTTCAAAGTCTAATGGTGTTTAAACTAGTCTTCACTACATGATAGATATTTCTATGCTATGTAAAGGGGTTCTTCTTCATGCTTTTATACCTATATGATGCTTGATCAGAGGAGTACTGAACCCTAGAATTTCGGCCAAAAATATTCTTAAGAGGCTAGGGAAATTTATTGTTTTACCCAACTAGTACAAGGTTCTCCCTATGAAATATTAAGGATCATGTATTAGTTTTCTTCCTTAGAAGATATTTGAAACTAAAAGAAAACCCACTCATATGATTCGGTCAAGAAAGGGTTTAGGGTTAGGAAGACCTTTAAATTTAAATAACCATGCTCATGTGATAGAATACAAAGATCTTAAAGGATTTGTATGCTTGAATATTGCTAGAATTTCATGAACTCCTTCTTAGGGTTTTTCGGCCATGATGAGATGGATAGCTTAGAAAAGCTTAAACAAAATTTTAATATGCTCAAGACCTCTGTGCTATTTAGATATGAAAGTTGTTTAATGCCCTCATGCTTAATTAGGGTGTAGAAAAATTAGTTGCATGACATATAATATGTATGACCACAAGGGGTCCTAGCTTATTCATGAACCAATTTGTATATATGTTTCTTAGTAACTTTTGCCATGAAACTTACATAGGTTTTTCATGCTTTAGGCCACTTAAAAACCTAGCTAAGGAATGGTAGGTTTCGGCCATGAGAAAAAAAATAAAAGAAAAAGATAAAAAGAAACCTAGAAAGCCTAAGACACAATTCATATGTATACTCATTATGCTTGTCCTTATACATGCTATGAAACTTGTATAAATTCTCATGCTTTTAGGCTATTTGAAGCAAGTTTATATTCTGTGAGTTTCAGCCAAGTAGGGTTTAAAAGACCTAGAGGCCTTAGAAATGAAACCAAATGTGTTAAAAGTACTTCTTATGAAAATAGGATAATGTGTTGATTGTTTCACATGCTTGTATAATTTTTCCATGACCTAAATGAACCCTTGAATGTTTCGGTCATGAAGGAATAGATGCCCTAGAAACCCTAGGACTTAAATTAAATATGCTCATGCCACTCTACATGAAATATGATAAGTAGAAAGCCAAGGTTCAATTGCTATATGTTGTTTTATGACCTAAAATGATGCTAGGGTATGTTTCGGCCATAACTATTGGATGATGCCTTGTATGAATTTATACATAATGTTAGTCCAAGTTCACATGCTTGTATGCTTGTTTGTAGCCCTAATGAGAACTTGTTAAATTTCGGCCATGACATATGTTAAGGGCTTAAAGAACTTAGGAACTAATTCAAATGTGTTTACCTTGTTCCTTGGTAAAAATGTTATAAATATGATTTAAAGTTGTCCATACTTTTATGTCATATGGAACCTTGTTTCACACCTTAATGTTTCGGCCATATGAAATTAGGGACTTGAGGAACTTAGAAACTAAGTTAATCATGTTTATAATGCTTCCTATGAAAATGTTATGATGATAATTTAGGTGCCACATGCTTGGATGTTGTGTTTAACCTAAATTGAGCTCTAAAGGGTTTCGGCCACAAGGGTTTAGGAAGCTTAAAACCAAGATAAATATGATACCATGTTTCCTATGATAGGATAATCACAAGATACACCCTTATGCTTAAAATGTATGCTTGTGATTTATGACTTATGATATGATATGCTTTGTGCTAAAAATATGAATGCTTATGTTATGATATGTGGTTAAATTATGCATGCTTTAATGCTATGTTTAGTGCTTAAAATATGCATGCTTTCATGATATGCTATGTGGTTAAATCATGCATGCTTGATGATATGCTTTATGCTTAAGATATGCATGTTTTTATGATCTATGCCTAAGTGATGCATATTGTTATGACATGATGTATGCCTAAGTGATGCATGCCTTTATGATGAGATGTATGCCTAAGTGATGCATACCTTTATGACATGATGTATGCCTAAGTGATGCATACCTTTATGATATGATGTATGCCTAAGTGATGCATACTTTTATGACATGATGTATGCCTAAGTGATGCATGCTTTTATGATACATGATATGTATGACATGTACTTTACTTTATATGTGAGTGGCTTGTACCAAGGGTGGGCTCCATAAGCGCCCCGGGGACTAAGGACCTCGTTAGGGATGGGCTCCTAAGTGCCCCTAGGACTAAGGGCCTAGTATGTTTGCCTCGTAGGGTTCAAGACTTGCTACCTTGGACCTACAAGGTTGCGCGCAATATGTAAGTGGTACATAGCCGGGATCCCCCTTATGTTGAGAGTACTTTCAAGTATATATGTAAAAGAAAATGGTTTTAAAGATCATGAGACATACACATGTTTTTCGGATACATGTTTTCCAAAATCATATTGCATACACCTTATGATTATGCTATGTTTCATGTTATGCTCTTGATTATGATATGCCATGATAAGGTATGATTATGTTATGTTCATGCTATACCTATAGACATGTTTCGGCCATGGATTTGTTGATGCTTGATATATAGATTTCGGCCATAGATATGATGATGCCTTGATGTACATGTTTCGGCCATAGTATGATGCTTTGATATACATGTTTTGGCCATGCTTTGATATACCATAATACTTGTTTGTTATGTCATGTCTAGCTATGTTTTATGCAATGCACTATGTATATGTTTCGGCCATGGTGATGCTTGATATGCTATGACTAGTTGTGATTATATTATGATGCATGATATGCTTGAATAGAATGCTATGTTATGCCATGATTAGTTGAGATTATGACTTGTTGATGCATTCTTGATTATGTGCTGATTGTTGGTTTTAGTGAGTAGGAAAGGAACTTACTGAGCCATGAGTGCTCATAGCTTACTTTCCTTGTACCACAGATAAAGGAAAAAGCTGGATGAGTTAGAGGAGCAGCAGGAGGGCAACGAAGATGTGTGTGGCAGTGGCTAGGAAACCAAATAAATAAGAACCTGCTTAAAGTTTCTTTAAAGAACTATGCATTGGTATTTTATGACTTGTGATACCTAAACATGTGTGGCTTGACATTATGGTTCCACTGGATTTGATGTTATGATTTTGATGCCATGTGATAGTATAGTTCAAAAGAAATTTAAAAGAAAAGTTTTATTAAAACTATGAAAATTATTTTAAGTCTTCCGCTGTTTTAAAAAGAAAAATTTATACGTAGAGTATCGTAGCCCCGTCCCTTAGGGTAGCAGGGAGGGCGGGCGTTACAGGTGGTGATGAAGGTGTGTGATGGCTGGACTATGGGGAGATCAAGAGTTTGCTAAGGAATTGTTAAGACTTTTCTGTTTAGAGTTCTTTAGTTTTCTTTAAATGCTATTATGAGTCAAAATTGTAATTAAGTTTATTCCGCATTTGTAGTTGGGTTCTATTGATGGAGTGATATTGTTATTTGCTATTATTAGGGTAGTTTCCTTCTTTTATTTGTGATATTATACTGCGTGGTTGTGAAGATATATGTTCCAGCCGCCTGTGGCTGAGTATAGTTTGTTTGTATTGATGATTTAGTCATCGGTACAGGGGAGATTTTGCTGAAATTTTTCGGTAGAGATTCCTCGTGGTTTTTAATTATATCGGTTAAGTAGAGTTAGTAGTTAAGTAACGGTCACTCTTAGAGAGTAGTAGTAGTAGTAAGAAGGGTGGTCGTTACATCAATGACTTGATCTCACAAGTCATGGATATGGAGATATAAAGCTGACACATGGGTATGCATTGGAGAATGTATACTGAATGACCCGCCATGAGAAAGTATCATGGATCGTTATATGAGTGTCATATACTTTCTCATGTGACTATTAGTATGACTACTAGTCCTTAGACCTGAAGTCACCATAGATCCCTACATAAGGAGTTATGTACTTTGGTTTCGTCAAACGTCACCCGTAACTGGGTGAACTATAAAGGCGATTACTGGGTATATAACAAATTATGCAGAGGGATGTGAGTGATGTAGATGGGATCTATCCCTCCTATATGACGGGAGAGACATCGGTATTCTTGATAGAGTGAGACTACGAAGTGCATGACCATGCTCAAATGAGTCAATATAGGATATTGAGCAAATTTGATTTAGTGAGTCTACTTGGAGTTCAAGATTTAGATTGGTCAGAGGATGACACGGTCTATGCCTCACATTGATCAATCTAGATGTCTAGGATAAAAGGACACTTGTCATATATTGTGAGGAGTCACAATTAGTAGTCACAAGGTGATGTCGGATCTCGACATTCTTGTAACTTGGGTAGTAATGATGTATTGCTAGATACCGCTCATTACTTATACTTCTAAATGAGTTTAGGGGCATTGCCAACGTTACAAGAACCTATTGGGTCACACACAAAGAACAAGTGGATGGAGATTAAGTTCATATGATGAACCAAAAAGGATTAGATTCATTTGATGAATCAAATTAGATTAAGAGTAATCCTAATTGGGCTAATTGAGTTGGACTCAATTTGATTCATGTGTTCAATGAGTCTAATTTAGATTATGACTCATTGAATCAATTTAATTAAATGAATTAGATTCATTATATTAAATTGGTTTGAATCATATGGTTGGATTAGATCAACCATTAGAGAGATTAAGTCAAGTTTGACTTGACTTGAGAGGAAGAGTAAGAGTCAAGTTTGACTTGATCCTTTTGCCACATCATTAGTGAGTTGGTAAGATGTGGACCAATCATAAAGTGCCACATCATCAAGAGAATGCCACCTAATGGAAGTTACATTCTCTCCTTTGCTTTAATGTGGCCGGCCACATTAATGAAGGGGGTTACATTTGGTGTGGCCGGCCACTAAGGGAGGAAATGAAATTGATTTTCATTGAATGTAAGAATTATTCCATCTTCTCCAAGCTCTCTTCCTCAAGCTCTCCCTCTCCTCTTCTCTTGACCGAGAGTTTTCAAGCAAGAAAGAAGGAGAATGTGTTTGAGTTTTATGAAGAAAAGGTAGAGTGATTGTCACATAGAATTCTCTTATCTATCTTTTCTTTTCCCAAATCCTACCCGAGAGCCCTAGAAAGTGCTAGCACACTTGGGGCTCTCTTCTCCATCCTTTGAGTGTGAGAGACACTCCTTGTTCGTGTGGATATCATTAGAGGAGTGTCTACGTTGACACTCTCGAGATCCGGCACCGTTTGGACGAGAGGGAACGCGAAGGGCTTCGCTACAAGGGTAAATTTCTTAACACATAGATCTAGGAGTAGATCTAAAGTTTTTTGAAACTCGTACTTGTATTTCGTTCGGTTTTCTTTGCACGGATCAACGGCTTTGGGTGATTCGGGGTTTCCGCGACGCGAAAAGCGGTTTTCGCGGCCCGAAAAACCCAACAGTGGTATCAGAGCCACGTGCAAGGTTTGTACGAGTTTAATTTTTTGGTTTTATGAAAACTAAAGTTTCTGTAATTTTCTGTAAAATTATGATTTTTGGGTTTTTATGAGTATTTTTCTCGAGTAATCGAAGCACAAGTGTTTAGACGCTTGTAGGCTTCGACTACCGGGAAGATTTTTCCAAAACGGTGATGTTTCGACCCAAATCCGTTTGGGACAGCGAGCGAAGGCGCTGTAGGATCGCTTAGGAGCAACTCACGATGGTTAGATCATGGGTAGGGGCACTCCCCCTAACCCCGCAAGGGGATTTGCTTCGCGATTGCGCCCGAAATCGCTAATCGGGACCGCTGCGAAAATTCTTCTCAAAGGTTTCGTCCCAAATTGTTTTGGGAAAGCGAGTTTAGGCGCTGTTGGATCGCAAAGGAACGCTCGCGATGGTTAGATCGTGGGTAGGGGCGCTGCCCCTGGCCCCGCAAGGGGATCCGTTCCGCGATTGCACCCGAAACCGCTAAACGGGACCGCCGGGAAATTTTACTCGTAAAAATTGTAAAAATTAATTTTAAAATTATAGAAAATTATGAAAATATATAATTTTGAATTATATATTAATTTTGTGATAGTCATGGCCCAAAAACCCAATATGATTGGATTGTGTTGTAATTCATAATACAGTCTGCGTGCCGTTATGTGTTTGCGCGTGTTGTATGTTTTTATTTTTCCGCGACCTGCGCGTCGTGCCTTTCTCATATATTCTGGTTGTAAATTAGATTTAGACTCGAATGTAACTCGAGTTTCAAATTGTAATGTACAAATTGGAGCGGTGGAGGGTCCACACGAGACGGAGTTCCGAGGCGGGCACGAGCAACACAAGGTGGTCAAAGGGAGGAGCTTGGAGAAGCTGTTGACCCTAGGTTGACCATTTAATCTTCTCATTGGCTTGAGAAGATTGTAGTAGGGCCATGACTAAATCACAAATAGATTAATTAGTTAATTGCTTATGTATATGATGCATGTTTAATAAGTAATTGATTAATTAGTGCCTTACGATTAGATTAGATCTAAGTCGTGCACATGATGCACCCTTGCGATTAGATTAGATCTAAGTCGTGCACAAGATGCATCCTTTTCGATTAGATTAGATCTCGATCGAACCAACTCTAAATGCCTAACCGTGCCGTGATACCTATCACTACCTCGATCACATGTATTGTTGAATCTGCTAAAGCAGAGCAGTACATATTATCTTGGTAGGGTACGGAGGGACAATCTTGGTTCCGCCTATCAACGCATGGGTGAATACAAACTCAATTAGATTGAGTATTCCTAGTTACTCGGTTGGATCGAGTCAACTATAGGCATTATTCCAACGGTTGGAAAAGATAGGTCAAAATCACATCTATATTAACTCTCGGGCGTATTAGCCAAAGCTAACTCGAGTTTTAATATAAATGCGGATTTCATCCTATAAACAAGAGTTGCATAGAGATGTAATTGGTAATCGTTACCTACCGATCATACTAAGCCTTGGGTGTATTAGCCAAAGCTAACTCAAGGGTTAGTATGATGTGGATCTTGTCCCACAAGAATTATAGAATTCAGTGGGAGTATCATTTAATTAAAGGCCTAATTAAATGATTTTAAAAGAATATGATATTTATTTCTGTAAATTTTCTGTTGTAGATAACCATGACGTCGAATACGAACTCTTTCTCCCTGCGTTCTGTCCTTAAGAAGGACAAGCTCAACGGAGCAAATTTCCTGGACTGGTACAGGAACCTGAGAATAGTTCTCACTCAGGAACGTAAACTGTACGTTCTGGAGCAGCCCATTCCGGAGGCTCCTCCTGCCACTGCCACGCGAGCAGACTAAGACGCTTACAAGAAGCATCAAGATGACGCATTAGATGTGTCCTGTCTTATGCTCGCAACCATGAACTCTGAGCTTTAGAAGCAACATGAGTTGATGAGCGCTTACGATATGGTTAAACATCTTTGTCACCTATATCAAGGACAAGCAAGGCATTGGAAGAGGAACTCCAAAGAATACCTGGAAGATCTTACGAAGAAGAGAAATAAGATTTCTACTTCAGGTATACATGTTATAGAAGTCAACCTCTCTATTTCTTCATCATGGGTATTAGATACCGGATGTGCTTCGCACATTTGTACTAATGTACAAGCGCTGAGAAATAGCAGGGCATTGACGAAGGGTGAGATAGACCTACGAGTAGGCAATGGAGCACGAGTTGCTGCTATTGCTGTAGGAACTTATCATCTATCCCTTCCCTCTGGGGTTGTACTAGAATTAGATGATTGTTGTTATGTGCCTGCCTTGACTAAGAACATAATTTCAGTTTCTTGTTTGGACAAGAAAGGATTTTCGTTTATAATAAAGAACAAATGTTGTTCCGTCTATTTAAACGATATATTCTATTGTAGTGCACCTATGACAAACGAACTCTATATTCTAGACCTTGAGAGCCCTATCTATAACATAAATACCAAGAGGTTCAAGTCAAATGACCTGAACCAAACCTACCTCTGGCACTGTCGCTTAGGTCATATAAATGACAAGCGCTTATCCCAGCTCCATAAGGATGGTTTGCTAGACTCATTTGATTTAGAATCATATGAGATATGCGAGTCATGCCTACGAGGCAAGATGACCAAGACTCCCTTTAGTGGGCACAGCGAAAGAGCGACTGATTTGTTAGGACTCATACATAGTGATGTATGTGGCCCTTTCAATGTCGCTGCTAGAGGCAGTTATAGGTACTTCATCACGTTTACTGATGACTTCAGTAGATATGGTTATGTGTATTTGATGACACATAAGTCTGAATCCTTTGAAAAGTTCAAAGAATTCAAGAATGAAGTACAGAACCATCTTGGCAAGAGTATTAAGATACTTCGATCCGATCGAGGTGGAGAATACCTTAGCCATGAGTTCCGTGACTATCTAGCTGAGTGTGGGATTCTATCCCAACTCACTCCTCCTGGAACACCACAGTGTAATGGTGTATCCGAAAGGAGGAATCGTACCTTATTAGATATGGTACGATCTATGATGAGTCACACAGATCTTCCGACATATCTATGGGGATATGCTCTAGACACGGCAGCTTTCATTCTCAACCAAGTTCCATCCAAGGTCGTGATAAAGACACCATATAGGATATGGACTGGGAGAGATGCCCAGGTGTCTTTCATGAGGATTTGGGGCTGTGAGGCTTACGTACGACGTCAAGTCTCAGACAAATTAGGACCCAAATCCGACAAGTGCTATTTCATCGGATATCCCAAGGAAACTAAGGGATATTACTTCCCAGTCAGCACAAGGTAGTTGTGGCAAAGACTGGGGTCTTTCTAGAAAGGGACTTTGTTTCTAGAAAAACTAGTGGGAGCGCGTTCGATCTTGAAGAAGATCAAGATGCGAACAATAGCACTGATGCCTCGATGGAAATTGAACTGGAACCACAAAGTGTTGTGGATGATGTTGTTCCACAAAGAGTTGAGGAACAACAACCAGTTCAAGTAGACATACCTCTTCGCAGGTCTGATAGGGTACGTCGTCAGCCTGAGAGATACTCATTTCTCTTGTCTAACCATGATGACGTTGTGCTCATAGAGGATGAGCCTACCACCTATCAGGAAGCTGTGATGAGACCAGATTCCGAGAAATGGCTAGAAGCTATGAAATCCGAGATGGAATCCATGTACACCAACCAAGTATGGACTTTGGTTGATCCACCTGAAGGGGTAAAACCCATTGGGTGCAAGTGGGTCTTTAAGAGAAAGACTGACATGGATGGACTTATCTATAAGGGTCGCTTGGTAGCTAAAGGTTTCAAGCAGATTCATGGTATTGACTATGATGAAACTTTTTCTCCAGTAGCGATGTTTAAGTCCATTCGGATCATGCTTGCTATTGCAGCCTACCATGACTATGAGATATGGCAGATGGATGTCAAAACCGCGTTTCTGAATGGAAATCTTCTCGAGGATGTGTACATGACACAACCTGAGGGTTTTGTAGATCCACAGCATACTAGCAGAGTATGCAAGCTGCATAGGTCCATTTATGGACTAAAGCAAGCTTCTCGGAGCTGGAATCTTCGATTCGATGATGCAATCAAACAGTTTGGTTTCATCAAGAACGAAGATGAGCCTTGTGTCTACAAGAAGGTTGTAGAGAACACAGTTGTCTTCCTCATATTGTATGTGGATGACATACTGCTCATTGGGAAGGACATCCCTATGCTTCAGTCTGTCAAGACCTGGCTAGGGAGTTGCTTCTCAATGAAGGACTTAGGTGAGGCATCTCGTATTCTAGGGATACAGATCTATAGAGATAGATCTAAGAAATTGCTTGGCTTAAGTCAGAGTACATACATTGACAAGGTACTCCTACGGTTTGCCATGTAGAACTCCAAGAAGGGATTTCTGCCGATGTCACATGGCGTGAGTCTTTCGAAGACTCAAGGTCCCTCTTCTAGAGAGGAGAGAGACCGTATGGATCAGATCCCTTATGCCTCAGCCATAGGATCGATCATGTACGCCATGCTATGTACTCGACCTGATGTCTCGTATGCTTTGAGCATGACGAGCAGATACCAGTCAGATCTAGGTGAAAGTCACTGGATAGCGGTCAAGAATATTTTTAAGTACTTAAGAAGGACTAAAGAATATTTCTTGATATATGGAGGCAATGATGAGCTAGCTGTAAAGGGTTACAGTGATGCTAGCTTCCAGACTGACCAGGATGACTATAGATCGCAGTCGGGGTTCGTATTTTGCATTAATGGTGGTGCTGTCAGCTGGAAGAGTTCGAACTGATTCTACAACAGAAGCCGAGTATATTGCCACATCAGAGGCAACAAAGGAGGCAGTTTGGATCCGCAAGTTCATCACTGAACTTGGGGTGGTTCCTAGCATCGCTGACCCAGTTGAGCTCTATTGTGACAATAATGGAGCTATAGCACAGGCGAAGGAACCTCGCTCACACCAGCGGACCAAGCACATACTACGGCGCTTCCATCTCATTCGAGAGATTATCGATAGAGGAGATGTGAAGATTTGCAGAGTACCTACAGAGGCTAACATCGCAGATCCCTTGACCAAGGCTTTGGCACAGAGGAAGCATGATGGTCATACTAGGTCATTAGGCCTTAGAGCCTATACTGATTGGCACTAGTGCTAGTGGGAGATTGTTAGTTAGAGCCCTAGAGCCAATTATTTGATGATTGTATGGACTCATTGTATCATATTCTTGTATATTAATAAAGGCAATTGTTTGGTTATTATACTTATTTGTATTAATGCTAAATAGATTAAGTAAAATAGCATCCTTGAGTAGAAGGTTCATGCATATATCAATCGATTAGTTGAATCGATAGTGAGATGATATAGGGAACACTACTCTAAATCATTCCTAGTCGAGTATTAACATTCAGGGACAATGTTAATGCAATAAGACTAGCATGTAGGTCAGCTCGATGACTTGATCTCACAAGTCATGGATATGGAGATATAAAGCTGACACATGGGTATGCATTGGAGAATGTATACTGAATGACCCGCCATGAGAAAGTATCATGGATCGTTATATGAGTGTCATATACTTTCTCATGTGGCTATTAGTATGACTACTAGTCCTTAGACCTGAAGTCACCGTAGATCCCTACATAAGAGTTATGTACTTTGATTTCGTCAAACGTCACCCGTAACTGGGTGGACTATAAAGGCGATTACTGGGTATATAACAAATTATGCAGAGGGATATGAGTGATGTAGATGGGATCTATCCCTCCTATATGACGGGAGAGACATCAGTATTCTTGATAGAGTGAGACCACGAAGTGCATGGCCATGCCCAAATGAGTCAATATAGGATATTGAGCTCATTTGATTTATTGAGTCTACTTGGAGTTCAAGATTTAGATTGGTCAGAGGTTGACACGGTCTATGCCTCACATTGATCAATCTAGATGTCTAGGATAGAAGGACACTTGTCATATATTGTGAGGAGTCACAATTAGTAGTCACAAGGTGATGTCGGATCTCGACATTCTTGTAACTTGGGTAGTAATGATGTATTGTTAGATACCGCTCATTACTTATGCTTCTAAATGAGTTTAGGGGCATTGCCAACGTTACAAGAACCTATTGGGTCACACACAAAGAACAAGTGGATGGAGATTAGGTTTATATGATGAACCAAAAAGGATTAGATTCATTTGATGAATCAAATTGGATAAAGAGTAATCCTAATTGGGCTAATTGAGTTGGACTCAATTTTATTCATGTGTTCAATGACTCTAATTTAGATTATGACTCATTGAATCAATTTAATTAAATGAATTAGATTCATTATATTAAATTGGTTTGAATCATATGGTTGGATTAGATCAACCATTAGAGAGATTAAGTCAAGTTTGACTTGACTTGAGAGGAAGAGTAAGAGTCAAGTTTGACTTGATCCTTTTGCCACATCATTAGTGAGTTGGTAAGATGTGGACCAATCATAAAGTGCCACATCATCAAGAGAATGCCACCTAATGGAAGTTACATTCTCTCCTTTGCTTTAATGTGGCCGGCCACATTAATGAAGGGTGTTACATTTGGTGTGGCCGACCACTAAGGGAGGAAATGAAATTGATTTTCATTGAATGCGAGAATTATTCCATCTTCTCCAAGCTCTCTTCCTCAAGCTCTCCCTCTCCTCTTCTCTTGACCGAGAGTTTTCAAGCAAGAAAGAAGGAGAATGTGTTTGAGTTTCATGAAGAAAAGGTAGAGTGATTGTCACATAGAATTCTCTTATCTATCTTTTCTTTTCCCAAATCCTACCCGAGAGCCCTAGAAAGTGCTAGCACACTTAGGGTTCTCTTCTCCATCCTTTGAGTGTGAGAGACACTCCTTGTTCGTGTGGATATCATTAGAGGAGTGTCTACGTTGACACTCTCGAGATCCGGCACCGTTTGGACGAGCGGGAACGCGAAGGGCTTCGCTACAAGGGTAAATTTCTTAACACATAGATCTAGGAGTAGATCTAAAGTTTTTTGAAACTCGTACTTGTATTTCGTTCGGTTTTCTTTGCACGGATCAACGGCTTTGGGTGATTCGGGGTTTCCGCGACGCGAAAAGCGGTTTTCGCGGCCCGAAAAACCCAACAAAGGAAAGTCATAAGCATGTTAATTCAAATTTTAAGCTTTTCTAGGCCTTTAATCCCATCATGGCCGAAAGTTGAAGGAGTAACCCTAGGTTTTTAAGCAATCTAACCTCATGGAAAAACACGTGAACTACTTGTACCACAGGTGAGTGGATACTTACAAATTTCTTGCTTAGTTTTTTTTCTTAAAATAAGGTACTCTTGTGAAGAGGAAGAAGAAGCTTCTCTTCTTAGTTCTCCCTTTTCTTCTCTTGCTTGTAAGGAGTAGATCTTGAGGACTCCTTCTTGTGAATTACTTTTCTTAGCAAGAAAACCTTAGCTTGGATTTCGGAAATGAGAGAGGGAGAGGTTTAGGTCTCGGTGGAGGAGGAAGAAGGAGAAGGAAGGAGGATGAAGAAGAAGGAGGAAGAAGTAGCCAAACTTTCTCTCCTTTCTCTTCTCATTCCTATTTATTCTCAATGAGGATGAAACATGTCCCAATTCATCCCCTTGACTCCTCTACTCTCTCACCCTCTTCATTCCCACGAAAATAGAGAGAAGAAAGAAGAAAGGCAACTTGTCTTTTGCTTGCTTCTTCTCTTAACCAAGAGGAAGAGGAGGAAAGCTACTTGATTTTCTCTTGTTCCCTTACTTAATCATACTCTTACTTTTAATTACAATTTCCATTCTTTTCTATTCATATATCATTCATGACTCTAGTGGTTATCATACACCAATTTAGCTTTATCTATTGTGAGAGGTTCAAGGTTCAAACCTTAACTCCTCTCTCTTTTTATTTTTTTTTTTTTTTTTGTTCTATTTTCATTTCCCTTTTATTCTAAAATAGAATACCCATATATATAGCTCAAATATTTCATGGGTGTTACAGTACCCTATACCTCATAGAAAGTTCGTCCTCGAACTTAAAATAGTGACATCAGGTGGCACAGGCCTTCCTGCTGAGTGCATCGGCCACTTTGTTCGCTTTTCCTGGATGATAAAAGATCTCGCAGTCATAGTCCTTGACTAGCTCGAGTCATCTACGTTGTCTCATATTCAAGTCTTTCTGTGTGAAGAAATATTTCAGACTCTAGTGGTCGGTAAAAATCTTACACTGGGCTCCATATAAATAATGTCTCCATGTTTTGAGAGCAAAGACCACGGCTGCTAATTCTAGGTCATGAGTGGGGTAATTCCTTTCATGCTCTTTGAGTTGTCTAGAGGCGTAGACAATAACCTTGCCGTCTTGCATGAGTACAGCTCCAAGTCCTAATATGGAAGCATCGCTATACATATCGAAGCCTTTGTCACTTTCCGGAAGAGTAAGGATCGGAGCACTGGTCAGTCTCCTTTTCAATTCTATGAAACTCTTCTCGTAGTCATCCGTCCATTCATACTTTTTGTTCTTCTTGGTGAGAACGGTCATAGGGGCTGCAATTTTGGAGAAGTCCTCTACAAACTTCCTATAGTAGCCTGCTAGTCCGAGAAAGCTTCTGATTTCACTGGCATTCTTTGGCCTGCTCCAGTTACTTATAGCTTCGATCTTGTTCGGATCTCCCATTACTCCGTCCTTGGAGATAATATGACCCAAGAATGATACTTGATCGATCCAGAACTCGCATTTGGAGAACTTTGCATATAGTTGTTTCTCTCGAAGAATCTGTAGTACGGTATTCAAGTGTTCAACATGCTCTTCTTGGGTTCTTGAATAGATGAGGATATCGTCAATGAAGACGATCACAAATTTATCGAGATATGTCGTAAACACCCGATTCATCAGATCCATAAATACAACAGGAGCATTTGTCACTCCGAAGGGCATAACTATGAACTCATAGTGTCTGTATCTCGTTTGAAATGTCGTCTTCGGTATATCATCCTGTTTCACTTTCACTTGATGATAGCCAGACCTTAGGTCAATCTTAGAGAAGACGGTTGCTCCCCTTAATTGGTCGAACAGGTCATCGATCCGTGGAAGAGGGTACCTATTCTTGATTGTCACATTGTTCAGCGCTCGGTAGTCTATACACATTCGCATAGACCCATCCTTCTTTTTCACAAACAGTACTGGAGCTCCCCATGGAGAGTGACTCGGGCGAATAAGTCCCTTGTCAAGTAACTCTAGTAGCTTTCCCTAAAGTTCCTTCAACTCAGCCGGCGCCATACGATAAGGTGCTTTAGAGATCGGTTTAGTACCAGGAATCAATTCGATCTCAAATTCTATTTCTCTATCGGGGGCTAACCCTGGTAGCTCATCGAGAAACACCTCCGGATAGTTGCATACCACCCTGACATCTTCTAACTTCTGGTCCTTGGTTTGACTTGTTTCGACCACGTGTGTTAGAAGTCCAGTACATCCCTTATCTAACATCTTTTGTGCTTTTATGGCTGATAGGAATCTCTCGATTTCTTTCCTTGGTTCCCCAATAAATTCGAATATCGGTTCAGCTTCTGGTTGGAAAACTACTTTTCTTTTACGGCAATCGATCGAAGCACCGTACTTGCTCAGGAAATCCATGCCCAATATACTATCATAATCCTGCATGTCAAGCACTATCAAATCACAGTAGAGTTCTCTGCCTGCAATTCTGATGGGCGCGGTCCGCAACATATGAGTAGATGGCATTACTTCTCCCGAAGGCAGGGTTGTTAAGAATTTGCCATTTAAGGCTTGTGGTGGTATCTTTAACTTCTCCATAAAGGGTGTAGAGACAAACGAGTGTGTCACCCCAGTATCAAATAACACATTAGCATACTGACTGAAAATAGGTAGCTGACCTGTGACAACTATAGAAGCACTCGCCACATCATCTTTGGTGAGAGAGAAAATCCTGTCATTCGTCGTAACTGGCGGGACTTCCAATCTCCCTTGGCTAATCGAAGTCCCTTCTATGGCAGCTTGCATCTGGTGTAGCTGTGAGGGGGCACTCATGTTCTGGTTATACTGCTGGGATGGTGTCTGGGACTGGACAGGGCAGTCTCTGGCCATGTGTCCTTCTCGTCTGCAACTGTAACACTTTCTCGTACCCTTGTGGCATACTCCGGAATGCTGCTTCCCACAAGTGGTACACTGAGGGTACTTAGGTTGCTTATTCGCTGGACCTCCTTTAGTGTTGTTCCATTGCTTCCTTTTTCCATTACGGTTTCCTTTCCAGCTTGCTTTGGTACCTTGAGGTTTCTGTCCTTCTGTCTGTGCTTGATTCTTACTCTCGTTCATCGCCTTCTGATAGTGTTCGGTGATCAGAGCACTGCTGACCAGTTCTTCCGTAGTCTGCGGTATATTAATTCCGCCGGCCACATTCAAAGCTATCTCGGGTCGGAGCATCTTCAGGATCAGTTTGACCCTTTCTCTTTCTGTGCTGACCAACTCTGGGCAGAGGCGTGCGAGATGGTTGAAGCGCTTCACTGCTTCGTTAACTGATAAGTCACCTTGCCGGAACACGGTGAACTCGTCGTAATGCCGGTTTGTTACCTGCACGTGGAAAAACTCCTCGAAGAATTCTGCTTCGAAGTCCGCCTAGTTCATCTGATTAATTTGTCTCTTGACCTTAACCCTTTCCCACCACATTCTTGCATCTCCGACTTCTGCCTTAGTCACTGTATTAAGTAAGTCTCCTGTCGGACCACTGGGGCAGGGGCTACCGGTGGTACTGGTGCAGCTGTAGGTATGACAGGCAATGTATTCTGATTTGCTGGTGAGGTGACAGGATTTCCTTGCTAATTCATCAAAGAAGCGATTACTTGTTGTTGTTCCGTGATCTGACGCTGGAGGTCTGTGACTACTTGAGTCAGATCTGGTGGAGTCACTGTCTCCTCGGTCCTGTTACCGCGTCTTCTAGCCATATCTATCTTCATAATGACAATAAGGCTAGCATAAGTCCATGGTCATTCCTACTTATATCCGTGCATATTAAAACATCGCTTATCATACATAAAGGCAATTCATATCAGTTAAACCTATGTTCATGCATACTAAACGCATTTCTTATCATGCATAAAAAATATATATATAGAGTAAGCATAGAGATTCTTTCTTGGAGCGGCAGGATGGAGGCTTGATATGTGTGTAGCGGGAAGGCTAACCTGGCTCTGATACCAACCTATAACGCCCGCCCTTCCTGCTAGTAGGGCGGGGTTACTGTACGGGGAACGTACATGCATATTAAAATTTCTTTTCTAAAGCAGCGGAAGTACTTATTTATATATTCTTGTATACCTCTAAGTGAATGAGGTCATGAAGTCAATTTCTATCATAAACATGAACAAGTGTCAAGTAATCATACAAAACATTAACATAAGATAGACATAGTTCATATCATGCATAAATTAATATAAGCAGGTCTTTTCCTTAGCCGAGCCACTACCACACACATCTCTTGCCTCTCCTGCTGCTCCCTTAGTTCACCTATCCCTTGCCTTTATCTGCGGTACAAGGAAAAGTAAACTATAAGCACATCAGCTTAGTAAGATCCTTTCCTACTCACAAAAACCGTATATCATAGCATAATCACATAAGCATATAGCATGCAGATATAATCATCTAAAACATCATATCATGTAAAAGAGCATCATAACATATCATAACATTCTACAAACAAAATATCATATTATATCATATCATAAAAGAGCATCGTGTCATGTTATATCATATCGTAAAAGAGTATCATGTCATATCATATCATGTTATAAAAGAGCATCATATCATATCATAAAAAAGTATCATGTCATTTTATATCATATCGTAAAAGAGTATCATGTCATATCATATCATGTCATAAAAGAGCATCATATCATATCACACAATATCATAAAAGAGCATCATGTCAATCATATCATATCATAAGAGTATATGCAAGATGTCTTTCGAAAACATGCATCATGTCATGTGCAAGATGTCTTTAAAATAATATCATATAATACTTAAACATAATCTCAACATGGGGGGCCCGACTATGTACCACATATCATAAATGCGCGCAATCCCTAGGACGGGGTAGCTAGCCCCGAACCTACTAGGGAACTAGGCCCGTTTCATAGACCATCGACCTAGGGGCATTTAGGAGCCCATCCCTGGTACAAGCCATACAAAGTAAAATAGCATATCATGGTTCATGTCATAACATAGCATATCATATCTTGTCATATCATGAAGAGTGCTCTTAGTCCCAACAAGAAGGGAAGCAACTCTTAGGCCTTTACTTGTCATATCATAAAGAGTGCTCTTAGTCCCAACTAATAGGGAAGCAACTCTTAGGCCTTTGCTTGTCATATCATAAAGCATGTATACTTGAGCATATAGCACATCATAAGAGACATTATCATGCATGGTTCATAAGCATACATAAATGAGCATATTACTTGTCATAAAGCATGCATACTTGAGCATATAGCACATCATAAGAGACATTAACATGCATGGTTCATAAGCATACATAAATGAGCATATAACATATCATAGGGAAACATAATCATGCATGGAATCATTAACTAACATCTCTTAATTCATATCATAGCATGTGAGGCACATAATGAATCATAATTGGATCTCAATCACCAAATTCCATAAGGAGGCCAAAACATGCTAGCCTAGGGTACAAGCAACATAAAAGCATATGAACCCTAAATCAATTTCATAACATTTATCATAAAGAACATCATGAGCATATTTAGTTAGGTTCTAAGCTTCCTAGGTCTTTTAATCTAGTTATGGCCAAAACTTATAAAGCATGAACCTAGGTTACAAGTGGCATAAAAGCATATGAACCCTAAACCAATTTCATATCATATACTATAAGTAACATCATGAGCATGTTTTGTTTAGGTTCTAAGCTTCCTAGGTATTTCAATCTTGTTGTGGCAGAATATTAAGGAGCATAAAACTAAGTTCTAAACAACATACAAGCATAAGAATATCATGTTAACATCATATCTTATCATAAGGAAAGTCATGAGCATGTTAAATCAAATTTTAAGCTTTCCTAGGCCCTTAATCCCATCATGGCCGAAAGTTCAAGGAGCATGAAACTAAGCTCTAAACAACATACAAGCATAAGAATATCATGTTAACTTCATATCTTATCCTAAGAAAGTCATGAGCATGTTAAATCAAATTTTTAGCTTTCCTAGGCCTTTAATCTCATCATGGTCGAAAGTTCAAGGATCATGAAACTAAACTCTAAACAACATACAAGCATAAGAATATCATGTTAATTTCATATCATATCATAAGGAAAGTCATAAGCATATTAAATCAAATTTTGAGCTTTCCTAGGCCTTTAATCCCATCATGGCCGAAAGTTCAAGGAGCATGAAATTAAGCTCTAAACAACATACAAGCATAAGAATATCATGTTAACTTCATATCATATCATAAGGAAAGTCATAAGCATGTTAAATCAAATTTTAAGCTTTCCTAGGTCTTTATTCCATCATGGCCGAAAGTTCAAGGAGCATGAAATTAAGCTCTAAACAACATACAAGCATAAGAATATCATGTTAACTTCATATCTTATCCTAAGAAAGTCATGAGCATGTTAAATCAAATTTTTAGCTTTCCTAGGCCTTTAATCTCATCATGGCCGAAAGTTCAAGGAGCATGAAACTAAACTCTAAACAACATACAAGCATAAGAATATCATGTTAATTTCATATCATATCATAAGGAAAGTCATAAGCATGTTAAATCAAATTTTGAGCTTTCCTAGGTCTTTAATTCCATCATGGCCGAAAGTTCAAGGAGCATGAAACTAAACTCTAAACAACATACAAGCATAAGAATATCATGTTAGTTTCATATCATATCATAAGGAAAGTCATAAGCATGTTAAATCAAATTTTGAGCTTTCCTAGGCCTTTAATCCCATCATGGCCGAAAGTTCAAGGAGTAACCCTAGGTTTTTAAGCAATCTAACCTCATGGAAAAACACGTGAACTACTTGTACCACAGGTGAGGGGATACTTACAAATTTCTTGCTTAGTTTTTTTTCTTAAAATAAGGTACTCTTGTGAAGAAGAAGAAGAAGCTTCTCTTCCTAGTTCTCCCTTTTCTTCTCTTGCTTGTAAGGAGTAGATTTTGAGGACTCCTTCTTGTGAATTAGTTTTCTTAGCAAGAAAACCTTAGCTTGGATTTTGGAAATGAGAGAGGGAGAGGTTTAGGTCTCGGTGGAGGAGGAAGAAGGAGAAGGAAGGAGGACGAAGAAGAAGGAGGAAGAAGTAGCCAAACTTTCTCTCCTTTCTCTTCTCATTCCTATTTATTCTCAATGAGGATGAAACATGTCCCAATTCATCCCCTTGACTCCTCTACTCTCTCACCCTCTTCATTCCCACAAAAATAGAGAGAAGAAAGAAGAAAGGCAACTTGTCTTTTGCTTGCTTCTTCTCTTAACCAAGGGGAAGAGGAGGAAAGCTACTTGATTTTCTCTTGTTCCCTTACTTAATCATACTCTTACTTTTAACTACAATTTCATTCTTTTCTATTCATATATCATTCATGACTCTAGTGGTTATCATACATCAATTTAGCTTTATCTATTGTGAGAGGTTCAAGGTTCAAACCTTAACTCCTCTCTCTTTTTTTTTTTTTTTGGTTCTATTTCCATTTCCCTTTTATTCTAAAATAGAATACCCATATATATAGCTCAAATATTTCGTGGGTGTTACAATGTTATTTCCAGCTATTAACATATCATCAACGTATAATGATAAGATGATCAATTTTTCTTTCTCATTTTTTTAGGTAAACACAATGGTCCATCCTCATTGATCATTTCAAAACTATAAGATATAATAACTTCATTAAATCTTATGTTTCATTGTCTTAAATACTTACTTTAGCCCATATATAGACTTTTTAAGTCTACATACTTTATTCTCTTCACCTTCAACAATATAACCTTTTAGTTGTGCCATATAGATTTCCTCGTCAAGATTACCATTAAGAAAAGATGTTTTTACATCCATTTAATATAATTCTAGGTCATAATGTGCTATTATATCTAAGATGGCATGTATTGACACAAATTTCACAATAGAGTAAAATGTCTCTTCAAAATCAATATCCTCTATTTGAGTCAATCTTTGTATCGATTAATTGATCTATCTGCTTTCCTCTTAATTTTGAGAATCCACTTATTTCTAATAACCCTTCATCCAGGAGAAAAATCGAATAAATCTCAAACTTGATTCTTTCTTATAAACTTCATTTTCTCATCCATTGTAATTTTTTATTTTTCTCTAATAGAGCATCTCAATGCTTCCTCAACCATTCGAAGTTCATCATTGTCAATAAAAGAATGATTAATGCCTCATTCTCAATATTAAACCTTATTTGAGAAATAATCTTACGACCACTTCTTCATAAGTCGAGCTGTTGAGAAATTATCTTATTAAATGATAAATCACTCCCACTAGGTTGACTGGGTTTAAGAATATCTCGTGTCACCTAATTTATTGATAAAGAAACATTATCCTCTTTCTCTATTACAAATAAAGGAATTGTCTTATCTATTAGTGCAGGGAGTACCATAGTTGAACCTATATTTTAATGTTGTCAAAGGTTCAAGTTAAGTCTTTTTGTGATATGATGAACTAACTAAATATGCAGGATGTTTACTCAACCGGAAAAGCCCTAGTTACAACTAGGTAGGAAAGTCTTGGCAGATCGTGGAAGTCAGGAAAGAAGTCCAGGTGGGTCGATGACCTAACACCTGGGAGTTGGACTCGATAGGTTTAAAGTACCTGATATCAAGGGGAAGCCCTAACAAGCTGATCTGATGCTGAGCTGAAGTCCAAACATGTCTAGAGGACCCAATATTTTGTAGGTAAGTTGAGGTAAGCAACTGAAGTGAAGCGACGATGAGGTCGTGTCCTTGGAAGGGATAAACCCTACGTTGCTGGTCCAATTGAAGAAATTGGGAGGTTTTAAAGTTGAGATTAAAACAGGTCTTACTGTCTTTTCTTACTCATGCAGTATTATACTACTATGCTAATTTTGTATTATAGGGATACTTTTTATACTTTAAACTAACTCTGTTTTGCATAATTTAAAGGGATCAATCGAGCAAATAGGAGGTTTAGTCAACCAAACCTAGCTGATGTGCCAGGGTTCAAATTGTGCAGAATAAACTTGTAAGTCAGCCAGATCGGTCAAATGAACCTAAATATCAGTCAATCAAACCCATTTTAGAAACACAATTGGAAGATTGAATCACAGCAAATAAAGAAATCAACTGGTTAGGTCGACCGACTAAACGATCAGCCAATCGAAAATAAATGCATTAATGACATGAAGATTGGATCTCGACAAAGAAGGAAGGTTGCATGATTGGTCGACCGATAGGATCAGTCAACCAAAGGCTTTTCCGGTCAACCAAACATAGCTTATAAAAAGACCTCGAGATCTGAGCTGACGAATAACATCTTTTGAGTAACCTTCTGATCTACTACCCTTCTATCTGTACTACTACTCTATCCTTCAACTTTGTACTCAATCTATAATGCCAAAGAATTTTAACAAATCTTCATCTTATATCTTCATTATTAGTATATTTATTTTCATCTTACATAATTCTTTGTAAACATCTTTATATGAATTTTAGTAAATTACCCAACGGTGCGATCAAGGATTGCAGATCTAGGAGTCGATACAGGCTCTGAACCAAGTAACCAACTGTGTCTCTATGTGTATTATTTTTAATTCTGCTGCTATACTTTGATTTTATCTTAATACGAAAAAGAAAAGATTTGTAACAAGCGATATTAACCCCCCTCCCCCCCCCTCTATCGCTATTCTGATCCTTCATTATTAACTTCACCTCTTGTTGGGAATTCAATTTCGAGAAAAGTAGCATCTCTTGACTCTATTTCAGAGATGGTTCTATCTTGCTAGTCAACAATAAAAATATAACTCTTAGAAGTATCAGAATACCTTATAAAGATACATTTCTTACCCCTGGATCCTAATTTTCTATATTTATGAGTTTTTTCATGAACATAGGTAGCTAACCCCCAAGGTCTCAGATTACTCAAATTTAGTTTTCTGCCAATCCAACGTTCATATGTAGTAGATGGAATAGATTTAGAAAACACTCGGTTAAGTATATAGGTTGCAACTAATAACACATCTCGCCGATAGGAAATTGGCAAATTAGCTTGAGCCATCATAGACTAACCATATCTAGAAAAGTTTGATTTTTTCTTTCAGCAATCCCATTTTTCTATGGAGTTCCAAGGATAGTTAGTTGTCTAATAATCACTTTATCATTACACATTGTCTTGAACTAATCAGACAAATATTCATCCCCATGGTCAATGCATAGGGTTTTAACCTTACATTATAATTGATTCTCAACTTCATTCAAATAACGTTTGAAGCAATCTAATGCTTCAAATTTATGAGAAATCAAAATACACATGATCAAAATGTGTAAAGTCATCAATAAATATAATGAAATAGCAACCTCCATGTCTAGCCTTCACATTCATCGGACCACAAATATCTGAATTAATTAATTGCAATTGTGATTAGGCTCTAATAGCCTTTCCAACTGTTTCCTAGTTACTTTTCCAGTAAGATAATACTCACATATTGATAAGTCAACCTTAGCATGAGTGACTAATAGATCCTCTTTAGCTAATATATTCATTCATTCTTGTACAATATGTCCTAGTCTAGCAACCAAATTTTATCATTAATATCAACATCACTAGTAAGAGCAATATTTAAAAAACAACCATTAATTTTATAATTAATATCCGATTTTATATCAAGAACCATGAAACTATTTGTTACAAAACCACACCCAATTAATACAGAGTTAATTCAAAGTTCAATACATTGTGTAAAAACATTTATACAATAACCCAAATCAAGAAGACTTGTCATAGAAATTAGATTCCACCGAATCTCAAGAGCATAAAGAACATCATGTAGAAACAAGGTACCTCCACCACTTAGGTTGAGTTTGCAAATGCAAACTCCTTTGACTTTAATCCTTGCATTATTTTCCATATATATCCATTTGTTGTCAATTGGTACCTAACGGTACTCCACATATATAGCTCGATCATGAGCTATATAGTTTGTTACTCCTGAATCTATAATCCACAAAAGATAAGAATCGGCTAATAACACTGAACTAGCAACATAATACTCATGAAAATAAGTTAAATATGAATCTGCCTTTTTTTAGCTTAGTACAATCCAAAGCAAAGTGACCCTTCTTACCACAGTTATAGCAAGTCAGCTTGCTTTTAGGCTTCTTTCCTTTCTTTTTAATTGGGCCTTGCCCAGTAGCAGCACTACCTTCTTTTCCCTTTCCTTTTTCTTTCTTAAATCATCTTTTCTTATTCTTAGATCTAGAACATTTAGCTACGGATTTTGTTCTCTCTACCTCTAATTCAACATGGCTAGAGGCATCAATAAAAGTCTTGATATTTTCACTATGAGTTAGATTATGTTTCATTATTTTTCAAGAATCGGGAAGGGCACGGATAACTACCTAAACCTATTGTTCATCAGTCAACTCATGATTTGTAACGCCCGCCCTTCCAGGTAGAACTAAGGCCACCCCGGAGGGACGGACGTCACTGAAACATAGACATCAATTATACTAATGCATATGGATTCATGGCAGCGGAAGACTTATTTAAATTTATTTATTTTTCATATGCATTTAGTTTACTTATCATGGCATGTGAATCAAAGCATACTGAACATTATCATCATATCATCATTATTCTAACATGAGTAAAATATCATAAGTGTATGAAATACTAGCTGAAATCATCAGCATAAGCATAGGTCCAACATTGTTCACATGCATAACTTAGATAATTCAAAGAAACTTAAATAGATCTATCCACCAGCACTTCCACACACATCTTCCTTGCCTTTCCTGCTCTGCTCCCCTTAAGCAATCCATTCCTTGCCTTTATCTGCAGTACAAGGAAAACGTGTAGCTATAAGCCAAAGGCTTAGTGAGATCCTTGCCTACCCATAAATCCGAAGAAACACATAACATAACATAACATGTAGAAAACATAGCATAGCATAACATAGCATGGAGAGTCATAACATAGAACATATCTTATCATGTAAAAACCATAACAACTCATAGCGTCACATGAGGGAAAGCAGAACATAATATATCATATCACATAAGGAGCATAACATATCAAAGTCTATCATGTGAAGGTATATCATGATTCATATCACATTCTTTAAGCACATATCATGAAGCCTATCATATCATGTAAACATGTATCATAACTCATACCTGTTCATAAGGGTGCATAAACATAATTTCATAAATATGTGCATGTAGATGCAGTATGTATATTTTTAAAACATGTATCATGGAATGCACATATGCATCATGCTTCTTTCAAAACATATAGTATACATACTTGAATATCATATCATCATCATCATGAGAAGGGCCCTGGCTTGTACCACATGTAAACATAAATGCGCGCAATCCCTAGGACAGGGTAGCTAGCCCCGAACCTACTAGGGATCTAGGTCCGTTCATAGTCCGTCGACCTAGGGGCGTACTGAGGAGCCCATCCCTTAACGAGGTCCGTTCATAGTCCGTCGACCCCGGGGCGCTTATGGAGCCCACCCTTGGTACAAGCCATAGAAAGTAAAATATCATGCATATCATATCTCATCATATCATACATGTCATAATTCTTGTCATATCATTAAGAGAGCTCTTGATCCCAACTTAAGGGAAGCATCTCTTTACCATAGCATGAAGAGTGCTCTTGATCCCAACTTAAGGGTGTTGGGCTCTTCGGGGCGCGAAAATCGCTTTTCCGCGTCGCGGAAACCCCGAAGGACCCAAAGCCGTAGATCCGTGCAAAGATTCGTATACAAAATTCGAAAAACTATTTCTTGTACGAGTTCAAAAACCGATCTACTACTTAGATCTACGAGAAAATGTGTTTACCCTTGTAGCGTGCCTTTCGCAATCCCGCAAGGTCCAAAATCGTCGGATCTCAAGATTGTCAACGTAGACAATCCTCTCTCGGTATCCACACGAACAAGGAGGGTTCTCTAACTCTCAAGGATGGAAGAGAGAGCACCACAAGTGTGCTAGCACTCTCTAGATGCTCTCGGATGGGATTGGAAAGAAGAGAAAAGAAAAGAAAACAAGAAGAATCTCACCACTCCTCTAGTAGTCTTCTCCTTTGTGACCTTCACACTCTCTTATTGTCTTGGACTTAACTCACACCTCTCCTCCCAATGAAGTGCACGGCAACAATCAGCCATAGAGAGAGGAAGCAAGAAGGAAGATGATACAATAAAACCACATCAATACACACAAATGAAAAAACTCCACACCATTAAGTGTGGCCGGCCACATAACTCCTCTCATTAATGTGGCCGGCCACATTAAAGAAAGGAGAGTGTAACCTCCAATGAGGTGGCACACCTCATGAGGTGGAGGTGATGTGGCAACTATGTGTCATGCCATGTAGGATGAGTCAACCTACATGATGTGGCAATGCATCAAGTCAAACTTGATGTTTCAACTTCCAATTTGGTCAAGTCAAACTTGACCCAATCTCTTCCTTGTTGAGTTAAATCCAAGCTTTGATTCAAGTCAATTTTAATTTAATGAATCTCAATTCATTAATATAAATTGACTCAATGAATCAAATATAAATTAGACTCATTCAACAATTGAATCTAATTGAGTCTAACTCAATAAGTCTAATTCGAATCCAATCTTTGGTTCATCATATGAACCTAATCCTATTGGTTCATCATATGAACCTAATCTCCATCCACATGTTCTTTGTGTGTGACCCAATAGGTTCTTGTAACGTTGGCAATGTTTCTAAACTCTTTTAGAAACATAAGCAATGAGCGGCATCTAGCAATACATCATTGCTACCCAAGTTACAAGAAATGTTGAGATCCAACATCACCTTGTGACTACTAATTGTGACTCCTCACAATATGTGACATTGTCCTTCTATCCTAGACATCTAGATTGATCAATGTGAGGCATAGACCGTGTCATCCTCTAATCAATCTAAATCTTGAACTCCAAGTAGACGCACTCGATCAAATGAGCTCAACATCTAATGTTGACTCATTTGGGCATGGCCATGCACTTAGTGGTCTCACTCTATCAAGAATAGCGATGTCGCTCCCGTCATATGGGAGGGATAGATCTCATCTACATCACTCACATCCCTCTGCATAATTCGTTATATACCCAGTAATCGCCTTTATAGTCCACCTAGTTACGGGTGACGTTTGACGAAACCAAAGTACATAACTCCTTATGTAGGGATCCATGGTGACTTCAGGTCTAAGGACTAATAGTCATACTAATAGCCACATGAGAAATTATATGACACTCATATAACGATCCATGATACTTTCTCATGGCGGGTCATTCAGTATACATTCTCCAATATATACCCATGTGTCAACTTGATATCTCCATATCCATGACTTGTGAGATCAAGTCATCGAGTTGACCTACATGCTAGTCTTATTGCATTAACATCGTCCCTGAATGTTAATACTCGACTAGGAATGATTAAGAGTAGTGTTTCCTATATCATCTCACTATCGATTCAACCAATCGATTGATATAGGTAAGAACGCTCTACTCAAGGACGTTACTATACTTAGTTTATTTGGCACTAAAACAAATAAGCATAATAACCAAACTATTGCCTTTATTAATATAAGAATATGATATACATGAGTCCATACAATCATCAAATGATTGGCTCTAGGGCTCTAACTAACAATCTCCCACTAGCACTAGTGCCAATCAGTATAGCCTCTAAGGCCTAAAGACCTAGTGTGACCGTCATGCTTCCTCTGTGCCAAAGCCTTGGTCAAGGGATCTGCGATGTTAGCCTCTGTAAGTACTCTGCAAATCTTCACATCTCCTCTATCGATAATCTCTCGAATGAGATGGAAACGTTGTAGAACTGCTGTGAACTCTGCCAGCTCATAGCACTACCATTCAAGCAAAACACGAACCTCGACTGCGATTTAATCATCCTGGTCGGTCTGGAAGCTAGTATCACTGTAACTCTTTACAGCTAGCTCATCATCGCCTCCATATATCAAGAAATATTCTTTAGTCCTTCTCAAGTACTTAAGAATATTCTTGACCGCTATCCAGTGACTTTCACCTGGATCTGACTGGTATCTGCTCGTCATGCTCATAGCATACGAGACATCAGGTCGAGTACATAACATGGCATACATGATAGATCCTATGGCTGTGGAACTACAAAAACCCTCAGGTTGTGTCATGTACACATCCTCGAGTATGTTTCCATTCAGAAACGTGGTTTTTGATATCCATCCGCCATATCTTGGAATCTGGTCTCATCACAGCTTCCTGATAGGTGTTAGGCTCATCCTCTATGAGCACAACGTCATCATGGTCAGACACGAGAAATGAATATCTCTCAGGCTGACGATGTACCCTATCAGACCTGCGAAGAGGTATGTCTACTTGAACTGGTTGTTGTTCCTCAACTCCTTGTGGAACAACATCATCCACAACACTTTGTGGTTCCAGTTCAACTTCCATCGAGGCATCAGTGCTATTGTTCGCATCTTGAACTTCTTCAAGATCGAACGCGCTCCCACTAGTCTTTCTATAAACAAAGTCCCTTTATAGAAAGACCCCAGTCTTTGCCACAACTACTTTGTGCTGACTGGGAATATAGAAGTAATATCCCTTAGTTTCCTTGGGATATCCGATGAAATAGCACTTGTCAGATTTGGGTCCTAATTTGTCTGAGACTTGACGTCGTACGTAAGCCTCACAGCCCCAAATCCTCATGAAAGACACCTGGGCATCTCTCCCAGTCCATATCCTATATGGTGTCTTTATCACGGCCTTGGATGGAACTCGGTTGAGAATGAAAGCTGCCGTGTCTAGAGCATAACCCCAGAGATATGTTGGAAGATCTATGTGACTCATCATAGATCGTACCATATCTAATAGGGTGCAATTCCTCCTTTCGGATACACCATTCCACTGTGGTGTTCCAGGAGGAGTGAGTTGGGATAGGATCCCACACTCAGCTAGATAGTCACGAAACTCATGGCTTAAGTATTCACCACCTCAATCTGATCGAAGTATTTTAATACTCTTGCCAAGCTGGTTCTGTACTTCATTCTTGAATTCCTTGAACTTTTCAAAGGATTCAGATTTATGTGTCATCAGGTACACATAACCGTATCTACTGAAGTCATCAGTAAATGAGATGAAGTATTTATAACCGCCTCTAGCAGCGACATTGAAAGGGCCACATACATCACTATGTATGAGACCTAACAAATCAGTTATTCTCTCGCTATGCCCACTAAAGGGGTCTTGGTCATCTTGCCTCGTAGGCATGACTCGCATATCTCATATGATTCTAAATCAAATGAGTCCAGCATACCATTCTTATGGAGCTGGGATAAGCGCTTGTCATTTATATGACCTAAGCGACAGTGCCAGAGGTATGTTTGGTTCATGTCATTTGACTTGAACCAATTGGTACTAATGTTATAGATAGGGCTCTCAAGGTCTAGAATATAGAGTCCGTTTATTAGTGGTGCACTACAATAGAACATATCTTTCAAATAAACAGAACAACATTTGTCTTTTATTATAAAAGAGTATCCTTTCTTGTCTAAACAAGAAACTGAAACTATGTTCTTAGTAAAAGCAGCACATAACAACAATCGACTAACTCTAGTACAAGCCCAGAGGGCAGAGATAGAAAGTAAATCCCTACAGCAACAGCAGCAACCCGTGCTCCATTGCCTCTCGTAGGTCCACCTCGCCCTTTGTCATTTCTCGCGCCTGCACATCAATACAAATGTGAGAAGCACATCCAGTATCTAATACCCAAGATGTAGAAATAGATAGATTGACTTCTATAACATATATACCTGAAGTGGAAGTCTCACTTCGCTTCTTCTTAAGATCCTCCAAGTATACCTTGCAGTTCCTCTTCCAGTGCCCGGTCTGACCGCAGTGGAAGCAGGTAGCATCCTTGGCGACCCCTCCTTGCCTTTGCCCTTGGTTTGGGACTTTCCCTTACCTTTGGGCTTGCCCTTGCCCTTGTGTTTCTGAACCATCAGAATGGGCTTAACCTTCTTAAGGTTAATCTCAGCAGTTCGTAACATACTAAGTAGCTCGGGCAGTGGCTTGTCAATCTCGTTCATGTTATAGTTGAGAACGAATTGACTATAGCTATCCGGCAAGGACTGCAAGATCAAGTCAGTGGCCAGCTCTTGGCCAAGTGGGAACCCCAGTCTTTGTAGGTTCTCTATGTACCCAATCATCTTGAGTACATAAGGACCTACAGGAGCCCCGTCTGACATCTTGCACTGAAACAGTGCCTTCGAGATCTCAAATCTCTCATGCCTCGCTTGTCCCTGATATAGTTGGCGAAGATGCTCAACCATATCGTAAGCGCCCATCAACTCATGTTGCTTCTGAAGCTCTGAGTTCATGGTTGCGAGCATTAGACAGGACACATCTAATGCGTCATCTTGATGCTTCTTATAAGCATCTTTGTCGGCTCGCGGGGCATTGGCAGGAGGAGCCTCAGGAATGGGCTGCTCCAGAACGTACAGCTTACGCTCCTGGGTGAGAACTATTCTCAAGTTCCTGTACCAGTCCAGGAAATTTACTCCGTTGAGCTTGTCCTTCTCAAGGACAGATCGCAGGGAGAAAGTGTTCGTATTTGACGTCATGGTTATCTACAACAGAAAAATTTGCATAAATAAATATCATATTCTTTTAAAATTATTTAATTAGGCCTTTAATTAAATGATGCTCCCACTGAATTCTATAATTCTTGTGGGACAAGATCCACATCATACTAACCCTTGAGTTAGCTTTGGCTAATACGCCCAATGCTTAGTATGATCGGTAGGTAACGATTACCAATTACATCTCTATGCAACTCTTGTTTATAGAATCAATATCCGCATTTATATTAAAACTCGAGTTAGCTTTGGCTAATACACCCGAGAGATAATATAGATGTGATTTTGACCTATCTTTTCCAACCGTTGGAATAATGCCTATAGTTGACTCGATCCAACCGAGTAACTAGGAATACTCAATCTAATTGAGTTCGTATTCACCCATGCGTTGATAGGTGGGACCAAGATTGTCCCTCCGTACCCTACCAAGATAATATGTATTGCTCTGCTTTGGCAGATTCAACAATACATGTGATCGAGGTAGTGATAGGTATCACGGCACGGTTAGGCATTTAGAGTTGGTTCGATCTAGATCTAATCTAATCGAGAAGGATGCATCTTGTGCACAACTTAGATCTAATCTAATCGCAAGGGTGCATCATGTGCACGACTTAGATCTAATCTAATCGTTAAGGCACTAATTAATTAATTAACTATTAAACATGCATCAGATACATAATAATTAATTAATTAATCTATTTGTGATTTAGTCATGGCCCTACTACGATCTTCTCAAGCCAATGAGAAGATCGAATGGTCAACCTAGGGTCAACAGCTTCTCCAAGCTCCTCCCTTTGACCACCTTGTGTTGCTCGTGCCCGCCTCGGAACTCCGTCTCGTGTGGACCCTCCACCGCTCCAATTTGTACATTACAATTTGAAACTCGAGTTACATTCGAGTCTAAATCTAATTTACAACAAGAATAAAAGATGAGGCACGACGCACAGGTCGCGAATAATAAAATAAATACAACACGCGAAAACACATCACGGCACGCAGGCCGTATTATGAATTACAACGCAACCAATCATATTGGATTTTGGGCCATGACTATCACAAAATTAATATATAATTCAAAATTATATATTTTCTTATTTTCTGTAATTTTAAAAATAATTTTTTTATAATTTTACAAGTAAAATTTCCCGGCGGTCTCGGTTAGCGGTTTCGGGCGCAATCGCGGAACGGATCCCCTTGCGGGGCCAGGGGCAGCGCCCCTACCCGCGATCTAACCATCGCGAGGGTCCCATTGCGATCCAACAGCGCCTAAACCCGCTGTCCCAAAACGATTTGGGCCGAGACATTACCGTTTCGGAAAAATCTTCCCGACGGGTTCGTTTTTAGCGATTTCGGGTGCGATCGCGGAGCAAATCCCCTTGCGGGGTTAGGGGCAGCGCCCCTACCCACGATCTAACCATCGTGAGTTGCTCCGTTGCGATCTAAAGGCACCCGAGTCTGCTGTCCCAAAAGATTTTGGGTCGAAACGAAGCCGTTTGGGAAAATTCTTCCCGATAGCCGAAGCCTACAAGTGCCGAGACACTTGCGCTTCGCCTATAAGGAAAAATTACCCATAAAAACATAAAAATTGAATTTTTACAGAAAATCACAGAAGTTTTTTGTTTTCCAAAAACCAAAAACTAACTCGTACAAGTCTTTGCACGTGGCTCTGATACCACTGTTGGGCTCTTCGGGCCGCGAAAACCGCTTTTCCGCGTCGCGGAAACCCCGAAGGACCCAAAGCCGTAGATCCGTGCAAAGATTCGTATACAAAATTCGAAAAACTATTTCTTGTACGAGTTCAAAAACCGATCTACTACTTAGATCTACGAGAAAATGTGTTTACCCTTGTAGCGTGCCTTTCGCAATCCCGCAAGGTCCAAAATCGTCGGATCTCAAGATTGTCAACGTAGACAATCCTCTCTCAGTATCCACACGAACAAGGAGGGTTCTCTAACTCTCAAGGATGGAAGAGAGAGCACCACAAGTGTGCTAGCACTCTCTAGATGCTCTCGGATGGGATTGGAAAGAAGAGAAAAGAAAAGAAAACAAGAAGAATCTCACCACTCCTCTAGTAGTCTTCTCCTTTGTAACCTTCACACTCTCTTATTGTCTTGGACTTAACTCACACCTCTCCTCCCAATGAAGTGCACGACAACAATCAGCCATAGAGAGAGGAAGCAAGAAGGAAGATGATACAATAAAACCACATCAATACACACAAATGAAAAACTCCACACCATTAAGTGTGGCCGGCCACATAACTCCTCTCATTAATGTGGCCGGCCACATTAAAGAAAGGAGAGTGTAACCTCCAATGAGGTGGCACACCTCATGAGGTGGAGGTGATGTGGCAACTATGTGTCTTGCCATGTAGGATGAGTCAACCTACATGATGTGGCAATGCATCAAGTCAAACTTGATGTTTCAACTTCCAATTTGGTCAAGTCAAACTTGACCCAATCTCTTCCTTGTTGAGTTAAATTCAAGCTTTGATTCAAGTCAATTTTAATTTAATGAATCTCAATTCATTAATATAAATTGACTCAATGAATCAAATGTAAATTAGACTCATTCAACAATTGAATCTAATTGAGTCTAACTCAATAAGTCTAATTCGAATCCAATCTTTGGTTCATCATATGAACCTAATCCTATTGGTTCATCATATGAACCTAATCTCCATCCACATGTTCTTTGTGTGTGACCCAATAGGTTCTTGTAACGTTGGCAATGTTTCTAAACTCTTTTAGAAACATAAGCAATGAGCGGCATCTAGCAATACATCATTGCTACCCAAGTTACAAGAAATGTTGAGATCCAACATCACCTTGTGACTACTAATTGTGACTCCTCACAATATGTGACATTGTCCTTCTATCCTAGACATCTAGATTGATCAATGTGAGGCATAGACCGTGTCATCCTCTAATCAATCTAAATCTTGAACTCCAAGTAGACGCACTCGATCAAATGAGCTCAACATCTAATGTTGACTCATTTGGGCATGGTCATGCACTTAGTGGTCTCACTCTATCAAGAATAGCGATGTCTCTCCCGTCATATAGGAGGGATAGATCCCATCTACATCACTCACATCCCTCTGCATAATTCGTTATATACCCAGTAATCGCCTTTATAGTCCACCCAGTTACGGGTGATGTTTGACGAAACCAAAGTACATAACTCCTTATGTAGGGATCCATGGTGACTTCAGGTCTAAGGACTAATAGTCATACTAATAGCCACATGAGAAAGTATATGACACGCATATAACGATCCATGATACTTTCTCATGGCGGGTCATTCAGTATACATTCTCCAATATATACCCATGTGTCAACTTGATATCTCTATATCCATGACTTGTGAGATCAAGTCATCGAGTTGACCTACATGCTAGTCGTATTGCATTAACATCGTCCCTGAATGTTAATACTCGACTAGGAATGATTAAGAGTAGTGTTCCCTATATCATCTCACTATCGATTCAACCAATCGATTGATATAGGTAAGAACGCTCTACTCAAGGACGTTACTATACTTAGTTTATTTGGCACTAAAACAAATAAGCATAATAACCAAACTATTGCCTTTATTAATATAAGAATATGATATACATGAGTCCATACAATCATCAAATGATTGGCTCTAGGGCTCTAACTAACAAAGGGAAGCAACTCTTTTCCATAACATGAAGAGTGCTCTTGGTCCCAGCTTAAGGGAAGCAACTCTTTAGGCTTTTCTTCTTACATAAGTCATTCATACATGCATTATGAAACATAACATGTTCTTATCATAACATAAAGCATAACATGTCATTTTCATATCATCAAACATGGCATATCATCTCATGAACTTAACATACATATCATGAACATGGCATATCATATCATGAGTCTAGCATATCATATCATTAACATGGCATATCATGTCATAAGTCTATCATGTCATATCATAAGCATGGCACATCTTATCATAAGACATAGAAATGCAACATATCATAAAGCATGAATGCTTACTTCACTTATATATCAAAGACTACATATCATGAAAATGCCTAAGCATGTTTGGTTAGGTTTAACTCTTTCCTAACCCAATTTATCCATCTTGGCCGAACCATATCAGTAGGTTTCATCCTCATTTCATTCCATATTAAGCATAGAACTTACCCACATAACATGTAAAACTTAATCTAAGCACATACAAGGTAATATACTTCATGAATAAGCATGTTTGAGTTCAAAACTCTAACCTTAACCCATTTATCTCAATTTGGACAAAACATATCAGTAGGGTTCTTATATCATTCGGTTCCATATGAAGCATAAAACTTATCCACATAGCATGTAAACTTGATCTAAGCACATACAAGGTAATATACTTCATGAATAAGCATGTTTGAGTTCAAAACTCTAACCTTAACCCATTTATCTCAATTTGGACAAAACATATCAGTAGGGTTCTTATATCATTTGGTTCCATATGAAGCATAAAACTTATCCACATAGCATGTAAATTTGATCTAAGCACATACAAGGCAATATACTTCATGAATAAGCATGTTTGAGTTCAAAACTCTAACTCTAACCCATTTATTTCAATTTGGCCGAAACATATCAGTAGGATTTCATATCATTCTACTCCATAAGAAGCATAAGTCTTAACATGTAACATGCACATTTAATCTAAGTTCCTATAGAGCATAGTACAAGTACCTACAAGGAACCATACTTCATGAATAAGCCTATTTGAGTTCAAAACTCTAACCCTAACCCTTTTATTTTCATTTGGCCGAAATATATCAGTAGGGTTTCATGCCTTTTTATCCCTTAGGAAGCATAAAACTTAAACATGTAGCATGCACATTTAATCTAAGTACCTATAGAATATTGTACAAGTACTTACAAGGAACCATACTTCATGAATACCCTAACCCTTTTATTTTCATTTGGCCTAATCATATCAGTAGAGTTCCATATCATTTTATTCCATAAGAAGTATAAAACTTGAACTTATAACAAGCCCATTTAATCTAAGTACCTACAAGGTATTGTACTTCATGTTCTAAGCATATTTGAGTTCAAAAACTTAAACCCTAACCCATTTATTCAATTTTGCCAACCATATCAGTAGGGTTTACCACCATTTCATTCCATATGAAGCATAAAGACCTTAGTTATAAACATGTAAAAATTCATACATCACAAAGAGGTACAACTAGTATGGTTTTTAACAAAAATTGTTGACCTAAGGCCTTATAATCAATTTGGCCGAACCATATAGCTAGGTTTCTCTTTTTTTTTTTTTTCTTCACGACATGAAGAATGAAGACTAAACTAACAACATATGAAATTCATATATCATAGAGTAGAAATTTAAATATGTGATCAAAGAAAAACTTATTCTAGATCCTTTCTTCCATCCTTGGCCGAATCATGCAACAAGTTCTAAATTTTTTTTTTTTTTATAACATGAAGCATCTCTTATCACTTGTTAACCCTAAGTAACTACCTATTCTTTATCTTGACCATCTTCTTTCAAGAAAAGTTTTAGAGTTTCGAAAGAGAAAAACATTCTAAAAACTGAAGCTACTTGTACTGCAGTGAGGGGATACTCACATCCTTGCGCTTGTTTTCCTTAGAGATTTAACCTTTTGTTGTGGATCCTTTCTAGAGAGGGGAAGCTTCCTTGCTCCTTGGTCTCGGCAAGAAGAAGAATGGGTGAAGAAGGGGGCACGGTGAAGGAGGAAGGAGTAAGAGAGTGAATGAGAAAAATGCCAACTCATTTTAATTTCTTCCTTTTATTCATCATGAGAGGAGGAAGGAAAAATATATTTTTCTTCCTCCTTTCTTTTACTCTCTTCATCATTAAGAAAAGTCTAGATACATCCCTTCTTGGTGAGTAAGAAAGGAATATTCTAGAGCATCTCTTCATTAGAGAGGGAGAAGACAACTCTCACTTCTCCTTCTAAGAGAAGAGCCTTTTCTTCTTACATTTAATTATGGTTTCCCTCTCTTTCCTTACAATAATTTCTCTTGGTCTAGTGGTTATCTTATTCAGGTATCTAATGAGAGATCTAGAGTTCAAGTCCTAGACCTTATGTATTTTTATTTCTATTTTATTTATTTAAGTGTTTGGCTAGGAGCAAAAATTCAACTAAAGCATATATATTTTTCTTTATTCATGATAGAATATTCTAGAATATTGCTAAGGATCCTATGGATGTTACAGTCTCCCATACCTCATAAAAGTTCATCCTCGAACTTAAAATAGCTCGGGGTACTTCTGTCTCATATCGTCTTCGCGTTCCCAAGTTGCTTCTTCCAAACGTTGATTTTGCCACAGAACCTTTACTAAAGGTATTTCCTTGTTCCTTAGCCTTTTAATATCTCGATCTAATATCTGTATCGGTCGGCTCTCGTAGCTCAGGTCCTCTTGAACTTGAACTGTCTGTGGTTCGATCACTTGATCTGTGCCACCCATGTACTTCTTGAGCATTGAGACATGGAACACATTGTGAATAGCCGACATCTCTGATGGTAACTCTAGTTCATAAGCCACCTTGCCAACTCTCTTCAGAATTTGATATGGTCCTACATATCGAGGACTTAGTTTTCCCTTCTTTCCGAATCTCATCACTCCTTTCATAGGAGCTACTTTGAGAAATATCCAGTGGCCTACGTCGCTTATCTGCATAATTCTTCTGCCGACTTTGGGCAGTCTCTATTCTTTGGCGGATCTTCTGTATTGCACGGGTGGTGCTGTCGATAAGATCGGTTTGAAATCCCATTTCCTTCTTTTCACCGCCTTCATACCAACATATAGGGGATCTACATTTTCTCCCGTACAATGCTTCGTACGGTGCCATACCAATGGTAGCTTGATAGCTATTGTTATAGGCAAATTCCGCTAAGCATAGATATCGGCACCAGCTCCCTTTGAAGTCCAGGGCACAAGCTCGTAACATATCTTCCAATACTTGATTCACCCTTTCTGTTTGCCCGTCAGTCTGAGGGTGAAAGGCAGTGCTGAATAATAATTTCGTACCCAGGGCTTTCTGAACACATTCCCAAAAATGTGAAATAAAAAGGCCATCTCTATCAGAGATGATGGTCTTAGGGATCCCATGCAGTCTGATAATCTCTTTGACATATAATTGGGCTAGCTGTTCGATCGATTAGGTCATCTTGATTGCCATAAAATGGGTCGATTTGGTCAACCTGTCCACGATTACCCATATAGCATCGTAGCCATTCGTCGTTTTGGGAAGTCCCGAAATGAAGTCCATGGAAATATCCTCCCATTTCCATTCTGGAATCTGAATTGGCTGCAGTACACCTCCAGGTCTCTGGTGTTCTGCTTTAACTCTTTGGCAGGTCAGGCAAGTACTAACGTGCTGAGCCACATCTCTCTTCATACCAAACCACCAGAATTTCTTCTTCAGGTCTTGGTACATTTTGGTGGATCCAGGATGCATTGCGTATGGTGTCGCATGCGACTCCTCTAATAACTTTTTCCGCATCTCTGAATCGTCGGGAATACATAGGCGATCCTTGAAGTATAGTATTCCACTATCAGCGATACGAAATCCGTTATCCTTCCCTTCTAAGACTTCTTGCTTGATCCTTTGGATACTGGGGTCACGGGTTTGTTTCTCCAATATATTGTCGAATAATGTTGTTGCTAGGGTCAGGGTAGAGAGTTGCCCGGTCACATTCTCGATCCCCTGACTGGTAATGTTTCTCGGCTTCCCGATAAATTCATATTTCGGTTTGCATTTAGGATTTGATAACATATTTGCATAATGACCAATAATAGGTATCTGACCTGTAATGACCGTCGAAGCACTTGTCCCATCTTCTCTGGTGAGGGAATGGATCCTGGCATTCGTCATAGCTAGCGGGGCTTCCAGTCTCCCCTGGCCAATCTGAGGGCCTTCTAGTGCAGCTTGCATTAGATGTAGTTGTGAGGGGGCACCACTGTTCTGGATACTCTGCTGCTGAGGTGTCTGCATCTGAGTAGGACAATTTCTGGCCAAGTGTCCTTCCAATCCGCAGCACTTATTCGTGCCCACACGGCATTTTCCCGGATGCTTCTTTCCGCAGGTGGTGCACTGAGGAAACATAGGTTGCTTGTTCGCTGAACCACCCTGAGAACTGTTCCATTGTTTCGTCTTACCGTTGGAGTTTCCCTTCCAGTTGGTTCTGTTATGTTGAGGTTTCTGAACTTGACTCTTACCCTCATTCATCGCCTTCTGATAGTGTTCAGTGATCAGAGCACTGCTAATTAATTCCTCGGTGGTCTGTGGTCTATTAACGCCGCCGGCCACATTTAGGGCTATCTCAGGTCTGAGCATCTTCAGCATTAGTCTGACCCTTTCTCTTTCTGTACTGACTAGCTCTGGACATAGGCGTGCTAATCGGTTAAATTTCTTCACGGCCTCATTCACTGATAGGTCACCTTGCCGAAACTCGGTGAACTCATCGTAGTGTTTATTGGTCACCCGCATATGGAAGAACTCTTCAAGGAATTCAGTCTCGAAGTCTGTCCATCTCATCTGATTCACCTGTCTCTTTGCTTTGACTCGGTCCCACCACATTCTGGCATCGCCTGTAAGGCAAAATGATACACACTTAACCTTCTCGTGTTCGGGCCAATCTAAAAGCTCCACGATGCTTTCCATAGTCTTAAGCCACGCCTGAGCACCCCATGGCTCACAGTTTCCGGAGAAGGCTTCTGGCTTCAACCTCTGCCACTGAATCAGGTATGCCTCTTGTCAGACCACTGGAATAGGAGCTACCGGTGGTACCGGTGCCGGAGGTACTGGTGCCGGAGGTACTGGTATAGCCGCAGGTATAATAGGTATCGCATTTGGGTTCCCTGGGGGTGTAACAGGATTCCCTTGCTGATTCATCAATGCAGTGATCGTTTGTTGCTGTTCTGTGACCTGACGCTGGAGCTCGGTAATCACATGCATCAGATCGGGTGGAGGTACCATCTCATTTGCTCGGGTAGTTCGTGTTCTAACCATGCTTTATCTTCAATAATCACAATAAGTTAATATAAGTTATCATTATTCATAACCAGACTACCCTAAGGTTGTTATTGTTCCTAATCTACCATCATATATATCTAAGCTAAAAAAAATGTGATAACTAAATAAATAAGATAATAAGCATGCATATTATCAAACATCATAAAGAAATAGATCAAGCATAAATATCACCTCAAAATAAAATTTAAGCATAAAATCCTTACTTGGAGCGGCAGGATAAAGGCTTGATGTGTGTGTAGTGGAAGGTAGACCTGCTCTGATACCAACTTGTAACGCCCGCCCTTCCAGGTAGAACTAAGGCCACCCCGGAGGGACGGACGTCACTGAAACATAGACATCAATTATACTAATGCATATGGATTCATGGCAGCGGAAGACTTATTTAAATTTTTTTTTTTTCATATGCATTTAGTTTACTTATCATGGCATGTGAATCAAAGCATACTGAACATTATCATCATATCATCATTATTCTAACATGAGTAAAATATCATAAGTGTATGAAATACTAGCTGAAATCATCAGCATAAGCATAGGTCCAACATTGTTCACATGCATAACTTAGATAATTCAAAGAAACTTAAATAGATCTATCCACCAGCACTTCCACACACATCTTCCTTGCCTTTCCTGCTCTGCTCCCCTTAAACAATCCATTCCTTGCCTTTATCTGCAGTACAAGGAAAACGTGTAGCTATAAGCCAAAGGCTTAGTGAGATCCTTGCCTACCCATAAATCCGAAGAAACACATAACATAACATAACATGTAGAAAACATAGCATAGCATAACATAGCATGGAGAGTCATAACATAGAACATATCTTATCATGTAAAAACCATAACAACTCATAGCGTCACATGAGGGAAAGCAGAACATAATATATCATATCACATAAGGAGCATAACATATCAAAGTCTATCATGTGAAGGTATATCATGATTCATATCACATTCTTTAAGCACATATCATGAAGCCTATCATATCATGTAAACATGTATCATAACTCATACCTGTTCATAAGGGTGCATAAACATAATTTCATAAATATGTGCATGTAGATGCAATATGTATATTTTAAAACATGTATCATGGAATGCACATATGCATCATGCTTCTTTCAAAACATATAGTATACATACTTGAATATCATATCATCATCATCATGAGAAGGGCCCGGCTTGTACCACATGTAAACATAAATGCACGCAATCCCTAGGACAGGGTAGCTAGCCCCGAACCTACTAGGGATCTAGGTCCGTTCATAGTCCGTCGACCTAGGGGCGTACTGAGGAGCCCATCCCTTAACGAGGTCCGTTCATAGTCCGTCGACCCCGGGGCGCTTATGGAGCCCACCCTTGGTACAAGCCATAGAAAGTAAAATATCATGCATATCATATCTCATCATATCATACATGTCATAATTCTTGTCATATCATTAAGAGAGCTCTTGATCCCAACTTAAGGGAAGCATCTCTTTACCATAGCATGAAGAGTGCTCTTGATCCCAACTTAAGGGAAGCAACTCTTTTCCATAACATGAAGAGTGCTCTTGGTCCCAGCTTAAGGGAAGCAACTCTTTAGGCTTTTCTTCTTACATAAGCCATTCATACATGCATTATGAAACATAACATGTTCTTATCATAACATAAAGCATAACATGTCATTTTCATATCATCAAACATGGCATATCATCTCATGAACTTAACATACATATCATGAACATGGCATATCATATCATGAGTCTAGCATATCATATCATTAACATGGCATATCATGTCATAAGTCTATCATGTCATATCATAAGCATGGCACATCTTATCATAAGACATAGAAATGCAACATATCATAAAGCATGAAAGCTTACTTCACTTATATATCAAAGACTACATATCATGAAAATGCCTAAGCATGTTTGGTTAGGTTTAACTCTTTCCTAACCCAATTTATCCATCTTGGCCGAACCATATCAGTAGGTTTCATCCTCATTTCATTCCATATTAAGCATAGAACTTACCCACATAACATGTAAAACTTAATCTAAGCACATACAAGGTAATATACTTCATGAATAAGCATGTTTGAGTTCAAAACTCTAACCTTAACCCATTTATCTCAATTTGGACAAAACATATCAGTAGGGTTCTTATATCATTTGGTTCCATATGAAGCATAAAACTTATCCACATAGCATGTAAACTTGATCTAAGCACATACAAGGTAATATACTTCATGAATAAGCATGTTTGAGTTCAAAACTCTAACCTTAACCCATTTATCTCAATTTGGACAAAACATATCAGTAGGGTTCTTATATCATTTGGTTCCATATGAAGCATAAAACTTATCCACATAGCATGTAAACTTGATCTAAGCACATACAAGGCAATATACTTCATGAATAAGCATGTTTGAGTTCAAAACTCTAACTCTAACCCATTTATTTCAATTTGGCCGAAACATATCAGTAGGATTTCATATCATTCTACTCCATAAGAAGCATAAGTCTTAACATGTAACATGCACATTTAATCTAAGTTCCTATAGAGCATAGTACAAGTACCTACAAGGAACCATACTTCATGAATAAGCCTATTTGAGTTCAAAACTCTAACCCTAACCCTTTTATTTTCATTTGGCCGAAACATATCAGTAGGGTTTCATGTCTTTTTATCCCTTAGGAAGCATAAAACTTAAACATGTAGCATGCACATTTAATCTAAGTACCTATAGAATATTGTACAAGTACTTACAAGGAACCATACTTCATGAATAAGCCTATTTGAGTTCCAAAACTCTAACCCTAACCCTTTTATTTTCATTTGGCCGAATCATATCAGTAGAGTTCCATATCATTTTATTCCATAAGAAGTATAAAACTTGAACTTATAACAAGCCCATATAATCTAAGTGCCTACAAGGTATTGTACTTCATGTTCTAAGCATATTTGAGTTCAAAAACTTAAACCCTAACCCATTTATTCAATTTTGACAACCATATCAGTAGGGTTTACCACCATTTCATTCCATATGAAGCATAAAGACCTTAGTTATAAACATGTAAAAATTCATATATCACAAAGAGGTACAACTAGTATGGTTTCTAACTAAAATTCTTGACCTAAGGCCTTATAATCAATTTGGCCGAACCATATAGCTAGGTTTCTCTTTTTTTTTTTTTATTTTTTTCTTCACGACATGAAGAATGAAGACTAAACTAACAACATATGAAATTCATATATCATAGAGTAGAAATTTAAGTATGTGATCAAAGAAAAACTTATTCTAGATCCTTTCTTCCATCCTTGGCCGAATCATGCAACAAGTTCTAAATTTTTTTTTTTTTTTTTATAACATGAAGCATCTCTTATCATTTGTTAACCCTAAGTAACTACCTATTCTTTATCTTGACCATCTTCTTTCAAGAAAAGTTTTAGAGTTTCGAAAGAGAAAAACATTCTAAAAACCGAAGCTACTTGTACTGCAGTGAGGGGATACTCACTTCCTTGCGCTTGTTTTCCTTAGAGATTTAACCTTTTGTTGTGGATCCTCTCTAGAGAGGGGAAGATTCCTTGCTCCTTGGTCTCGGCAAGAAGAAGAATGGGTGAAGAAGGGGGCACGGTGAAGGAGGAAGGAGTAAGAGAGTGAATGAGAAAAATGCCAACTCATTTTAATTTCTTCCTTTTATTCATCATGAGAGGAGGAAGGAAAAATATATTTTTCTTCCTCCTTTCTTTTACTCTCTTCATCATTAAGAAAAGTCTAGATACATCCCTTCTTGGTGAGTAAGAAAGGAATATTCTAGAGCATCTCTTCATTAGAGAGGGAGAAGACAACTCTCACTTCTTCTTCTAAGAGAAGAGCCTTTTCTTCTTACATTTAATTATGGTTTCCCTCTCTTTCCTTACAATAATTTCTCTTGGTCTAGTGGTTATCTTATTCAAGTATCTAATGAGAGATCTAGAGTTCAAGTCCTAGACCTTATGTATTTTTATTTCTATTTTATTTATTTAAGTGTTTGGCTAGGAGCAAAAATTCAACTAAAGCATATATATTTTTCTTTATTCATGATAGAATATTCTAGAATTTTGCTAAGGATCCTATGGGTGTTACATGATTAGTAGTCTTAAGTTCCCGAATCATATTTGTCATTTCCCTCATATGTTGGGCTATGGTAACATTCGAGCACTTCTTGTAGCTGTCAAACGTTATTGTTAGCTCATGAAGCTTGCTCAAGCTAACTCCACTATACTTCTTGTAAGGGATCGGTGGCCGGCTATAAGGGGGGGTTGGATAGCTAGGCCACCCCCAATTTCGATTTCTTCTCTACAAGACGTTAGTTTGCACAAGCGAAAATATAGAAACTAACAATGAAAGTAATGAGTAAGAACACAATAATTTCTCTTGGTCTAGTGGTTATCTTATTCAAGTATCTAATGAGAGATCTAGAGTTCAAGTCCTAGACCTTATGTATTTTTATTTCTATTTTATTTATTTAAGTGTTTGGCTAGGAGCAAAAATACAACTAAAGCATATATATTTTTCTTTATTCATGATAGAATATTCTAGAATTTTGCTAAGGATCCTATGGGTGTTACATGATTAGCAGTCTTAAGTTCCCGAATCATATTTGTCATTTCCCTCATATGTTGGGCTATGGTAACATTCGAGCACTTCTTGTAGCTGTCAAACGTTATTGTTAGCTCATGAAGCTTGCTCAAGCTAACTCCACTATACTTCTTGTAAGGGATCGGTGGCCGGCTATAAGGGGGGGTTGGATAGCTAGGCCACCCCCAATTTCGATTTCTTCTCTACAAGACGTTAGTTTGCACAGGCGAAAATATAGAAACTAACAATGAAAGTAATGAGTAAGAACACAAATGCTAACACGATCGTTTACGTGGTTCGAAGATTACTTGCTCTTACTCTACGGCGTGTCCTTGAGGTGGACGAACCCTTGATCCTTCGGTGGATCAGTCCCTGGCTAGCTCTTACTCCTTCTCAGTGGAGCAAACCTCTCACAAGGCTCTCTTCCTCTTTACAAAGATGAAGTTTAGGTTTTGGGAGGAAGAGAAAGGCTTGGAAGCTTTGGACAATTGCTAAGGAGTGATTCAACAATAATCAGTAACCTCCTTCAAGCCCCAAAGCTTCCTATAAATAAGAGGAAAGAGTTGATCATCATATCAACTCATCTCGGCACCAGTCGACTGGTGCTACCGTTGGAGGTAGTCAATTGCTACTTTGCAACACCAACGGTCTGCCAACGGTCATTTACCAGTCAACTGCTAAAACTAGCAGTCGGCTTGTAGTTGTTTGCTGAGCAAACAAAATGTTTCTGTTCGCAGCCAGTCAACTGCTAAAACTAGTAGTCGACTGGTGCAGTCGACTGCTAAGACTACAAAGACTGCACATACACACTTATCCTCTCCGGAGTCACCCTTGAACTTCTCTTCCTCAACCTTCGTCCCTCAGATGCACCCGAGCCCATAGCTCCTCTCTGTGCCATCCTTTACGTTGCATTGAAGTCCACTTCCCTCAGCTCCACTCCGTTAATCCTCGTCCGACGGTCCCTCGAATGCCTTCCACACCATCCTTCACCGACTCAAGGATCCGAGCCCTAGGATGAGCTTCCCAAGCTTAGCTGAACCAAGCTCCTCATGTGTGTTTCACCAAGTCCTGCAAGACTCAAACACACATATCAAACACATATGAAAGCCTAACTTAAACTCTTTGTCACACACATCAAAACCATGATTGTACCGATCAAACTTAGGTCGATTGCATTAACACTTCTCTCTAAGGGCTACCTAGACAACATGAGCTGATTGTAAGGACTCATACTCAAAGACCATGTCATCTGTTATTAAACTAATAAAGATACCCTTAGTAGTGGAGTCATTTTTCTTACTTGCCTTATAGGCATCAAGATCATGTTTATGTTGTGTTATAGAACCATCTACAGGTTCTTCCATAAACTAATGAATAGTTTCTTGAACTTCTTGTTCCTCAAGAATATATTATATCTTGAGGTGCCAAATCTTGTAGTTATCCCCATTAAGTTTTTCTTCCTTATTGAGTTCAACTATGATATTTTTAGTTGCTATGATCTAACATAAATAAACATTATTCAGTATTTAGTATAATTCATATATGTGGAATTTATGATTAACTCAATATTAATTTGAGTTAATGTATAAAATCAAACGGTAACTATGTTTCTATTTATCATTCGTATGACCAATCAAATCAATATTAATCAATACTATTACAAACATTCAACCAAATGAACTAATCATAAAATGAATAAAGTATTAAAGTAAATATGAACTAATCATGAAATAAACTAATCATTAAATTAAACATAAACTAATCATGAAATGAACTAATCATTTTCAAGTTTGTTAATACATAAAATAACTTTTCATTAAATAACTCTATTCGTACACAATGATAGAAATTATTACACGACTTCATAAACTAAATAGACCAATACTGCTCATACATAATGATAGTAATAGTAATAGAAGTTTAATAAACTAGATAGACTAACACCACTCCCACTAGGGTAAATACTAGTGCAATGGTCAACTTAATCCCTTTCAACCTGGACTCATTTGAGGTAATCTCAGGTAGAACAACTTCATAATTTTTAATTTGGTCTATCATCGAACCTTCTTCAGAATCTTGCTCAAATTCTTCAGGATACTCCTCTAGATACTCCTCAAATTCTTTAGGATCTTCCTCTAGATCCTCTTTTGGTTCTTCTAGATCCTGCTTAGATTCTTCAAGATCCTCCTCTAGATCCTCCTCAGATTCTTCTGGATCCTCCTCTGGGAACTCATGGTGAAGTAATTCCACACATAACTCTACATATGAGATACGCCCTTCAAAGCACCCCCATATATGGTGTGCTACTACCTTTGGTTCCCCTTATAGTGAATGAATCAAAATCTAGATCTTGTAATTATCGAGGATGGGAAACTCTTCCTTTTTGAGTTTCTAAAACAATCAATCAAGCCATCCAATATGCCATCTGACTTTATGAAATGGGTCATAGTCAATGTTGGGCGCTACTCGGAATTCCTTTCTATTTCCCCTGTACAAAAATTTGTACAAGTACAGAACTTTTCCTAGCAACCCATGTGCTCTTCAAAAGTTAAACTTGGATTGCAAACGAAACTTAATATTATTAATCCAAGTTCAACTCATGTGTTATTTAGAAGTTAAACCATATTACAGAAGTTGATTAAATATCTATTTCAAGAATTGGCTTCCAGGTCGTTGGCGAGGCACTCGACCTTCTTGGTTATAAGATTATCCACCACTTCCTAGACAAAGCCTTTCAAATAAATTGAATATTTAAACTCCTTACAGTAAACCATAGGTTTAACTACAGAGAACTCAATTAAAGCACAAAATTGATAGCCTCTTGTGTTGATATTTCAGGATCCATACAAAGAAAAACTAAACGAGTTTCGCTGCGAAATAAATTAACTAGTTATACCTTTCTTTGTATCTTAAAGACCTCTTGATCTTCTGTTGTATTCCTTTCCTCCTCTTGAACATCGTGTGGGCAACGATCTACCAAGATAACACCACCCGAACCACTTCTATGCCTCCAAGACTTTCGGCCACCAAGGGATGCTAGAATAGGGAGCCTCCTTCTCTTCTTCTTCTTCTCCAAGAAACCGGCCACAAGGAGGTGAAGCCTTGATGTGCCGCCGGCCTTAAGGGAAGAAAGCAAAGGGAGAAGAGGAGAAAGGGGGTCGGCCACCAAAGAAAATACAAGAGGAAACTTTAGGTTGTGTTACACCATAAGGCACCATCTACCTCTCTTTTATAATCCTTGGTGAATGCTAAAAGGAAAGTTTTAAATATAATTAAAACTTTCTTTTAATTCCAATCATGGTCGGCCATAGCTTGGGCAACAAAAAAGGAAAAATTTTAAAATTAAAATCTCTCTTTTAAATCCCTTTGTGGATAGCTATAAAAGGAATGATTTTAAAATTAAAATTTCTCTTTAAAATCCCTTTGTGGATGGCTATAAAAGAAAAGTTTTAAAATTAAAGTGTCTCTTTTAAAAAATTGTAGATGACTACTGATCCTGTCTGAGAAGCTTGACAAGACGGAGATCCAGGAGAAAAAACCCACCGCTGATGGAGAATGATACCGGTAGAACACTGATCCAAGAAAACCAAAGCGGATCAGGAAGAATAGCCCTCGAAATGTCCTCTCGATGCAAGATACTAATGGTGATGAAGAGATCCTATCGAAGAACACCGGATTCGGAACTCCAAGGCTTCCTGCGCACAATAGACCAACCAACACTACCGTCAGTGACCTAAGACCGGGGTGGGAATCCCTGGCTAGGCCCTCCGACGCTCAAGTTAGTGATCTCTCTTGATGTGTAAGAAGGAGGAAGAAGATGAACAGCAGTTAAGCAATTAGGGTTAGGAATGTGCGCGCAATGATGTGAACTTACCTAGCCAACGGAGAGCATTCTCTTTTTTATACCACTTCATATAACCTCCGTAGTCATGAAGTGGACCCCGGTTTGTTAGCGTTTGTTATGAGATGACGTAAGCTGTATACTTGTGGTAAATGACTTTTAAGGAATCTTCTTTGTACCCCAGATGTACCTTCTTTGTCGTCTAGTACCTGTAAAATAGTCTAAAAATATATTTCCCGCCAAAATATATATAACACCTGTTATACAATCATATACTGCAAATATCTCCATTAACTAATTTATTTAAAATACTACTTCTCTTCTGTTTCACAAGTTCTTTTTTTTTAAAAAAAATATTTCTATCTTTCCTACTCGCGCCTCCTGTTTTACTATAGTATAGATAACTTTGTTCCTTGTATTGATCGGGGCTGAGCTTAATTAGGTTTGATCAATCATTATTACTTCTCATGAGGCTCAGTGCTCGTTCGTGTTCCTCTATGTTTATTATCCCAGCCGGCACCGGATTGATTATATCTTATTAAGTATGCAATTTTTATCAAGTATCATTTCAAGGTATTATTCAGCCAGACCGATGTTTGGCTTTCCTTCTTAAAGGTTTGTCTCAATCGATATCGGCCCACCTCCTTTGAGGTATATCCCGGCCGATATTAGCCTACCTCATTTGAGGTAAATGCTGATCGATATGGGTCTGCCTCCTTGGAGGCATATCCCGACCGATATTGGCTTTCCTTCTTAAAGGTATGTCCAATCGATATTGGCTTACCTCCTTCGAGGTATATGTCGGCCGATATTAACCTACCTCATTTGAGGTATATGCTGATCGATATAAGCCTGCCTCCTTGGAGGTATAACTCGACCGACGCTAGTTTACTCACTCGGCAGTATATCCCGGCCGATATTGGCCTTCCTTCTCAAAGGTATGTCTCGGTCAACACTGGTCTACTCGCTCAGTAGTATATCCCGGCCGATATTGGCCTTCCTTCTTAAAGGTATGTGCTGATCGATATGGGTCTTCCTCCTTGGAGGCATATCTTGACCAATATCGGCCTTCCTCTTTTGAGGTATATCCCGGCTGATATTGACCTATCTTCTCTGTTTGGTTATCTCCTTTCCCTTTCTTATCGGGGACCCATAAAACCTAACCCATATCACTAGCCTTCCCTTCAAGTCTAGTCGAAGGAGGTATAGATGACTGACTAGACACAAGTCTGATTTTGTTTTTTCCTACCCGTGACTCTGCCACAGATATTGAAGTGACCTTACAAATTTTATGTACAACTATCTCGTGGCCTTGTGTACAGTGATCCCGTGAACCTTAGTACATTGATTCCTTGGGTCCTTTAGTCCTTTAAATAGGGCTACAACCTTCTCTTCGTTCATCGCCTGCCTCAGTTCTTTTTTCCTCCTTACTAATCTTTCCCGCTAAGAGTATGACCTTGGATCCCCCTCTTTGGGGGCGACTTTTGTTGGACAAGGCGAGATCTATATATGAGTTTATTCAAGTTTTTGCTTCGGCTAACTCTAGGGTTCGCGGAACTGTCTCAAGAGATGAAGTTTCTCAAAGTCTAGAATTTTCATCCAAAGGTGCCAACGTTCTAAAGGCTCAAGAAACTTCAAAGAGGTTTTCGTTACTTATGGAGGGCCAACTAAATAGCCCATGGATGTTGCGAGAATGGCACAACACATGTTATCCTTGGGCTAAGCTTGGTTGCTCTAATTGCAGAACTCCGGGGCTCGAACAGGGGAGAGGCTCTTTCAATTACTTTTCCATCATGGTCTGAATAGATCCATCCCCTTCCCCTTCCCCTTGCCCTTGAGTCTTTTTGCTTCATAGTTTTCTTTGTCCCGGGCAAAATATTGCCACTTCTGCGCCTTGACAAGCTCGGACGAGCTTCCTCTGCGCTAGGTAAAATGTTTCCATCTCTGCTCCATGATAATTTTGACTCCAGTGGGACTGAAATTTTCTAAGCATCTCAAGAGCTTATGTTTGTAATTTTTTTGTCTGTTTGAGGTTTAATGTTCTGAGGGGAAATGTAGTGTTATGTACTTGACCAAATTCTAAGTGTAAACACAATCTTTTGTATTGAATTAAGTGACTCTATTGAATCCTTCTGATTTATAAGAATAAATGTGATGTTGTGCGCATTACCTTTTCGTATATCCTATGTGTCGATATCTCGAATATATATATATGGCCAGGGCTATCTTGACCACTGGAATACTTCCTTATCATAGCTAACGTTATACCGACCGATATTAGCTTATCTATCATAAACAAGAATGTCCCGATCGATGTTATACTTATCCAGCATAACAGAAGTCATGTCGGCCAATATAAAATTATCTTGATCAATGTCAGTTTGCATTTTATAATGATATTAATTTAAAATCTGTTATTCGTCTAAATCACTATCCTTAAATGTTTTTGTCCTTAGCCTGGGCTTAGTCAAACTCAGTCTCTCTTCCTTTATTATGCCTAGTTAATTACGTCTCCTTTTTTTTTAAAACTTCCTTATCGGTGATTGGCTCTACCTCGGGCAAGAGAATGTTGGAGGCGTACAACGAGGTGTTACCAACCCCAGCGTGATCCGATCTGTTGCATCCAGTATAAATGTTTCTTTATGATTATATGACACATACTTTCTCTTGCTGCCACGTCACGTAGGCCTTTGCCTTTTTCCTGTGATCCTCAACGTCTGCTAAGATAAAAGCGTTTTGATCTGACGACGGTTGTGTGTTTTTCAAACCCTAAACCCTTTGTCTTCTTTTCAACTTTGTCCCTTCTTTTCTTACCTTAGCGTTCTTTTCTCGCTGCAGTCTTCGTCCAAACCCCGTGCTCACCGTTTCTCGGCGATCTTCGTTCTTGCTTTCAGTAAGTAATATGTTGTTTTGCTAGCCTCTACTCTTGTCCATGGCTGAGGAAGCAATTGCTCCTTGGTATGTCCACATGTCTTCTTCCTTTGATAAAAGTGCTAGACTCAACATCCGTCATCAATATGAAATTCCTCGGGAGTATAGCATATTAATCCCAAAACCAGGTGATCGTCCTCATCGTCCCCCTAATAATTTTGTGACTTTTTTCAAAGATCAGTTGATAGGAGGTTTAAGGTTTCCCATTCCTCCTTTCCTGATCGAAATAAGCCAGTATTTTAATATTCCACTACAACAGTTTGCTCCTAACGCCTTTCGTTATCTATGTGGTGCTTACATGCTGTTTCGTTTGCTAGATATTCCTCCTACTCCTCAAAACTTGTTCATGTTTTCTTATCCCAAATGTTCGGAACCTGGTGTTTTCTTATTCCAGTCACGAACTAAAATGGTTCTTTTTGAGGATATGCCCTCGTCTCTTAAAACCTGGAAATCTCGCTTCTTCTTCCTAAAGTTTCCCAGACCCATTCTTTGGTCTTATGCTTGGAAATCCTCCTTACCCTCTTTGCCTGATGTCAGAGAGTTCCATCTTCATCCTACTTTTCCTATTTATTGTGAAAAGTTATTAAATCATCGACTTTCTATTCCCAAGTGGCTAAGAATCGATCTTTTATACTTGTTTGGCCTAAGCCCCGTCAAACCTGATACACAAGACTCTTTAGGTAAAACCCTGTTTCTTTCTTGTTGGTTTCAACTAACTAAACTATTCTTATTTTCTATGTAGTGGAGGGCTTTTATGACGCTCTGATCGATGAAGAACTGCGTCTGGAGGAGGACGCAATTCGTGCCAAAGAAAAAGAGCTTCTGGCTGCTATTACTCCTCCGCCTTTAACCAAAGAACCGGCTCCTTTAGCTGAAGTACCCAGCTCTTCGGGAATTCCTGAGGCTCTTGAAGGTCTTCCCGCAGAAATCCTTGCTGTTTCTTTACCCGCTGTTGCTTCTCCAGTGGTTTCTGCTACCTCATCGTCTGCCCCTCTTCCTATCATTGAGCTCACGTCTCCTGGTAGCCCAGGTAAATCGCTAGCTGAAATTGCTACTAACAAGCGTCCGGGGAGCAAACTCACCAGAGTTCCTCCGTCAAAAAGAAGGCTTATCCTTCCAGCTGACGAACTAGTTTCAGAAGGTTTTGTTCCTGCTGACCTTCCTTTTGATGAGCCTACACTGGCTGACCTTTACCCTTCTCTTAGTTTTCCTGCCTCACCTTTCTCCAATGCCAATGCTTCTGGCGATGTCTCATTCACCTTTCCCTTGTCAATTCCAACTTCTGGATCTTTACCCTCCTCACCTTCTTCTTATTTAGTCTTTGCTCCTCCATCTATTCCTATCTCCTCCTTCTCTGCTGGTTCTTCTACTATTCCTGTTCTCCCCATATTGCTAGGAGGTTCCTTCGCCGGCGCTTGGGATGAAGTTCATCCCATTTTTGAAGAACTCAATACTCCTGAAGCAATTGATCGTTTCTCCCATAAGGAGAATCAGGTATGTTTACTAACGTATACTCTCTATTTCTTAGCGATTATCTCATGGCCCTTTATTATATTTCTAGCGATGGATAGAAAACATGGGCTTATCTCGGCTGATGCACAATTTATACAACGAGAATAAGAAACTAAGATCTGAGAATGATAAGCTGAGACAGCAGGTTACTGAGTTATCTTCTGTCGCGTTTTCCGCTGTTGCCAAGAAACAACATGAAGCTCAGATTGAAAGTCTTCAAGCACAATTCAAATCGGCTACAGATCTTAACCAAGAATTATCTTCTAAAATTGGCGAACTAAAGGCTGATTATGAAGCAGAGTTGGCTGAAAAACTCAAAGTCCTGTAGCTGAAGGAAGATGAAATAACTTCCTTGAACACCTCCCTTAACTCAGTTAAAACCGAGGTTTCTATCAAAGAGAACGAACTGAAGACTTCCCAAACGGTTCTGGTGGTTTACAAGGCGAACGAAGATACTCGTTACAAGGAACGGGCCACCGCTATGATTGAATCTCCTGAATTCAATAGGCCGATCGTGAAATCCATCTTATCAGCCTTTACTGCGGGAGCTAAAGGGGCGATTCAACAATTGAGAGAGGAAAGCTACTAATCTCGCGATCCTCCTCCCAATTTCCTAAATCGTCGCAAACTCATTGAGGACAAGCCTCCTGATCTATTCCCTCAGCTGACCTTAGTATGACTTTCTTTTCTTACTTAAATTTGAATCCTTGTAAAGGGGGACCAAAACGTTGTGATGACAATCTGACAAACTCATGTGAAGTTGATTATCCCTTTTTCATTGTTAATTTTACTCCTCCTTATGACGGTCATCTGTTTCGTTTAAATATGTTAAATGTTGCTTGGCTGGTCATCATAAAACCTCACCCAACAGATTATTATGTTTAGACTGTTTCATCATGACCGGACGGTATATATCAATGCTGACAAATACCGTCCGATACTTTATAGATCAATTATGTCTCGTCCGATCTAGCACAGTTTTATTGTGATACTCCCAATATCGATCGATTTGTTTTACTTGATTGATTTACGCTCATATCTTCGTATGTCATCTTATGTATTAATCAAATTTCATATGGTTTTATCATAGTGTATGTCATTTGACTCATCTTGATAAGCCTTTGGTCGACATATTTGAATGACATTTATCTCGGCCGATCTATTATGACTGTCCGATTCATATTTAAGAACCTCGTCTGGTATCCTTTAATCAAGTTCTGTCTATTAACTAATACCTTGTACCTAACTTTTGCCTGATTTTATTAAACAAATAATCCGAACTTATAACACTTGACCAATTTTTCTTTATATCTGTCAAATTTTCTTAAGAATTGTATCTAGGGAAACTTTACACACTTTTCGAGGAAGATTACTTAACTTCACCCTTTTTTTTTTGGGTTCATTTCCCTCGTTTAGAGTTTGATTTTATCCTTTAATGTTATCACCCATTTATGACGATTGGAATTCCGAGTACTTTTTCTTTTCTTGTTTTCTTCTGCTATCTCTATTTGGGGGTTTTAGCACAGGAACGAAAGGAAAACAAGGGTTTTAAGAAGTTCTCTTTTGCTTTCCCACTTCTCTCTTCCTCTCCCTTGATTCCTCTTCCTTCTACTGTTTCACTATGGCAACTTCCCCTCCTGCGTGGTTTCTCTCGTGTGCTTCCGACCTTATAGATACAGAAGAAGTGGATTTAAAGGTGACCTATGGTTTTCCTTTTTATATAGCCCGTCCCGCTCCTCAGGATAGTCCACATCTTCCTCCTTTAGGGTGTATATCTATCTTCCGAGATCAAGTTCTGCAAGGTTTTCGATTCCCCTTCACTCTTTTTTCTCTGACGTTAGCCTCTATTTTAATATTCCACTCAATCAGTTTGTCCCTCAATCCTTTTCTATCCTTATGGGTTTTGTCGGGGTATCTAAACTGTTAGATTTTCCCTTATCTCCTCGTCTTTTTCATCACTTCTTTGTTCCTCGTCGAGTAGATGTTGGTGTTTTCAAATTCCAATCTCGTCCCAAGGCCATTTTGTTCAACCGAATTCCTCCTCAGGGGGAATGGTATCACAAATTTTTCTATATGCGTCTTCCTTCTCCTCCTCCGTTCCCCATTCAATGGATATATGATCTACCTCCACTTCCTAGCACCCATAATCTCATTAACGATCCCTCTGTTGCCTTTGCCTTATCTAAACTGAAGGGAGCAAAATTCAGCTTGCCGCATCTAATTGTGGAGGGTTTGATGTTTCCTTTTGGGATAGGTAATATTGATACTCCCTTGGATGGCTCTTTTGGTATGTATAAACATTTCACTCCGCATTTACTGATTAGTATATCTCTTTTATATTGGTGTTTAATTCCTGTGTTTCAGCTGATGCTCTTCTTCCAGCTTTTATGTACAAGAATCCTGCTATGACTAAGTCCTTTGTTAATAACCTTGGAGAAGAATGGTTGCGAGCTCGCCGGGCTAATCCTAATTACTACACCTTGGGCTTGCTATCCAAAGAAGAACAACGGGCAGAGGCTGTCGCTGCCATGGAAGAGGAAGAAGAAGAGCCTTTTATTGCCTTAGTCAAAAAGCCAAGGCTTACTAAGGATACCCCCTTTAGCGATTTCTTTGGTACTTTTGTGCAAGCTCCTCTTGTCCCGGCACCCATTTCCCTTAAGAGAGGTAAGGCACCGATAACTCCTACCCATATTATCTCTAATCCTTCTCTTAGGATGATGAGACCTGGTCTGCTCATCCCCTCTTCTTGTGCTATTATTTCAGCTCCTTCTGCTTCTGCTTCTGCTTCTGAGATGGTCATTATCCCTTCTGTGTCTTCTGCACCTCTTGCATTGGTCTTGCCTCCTTTGGCTTCTGGGCCCCGGGCAAAACGGACACCTTACCGGAGATCTTCTCCAAGTGCCAGTCCCTCAGCTATTCGCGTTTCCACAACTGAGTCGGCCTCCCTTGCATTGTCACCTTCTATTCCATCTAGTTCTTCTTCTGCTTCTTTTGTTTCTACTATTTGTCTTCCTTCCATTGCATCTTCTTCTTCCCTACCTCCTTCTTCCTCCATTCCCCGACCTTTATTTAAACAGGCTATGGGTGTGCCCTCTCATTTGGGACAATCCTCTGTTCCACTTAGCTATGGTTCTTTACAACTACAAGGCCTATTGGCCGAATATTGGCTATAGGGCCAAGAACAACTAAGGAGCCTTAGTCTTCCACATCGAGCCGACCGCCATAGTCGTCAGGCAGTAGCTGTAAGTATTTTTGGTCATATGTTGTCAACTTCGTATCCTTATCTTTAACTGTATCATCATTCTGTTTAGTTCCTTATCTCGAGTCTGCACATCGACCAGCTACTTATGGCTAAGGACCAGGAGAACAATAAGTTAAAAGCTCAAGTACAGACATTGAAGGCTACTTTACCTCTTTCTAATAACGACCTGGCTCAGTTGCAAGAAAAAGTGGCCTTACAAGATCAACAATTAGGGGTATTGAGACAGGAATTGGAGGAATCACAGCAATTATTGAAAGATAAAGAGCTTGCAAGGAGAACTTTGGAGTTACAGGTGGATCGATTACATTCTGGTCTCCGACTGGAGATTGCTTTAAAGGAGAAGGCTCTCTTAGATGCTTCTCATAAAAGTCTTATTTTAGAGAAAGTAGAGAAGCTTCATAAAGGCGTCTTTCTGAACAAGCTCAAGACCTAGCTTCTCATGATTTTGCTATCCTACAGGAGCAAGATCAAAGAAAGGCTCAAGATGTTGAGTTGTCACTGCTCCAGAAGGAATTGGAACAACTCAAATTGGAAAATGATGCTTTAAAAGATCAAAACACTAAATTGCAAGCCGATTTTCAAGGTTATAAGGAGCAGGAGAAGAGTCGATGGGAAGAGTGGCGTCTGGCTTATCTAAAGTCTCCGGCGTTTACCCAAGAATTTGTCCGTCGAATAGTAAGTGCTCTAAATCATTCTGTGTCAGGAGTTCTTCGACAGTTAAGAGAGGGTGGTTATCTACCCAAGGAACCTCCCTCTTCTTTCATAAGTCGTCGCAGACTCAACGAAGAACTGCCCCTAGATTTAAAAAGCCCTTTTAATTAATCATATCTATGTATCTAAAAAGATTGTCCAAAAAAGACTTGTAATGGAAAAACTAGTAATGAAAAGAACTGTAACCAAAAACTGAGTGATTGCGATATATATGAAATTTGTGATACTTACTTGTTTCTCTCTTGTGCTAGTTTGAGAATACCTCCTTTGAAATGCTTTCCGAGTATTAAGTATAAATTTTATTCAAGAATTTCTTGCTTAAAGTTAAATCTTGTCTTAATGAATCTTTTTGCAGATAATATTTAGTGTGCTCCATATTTCAAAAGAATGAGTAATCCTGAATGATTTTAGATAAGAATTTGTATAAGACTCCTGAGTTCCGATCTGAGCATAATACTCCAAGCGATTTCAAATAAAGATTTCCATGTAAATGGGCTTTCAGATAGAAAATGTGCCACATGCATAGAATCCCCTTTGAATCCTGGCTTCTGATTCAGTAAAATGTCAACCGATTTTGCGCATAAATCCATATAACTCTGTATTTATCTTGTCAATATAATCCCGGTTGATTAGGCCTTGAAGTCTCCGGTTCCTCCCATGAAGACACGTCCGAGTTACTTCATGAGATTTCCCGATTGACTATGTTCTGTGATAGTTTAGAGTCTCCGGTTCCTCCCATGAAGACCCGTCCGAGTTACTTCATGAGATTTCCCGATCGACTGTGTTCTGTGATAGTTTAGAGTCTCCGGTTACTCCCATGAAGACTCGTCCGAGTTACTTCATGAGATTTCCCGATCGACTGTGTTCTGTGATAGTTTAGAGTCTCCGGTTCCTCCCATGAAGACTCGTCCGAGTTACTTCATGAGATTTCCCGATCAACTATATTTTGTGATAGTTTAGAGTCTCCGGTTCCTCCCATGAAGACCCGTCCGAGTTACTTCATGAGATTTCCCGATCGACTATGTTCTATGATGGTTTAAAGTCTCTGGTTCCTCCCATGAAGACCCGTCCGAGTTACTTCATGAGATTTCCCGATCGACTATGTTCTATGATGGTTTAGAGTCTCCGGTTCCTCCCATGAAGACCCGTCCGAGTTACTTCATGAGATTTCCCGATCGACTATGTTCTGTGATGGTTTAGAGTCTCCGGTTCCTCCCATGAAGACCCGTCCAAGTTACTTCATGAGATTTCCCGATCGACTATGTTCTGTGATAGTTTAGAGTCTCCGGTTCCTCCCATGAAGACCCGTCCGAGTTACTTCATGAGATTTCCCGATCGACTATGTTTTGTGATAGTTTAGAGTCGCCGGTTCCTCCCATGAAGACCCGTCCGAGTTATTTCATGAGATTTCCCTATCGACTATATTTTGTGATAGTTTAGAGTCTCCGGTTCCTCCCATGAAAATCCGTCCGAGTTACTTCATGAGATTTCCCGATCGACTATGTTCTATGATGGTTTAGAGTCTCCGGTTCCTCCCATGAAGACCCGTCCGAGTTACTTCATGAGATTTCCCGATCGACTATGTTCTGTGATAGTTTAGAGTCTCCGGTTTCTCCCATGAAGACCCGTCCGAGTTACTTCATGAGATTTCCCGATCGACTATGTTCTGTGATAGTTTAGAGTCTCCGGTTCCTCCCATGAAGACCCATCAGAGTTACTTCATGAGATTTCCCGATCGACTATGTTCTATACAGAAGTATGATTGTACTGACCTTATGATGGTTTTAAAATTTCTGGATTTTTCTGAGGGGAGCTGAATAGGTCTTTAGGATTCCCCACCGTTGATTGCTCGAAAAGAGATTATAAAAGTTCTGCCAATACTTGTCAATCTGTATGAAACACATTTATTTCTGTGGCAGTATTTGTCTCGCATTGCATTTATTGAAAGAAATGAAGTACATGAACTATAAGAATACTTGTCTCCTTCTCATCGGGAACTTACTTCGGATAATTATGATTTGTTCCTTCTGACATATTCTTAAGTGGCGTGATCTTGTTAAGTCTGGTAAGGTTGTAAATGATTTGCACTCCAGGGACGTTCCAGAATTCTTCCTTCAGTATCTTGGAGATAATATGAACCTGATGTGAGCTTTTCCACCACTTTGTAGGGTCCTCCCCATTGTGGTGCTAACTTACTGACATCCCCAACAGGTTTAATACGCTTCCATACTAAATCTCCTGCTTGGAAAAATCTGGGAATGACACTTTTGTTATAATTTTGTCTCATTCGTTGTCAGTATTATACGAGACGAGTAGCAGCTTTGTCTCTAATTTCCTCTATCAAGTCCAGCTCCATGAGTCGTCGACTCTCATTGTCTGCATCATATAATTGCCTTCTGTCAGACTCTACTCTCACCTCAATGGGAATTATTGCTTCTCCCCCATAAACTAATTGAAAGGGAGTGATTCCTGTAGCTTCTCGAGGTGTAGTACGATATGCCCAAAGAACGCTGGGTAATTCATCTACCCAGCTACCTCCGACATGATCCAGTTTGGTTTTTAAACCCCTTATAATTTCTCTATTGGTTACTTCCACTTGACCATTACTTTGCAGATAAGCTACAGAGGTGAAGGCCTGAACAATACCATAGCTTTTGCACCAATCTAAGATTCTATCCCCTTGAAATTGCCTTCCATTGTCAGAGATTAATTTATGAGGAATGCCAAATCTGCATATGATATTTTTCCACAAAAATTTAATAACTGCATCTTCAGTAATCCGGGCAAGTGGTTCTGCTTCTACCCATTTGGAAAAATAATCCACTGCTACCAATAAAAACTTTTTTTGTGCAGTCGCCATAGGAAATGGGCCTACTATGTCCATGCCCCATTGATCGAAGGGACATGAGACTATAGAGGTTTTCAGCAACTGTGTAGGATGATGCGAAATATTTTGATGTTTCTGGCAAGACATACAAGTTCTTACCAACTTGTTGGCATCCTCGTGTAGAGTAGGCCAGAAATATCCTGCTAATAAGATTTTACGGGCCAAGGATCTCCCTCCTATATGACTACCACATGAACCTTGATTAACTTCCTGTAAAATAAATTGTATATCTTCTGTGCCGATACACTTGAGCAGAGGTCTAGAAAAAGCTCTTTTATATAACTGTTCTCCTACCATAGTGTACTGAGCAGCTCTCTTCTTAAATACCCTTGCTTGTTCTGTATTACCTGGAAGAATACCTTGCTGCAGATACAATATGATTTGAGCTCTCAAGTCGCCTTGAATTTCTGCGTCAGCTTGTCTTTCGATACAAGATATTAACAGAGTTTGTTCTACTGGCCGATCTAAACTCCAGGGCACTATAGCAGAGGCCAGCTTAGCCAATTCATCTGCCACCTGATTTTCAGATCGAGGAATTTTTTGTATATTTACTTCTTGAAACTGGGACTTCAACTTATCGAATGCCTCAGCATATAACTTGAGCCTGTCATTATTAATTTCAAAATTACCTGATAGTTGTTGGGCTGCTAATTGAGAATCAGAATAAATGAGGACTCGAGATGCCCCTATATGTCGAGCGGCTTGCAATCCAGCTATCAAGGCTTCATATTCTGCTTCATTGTTAGTAGCTCTGTAATTCAATCTGATAGAGAGTTGAAGTCTTTCTTCCCTTGGAGATATAAGAAGAACACCAATTTCGCTGCCCTGTCTAGTTGAGGAGCCATCTACATAAACTTTCCAAATGTTTTCTTCCTCAGGGCCTTGAACTTCTATAATCAAATCTGCTAGAGCTTGTGCCTTGATGGCTGAGCAAGGTTGATATTGTATGTCATATTCACCAAGTTCAGTTGTCCATTTGATCAGCCGACCTGATGCCTCTGGGTTGAGTAACACCCGTCCAAGAGTATTGTTGGTTAATACAATAATTTCATGTGCTAAGAAATATGGGCGCAACCTACGAGCGGTCAATACTAGTGCATAAGCCAATTTTTCTAGTGTAGTATATCTACACTCAGCTCCTTTTAATAAATGGCTAGAGAAATATACAGGTTGTTGTTCCTTTCCTTCTTGTCTAACTAATACAGAGCCTATAGCATTTTCATTAGCCGACAAATATACCCAGAGGGTCACTCCTACTATAGGCTTAGCTAATACAGGAAGAGTAGACAAATAATCTTTTAACTCTTGGAAAGCCTTATCACATTCCTCGTTCCATTGAAATTTGTTTGCCTTCCTGAGTATTTTAAAGAAATGGAAGCTACGATCGGCCAACCTGGAAATGAACCTAGACAAGGCTGTAATCCGGCCAGTCAGTCTTTGAGCTTCTCTCATGTTGCGCGGAGGCTCCATGTTCTGAAGTGCCTTGACTTTGCTCGGGTTGGCCTCTATTCCTCCCTCGGACACCATATACCCCAGGAATTTTCCCCCTTTCGCGCCGATTAAACATTTGCTCGGATTTAACTTGAGCCCATATTGTCTCAATGTCTTGCAGGTCTCCTCTACGTCCATGCACAAATCAGCAGCTTGAAGAGACTTAATTAAGATATCATCAACATATACTTCCATATTTCTACCAATCTGCTTCTGCAAGACCTTATTCATAAGCCTTTGATAAGTTGCTTCTACATTTTTTAGTCCGAAGGGCATAACATTATAACAATAAGTACCTTCAGATGTTATAAAACTGACCTTTTCTTGATCTTCTTTAGCTAAGGGAACCTGATGATAGCCTTGATAAGCATCTAGCATAGAGATGTACTCACATCCAGCAGTGGAGTCTACCAATTGATCGATCTTGGGTAATGGATAATAATCTTTTGGGCAAGCCTTGTTGAGATCCCGGAAATCAATGCATACTCGCCATTTGTTTCCCGGCTTAGAGACTAACACCACATTAGCTAACCAGCTAGGGAATTGTACCTCCCTGATATAACCAGCCTCCATAAGTTTAGTTATTTCTTCTTTGATGATTTGGTTCTGTTCCGCGCTAAAATTCCTCTTTCTTTGCATAACCAAGCGGGCATCTGGGAAGACATGTAAGGAATGCTCCATGACTGCAGGAGAAACGCCCGAGACTTCTTTGGGCGTCCAGGCAAATACATCATTATTCTTCTTTAGGCATTGTACCAGTTCAGCTTTAAGACTGGGATCAAGATTAGCCGCAATATATGTAATAGCTTCAGGCCGACCAATCTGGATCTAAACTTCTTCCTTTTCTTCATAAACCAGAACAAACTGCTTCTCCTGAATGGCATTAACTTCCATTCTTTGAATCTTTTGGGTAGTGTTAGCTTCAGCCCGAACTATTCTACATAACATTTTCGGGCTGTCTTCTGATCACCTCGCACCTCCCCTACTTGGTCATCCATAGGAAATTTAATTTTATGACAAAAAGTAGAAATGGCCGCCCTAAATTCGTTTAGGGCAGGTCGACCCAGTATCACATTATAAGAGGATGGGGCTTCCACCACCATGAAATAAGATCTCCTAGTTCTCATCAGAGGCTCCTCTCCTAGAGATATGGCCAACTTTATTTGACCCAGCGGTTGTACTTCATTGCCCGTGAATCCATATAGAGAAGTGACCATCTGTTGAAGTTCACTCGGGTCAATCTATAGTTGATCGAAAGCTTTCTTGAATATAATATTGACAGAACTGCCCCGTGTCTATGAAGGTACGAGAAATGGTGTAGTTGGCTATCACGGCTTTGATAATCAGGGCATCGTCATGGGGTATTTCTACCCCCTCGAGATCTCTAGGCCCAAAACTTATCTCGAGACCGGCCGCTTGTTCCATGCTACACCCCACGGCATGAATTTCCAGTCTTCGGGCATGTGCTTTCCTGGCCCTATTAGAATCTCCATCAGTGGGTCCACCTGCAATCATATTGATATTGCCCCGAGCAGCATTATTCCTATTTTCTTCCTGTCGAGTCGTCATAGCTTCAGAAGGAGCCTTTTCCGACACTTGGCTTGTACCGGCCGGGACCAGCAATGCATCCTGCCGAGGCTCGACCGGGCGATATTCCAATTTGAGTGGGCTTTGCTGCCTGGGGTACTGTTGCCGATAATAGTTTTGCCTCTGGTAACGCTCCCTATTAGCTCGTTTATTTCTTAAAATAAAATAGTCTTCGATATGGTGACTGCTAGTTTTATTATAAGTGCACCATCTTCTTGGTGCCTCTGGCTGTATCTCTACGTGTTGTACTGCCTGTGGGCGATATTCTGGCTAACGGTGAGGTGGATGAGTCGCTCGAGGTCCTCTTGGTGGAGGAACAGGGGCAGGAGCTTTCTCCTTAACCAAGGTAGGAGAAGAAGTAACACCTTCCTTTCTACGGGCGGCTTGAGCTTCTTCCACATTAATGAATTCAGTAGCATGCTCAATCAAGGAATCAAAATTAACAGGAGGATTTCTCACTAAATCTTTAAAGAAATCATTATCATTTAAGCCTTGAGAGAAAGCGCTCACTAAGATTTCAGTGGTAGCATTAGGTACATCGATAGCTACCTAATTGAACCTTTTGATGTAGGCTCAGATAGACTCTTTGGACGCTTGTTTAATTGAAAATAAACTCCAAGGAGTCTTATGATATCTCTTGTTACTGGAGAAATGGTGTAGGAAAACTTTCTTGAAATCTTTGAATTTTTGGATAGACTTCTCTGGTAGTCTCTTGAACCAGCGTTGTGCGGCTCCTCCGAGGGTAGTAAGAAACATCCGACATTACACCCCGTCAGAGAATTGTTGTAATAATGCTACATTCTCGAATTTCAACAGATGATCTTCTGGATCTGTTATTCCAGTGTACTCGCCGATCTGAAGATTTTGATACCGCTTAGGAAGCGGATCATCCAGTACACTCTGAGAGAATGGGGAGATGACTTTCTCTGGTGAGCTATCACTAGTTATCATTTTGATCTTACGCTTTTCTCTGTGTGGTGCTTCGCCAGAGGATTCTTGAAACACGGGCCTCCAACCCCCATGTTCCATGGGAGTGCGAAGAAAGGCTCGGGGACGTCTTGTCGGAGAAACAACAACTGGAGGAAAATACGCATGTTCCTCCTCTTTCGGCTCCTTTCCTTTCCGATGCTCAGTAGTTGAAATTGCTGGATTGTGAGCTGTTGGTAGAGTAGCTCCAGTATGAGCTTGAAGTTGTTGTTGTTGCAAGGCTTTTTGCACATGAGAATTAATGAGGAAATCCAGATCCTCTCGACTAATGGTGAGTAGGTTTGATTTTCCAGCCTCTTCCATCTTGTAGTCTCAGATTCAGGTGAAGTTCCCACAGACGGCGCCAAATTTGATCCTGTCTGAGAAGCTTGACAAGACGGAGATCCGGGAAAAAAAACCCACCGCTGATGGAGAATGATACCGGTAGAACACTGATCCGAGAAAACCAAAGCGGATCAGGAAGAATAGAGCCCTCGAAATATCCTCTCGATGCAAGATACTAATGGCGATGAAGAGATCCTATCGAAGAACACCGGATTCGGAACTCCAAGGCTTCCTGCGCACAAGAGACCAACCAACACTACCGTCAGTGACCTAAGACCGGGGTGGGAATCCCTGGCTAAGCCCTCCGACGCTCAAGTCAGTGATCTCTCTTGATGTGTAAGAAGGAGGAAGAAGATGAACAGCAGTTAAGCAATTAGGGTTAGGAATGTGCGCAATGATGTGAACTTACCTAGCCAACGGAGAGCATTCCCCGTTTTATACCACTTCATATAACCTCCGTAGTCATGAAGTGGACCCCGGTTTGTTAGCGTTTGTTATGAGATGACGTAAGTTGTGTACTTGTGGTAAATGACTTTTAAGGAGTCTTCTTTGTACCCCAGATGTACCTTTTTTGTCGTCTAGTACCTGTAAAATAGTCTAAAAACACATTTCCCGCCAAAATATATATAACACCTGTTATACAATCATATACTGCAAATATCTCCATTAACTAATTTATTTAAAATACTACTTCTCTTCTGTTTCACAAGTTCTTTTTTTTAAAAATATTTCTATCTTTCCTACTCGCGCCTCCTGTTTTACTATATTATAGATAACTTTGTTCCTTTTATTGATCGGGGCTGAGCTTAATTAGGTTTGATCAATCATTATTACTTCTCATGAGGCTCAGTGCTCGTTCGTGTTCCTCTATGTTTATTATCCCAGCCAGCACCGGACTATATCTTATTAAGTATGTAATTTTTATCAAGTATCTTTTTAAGGTATTATTCAGCCCAACCGATGTCTGGCTTTCCTTCTTAAAGGTATGTCTCGATCGATATCGGCCCACCTCCTTTGAGGTATATCCCGGCCGATATTAGCCTACCTCATTTGAGGTATATGCTGATCGATATGGGTCTGCCTCCTTGGAGGCATATCCTGACCGATATTGGCTTTCCTTCTTAAAGGTATGTCCGATCGATATTGGCCTACCTCCTTCGAGGTATATGCCGGCCGATATTAACCTACCTCATTTGAGGTATATGCTGATCGATATAGGCCTGCCTCCTTGAAGGCATATCCTGACCGACGCTAGTTTACTCACTCGGCAGTATATCCCGGCCGATATTGGCCTTCCTTCTCAAAGGTATGTCTCGGTCAACACTGGTCTACTCACTCGGCAGTATATCCCGGCCGATATTGGCCTTCCTTCTTAAAGGTATGTGCTGATCGATATAGGTCTTCCTCCTTGGAGGCATATCTTGACCAATATCGGCCTTCCTCTTTTGAGGTATATCCCGGCCGATATTGACCTATCTTCTCTATTTGGTTATCTCCTTTCCCTTTCTTATCGGGGACACATAAAACCTAACCCATATCAACTACAAAAAAAAAGATTATATAATTAAAATCTCTCTTTTAATTCCTTGTGGATGGTTATAAAAGGAAAGTTTTAAAATTAAAATCTCTCTTTTAAATAATTATAGATGACTAAAAAAAGGAAAGATTTTAAAATTAAAACTCTGCTTTAATTCCTTGTGGATGGTTATAAAAGGAAAGTTTTAAATTTAAAATCTCTCTTTTAAACAATTATAGATGACAACAAAAAAGGAAAGATTTTAAAATTAAAACTCTCTTTTAATTCCTTCTGGTCGGCTCCTTGCTTGGGCACCAAGCAAGGCTTGGTCGGCCCCTTGCTTGGGTACCAAGCAAGGATGTGGCCGGCCAATTCTTGGGTAAGAAGCGGGGCTTGGGTGGATGCGAGGCTTTATACATAGAGGCTGCAACAGAGACCCAAAAGAGGAATTGGTTATGGTATCCCGATGAGCTTGAGCTTCCTGTGTTCGACCCGAACACCCAACTCAAGTTCATCAATAATAATTCATATCACTAAAGAGTTATTATTGAGCTACCGCACAAATCCCATATTACATTATGGGCTCCTTCTTATCATGAGTGTATTAATCTCCCTTTGTTTAAAATATCGAATTTCCATTAATTAAATGAGTTACTGACAACTCAATTAATATCTAGCTCCAAGAATAGTACCACTCAACTTCACTGTCATGTCGGACTAAGTCCACCTGCAGGGTTTACATGACAATCCTTATGAGCTCCTCAAGGGGACATCATCAGCCTAATAAATAGGACACAATTTCTTTCTATAATAAAAAATATACCATATAAATAATATTATTTCCCAACTTATCGGGCCTATTGATTTAATGAATAAATCTCACCCTTTGATAAATTAAAGAAATAAATACTAAGTACATGTGCTTGTTATTATATAGGGATTAAGAATACGCACATTCATAATAACAGAGGTTCTATTCTTTTATGCAGTCAGTATAAAAGGAACAACCTCAAATGGTCCTGCTCAATACACACATAGCGTACTAGTGTAATTTTATAGTCAATATAAACTAGTACCAAATTACACTACAACCATTCCAACGCTTTGTCCCAATCCATCTTGGTTGTGAGCTTCTATTTATAATTTATAAGGAACTGATAACATGATCTTCTATATGACACCATACACCATGTTATCTATAATATAAATTAAATGGACGACTACATTTAACTAAATGCAGACATTTGACCAATATGATTCTCATTTCAAAATAAATGTTTATACAAAAAGCTAATCTTTAGTATACATTCTAACAATCTTCCACTTATATTAAAAGACTATGTTGTCATATATGTTGTCATACATCTGATCTTCATCCCCTCAACATGCCTATCAAAAGCTCTCGCTGGAAGGGCCTTAGTAAAAGGATTTGCCAGGTTATCTTCTGATGCAATATTGGCGACAACAACTTCTCCTTGCTTTACGATGTCTCGTATCAGGTGATACTTGCGCTCAATGTGTTTACTTGACTTATGGGCTCGTGGTTCTTTCGAGTTTGCAACTTCACCACTATTGTCACAATAAATTGTGATAACTTTGGGCAAACTAGGAATCACATCTAAGTCCATCAAAAAGTTTCTAAGTCATACAACTTCTTTGGCTACCTAGAGGCTGTCATATACTCAGCTTCCATGGTGGAGTCTGAAATGCATTTCTGCTTAACACTCAGCTTCCATGGTGGAGGCATTTCTGCTGTCATCTAAGTCCATGCTATGGCTACACCTCCCAAAGTAAACACATACCCTGAGATCGACTTACTATTGTCCCTATCTGATTGAAAGTCTAAATCCGTGTAACCCACAGGGAGCAAATTATCTGCCTGATAAACTATCATATAATCTCTAGTCCTTTTCAGGTACTTCAATATATGCTTTACGACAGTCCAATGTCCTTGTCCTAGGTTACTTTGATATCTGCTAACCATGCCTATGGCAAAATAGATATCCGGTCTTTTACATAGCATCGCATACATTTGGCTTCCTATAGCCGAATCATAAGGAACTGCCTTCATGTCCTCTATTTCCTTTGATGTTTCAGGAGACATCTCTTTAGATAAAGGTACTCCATGCCAAAAAGGTAGAAAACTTTCTAGGAGTTTTGCATGCAAAAATGAGCTAGATAGTATCGATGTATGAAGCTTGGGATAAGCACAACATTCTTTTCTTGCAATCCCTTATTACTTTGATCCCAAGAATATGTTGGGACTTTCGAGCCGCAAAAACCGCTTTTTTCGTTGCGGAAACCCCGAAGTCCCATGCCACCGGATCCGTGCGAAGATTAAAAGAACAAAAATTTCGTGTACATGTTTTCTAACCTAGATCTACACTAGATCTACATGTTAAGGAGTTTATACCTTTGATGCGAAGCTCTTTGCTTATCCTGCTCGTCCAAGGTTCGCCGAATCTCAAGGGTGTCAAGTGAACACCCCTCTATGTGTATCCACACGAACAAAAGGATGGAGAAGAAACCTTAGAGTGTGCTAGCACTCATGGAGGTTTCAGCCAAGGAGGAGGAGAGGGAGAAAGATGAGGAGGAAGAAGATGAAGTTACATAAAACAAAATGTAACTCACAAAATGAATTAAAGTGGCCGGCCACTTCAAAGAGGGGTTTATAAACTCCATGGAATACCAAGAGTCACAACTCTTGATCTCCCTCATGAGGTAGCACACACATGTACTATCCTTGATGATGTGGAACATCATCATTGGCCCACTCTATGCCAACTCACAAATGAGGTGGCATTGGTCAAGTCAAACTTGACCTTTCATCTTCCCTTCTCAAGTCAAGACAAACTTGACCTCTTCTCTCCCATGGTTGATCAAATCTAACCATTTGATTCAAACCAATTTAATTTAATGAATTTATATTCATTAAATTAAATTGATTCAATGAATCCAAGTCTAAATTGATTCATTGAACACATGAATCAAATTGATTTCAACTCAATTAGTTTAATTTGGATTACTCTTAATCCAATTTGGTTCATCACATGAACCTAATCCTCTAGGTATATCAAATGAACCTAATCTCCATCTAATTGCCTTTTGTGTGTGATCCTATAGGTTCTTGTAACATTGACAATGCTCCTAACCCCATTTAGAAGTATAAGTAATGAGCAGTATCAAGCAACACATCATTACTACCCAAGTTACAAGAATGTTGAGATCCAACATCACCTTGTGACTACTAATTGTGACTCTTCACAATATATGACAATGTCCTTCTATCCTTGACATCTAGATTGATTAATTTGAGGCATAGACGGTGTCATCCTCTGATCAATCTAAATCTTGAACTCCAAGTAGACTCACTATAATCAAATGAGCTCAACATCTCATATTGACTCATTTGGGCATGGCCATGCACTTAGTGGTCTCACTCTATCAAGAATAATGATGTCACTCCCGTCATATAGGAGGGATAGATCCCATCTACATCACTCACATCCCTCCGCATAATTTGTTACATACTCAGTAATCGCCTTTATAGTCCACCTAGTTACGGGTGATGTTTGACGAAGCCAAAGTATGCAACTTCTTATGTAGGGAACCATGGTGACTTCAGGTCCAAGGACTAATAGTCATACTAATAATCACATGAGAAAGTATATGACACTCATATAGCAATCCATGATACTTTCTCATGGCGGGTCATTCAGTATACATTCTCCAATGCATACCCATGTGTCAACTTGATATCTCTATATCCATGACTTGTGAGATCTAGTCATCGAGTTGACCTACATGCTAGTCTCGTCGTATTAACATTGTCCCTGAATGTTAATACTTGACTAGGAATGATTAAGAGTAGTGTTCTCTATATCATCTCACTATCGATTCAACCAATCGATTGATATAGATAGGAACCTTCTACTCAAGGATGCTATTATACTTAGTTATTTGGCACCAATAAAAGTAAGTATAATAACCAAAGAAAATGTCTTTATATACATAGGAATATGATATAATGAGTCCAAACAACAATCATCATATGATTGGCTCTAGGGCTCTTACTAACAATCTCCCACTAGCACAAGTGTCAATCAGTGTAGGCTCTAAGGCCCAATGACCTAGTGTGACCATCATTGCTTTCTCTGTGCCAAAGCCTTGGTCAAGGGATCAGCGATGTTAGCCTCTGTAGGTACTCTACAAATCTTCACATCTCCTCTATCGATGATCTCTCGAATGAGGTGGAAGCGTCGTAGTATGTGTTTGGTCCGCTGGTGTGAGCGAGGTTCCTTAGCCTGAGCAATTGCTCCATTGTTGTCAAAATAGAGCTCTATCGGATCGGCTATGCTAGGAACCACCCCAAGCTCAGTAATGAACTTACGGATCTAAACTACCTCCTTTGCTGCTTCTGATGCAACAATATACTCGGCCTTTGTTGTAGAATCAGCAACTGTGTCCTGCTTCGAACTCTTCCATCTCACAGCACCACCATTCAAGCAAAACACGAACCCAGACTGTGATCTATAATCATCCTGGTCAGTTTGGAAGATAGCATCACTGTAACCCTTTACAGCTAGCTCATCATCGCCTCCATATATCAAGAAATATTCTTTAGTCCTTCTTAAGTACTTAAGAATATTCTTGACTGCTATCTAGTGACTTTCACCTGGATCTGACTGGTATCTGCTCGTCATGCTCAAAGCATATGAAACATCAAGACGAGTACATAGCATGGCGTACATGATAGATCCTATGGCTGAGGCATAAGGGATCGTATCCATGCGGTCTCTCTCTTCTCTAGAAGAGGGACTTTGAGTCTTCGAAAGACTCACACCATGTGACATCGGCAGAAATCCCTTCTTGGAGTTCTGCATGGCAAACCGTAGTAATACCTTGTCAATATATGTACTCTGACTTAGGCCAAGCAATCTCTTCGATCTATCTCTATAGATCTGTATGCCTAGAATACGGGCTACTTCACCTAAGTCCTTCACTGAGAAACAATTCCATAGCCAAGTCTTTACAGACTGCAGCAAAGGGATGTCGTTCCCAATGAGTAGTATGTCATCCACATAAAATACACGGAAGACAACTGTGTTCCCTACAACCTTCTTGTAGACACAGGAACCAAACTGTTTGATCGTATCATCGAATCAAAGATTCTAGCTCCGAGAAGCTTGTTTTAGTCCATAAATGAACTTATGCAGCTTGCATACTCTGCCAGTATGCTGTGGATCTACAAAACCCTCAGGTTGTGTCAAGTACACATCCTCGAGCATGTTTCCATTCAGAAATATTGTTTTGACATCCATCTGCCAGATCTCATAATCGTGGTATGCTGCAATAGCAAGCATGATCCGAATGGACTTAAACATCGCTACTGGAGAAAAGGTTTCATCATAGTCAATACCATGAATTTGTTTGAAACCTTTACCTACCAGACGACCCTTATATATCAGTCCATCCATGTCAGTCTTTCTCTTAAAGACCCACTTACACCCAATGGGTTTTATCCCTTCAGGTGGATCAACCAAAGTCCATACTTGGTTGGTGTACATGGATTCCATTTCGGATCTCATGGCCTCTATCCATTTCTTAGAATCTTGTCTCATCACAGCTTCCTGATAAGAGGTAGAGTCATTCTCAATAAGCATAGCGTCATCATGGTCAGATAAGAGAAAAGAGTATCGCTCAGGCTGACGACGTACCCTATCAGATCTGCGAAGAGGTATGTCTACTTGAACTGGTTGTTGTTCCTCAACTCCTTGTGGAACAATCTCATCATCCACAATAGTTTGTGGTTCCAGTTCAACTTCCATCAAGGCTTCAGTGCTATGGTCCATATCTTGAACTTCTTTAAGATTGAACGTACTCCCACTAGTTTTTCTAGAAACAAAGTCTCTTTCTAGAAATACCCCAGTCTTACCCACAACTACTTTGTGTTGACTGGGAATGTAGAAGTAATATCCCTTCGTTTCCTTGGGATAACCTATAAAATAGCACTTATCGGATTTGGGTCACAGTTTGTCCGAGACATGACGTCGAACGTAAGCCTCACAACCCCAAATCCTCATAAAAGACACCTGGCCATCTCTCCCAGTCCATATCCTATATGGTGTCTTTATCACAACCTTGGATGGAACACGGTTGAGTATGAAGGTTGTTGTGTCCAGTCCAGAACATAGCCCCAAAGAGATGTAGGAAGATCTGTGTGACTCATCATAAATCGTACCATATCTAATAGGGTATAATTCCTCCTTTCGGATACACCATTCCACTATGGTGTTCCAGGAGGAGTGAGTTGGGATAGAATCCCACACTCAGCTAGTTAGTCACGAAACTCATGGCTAAGGTATTCTCCACCTCGATCTGATCGAAGTATCTTAATACTCTTGTCAAGCTGGTTTTGTGCTTCATTCTTGAATGATTTAAAATTTTCAAAGGATTCTGACTTATGTGTCATCAAATACACATAATCATATCTACTGAAGTCATCAGTAAATGTAATGAAGTACCTATAACCACCCCTGGCAGCAACATTGAAAGGGCCACATACATCACTATGTATAAGTCCTAATAAGTCAGTCGCTCTTTCACTGTGTCCACTAAAGGGAGTCTTGGTCATCTTGCCCAGTAGGCATGACTCACATGTCTCATATGATTCGAAATCAAATGAGTCCAGCAAACCATCTTTATGGAGCTGGGATAAGCGTTTGTCATTTATATGACCTAAGCGACAGTGCCAAAGATAGGTTTGGTTTATTTCATTTGATTTGAACCTTTTGGTATTTATGTTATAGATGGGGTTCTCTAAGTCTAGAATATAGAGTCCGTTCATCAGAGGTGCACTACAATAGAACATATCATTTAAATAAACTGAACAACATTTGTTCTTTATTATAAACGAAAAACCTTTCTTGTCCAAACAAGAAACTGAAATTATGTTCTTAGTAAGAGTAGGCACATAACAATATTCATCTAATTCTAGTACAAGCCCAGAGGGCAGAGATAGAAAGTAAGTCCCTACAACAACAACAACAACCCGTGCTCCATTGCTTACTCGTAGGTCCACCTCGCCCTTCGTCAATGCCCTGCTATTTCTCAATGTCTGCACATTAGCACAAATGTGAGAAGGACATCCGGTATCTAATACCCATGATGAAGAAATAGATAGATTGACTTCGATAACATATATACCTGAAGTAGAAGTCTTACTTCTCTTCTTCTTAAGATCTTCCAGGTAGACTTTGCAATTCCTCTTCCAGTGCCCGATCTGACCGCAGTGGAAGCAGGTAACATCCTTGGCAACCCCTCCTTTGGGTTTCAGTGCCTTGCCTTTGCCCTTGGGTTGGGACTTTCCCTTACATTTAGGCTTGCCCTTGCCTTTGTGCCTTTGCACCATCAAAATGGAGTTGGGCTTAACCTTTTTAAGGTTGAGCTCAGCAGTTCTTAACATGCTTAGCAGCTCGGACAGGGGTTTATCAATTTCGTTCATGTTGTAATTTTGAACAAATTGATTGTAACTATCCGGCAAGGATTGCAAGATCAAGTCAGTGGTCAGCTCTTGGCCAAGTGGGAATCTCAACCTCTGTAGGTTTTCTATGTACCCAATCATCTTGAGTACATATGGGCCTACGAGAGTCCCGTCTTGCATCTTGCACTGAAACAGTGCCTTAGAGATCTCGAATCTCTCGTGCTTAGCTTGTCCTTGATATAGTTGACGAAGATGTTCAACCATATCATGAGCACCCATCAACTCATGTTGCTTCTGAAGCTCAGAGTTCATGGTCGCGAGCATGAGATAGGACACATCTAATGGGTCATCTTGATGCTTCTTATGAGCATCATGGTCAGCTCACGTGGCAGTGGCAGGAGGTGCCTCGGGAATGGGCGTCTCAAGGACGTACAGTTTCCTTTCCTGAGTAAGAACAATTCTCATGTTCCTGTACCAGTCCAGGAAGTTAGCTCTATTAAGCTTGTCCTTATCAAGGACAGAACACAGGGAGAAGGTGTTCGTGTTTGATGACATGACAATCTACAACAGAAAAATGTAGAAAATAAATATCATATTCCACTAATCATTTAATTAGGCTTTTAATTAAACGATGCTCCCACTGAATTATAAAACTTTTGTAGAATCGAGTCATGGATGTGGTCAAACCACACTCACTAGATTCTAACCAACTAGCTATAATTCATGTGGGACAAGATCCACATCATAATACGCCTTGAGTTAGCTTTTGCTAAATCGCCCAAGACTTAGTATGATCGGTAGGTAACAAATTACCAATTACATCTCTATGCAACTCTTGTTTATAGGATCAAGATCCGCATGTATATTAAAACTTGAGTTAGCTTTGGCTAAATCGCCCAAGAGTTAATATAAATGTGATTTTGACCTATCTTCCAACCATTGGAAAATGCCTATAGTTAAACCCGATCCAATTGAATTTAACTAGTTTTACTCAATCTGATCGAGTTTGTACTCACCCAGGCGTTGATAGGCGGGACCAAGATTGTCCCTCCGCACCCTACCAATATAATATGCGTTGCTCTGCTTTGGCATATTCAACAACAACATGTGATCGAGGTAGTGATGGGTATCACAGCATGGTAGGTATTTTGAGTTGACATGATTAAGATCTAATCTAATCGTTGATGTGTATCATATACGTAATTAAGATCTAATCTAATCGTGGTGCATCATATACGCGATTTAGATCTAATCTAATTGTTAAGGTACTAATTAATTACTCTACTCTAGCATGCATCACATACACACACACAAGCAATTAATTAAATTGTGATTAGTCATGGCCCTACTACGATCTTCTCAAGCCAATGAGAAGATCGGATGGTCAACCTAGGGTCAACAGCTTCTCCAAGCTCCTCCCTTTGACCGCCATGTGTTGCTCGCACCCTCCTCGTAACTCCTCCTCGAGTGGACCTTCCACCGCTCCAATTTTGTACATTACAAATTTGAAACTAGAGTTAAATTCGAGTCTAAACTATTTTACAACAGGAAATAAAATAGAAAGGCACGACGCGCAGGTCGCGTATCACATATACAACACGCACAATCACACGAAAATGGCACGCAGGCCATATTATGAATTACAACACATATTTCCAATCAAATTGGGTTCTTTGGGCCTTGACCATCACAAAATTATACATAATTCTAAATTATGTAATTTCCATATATTTCTATAATTTTTTCTACTATTTTTACAATTTTATGAATTACAACCTCCCGGCGGTCCCGTTTAGCGGTTTTCGGGTGCGATCGCGGGACAATGCCCCTTGCGGGGTTAGGGGCAGCACCCCTTCTCATGAAATGAGTCTCACGAGTGTCCCACGACAATCTTACAGCGTCCTAAGCCACTGTCCCAAAACATTTTGGGCGAGACCTTGCCGTTTCGGAAGGTGTTTCTCGGTAGTCGAAGCCTACAAGTGTCCAAACACTTATGGCTTCGCTTCTACGAGGAAAATACCCATAAAATACATAAAAATAGTAAATATATAGAAACTTATAGATCTGTAGTTTTTCATAAAAACCAAAATAAAACACGTACACGCTTCGCACGTGGCTCTGATACCACTGTTGGGACTTTCGAGCCGCAAAAACTACTTTTTCCATTGCGGAAAGCCCGAAGTCCCATGCCACCGGATTCGTGCGAAGATTAAAATAACAAAAATTTCATGTACATGTTTTCTAACCTAGATCTACACTAGATCTACATGTTAAGGAGTTTATACCTTTGATGTGAAGCCCTTCGCTTATCCCGCTCGTCCAAGGTTCGCCGGATCTCAAGGGTGCCAAGTGAACACCCCTCTATGTGTATCCACACGAACAAAAGGATGGAGAAGAAACCTTAGAGTGTGCTAGCACTCATGGAGGTTTCGGCCAAGGAGGAGGAGAGGGAGAAAGATGAGAGGAGGAAGAAGATGAAGTTACACAAAACAAAATGTAACTCGCAAAATGAATTAAAGTGGTCGGCCACTTCAAAGAGGGGTTTATAAACTCCATGAAATACCAAGAGTCACAACTCTTGATCTCCCTCATGAGGTGGCACACACATGTACTATCCTTGATGATGTGGAACATCATCATTGGCCCACTCTATGCCAACTCACAAATGAGGTGGCATTGGTCAAGTCAAACTTGACCTTTCATCTTCCCTTCTCAAGTCAAGTCAAACTTGACCTCTTCTCTCCCATGGTTGATCAAATCTAACCATTTGATTCAAACCAATTTAATTTAATGAATCTATATTCATTGAATTAAATTGATTCAATGAATCCAAGTCTAAATTGATTCATTGAACACATGAATCAAATTGATTTCAACTCAATTAGTTTAATTTGGATTACTCTTAATCCAATTTGGTTCATCACATGAACCTAATCCTCTAGGTACATCAAATGAACCTAATCTCCATCTAATTGCCCTTTGTGTGTGACCCTATAGGTTCTTGTAACGTTGACAATGCTCCTAAACCCATTTAGAAGCATAAGTAATGAGCGGTATCTAGCAACACATCATTACTACCCAAGTTACAAGAATGTTGAGATCCAACATCACCTTGTGACTACTAATTGTGACTCTTCATAATATATGACAATGTCCTTTTATCCTTGACATTTAGATTGATCAATTTAAGGCATAGACGGTGTCATCCTCTGATCAATCTAAATCTTGAACTCCAAGTAGACTCACTATAATCAAATGAGCTCAATATCTCATATTGATTCATTTGGGCATGGTCATGCACTTAGTGGTCTCACTCTATCAAGAATAGCGATGTCACTCCCGTTATATAGGAGGGATAGATCCCATCTACATCACTCACATCCCTCCGCATAATTTGTTGCATACCCAGTGATCGCCTTTATAGTCCACCCAGTTACGGGTGACGTTTGACGAAGCCAAAGTATGCAACTCCTTATGTAGGGAACCATGGTGACTCCAGGTCCAAGGACTAATAGTCATACTAATAGCCACATGAGAAAGTATATGACACTCATATAACGATCCATGATACTTTCTCATGGCGGGTGGTCATTCAGTATATATTCTCCAATGCATACTCATGTGTTAACTTGATATCTCTATATCCATGACTTGTGAGATCTAGTCATCAAGTTGACCTACATGCCAGTCTTGTGGCTTTAACATTGTCCCTGAATGTTAATACTTAACTATGAATGATTAAGAGTAGTGTTCTCTATATCATCTCACTATCGATTCAACCAATCGATTGATATAGATAGGAACCTTATACTCAAGGACGCTATTATACTTAGTTATTTGGCATCAATACAAGTAAGTATAATAACCAAAACAAATGTCTTTATATACATAGGAATATGATACAATGAGTCCATACAATAATCATCATATGATTGACTCTAGGGCTCTAACTAATAGAATATGTCCACATTCTCCCAAATCCTTCATATCAAACTGCTTGGACAACCATACCCTCACGTTTGACAACACTTTGACATTATTGTTAATGAGCAAAATGTCATCTACATATAGTACAAGAAATACCACCACATTTTCGTCACGCTTCTTATATACACAAGACTCATCCGGACACCGAATAAATCCATAAGACTGGATTACTTCATTAAATCGGATGTTCCAAGATCTCGAAGCTTGCTTCGGTCCATAGATAGACCGATTGAGCTTACATATAAGATGCTCTTTGCCCTTCGCAATGAATCCCTCTGGTTGCTTCATATGGATATTTTCTTCAAGACTTCCATTAAGGAAAGATGTCTTGACATCTATTTGCCAAATCTCATAATCCATATGAGCGGCAATAGATAAAAGAATCTGGATAGACTTAAGCATGGCTACCGGCGAAAAGGTTTCCTCATAATCGATTCCCTCTTTCTGAGTATACCCTTTTGTAACAAGCCTTGATTTGAAGGTTTTCACCTTCCCGTCTGTCCCTCTTTTTCTTTTGTAGACCCTTTCACATCCAATGGCTTTTATATCATTTAGTGGTTCTACAATCTCCCAAGCCTGATTAGAGTACATAGATTCTATTTCAGAGTTCATTGCACTTTGCCAAGATGTTGCATCTTTATCTTGGAGTGATTCATCATATGTCCAGGGATCATGTTCATGTTCACCAAGGATCAAGTTCAAAGATTCTCCCAAAAATATGAATCTATCAGGTTGCCTAACAACCCTTCCACTACGACTAGGCACTACTTGTAATTGTACATCATTTGTGACACGTGTTGTAGTTTCTTGTGGTATCTCATCTTGTACCGTTGGTACTAAAGTAGATGTGTCTTCTCTTATTTCCTCAAGAATAATTTTACTCATGGGCTTGTAGTTCATTACATAGTCCTCTTCTAAAAATCGGGTATTGGTGCTAACAATGACCTTTTGATCTTTAGGACTATAAAATAAAACACCTTTCGTTCCTTTAGGATAACTCACAAACAAGTGAACTTCTGTACGTGATTCTAACTTATCAGTATCTCCCTTCAGCATATGTGTTGGACTACCCTAAATCTGAATATGTTTCAGATTAGGCTTACACATATTCCACAATTCTATGGGAGTAGAGGTTACTGACTTAGAAGGTACTAAGTTCAGAATGTACAATGTCGTTTCAAGAGTATATCCCTAAAACAAATTTGGTAATTCTGAATAACTCATCATTGATCTAATTATTTCCATAAGAGTCATATTCCTTCGTTCTACCACACCATTCTGTTGGGGTGTACCAGATGCAGACAGTTGGGATTGAATCCCAGCCTCTGATAAGTAACTCCTAAACTCTCCTAAGAGGTACTCGCCACCACGATCAGACCGTAATGTCTTGATACCTTTACCATGACGTTTCTCTACATTAGCCTTGTATTTTTTGAACTTATCAAAGCACTCAGACTTGTGGTGCATCAAGTAAATGTACCCGTATCTCGAATAATCATCTATAAAAGAGACAAAATATTCGAAACCACCTCTTGCCTGGATAGTCATAGGTCCACACAAATCAAAATGAACCAATTCCAACACATCTTTGGCTATATACCCCTTGGCCTTAAAAGGTCTCTTGGTCATTTTTCCTTTTAAGCAAGATTCACAGGTTGGAAAATTTTCCACCACCAATGAACCAATTGATTAGTTGTTTAACTAATTCACGTTGAGAAATCTTTAGTGATTATTCCAGTCCCTATGGATATGATATCTTTTATTATTACTTACGACATTTTCATACACTTGAGGTGCATTAGATGCATTTGGTTTAGTTTGCTCATTTCTTTTTGCCTAATAAAATTTACTAGCTACATCATTCATCACATCATGTTTGTTTGTCCTTATTGCAAAATACTAGAACGTTTATTCTAGATTCCATGTGGTTTATTGGTTACTTATGGTGCTATTATGTTTAGTGATCTATCTTTTTCTATCTATGATAGCATGAAGTGAGCAATGTTTTTACTATAAGAGTTTAAGTATTGGCCTTGTTTTAGGATCTCTATACACTATGCCTATTTTTGATGGTTGATAACTCTAAAATAGTCATGATTCATAGAATTGGACTAGTACTTGTGCTTCTATAGTGACCTCTCAACTACATTTTGGACACTAGATAAACTCAGATCATGTAAGCTCATTTGGAAAAATTAATCCCAAGAAAAAAAATGAAAGTTTGTTCAAGTTTGATACTTTGAAAACATTCAAAGAAAAAAATAAGGGATAAAAAATAGTTATCGTGAGTGGAAACTAGTAATTCACCCCTTTGAGACCGAGTTAGGTTACTAGGGAAATGAATGTTATGTTTCTCTTGATACTGAGTATTCCTTTGAGACCTTGTATAGACAATGCATAGCATTTTTTAGGGGAACGAACCTTGTGTGTGGCAGGTAAGTGCCTATTGCTGAAAGTATAAGGAACACAATTTTATGATGACTTGACTAAACTTAGGGATTGAAACTTGATAAACATAGGCCACTTTCGCACTGAGCACGGAGGACTACTATTTAGGTCATACTCAAACTACTTTTGTATCTTGCTCACTAATGAAATCATTTGATAGGATTAGATTGGTTTACTAGAGATTATGATGCACTATTTAACCACATGAATCTAAATTGCGGGTTTTGCTTGAGGATAAGCAAAGGTTTAAGTCTGGGGGTGTGATGTACGTAGATTATATGCATTGGTTTAGCATGTTTTGACGCACATTCACATGTTTTGAGCATGTTTTATCTATGCATTTTCATACTTCCAGCTTTACTTTTAGCATATTTACTCTTTTTGTTCGGAGATCTGCTTTTGTGCATTTTCTGTACACAGGAGTCGTATTTGGTGAAGGATTTATGATCATGGCCAGATCTGCAAGAAAACCAAAGGAGGAAGGCACCATCCTTGTGTGCCACACGACCCTGCCATGGGGGGTTGCCCAGGTCGTGTGAGGATCACCACCCGTGTGGCTGCAGCAGGAAAGGGAGTGGCCATGGTCGTGTGAGTTTCACACGGTCGTGCCAAGTTTTGAAGCCAACAGAGCCAGGTCGTGTACACCATACGGCCTTGCAAACCCTCCAGAGTTAAAGTCGTGCACGGCCGTGTAGAGCTACACGACCGTGCAACATTTCCATAGGCCAAGAACGTCTTGGTCGTGTGCACCATACGGCCATGCAGGAGCTCCAGAGCCAGAGGCAGTGCAGGCCGTGTAGATCTACACGGCCGTGCAAGGGGAGCAGTGGCAAAGCAAGCCACGGCCGTGTGAGACAGGAAGAGAAGGGAGTGAGCTGGGCCGTGTGAGCTTCACACGGCCGTGTCTCGGGGCCGTGTGGAGCCCAAACCCTAGCCCTATATAAGAGTTTCTTCCTCATTTGAAAGGGGATCTTCTCCCTTTTGGGGGAAAACGAGATTTGGGGCGTTCCTCCACCTTCTTGGGGCAATTTTTCGACGATCTAAGGAGAAATCTTCACCGAATCGACTCCGAGATCAAGGATTGGATCCGAAGACCATTCTTCATCGTAGATAAGCTTTTCTTCCCTTTCTTTTCTTGGATTTGGGATCAAGATGCTTGAGATCTTCTTGTCTTTTGGGTTCTTTCCTTATTCTATGGATTAGATCTCTATGTTCTAGAATGGAGGGAGTATTTGTAATGATGAATTGAGTTAAAACTCTTGTGGATTTGCCAATTTCCTATTTCTATGATTTTGTCCTGTTTGTACCTATTCAATCTTGTGTGGATTGTTGTGATTTGGACCTAATTCTCATTCTTTATTGAATGTTTGAATACCTTGTGGATCTTGTAGAGGTAATCTCTCATTCGATTTTCCAAGGGACGTTCGTGACAGACAAGCCCGTGTAAGGACATTTGAGGGATGATCTTGAGGGTGAAATCAAGGGGGTAGGATAGATTGTATGCGTTCATATTTTATATCTTGATGTGGTTGAGGAGTGATGAATTCTTATGTTGATTATCCTAGGGACGCACGTGGTAGGCCATGTAAGGACAACATAGATTCATTCCTAATTGATCACATTTAGGTATAGATTTCAGTCCTAGGCCGGTTGTCTATTGCAAGAGAGAACCAACAACCTATCTACAAATGATGGACAATTGAGGAATAAGATTTGGTAGGTCATTTACGTTGATTAACCTTACAAAGAAACCAAAACTCCTAAAACATTCATTTATCATAGCCCTTATTCTTGTTTCTATTTCTTTTATTTCTATGTTTGTTTTTCATTAGTTGCACTTAGTTTCTAAAAACCAATTGATTAGTTGTTTAGCTAATTCGCGTTGAGAAATCTTTAGTGGTTATTCCAGTCCCTGTGGATACGATATCTTTTATTATTACTTATGAAATTTCAGTATACTTGCGGAACGTCAATAAGTTTTTGACGTCGTTGCCGGGGACTGCGTTATAACATTAGAGATTAACAATTGAGTTAGACTAAACATAATTTTTCTTTTCATTAGCATAATTGTAACTAATCTTTAGAATTCTGTTTTCAAAGTTTTTGCATATCTTTCTACTTCTTGACAATTCATTTTGTTGCAATTCTAATTCTGATTCTAACTTTGCATTCTTGATTTCTAACATTCTAGTCTAGCTTTTCTCTATTTTTCCTTTAATCTAACTTTTCTTTTTTCTTTCTTCTTTTCTTTTGAACAAATATATCTTGCAATCTTTTTCTTGTGTATGTGAAGATCAAAACTTCATAAAGGTATCAAGAATAACAAGAACTTGTAAACACATTAGTTGATTAGCATATGAATTATTCTAGACATTTTTCTTTTTCCTTTTGTCTTTTCTTTCTTGTTTTCATTATGCACTTTCTTTCTTGCAATTTAAATTCTGCATTTTCTTTCTTGTTTTTCATATTGCATTTTATTTCTTGTTTTTTATTCTTCATTTTATTTCCTCATGGCCTCCTGCCTGGCAGCCCGATTCTAGTATCCGAAGAGTTCCTTGAGATTGAGCATCATGTCATAGGAAATGGGTAGGGTCTGATACTGATGTTGCAGCACATTTGACATAGAAGCCAAAATGTAACAACGCGCCATCTCATCTGCCTTAACTCATTTCCTATGCCTGTCAATCTCCTCTCCACTAGAATCGCTATTAGGCATGCTAGGACAGACCTCAAGAGGTATGAACTTATAACCTTCAACAGTTAAAACTGTAATGCCCGAAAATTCGCAAATCAATTTTAGAAATATTCTATGATTTTTTTAAAATTTTAGAATATTTTTATGGAATTTTTGGAGTAGCAGAAGTAGCAAAAATAAATAGAAACGTAAAATAGCCTAAGCGGGAATTGAACCCGAGACCTATGAGACCCTATGTCTTATAGACAACTCTAGTAACCAGGAGGCCCCAGCAGGGGTGTGCTGAAAGAAGAGGGAAACAGTTATATTTAAGGTTTAGTTAGCCGAATAAACCACTTAATATAAATAGGAAAAAAATTAAGTGAGGAGTTATTAGTTTTCATCGGAAGCTTTTCCTCTCCTCACCCTAATTCCGCCGACCCCTCTCCCTTCCTCACCTTACGCCCAAGTCCAAGGAAGAACCTAGGGTTCCATCCCTATGGCCATAGGAGTATCTTTCGGCAATATCAAGGGTACGAGGGCACTCCTCTCCGTGAGAAGAACGCATAGACGCAAGAAGATCGTCGAAGAGATCCCTTCTCCGGAAAATCTAGTGATTGGATTGTAAGAAAAACTAGCGCAGGAGGTAAGAAACCCCTCACCTGCAGTATAAGTAGCTCTTTTCACGATTTTATGCCTTAGTTTAGTTGCATGCAGATTTTCAGCACATAGGGTGTGAATTAGTGCACATCAAATGTTTGATAAAATGTTTAGCTCAGTTAAATGCAACATAGGCATTTTTGATAGCTTAGATAAATGCAATAGGAGCATTTTATAGCATACTTAGCCTTGCTTCAGCTTATATAGGACTATGGTCCAATGGGTGGGCTCCCACAGTCGCCTCTAGGTTCAGATAACCTAGTTCTAGGTTCAGATAACCTAGTAAGAGCAAGGTAAAGTATATTAGCTACAAATCAGTATTTTACTTTTCAGTGGCACTGTACTGGACTTCAGTTGTCCTTGGGTTGGGCTCCCACAGTCGTCCCTAGGTTTAGATAACCTAGTAAACCCTACTAGAATCGGGATTTGCAACCCCGAGTTTAGTTAGGGATGCGCGCATAGCAAGTACAGTTGTCGGGCTCAACAGCAGCATGATTAGTATTTTCATCTATTTATGATAAATAGTTTTTCAAAGCTTCACGATTTAGTTATGTGATTATAGTTCAGGATTTATATCTGCTTAGCATTAGTTTAGTTAGTTATTGTATCAGTTTAGTTCTATCTTTTTTTTTTATACTAGAAGATATTGCTATGATTAGCTTTTGATATCTATGTTTTGTATCATAGTATGTCATGTCATGCTCTAACATGTTAAATATATATTTCAAATAGCATGTTTTAAAAGCATAAATTGCATCGTATGCATGTTTTGTGAGGTAGATGGTTTCTTACTAAGCTCCCAAGCTTACAGATACTTCTTTTCCTTATACTGCAGATAAAGGCAAAGGAAAGATGGATTAGCGGAGGCTGGAGGATAATGCAGAAGATGTGTGTGGAAGAGGAACATGGAATAAAGATCCTTGGAGAAACTAGCAACCTAAGAACTTAGTATTTCTTGTAGTGTTACTTTTCTGCACTTTTAGTTAATTAAGTGTCTTGAATTGCGATAGTTATGCTTAGATTACTGATTGTCATGATCTTAGTTAGCTAGCCATGAATAATGATAGGTCTAGTAGCTTTGTTTTGCTCATAGAGTTGATATATGTGATTTGAGCACGAAACAGTGCTGAAATCAGACATCTGATACGAAATCAGATACCCCAATCGATCAGCCGATCGATTGGAGGCTCCTCAATCGATCAGTTGATCGATTGGGCAGCTTGTTCCGCGAACAGTAAGCTCCTGAATCGATCGGGGAATTTGCTCCCGCGAACAGAGAGCTTCTGAATCGATCATTGGATCGATTGGTCAGCCTGGATCGATCAGTCGATCGATCCAGAAATTCATCCGTGCACAGTAGCACGTTGAATCGATCAGTGGATCGATCCAATAGCTCCAATCGATTGAGTGATAAGCTCAATCGATCGGGAAGCTGGATTTTGACTAGAAACCTTTAGTTGTAGCTCCTTGATCATGGGGGATGAAAAATATGTCATGTATACCTTAGATCTCATCCCTTAGCACATGTAGAACAAAGAAATTGCCTTAGCATAAAGAAATTTTAAATTAGATCAGTCTTCCGCACCTTATAGTTTAGCACAGCATAATGTGATGGCCGGCCTCGCAGCCTAGTATCAGTAGGAGGTGGGTCGTTACAAAGACAATGTCCAAGTTTTGTTTCCAATCAATGTAATTGGGACCAATAAGTTTCTTTTCTTTCAATATAATAGCAAGAGGATAAAAAGTCATTTGAAATCCTAAGAATCACAAAATATTTGGTCAAAACTTTAGAATTTAAAATAATATTAATTCCTCAAACAATATTATTTAAATTCACCAACACCTCAAAACACCGTGAATTTTGTATGTCGCGATAGTGTGGACGTATACAAATTCAAACATTTGTAAGAGGGGGTTTTACCCATTAATTTTATTATCTTGTCAACCTAACTTTATGAAAAATAAAATTAATAGTGGATTTTTCTTCGGTCACACAAATAATAGCAATGACTTCAAAGGAGTGGATACTATTAAATGCGCCTAAGTGTATACCATTACTTGATACTTAGTCCATTAAATAGGATTATGCCCTTTCAGATGGAGAAGATCACACAAACCTAAATAATTTCCTATAATCATCCATAAAGGAAGTTTGAACTAGTGATCTGCAAACAAACTCATCCGATGTGGAGGATGGCACTCAAAGCCAACGCGCAAGTTTGAATGCATCACTTATAAACCAGTAATGGAGACCGTAGAATTTAAATAATTCCTCTCCCACTTAGTTATTTAAAACGAGAAATTTTAACATACACACACACACATCACATATAAACATCATAAAAGGCAATAAATAAGAAAAATAATTTTCCAACTATTATGGCCTCATCCATAGCTGTCCTTCATGTGCTACCAACCCTAGCCGCAGCCAACGGGTCATGTCATCGTGTCTATCTTGCTTCCTTTTCCGCTGCGCCTCTGGTCCTCAAATAGCACCACGCCTCGCATGGATATGATCCGCGATAAAAAAAAAATTTACATTTATCGATCCTATATTCCACAAGGGAATGTACATGTAATCTAGATCGAACAGAATGTAAAATCCTAAAACTAATACAGCTCCTGCTATATTTAATAATTACAATCATGCACACATATAAAATGCCCTCGACATGCCCGAGGGTCCAAATCACACACAAACACAATAGGGTCATAATAGTTGGAACTAGGATGCCTGCAACCATAGATTTAATCTATTTGTACATCCTACTATTATCCTGCCTAAATTTATGTATGAAAAGTGCATAATTTAACTGAAAACCAAACACACAGAGGCAGAAAACTAGCTCTGATACCAATTGTTGGGCGTTATTCGGAATTTCGTTCTGTTTCCCCTGTACAAAAATTTGTACAAGTATAGAACTTTTCCTAGCAACCCATGTGTTCTTCAAAAGTTAAACTTGGATTGCAAATGAAAATTAACATTATTAATCCAAGTTCAACTCATGTGTTCTTTAGAAGTTAAACCATATTACAGAAGTTGATTAAATATTTATTTCAAGGATTGGCTTTCAGGTCGTTGGCGAGGCACTCAACCTTCTTGATTATAGGATCATCCACCACTTCCTAGACAAAGTATTTCAAAAAAATTGAATATTTAAACTCCTTACAGTAAACCCTAGGTTTAACTATAGAGAACTCAATTGAAGGAAAAAATCGATAGCCTCTTGTGTTGGTATTTCGGGATCCATACAAAGAAAAACTAAACTAGTTTCGCTGCGGAATAAATTAACTAGTTATACCTTTCTTTGTATCTTAAAGACCTCTTTATCTTCTGTTATATTTCTCTCCTCCTCTTGGACGTCGTGTGGATGGCGATCTACCAAGACAACACCACCCGAACCACTTTTATGCCTCCAAGACTTTCGGCCACCAAGGGATGCTAAAATAGGGAGCCTCCTTCTCTTCTTCTTCTTCTCCAAGAATCCGGTCACAAGGAGGTGAAGCCTTGATGTGCCACCGGCCTTAAGGGAAGAAAGCAAAGGGAGAAGAGGAGAAAGGGGGTCGGCCACCAAGGAAAATAGAAGAGGGAACTTTAGGTTGTAACACCCCTAGAAAGCCTAGATAAGAAAGTAAGGATAATGAGAGTTTGAAGGTAGTGAAAAGAAGGTGTAAATATTCTAAGTTGAATATTAAGATGGGAAGGATTTAGATGATTAAAACTTTATGAAAGAAAATAAAGTTAAGAATATAAATCATCTATATTTATAATGTATGGAATTAATGTAGACAAAAGGAAGAAATATGAGATAATATATTCATGTGTGAAATATTTATGCATAATGCATATACATGAATTATTTTGTACAAAAATATGTTAGGAGAAGGATTTGATCCTTGGTTCTCTTGTGGATGCATGCATGTGTTAACCAAGTGTGATAGGAGTGAATATTGTAAGAGGAGAGATGGGAATTTTAATTAAAGGAAAGAAAGGAGAGAAATTAAGAGAAAGAAAAGAGAGAAACTCAAGAAGCATTTCTCTAGCATATTCTTTCTCATTAAGAGGAGAAGTAAATGAGGAGGATGAATCAAGTCAAGTTTTCCTCCCCTCACTTTAGTATAAATAGGCATGGAGGGGGGGGGGGGGGGCTTCATCCTCAACTCACTCTCCTCCATTTGTGCCAAGCACTCTCCCTCCCTCTTTCCTCTTGTTGCCGAGAGCAACAACTCTCCCCCTTCTTTCTTTCTTTTTGTTGCCGAGCAACACAAGAGGAAGAAGCCTCCTCTTCTTCCTCCTCCTCTCCACCAAAAGACCTAGCCACTTCTTCCTCCATTGGTGCCGAGCAAAGCAAGCAAGGAAGAAAGGTCCACAAGCAAGTTCTCAACTCTAGGAAACTTAAGCAAAGAAGGTAAGCTTCCCCTCACCTGCGGTACAAGGCTTTCATGTGATTTTCGGATTCTTTTTCTATGCCTTGAAACAAAGTTTTCCCCTATGTTTTTATACATATATGATGCATGATCAGAGGTGTATGTAACCCTAGAATTTCAATCAAAAATATTGTAAATAGGTTAGGAAAATTATTGTCTAACCAAACTAGTGCAAGGTTCCCTCTATGAAATGCTAAGGACCTTCCTATGGTTTTCTTGCTTGGAAGTTGAATGGAACCAAAAGAACCCCACTCTCATGTTTCGGCCAAGAAAGAATTTAGGGTTAGGAGGACCTTGAATTTAAAATAACTATGCTTATATGACATGATATAAAGTTCTTAAGAGTTGTATGCTTGTATGTTGAAAGAAACTCATGAACCTTACTCTTAATATTTCGGCCATGGTAAGGTGATGGTTTAGAGAAGCTTAAACAAAATTCTAATATGCTCAATGACCTCTGTGATATTATGTTATGAAAGATGATTAATGCTCTCATGTTTAATTGGAATGTAGAAAATTAGTTACATGATTTATGACATGTAAGATCACAAGAGTCCTAGCTTGTTTATGATCCAACCTTGTGTATGATGTTCTTAGTAAATCTTGCTATGAAATTTACTTAGGTTTCCCATACTTTAGGCCACTTAAAGGAAGTTTATATTCTATGAATTTCGGCCAAGTAAGGTTTAAAGGACCTAGAGGCCTTGGAAATGAAACCTAAGGGGTTAAAAGTACTTCTTATGAAAACTTGATAATATGTGAATGTGATACATGTTTGTATGACCTAAATGAATCATTATGTGTTCGGCCATGAAGGGATAGATGCCCTAGAAACCCTAGAACAAAAATTAAATATGTCTATGCCATGCTGTATGAAAATGATATGATAATAAGTTAGAATGCATGATTGCTTTAGTTACGAAATGATATGCATAATGAAGTTATATTATGAAATATGCCATGATGTGTTATAGCATAGAAAATGCTATACATAATGAAAAGAAATGAAGTTATGTTATGATATGTGATAGCATAGAAAATGCTATACATAATGAAAAGAGATGAAAAGAATAAATGCATGAAAGATTGTTAAGGACATGATATGATAGTTATGCATGATAAGTTATTTTTATGGTTTGTACCAAGGGTGGGCTCCGTAAACGCCCCGGGGTCGATGGAGTAAGACTCGGGCCTCGTCAGTAATGGGCCTTTGAGTGCCCTAGGTCGATGGAGTAAGACTCGGGCCTAGTATGTATGCATGGTAGGGCTCAAGACTTGCTACCTTGGACCTACGCATTATGTATGTGGTACAAACCGGGATCCCAAATGATGATGATATTAATTTCAAGTACTATACATAATGAAAAGAAATGAAAAGAATAAATGCATGAAAGATTGTTAAGGACATGATATGATAGTTATGCATGATAAGTTATTTTTATGGTTTGTACCAAGGGTGGTCTCCGTAAACGCCCCGGGGTCGATGGAGTAAGACTCGGACCTCGTCAGTAATGGGCCTTTGAGTGCCCTAGGTCGATGGAGTAAGACTCGGGCCTAGTATGTATGCATGGTAGGGCTCAAGACTTGCTACCTTGGACCTACGCATTATGTATGTGGTACAAACCGGGATCCCAAATGATGATGATATTAATTTCAAGTACTATACATAATGAAAAGAAATGAAAAGAATAAATGCATGAAAGATTGTTAAGGACATGATATGATAGTTATGCATGATAAGTTATTTTCATGGTTTGTACCAAGGGTGGGCTCCGTAAACGCCCCGGGGTCGATGGAGTAAGACTCGGGCCTCGTCAGTAATGGGCCTTTGAGTGTCCTAGGTCGATGGAGTAAGACTCGGGCCTAGTATGTATGCATGGTAGGGCTCAAGACTTGCTACCTTGGACCTACGCATTATGTATGTGGTACAAACCGGGATCCCAAATGATGATGATATTAATTTCAAGTACTATTAAGTATAAGTTTTCAAATTCACGATGCATTGCCTACATTCATATGTGCTTGAATTATATGATGATATGATATAATGTCATGTTATATTATGATATGAATATGATGCCCTTGTATGTCTTATGCTTGTGATTTATTGGTTTTATGATATGATATTCATGCTTCTATGAAATGATATGTGAATAAGAAATATGCATGATATGTTTGAATAAAATGATATGTTATGTTATGATTAGTTGAGACGATGATATGTTGATCCATTCTTGATATACGATGATTCTCGGTTTTAGTGAGTAGGAAAGGAACTTACTGAGCCATGAGTGCTCATAGCTTACTTTCCTTGTACCGCAGATAAAAGAGAAAGCTGGATGAACAACGGAGCAGCAGGAGGAGCAGATAGTGATGTGTGTGGTGGTGGCTCGGCTAGGACGATTCGGACAAATTAATATTTTTAGTTATAAGTTCAATATATGCACATTTGAACAAATCAGAATATGTGATATTATGCTTAATAAATTAAATTCTTTAAAATTTTTATTCTTCTGCTGTTATAGTAAAACATGTACGTAAGTAGTATAAGAACGTAGCGCCGCCTTTGGTTGGGTAAGAAGGGCGGGCGTTACATAGGTTGTGTTACACCATAAGGCACCATCTACCTCTCTTTTATAATCCTTGGTGAATGCTAAAAAAGAAAGTTTTAAACATAATTAAAACTTCCTTTTAATTCCAATCATGGCCGGTCATAGCTTGGGCAACAAAAAGGAAAAACTTTAAAATTAAAATCTCTCTTTTAAATCCCTTTGTAGATAGCTATAAAAGGAATGATTTTAAAATTAAAATTTCTCTTTTAAATCCCTTTATGGATGGCTATAAAAGAAAAGTTTTAAAATTAAAATATCTCTTTTAAACAATTGTAGATGATTATAAAAAGGAAAGATTTTAAAATTAAAATATCTCTTTTAATTCCTTGTGGATGACTATAAAAGGAAAGTTTTAAAATTAAAATCTCTCTTTTAAACAATTATAGTTGACTACAAAAAAGAAAGATTTTAAAATTAAAACTCTCTTTTAATTCCTTGTGGATAGCTATAAAAGGAAAGTTTAAAAATTAAAATCTTTCTTTTAAATAATTATAGATGACTACAAAAAAGGAAAGGTTTTAAAATTAAAACTCTCTTTAAATTCCTTATGGACGGCCCCTTGCTTGGGCACCAAGCAAGGCTTGGCCGGCCACCCCTTGGGCTTCAAGCAAAGCTTGGTCGGCCCCTTGCTTGGTCACCAAGCAAGGATGTGGCCGGCCCCTTGCTTGGGCAGGCAAACCAGGAATCATATCTAAGTCCATTAAGAAGTTTTTGAGTCATACAACTTCTTTGGCTGCCTCAGAGGCTGCCACATACTCAACTTCCATAGTGGAGTCTAAAACGTATTTCTTCTTAACACTCCTCCATGCTATGGCTCTACCTCCCAAAGTAAACACATACCCTGAGGTCGACTTACTATTGTCCCTATCTGATTGGAAGTCTAAATCTGTGTAACCCACAGGGAGCAAATCATCTTCCTGATAAACTAGCACATAATCTCTATTCCTTTTCAGGTACTTCAATATAGGTATTACGGCAGTCCAATTGTTGAGTTTTTCGGTCCGCAAAAACCATTTTTTGCGTTGCGGAAACCCCGAAATTCCCATGCCACGGATCCGTGTGAAGAAATAAAATTTCATATACATGTTTTCTACTCCTAGATCTACTTTAGATCTACAAGATAAGAATTTTACCCTTGATGCAAAGCCCTTCGCTTAATCCCGCTCGTCCAAGGTTCGCCGGATCTCGAGAGTATCAAAGTAGATACTCCTCTATGTGTATCCACACAAGCAAGAGATGGAGAAGAAATCTTGAGTGTGCTAGCACTCCAAGAAGTCTCAGCCAAAGAAGAGGAGAGGGAGAGAAGAAACCTAGAGAGGAAGAAGAAGAAATGAATGAGAATGAATTCTCACCTTATGTAACACCCAAGTGGCCGGCCACTTTAGGCTTATAAACTCCCATGGAATATCAAGAGTCAGTCTCTTGATCTCCTCCATGAGGTGGCATTTGGTCAATTCAAACTTGACCAAATGAAGAAGCATTGATGATGTGGCATTGGTCAAGTCAAAGTCAAGTCAAAACTTGACTCTTCATCTTCCTACTTAAGTCAAGTAAAACTTGACCACTTCTCTCCCTTGGTTGATCTAATCTAACCATTGGTTCAAGTCAATTTTAATTTAATGAATCTCTATTCATTGAATTAAATTAATTAAATAAGTCTAAGTCTAAATTAGACTCACTTAACACATGAACCAAATTGAGTCCAACTCAATTAGCTCAATTTAGATTACTCTAAATCCAATTTGGTTCATCACATGAACCTAATCCTTTAGGATCATCAAATGAACCTAATCTCCATCTAATTGCCCTTTGTGTGTGACCCTATATGTTCTTATAACGTTGGCAATACTCCTAAACTCATTTAGAAGCATAAGTAATGAGCGGTATCTAGCAACACATCATTACTACCCAAGTTATAAGAATGTTGAGATCCAACATCACCTTGTGACTACTAATTGTCACACCTCACAATATATGACAAATGTCCTTCTATCCTTGACATCTAGATTGATCAATGTGAGGCATAGACCGTGTCATCCTCTAATCAATCTAAATCTTGAATCCCAAGTAGACTCACTCATTCAAATGAGCTCAACATCTCATATTGACTCATTTGGGCATGGCCATGCACTTAGTGGTCTCACTCTATCAAGAATATCGAAGTCACCCCCGTCATATAGGAGGGATAGATCCCATCTACATCACTCACATCACTCCGCATAATTTGTTACATACCCAGTAATCGCCTTTATAGTCCACCAAGTTACGGGTGACGTTTGACGAAGCCAAAGTACGTAACTCCTTATGTAGGGAACCATGGTGAGTTCAAGTCCAAGGACTAATAGTCATACTAATAGCCACATGAGAAAGTATATGACACTCATATAACGATCCATGATACTTTCTCATAGCGGGTCATTCAGTATACATTCTCCAATGCATACCCATGTGTCAACTTGATATCTCCATATCCATGACTTGTGAGATCAAGTCATCAAGTTGACCTACAAGCTAGTCTCGTCGCATTAACATTGTCCTTGAATGCTAATACTTGACTAAGAATGATTAAGAGTAGTGTTTCCTATATCATCTCACTATCGATTCAACTAACCGATTGATATAGGTAAGAACCTTCTATTCAAGGACGTTATTATACTTAGTTATTTGGCACTAATACAAGTAAGCATAATAACCATAAACAAATACCTTTTATATATATAAGAATATGATACAATAAGTCCATACAACAATCATTGGCTCTAGGGCTCTAACTAACAATCTCCCACTAGCACTAGTGCCAATCAGTATAGGCTCTAAGGCCTAATGACCCAGTGTGACCATCATGCTTTCTCTGTGCCAAAGCCTTGGTCAAGGGATTTACGATGTTAGTCTCAATGGGTACTCTACAAATCTTCACATCTCCTCTATCGATGATCTTTCGAATGAGATGGAAGCACCGTAGTATGTGTTTGGTCCGCTAGTGTGAGCGAGGTTCCTTGGCCTGTGCTATTGCTCCATTGTTGTCACAATAGAGCTCTATGGGATCAGCTATGCTAGGAACCACCCCAAGCTCAGTAATGAACTTGCGGATCCAAACTGCCTCCTTTGCTGCTTCTGATGCAGCAATATACTCAACCTCTATTGTAGAATCAGCTATTGTGTCCTGCTTCGAACTCTTCCAGCTCACAGCACCACCATTTATGCAAAACACGAACCCAGACTGCGATCGATAATCATCCTGGGTAGTTTGGAAGCTAGCATCACTGTAACCCTTTACAGCTAGCTCTTCATCGCCTCCAAATATCAAGAAATATTCTTTAGTCCTTCTTAAGTACTTAAGAATATTCTTGACTGCTATCCAGTGACTTTCACCTGGATCTGGCTGGTATCTTCTCATCATGCTCAAAGCATACGAGACATCAGGACGAGTACATAGCATGGCGTACATGATAGATCCTATGACTGAGGCATAAGGGATCTGATCCATGTGGTCTCTCTCCTCTCTAGAAGAGGGACCTTGAGTCTTCGAAAGATTCACACCATGTGACATCGGCAGAAATCCCTTCTTGGAGTTCTACATGGCAAACCGTAGGAGTACCTTGTCAATATATGTACTCTGACTTAGGCCAAGCAACCTCTTAAATCTATCTCTATAGATCTGTATGCCTAGAATGCGGGATGCTTCACCTAAGTCCTTCATTGAGAAACAATCTCTAGCCAAGTCTTGACAGACTGCAGCAAAGGGATGTCTTTCCCAATGAGTAGTATGTCATCCATATACAATATGAGGAAGACAACTGTGTTTCCTACAACCTTCTTGTAGACACAAGGCTCATCTTCATTCTTGATGAAACCAAACTGTTTGATTGCATCATCGAATCGAAGATTCCAGCTCCGAGAAGCTTGCTTTAGTCCATAAATGGACCTATGCCGCTTGCATACTCTGCCAGTATGCTGTGGATCTACAAAACACTCAGGTTGTGTCATGTACACATCCTCGAGCAGGTTTTCATTCAGAAATGCAATTTTGACATCCATCTGCCAGATCTCATAATCGTGGTACGCTACAATAGCAAGCATGATCCGAATGGACTTAAACATCGCTACTGGAGAAAAGGTTTCATCATAGTCAATACCATGAATTTGCTTGAAACCTTTAGCTACCAAGCGACCCTTATAAATAAGTCCATCCATGTTAGTCTTTCTCATAAAGACCCACTTACACCCAATGGGTTTGACCCCTTCAGGTGGATCAACCAAAGTCTATACTTGGTTAGTGTACATGGATTCCATCTCGGATCTCATGGCCTCTAGCCATTTCTCGAAATCTGGTCTCATCACAGCTTCCTAATAGGAGGTAGGCTCATCCTCAATGAGCACAATGTCATCATGGTCAGACAAGAGAAATGAGTATTTCTTAAGCTAACGACGTACCCTGTCAGATCTGCGAAGAGGTAGGTCTACTTGAACTGGTTGTGGTTCCTCAACTCCTTGTGGAACAACATCATCCACAACACTTTGTGGTTCCAGTTCAATTTCCATCGAGGCTTCAGTGCTATTGTCCAAATCTTGAACTTCTTCAAGATCGAACGTACTCCCACTAGTCTTTCTAGAAACAAAATCCCTTTCTAGAAAAACCCCAGTCTTAGCCACAACTATCTTGTATTGACTGGGAATGTAGAAGTAATATCCCTTCGTTTCCTTGGGATATCCAATGAAATAGCACTTATCGGATTTGGGTCCTAATTTGTCCGAGACTTGACGTCGAACGTAAGCCTCAAAACCCCAAATCCTCATAAAAGACACCTGGGCATCTCTCCTAGTCTATACCCTATATGGTGTCTTTATTACAGCCTTAGATGGAACTCGGTTGAGAATGAAGGCTGCTATGTCTAGAGAATAGCCCCAAAGATACATGGGAAGATCTGTGTGACTCATCATAGACCGTACCATATCTAATAAGGTACGATTCCTCCTTTCGGATACACCATTCCACTGTGGTGTTCCAGGAGGAGTGAGTTGGGATAGGATCCCACACTCAGCTAGATAGTCACGAAACTCATAGCTAAGGTATTCTCCACCTCGATCTGATCGAAGTATCTTAATACTCTTGTCAAACTGGTTTTGTACTTCATTCTTGAATTCTTTGAACTTTTCAAAGGATTCTGACTTATGTGTCATTAGGTACACATAACCATATCTACTGAAGTCATTAGTAAATGTAACGAAGTACCTATAACCACCTCTACCAGTGGCATTGAAAGGGTCACATACATCACTATGTATAAGACCTAACAAGTCAGTCGCTCTCTCACTGTGTCCACTAAAGGGAGTCTTGGTCATCTTGCCTAGAAGGCATGACTCGCATGTCTCATATGATTCAAAATCAAATGAGTCCAGCAAACCATCTTTATAGAGCTGGGATAAGCGTTTGTCATTTATATGACCTAAGCGACAGTGCCAGAGATAGGTTTGGTTCATGTCATTTGACTTGAACCTCTTGGTACTTATGTTATAGATAGGATTCTCAAGGTCTAGAATATAGAGTCCGTTCATCAGAGGTACACTACAATAGAACATATCATTTAAATAAACTGAACAACATTTGTTCTTTATTATAAATGAAAAACCTTTCTTGTCCAAACAAGAAACTGATATGATGTTCTTAGTTAAAGCAGACACATAACAACATTCATCTAATTCTAATACAAGCCCAGAGGGCAGAGATAGATGATAAGTTCCTACAGCAACACCAGCAACCCGTGCTCCATTGCCTACTCGTAGGTCCACCTCGCCCTTTGTCAATGCCCTGCTATTTCTCAGCGCCTGCACATTAGTACAAATGTGAGAAGCACATCCGGTATCTAATACCCATGATGAAGAAATAGATAGATTGACTTCTATAACATATATACCTGAAGTGGAAGTCTCACTTCTCTTTTTCTTAAGATCTTCCAGGTAGACTTTGCAGTTCCTCTTCCAGTGCCCGGTCTGACCACAGTGGAAGCATGTAGCATCTTTGGCAACCCCTCATTTGGGTTTCAGTGTCTTGCCTTTGCCCTTGGCTTGGGACTTTCCCTTGTCTTTGGGCTTGTCCTTGCCCTTATGTTTCTGAACCATCAGAATAGAGTTGGGTTTAACCTTCTTAAGGTTGAGCTCAGCAGTTCTCAACATGCTAAGCAACTCGGGCAGTGGCTTGTCAATTTCGTTCATGTTGTAGTTCATGACAAACTGACTGTAGCTCTCTGGCAAGGACTGCAAGATCAAGTCAGTGGCCAGCTCTTGGCCAAGTGAAAATCCCAATCTCTGTAGGTTTTCTATGTACCCAATCATCTTGAGTACATATGGGCCTACGAGAATCCCATCTTGCATCTTGCACTGAAATAGTGCCTTGGAGATCTCGAATCTCTCATGCCTCACTTGTCCTTGATATAGTTGACGAAGATGTTCAACCATATCATAAGCGCCCATCAACTCGTGTTGCTTCTGAAGCTCAGAGTTCATGGTCGCGAGCATAAGACATGACACATCTAATGCGTCATCTTGATGCTTCTTGTAAGCATCTCGGTCAGCTCAATGGGCTGCTCCAGAACGTACAGTTTACATTCTTGTGTGAGAACGATTCTCAGGTTCCTGTACCAGTCTAGGAAATTAGCTCCGTTGAGCTTGTCCTTCTCAAGGACGGAACGCATGGAGAAAGAGTTCGTATTTGACGTTATAGTTATCTACAACAGAAAAATGCAGAAAAATAAATATCATATTCTATTAATCATCTAATTAGGTCTTTAATTAAATGATGCTCCCACTGAATTATAGAATTCCTGTAGGACAAGATCCACATCATACTATGCCCTGAGTTAGCTTTGGCTAAATCACCCAAGACTTAGTATGATTGGTAGGTAACTAATTACCAATTACATCTCTATGCAACTCTTGTTTATAGGATCAAGATCCACATTTATATTAAAACTCGAGTTAGCTTTGGCTAATATGCCCAAGAGTTAATATAAACGTGATTTTGACCTATCTACTAACCATTGGAAAATGCTTATAATTAAACTCGATCCAATTGAGTTAACTAGTTACTCAATCTAATTGAGTTGTACTCACCCATGCGTTGATAGGCAGGACCAAGATTGTCCCTCCGTACCCTACCAAGATAATATGTGTTGCTCTGCTTTGGCATATTCAACAACAACATGTGATCGAGGTAGTGATAGGTATCACGACATGGTAGGCATTACGAGTTGACTCGATTGAGATCTAATCTAATCTAATCAACGAGGTGTATCATATACGTGATTTAGATCTAATCTAATTGTTAGGGCGCATCATGTACGCGATTTAGATCAAATCTAATCGTTAAGGCGCTAATTAATTACTATTCTAGCATGCATCACATATACACACACAAGCAATTACTTAAATATTTTATGATTAGTCATTTCCCTACTACGATCTTCTCAAGCCAATGAGAAGATCGGATGGTCAACCTAAGGTCAACAGCTTCTCAAGCTCCTTCCTTTGACCACCTTGTGTTGCTCGCACCCTCCTCGTAACTCCGTCTCGAGTGGATCTTCCACCGCTCCAATTTGTACATTACAAAGGTGAAACTCGAGTTACATTCGAGTCTAAACTATTTACAACAGGAATATAAAAATAGGAAAGGCACAACGCGCAGGTCGCGTATCATATACAACACGCACATCACAGAAATGGCACGCAGGCCATAATATGAATTACAACACAAATTTCCAATCTAATTGGGTCTTTTCGGCCATGACCATCACAAAATATACATAATTCTAAATTATGTAATTTCTATAAATTTTTGTAATTTTTCTTACAATTTTTATAATTTTTATGAGTAAAAATTCCCGGCGATCCCGTTTAGCGATTTTCGGGCGCAATCGCGGAACGAAGCCCCTTGCGGGGTCAGGGGCAGCACCCCTACCCGCGATATAACCATTGCGAGTGTTCCTAAGCGATCCTATAGTGCCTTAGCCCGTTGTCCCAAAACGATTTGGGGCGAAACCTTGTCGTTTCGGAAATATTTTCTCGGTAGTCGAAGCCTACAAGTGTCTAAACACTTGTGCTTCGCTTCTACGAGAAAAATACCCATAAAATCTTTAAAAACAGTAAATTTACAGAAATTCACAGATCTGTAATTTTCATAAAAATATAAATTAAAACATGTATACGCTTCGCACGTGGCTCTGATACCACTGTTGGGTTTTCGGGCTGTAAAAACCGCTTTTTGCGTTGCGGAAACCCCGAAATTCCCATGCCACGGATCCGTGCGAAGAAATAAAATTTCATATGTATGTTTTATACTCCTAGATCTACTTTAGATCTACAAGATAAGAATTTACCCTTGATGCAAAGCCCTTCGCTTAATCCCGCTCGTCCAAGGTTCGCCGGATCTCGAGAGTATCAAAGTAGATACTCCTCTATGTGTATCCACACAAGCAAGAGATGGAGAAGAAATCTTGAGTGTGCTAGCACTCCAAGAAGTCTCGGCCAAAGAGGAGGAGAGGGAGAGAAGAAACCTAGAGAGGAAGAAGAAGAAATGAATGAGAATGAATTCTCACCTTGTGTAACTCCCAAGTGGCCGGCCACTTTAGGCTTATAAACTCCCATGGAATATCAAGAGTCAAGTCTCTTGATCTCCTCAATGAGGTGGCATTTGGTCAAGTCAAACTTGACCAAATGAAGAAGCATTGATGATGTGGCATTGGTCAAGTCAAAGTCAAGTCTAAATTAGACTCACTTCACACATGAACCAAATTGAGTCCAACTCAATTAGCTCAATTTGGATTACTCTTAATCCAATTTGGTTCATCACATGAACCTAATCCTTTAGGTTCATCAAATGAACCTAATCTCCATCTAATTACCCTTTATGTGTGACCCTATAGGTTCTTATAACGTTGGCAATGCTCCTAAACTCATTTAGAAACATAAGTAATGAGCGGTATCTAGCAACACATCATTACTACCCAAGTTATAAGAATGTTGAGATCCAACATCACCTTGTGACTACTAATTGTGACTCCTCACAATATATGACAAGTGTCCTTCTATCCTTGACATCTAGATTGATCAATGTGAGGCATAGACCGTGTCATCCTCTAATCAATCTAAATCTTGAATCCCAAGTAGACTCACTCAATCAAATGAGCTCAACATCTCATATTGACTCATTTGGGCATGGTCATGCACTTAGTGGTCTCACTCTATCAAGAATATCGATGTCACTCCCGTCATATAGGAGGGATAGATCCCATCTACATCACTCACATCACTCCGCATAATTTGTTACATACCCAGTAATCGCCTTTATAGTCCACCCAGTTACGGGTGACGTTTAACGAAGTCAAAGTACATAACTCCTTCAGGTCCAAGGACTAATAGTCATACTAATAGCCAAATGAGAAAGTATATGACACTCATATAACGATCCATGATACTTTCTCATGGTGGGTCATTCAGTATACATTCTCCAATGCATACCCATGTGTCAACTTGATATCTCCATATCCATGACTTGTGAGATCAAGTCATCGAGTTGACCTACATGCTAGTCTCGTCGCATTAACATTGTCCTTGAATGCTAATACTCGACTAGGAATGATTAAGAGTAGTGTTCCTTATATCATCTCACTATCGATTCAACTAACCGATTGATATAGGTAAGAACCTGTTAGTTAGAACCCTAGAGCCAATCATTTGATGATTGTATGGACTCATTGTATCATATTCTTGTATATTAATAAAGGCATTTGGATTTTGGTTATTATACTTACTTGTATTGGTGCCAAATAAACTAAGTATAATAATGTCCTTGAGTAGATGGTTCTCACCTATATAAATCGGTTAGTTGAACCGATAGTGAGATGATATAGGGAACACTACTCTTAATCATTCCTAGTCGAGTATTAACATTCAGGGACAATGTTAATGCAATAAGACTAGCATGTAGGTCAACTCGATGACTTGATCTCACAAGTCATGGATATAGAGATATCAAGTTGACACATGGGTATACATTAGAGAATGTATACTGAATGACCCGCCATGAGAAAGTATCATGGATCGTTATATGAGTGTCATATACTTTCTCATGTGGCTATTAGTATGACTACTAGTCCTTAGACCTGAAGTCACCATAGATCCCTACATAAGGAGTTATGTACTTTGGTTTCGTCAAACGTCACCCGTAACTGGGTGGACTATAAAGGCGATTACTGGGTATATAACAAATTATGCAGAGGGATGTGAGTGATGTAGATGGGATCTATCCCTCCTATATGACGGGAGAGACATCGGTATTTTTGATAGAGTGGGACCACGAAGTGCATGGTCATGCCCAAATGAGTCAATATGGGATATTGAGCTCATTTGATTTAGTGAGTCTACTTGGAGTTCAAGATTTAGATTGGTCAGAGGATAACACGGTCTATGCCTCACATTGATCAATCTAGATGTCTAGGATAAAAGGACACTCGTCATATATTGTGAGGAGTCACAATTAGTAGTCACAAGGTGATGTCGGATCTCGATATTCTTGTAACTTGGGTAGTAATGATGTGTTGCTAGATACCGCTCATTACTTATGCTCCTAAATGGGTTTAGGGCATTGCCAACGTTATAAGAACCTATAGGGTCACACACTTAGGACAATTAGATGGAGATTAGGTTCATATGATGAACCAAGAGGATTAGATTCATTTGATGAATCAAATTGGATTAAGAGTAATCCTAATTGGGCTAACTTGAGTTTGACTCAAGTTGATTCATGTGTTCAATGAGTCTAATTTAGATTTTGACTCATTGAATCAATTTAATTAAATGAATTAGATTCATTATATTAAGTTGGCTTGAATCAAATGGTTGGATTCGATCAACCATGGAAGAGATTTGGTCAAGTTTGACTTGACTTGAGAGGAAGATTAAAAGTCAAGTTAGACTTGACTTTATGCCACCTCATTGGTGAGTTGGCATTGAAGTGGACCAATGATGTTACTCCACATCATCATGGGTGCCACCTCATGGAAGTTACAAAGTCATTTTCTTAATAACTTCACATTAATTACATTTAATGGGGAGTTATACTATGGGAAGTGGCCGGCCACTTTTGGTTTTGAATGAGAATTCATTTTTCATTCAAGTGTGTATCTTCTTCCTTCTTCCTCTCAAGCTCTCCCTCTCCTCCTCAACTTGGCCGAACCATACATAGGTGCTAGCACACCTTTTGTGTGGTTTTCTCCACCTACGTGTTCGTGTGGATACTTCTAGAGGGGTATCTATTTTGATACTCTCGAGATCCGGCGTTTTGGACGAGCGGGAATTTTGCGAGGGCACGCTTCAAAGGTAAAAGCTCTCAACACATAGATCTAGGAGTAGATCTAAAGTTTTTGAAACTCGTACTTGTATTGTCTTCGAATTTTTCCTTGCACGGATCTACGGCTTTGGGTGATTCGGGGTTTCCGCGACGCGAAAAGCGGTTTTCGCGGCCCGAAAAAAACCCAACAGAACCTTCTACTCAAGGACGCTATTATACTTAGTTATTTGGCACCAATACAAGTAAGCATAATAACCATAAACAAATGCCTTTTATATATATATAAGAATATGATACAATGAGTCCATACAACAATCATCAAATGATTGGCTCTAGGGCTCTAACTAACACCAATGTCCTTGTCCTGGGTTACTTTGATATCTGCTAACCATGCCTACGGTAAAATAGATATCCGGTCTCGTACATAGCATCGCATACATTAAGCTTCCTATAGCCGAAGCATAAGGAACTGCCTTCATGTCCTCTATTTCCTTTGATGTTTTAGGAGACATCTCTTTAGATAAAGGTACTCCATGCCGAAAGGTAGAAAACCTTTCTCGGAATTTTGCATGATAAAATGAGCTAGAATAGTATCGATGTATGAAGCTTGGGATAACACAACATTCTTTTCTTGCGATCCCTTATTACTTTGATCCCAAGAATATGTCCACATTCTCCCAAATCCTTCATGTCAAACTGCTTGGATAACCATACCCTTACGTCTGACAACACTTTGACATTGTTTCCAATGAGGAAAATGTCATCTACGTATAGTACAAGAAATACCACCACATTTCCATCACGCTTCTTTTATACACAAGACTCATCCAGACACTGAATAAATCCATAAGACTGGATTACTTCATTAAACCGGATGCTCCAAGATCTCGAAGTTTGCTTCAGTCCATAGATAGACCGATTGAGCTTACATACAAGATGTTCTTTGCCCTTTGTAATGAATCTCTCTGATTGATTCATATGAATATTTTCTTCAAGACTTCTATTAAGAAAAGCTGTCTTGACATCCATTTGCTAAATCTCATAATCCATATGAGCGGCAATAGAAAAAAGAATCTAGATAGACTTAAGCATGGCTACTAGCGAAAAGGTTTCCTCATAATCGATTCCCTCTTTCTGAGTATACTCTTTTGCAACAAGTCTTGCTTTGAAGGTTTCCACCTTCCCGTCTATCCTTCTTTTTCTTTTGTAGACTCATTTACATCCAATGATTTTTATACCATTTGGTGGTTCTACAAGCTCCTAGACCTGATTAGAGTACATAGATTCTATTTCAGAGTTCATTGCACTTTGCCAAGATGCTGCATCTTTATCTTGGAGTGCTTCATCATATATCCAGGGATCAGGTTCATGTTCACCAAGGATCAAGTCTGAAAATTCTCTAAAAAATATGAATCTATCAGGTTTTCTAACAACCCTCCCACTACAACGAGGCACTACTTGTAATTGTGCATCATTTGTGACACGTGTTGCAGTTTCTTGTGGTATCTCATCTTGTACTGTTGGTACTAAAGTAGACGTGTCTTCTCTTATTTCCTCAAGAACAATTTTACTTATGAGCTTGTGGTTCATTATATAGTCCTCTTCTAAAAATTGAGTATTGGTGCTAACAATGACCTTCTGATCTTTAGGACTATAAAATAAAACATCTTTCGTTCCTTTAGGATAACCCACAAGCAAGCGAACTTCTGTATGTTATTTCAACTTATCAGCGTCTCCCTTCAGCACATGTGCTAGACTACCCCAAATCCGAATATGTTGAGACTAGGCTTACGCCCATTCCACAATTCTGTGGGAGTAGAGGTTACTGACTTAGAAGGTACCAAGTTCAGAATGTGCATTATCGTTTCAAGAGTATATCCCTAAAACGAATTTGGTAATTCTGAATAACTCATCATTAATCCAACCATTTTCATAAAAGTTCTATTCCTTCGTTCTGCCACACCATTCTATTGGGGTGTACCAGATGCAGACAGTTAGGATTGAATCCCAACCTCTGATAAGTAACTCATATACCCTCCTAAGAGGTACTCGCCACCATGATTAGATCGTAGTGTCTTGATACCTTTACCATGACGTTTCTCCACATCAACCTTGTATTCTTTGAACTTATCAAAGCACTCAGACTTACGGTGTATCAAGTAAATGTACCCGTATCTCGAATAGTCGTCTATAAAAGAGATAAAATATTCGAAACCACCTCTTTCCTGGATAGTCATAGGTCCACACAAATCAGAATGAACCAATTCCAACACATCTTTAGCTCTATACCCCTTGTCCTTAAAAGGTCACTTGGTCATTTTTCCTTTTAAGCAAGATTCGCAAGTTGGAAAATTTTCCACCACCAATGAACCCAAAGGTCCATTGGCTATTAGCCTTTGAATCCTACTCAAGTTAATATGACCAAGCCTTAGGTGCCAAAGATATGTTTGGTTCATTTTCGAAGGCTACTTTCTCTTATTTGAATTAGAAGATGTGTTATTAATTTCCATTTATTGCATCATGGGAGTTATTGAATTAAGAGTGTACAAATTGTTAACCAACGTACCAAAATAGATAACCATCCTATTTTTCTTGACAACTACTTTGTCATCAAAAGAAACAGAATATCCACCCTTAAATAATTTAGAAACTGAAATCAAGTTCTTTCTAAAACACGGAACGTAAAGATAATTTCTCAAAATCAATGTTTTATTTCTATCAAAAGATAAATAAACATCTCTCACTGCAACAGCCGCCACTCTCGTAGCATTGCCCATGTAGACGGTGATTTCCCCTTCATGTAGTCGTCGGGTTTCCTGAAACCCCTGCAATGAATTGCAGACATGATCAATGGCTCCCGTATCTACACACCAGGTACCAGTAGATAACACCGCTAAATATGTTTTGACAACTAATGAATAAGATACACCTTCATTGTTCTTATTTCTGCGAGGACAATTCGTTAAACGAGCCATCATCTTGAGGATATGATCCTTTATAGGTATCCCCTCAGTCATGGTGGTCGTCATTAAGTTTCTCATGGCCTCCTGCCTAGTAGCCCAATTCTGGTGTCTGAAGAGTTTCTTGAGATTGAGCATCATGTTATAGGCAGTGGGTAGGGCCTAATGCTGATGTTGCATCACATTTGACATAGAAGTCAAAATGTAACACTGCGCCATCTCATCTGCCTTAACCCATTTCCTATGCCTGTGAATCTCCTCTCCACTAGAATCGATATTAGGCAAGCTTGGACAGACCTCAAGAAGTACGAACTTATAACCTTCAGCAGTTAAGACAATGTCCAAGTTTCGTTTCCAATCAATGTAATTAGGACCAGTAAGTTTGTTTTCTTTCAATATAATAGCAAGAGGATAAAAAGTCATTTGAAATCCTAAGAATCACAAAATATTTGGTCAAAACTTTAGAATTTAAAATAATATTGATTCCTCAAACAATATCATTTAAATTCACCAACACCTCAAAACACCGTAAATTTTGTATGCCACGATAGTGTGGACGTATACAAATTCAAACATTGTAAGAGGGGGTTTTACTCATTAATTTTATTATCTTATCAACCTAACTTTATGATAAACAAAATTAATAGTTGGTTTTTCTTCGGTCACACAAATAATAGCAGTGACTCCGATTGGGAGGATACTATTAAATGTGCCTAAGTGTATACCATTACTTGATACTTAGTCCATTAAATAGGATTGTGCTCCTTCAGATGGAGAAGATCACACAAACCTAAATAATTTTCTATAATCATCCATAAAGGAAGTTTGATCTAGTGATCCGCAAACAAACTCATCCGATATGGAGGATGGCACTCAAAGTCAACGCACAAGTTTGAATGCATCACTTACAAACTAGTAATGGAGACCGTGGAATTTAAATAATTCCTCTTCCACTTAGTTATTTAAAATGAAGAATTTAAACATGCACACACACAACATATATAAACAGCATAAAAGGCAATAAATATAAAAAATAATTTTCCAACAATTATGGCCTCATCCATAGCTATCCTCCGTGTGCCACAAACCCTAGCCGCCGCCAACGGGTCATGTATTGGGTCTTTCGGGCCGCGAAAACCGCTTTTCGCGTTGCGGAAACCCCGAATCACCCAAAGCCGTAGATCCGTGCAAGGAAAACCGAACGAAAATTACGAGTGCGAGGTTTTAAAACTTTAGATCTACTCCTAGATCTATGTGTTAAGAAGTATACCTTGAAGCGTGCCTTTACGAGTTCCCGCTCGTCCAAGGAATTGCCGGATCTCTAGACCGTCAAGCGTCGGTCCTCTAGAAGTATCCACACGGACACGTAGGTGGAGAAAACCTCACACAAAGGTGTGCTAGCACCTTGGTAAGATTCGGCCAAGCAAGGAGGAGAGGGAGAGGGAGAGCTTGAGGAAGAAGAAAGGAGTAATAATCACACTTGAATAAAATCAAATTTCATTCACCACTTTTGTGTGGCCGGCCACTCCATGGAGTGTAACTCCCATTCCACATTAATAACAATTAATGTGAAGCCATTAAGAGGTGTTTTGTAACTCCTATGATGTGGCACATCATGAAGATGTGGACCATTACCATTGGTCCACATCTTGCCACTTCACAATGATGTGGCAAATTAGTAACCTCCACTCATTTAATGTGGCTAACTCACATTAAATGCAATGGAGGCTTGTAACCTCCATGAGGTGGCAAAGCAAGATGATGTGGACCAACACTATTGGTCCACATCTTCCCACCACACTCATGATGTGGCAAAGAGTCAAGTCAAACTTGACTCTTCCTCTTCCTCTCAAGTCAAGTCAAACTTGACTCAATCTCTCTCATGGTTGATCTAATCTAACCATTTGATTCAAGCCAACTTAATATAATGAATCTAATTCATTAAATTAAATTGATCTAATGAGTCATAATCTAAATTAGACTCATTAAATACATGAATCAACTTGAGTCTAACTCAAGTAGCCCAATTTGGATTACTCTTAATCCAATTTGATTCATCAAATGAATCTAATCCTCTTGGTTCATCGTATGAACCAAATCTCCATCTAATTGTCCTTAGTGTGTGGCCCTATAGGTTCTTGTAACGTTGGCAATGCCCTAAACCCATTTAGGAGCATAAGTAATGAGCGGTATCTAGCAACACATCATTACTACCCAAGTTACAAGAATGTTGAGATCCAACATCACCTTGTGACTCCTCACAATATGTGACATTTTCCTTCTATCCTAGACATCTAGATTGATCAATGTGAGGCATAGACCGTGTCATCCTCTAATCAATCTAAATCTTGAACTCCAAGTAGACTCACTCGATCAAATGAGCTCAACATCTAATGTTGACTCATTTGGGCATGACCATGCACTTAGTGGTCTCACTCTATCAAGAATACCGATGTCGCTCCCGTCATATGGGAGGGATAGATCCCATCTACATCACTCACATCCCTCTACATAATTCGTTATATACCCAGTAATCACCTTTATAGTCCACCCAATTACGGGACGCTTGATGAAACCAAAGTACATAACTCCTTATGTAGGGATCCATGGTGACTTCAGGTCTAAGGACTAATAGTCATACTAATAGTCACATGAGAAAGTATATGACACTCATATAACGATCCATGATACTTTCTCATGGCGGGTCATTCAGTATACATTCTCCCATGTATACCCATGTGTCAGCTTGATATCTCTATATCCATGACTTGTGAGATCAAGTCATCGAGCTGACCTACATGCTAGTCTTATTGCATTAACATTGTCCCTGAATGTTAATACTCGACTAGGAATGATTTAGAGTAGTGTTCCCTATATCATCTCACTATCGATTCAACTAATCGATTGATATAGGTATGAACCTTCTACTCAAGGACGCTATTATACTTAGTTTATTTGGCACTAATACAAATAAGTATAATAACCAAACAAATGCCTTTATTTATACAAGAATATGATACAATGAGTCCATACAATCATCAAATGATTGGCTTTAGGGCTCTAACTAACATCATGTCGTCGTATCTATCATGCTTCCTTTTTCGCTGCGCCTCTAGTCCTCAAATAGCACAATGCCTCGCAAGGATACGATCCGCGATAAAAATAAAATTTTACATTTATCGTTCCTATATTCCATAAGGGAATGTACATGTAGTTTAGATCAAACAGAATGTAAAATCCTAAAACTAATACAGCTCCTGCTGTATTTAATAATTACAATCATGCACACATATAAAATGCCCTCGACATGCCCGAGGGTCCAAATCACACACAAACACAATAGGGTCATAATAGTTAGAACTATGATGCCTGCAACCATAGAGTTAATCTATTTGTACATCCTACTATTATCCTGTCTAAATTTATGTATGAAAAGTGCATAATTTAACTGAAAACCAAACACACAAAGGCAGAAAACTAGCTCTGATACCAATTGTTGGGCGTTATTCGAAATTCCGTTCTGTTTCCCCTGTACAAAAAATTGTACAAGTATAGAACTTTTCCTAGCAACCCATGTGTTCTTCAAAAGTTAAACTTGGATTACAAACAAAACTTAACATTATTAATCCAAGTTCAACTCATGTGTTCTTTAGAAGTTAAATCATATTACAAAAGTTGATTAAATATCTATTTCAAGGATTGACTTCCAGGTCGTTGGTGAGGCACTCGGTCTTCTTGGTTATGGGATCATCCACCACTTCCTAGACAAAGTCTTTCAAAGAAATTGAATATTTAAACTCCTTACAGTAAACCCTAGGTTTAACTATAGAGAACTCAATTGAAGCACAAAATCGATAGTCTCTTCTGTTGGTATTTCGGGATCCATACAAAGAAAAACTAAACTAGTTTTGCTGCGAAATAAATTAACTAGTTATACCTTTCTTTGTATCTTAAAGACCTCTTGATCTTCTGTTGTATGCCTCTCCTCCTCTTGGACGTCGTGTGGGCAACGATCTACCTAGACAACACCACCCGAACCACTTCTATGGCTCCAAGACTTTTTTCCACCAAGGGATGCTAGAATAGGGAGCCTCCTTCTCTTCTTCTTTTTCTCCAAGAAACCAGCCACAAGGAGGTGAAGCCTTGATGTGCCGCCGGCCTTATGGGAAGAAAGCAAAGGGAGAAGAGGAGAAAGGGGGCCGGCCACCAAAGAAAATAGAAGAGGAAACTTTATGTTGTGTTACATTATAAGACACCATCTACCTCTCTTTTATAATCCTTGGTGAATACTAAAAAAGAAAGTTTTAAATATAATTAAAACATCCTTTTAATTCCAATCATGGTCATCCATAGCTTGGGCAACAAAAAAAGAAAAAATTTTAAAATTAAAATCTCTCTTTTAAATCCCTTTGTGGATAGCTATAAAAGGAATGATTTTAAAATTAAAATTTCTCTTTTAAATCCTTTTGTGGATGGCTATAAAAGAAAAGTTTTAAAATTAAAATCTCTCTTTTAAACAATTATAGATGATTACAAAAAAAAGAAAGATTTTAAAATTAAAATCTCTCTTTTAATTCCTTGTGGATGGCTATAAAAGGAAAGCTTTAAAATTAAAATCTCTCTTTTAAACAATTGTAGATGACTACAAAAAGGAAAGATTTTAAAATTAAAACTCTCTTTTAATTCCTTGTGGATGGCTATAAAAGGAAAGTTTAAAAATTAAAATCTCTCTTTTAAACAATTGTAGATGACTACAAAAAAGGAAAGATTTTAAAATTAAAACTCTTTTAATTCCTTGTGGTCGACCCCTTGCTTGGGCACCAAGCAAGGCTTGGCCGGCCACCCCTTGGGCTCCAAGTAAAGCTTGGTCGGCCCCTTGCTTGGGCACCAAGCAAGGATGTGGCCGGCCCATTACTTGGGTAAGAAGTGGGGCTTGGGTGGATGCGAGACTTTATACATAGAGGCTACAACAAGGACCTAGAGGAGGAATTGGTTATGGTATCTCGATGAGCTTAAGCTTCCTATGTTCGACCCGAACACCCAACTCAAGTTCATCAATAATAACTCATATCACTAAAGAGTTATTATTGAACTACCGCACCAATCTCATATTACATTATGGGCTTATTCTTATCATGAGTGCATTAATCTCCCTGTGTTTAAGATATCGAATGTCCATTAATTAAATGAGTTACTTACAACTCACTTAATTAATATCTAGCTCCAAGAGTAGTACCACTCAACTTCATTGTCATGTCGAACTAAGTCCACCTACAGGGTTTACATGACAATCCTTATGAGCTCCTCAAGGGGACGTCATCAACTTAATAAATAGGATGCAGTTTCCTTCTATAATCAACAACACACCATATAAATAATATTATTTCTCAACTTATCGGACCTATTGATTTTATGAATAAATCTCATCCTTTGATAAATTAAATAAATAAATACTAAGTACATGTGCTTGTTATTATATTGAGATTAAGAGTACGCACATCCATAATAACAGAGATTCTGTTCTTTTATGCAGTCAGTATAAAAGGAACAACCTCAAATGGTCTTGCTTAATACACACATAGTGTACTAGTGTAATTTTATAGTCAAGATAAACTAGTACCAAATTACACTACAACCATTCCAATGGTTTGTCCCAATCCATCTTGGTTGTGAGCTTCTATTTATAATTTATAAGGAACTGATAATATGATCTTCTGTGTGACACCACACACCATGTTATCTATAATATAAATTAAATGGACAACTGCATTTAACTAAATGCAGACATTTGACCAATGTAATTCTCATTTTAAAATAAATGTTTATACAAAAAGCTAGGCTTTTAGTATACATTCTAATCGCCAATCTCTTGAATCTCCCCTCGTAGCTCATTTCGTCACACATCATGACGAGTCATCATGTATATCATCTAAGGCATCTGGAATTGAAAAATAATAATGTCAGTACAAAATTGACAAACCAGTAACAAAATTAGTTCATTTCAATTTCCATATGCATAGAAAATATACAGAATCCATAAGCAAATAAGAAAAAATAATTTTCTTTATACGAGAAGCTCTAATGGACTGAAACACTGGACCGATCAATTGGGAAATTGAACTTTGAATTTTGTCCATTATCCTCATTAGAACTAATCTAACTGGACTGGGATCTTTTATACCTATGTTCTGTTGTTGTTTAATCTAAGCCCATTTAAGCCAATCTGAAACTTATTGATCAAGCTCAGGTTCGTTAGATCAAACTAATGTCCATTAGATTAAGTTTGATCTATTAGAACAAATCTAATTCATTTGATCAAATTTGACCCAATAGAAAAAATCTGGTCATTTGATCATATTTAGTCCAAGCCCAATTAATCAAATAAACTCAATTACATTCAATCCGATCTAATTAAACAAATCATTTTAAATTAGACCAATTCTAGTTGGACCAAACTGCTCAGGTTAAACCAACTAATGATTTGAATTAGATCGAGGATTTATTAGACCAAATTGGTCAGTCTGGTTTGGGTTAAAAATCAGTCAGGTCCGGTACCCCAGTTAAATTAATTCTCCCGACGTGATTGAAGCATTCATTAATAAAAGTCATATGCATTAATAAACAAAACACTAAAGGTTTTGTTTCATAACACTGTTATACCATGCAATAAAAAAATGTTTTTTTATTCACCGAACCATGAAACCTAAGTTTTTCTTTTATATATATATATATCACCAGTACTGTTTTTGTTTCTTAGTCGTCTTCTCCTTCACCAATACCCATGCCATCAACCATTCCAACCTCTTCTCCCGCTAGGCAAAAATAGAGAACTAACCACCAAATGTATTCGGGGCCTGGCGTCAGCCACGGATCGCAACTGCTCCCGGTGGCATTAGTAAGGTGACAGATCGCAACAAGGTAAAACTACAAATGCATGGTTACATCGTCAGTAATAAAATATCGATCCCACAGGGATTGTTGATTAAGCACTAATTAACTTCGTACAACAAATTATCTAGACAATCGGAAGGTTATTCATAAATGTAAGAAAGAGAGAGAGAAGGGAAGAAGAGAGAGAGAGAGTAGAGAGAGAATAAGAATAGGTGATCTTGGAAGGGGATGGATGATAAATGCTAGGATTTTGATTTTGTTACGATGCTAATTAATGTCTCTGTGCATTGTTCATCTACCTAATTATATGCTTACACTTATATAGGAATTCTAACTAAAGCCTAGCATAAACCCTAGGTAGGTTGCACCAGAGAGTCTACCTAAGTTCCAATGCCATTAAGTAGAGAAGTGACCCAGAAAGTCTGGTTAAGAGAGAATCCCTGTCACTAGGATTCCCAGTCATATGTTTCTAGATTACACAGCCATATTCCTAACAGTAGCACTGGAGTATCTACGTCAATTAGAATTTCCTAACAAAAATTAGTCTCTATGTTAAGATCTTTTGACTCTAGAAAGTGGGTAAGTATCGACGCCCTATATCACTAAAGGCATAATATGTTCAGTTGAATAGATATCCTCTATCAATAAGGATCCCCCATGATCCGGATATAATTTAGGGCATGAGAGGAATTAAGGAGAGGGAAAGGGGCATTTTCATCATTTTCGAGGATAAGGCTTTAGGGTTTTTAGTACTTATAAGCACTATTCACGGGTGGGGGGAGAGGGGGGCTCCGCCGCCAGCCAAGGAAGGCTTTTTTCCTGTTAACGCACTTTGCCGGCGCTGATGAAGCCTCCGGCGGTTCCCTCCTCTTATCCTCTATCTCCTTCCCTCCAGCCTCTTCACTTCCATGCCACCACCAAGAAGAGGAGGACGTTTATTGGTCGCCACCAAGCTCGCAAGCGAGGGAGGAGCCTCTTCTCCACGCCGGCGCCGCCTCGGAGCACGGCCAGCGTCTTACGCACGGTCCAGGAGGCCTCTGTCATCAATCTTCCTCACGCAGGCAGCCACCAGGGCTATCCTTCCCTTCTCTCCCTCTCCTTGTGTCGGCAGACACCTCCGGCTGCCTTAGGCGGAGGGCTGCTACCTCTTCTCCACGCCGGCACCACCTCAGAGCACAGCCAGCGCCGCCCCCAGTGGGCGCTGCCTCTAGTGGTGAGCGCCACCCCAGCGACAGCCGCTACCCTTAGCGGCAACCGTCGCCCTCAGCCATCCTTAGCGGCAATCGTCGCCTCCGGCAGCCAATGTCGCCACCTTTGATAGCCACTGCCACAGCCGCCTTTGGTGGCCAGCGACTCCGACGTCCAGCGCCGTCATCTCTGGAAGCCACTGTTGTAGCCGCCGACACCTTCGGGCAACCGTCGTCACCCTCCGAGCAGCCACCGTCCGAGGGCTCAGGTATCGTACCATGCAGCTATTGTATCCCGCCCTGCGAGCCAATGGAGTGTTCGGCCTTATGCCGCTATTGTATCCCGGCTTGCGAGCCGATGGAGTGTTCGGCCTTCGTGCCGCTATTGTATCCCGGCTTGCGAGCCGATGGAGTGTTCGGCCTTCGTGCCGCTATTGCATTCCGACCTGCGAGCCGAGGATGTAGTCAGACCGTGCATCGTCCTGCGGATCCATATCGCGTTCGGCTTTGAGCCACCGGAGTCAGCTACTCACCTAGTGGACATTTATCTGCTATTCAGGGTCGTGACGACTCGATCAGCCCACCCATCCATCCGAGGGCGCCATCCGAGGCCACGGTACGTCATTGTACCTTTCCTGCATTTATTTCCCTATTCTGCTATTAGTGTTTAGCTACTTATATATTTTTGGGATATGCCTCTAGCATCGGGATACTGGGGGACCGAGGCAACCAGGCGCTGGCCGCAGGTAGCGTTGACCTCCTCTGATGACTCGGTCAAACCAAAAGACAGCTCACCACCGGGTTACGGGAATGCGGTCAATATTCCAGACACGACACACTGGTAGGTCCGTCTTCTCAGCTTCCCTACAGGATCACCCCGGTTATCTAGTCTAGTAGCAACCTTAACATAGAGATAAACCTCTCATGTCTATATGTTTACACCATTCACACATTTTGTCAAACATATAAATGGCATAACACATAGAACAAGTAGTAAACACATCATTGCATAGGAAAATGTCCATAAACAAGTTCACACATCAACATCACAATATAACTACTCCCTACATCCTAAATCTAGATATCTACTCCATTATAAGGGAGATACAACTAAAAGACAATAAATATAATATCTATAACTCAAAACATGGATTGAGGGAGAAGAGAATACTTATCCATGAAGCGTGGCGCCCTTGGAAGCGTTCCCTTGCTCTGGAGGTGGATGGATCGATGAAGATTAGCAAGGATGAAGCTTTTAGGGTTCCCCTAAGGGGGAGAATCCTTCCCCAAGGAATGGGGGTGAACCCTAAGTCAAAGATGCATGAACAGGGGAGAAAAGCCCCTTAAATGGAGCAGGGCATAGGCCTTGTACAGCTCATTATTGGGATGTATACTATAAGCCTAGCTTTTGTATGAACATCTGTTTTGAAATATTTTAAAATGAGAATCACTTTGGCCAAATGTTTGCATTTTATATTTATATATATATCAATGCAGTTGTCCATTTAATTTATATTGTAGATAACATAGTGTGTGGTGTCACACAGAAGATCATGTTATCGGTTCCTTATAAATTATAAATAATAGCTCATAACCAAGATGGATTGGGGCAAACCATTGGAACGGTTGTAGTGTAATTTGGTATTAGTCTGTCTTAACTATAAAATTACACTAGTACACTATGTGTGTATTGAGCAGGATCGTTTGAGGTTGTTTGATTTGTACTGACTACATAAAAGAATAAAACCTCTGTTATTATGGATGTGCGTCCTCTTAATCCCTATATAATAACAAACATGTATACTTAATATTTATTTCTTTAACTTATCAATGGGTGAGATTTATTCGTTAAATTAATAGGCCCGATGAGTTGGGAGATAGTACTATTTATATAGTGTATTGTTGATTATAGAAGGAATCTGTGTCCTAATTGAAGGCGCTGGAATTCAGTTCTATTTCAATTTTCCCTGTACAAAAATTGTACAAGTACAGAACTTTTTCTAGCAACCCGCATGTTTGATTAGACATGTGTTTGATCAATCAAGCAAGTTCTTGATGGATCAAAGTACACCATGATCGAAATACAAGGTCACTGGCCTCTTGTGTTGGTATTCAGGATCGATACAAAGAAAACTAAACTAATTACTTAGCGGAATCAAAGAACTAGTTGTATCTTTCTTTTGTAGCCAAAGACATCTTGATCTTCTGTTGTATTTCTCTCCTCTTCTTGGACGTCGTGTGGGCAACGATCTACCAAGATGACAAACACCCTTCCCTTCTTTGTTTCCAAACCGTCAACCACCAAGAGAATAGCTAGGATGGGGTGCCTCTCCTCTTCTTCTTCTTTTGTAAGCCGTCGCCCACAAAGGAAAGCAAGAGGAGGCACCGACCCTAGCAAGGAGGAGGCGTTGACCCCTAGCAAGGAGGTGGAGGTGGCACCAACCCTAGCAAGGAGGAGGAGGTGGCGCCGGCCCTAGCAAGGAGGAGGAGGTGGCGCCGGCCTTAGGAAAGCAAGATTTACCAAAAATCAAAAGTAGATGGGTGGATGCGAGGCTTTATATAGAGGCTACAACAGGGACCTAGAGGAGGAATTGGTTTAGGCCTCCTGATGGGCTTGGGCTTCCTGTGTTCGGCCCGAACACTCAACTCAAGTCCATCAATAATAATCCATACCACTAAAAGGTTATTATTGAACTACCACACCAATCTCATATTACAATATGGGCGCCTTCTTATCATGAGTGTGTTAACCTCCCTGTGTTTAAGATATCGTATGTTCGTTAATTAAATGAGTTATTGACAACTCAATTAATTAACATCTGATTCCAAGAGTAGTACCACTCAATTTTATTATCATGTCGGACTAAGTCCACCTGCAGGGTTTACATGATAATCCTTATGAGCTCCTCAAGGGGACATCATCAGTATAAATAATTAGGACACAGATTTCTTCTATAATCAATAACACACCATATAAACAGTACTATCTCCCAACTCATCGAGCCTATTGATTTAACGAATAAATCTCACCCATTGATAAGTTAAAGAAATAAATACTAAGTATACGTGCTTATTATTATATAGGGATTAAAAGGATGCGCATCCATAATAATAGAGGTTTTGTTCTTTCTATAGTCAATACAAATCAAACAACCTCAAACGGTCCTGCTCAATATACACATAGTGTACTAGTGTAATTTTATAGTCCAGACAGACTAATACCAAATTATACTACAACCGTTCCAATGATTTGTCCCAATCCATCTTGGTTGTAAGCTACTATTTATAATTTATAAGGAACCGATAACATGATCTTCTGTGTGGCACCACACACCATGTTATCTACAATATAAATTAAATGGACAACTGCATTGACATATATATAAATATAAAATACAAATATTTAACCAAAGTGATTCTCATTTCAAAATATTTCAAAATAGATGCCTTAAACCCTATATAAACATCCAATCAAGATGGAAATCAGATCCAAACATAATAATTCACACAAGATCAAATAGATACAAAATATAACAACATCATTGATATAGGAAATTGACATATCTATGAGATTCTTACATCAAATCACACCACAAATACTCCCTTAGTCCTAGAACAATGAATCTACTCGATAATGTAAAGATAGAGATCTGAAGACAAAGAGATCACAAACATTTCAATCCAAATCGAGAGAAGAGAATAGAAATGTTTATCTAGTGACGATGAGTAATCTTCGGAACCAATCCCTCACTTCTGGAGTTGAATCTGAGATGAAAATGGCTTAAGAACGCTGGATCACGGCTGGAGATTGGCCCCAAACCTGATCTCCCCAAAAAGGAGAGCATCTCTATTGGTGTGGGAAGCATCGGACGATCAAACCTATGTTTTGATTATATCAAAGGGTCCAAAGTTAAGTTATTTTTTTATCTAACGAGTTTAAATGAGATTATAAAAAGTTCTAAGTGTACTTAGGTAAAAGTCTTAGTTATAGTTAGGCAGGTGGAAAACCCTAGGGGGTGGTAACCCTAGGTCTTAGGGGGTGGTAACCCTAGGTGAGGAAAAGTCCTAGCTGTGGTTAGGAAAAGGGAAACCCTAGGGGGCGGTAACCCTAGGTCATAGTGGGTGATAACCCTAAGCAGAAAGTCTTGGTGGGTCGAGAGTTTCAGATAAAATCCTAGGGGGTGGTAACCCTAGGTTGAAATCCTGGTGTTGCGAACCGGGTGGAAGACTAGACGAGTCGTGGAGCGGACGTCCAGCATGAAGACCGGAAGTTTCAGACGCTCAGCAAAAGTCCAGTTGGTCTGAAGGATCAACTGGCAACAGATAAACTCTCCTGAATGGAGTAGGTAAGGACGCGTTCCCCGGTGATGGAACAGTAGGCGTCGGTTCGACCTAGGGTTTCCTGAGGAGAAATCTGAAGTCAGAACTGGACAGTCCAACGACTGTCAAAATTACTTTTATTTGTCTTATTTTATTGTGCTAACTCTGTTTTGCAAGGTATACTTTGTTTGTAGACTAACATACCTTGCAGGACATAAAGTGAATAAGAAAGTCTTGGATGAACAGTCCCGGGGCGCCCTCCATGAAGCCTGGAGGCGCCTCGGGTCACGTGGTTGACAGCCCCTCAGCAAGGCACAAGGGCACCCTCCATGGAGCTTGGGGGCACCCTGGACACTGGATGGAGGGCGCCCTCCATGGAGGTTGAGGACGCCCTGGATGCTGATGGAGGGCGGACTCCATGGAGCTTGGAGGCGCCCTCAGGAGGATAAGCAGCGACAAAGCATGACTTATCCATGCATGACTAACCCGGGGATTAGAGGCACCCTCAATGAGGTTGAGGGCACCCTCAACAGGATATATATGCCTGATTTGACCAGCAGTAAGAACAACAATTGAAAATGCAATCTTTCTTCCGTGTGTTGCTCAAAGGATGATCTGATAAAGTTGCAACTCGACTCGGATGACCAGAAGCTTCAAGTTTACTAATTTCTTGTTTGTCAGTATAAGTTTTTCATTTATATTGTACTTCAAATTGTAACTTCTGAATTGATAGTGATTGCCCGAAGTAAATGCTCAATGAGCGTGGGCCTTGGAGTAGGAGTCGCCACAGGCTCTAAACCAAGTAAAACTCATGGCATTTGTGTTTGTGTTTTATTTTTCCGCTGCGTATTACTCGATAGTTTTCTAAAACAAACATGAAAGTCACGAACATTATTCTCCCCCCCCCCCCCCTCTAGCGCTTTCGATCCTACAATCCCCCCTTTGAAAAGAGGAAGAAGCTCCTTATATAGTGCAGGGCACGGGCACCACATGGCCTGTGCCACGGTCGTGTGGCACACACGACCCCAGCTTCTCTACCCTTGGCCAAGGTCACATGGCCGTGTGGCCTTCACACGGCCGTGTAACTCTCTGCCTCTGGCTGGATCACACGATCGTGCCAATCTTTGCCTCTGGAAACCTCACACGGCCGTGTGGCACACACAGCCTGGGCTTGCCTCTTCTCTGGAAATGTTGCATGGCCATGTGGAGAAGTTGCTTGGGTCGTGTAGATCTACATGACCAGGTTCTGGTTGTGCTTGCTAGGATGACACGACCGTGCCAATCCACACGGCTGTGTCATTCTCCTCCTCTGGTGAAGTTACACAGCCTGTCTGCTCCATACGGCCAAGGTCATTTTCCTCCCTGCTCCTTTGACATAGCTGTGTGGCTCACATGGTCAATGTTATCTTCCTTTGCTTGTTGCCTAGATCAACCACGAACATCATTTCTTCTCCAAATTTGACTCCTGAAGACAGAAAATACACAAGAGCAGATCTCCCAACAAAGAAAAGTATTTATGCTGAAAGTAAATCAAAGAGTATGAAAGTGTATAAACAAAGCATGCATAAAATATGTAAATGTGCATTAAAACATACTAAACAAATGTATATAATCTACGTACATCAGGGATAACGTGATATCAATACCAGCTACCCTAGTTAAACCTATGTTAACTAAACTGGTATAGTAAACCAGATGTTGCAAGTTGTAGTAGTCAATGACCTCTACAGCAGGAATGTATGAACGCATAAAAAATTATCTATCTAAACACCTAGTCTATATAAGCATGTAAATAGTAGTAGTAAACCTAATCCTAAGTTCCTCAATAGGAAACCTAAGATCAGTACTAGCAGTAGAAGGCCCAGCACCCGGATTAGAACATTTCCTAATTTATCAAAGAAAACTGGACTAAGAATAAAATACTAAAATAAAACAAATTAAAAACTTAGGAAGGGAAAGAAAATTTACTAAGGCATCATTAATGAAAATAATAGAATTGACGACCTCGGTTGTTCCGCAGAGATAATAATCTTAGTAAAGGCATAAAGGAACTAAAGCTCATTTTTTGACAACCTTACTAATAGAAAGGGGATGCGCTCAAGCATGCAAAGAAAGCTTGTAGTTTAGGAGTGCGCGGGTGCTTAACGCCCTATACAAGGGGCTAGCGCGCAATGGCTTTATATTATAAAGTCTCGCTTCTTCAAGTTCTGTTTGCTGCTTTTCATTTTGATAGGAGTAGGTGCTTGCTGCTCGCTCGCTGTCTACTAAATGAGCCTTCACTGCCCGCCCGGCCCCTATCTTGAATCTTAAGTCAAATCAATGAAGTGAACAGCCCAACCTCTTTGTTTGAAGCTTTGCCAGGCATATTCATATGTTGAAGCCTTCTTTCCCCAAACACAACAATAAATAGACTTAAGTATATAGATTATGAACACCCGATCGGATCTGGAAAGAACGAGCTTACGATACGATAGACCTCCCTTGACCCTATCTTCAAAGTTCATTTTGTACGGCTGAAAACCCGATTGGTTTCTCTTAAGATAAGAATAGTAATAGCAAAAGGAAAGTCGAAGCCCCAACCCGAATCCCAACTCAACCCCAGATCAATATAAGTGGCAATCCTAAACCCGCTATCCCCATCCCTCAGGTCATCCAATCCCTGAGATTCCCTCAGGTCGGTCAATCCCTGAAATGCTAGACTACTTTCTCCCTACCTATCCGGTACTCGTATATTCTTTATCTTTGATTCCTGCCTGAAATAACTACTAGCCTGAAATAACTATTATAGGCAGACCCGGTCGAATACGAGGTGTGCCCGCCCTTGGTTTCTGACTTTTGACTTTTTTTAAAAAAAAAATTTAATTTAATTTAATTAAGTTAATTTAATTTAAATGTTAAGTTAATTTGAATTTTAAGTTAATTTAATTTAATTTTAATGTTAAGTTAATTTTAAGTAAATTTGAATTCTAAGTTTATTTGAATGTTAAGTTAATTTGAATTTTAAGTTAATTTTAAGTTTATTAATTTAAGTTTTATTTTTTAATTTAAGTTTTTTAAATTTAATTTTAATTTTAATTTAATTTTAATTTTAATTTGACTTTCTCTTGCACTGCTAATCCAAGACTAAGTCTTGGAACATTTGTTATTATTTTTGTTGTGTGTGAAATTCTTATTTTAATGGCCCACCAAGAAGGCTACAGCACAGCCTCTTTTCTCAGGTGAAGACTTCGGCTACTGGAAGGACAGAATGGAGTACTATTTGAAGACAAAGGTAGAGATGTGGATCATCATTCAAACGGGCTTCTCCCTACCAGTCGACAGCATCGGAGCACTTGTCCCCTGCGACAAATGGGACGCACCAACTCGCAAGAAGATTGAAGCTGATGCAAAAGCAACACAAACTCTTTAATGCGGCCTAATCAAAGAAGAGCTGAGCCGGGTTGGTCCCTTCAACAGTACAAAGGAGTTGTGGGAAAAATTGATCGAACTGCATGAGGGCACTTCCGACACGAAGGTAAGTAAACGAAGGGTTGAACGACACTGTAAGATCTTCTCATGTAGATAAATTGTATAATTTAATTAATTATTTAATATGCAAATTAGCTAAGTCAAATATCCAAGTCAAGTCACTCCAAAAGGAGATAACAACCCTTAAGGAAATAACTAGCCTAAGCCCCTTGACCGAACCTATTCAAACTAAAACTTCAACTCAAGGTTAACAGCTTGAGAAAGAAAATTCTAATCTGAAAGATCAAGTCAAGGAACTAAAGGGAACATTGGAACGGTTCACCTTGGGTTCCAAGAATCTTGATATGATTCTTGGAAAACAAAAGGTCGTATACAATAGATCTGAACTTAGATACAATACTAAATACAAATTCAAATCATACTTATCTCTGGTCAACAGAACAAATAGAAAATTAGTCCAAGCATGGGTCCCTAAGTAAAATTTGATTAATCAAGTTGGACTTGGTCAATATTGGATTCTCAAGGATCAAATCCACTACCTTGATAGACCTCATCGAGGCTATGATCCAGGGGGAGTTGATAAAAAGATCATTTTTATCGATAGATAGATTTGTTTGATGGTTGCTTTATTATTTTCACTATACATGTTTAGACTAGGGTAGATAAGGACTTAGGCTTGATTCACATTTGACTAGTTAGACCAAGGATTTTTAGAAAGGAAATTAAATATTCAATTTCTTTAAAAGGATTTGTTTAGAATTGGTGGATTATCTCATACCCAAGAAAGTCTACTGCCTCGCCACAACTTGGAAGCTAATTATTGAAATAGATATTTAATTGACTAACTGTTAAACCTTAGTCTAACTCAAAATATTAATCAATTCTTAGATTGAAATTTAAATTGAAGATTAAATTAACCATCTCATAAAACTATTAAGGTTTCCTGATTGAAAATCTAGAAATAGGAGAGATGGATCTAGGTTTAAAATATAAAGTAGTTAACCAAACCCAAATTAATTAAACTCAATTAAGTTAACTAAAAATTAATTGAATTAAACTAAGTCATTTTAATTAATAATCTAATTAATATAATTAATTTCTAATCATAATTAATTTTAAAATATTAATTATTTTTAAATCATAATTAATTTTAAAAAATTAATTAGTTTCAAATCATAATTAATTTTAAAAATTAATTTCAATCCTTAATCAAAGTTAATTATTTTCAAGTGATTTAATTTTCAAAATTTTAATCATAATTATTTTTAATATTGTTCAAAAAAATTTAAAATTTAATTACTCAAACATAAATATTTTCAAATTCAAACTTATATTTTAAAATCTCAAATTCAATATTTTTAAAAATCCAAATTTAACTTAAATTATTTTTGAAATATACCTCTATATCATAAATATTTTTCAAAGTTAAAGATAAGATCAACTTAACTTAACTCCGTCTCACACATACACATAAGCTGAACATGCTTGATAACCTAGACTGGATGAGATGGAAAATTCGAAAAAATAAATAATAACTTTCATATTTTTGATTTACATGCTTGGACTCTATGACCCTAAAAATTTTTTGACATTAATTAAGGGGGAGTGCAAAGAAGTTTAAGACATTAATTTTTATTTTTATTTTGTTAAAGCATTGTTTTTCAAAGTTAAACTTTTCAAAAGTTCAAAATATTTCTGAAAGAGAAAGTTTAATTTTTTTAACTATTTTTTAAAAGAAAAATAAATTATTTTTTTGGAAAGATAGAAACTAAGTATTTGTTAAAGTATTTTTCAAAGAAATCATTTACTTAGCTAAGTATTTTTACAAGAAAATATTTTTAAAGCTAAGTTTTAATCAAAATATTTTTAAAGCTAAAGTTTTTATCAAAATCTTTTTAAAAGCTAAGTTTTTATGAAAATATTTTTTAAAAAGCTAAGCACTTAACTCAGTTTTTATTAAATCTTTTAAACTAAGCTTTTATCAAAATCTTTTTTAAGTTTAGTACTTTTAACTAAGTTTTTTTTTCAAAATCTTTATAAAGCTAAGTGTTTATCAAAGTCATTTTAAATCTAAGTTTTTACCAACTTCTTTTGAAAACTAAGTATTTGACAAAATAATTATTTTCAAAGTTTAGCTAAATCTTTATTGAAAAAGCTAAGTATTTTTAAAGCATTACTAAATTAAACTAAGTGTTTATCAAAGTAATTATTTTCTAAGTTAAAATTTACCTAAGTTATTTTTGGAAAAAGCTAAGAACGTTTCAAAATTTAAGATTAGCTAAATTTTTTTAACTAAGTAATTTTCAAAGCTTAAGTTTAACTAAGTCATTGTTAAAAAAAGCTATGTACTTGATAAAATGTTTTGCCTAAGTAGTTTTTCAAAGACATCACTTTATTAGCTAAGTAGGGTTAAAAGGCATTTCCTTTCAATACTTAATTTTTTTTTGAAAAAAGCTAAGTCCTTTCAAAGATTTCTAAATTTGCTAAGTGCTTAATTATGCTATTTATCTAAAGATTCTTTAAAACTAAGTACTTACCTATACTTTTCATCAAAATCCTTTTAAAACTAAGTTTTTAGAGCTATGTATTATTACAAGAAATTATTGTCAAAGCTTAAATTTAGTAAAATTTTGTTGATAAAGCTAAGTCTCTATGGAAATACTAGTATTTTTTGAAATTATTATCACAAATTCTTATCCTAGTATTTTTCTTAAACTAAGTTTTTGAAAACTGCTTAGTTTTTTTTTTTTGATATATGACAAAGAGGGAGAAAAAAGTGAAAGTTAAGTAATTAAGGAGAGCTAAAATTAAGTGGTTAAGGGGGAGCTAACAAATTATTCCCTATTGAATGAATTGCCTAACTTAGTCTAAATGTTGCATTTCTTATTATTGCATTTCTTTCATAAATTATTACTATATATTTTACTTAACTTTGAATTATGTTGCCATAATAAAAAAAAGAGGAGATTGTTGGTGCGGGAAGCATCAGACAATCAAACCTGGGGTTTGATAATGGCAAAGGGTTCAAAGTTAAGGTTACTTGTAATCTAACAAGTTTGAATGAGCTTGCAGGAAAGTCCTAAGTATTCTTAGACAAAAGTTCTAGCTGCGGTTTGGCAGGTGGACAACCCTAGGGGGTGGTAACGCTAGGTCCTAGGGCGTAGTAACCCTAGGTGGAAAGTCTTGGCAGGTCGAGCACTTCGGGCAAAATCCTAGAGTCGGAGACTCTAGGTTGAAATCCTAGTGGTCGCGGACCGGGTGGAAGTCTGGACGGGTCGTGGAACAGGCGTCCAACATGAAGACTAGAAGCATCAGCGCTGAGCAAAAGTCCAGTCGGTCTGGAGGACCGGTCTGGCAACAGATGACTTCTCCTGAGAGGAGTAGGTGAAGATGTGTTCCCCTATGAGGGAATAATAGGTGTCAGCTCGATTTAGGGTTTTTTGGAGGAAATGTGAAGTCAGAACTAGACAATCCGAAGGCTGTCAAGTCATTGATTCAATTCATATATTTGTCTAACTCTATTTTGTAGGAAGACTAATGATTATGCAGGTTGATGTTCGACTTGGATCGGTCGACCGAACCTCTAAGCAAACATAGTAGAGTTCTAGCGAGTGGACCAGGTTCGACTGAGAGATCAGTCGACCGAACCTAGAGATCAGACGATCAAACTGGGGATAAGCGGTGACGTGGCCGAGCTGAGTTGATCAGACCAGATGTGTTGGGGATTAGTCAACCAAACAAAGAAAGTATATCCGAGCAGAAGAACTGGAAGGCAGACCGATTCAGGCGAGATCGATCGACCGATCAGGAGGATCGGTCGACTGATCGACGATGGGTCAAACCTGATCCCGAGATCAAGGGATTTAGATCAGATCAAGCTTAGCTATAAAAGGAGGGCTCGACCAGGTGTTTTGACAACAATTCTTGAAGAACAACTTGAGCTCTTGAGCACACTCCGAAAACGTCTGTTGCTTCGACGACGATCAAGCTAGAAGTTCTATTTCTCCAAGTCGCTGGTAATAAGTTTAATTTTAAGCAATACTTGTAAGCTGCATATTTGTACTTGTACTCAATTTTCGAATCTATAGTGATTGCCCAACGAAAACGATCAACGATCGCGGGCCCTGGAGTAGGAGTCGCCACAGGCTCTGAACAAAGTAAAAGAAAGCTTGTTAGCGTTGCTTGTCTTTTCATTATTTATTCCGCTCCATATTCTGTGTGTTTTCCGAAATGAGTGAAAAAACAACGCGTGTTATTCACCCCCTCTAGAACATCTACGATCCTACACAAATAAAAAGGCACATAACATTCATTATTGATCTCAAACACATACCAACATCAACGATAAAACTAAACAATACAAGGAAGTTTGATCAAATATATACAATCTTATATTTTCCTCTAAAAAAATCAAATCTCTCATCCATTCTTCTTTATCTCCATCTCGATGAATTTCCTCCATTGTTGTCCGTCTTGATATTTTATCAAACAACTATTAGTAAAAAAAATAGAACCATCTTAAAATATACAAAATTCATATCTTTAATCCAAAATAAAAAAATTCACTTCACCACCGGGATGCACTGACACTCTTGTGATTAGAGTCGTCTTCCGATGAAGAATGGACAAAGTCAGTTCAATCCTCCAAAATCGATCATTTTCTTCCTCTCGTGCCCAACTTCTCCGACTCGTCGGGCTTTGCGTCTAACAATAACAAGAAACTCAAAAAAGAAACTAAATATTAAAAAAAATGCAACGCATTGCCATGGAGATCAGGAAAAGAGAGTAAATAAAAGTTGAAATATAATGGGGAGGAAAGATTACTCCTAGTGTCCCTTTTAAAATCGACAGAGTTGACCACCGTAGTGGACTTGTTGTGTCTCTTTACGTTGTTGGGCGGAGGCAAAGAAATGAAGATGTACATTAGCTGTCGATGCTCCGACGATAAAAGAAACAGAGATGAAAGGGGAGGACTAAGAAATTAAGTTTTAAAAAAAAATAAAATAAAAAAGAAGAGGGGTATTATGGAAAAGAAAATAAAATAAGATATGTGATTTGAACAATTCTAAAAATAAGTATACTTTTTACATAACATATCTAAAGTTTGCTATGTTATCGGGTAAGAGCATCCGCAATGCTTTTAACATGTGAACGTGTTAAATTTTGTTTTTGTTTTTTTGAAATATATAGGTTTGAACGTATTAATGCTACGATACAATAAAAAGGTGTGCATATCGATATTAACATTCCACGTTTAATACGAATACAGGTGCTCTAAATCGTTAGAAAAAATTGAGATGTTTTTTTAACTTTTGCCTATTCAAAATTATCTATTGGATTTATTTAAAGAAAAAAGAAATTGTTTGATGCAGATATCATACATGTGGTTGAATGTGATTCCCTCCCTTCTCTCCGCGAAGATTGGACTGGACTCCTCAGCCACTGCCTTACCATGATGATTCATCCGCCTAAATAATAAACAACTGCTTCGATCCACTCGGGGTCGCTGCTTCTTTTGAGAGTGCTAGAAGCAGAGGATCGGAGGGATGTTGATGACCAGAGGAACTGCTGCTATATCTGCTTTCGTCTCCTCCAGATTCCCAGTTGCCCCTACGGTCGTCACACAGCAGCGGCTCTTCTCAACTCTCCGTCTGCCTTGTTCTTTTCGCCACTTCGGTGTTCGGAGAAGGTTTGGACTCCGGGGGTCCACCATGGACTCTAGAACGGTGATCAGAGCGTCGGCTCAGAGGCTGCAGAATGTCGATGACCTCATCGATTCTGTGCAGACCTTCATCTTGGATTGCGATGGTGATATCACAACCGTTTCTTTCCCTTTGAAATATTGGCTCTGCAAAGTTCGTTTTTTATTTTATTTTATCTTCTTTCATGTGTGCGCCTTTCAGGAGTTATATGGAAGGGCGATAAATTGATCGATGGAGTGCCCGAGACACTTGACATGCTAAGATCCAAGGTAAGACCCCTTTCGTCTTAACCACGGTTTATGCTACATGTACGCGTAGAGAAGTATATTGAGTGTTGGGTCCTGAATAGATTAGTATGCGTTGGTTTGTCTCATTCAGGGCAAAAGATTGGTTTTTGTGACTAACAACTCTACCAAATCAAGGAAGCAGTACGGGAAAAAGTTCGAAACTCTTGGTCTGAGCGTTAGTGAGGTGTGTTAATTATTATCCATCTTGTCTGAACTTTTTAGTACAAAGTATTCTTTGAGCATTTATGTGATCGTGATTAAATTCATATAGGAGGAGATCTTTGCATCATCTTTTGCGGCAGCTGCCTACCTGAAGTCCATTGACTTCCCCAGGGACAAGAAGGTTTGAACATTTTTTTAATGCATTGTGCTTTGTTGCAATCATGCTGATATACTTGTCCTAGGCGCAACATCTTTTTTAGGTTCATGGAGGAGTAATAATCATGAAGCACCAATTTTTTTTTGTTAAAAATATGCAACTTATCTAACAGTACCTCATCTTGTTGCCAATTGTTGTTTCACTCATTTTTCATCTTGAAGTCCTGTAATATACCTAGATATCTGAGCTGCCACAATTTAGGTGTACTATTTTTTCAGAATTATTTGGTGACAAACTGGTATGCTCTTACTCATGCAAAATGGTATATTTACTAATGCTGTTGAGGTGGGCTACATATTATAGAGATATATTTGGAAATCAGCTTTCTAACATGCATAATAGAACAAAATCAATCCATTTTTTGGCAAACTGATATATGTTGTAAATTTGCATCTTCAAGACATATTTCCACCATGGCACCATCACTTACACCCATATGGACTTTCTTCATAAACTTTCCTGAAAGTCTTGTTCGTTAATATGACTTCAATTTGTCTTTTTTTTTGTCTAAGAACTTATTCCTGCATAATCATTGAGTTAGATAAATATTAAATTTTGAAAAGCCTATGTAGATTCACTTGGTCTTTACTGGCTCACTGTCCCATGCTTCATTATTTAGGCTCTGTTTACTTGGGAGAGTGGAAAGCAAAATTAAGGAAAAGTTTCCACGGTGGAAAAGTTTCCGTCGTTTACTTCATTAAAATTTTCCGAAGGAAAAGTAACGCAATCCATCAGCGGATAATTTTGGAGCCAAAATCGATCACCTCAAAATCGGACGGAAAACAACGGATGGAAAAAAAAATGACGCATATATCCCTTTTGCATTCACAAAATTACACCATATACCAAAAAAAAATGACGCATGTAGCCTTTTTAACTCACAAAATTACACTATGTACCAAAAAAATGACGCATGCACCTTTTTTTATTTACAAAATTACATCATAAGTATTCACCTTCCTCTATCAAGGTAAACAAGTGTGCAAAGGAAAAGCTTTCTTCACCCTTTCTTTTCTCTTCCTCCAAAGATAACTTTCTATCGTTGATTCCTTTCCTTTCCTCATCCACACTCTAGAGTAAACATAGCATTAGTACCGCATATTGGCTGTCCACTCCATCCCAAATAATTTTGCCACTTGACAGTTAAACACAAGCTGCATATTAATATGAATTGGTAGAATGACCAACAAGGGAACAAAATGATATTTCTTACAATGTCGGATCAATGCCAAAACCTAGAAGCATGAGAGCTGTTATTCAATTTAGTATATAATATTGTCATCCTGCTTGTACCAATACACACCTCCGCCAAGAATCTAATCCTATCATATACACCCATGAAGAGAAGCTATGAAAATTCTCTATCAACCGAGACTGCTGCTATGTTGCATAATAGAGAATTCCCTTCTGCTAATAATGCAGCATGGTTGCCAAAATTGATCAATAATGATATAGATATCTAAAGGGCTGATTTGATCTTTCCTGAGAAATCAGTTATCTCACATAGATCACAAGATGTTTAAAAAACTTGGGATTCAACTAAATTAGCCCAAACAAGGAGGTAGATTTACTAAAAACATGGAAGGAAACAATTAAAATTTGAAAAAATTAAGAGAAGATGGATTTAGTGATCGTTTTGTCAATCAGTTTGAATCCTAGCAAACATGCATGGAGGGTAAGAGAGTTTTGTTGCTCTCTTAAAATTAAACTTAAATTTTGTAGGCTCACAACTGTTCGAGATTGTTACTAGATCAAGCATTTAACCTTAGCATTGTTCATAAACAACCACTAGCTAGACTAAGTGTTTCATCTCCCCTCTTTTAATTGAGAGAAACTACTATTAATTGATTCCTATAAACTCGATTCAGATGTGATTTAGATCTCCACAATCCCTATAATATGAAAGACTAAATAATTATCTAATTTATCAAATAATGTTTAATAATATAATATTATTGGATCAAATACCAATATTGATTTGGGAAATCATGCAATGTAGTGAAGAAAGAAGATATCTAGGCTAACAATATGATGTCGAGAAAAGGATCTATTCAAGTTTAATTAAAATGGTATCTATAAGACGTGGGATGGTTGTCGATTTGTTAGGCACCTAGTTCAAGGGAATGGATGCTATGCTAAGCTATCTAATGCACATGATTAATTTGTTCTGTGGTTTCTCAAATTTTAGCTTAAGCGTGTTAACCAAAAGATGGATATTAGACTTAAATGTCTTGTGAAATTCTAGGTATATGTAATAGGAGAGGATGGGATTCTCAAGGAGCTAGAACTTGCTGGATTTCAGTATCTCGGCGGTCCGGTATGCTCAAGTTTTATGTGATTGTTTGACATAATTTTTAATGGAGAAGGAAAAACAAAAGCTAATGGATGAATTGCTGTTTTTTTTTTCATCTTTCTTGTCATTTAAAGGTTCATGTATTGATGATTATGATAACAAATTTTGATTATAACATAAGAATACACACTGCTAACTATGATCCTTAAAGTTTGTGTTCTAGGAAATGTTTATATAGCTCAAGGTGTCAAAATAGAGCAAATGAACATTGAATACTTAGACAACATCTTAGACTCGAGATAAGTCAATTGACATAAAGTTGTTTCAAAGAAATTAAGAGAATGCCTTTATATTGACCCGTGAAATATCAAATATCTACTTTAATATTGTGAAATCAAATCGATGTGGAATTCAAGGATCTTTTCCACATCCAATTTGAACCACCAGGTAGGGATGCAAAATTAGGAAAATTGACCAGGCTCTAACAACCGCACTTCATGAATGAATAGCTATGCAAGTTTGGGTGGTTGTTACTAACTCTAGACGCTTACACTTACTGATAAGCCAAGCAGATGAACTCTTTACCTTTGGATTCTTTTACATCACCTAGGGTAGGAATGAAGGAACATGGTCCTTAAGATCCCAGAAATATGATGCCTTGCACACCTCTATGAGAAAAAAAATCTAGGGTATGTGTGTGTGTAGAGAGCCACTACTACAACAGTCCAATGGATGGCTCCCACCACAGACCATCTGATGAGTCACTGTTCCGATGGTAAAATGACGTGCCAAGATTTTGTGCTTCAATTGTGATAAACCATTATGACATGACCTTAATTGCAAGCAGTTGCTTATGCAGATAGAATAAGTAACCTCTGTTAATTGCATTCATGGTGTTCCTGAGTGTTAGATTATTTATTAATAATCTATTATGACCCATGTAGATTATAGAATTGACTTTAATGTAAAAGAGCCTAATGTGATGATTGTTTGCCAAAAAGGTAATTAAAGTCATGGGTTCTATTTTATATAGAATCCCTCTTCTCTCTCTTTTACAAAGGTAGCTTTATCCAATATTAGAGTTATCCAGAAATGGGTCATTAGTGATTGGGAGTTATAAAAAAAAAAATTTAAATAACTCCCCAGAGAAGTTTACTTTTGAAACCGTGGGATAACTTCCATGGATAAGATATATAAAGGTTATATCTTTCATCATCAAAGAGATTCAGAAAAGCAAAGAGAGAGAGGAGAAAAAGAAGAAGCAAGTTCTGTATAACAAGAATTTTTTATATTATGGATCCTGGTACGTTTTCCTCAATTGTAGACATTTAAGTATTTGTAAAAATCATTGTATCCAAGTTCCTTTTCCGCATGTTAAAGTTTCCAATAATGGTATTAGAGCCAAGTTAGGGATATTTATGATTTTGCATGAATTAATTTCGGTTTATGAATTGTTGTTGTTTAGGAATTCTATTTAGGAATTCCATATATGGTTTATGAATTGTTGTTGTTTAGGAATTCCATATACAGTCAAGGTTTAATAATGGTTGTTGTTTAAAAATTTCATATACAGGTCATGGTTTCTAACATAAAGTTTCTAACATAAGGTTTCTAACATTTGCTTTATTAACATGTATTTGATTAATTCACAATTTTAGGAAATTATGAATTAAATCTCATTTTGATTAAATGCATGATTTAAACCGTATATACTGTGAATTTAAATTAATTCAAAGTATTGTAGGTAATTGATTGATCAAATGCATGATTTCAATTTGGAATTATATATTATGGATTTGGGGTTTTGTTAATCACCAAAGTGATCATCTCCGTGAAATTTATGATTCCAATATTTTCATAGTTGTATATGAAGCAATATGAATGACATATTTTGGGATAATTAAAATGCATTGTTATAAGGCATATATAGATCACCCAAAGGTGCATCATTGCTTATAATTAATGATATTAAAGGATTTATTATCTAAAGATGACATGCATGTTATTTAAGTATGGATGTTAGCCCATTAAAATATGTTCATTTAGCATCATTGTCATTATAGTTATGCATTTGAGTATCATCCAAAGGTGAACTTAAATACATTATTAAAGTTGATTTCAATTTGATCCATTAAATCTACTTGAAGTATTAATGTATGAGTTTGTGTAAATATTTGCAGCTTTTAATAATATGTTACCTTGGGAAATGGAATGATTAAGTTCAATGGCCTGAATTATGTTGACTAGTTTGAACAAATCCAGTTTCAACGGGGTATTATGGGCCTTGATATGCCATTGGTAATGGAGCAGAAGCCCACAACCATTACGGAGACTCGTACAAAAGTTGACAAGACTCTTTACGAGGCTTGGGTGCGGTCTAATAGGCTGAGTTTGAACTTAATGAAGATGACGATGGTTGAAAATGTCAAGCCATCTATGTCCAAGACTGTCAATGCAAGGGAATTTATAAAATTGATTAAGGAATACTTACAATCATAAGTCTATTGTGGGGACCTTAATGAATGAGTTGACTAAGAAATTTGATGGGTCTCAGCCCATTCATGATCATGTGACAAGTATGGAAAATCTAGCAGCAAAGTTGAAGTTGATGGAATGGATATGAGTGAGTCATTCCTAGTACAGTTTATCATAAACTCACTTCCTTCTGAGTTTGGATAGTCGAGGTGAATTATAACACTATTAAAGAGAAATGGAACTTTCAAGAAATTAAGGCTATGTTGATTCGGAGGAAGGAAGGTTGAAGAAAATAAGGGATCACTCCATCCATTAGTCGACTTATGATAGAGTCGATAGAAGCAAGGCTAAACCAGGTAAGAAGGGTAAAAATAAAGGCAAGACCCTCATGAAAGTTAAAGAAAGTGGAGTCTATAAAGAAAAGAAGTGTTATTTTTGTGATAGCAGTGGCCACTTCAAAAAGGGCTTTCCAAAAAGAAAGAGTTGGTTCGAAAAGAAAGGTAAATACTATGTTTCACTAAATTTCGAATTAAATATTTTTGAAGTGCCTGATAATACCTGGTGGTTAGATTCTAGTGCAACTACTCATGTGTCGCATGTTATGTAGGGACTCCTTTCGATCCAAACCATAAATGGAATTGAAAAGTTTTTATATATAGGGAATAGAATGAAAGCGCGAATAGAAGGAATTGGGATGCATAGATTGATCTTGGACACCGGTTGTTCTTTAGATCCAAAAAAAAAATTGTCTCTATGTTCCTATATGTGCTAGGAATTTAATTTCTGTTCGAAAGTTGGAAGATGTAGGATTTAGCTTTAAGATCGGAGATGGTGTATTTCTTTATATAAACATGAGTACTATTATGGTTCTGGTACTTTTAGATGGTTTATATTGTTTCAATCTTGATGTTAAATTTGCTGAATCTTTGTTTTATGTTGAACACATAATTGGTAGTAAACATAGTGCACATAATGAGAATTTTACTTATTTATGACATCAAAGATTAGGCCACATATCTAAAGAAATAATAATGAGGTAACAAAAAGTGAAATATTACCTCAATTGGATTTTGATGATTGTATTAAGGGAAAGCAAACCAAACATATATCGAGAAATCCAGCCACAAGAAGCAATCAACCACTTGAAATAATACACACTGATATTTGTGGTCCTTTTGACTCTATCTTGGAGCGGTGAAAAATATTTTATCACCTTTATTGATGACTTCTCACGTTATTGTTATTAATACTTATTGCATGAAAAATCTCAAGCAATGGCCATCCTTGAGGTATTTGTTAATGAGGTTGAAAGGCAGTTGGATAGAAAAGTTAATGTCGTAAGGTCTGATATAGGTGGTGAATATTATGGAAAATATAATGAGAATGGACAACATCCTAGTCTATTTGCAAAATTTCTTCAAAGTCAAGCCATATGTGTACACTGCAACAGAATGGTGTAGCTGAAAAGCGGAATTATACTCTAATGGACATTGTTAGGAGTATATTAAATTATAGTATCGTACCTTTATTATTGTGGATGCATGCATTAAAGACAGTTATATATCTGCTTAATAAAGTTCCTAGTAAAGCAGTTCCTAAGACTCGTTATGAACTAGGGGCGGGAAGGAAACCTAATTGAAGGCACCTCTATGTTTGGGGTTGCCTAGCATAAATAAAAGTATATAATCACATGGAAGAAAACTTGATGCAAGAACCATTAGTGGTTATTTCATCGGTTATCCTGAATAGTTAAAAGGGTACAAATTTTATTGTCCTAACCACAGTATGAGAACAATAGAGTTTGAAAATGCTCGGTTCATTGAGAATGTCCAATTAAGTGGGAGTGAGAAATCATGAAAAACGAATATTAAAGAAACTTGTGGCAAACTTTCTTTGCTTCATGTTTCTCCTAAATTGTCCCATTTATTGTATCACAGTTACACAACATGTCAAGACAACAAAATAATGATATCCAAAACCCACAAAATGAACATATAGATGATGAACCAAGTCACAAATGAACAAATGATAGAAGAGACACAAGAAATAGCGTTAAGGAGATCTAAAAGGCAAAGAAGACCAGCTATTTCAAATGATTATATCATTTATTCACTTGAACATGAATGTGACTTAAGCATTGATAAAGATCCAGTCTCATTCATACAAGCCATGAAAAGTGACAATTCTGAAAAATAGCTCAATGTTATGAAAGAAGAGTTAATTTCTATGGATGACAATAAAGTATGGAACCAATTGAGTTGCCTCAAGATTCACGACGAGTTGGTTGTAAATGGGTCTTTAAGACTAAACGTGACTCGAAAGGCAACATCGAAAGGTACAAAGCTAGACTTGTCGCCAAAGAATATACTCAAAAGGATGACATTGACTATATAGAGATCTTCTCTCTAGTTTCTAAGGACTCTTTAAGGATTGTTTTGGCATTGGTGGCTCATTATGACTTGGAACTTGACCAAATGGACCTAAAGACCGTCTTTTTGAATGGTGACTTAGAAGAAGAATTTTATATGGATCAACCTGAAGGTTTCATAGCAATAGGAAAATAAAATCTGGTGTGTAAATTGAAAAAGTCAATATATGGACTGAAACCAGCTTCCAGACAATGATATCTTAAATTCAATGATATCATTACATCGGATGGTTTTGTAAAGAACACTATTGATTGGTGTATTTATATAAAGGTCAGTGCGAGCAAATTTACTATTTTTGTTCTATATGTTGATGACATTCTTCTTGCTTCATGATATCGCTTTGTTACATGATGTAAAGAAATTTCTCTCTAAGAACTTTGAAATAAAAGATATGGGTGAGGCATTTTATGTGATAAGAATAGAAATATTATGTGAAAGATCACAAGAATTATTGGGATTGTCTTAGAAAAATTATATTTACAGAGTATTAGAGAGATTCATAATGGAACACTGCTCCGAGAATAGTTCCAATTCAAAAAGGAGACAAATTTAGTGAATTGCAATGTCCCAAAAATGACTTGGAACGAAAGGAGATGGAGTCTATTTCCTATGCATCAGTGGTTGGAAGCTTAATGTATAGGTCGTATATCAGTTTTACTTATGAAATGTTATGCCAATATCAAAGTAATCTTGGAATGAACCATTGGAAGCTGCAAAGAAAGTTCTTAGGTACTTACAGGCACCAAAGATTACATGCTCACGTATAGAAAATCAGATCAACTTGAAGTGATTGGCTAGTCGGATTCAGATTATGCTGGATGTATGGACTCAAGGAAATCCACATTTAGGTATATTTTCCTCCTAGTAGGAGGAGCAGTGTCATGAAAAAGTGGAAAACAGTTTGTAATTGCTACCCACCATGGAAGCTGAATTTATGGCATGCTTTGAGGCCACGGTTCACGTATTGTGGTTGCGGAACTTCACCTTAAGGCTTGGTATTATCGATTGTATAGATAGGCCGCTAAGGATTTACTATGATAATACTGCAGCTGTGTTCTTCTCTAAAAATGACAAGTACTCAAAAGGTGCAAAACACATGGATTTGAAATACTTATCTATCAAAGAAGAAGTGCAGAAACAAAAGGTGTAGCATATCAGAACTGATTTAATGATAGCAGATCTGTTAAGTAAAGGATTACCACCCAAAATGTTTATTAGCCGTCTACAAAGGATGAGTGTTATGGATAAGTCCTCGTTAACATTATAGTAATATGGATACAAATGTATGGTAATGATGCTCATATTATATGACACTTTTAAATTCAATTAAAGTTATCTTTCTGCTTGTGTTCTTGTTATCCACATAGTATACTTGTATTGTTTTTGATGTGATAACAGAACATGTCTTTGAAAAGATATTAAAGACAATTATAGTATTAATTAAAATGTTGGGTTTTGATTTTGTGATACATGAAAGGAATCATGTCGTTAAATGGCTTATGCCCTACCATGATCCGATCATATCAATTCAATTAAAGACAATGACTTGTTAACTTCAACGTATAGTGCGCAATTATGGTTATTGTTGAATTTCCACGTGACCAAAAGGTCACGGGTTCGAATCCTGGAAACAGGCTCTTGCAAAAAGCAGGGTAAGGCTGCGTACAATAGATCCTTCCCCGGGACCCCGTATGGCGGGAGTTTCGTGCGCTGGGCTGTCCTTTTTTTTGTCCACATGGGCCGGTGGGAGATTGTTAAATTATTTATTACTAATCTATTATAACCCATGTATATTATAGAATTGAGTTTAATATAAAAGGGCCTAATGTAATGATTGTTTGACAAAAAGGTAATTAAAGTCATGAGGTTCTATTTTATATAGAATCCCTCTTCTCTTGCTTTTATAAAGGTAGCTTTATCCAATATTAAAGTTATCCGGAAATGGGTCGGTGATTGGGAGTTATAAAAAAAATAAATAAAATAACTTCCAAGAGAAGTTCACTTTTGAAACCGTGGGATAACTTCCATGGATAAGATATATAAAGGTTATATCATTCATCATCAAAGAGATTCAGACAAGAAAAGATAGAGAGGAGAGAAAGAGGAAGCAAGTTCTATATCTCAAGAATCTTATATATTATGGATCCTGATATGTTTTCCTCAATTGCAGACATTTACGTATTTGTGAAAATCATTATATCCAAATTCCTTTTCCGCGTGTTAAAGTTTCCAATACTGAGTTCCTAGTAATGCTTGTATTGGCCACTGCCAACTTGTATTCTATCTCTATCCTTATTGGTTCTGGAAATACAAACAACTTTATCAGAGAGGATATATGAAGTTTAAGAGGAATGAGGGTGATAATTTCTTAGTGCTTGTTGCTAATAAGTGACTACAGGACTCAAGGATCTGCTCAATTCTACTTTTAGACATTGAAGGTATAATGGCTGAGTTCCTTGTCATTCCACTATTGAAATTTTCTATTTTAGGAATTGAATGGTCGAGCATGTTGGGTCTCATCCTCACACTTTGACTCAATAAGCATAAAATTTACAAAGAAGGAAAGATGATTGTTACTACAAGGGACACGAAAATGACCATAGTTAACATCACTAGAGTATGAGAAAATTTGAAGCACCAAACGAAGGCAACACTTGTAGAGTTTGATCTCTTGCTCCATAAGCTAGGAACACCGCCAATAGAATATATGAGTGTCGGGCAGAGGGCCAAGCATAATTTTGATGTGCAAGAAATGTGATGGACGTAGATGACTCGATTGGCTTAGGATCTAAGGAAGCTATATCAGTAAACAAATATAGCATGGTTAGCAAACTGACCTAGATAGGGATTGCTTGAGTTGGATTGTGATCCACAATTTGGACATCTATCCGGGGGTTGATTTGTTAAAGAAATTCCAATAGGAATCAATGATATGTTGTAATTAATTAATGATAGCATATCAACATCGAAAGAAGGTTATGTTTTTGAGGGAAATCAGCTGATTTCTCACCTACTCAACAATTCCAACTTAGAATCTTTTCAGTTAGAGAAATTGTCAGAGGTTTCATGGTTCAAGTGATTATAGTGTAGAGGAAGAAATTTTTTTTTAAAAAAACTGGATATTAGATCCAGACCTAACAAGAAAAGAGGAAGAGATCAAGTTGTTGTATAAGAATGAAGATCTATTCTTGCATAAGAAATCATGATCCTCTTTGGTGGCACTTAGCGAACTCAAATCCTCAAGAAAGAAATAGCATTGAGGCTTTAGCAGATTTGATGAGCTCAACAATTCTGGAGGAAGGGAAGAACTTGTAGTGTGAGGACCTCAGCTCTAGAGACAATCACTCATGAACTTGAGAAGGAGGTAGAGGACTGCTATGAGATTTCAGGTAGTATTGATTAATTATCTATTTAGTTATTTAATAACTAAATGGTTTAATAATTTATGAAAATATAAATTATTATTTATATGATGATCCTCCTCCATTAAATAGGATTAATTTGATAATACTTAACTATAGTTTTAGGTTAATCCTATACTACAAGTCTACAACAACAACTGGGCCTTATCCCACTATTTGGGGTTAGCTATATGGATCTTTTTACGCAATTAAGCTTTATCTTCTATTATATTATCATCTATACTTAAATAAATTTTATCTTGTTTTATTGTTGCTAATCAAGTCTATTTTGGTCTTCCTCTTTCTCATTTGATATGCATGTTTGTTTCACATCGTCTAACTAAAGTATTTATTGATCATCTATGTACATGCTTGTACCATCTTAAACGTATCTCTTGGAGTTTTCTCTCAATAAATGCAACTCTGACTTTCTCTCTAATGCTCTCATTTCTTATTCTGTCCATTCTCGTATGTTTACATATCCATCTTAACATCCTCATCTCTCGGCAACTCTCATCTTTTGCTCATGTGCTCGAGTTATAGCCTAACATTCAACTCCATATAATATAAGAGGTCTAACTACGGTTTTGTAAATTTTTTTTTTTTTAAGTTTTAGAGGTACTTTACAATCACATAAAATACTCGACGCTTTCCTCCATTTCAATCAATCTGTTTGTATTCTATGTAAGGCATCTCTCTCAATCCCTCCATCGTTTTGCAAAAATGATCCTAAATATTTAAATCTCTCGGTTCCGGGCAACTTATCATCTTTTATCTTAATAATTGTCTTATTACGTCTAATATTGCTAAATTTAAATTCCATAAATTCTATCTTTATTCTACTAAGCCTAAAACCTTTCTCCTTTAGTGTTTTCTGTCGAGATTTTAGTTTAGCATTTACTCATTCACGTGTTTTATCTACCAAAATAATATCATCTGCAAACAACATACACCACGGTATTGTGTCTTAAATATATGTAGTAAGTTCGTCAATAATTAGTGTAAAAAGATAGAGACTTAGAGTTGATCCTTGATGTAACCTTATTTTTATTAGAAATGGTTCAGTTACTCCGCCTGAAGTCTTTACTCTGGTTGTTATATCCTCGTACATATCTTTAATTAGTTCAATATATGTTATGCTAACACATCTCTTTTCTAGAATTCTCTATATAATTTCTCTTGGGACTCTGTTAAAGTTTTTCCTAAGTCAATGAATATCATGTGTAGATCTTATTTTTTACTCCCGATATTTTTCAATTAATTATCTATGAAGATGTATAGCTTCTATTGTCGAGCTTCTATTGTCGATCTTTCAGTCATTAACCCAAATTAATTTTCAATCACTATGATCTCCTTGATTTTTTTTCTATTACTTTTTCCCAAGTTTCATGGTATGATTCATTAATTTAATATGCTTATAGTTTGCACAATTTGTACGTTTCCCTTGTTCTTATATAAGGGAATTAGAGTATTTATCCTCCATTGATGAGATTTTTTTTTTTTTTTTTCAATATCATGTTAAATAATTTTATAAGTCATTCAATACCTTGTTTCCCTAGGCACTTCCATACCTCTATCAAAATATCTTCTAGTCCAATGGTTTTTCTATTATGCATCCTATTTAAAGTTTTTTCTACTTCTAAAGTTTGAATTCTATGATAAAAATTTAAATTTCTATATTCATTTGACCTACTTAAATTATCTAAGTTAAGTTGATCACGTAAATCTTCATTAAAAAGTTAATGGAAATATCTCTTCCACTATTCTTTTATTTTTCATCGTTTACTAGTACCTTATTACATTCATCTTTAATATATTTTATTTAGATAATATCTCTTGTTTTCCTTTCTCTCACTTTAGTTATTCTATAAATGTCTCTTTCCCCTTCTTTTGTATCTAATTTTTGATATAATCGTTCGAAAGTTTCATTTTTTGCTTCATTCACTATTTTTTTAGCTTCTTTCTTGGCTATTGTATATTTTTTTAAGTTTTCCTCGTTCTTACAAATATATAATTTCTTATAAATTATTCGTTTTTTCTTCTCTTTCTCTTGTACTTTCTCATTCCACCACCAAGATTCCTTACTTAGTGGTGCATGCTCCTTTTGCTCACCAAGTATACTCTTAGCTATTATTTTTAACTTTGATACAATCTTATCACATGTCATATTAGGATCACCGTATATTTCACTTAATGCTTGTACTCCTACCTTCTCCTTAAATATATTTTATCTCTCATCCTTTAACTTCCACCACTTAATTCTAGGAGTCGTATATATATTTTTTCTATTAATACTATATTTGAGATGTATATCCAACACTACTAATCTATGTTGGGTAGTTAAGCTTTCTGCAGGAATGACTTCGCAATCTTTATAAATCTTTCTATCCTTCTTCCTAACCATAAGAAAGTCAATTTTTGATTTATTATTCTCATTTTTGAACGTGACTAAGTGTTATTCTCTTTTCTTAAAAAACGTATTAGGTAATATAAGGTTATATGCTATTGCAAAATCTAATATAGTTTTCCCTCCCTTATTTCTTGTTCCAAACCCACCTCTCATATTCCTCATTTTTCACTCCGACATGCTCATTTAGATCACCTCGTATTAAAATCATTTCATTTGGCGGAATGTTTTGTAATATTTCATCTAAGCCGTCTCATAACCTTGATTTGGTAGCTTCATCTAATCATACTTGCGGTGCATATACACTAATTATGTTCCTAGTTTATTTCGCCACTATTATCTTAAGGGTTATAATTCTATTCCCTTTTCTAACTACTCCTACAATTTCATCCTTTAACGAACTATCTACAACAATATTCACTCAATTTCTTGTTTTACTCTTTCCAGTGTACAATAACTTAAAACCTGAGTTCTCTATTATCTTTGTCTTCTCGCCTACCCATTTTATTTCTTGTACACACAAAATACTAATGCTTCTCCTAATCATCGTATCTAATACATCCATTGATTTATCAGTGAGGGTTCCTATGTTTATATCCCAAATCTTAGATTATTAGTTTTCTTATCATATTTGTTCTTATCCAATCTATGATGTGAGAACTTTTGCCTATTTAACACTACACCTAAGTTCTCATGGAGATGTAACAATCCTGTCGATACATTACAGTCGGACTTGCAACGCGAACTCTTACATATTTATTTAACACTACACTCGAGTTCTGAAGATGTTATTAATCCTATAATAACATAAAACCATTTACTAATCTGAACAATAATTATCAATTTTATTATTACTTCTTTTACTGTGAAATCAAATATTAACACTAATGTTATCATTTACTTATTTTAGATATTAGAGTTGTTTGAGTAATAGTATTATTTATTTATTTATCTATTTACATCTAACAACAATTAATTTTTTAGTGATATTAAATATTTATTTTTAATATATATTATTATTCAACATTTATGAAAATGTTGATATTTTTCACTAGTTTTGATGCCTAATATGACCATGCTATCAAAACACTGGTAGCCATGGTAGCCATATTGACAACTATGAAATATTGGATCTTGCTAAAATAATAAAATAAGAATTTTACAACAAAAGAACTCACTCTGTTAATTAACTAAGCTAGTAGTTATAAAAGGAGATACATGTAATCAAATAGGGTAGGCAATAAAAAGTTAGTTTTCTCCATGTTCGTCTATCCTAGTCTCCTCTCTCTCTCTCTCTCTCTCTCTCTCTCTCTCTCTCTCAATCTCTCTTTATGTGCAATGTTTTCTTGCACCCATCAACTTAGAGCAACACACATTTATTGTGTGCTTGATTCGTCCTCATCACCTAAACAATTGTTGTTCTCATCGCCACTACTACCACCATCGCCATCATTATGGCTATAGCTATTGTTGCCAACCAAGTTAATAATATAAAGCAAACCTACCAATTAGCCAGGACTAAACTTGCATCGTCCTTAGATCTGATCCTATACCTGTGAACACACATGGTTATACCTACTTAGGCTACGTTTGGTAGGATGTAATCTGCCTTGTAATGTAATCAGGATTACATTACAAGGTTGATTATTTTGTTTGTTTTAACTTTAAACCTGTAATGTAATGTAATCTCGATTACAAAAGGTAGTGAAGTTTTGTAATCTGGATTACAAAGCAAATACTATGTAATCCGATTACATTATGAGGTCACTGTTTAACCAAAATTTGAATACCGAATATACCCCTAGTCAGCCGTCGCCCGCCAACCTCCCGCCGCCGCAGCCGGTCGTCGGTCGCCGGCCGCCGCCGGTCGTCGGTCGCCGATCGCCGACCGCCACCACCGGTCGCCATCCACCACCGTCGTCGTCGCCGATTGTCGGCTGCCGACGGCCGCAAGCTCCGATAGAGGTGCAGCGGCCGTCGGTAGAAGTCGCAGGATATTTTTGTCATTTTATAATAATATGAATTACATTCCTTATAAAAAATAATTGATACCAAACAAAAGAATGTAATCACCTTTGTAATAAAAGATTACATACATTATATCACCAAACGTAGTAATGTAATCAAGATTACATTACATTACATTACAAATTTGATTACATTACAAGCTCGATTACATTACACCCAACCAAACATAGCCTTAGTGTTTTTGACATCTAACTTATTTTATGACTAAATGAAATTTAGTTCCTTCAGGTGAGAGTGTATGCAAACTTGTTTTCACGTAAGTATTACCTCCTATGCCTCAACACTTGAATAATATCATAAAACTCTTGGAGTAGTGTTGTCGAATTTTATTGAATCTTTCATTTAAGAGAGTAATTGTGTACCTTTGTTAGCTCATGGTATCTTGTATCCTTACTCTAAATGCATCAAAGGAAACCTTGAATGGTTTGAAAAGTCTTGTCTGCCCAAGAATAGGGGCATTTACGGTTCATAACCTCTTAACAGCATGTGGAAGCATATGTTGGTGCAATCATGCCCGTACACATAGCGTTACATGTGGTTTTGATGTTGGACATTGTTTAAGCAAGAAAACACATGAAGTCTTATATGATTGTCAAGTGTGAATGAAAAGTCAACTTGACAGAAAGGATGAAGTCCAAGAAGATCAAAGATCGGATTCTTGGCAAAGAGGAAGTCTTGATAAGTCTGGTGACTGAATGTAAGGTGATTGAAGTCCAAGAAGGTTGGCAGCTGGATTCTTGGCAAAAGGGTAGCTCTAGCAGATCAGGTGATCAAATGTTAGGCGATGAAGATATGAAGATGAGAAGGCTCCTAGCATGAAAGTCTAGGAAAAACGAGGTTCTAGTACTAGGTATGAAAGAAGGTAAGTGTGGGACGAGGGTAAAAGAAGATAGGTGTGACTCGTCCATTAGAATGGATGAGAAATAATGCAGGGGTCGACTAATATTTGAGTATTAGTCGACTACTGGATAAGGATGAAGAAGTCACGACCTAATATACCATGAATTAGACTGTGGTGTTGGCATCAATCGATTGTTGAGTGGATAACAATTGACTGTTTGAGTCAAACCAAGAATCTAATTGGGGTTTTCATCATCAGTTGATTGATAGGGTTAAGCAGTCGACTAATAGTGTTAAATTACAAAATCAGGTGAGAGTTTCGGTCAGTCTATTGCATGAGATGAATAGACGATTGATGGACCCAAACTATAAATCAGGTTGTGGTTTTGACATCGATTTCTATATTCATAGCAATCGATTGATATTCTAAACTCTGAGTTCATGGTTTGCATAGTAATTATGGCAGTTGATCAAAGTATTGGCTGACACAGAAGCTTTCACATACCACTGCACTATGCGACTACGCACTATTAGTCGATTGATAGACTTGCATTAGTCTACTAATATTCAATTTCAGGTATGTATTAATCATAGATCTGAAGTTTCAAATACTAACTGAAGCAAACTTGCTCGACTTTGACTTTTGTATAAAGGCTCCAAATGTGTTCGTTTAGAGATAGAGAACTCCGAGAAGAACCTTCCTGCATCTGAGATCCATCTATGAAGCTAGAAGGAGAGATATCATGGTTTAAAATTTCATACAATTCCGGGTGAAATGAAATAAATCTACCCTTCAACCCGCCACCCGACATCGTGGGTCACCACAACCTCCGCGACCCCACGGGAGGTCACAGAGGCCACTATGAGGCTGCGACAACCTCTCACGGGTCTCAGAGGTCGTGGTCCTCCGTCACAACCTCCCGTAATGTGTGTGATTGACAACATACGATTTAAACTTATATTAATAATTCTAATCAACTTCTAACTATAGTAGGGATAATCTAAAGGGGCTTAATCAAAGCCTAATAAAATTATCCCACTATATATTTATTTATTTCATTTCTAAAATTAAATAATATTTTTTTAAATTTTTATTTATCATATAGAAGTGCCCTGATCTCATTTTTTAAAATATTTTTTTATTTAATATTTAGGTTATTTTTTATTATATATATATATATATATATATATATATATTGAACCATATCGACATGGCACGATACCGAAATCGTATCGTTTAGACCATAAACCAAAACTCCGATACAGCTCGAGATTTTAAACCATAGCTCATAGAGCTTTTCTTTATTGTTCTTCTTTTTACTTATTTTGTTCTTAATTTATAGGCAAACAACTATTGTAAGACATTTCTTTGCCTCTTAAAGTTGTCCGACAAGGAGAAAGAATAGTGGTGGTAGTGCTAGGAACTAGGCTTTGGATTAGCAACCATGGAGGGCTATGAACCAAGTAAAATCCTTGTGTAAAATCGTTCAGTGTATATTTCTAGTTTTCCACTACATACTCAACTCAATGAACTATTCACCCCCTTTTAGCATTGCAACGATCCAATACATACTTAGTCCAATAAAACTCTCTAGAGAGAATTCGTTATGGGAGCCATAATGATACTTAAGGTTTTTTAGAAGTGCTTGTAGAAAATGACAAAATTGTGGAAGATTTCAATTTTTTTTTTGGTGGTGTTTGGTTTGAGAAGTCATTAATTACCTTGATCTCATCAAAGATCCATACAAATATCTTGTTTAGAAATGATAAACCCAAGGAAGAATGGTTTGTAGAAAGAAACATTTCTTAAGATTACATAATTTTTCTATTTGAAGTAATCTAAGAACTAGTCATTTCTATATATCTATATTTTGATAATAGTACATCACTTATGGATTGAAATACCGAGTCATGCCTCCAGAAGCGGGCGGTATTTACCGTTCCGGTGAGGATCAGCACCAGTACCTACTGGCATCGGGACTACGAGGTTGTCGCGAGGTCACGGAGGGAGCCGTGACCTCGTAGCGGCCCTTCGCGGGTGCCATGACCCACCTCTGCCCTTCACGAGGGGTGCAACAGGACGCTCACGCGATGTAAGAAAAAAAAACGTAGTAATAATTAACGTAAATTTAATAATTTTAATCAACTCCTAGTTATGAATAGGATAATCTAAATAAGCTTAATCAAAACCTAATAAAACTATCTCATTAATTTAATATATATATATATATATATATATTAATTCTAAAATATATAATAAAATTTTTATTTATTTATTTATAATGTAGAGGCACAACAATTTCATTTTTTTTTTAAAAAAAAAATTATTTTATTTTTTGTATTTTTAATATTTAGATTAATTTTTTATTTTTAATTAAAATATTTATATTTAAAAAATATCGAAATCATATCAACACGATACGATACTAAAACCATATCATTTTGATCATAAACCGAAAATTCGGTTACATCTCAAGATTTTAAACTATGCTTAACTCATTATTTTGTAGTTAATAGATTAATAAGTCAAAAAAGTGATCTAAATATTTACACTCATGTAAATTAGATGGTTGGTAACAATAGATTAATATATTCCTTTGGTTTATATCTGTGTCAAGGATAGTTAAGACAATGTAAGGGTTTAAAGTAATCTTTATAAAGCAATGACAATGATTGTGGATATTTATTCAGTGTGAAGGATGGTTCTTGATTTTCAGTAATCCCCATCTTACTTGATAATCTAGCCAATACATCTCTTGGAATTCATATGTTTACTAATTTCTTTTATGAGATCTATCATGAGTTACCCTCCATAACAATTCTAACACAAAACACAAATGTTCTTAGGAAGATGGTGATAAAAAGATTGAGCTCAAGCCAGGTTTTCTAATGGAGCATGATAAGAACGTAAGTTGAACTATGTACTGTTGTGTGTATGCATTGTGTTTGTTTGTTTTTTCTTTTGTTTTCTTTTAATTTTTTTGCACTTTTGTTTGTTCTTTATAGTGCTATTATAAAAAAATAATAATCCAAATGGCAGTATTTAGTTGCTTTCTTATGCTGATATCTTATTTTCTTGGTTACTTTGTCTAGGTTGGAGCAGTAGTGGTTGGTTTTGACCGCTATTTCAACTACTATAAAGTTCAGTAGGTTACTTTGTTTCTTTACCTCTCTTTACATTTAAACCATAAATGACTAGGTTGTCAGACGAGCTTGCATAATTGTTTTCTTTCTAGGCTGTGGAAGTTAATTGGTAAGTTATAGTATCCATTATTATATGGAATCTTAACATCCATATCTGAGCATACATTTTATAGGCAAATGCTCTATTTTGAGTCCTATGTTCTATAATGACTGTCAATATAATTTATGGACGCATGGTACATACTTGATAGATGGATAGACCCATTGCCTATGGTAATAGAAATTTGAAAGTGGACATCACCTTTTTGTCAGTTGGGAAACCTTGCAACCATAATTACAAGAGGCAAGAGGGTTTAAATTAATAAAACAATGTGAACCTGTCACAAGTTTTTGTTGTTCCATTCAGTTGACTAATTGTCAGATGCAATTAGATTACACGGAAATATCTTGCATATCTACCCTTGTGTTTCACAAACAATTTTGTTATAATCTACACTTTGTGTTTCACAAACAATTTTGGTATTTCTTTCTCAATTCACATTAATTATTTTATGCCCACAGATGAATATTATCACAACATTGTCTTTTCTAGACTTGACCTTCTAACTAATGCTTAATCTTTCCTGATTAATTGAAGGTATGGGACTCTTTGTATCCGTGAAAATCCTGGATGTCTTTTTATTGCAACAAATCGTGATGCTGTAACCCATCTTACCGATGCTCAAGAATGGGCTGGTTTGTCTCCCTAATCAGTCTTTTTTACTTTTTCATGGCAATGAATGAATGTTTCCCTGTTACTTCACTTGGATATTTTACCAATATTATGGAACTTTTGCTTTTGTGCTCTAAAGCATCACATAGTGAACATAAATTTCTATAATCTTTAGCAATTCCTCACGAGACATGTCCATTTATTCTTTGCATTCCACTGTTTACATCTGGTTAGTGATAGTCTCAATACTTGAAGGAGAAAATGCTGAACTTGAAAGTTGCCAGAAAGTTATTCATGAAATAATCAATGTTAGCAATTATTAAATGTTGATGTACCTCAAAGTATTACTTCAAATTATGTTATAACAATAATGATTAGCAATCTGTTGGTTGTTTATGTGTTCTTGACTCATAGGGATTGCATCAATTGACTCATAGGAAGCTTGTAGTTCTCCAGCTTGATCCAATCGTGGAATCTACTTTGTCCACCTTAAAGTTGTTCGTAGTCACATTACATTCTCCTATTTCCCTACAGATTAAAATTACATCTTATTTCTATTTGATGAAGTTATTCAATTAGAAGAATGAAGTAATACGTAACTCCTCATCCTAATTCTGGACATAAGCCCATGATGAATCATTTCATACATTAAACATGCTCTCAATGCAACCTTAATTCTACTATAGAAATGCTAATATTACAATATTACAAAATTGACATTATGCAAAACTTTGAACATTGAATCCTCTCATGATGCAATATTCGCTAACTTATTTTTATATATATTTTTTCAAAAACTCTTGCAAACTTATATTTAATAAATGTGTAACTCATGGGGAAATGATAAACAACCTTAAATCGACCCTATAAATGGTTGGATAGATGCCATGTGTATGGTGAAGGAGAGCCTTGTATATAGAGAGAGAGGCTTGATAGTCCACAATAAAAATCAGCCCGAAGCATGTTTCAAAGGTATATAAATATTGCTCGCTACATGCTACAATACTTAAAAAGGGGACTTTTAGCAGCTTTTGTCTGGACCGAACCTGATGTTCTCTACCTATCCATGTTCAGCAAGTGGGATCTGATCTCTACCATCCATGTCCTGCCAAGTGACCTTAGCTACCTCAGAGAGCGAGAGAAACAAAAGGAGTTACACACCATTAAATCTCCCCTTCTCAAAAAGCTAAGCAGGCACTTTGGCCTAAGCTCATTCACTTCAGTAACACCTATCCACATCGGAAGGTCATTGCTACTATGACTTAGTCATGCCCTTTCTTGACCATGTTTGCCCTCATTCTGGCCTTAGCAGAATTCAACTTTTATTCCTCCTGTCTTGACCCCATTAAATGTTCCAAGCTAAAATATAAACACATTAGACTGGCACCTTCTATGAGTATTTGCTGAGACATGACTTCAAGAGGAGAAGAAAAGAACCTAACACATGATTCGCCTGAGGTTTCTTGGAAAATAATTGACCTAGAGCAAATGCAACTCGAGGATTCTTCTTTCTCCTTGGGCAGGATGAAAAATCTTTCAGCACAAGAATCAAGCAACTAAACACCATGGGGTGAAAGTTGTGTGTTGGTTTAGATGAGAGTTAGAGAGGGAAAATTGAGTAAGAAAGGTCTTATGCCCGCATATCATAGAAATATAATAGAGGACTAAAATAGTTGTGAGTCGAAGGGAGACAATTCAGATGAGTTCTAGAAGGAGAAGAGCATAATCTGAATTGAAAGCTTGAGGAAAGGATAGGAGCCTATGAGGGAAAGGTTCCCAATGTTAAACTCCCTTCTTCTTTAATGTCTAAGAAGAGCTAGTTCCTCGATCTTGGGACTAAGAAAGCTTAGGGTGTGTGTGTGAATAGACTCTCACCTCAAATGGATTTGGCTCTACAAAATGTTAATGCAACGGAAAAATACAAGTAAAGCAATTTAAGATAAGAATAAGCAAACAAACTAAACAATCGATTTAGACAATCCCTTGGATCCTACTCCATGACTTATAATTGTCAATAAATCACTCGAACTTCCGCTATCTTTTCTTTTTTTTTCGGAGAGAATTCGAAGGTGGAGAAACCTCTTAGGCTCTTACACTCCTAAAGTTAAGTTCGCTCCTAAGTTTAGTCCCACATGTACCCCAAGTGCATGTGCACTCGACTCTTTTCGTAGGAGCTTATCTTTATGTCAAGAGATTCTTTATTGCCTCCGGAACTTCATTGTGTCAAGAAGCCTCACGCTTCCATACCTAGAGGCTTTGTCGCCTCCGGAACTTCATCAAATGACTAGCATTTGACCTCCCTGACCTGTTAGGACTTAATACTGCCAAGAATCTAGTCCCCAATCTTCTTGGGCTTCCAAGTGATAAGTATCCAGTTCTTGACCTATTTGGACTTCCTCGTGCCAACTAATTTTACCTATTTATATTTTCATTTGCCAAGTATCTGGTCCTCATCGATCTACTTGGACTTCCATTATTGCACGTGCAACACTTGTAAGTTTTTTGCTCTACACACTTGACACATGTAATATCACAATAATTCCCTAACTTGAATTTTGCACAAACATCAAAACTATATGCAAAACTATATTGGTATGATTGCACCAACACTTGACGCATTCATGCCCCCCTACTTTGATGGATGTGACAAAACCGCCAATGTCTCTAATCACATCCACACTATGTATGGGATGTCAAATGCCCTCCTTTGCTTAGTTTTTCCCACAACTCCCAAAGTGGCTACACATCAATGGATCTCTAGACTCCCCTTGGGATCATTTCATTTCATGCTTTGGGAATCTTAGAGAAAACATTAATGCATGCTTCATGAGTAGCTGTAGGTTGGCCCTGAATGTTGATAATGACTTTGAAGTAGGAAGCCCATAAGCTGCCCTGAAGTTCATTTAAATTCATCAACATTGTTTGCGAAGTAGATGACTCTAATTTCAATTTTCTTATGATCTCATTCAAATTCATCCTTTAGCCTTCTTAATTCTCACATACTATATAAAAGTTCCTTGAGAAAGTTCATGGAAAGAGTTGCCAAACCATGATCGATAATGCTATGAGGACCAAGTCAACTAAGATAAAATTGCAAAGGGCGAGGAGCCAAAAAGGTTAGATGATTGAGAGAAAGCCAAGTATTACTTCCTATATCCTCCAATCATGAAACGACTTGAAAGAGCTTCCATCACTGCACACATGTATGAGATACTCTTGGATATAACATAAAGAGCTAAAAGCTCTTCTACTAGAGCCTATTCCATAAGAGGAATTGGTTGAAGCATTGCAGGTTCCATTGGGAGCATAGACACGATGCTAATGGATGCATACACATGACATGGAAGACCCCTGGCTACTATTGGGAGCATATACTCGATGCTAATGGATGCATACACATGACATGGATGCATACACATGACATGGAAGACCCATGACTATCTACAAAATTATTCCAAAGGTAGGAAGGCCAACAGACTCAGGTGCCAAGGACGATCCTAGAGCTAGTATGGAAGGGGATATGTGTGACCATTAGGAGACTACTGTTTGTGGGGAGAGTTATTCTAAGGACAAGGCTATAAAAATTATTCGAGACAATCAAGATGCTCTAGTAGTTGATACTTAAATTGGCAATTGCTTAATGAAGAGGATATTGATAAATATTGGCAGTTCAACCAATGACCTGCTCTTTAAAGTGTTCGCGAAGATAAGCCACTCCTTGGGCGACTTTGTAGGGGAGATCACAATGCTAACTAATTTCACAATCAAGGGAATTCTAACACTTGTAACAATTAGCCTAATTGTCACTCTAATCCAAGAGCTAAACATTTAGGTACGTGAGACTAGGTTCCTAGTTGTAGACTTTCCTTCTTGCTACAGTGTCATCTTCAACCAATCTACATTGAGTGAGATAAAAGCATTTGTGTCAATCTTCCATCTGATAATTAAATTCTCAACCCTAAGAGTTCCTAAGAGTCCTAGAGTAGTTAAATCCAACCTAGTTGAATCTTATGACAACTACAAGGATGCCTTAGAGACGAGCAAGGACTTGGTTCACCAGCCAACTAAGGGTGATCGTTATAACTCACAAGGAGGAAAGCTTCAAGAAGTTTTATATGAAATTTAGGGAACTTCAGTCTTTCTATTCAATTTTTGTCAAATTTATTTAAACTATCATATTTGTTTTTTTTAATGTAAAAGCAATGCATTAAGTTCCTATACTTGCTAATACTATTTCCTAAAGTAATCATTACTCAATGCTTCAACTCGGAATTATATGCACTTAAAATTGTCATAGGTGAGACCTAAGCTGAGTTGTCATGTGACCAAGTGTGCCCTTCACCTTGCTGAATCAACCCTGGCTAATTTTAGGTAGTTTTTAGCTAATGTGTTTTGAAGACATTGACTTTCACTAATATCGAGAAGCTTCTGGTAGAAGTGCTTGAAGCTCATGGATGTTAGGCCAAGGGAGTTGAGGACTCAATTAGCATGAGCTAGAGTAGAGAGTCTCCAAAGAAGTAGAGGTGCCATAGAAGAAAATCACATAAGATCTTTTGTTAGCAGTATAAGGAGTAAACATTTTTGAATAAAGCTAATCGACATTAGGCTAAGGGAGATGAGGACGTAGTTAGCATGAGTTGGGAGAGTGAGACTCAACTAACTCAGAGATCCCATGAAAGAAAATCGTATTATACATTCAGTCAAGAGTACAAGGGGAAAATGTCTTTAGTCCCATATGAATTGAAGTTTGACTTGAAGGCTAAATAAAAAGAAATGACATAAGATGTCAAATTGGACTTTTGAGCCCTGTCATAACAAGGGATAATTTCCCCACTATTATCCCGAGAGACACCATGAAAGAGAATGACATAACACTTTGAATCAAAGCTGTATGGGGCAACGTGAAATAAAATTGCATGAGTCCAACTCAAATCAAGTAGGGAGCAAAGCTTTATGAGATGCCATGAAAGAAAATATTACAAGTCCTCTAACTAAAGTTGCAAGGTTCTTGGGGGCACCATAAAAAAATGATATGCACTCCATGCTAAGGGAATTAAGAGGCAACTTTATAGGGTGCTACAAAAGAATATAAGACGTTCCAAGTCAATCAACAATCAAGACTTGTGCCATAAAAGAACATGACGTAAGTTTTCTAATGTAAGCTAACCATAAGTTAGAGCTCTGAGAGGTGACATAAAATAAATAATATAAATCCTCTAACCTTGATTATGTGACATACATAAACTCTATGGAACACTGAAGGAAAATGTTAAGACCTTCAGCCTATCCAAGCAGTTTATAGGGCTTTGTAGGGTGCTTGAAATAGAATGACATAAGTTCTCCAATCTAAGCTAAGAAGTCGACCTGAAGTTGAAGTGTTGACCTATATAATCTTTGAGGCCTTTCCTTGGTGAGGACTAAGGTGAAGGCTCAACTAGCTAAATTACATATGATAATTAGGGGCTACCTTGAGGACCTCCTTTAATGAGAGCCGAAGTCAAGGCCATGCCACTTGAGCTACGATATACAAGTAAACTCTAAGGTTGGAAGGACTAAAGGCTAGCCAACAAAGGATTGAGGTCAAGATCAATGCTTTCCCAATCTCGACCATGATTTATATTTGGGTGAAAGTTGCATGGTAAGGTGTGTTTTCTACTAGATTGAAGCTGCATAAATAATCTATTATTGGGTGTCAAATAATATAAAGGACACAACAAGCATCTCAGGAAATGAAAAGAGATGGGCAATGAGGGAGGAAGCAAAATGAACCAAGGTATACCTATAAAAACTCTCTTTCACTATACTTAAGTGCAAGCTTAACAAAATGAGCAAAAGCGGAATATGACTACAAAAAGATGAGGAAACTCAAAACCTATTCATCGTCGCTTGTGGTTAATATTTCTTCTCCGAGCACAATCCTTTTGGTAGCCTCCTTAGCAGTTGCTCACCACTGCTCTTGTTGCTCCAAAAAAATCTCTTTTTAGTTCCTTCAAAAGCCTGATTGTCTTCAAAGTGGCTAGCCACATTGGGAAACTCCGTGTCTCCTTCAACACACTATACCTATAGGGATGAGTCCTATGGTCAGATGGCCTACTCCTAACATAAGGTATACCCCACCTTGAAGGCATCCTTTGACACTGTAAGTAGGTCAAACATAGAGAGCCTTGACCCCTATTCTAGGTGTTGCTTCACCTCGGTCTCATAGGAGGGCATGTGATCAACTCATGGGCCCACCAAAGCTTGTTGATGTCGTTCTTTAGCTCAGACACCTAATGCGCCTTCATCTTCTCTAGGTTGAGGATCTTTTTCCTCTCGGTTTGTACCTCCACTTGGAGTGCTTAGATTTGCAAGAAAGACTCCTTGTAGTCTCAAATTTCTCAACACTGCACTTTTAAAGCTGAAGCAGTGCCTCAATCTCCTCCAAGATGAGGATCTTTTGCCTCTTGGCTTGTAGTTGAGCTCAGAGTGCTCAAACATGCAAGGTAGACTCCTCATAATGGCTTAGCAACTCAAACTTCTTGGCGCTCCACTCTTTCTAATAATGGCGCAATGCCTCATCCATGTTCACCTTGACTTGTAGTGCCTAGGTGGCCTCGTCTCGTTGGGCTACCTCACCTTTGAGGTGGTTGAGCTTTGTTAGGTTGGTTCCTCTTAAGGCATTCTTTTGTGTCTCAATATCTCACATCCTGAACTTGTTATGTTGAGCTATATGTTTATGAAAGTTTTTCATCGAGTCTTTAACGAAGTGTGAAGTAGTTTGGCAAAGGGCATAACATGATACTTCCGAGCTAAGGGGGATATGAGGACTACACTATAATACTTCCTTGCTAGCTGGAACTTGTTCCACTACTCATCTGAATCCAGCAAGTTCCATCTTAATTTCTTCTTCTTGCCTCTTACTGAGAAGCAACCTATGAGGTTTCTACTAGACCATAGCGTCATACATTGAACCTCTCCAAGAAGTTTGAGACATTCTCTACTCCACTCTAGAAAAGAACCCCGTCATGGCCTAAAGTTCACTTTAATCACAATGAAGGGTGGGTGAAGGTCCTTCTTGACGGGTTCTCTTCTTTGGCAGAGGCATGCATCACTTCTTTGGACCTTTAGTTTAGGATGTCATACATTGAATCCGTAAACCTTTAGTCAGAGTTGACTATCATTTGTCTTAGGGTGACTTGGTTAAGGATGCTCCAACCTAAGGAGTGAGATCACTCCCTTACTTCGAACTGTTATCTCCTCGGTGTGAGCTACCTCGATGTCTATCCCAGATACCTTAAAACTTGACCTAAAGAACCTCAATCTCTATCTCAAGAACCTCAATTTTAATTCTTTGGACCTTAGCCAAAGTTGGATCCTTGTCGTCATATCGCTACTAATAATCTCAACCTCGATAGAAGACCTTAGAGTTGGGGGGAGTCCTAGGAAGGGTGAGGCACTATGTCTACTTGGGTGAAAACTAAAACATCCTAACACTTTATATATATAAATGCATGTAGTACCAAACATCCGAAATTTAAATAACTCAACTCCAATGTCATGCATTTCGAACATGTTCCACTAGAAACCCAATAAAAATTCCGTCTGAACATCATAGTAGTAAATAAATATCCAAAAGATCAAAATGTGCAACCAACCAATTAAAGGGTCCTAAAACATCTAACAATCAACTACATCGTCGACTCAGGAAGGAAAACCGCACATCCTAATGCGGAGAATGATATAAACTAAAATAAAAAAACCACCTAGTGTGCACTACCTGGTACGAGCTAGCTGATCATCCATCAAGATCGTCCGTCCCTTCATTACCTGCACCATATGGACTTATGAGTCTAAAGACTCAGCAAGTTCAACATTTTATAGCAAGAAATAACTACACACACATGCTTTTTAATATATCTTTAAGAAAATAGTTTGAACATTTAAAATGAAAATTTAAATTCCTGCTGCCATTTAATTCCATGCACCTTCAAACTGTATTGAACTAACATCAAACATTTACTTTCGCATCAACCTTAAACTTCAGAATTTTTAAATGAGTATAGTTCATTGAAAGTGGCTCCTTTACCTCAACCTTTGTTCATTTGGCCAAACATTTTCCTTAATACTAGACTTGGTAGTGTTTCTCGGTATCCTCTAAACTGGGTTCCACAAGCTTTGGTAAGGATTCCAGTATCCTCTAAGCCGGATCTTTACCATAGTACTAGGTTTGGTTGTGTTCCCCGATATCCTCTAAGCCAGGTTCCACAATCTTTGGTAGGGATTCCGGTATCCTCTAAGCCGGATCCCACAACCCCTTTTCCTCTGATTTGATAAAGAATTCCAGTATCCCCTAAGTTGGACTCCTTTACAATTCACATTGCCACATTCAACAAAAGTATCTTAAGATAATTTACTTTGCATTCTAAGACAAAATAGTTTACTTTTCATGCATCAAGAGTCATTGCTAAAAACAAAACGATTTTCTTTTCGTGCATAATAATAAAAGTCGTTACTACATGTTATGTTAAATGAATTAAATGTGCTTAGTCATAAATAAAAAGTAAAATCTTTAAGGGTTCTGCCCTGGCAATATCCATCTATATTTTTATTTAACCACTGACAATCACCCTCTCGACCTTAAACCTTCCAATCCAATAGATTTAACAAGTATAGAACCTATTGATCTCCTTTAAACATGTTAAATCATCTCAACCTTTCCTTCTATCAATTTACCACTTAAAACTCCATTTTTTGTTCTTCTTGAGTCATTTCTGGTTTCAATCAGATAGTAGGAAATCCTATTCTCACATTACCGACTAAAAGAAATTAGTTACCCGAGCCTATATAAATGGACAAAATTCTGATTAAAAATTCTGGAAACATAAGTCCACACACAGGCAACTAGGAAACCAACACAAAGAAAAAGAACGATCGCAGCATTGACAAAGATTTATCCACCGAATAACAAATCAAAATCAACCCCTCCAGCCTTTTTCCTCACCTTGCCCATTCCTTCTAAGCCCCTCCAAACCCCTCCCTTTCCAGCATCCCTACAGCAGCCGAATTTTCCAAAACAAAACAGATTCCAGCATGAAAATTTCCGAGCAACGAGGTTGTAGAACTTCATCAAAACCGTACAACAATAAAAAAAAACATACTTATTAACAATAAGGCATGCAACCAACCTCAAAACATCCACACTACGACCCATCTAGTGCAGATAAACATATTAGAAAATTTGCCTTAGCATTTTGCGCCTGAAAAGATACTTAGCGAAACGTAGGCGAAACGATGTTAAGCGCTCCGACAAGGTTCCTTAAAGGTTGCAAGGTAGGGAAGAGGGGTTTTCTAACCAATTGGGTCGGGTTTGTTAATTTATTACTTAGCATGTTAATTACTCAGCCTCCTTTAGTATAAGTATAGTTATGATACATAATTAAATTAAATAAATAAAATTTTAAAACTAAATTTAATCAAATTTACTAAAACCGGTTTTAGGCGCTAGAAAACTTTTATTGACACTTTGAAGTTTGGGTTCTAATTGGAGTTCTTATAATTGTCTTGAGGTGGAATTGCAAAGTCCATGTCCATATCTGGAAAAGAGAAGTGATAGAATGTTGTACGCTAATGGGATTAGAAATTGCAAACTTTTAGAGATCCAAAGCCTCATGGTCCATCTTGGTGAGGTTACTGAAGGAAAGTAGAGGTATAGACCCATGCCAAGAGGCACTCACCTTTTTTTATTATCCTCTTTGAAAAGGTTACAAAGAATGTTGTGGACTATAGTACAAAATGACCATTGGGTTGGTATGAGCCAATTCAAACCAAAGACAAAAAGACCTCTTTCACTCCTTTGTAAAGGTGAGGTTGTTAACTTAATTAGACATATGACTCTAGATGACTATCTAATAACCCTAGCAAAAAAGATTCTCATTTGACTCTATGTTCAACCTATTAGCCTTGTTTTGGAAGATAATAAGGTGACACGAGGAATTAGAAGAGAATTCACTTACAGATAGGTCCCACTTATTGAGGAGGTGGATGACAAAGGTAGGATTGTGAAGGTGAAGCCTTGCCTCAATAATGTGAAAAAAAATGAGATCTAACCTTGTGGGGATTATAAACTCAATAATCTAGAGTTGGGATGTGAAAATGAAAGTAAGCAGGGATTTGGTATTGGCTGTAGAGTTTTGTAAAATTGGAGTGGGTCATGGTGGAAGGTATGCAATAATCTTCTTTCAATACCTATCTAAGCCTAGTGACCTTGTAGGGCTTTCCTGACCTACAAGAACCGAGGGGTATGATGTCCATAGCAAGAAAAAGGATGGAGTATGACAACCACTATTAAGAAAAATGTTACCTTGAATAGCTTCCCATACATTAATTAAACCACAAGTTAAAATAACCAACAAAGTTATTGGGGACTCTTTAAATGGAAAGGAAAAGGACCTCTTGTATTAAAGCGCACATTGTCACTTGTCTCATGCACTAAAGGTGAAGGAGAGTGCTGATGTGGGAAATAATTAACAACCCTAAATCATTCTTACCAACAATCAGATAGATGAACATGCATGGTGAAGAACTGTCTTGTGTATATAGAGAGGCTAAATGATCCACAATAGAAATCAGCTTCTAATAATTATAACATATGATAGCACACCTTGGCCAATACTCTCTGTAGGTCTACTATATTTAAAAGGAAGACTTATGATAATTTTTGGAAAATCCATGACATTCTTTGCCCAACACTTTCTAACCTTAGCAATCCTAGAAGAGCCAATGAGACAAAAGGAGTCACACCCCCTTAAATCTCCCCTTCTCAAGAAGGTAAACAAACACTTTAAGTTAAGCTTATTCGCTTGGATAATATTATCCACCTTATCTAAACTCGAATAGTCTTGCCAAGGCCATGGATGCCTTAGCTGAGTCACCCCCCACCATGGTTGGACCATGTTTTCCATTCATCCAGCCTTAGACAAACTCAACTTGTATTCTTCCGATTGTGACCCCACTAAGTGGTGGAGCCAAAGTGTCAATAACAATGCAAATTGCTGACTAATTTCTATTTGTTATAAATTAGATTGTAATAGTAGCAAAACCTAACAAATGTTTTTGCTAATACGTGCTCATAGCAAAGGGATGTGTCTTATATATAGTTCAATCTTATGCTAGATTCTTTGACCCTAAAACTCTTGATCAACCTTCTTGATCACACAATAAAACTATTAAAAAAGAGAGATTTTGCACCTACAGCATACTCGTGTCACATATTTATGCTTGAGTGCAAGTAACAAGAATTTGAAGATACATGGAAAATAGCAAATCAAGATATTTTTGGGGTATTTGTAGTGTGCCATACCATCATTTTACTTCTTAGTAATAGGGACTGTCTAGGAAAATTAATGAACAGAACTACTTGACGGTTTATACCCTTGTGTGTGGATGACTTCGATTTCTGGCTTTTCCAAAGATTACTTTGAATTATTATCTTATGTACTTCAGGTGGAGGTTCTATGGTCGGTGCGATTTATGGTTCAACCCAACGAGAGCCACTTGTTGTGGGAAAGCCTTCAACGTTTATGATGGATTACCTATCAGACAAGTAAGATCTGATCACACTTTCAGATATATATCATATGTTTTCACTTTATGCTCTAGTATCTTTCAGAGTATAGAAAAGAGAATGGCACTAAGAGACAAGTTGTTAATGTTGAGAATAAATTAAACACTATCATCCTAGCTATGTTGGATTCTTCAAAGAGACCTTTTGTATGGTTTGCCAAGTTGCAAAATTGAAAAAGAAAAATCCAATTCTAGGGAACATAGATTGAGTTATATTGTTTTCATATTTAGCTAAAGTAGGAAAGATTAGTCTTAACAACTAGAACACACAAACAAACTTAATGGCGAGCTCGGTGACTTCGGTGTGTTGGTGCAATCTTATCCAACTTAGTTGACAGAACAAGGTTTGTATTTTAATGTTTGAGCAATATGTTTATTGTTTGGATATGTTAAATTAAGTCAAGGTAGATCAAATACTTAACAGTGTATGAAGTTCAAATGGGTCGAGGTCAACCAAACATTTGGTAATGTTGAAGTTCAATAGGTGTTAGCATTGAAAAAGTTCAATAGGGAGTTGATAGATGGAAAGTCGAATAGCTGTTGACATTTAATAAGTCCAACAAGAATTGGTTGATGAAAAGTTCAATAGGTGTTAGCATTGGAAAAGTCCAACATGGAGTTCACAAATGTAAAAGTTCAATATGGGATTGACATTGGAGATGTCTATCATAGTGTTGGCAAGTAGAAGTCTAGGTAGGTCAAGGAGGACTAGGTGCTTAGCAATGATGGAAGTTTATGTAGGTCAAAGATGTTTAATAGTGATGAAGTTCCAATGGTGAGCTCTTGGCAAGTGGAAGTTCTAATGTGTTAAGGTTGAATTCCTGGAGGAGTGAACTCTTCTAGGCAAGTAGAAGTTCTAGTAAGTCAAGGTTGATTGGATGTCAAATAAGGTTGAAATCTTATAGGAGTGAACTCTAACCAAGTGAGAGTTTTGGCGGATCAAGATTGACTTAGGCTGAATATGTGAAAGTCCTAGTTAGATTGAGGTCGACTAGATATTAACAATAGATGAAGTCTCAAAGACATGATCTCTAGGCATGAGAAGTTTTAGTTGGTTGAGGTTGGATAAGTCGAATAGGTAAGGATAAAATCTTGGTAACTCGAGGTTAACTTGTACTAGTTAGACGAGCAAGCCTTAGAGTCATGGGATCTCTTAGCATGACACAAATTTAGTCTCAAAATGGTCGGAATTAGAGTACTAATCACTAAAAGAAGATATGGTTGATGGAAGAAATCAAGTCGACTGTTAAACCACACACCCAAAAGTTACTTATTCAGGATTGCATAGTTTGAATCAGTCGACTATTGTGGAATACAATGGTTGAGTCAATTGGACAGTTAACTTAAGTTAAGAAGCTAGCGAAAAGAAGGTTCTATTTGGGAGGACATTTGGAGGACATTTGACTGATGATATATCAATTGAATCATGATGGCTACCAGTCGACTGATGCACACGAAAAGAGTCATTGTTGAAAAGGCTTCGCAACAACGAGTGATTGACAAGATAACAGTCGACTGGTGGGTGCAAACTAGATAGATGATTTTCAGAACAGAATAGTAAGTGGTCTATAAAAGGAGAAAAGTTTGGGTTTTTTCATTCGAGCTCTTGCTTTTTGGAAGTAGTTCTTGAGTGAATGTAGGAACATTCTTAACCCATTTTCTAAGCAAACATAAGAGTAAAAAAAGCAAGCAAAAGAGAAAGCACCCTTGTTGTGTTAATCTTATCTAGTTGAGTCTGTCTGCATTAATTTTATGGTATTGTTGAACTATATACAAACTATAACTATATCATTAGAAATATTCAATCAAAAACTATATATCATCCTTATTAAGGTCTGAACTATGTGAACTCGACTTCATGGAAATTATCCTTTAATGATTAAGCTCTATATAACAACCATCTAGCCTTATCCCATTAAGTAGGGTCAATTATATAGATTCTTTAACATCATTAGGCTCTATCCACTATTATATCATCATCTTCTATAGTTAAATAAATTTTATTTTATTATTGCTAACTAAGTTTTTTTTGGTCTTCTTCCTCGTTTGATATGCATATTTTTCATTGTTTCAAAGCGTATAACTCGAGCATTTATTGGTCATATATACATTTGTTTCATCTTAAATTATCTTTCAGAGTTTTTTCTCAATAGATATAACTCTGACTTTTTCTATGATGTTTTTATTTCTTATACTGTCTATTTTTGTATGTCTACACATCCACCTTAACATCTTCATCTCTGTAACTCTCATCTTCTACTCATATGCTCGAGTCACAACTCAATATTTAGCAACATATAACATAACAGATCTAACCGTCATTTTGTAAAACTTTCCTTTAAGTTTTAAAGGTACTTTATGATCACATAAAACACCTGACGCTCTGCTTGTATTCTATGTAAGACATTCTCTCAGTCCCTCTATCCTTTTGCAAAAAAATCTTAAATATTTAAAGCTCTTAGACAACTCATCATCTCCTATTTTAATAATTGTCTCATTACATATAATATTACTAAATTTAAATTTTATATATTTTGTTTTACTCTAAGTTTAAAATCTTTCATTTCTAGTGTTTTCCGCCAAGATTTGAGTTTAACATTTACTCCTTCACATGTCTAATCTAACACAATAATATCATCTGTAAACAATATACACTATAATATGCACCATGGTACCGTATCTTAAATGTTTCCCGTGAGTTCATCCATGATTAGTGTAAAAAGATAAAGATTGATGATCCTTGATGTTGTTGGTGCAAGAAATATCATATCCTTGAATCTAGGTTTTGATATTGGCAAAGGATTAAAAGTTAAGTCCTTTTGAGGTTTGATGTGCTTATTAAGTTTGCAGGAAAGCCCTAGTTGAGTCTAGGCAAGGACATCTTGGTCGGAGGGATTGGGTAAGGAAGTCCTAATCGGATGGATTAGGCAGGAAATTACCAAGCAAAAAGTCTAGACGGGTCGAGGATCGGAGGCCTAGAGGAAAGTCCCGAGGGTCGAGATCAAGCTGAGCAAAAGTCCAAACAAGACGGATGGACCAAGGTTTGACTCCAGGTAAACTCTCCTAGTGGAATAGTGAGGGTGCGCTCTTGAAAGGAGAGCAGTAGGTGTTGGTCCTATTTAAGATTTCAACTATGATGCAGGAAGCTAAAAATGGGAGGCGGTCGAAAAAAGGAACATCGGGCGCTTAGAGTGGATCTAGGCGACTGGAGGTCTGAGCGCCCCGAGTGGATCTAGTGCCCGGATGGCTCAAAATGCAGGTTGTGTCTAGATGAGGTGGCACGTCGTGATTATGTGGTGCACGTCAACTTCCAAGCGCTCGAGAGGGATCTTGACGTCTGGGAAGGGATAAAGTTGTGATGGAAGAACTTCGTCCATATGGTGCCACATTAGTAGTCCAGGCGCCTAGAGTCAGCTAACTCACCGACGGAGGTGGATTTGATAAACCAAGCTAGGGGCACTCGGCGTTGGTCCAAGCCCTAGAATCATCTTTAAAAGGGGTTTCAAACGACTGCTTTAGATCATCCTTTTTATGCCTCTTTACTTCTATTTAGTGCCAAAGCTCCAACCAATGACGACATCATTCCAAAAGTTGTTATACACCTCTCCGACTCCGAAATGCTATTGCGCTCTGTTTCAACGATGCAACAATGACGCGAGACTGCTACAAGCTCAAATGAGCCTAGCATTTGGTAATGCTTAGTTAGTTACATTTTGTTTTATTATACTCGTTTCTTTTCATGCTAAAATATTCTAAGGGTCGGCAAGTTTGTTACCGAACCCTATCATTGTAAAAGAAACGAGTCATCTTCTCTTTTAAGAAGAAGATTAATAGTCATTGACCATCAAAAGCGATAAAAGTGATTGTGGGTCTTGGAGTAGTAGCCATGGGGTGCGAACCAAGTAAAACCACCGTGTCTTCTATTCTAACTTTAGTTTTTTCCATTACATTACTTTGTTTATCGAACGAATTCCGAACGTCTACGAAGCATGCTATTCACCACCCCGCCCTCTCTAGTGTTTTCTCGATCTAATAGATGTAATCTTATTTTTATGGGAAACGCTTCGGTTAATCTGCCTGAAGTTTTCACTCTTGTTGTTTATATCCTCATATATATCTTTAATTAATTCAATATATGTTACGTTAATATCTCTCTTTTTTAAAATTCTCCATATAATTTTTCTTGATCCCGATATTTTTCAATTAGTTACCTAAGAAGATATATAGCTTATATTATCGACCTTCCAAGTATGAATTTCAATTGATTTTCTACCACAGTGGTCTCGATCCTTAATCTTTTTTTATTACTTTATCACGTTTCATGGTATGCCATATTAGTTTAATACCCCTATAGTTTGTAAAATTTTGTATATCTCCATCCTTCTTATATAAGAAGGAATTAGAGTACTTATCCTCCTGTATTTCGTTTTCAATATTAAGTTAAATAATTTTGTAAATCATTCAATATCTTGTTTCCCTAAGCACTTTCATATCTCTATTGGAATATTATCTGATCCAATTACTTTTCTATTTTGCATCTCATTTAAAGTTTGTTCTACTTCTGAAGTTTGACCTACTTAATTTTTTTTACTTATTTAACCTACTTAAATTATCTAAGTTAAGTTGATCTCCTAAACCTTCATTAAAAAATTGAAAAAAAATATCTCTTCCATCACTCTTTTATATCCTCATAATTTACTAGTACTCTATTTATTCATCTTTAATACTTCTTATTTAATAAAATATCTTATCTCTCTCTCGTATTAGCTATTTTGTAATGTTTTTTTCTCTTCATTTTGTATCTAATTTTTGATATAAGTGTTCAAAAGTTTTAATTTTTGCTTCATTCACTACTTGCTTAGCTTCTTTCTTGGCTATTATATATTTTTTAAGTTGCCCTCATTCTTACGTATATAATGGTTTATAGGTTGTTCGTTTTTCTTTCACTTTCTCCTATACTTTCTTATTTCATCACCAAGATGTACGTCTCTTTGACTCACCAAGTACACTCTTGGTTATTATTTTCAACATTGATATCATCTTGTCTTATGTTGTATTCGAGTCATATAGTTCTCCTAATACTTGTACTCCTATCCTCTCATTAATTATATTTTGTATTCCATTCTTTAACTTCCATCGCTTAATTATAGGAGTCGTGCATATTTTTCTTTCTATTGATACTATGCTTGAGGTGTATATCCAACATTACTAACCTATATTGGATACTTAAGTTTTCATTAGGGATGACCATGTAATCTTTACAATTTTTTCTATCCTTCCTCAATTTGTGATTTATTATTCTCACTTTTGAAGATGATCAAGTATTCTTCTCTTTTCTTAAAAAATATATTAGCTAGTATAATGTTATATGCAATCACAAAATCCAATATAGTTTTTCCTTCTTCATTTCTTGTTTCAAATTCGTAACCCCATGTACCTTAACATATTCCTTATTTTTCGGTTCAACATATCCATTTAACATATTCCTTATTTTTTGGTTTGACATGTCCATTTAGATCTTCTCCTATTAAAATCATTTTGTTTGGCAGAATGTTTTATAATACCTCATTTAGGTCGTCCCAAAACCTACATATGGTGTGTTCATCTAATCTTACTTAAGGTGCATATATGCTAATTACGCTAATAATTTCTTTTGCTACTACCATCTTGAGAGTTATAATCCTATCCCCTTTCTAACTACTTTTACAACTTTATCCTTTAATGAAACTATCTATAACAATATTTACTTTATTTCTTGTTTTACTTATTCCAGTATATCATAACTTAAAACCTGAGCTTTCTATCATCTTTGTGTTCTCTCTTACCTATTTGGTCTTTTGTACATATAAAATACTAATTTTTCTTCTAATCATGATATCTATCAAGGTTTAGAATACCGTTTCATGCCGGGCGGCACGGACGATTTTTATCGTTCCGTCGCCCGGCCGAAACCGGCACTCGACACGCAGAAATTTCGACACGTGCGAGGCAAGCAGCGGCGAGGCGAGCAGCGGCGAGGCGAGCAGCGGCGAGGCGAGCAGCGGCGAGGCGAGCAGCGGCGAGGCGAGCAGCGGCGAGGCCAGCAGCGGCGAGGCCAGCAGCGGCGAGGCCAGCAGCGGCGAGGCCAGCAGCGGCGAGGCCAGCAGCGGCGAGGCCTGCGATCCGCCACTGCCGAGCGGCGTAATCGTTCGTTGCTGCCGGCGCCCGTGCCCGCGTGTGTCGGCGTGTGCCGAGTGTGCCCTAGGGGTAGGGGTGAAGGAAATTATATATAATTTAAATTTATAACAATTCCTATGGTTGGTTTGGTATTCGCTTATGGTATTTCAAACAGGCTTTTCTAAATCCTAATTAAATTTTCTCAATAAAAATTAAAATATATAAAAAATATATTTAAAAATTAAAATTTTAATTAATATTATGAAAAATTAATTTTCAATGTTTTAAATTGTATTTAAAATTTTTAAAAAAATTATAAAAACTCTGTTTAAAATTTAAAAAAAATTATAAAAAATCTGTTTAAAATTTTTAAAAAAATATAAGAAATCTGATATATATATATTATAATATTTTTTATTATTTAAAATTTAATTTAAAATTTTTTAAAAAATAATAATAATTCAGATTTATATTCTAATATTCTAAAAAAATAAAAATTCTAAAAAAAATCTAAAAAAACTAATAAATTAAATTTATATTTTGATATTTTTATCATTTTATATTTTTACAAATAATAATTAATTAATTAATTAATTTATATAATTATTATATATAAAGTAACATCTTTATGCTAATTTATATATTTATTATAGATAATATTTTTTTATCTTAGAATTAATTTAAAATTTGGATCCATGAATATTAATTTTTGTAATTTGTTTAGAAATATTACAAGTCTTTTATTTTAAAAATTTGGATAAAGCTATGTTGTCATGTTTATGATTCAATAAAACACTTATAATCTTTTGCAATTCTGATCATTCTAAATTGAGAAAGGTGAATTAATATTTTTAGGAGATTGTTTCAAATTTTAGAAAGTTGCTCTTTATAATTTATATATTTAATTTATAAATTTACAATGATAAATATATTCTTAACGTTATAAAATGATGATCATTACCTGGAAATGTGTATTATTTTTAATTTTTTTATAATGCATAGGCAATGACACCCAAACAACAATCTCATGATCCAGCTTGGAGACACGCATGTCGATTAGAAAATCGATTCCATTGGCAATGTTTGCATTGCAATATGATTGGACGCAACGGTGGAGTCACACGCCTAAAACAACATCTTGCTGGTGGATATCCAGATGTTTCTAATTGTCCAAAAGTTTCTCAAGAAGTTCGTCGTGCAATGAAAGACGAACTTGATGGCAAAAAAGCATTAATGTATAAACAACAACAACAACGTGAACTTGTTGATAGCCAAAGCTCTAAAGAATCAATCTATGATGAATTTGAAGGTCATGGTGAAGTTCCAAATGATGAAGACTTTTTAGCAGCTCTCAGCGACTCTTGAACTCAATATGACTATGAGCAAAATATGCGATATAGAAGTGGCTCTGGTGCCAGTGGAAGTGGCTCAACTACTGCATCAACATTAGGAAGGAGTGCAAGTGTTCGTCTTCCTTCAACACAAGGCGGTATTGGTCGTTTTTTTCCTTCTATGGGACGAAGACGTGCAGTCGATATTGCTGATATTGATCCATTGACATTCCTAGACCAAGCTAGCAAACAGACTAGGATTGATGATGCATATTTAAAAGAGAAGAAGAAATCAATCGGTAAAAGTATTGCTAAATTTTTTCATTTTAATCATATTCCCCCTAATGCAGCAAACAACACATACTACCGTAGCATGGTGTCCAACATCCAAAAATCTGGTCCTAGTATTCAACCTCCGACTGTATATGAAATTGTCGGTCCATATTTAGATGAATAAGTGGAGGAGATCAAGACTTGGATCCTATCATGCAAGAAGCAATGAAGCTTATATGGGGTTACGTTGATGTGTGATGGTTGGACAGGACCTACACGGATGAGCATTATCAACTTTCTACTATACTGCAATAGAAAGGTGATATTTCATAAATCTATTGATGCAACTACAGACTATCATGATGCACTCTACATATATCGTTTGATGGATAGTGTAGTTCAAGAGATAGGTGCAAAACAGCTAGTGCAGGTGATTACAGATAATGGTGCCAACTTTAAGAGGGTTGGAGAGTTATTGGAGCAACAGTATCAAACATTATTTTGGACATTATGCGCAGCACACTGTATCGATTTGATGATGGCAGATATCGATAAGCTTGTAGTGAAGAAGATAGTAAAAAAGGGTCAATCTTTAACAAAATTCCTTTATAATTATCATTGGGTTCATGGATTAATGAGGAAATTTATTGATGGAGAGATTCTGGGTCACTTTCTCCTGTTAAAGTCGTTGAATAAAAAAAAAGTCGGATTAAAGGCTATGTTCTCTTCTGAGGATTGGGAGGCCTCTCGATATTCTAACACGACCGAAGGTAAGGAGGTGAAAAAAATTATTATATCTGTCAGATTTTGGGACTATATCGCAGAGATTCTTATAGCAGTAGAACCATTGTACGTTGTTCTACGTAAAGTTGATATGGACAAGAAGCCACAAATGGGCAACGTTTATCGCCTAATTCATGAAGCAAAAGAGGAAATTAAGAGGCGTCTACAATCACCAACCAAGTATCAACATTCCATTGATATAATCACTACAAGATGAGACAATCAAATGGGAAAATATATTCATTTGGCCGGTACGTATTTTTTAATGATAAAGAATCTTTAATATTATTATTAATAATTATATATGTTTAATTATCGTAGGTTATTATCTCAATCCGGCATATCAATTGTTGGATTTTTTTCAGGCTGCAAAAATCGCTTTTTGCGTTGCGGAAACCCCGAATCCCATGCCACCGGATCCGTACGAAGTTATAAAACAAAATTTTTCTACGTGTACGAGTTTCTCTAACCTAGATCTACACTAGATCTACAAAGAAAAGAGTTTACCTTTGATGCGATGCCCTTCGCAAATCCCGCTCGTCCAAGGTTCGCCGGATCTCAAGGTTGTCAAGTGTACAACCCTCTATGTGTATCCACACGAACAAATCTATGGAGAGAACCTCTAAAGATGTGCTAGCAATCTTAGAGGATCAACAATGGTGGAGGAGAGGGAGAGAAGAAAGGTAGAGAGGAAGAAGAAGGAGGTTACCAAAACCAAATGAAACTCACACTTGTGAATTAAGTGGTCGGCCACCTTTTTGAGGCTTATAAACCTCTATGGGATTTCAAGAGTCACAACTCTTGATCTCCCTCATGAGGTGGCACACACATGTGCTAGCCTTGATGATGTGGCACATCATCATTAGTCCACTTAATGCCAACTCACAAATGAGATAGCAATGGTCAAGTCAAACTTGACCTTTCATCTTCCTCTCAAGTCAAGTCAAACTTGACCACTTCTCTCCCATGGTTGATCAAATCTAACCATTGGTTCAAGTCAATTTTAATTTAATGAATCTCTATTCATTGAATTAAATTGACTCAATGAGTCTAAGTCCAAATTAGACTCATTTAACACATGAACCAAATTGAGTCCAACTCAATTAGTTTACTTTAGATTACTCTTAATCCAATTTGGTTCATCACATGAACCTAATCCTCTTGGTTCATCATATGAACCTAATCTCCATCTAATTGCCCCTTGTGTGTGACCCTATAGGTTCTTGTAACGTTGGCAATGCTCCTAAACTCATTTAGAAACATAAGTAATGAGCGGTATCTAGCAACACATCATTACTACCCAAGTTACAAGAATGTTGAGATCCAACATCACTTTGTGACTACTAATTGTGACCCCTCACAATATATGACAAGTGTCCTTTTATCCTTGACATCTAGATTGATCAATATGAGGCATAGACCGTGTCATCCTCTAATCAATCTAAATCTTGAATCCCAAGTAGACTCACTCAATCAAATGAGCTCAACATCTCATATTGACTCATTTGGGCATGGCCATGCACTTAGTGGTCTCACTCTATCAAGAATAATGATGTCACTCCCGTCATATAGGAGGGATAGATCCCATCTACATCACTCACATCCCTCCGCATAATTTGTTACATACTCAGTAATCGCCTTTATAGTCCACCCAATTACAGGTGACGTTTGACGAAGTCAAAGTATGTAAACTCCTTATGTAGGGAACCATGGTGATTTCAGGTCCAAGAACTAATAGTCATACTAATAGCCACATGAGAAAGTATATGACACTCATATAACGATCCATGATACTTTCTCATGGCGGGTCATTCAGTATACATTCTCCAATGCATACCCATGTGTCAACTTGATATCTCCATATCCATGACTTGTGAGATCAAGTCATCGAGTTGACTTACATGCTAGTCTCGTCGCATTAACATTGTCCCTGAATGTTAATACTTGATTATGAATGATTAAGAGTAGTGTTCCCTATATCATCTCAATATCGATTCAACCAATCGATTGATATAGGTAAGAACCTTCTACTCAAGGACGCTATTATAATTAGTTATTTGACACCAATACAAGTAAGCATAATAACCATAAACAAATGTCTTTATATACATAAGAATATGATACAACGAGTCCATACAACAATCATCAAATGATTGGCTCTAGGGCTCTAACTAATATCAATACCGTTATAATCTTGGCACAAATGATGATTTATTAGTGGCTCTCAGACATGTAATATCAAGACTGCATACAAATGGAGAATCAATTGCTGAGACTATTAATGAAAGTCGATTATTTCGAGAGGCATATGGTTCTTTTAGCGATCCTATTGCAGTGTCATGCAGATATAAAATGGATGCAGATAAGTATAGTAAAAATTATTACTAATTATTGTCAACAAATATAAATAATATTTTAATTTTGTTCTTATTTATCTTACAGCTGAATGGTGGTTACAATATGGAGAATCAACTCTAAATTTGAAAAAGATTGCAGTACGAATTCTCTCACAAACAACGTCTTCAAGTGGTTGTGAAAGAAATTGGTCAACTTTCTCCGCTCATTCATACAAAAGTACGAAATCGTCTTTCTTATCGTCGCTTGGAGAAGATGGTCTACGTTCATTATAATATGCGTCTTCAACTAAGAGTAATAACAGAAGATAATGAAGAACAAGAGTTTGGTGATGTAGACCTATTTGATATTGGATTTGTCCAAACTGAAAATGATCCAATGATGGATTGATGGAGCGTTGTTGAGGCTGAGAATCCATTACTTGATGAAGCAGGAGACCCACTACGACCATCTCAATTTCTTACTCAAGCAATTGAAAAAAATACAAGCTAGAGGAGATATCTGTAAGGAAGAAGATAATGATGAAGCATTTGATCAAGAATTTCGATTTTCTGGATCTAGGTCTAGACATTCTCAAACATCTCAATCCCAAATCCAATCAAAGTCCATAGATAAAGGCAAAAGCAAAGGCAAAATTCTTGCAATTTTTACTAAAAAGAAAGAAAAAGGTAAACCTCCTGCTTTTACGAGAAAGGGCCAATTAAGCATTAGAGAAAATCCACTCGATGCAATTGATGAGCAAGAACATGATGATAGTGATGAAACTTCATCACCTTCTGACAATGTGGTCCGACAAGAAGTTCGAAATAAGGATAGTGATGCTGATAGCAGTGCAAATACTCATGGAAGTGACGACAGTGGTGATGCATCTAGTGGTAAAAATTATGTTCCCCCTACTCTAGAACCGACGGAGCCATGGACATGTGAGATAGATTACACACATGCAACTCAAGATTATGATCATGGAGCTAGAAGTAACGCTATTCAATATCAGCCTCGATATAAGGGTGACAAACAAAAGAAAATTCATAATTATCAAGATATACGGGAGAGTTTAGTTGAAATTGATTCTGGTCGAAGTTCATCATACTCGCAATCTTCTTATTATAACTCTGATGCATCATATGATGATCCATCATACCAGAGCTCAGGGACGTATGCTTATCCTTATCCTTATCCTGTGCCTGTTTCTGTACCCGTTCCGATTTCAGTGGTGCCAGTTCAAATCCAACATCCAGTGATGAATCGAGACACGCTGATGGACATGTGGAGAAATCAATATCAATATTGCATGTCATGGGATGATTATTTAATCTAGGCGTTGGAGAATTATGGAGTTGACCTAAGTAGAATGTTACAAGAACCAATGCTTCCATCTTATTCACGTCACTCCTTTTGGTATTAGTAAGGTAACATATTATAATGTATCAATTTAATTCAAATTATTGATCGATCAATTTTTTAAAATAAAATTATATTTAATTATTTTTTCTAACAATATTAGGTTGTTCAATAATTGAGAATTTATATAAAATCAACATATAACTTATTTTTAAATTATACACAATAAACATATTTATCTAATAATTACTATATATAAATAAAAAAAATACCGAGGATTGAAACCTCGGCACGGTTCGAGATTTTAAACCTTGGTATCCATTACCTCCGTTGCTTTACCCATGAGTGTTCGTATATTTCATGTTCTAAATTTTAGACCATTAGTTTTTCTATAATATTTATTTTTATCCAACCTATAATATGATAGCTCTTGCATATCTAACATTACACCTAAGTTCTCATAAAGATGTAGTGACCCTTACTAATATGTTATAGTTGGACCCTATAACGCGAACTCTTGCATATTTAATACTACACCCGAGTTCTCATGGAGATGTAGCATTAGTACAATAGTTTGATGGATCCATTTTTTTAATATTTGCCTGAATTCAACGCTGGTCGATAATCTAATGCAATCCTCACTCTTTCTCATTCGGGCTTAGGACCTGCCCTAGCAGACTTGATTAAGCTCTATGTAATGTTATAATAGTTATTGGCTAACTAAAAAAATTCATAGAATACTACAACAATAATAACCAAGTCTTTATTCTATTAAGCGGAGTTGACTATATGGATCCTTGTATGCCTCGATCCACTACTATATCCTCATCTATATATAAATAAATTTTATCATGTTTTATCGTTACTAATTAAATCTATTTTTTTTTTATCTCTCTTCCTTCATAAATATGTGTATTTATCATGATCTCACGTCGCCTAACTAGGACATTATTAGTCACCTAAGTATATATTCATACAATTTTAAATATGTTTCTTAGAGTTATTTCTTAGTAGGTATAATCATAACTTTTTCCTTTAATATTCTCATTTCATTTCTTATCCATCTTCGTATGTCTGTACGTCCACCTTAACATATTCATCTATGCAACTCTCGTCTTCTGATCGTGTGTTTAATTCATCTTTAACCTTTAGAGGTACTTTATAATCACAAAGAAGACATAACACCTTCCTCCATTTCAACTATCTTACTTGTATTCTATATGAAATATTTCTATCTCTTCCATCCTTTTGTAAAAATGATCCTAAATACTTAAAACTCTCAATTATAGGTAACTTGTTATTTTCTATCTTAGTAATTGCTTCGTTATGCCTCCTATTAAACTTAAATTTTATATATTTTCTTTTTTCTACTAAGTCTAAAATCTCTTTTACTTCCAGTGTTACTCATCAAGATTTGAGCTTAACATTTATTCCATAACATATCTTAATGACCAAAATAATGTCGTTTGCAAACAATATACACTATGGTAATGTTTTGGATGTATTTAGTAAGTTCATCCACGATTAGTGTAAAATGATATGATCTTAGAGTTGATTTTTGATGTAATTTTATCTTTATTAAAAATATTTCAGTTAATCTGCTCAGAGTTTACTTTTTTAATTATATCCTCATTCATATTCTTAATTGTTTCAATATATATTATGTTAATACATTGCTTTTCTAAAATCCTCTATATAATTTCCGTCAAGACTCTCGTAAGTTTTTTCTAGGTCAATTAATATCATGTGTAAGTCATGCTTATTTTCTCTATACTTTTCAATCAATTGTTTAAGGAGATATATAACTTTTTTCATCAATCTTTTAGGTATGAATTCAAAATTAATTTTTGGTCACCTTGGTATTCTTATTTTTTTATCACTCTTGGTCCCTATAATTCACACAATTTTATGTCTTTTTTGTTTTTATAAAGGAACTAAAATACTTACCTTCCACTATTAGATATTTTCTTCATTCTCAATATTAGGTTAAATGATTTTGTAAATCATTCAATACCCTACTTCCCTAAGTACTTCCATACCTATATTGAAATATCATTTAGTTTAAATGCTTTTCAATTTTCTACCCCATTTCTATTTTTGAACTTTGATTCCTTTGATAAAAATTTAAATTTTTATACTTCTATGACCTACTGAAAATTTTTAAGCTAAGTTAGTCACATAAATTTTCATTAAAATATTGATAAAAATACCTCTTTCGTCGTTTTTTTTCCCGCATCTTAATTCCTTCACTTGTACCCTATTAGATTCATCACTAATGCATTTTCTTTGGGTAGGATTCCTTATTTTCCTCTCTCATTTTAGCTATTATATAAATATCCTTTCCCCCTTCTTATATCAAGTTGTTGATATAAAATGTTTGAAAGCTTCATTCATGGCTTTACTTACTATTTTTGTTCAACTTTTTTATGGGTCACTGCATACTTTTTTAAGCTTTCTTTGTTCTTATAAGTGTACATTAACTTATAAGCTACTCATTTTTGTCACTTTTTCTAACGTTTTCTCATTTCACTATCAAAATTCTTTATTTGGTAGTGTTCGTACTTACTGAGTATACTCTTGGTCATCATTTTCAAATTTTGTCATCTTATCTCATGTTATATTCGAGTTGCCATGTACTCGAATTGCTAGTATACTCTTGACTCTCTCTAAAGATACTTTATTTTCCATCATTTCACTTCAATCACTTGATGATAGGAGTTATGCATATTTTTCTTTTATTGATACTATACTTGAGGTGTGTATCTAACGTCACTAACCTATATTGGATGGTTAAGTTTTCTCTAGGATGACCTTGTAACCTGTATAAATTTTTCTATCCCTCATTTTGTTCATAAGAAAGTCAGTTTATGACTTATTGTTCTCACTCTTGAATGTAACTAGTTGTTCTTTCATCTTGAAAAACATATTAGCATAAGTTCATATGTTATCGTAAAATTTAATATAATTTTTCCTTCTTTATTTCTATATCCCCCTTGTAGCCTATCACATTCCTCATTTTTTATTGTTATATGTCAATTTCGATCTCCTACTAATTAAATTAATAGTTTCTTTTGCTATTACTATCTTGAGAGTTTTAATCTTATCTTCCTTTTTTAACTACTATTATTCTAAAACCTATGTTTGATGTATTCATCTAATTCTTCTTGAGTGCATATACACTAGTCCCCAGGGTCATGGTGCCGCGGTAGGACATCCAGGTTGTCTCCCAGGCACCCACGATTCGAACCCCAGCTACGGCGTATTTGCAGGAATTTTTCCTCCAAATGGGGGGCGTAATCAAATGATGCTGGGCTTCTGGGCTGGCCGCCGTATGCGCTTCCCGATTTACCCTGGTGGCCGGTGGGAAACTTCCGTGAGACCGGGCCGGTCACCCCTAGAGATAGTCAATGAGGCAAACTGGGATTATCATTTTTTTTTTTTGAGTGCATATATACTAATTAGATTAATAGTTTCTTTTACGCTATCTTGAGAGATATAAATCTATCTCCCTTTTTAACTACTATTACTTCGTCTCTTAACAAACTATCTACAATAATACTATTTTATTTCTCATTTTACTCTTTCTTATGTAACATAACGTAAAATCTAAGTTCTCTATTATTTTTATCTTCACCTGTACTCATTTACTCTTGTAAATATAAAATATAAATTCTTCTCTTAATCATCGTATGTACTACTTTTATTGTTTTCTAGTGAGTGTTTCTATATTCCATATTTCAAATCTAAAATAATCGGTATTCTTATAATGTTTTTATTCAAGTGTGAGAGCTTTTGCATATTTAATATTATATCTAAATCCTCATAAAAAATGTAGTTGTCCTATAGATATTGTTGTCTGTATTCATTCAGGAAATAAGCTAACATTAACATAATAGTTTGATGAATTCATATATAATATTTGTCTTTGTTTTATGCTAGTTGGCAACTTAATATAATCCTTCTCCTTTATCGGAGCTTGGGATATGATAGAGTTTATTTGTCATGGGTGGAGTTAAAATAAATAATAAAAAAAAAAAAAAAAACCTGCATATCATATTGTTGCTAATTTTGTAGTTGATTGCTGTTTCTTTTTAAATTTTAACTCAGAATTTTGATTGTAAAATTTCTATTAGTTATCTAATTCTTTATGTTTTAAATTAGAACAACAAAAATTAGACTCCATGGGAAATGGTGACACCTTTAAAAGTTTGTCAAATGGTTCATAGTGATTTTTGCATTAGTTCCATCTGTTGCGCAGTTGATCTTCTCTAAGACATACCTAACCTACTGCATCGATGCATATTAGCTTGGTTCACTGAGAAGAGGGCGCCTGATATTGCTATATCATTGCAGGTTCGGCATTCTAAAATCTCAAATCTGCATGGTAGGAGATAGGTTGGACACTGATATACTATTTGGGCAAAATGGTGGCTGCAAAACTCTTCTTGTTCTATCAGGTGATTTAAGTGCATCCTTTTTTTTCCCTTCTTTCTTGTCACCATATTTTCACACTAAACACAACTGTTTCTAGGTGTCACAACTCTGCAAATGCTTCAAAGTCCCAATAATTCCGTACAACCAGATTTCTACACAAACAAGATCTCCGATTTTATTACCCTTAAAGCTGCTGCTGTCTGAACGACAGGATTTCCTTATTTTTGATAAAAGCTGCAAGATCGTCTTAATTTATATTAATTTGCATATGAATGGAACTTTAATTTCATATTAGAGCAAGAGCTGAAGTCCCTACCTCAGTTCCACACTTCTAAAAGGAGATAAACTACAGAGATATTTATCCTCTTAGTATATTTTATATCTGTTAAAAATTGATCTAAAACTTCAATGATCACCATATTAACTGTGACAATTTGTGAAGGCAAAAACTTTAATTTCATAGCAATGGTACCTTCTTCTTCGAGGAACTGGAAGATTAATAAAGTAAAAGTTAAAAATGCCTGAGCCTGGATGTACCCTCACCCCATTCCAAGGAAATTGAGTTATGCACCTATTTGGTATGTGGTCACCCACTCGGTTAAGAAGTTACTCTACAGTTGTATGTTTCCTAGGTATTGGAATCATCATGCAGCTTATACCATTGCCAAATTATTCACCTACAGGGTACTAATTTTGTAGAGTGTAGAATTTGGATACCCATGCTGTCTCAGAGTCTTGAGAACACGTTCCTGACAAGATTAACATGTGGTCAAAGAGCGCCCGACTTGACCTGGCGTGACCCCTCCCATGCTTACCTCCAATGCTCAAGCAAGAATTGGTTCAAGGAAAGATGTTGTGGAGTGAAAAAGTCATTGGTGAGGAAAAACCATATCCTTCCTTTGACTATCTGTCCCTTTTATACCTTTCATCTCGAGTAGTAGCTCTCATCCTGATACCCCTCTTCAACGGTCGCCAGCTGCTATTATTGTCCATGCTCTTGTAACAATCCTCACAATCACCTCCTCTTGTGACGGCTAACGTTCGTCGTTACAAGTAACCTTTATTATCGGTCACTCCTTCCCAAAACACTTTTTTATATAAAATATTTGCCCACGTCATTACCGAACTCCCCCGAGACCAAGTTTCAAGTGCTGAGCACCAAACACTCTTGAGCTCTAGTCCCAAGTGCCCAATATTAACCAATGCCCAATGCCCAATGCCCAATGCCCGAACCCTGAACACCATATGATCCTGAGCATTCACATATAGGGTTGAACATCATGTCCCATTTCTTCTTCTGGACCTAGCTTAGTTGGACCCATCCTTTGCCCCAACCCATGCCCCCTAGCTTTTTGGATTTCTCGACTCGGTTGCATATTATTATGAGTATCTTCAGTTGCCCTTTCACTAGCCAGACAGTGCATTATAAATCAAGTCTAATTGTAAAATTCAAATGAACATGTATTTAACAGATTCATTTGCTCCTGGCAGCTCGAATCCAACATATCCCTGACTTGCCTTATTATTCACATTTCACCATTATAAATCTTTGTCCTTCGATGCCATCGACATCCACACCCCTCCACATCATTTGCCCTTCCCCCCACACTCACACTCATCTTTGCTTCAAATACCAAAAACCCTAACCTTCTTCCCTTCCTCAACTCTTTGGCCAGCTTATGATCTTTGTCGCCAGCTTACGATTTTTGTCTTTCCCTCAACAATTGCCTTTCTTTCAACCCTAGTAAGTATTCTTCCCCCATCCAAGCTCCCATGGTATGGTTTTCCCACACGGTCCTGAACACCAAAACTTCCTCTGCCTTTCCTTCTTAGTTCAAAACCATTCAAACTTGCTTAACTCTATCACATTCTTTTGCTGCACACAATGATGAATACATGGCTGAAGGTGTCAAACTAATCCTTCCTAAGCCTAGTGACCGCCCTCATCGACCTACTTCTGATGCCATGTCCTTTCTTTTGGTCAATTTGAGAGAGGACTTTGTCTCTCCATTCTTTCGGTTTATATCCGGATCCTTGCCTCCTACAAAATACCCCTACACCAACTCACACTCAATTCCTTCCGTATCTTGGTTGGTACCAGTATCTTAGCCTCCCCTTATCCCCATCCTCTTCCACTATCTATACCAACTAAGAATCGGGGTTTTCTACTTCATGGTCTGCCCTGACTATCAAATCCTAACCAACATGCCCTATCCCCCACAAAGGGTGAAAAAAAAAATCTATTTTTCTTTGCCCGACCGACTACCTTCTTCACTTTCTTGACCGACTACATAGAAAAACTCTTTCCAGACATAAAGAATGATCAAGCCTCCTACCCTATCACCTCGACCCTCCAGGCTCTTCAAAATAAATGATACAACATCCTCACTCTTCTAATAATCGACTCATATCTTATTACAAGCTCTCCCATTCCCCTCGGGCCTTAGATGATTCAGATTCCATACCTATGGGACCTTATTTATTATATATCTAGTCAAGCTGCTTAAGTTAAAATATTTTTTTTTTTAGTTATTAGAAAATAATTATTATAAATAAATAATTATTTATTTTCTAATTATTAGGGAATAATTATTAATAGAAAATAGTTATTTGTTTTTTAATTATTAGAGAATAATTATTATTAGGAAATACTTATTATTTTCCTAATTTATGTATTTTTCTATTGTCACTTGTAATGGTATTTATATATACCATATGCTATCATTAATAATATGTGTGTGAATTCTATCGTCAATATGGTATCAAAACTCTAAGCTTAACAGCAATTTTTTTTTCTTCTTCTCTTTCTTTTCTCCACAATACCTATCAGCCGCCTTCAACAATGGCTACCGCCGATGATATCACCCGTCGACTATCTCTCACAAATACTCCTCATTCTTCTACCGCTCTTGTGGTTCTCAACGTCAATGCTCAAGCACCGTTGAAACTCACCACCTCCAATTATTCTGCCTGGCACTTGCAGTTCACGTCTCTTCTATTCGGATATGACTTACTGAGTTTTGTTGATGACTCACGTCCCTGCCCCTGCGCAGATAATGCCTACAGATGTCATGCTCCTTCAGGCGAATCCTGATCATATTCTCTGGCTCCGCCAGGATCAACTTCTCCTCAACACTATTATAGGTTCAATGTCTCCTACTCTTGTGCAATTTATTTCTTCATCAACTTCATCTAGAGACGCATGGCAGATGCTGGAAAGAACCTACGCTACTCCCTCACGTGGCAGGATTATGATTCATCGTCAAAATCTTGCCATCCTTCAACAGGGTAACAGGTCTATCACGGGTTATATGCAGGACATCAAAAGAAATATTGACGCTCTTGCACTTATGAATGTCAAAGTTGACTTTGATGAGCTCTTTATTCGTGTCATGAATGGTCTTAGCCAAGATTACTGCAATATCTCACATGCTCTGCAAGTTTGTGACGTCCCTATTACCTTTGATGAGCTATTCGAGCAGCTTCTCAGCTCTGAAGCCCAGTTAAGTCTTACCACCATCTTCGATGCCAATGACTGCTCTTGTGGCTCCAACAGGGAATTCTTGTGATCGGTATTCAAACTATTGTGGTGGTCGCCAGAAAGTTCCGCCTATATCCCATCAGCCACGCATGTCTACTCCTGGGATGTCTGCGCATCCTCCTGCACATCCAGCTGTGTCCAGTCCCAATTGTTATCTTGGGCGCTGTCAGATTTGTGGTGTCCAAGGTCACTCTGCTCGCCAGTGCGGTGTTAGTTAGAGCCCTAGAGCCAATCATTTGATGATTGTTGTATGGACTCATTGTATCATATTTCTTATATATAAAGGCATTTGGTTTTTGGTTATTATGCTTACTTGTATTGGTGCCAAATAAACTAAGTATAATAGCGTCCTTGAGTAGAAGATTCTTACCTATATCAATCGATTGGTTGAATCGATAGTAAGATGATATAGGGAACACTACTCTTAATCATTCCTAGTCGAGTATTAACATTCAGGGACAATGTTAATGCAATAAGACTAGCATGTAGGTCAACTCGATGACTTGATCTCACAAGTCATGGATATGGAGATATCAAGTTGACACATGGGTATGCATTGGAGAATGTATACTGAATGACCCACCATGAGAAAGTATCATGGATCGTTATATGAGTGTCATATACTTTCTCATATGACTATTAGTATGACTACTAGTCCTTAGACCCGAAGTCACCATGATTCCCTACATAAGGAGTTATGTACTTTGGTTTCGTCAAACGTCACCTGTAACTGGGTGGACTATAAAGGCGATTACTGAGTATGTAACAAATTATGCGGAGGGATGTGAGTGATGTAGATGAGATCTATCCCTCCTATATGACGGGAGTGACATCGATATTCTTGATAGAGTGAGACCACGAAGTGCATGACCATGCCCAAATGAGTCAATATGAGATATTGAGCTCATTTGATTTAGTGAGTCTACTTGGAGTTCAAGATTTAGATTGATTAGAGGATGACACAGTCTATGCCTCATATTGATCAATCTAGATGTCTAGGATAGAAGGACAATGTCATATATTGTAAGGAGTCACAATTAGTAGTCACAAGGTGATGTTGGATCTCAACATTCTTATAACTTGGGTAGTAATGATGTGTTGCTAAATACCGCTCATTACTTATGCTTCTAAATGAGTTTAGGAGCATTGCCAACATTATAAGAACCTATAGGGTCACACACAAAGGACAATTAGATGGAGATTAAGTTCATATGATGAACCAAGAGGGTTAGATTTATATGATGAATCAAATTGGATTAAGAGTAATCCTAATTGTACTAATTGAGTTGGACTCAAGTTGATTCATGTGTTCAATGAGTCTAATTTAGATTTTGACTCATTGAATCAATTTAATTAAATGAATTAAATTCATTATATTAAATTGACTTGAATCAAATGGTTGGATTAGATCAACCATGGGAGTTATAATGTCAAGTTTGACTTGACTTGAGAGGAAGAGGAAAAGTCAAGTTTGACTTGACTTTATGCCACATCATTTGTGAGTTGGCATTAAGTGGTCAATAATGGTGTTACACATCATCATGTTTAGAACATGTGTGTGCCACCTCATGGAGGTTACAAATCTCCTTCTCATTTTAATGGCCACATTAAATGAGAGGAGGTTACAATAGTGGTCGGCCACTTATTGTGATGAATGGAATTCATTTTTTTTCATTCAAGGCATTTTATTCCATCTTCTTCCTCTTGCTCTCATTCTCTTCTCCCTCTCCTCCTCCTTGGCCGAACACTTCATAGGTGCTAGCACACCTTTTTGTTTGGCCCTCCACCTAGTTTGTTCGTGTGGATACTTCTAGAGGATCGTACGCTTGACGATCTCGAGATTCGGTGAACCGTTGGACGAGCGGAATTGCGAAGGGCATCGCATCGAGGGTAATTTCCTTCTCCTAGTGTAGATCTAGATGTAAGAAACTCGTACTCGTAAATTTTTGTTTTATTTTACTTCGCACGGATCCGGTGGCTTGGGGTTCGGGGTTTCCGCAACGCGAAAAAGTGGTTTTTGCGGCCCGAAATTCCCAACATTGGTATCAGAGCCACGTGCGAAGTCTTGTACGAGTTTATTTTATATTTTTATGAAAAATAGAAGTTCTGTAATATTCTGTAAATTTTCTATTTTTATAGTTTTTATGGGTATTTTTCTCGTAGAAGCGAAGCACAAGTGTTTCGACACTTGTAGGCTTCGACTACCGAGAAGATTTTTCCGAAACGACAAGGTTTAGCCCCAAATCTTTTTGGGACAGCGGGCTAAGGCGTTGTAGGATCGCTAAGGAACACTCGCGATGGTTAGATCGCGGGTAGGGGCGCTGCCCCTGGCCCCGCAAGGGGATTCGTTCCGCGATTGCGCCCGAAAACCCGCTAAACGGAACCGCCGGGAATTTTACTCATAAAAATTGTAAAAATTGTAGTAAAAATTACAGAAAATTATAGAAAATACATAATTTAGAATTATGTATTATTTTGTGATAGTCATGACCCAAAAAGATCCAATCTGATTGAAAATATGTTGTAATTCATAATACGGCCTGCGTGTCGTCATGTGATGTGCGTGTTGTATATTTGATTCGCAACCTGCGCGTCGTGTCTTTCTCTATTTTTATATTCTTGTTGTAAATTAGTTTAGACTCGAATGTAACTCGAGTTTCAAAATTGTAATGTACATAATTGGAGCAGTGGAAGGTCCACTCGAGATGGAGTTACGAGGAGGGCGCGAGCAACACAAGGTGGTCAAAGGGAGGAGCTTGAGAAGCTGTTGACCCTAGGTTGACCATCCGACCTTCTCATTGGCTTGAGAAGATCGTAGTAGGGTCATGACTAATCACGAATAATTTAATTAATTACTTGAGTGTATGTGATGCATAATTAGTAATTAATTAGTGCCTAGCGATTAGATTAGATCTAAATCGTGTACAAGATGCACCCTCTCGATTAGATTAGATCTCAATTGTGTCAACTCAAATGCCTACCGTGCCGTGATACCTATCACTACCTCGATCACATGTGTTGTTAAATCTGCTAAAGCAGAGCAACACATATTATCTTGGTAGAGTACGGAGGGACAATCTTGGTCCCACTTATCAACGCATGGGTGAGAACAACTCAATTAGATTGAGTAACTAGTTAACTCAATTAGATCGAGTTTAACTATAGGCATTTTCCAATGGTTGGTAGATAGGTCAAAATCACATTTATATTAATTCTTGGGCGTATTAGCCAAAGCTAACTCAAGTTTTAATATAAATACGGATCTTGATCCTATAAACAAGAGTTGCATAGAGATGTAATTGGTAAATTGTTACCTACCGATCATACTAAGTGTTGGGCGTTTTAACCAAGGCTAACTCAAGGGTTAGTATGATGTGGATCTTGTCCCACATGAGTTATAGAATTCAGTGGGAGCATCATTTAGTTAAAGGCCTAATTAAATGATTAAAAAAATATGATATTTATTTTCTGCATTTTTCTGTTGTAGATAGCCATGACGTCAAACACGAACACCTTCTCTCTGCGTTCTGTCCTTGACAAGGACAAGCTCAACGGAGCGAATTTCCTAGACTGGTACAGGAATATGAAAATAGTTCTCACCCAAGAACGTAAACTGTACGTTCTGGAGCATCCCATTCCGGAGGCTCCTCCTGCCAATGCCACGCGAGCTGACAAAGATGCTTATAAGAAGTATCAAGATGACGCATTAGATGTGTCCTGTCTAATGCTCGCGACCATGAACTCTGAGCTTCAGAAGCAACACGAGTTGATGGGTGCTTACGATATGGTTGAACATCTTCGTCAACTGTATCAAGGATAAGCGCGGCACGAGAGATTTGAGATCTCAAGGGCACTATTTCAGTGCAAGATGTCAGATGGGGCTCCCGTAGGCCCATATGTACTCAAAATGATTGGGTACATAGAAAACCTACAGAGGTTGAGATTCCCGCTTGGCCAAGAGCTGGCCACTGACCTGATCTTGCAATCCTTGCTGGATAGTTATAGTCAATTCGTTCTAAACTACAACATGAATGAAATTGACAAGCCACTGCCCGAGCTTCTTAGCATGTTAAGAACTGCTGAGCTGAACCTTAAGAAGGTTAAGCCCCACTCTATTCTGATGGTTCAGAAACACAAGGGTAAGGGCAAGCCCAAAGGCAAAGGAAAGTCCCAAGCCAAGGGCAAAGGCAAGACACTGAAGCCTAAAGGAGGAGTCGCCAAGGATGCTACCTGCTTCCACTGCGGTCAGACCGGGCACTGGAAGAGGAACTGCAAAGTGTACCTGGAAGATCTTAAGAAGAAGAGGAGTGAGACTTCCACTTCAGGTATATATGTTATAGAAGTCAATCTATCTATTTCTTCATCATGGGTATTAGATACCGGATGTGCTTCTCACATTTGTACTAATGTGCAGGCGCTGAGAAATAGCATGACATTGACAAAGGGCGAGGTGGACCTACACGTGGGCAATGGAGCACGGGTTGCTGCTGTTGCTGTAGGGACTTATTTTCTATCTCTGCCCTCTGGGCTTGTACTAGAATTGGATGATTGTTGTTATGTGTCTGCTTTAACTAAGAACATAATTTCAGTTTCTTGTTTGGACAAGAAAGGTTTCTCTTTTATAATAAAGGACAAATGTTGTTCTGTTTATTTAAAAGACATGTTCTATTGTAGTGCACCTCTGATGAACTGATTCTATATTCTAGACCTTGAGAGCCCTATATATAACATAAATACCAAGAGGTTCAAGTCAAATGACATGAACCAAACATATCTCTGGCACTGTCTCTTAGGTCATATAAATGACAAGCGCTTATCCTAGCTCCATAAGGATGGTTTGCTGGACTCATTTGATTTTGAATCTTATGAGACGTGCGAGTCATGCCTACTAGACAAGATGACCAAGACTCCCTTTAGTGGGCACAGTGAGAGAGCAACTGATTTGTTAGGACTTATACATAGTGATGTATGTGACCCTTTCAGTGTCGCTGCTAGAGGCGGTTATAGGTACTTCATCACATTTACTGATGACTTCAGTAGATATGGTTATATGTATTTGATGACACATAAGTCAGAATCCTTTGAAAAGTTCAAAGAATTAAAGAATGAAGTACAGAACCAGCTTGGCAAGAGTATTAAGATACTTCGATCAGATCGAGGTGGAGAATACCATAGTCATGAGTTTCGTGACTATCTAGCCGAGTGTGGGATTCTATCCCAACTCACTCCTCCTGGAACACCACAGTGGAATGCTGTATCCGAAAAAAGGAACCGTACCCTATTAGATATGGTATGGTCTATGATGAGTCACACAGATCTTCCTACATTTCTTTGAGGCTATGCTCTAGACACGGCAGCTTTTATACTCAACCGAGTTCCATCCAAGACCGTGATAAAGACACCATATAGGATATGGACTGGGAGAGATGCCCAGGTGTCTTTCATGAGGATTTGGGGTTGTGAGACTTACGTTCGACGTCAAGTCTCAGATAAATTAGGACCCAAATCTGACAAGTGCTACTTTATTGGATATCCCAAGGAAACTAAGGGATATTACTTCTACATTCCTAGTCAGCACAAGGTAGTTGTGGCAAAGACTGGGTCTTTCTAGAAAGGGACTTTGTTTCTAGAAAGACTAGTGGGAGTACGATCGATCTTGAAGAAGTTCAAGATGTGGAACATAGCACTGAAGCCTCGATGGAAATTGAATTGGAACCACAAAATGTTGTGGATGATATTGTTCCACAAAGAGTTGAGGAACAACAACCAGTTCAAGTAGACATACCTCTTCGCAGGTCTGATAGGGTACGTCGTCAGCCTGAGAGATACTCATTTCTCTTGTCTGACCATGATGATGTTGTGCTCATAAAGGATGAGCCTACCACCTATCAAGAAGCTGTGATGAGACCAGATTCTGAGAAATGGCTAGAGGCCATGAGATCCGAGATGGAATCCATGTACACCAACCAAGTATGGACTTTGGTTGATCCACCTGAAGGGGTAAAACCAATTGGGTGTAAGTGGGTCTTTAAGAGAAAGACTGACATGGATGGACTTATCTATAAGGGTCGCTTGGTAGCTAAAGGTTTCAAGCAAATTCATGGTATTGACTATGATGAAACCTTTTCTCCAGTAGCGATGTTTAAGTCCATTCGGATCATGCTTGCTATTGCAGCATACCATGAGATATGGCAGATGGATGTCAAAACCGCGTTTCTGAAAGGAAACTTGCTCGAGGATGTGTACATGACACAACCTGAGGGTTTTGTAGATTCACAGCATACTAGCAGAGTATGCAAGCTGCATAGGTCCATTTATGGACTAAAGCAAGCTTCTCGGAGCTGGAATCTTCGATTCGATGATGCAATCAAACAGTTTGATTTCATCAAGAATGAAGATGAACCTTGTGTCTACAAGAAGGTTGTAGGGGATATAGTTGTCTTCCTCATATTGTGTGTAGATGACATACTACTCATTGGGAAAGACATCTCTTTGCTTCAGTCTGTCAAGACCTGGCTAGGGAGTTGTTTCTCAATGAAGGACTTAGGTGAAGCATCTCGCATTCTAGGCATACAGATCTATAGAGATAGATCTAAGAGATTGCTTGGCCTAAGTCAGAGTACATATATTGACAAGGTACTCCTATGGTTTGCCATGTAGAATGTTAGTTAGAGCCCTAGAGTCAATCATTTGATGATTGTATGGACTCATGTATATCATATTCTTGTATATTAATAAAGGCATTTGTTTGGTTATTATACTTAATTGTATTAGTGTCAAATAAACTAAGTATAATAGCGTCCTTGAGTAGAAGGTTCATACCTATATCAATCGATTAGTTGAATCGATAGTGAGATGATATAAGGAACACTACTCTAAATCATTCCTAGTCGAGTATTAACATTCAGGGACAATGTTAATGCAATAAGACTAGCATGTAGGTCAGCTCGATGACTTGATCTCACAAGTCATGGATATAGAGATATCAAGCTGACACATGGGTATGCATTAGAGAATGTATACTGAATGACCCGCCATGAGAAAGTATCATGGATCGTTATATGAGTGTCATATACTTTCTCATGTGGCTATTAGTATGACTATTAGTCCTTAGACCTGAAGTCACCATGGATCCCTACATAAGGAGTTATGTACTTTAGTTTCGTCAAACGTCACCCGTAACTGGGTGGACTATAAAGGCGATTACTGGGTATATAATGAATTATGTAGAGGGATGTGAGTGATGTAGATGGAATCTATCCCTCCCATATGACGGGAGCGACATCTGTATTCTTGATAGAGTGAGACCACTAAGTGCATGGCCATGCCCAAATGAGTCAACATTAGATGTTGAGCTCATTTGATCGAGTGAGTCTACTTGGAGTTCAAGATTTAGATTGATTAGAGGATGACACGGTCTATGCCTCACATTGATCAATCTAGATGTCTAGGATAGAAGGACACTTGTCATTATTTTGTGAGTAGTCACAATTGGTAGTCACAAGGTGATGTCGGATCTCGACATTCTTGTAACTTGGGTAGTAATGATGTGTTGCTAGATACCGCTCATTACTTATGCTCCTAAATGGGTTTAGGGCATTGCCAACGTTACAAGAACCTATAGGGTCACACACTTAGGACAATTAGGTGGAGATTAGGTTCATATGATGAACCAAGAGGATTAGATTCATTTGATGAATCAAATTGGATTAAGAGTAATCCTAATTGGGCTAACTTGAGTTCGACTCAAGTTGATTCATGTGTTAAATGAGTCTAATTTAGATTTTGACTCATTGAATCAATTTAATTTAATGAATTAGATTCATTATATTAAGTTGGCTCGAATCAAATGGTTGGATTAGATCCACCATGGTAGAGATTGAGTCAAGTTTGACTTGACTTGAGAAGGAAGACCAAAGGTCAATTTTGACTTGACCTTTTGCCACCTCATTGGTGAATTGGCATTAGGTGGACCAATAATGATGTTCCACATCATCATGGGTGCCACCTCATGGAAGTGACAAAGCCACTCTCTTAATGGTTTCATATTAATTGCAATTAATGCAATTAATGTGATTTTATGGTTTCATATTAATTGCAATTAATGCAATTAATGTGAATTTTGAAATGTGGCCGGCCACTTGGTTTTTTGGTGTGAATTTCATTTTTCTTCCCATTCAAGTGGTGTAACTTCTTCTTCTTCCTTGTGTTCTTCCTCTCAAGCTCTCCCTCTCCCTCTCCTCCTCCCTTGGCCGAACCACATAGGTGCTAGCACACCTTGGTTTTTGGTCATCTCCATCTAGTGTGTCCGTGTGGATACTTCTAGAGGACCGGCGCTTGACGGTCTTGAGATCCGGCATCATTTGGACGAGCGGGAACGCGAAGGGCATCGCTACAAGGGTAAACATTTTTCTAGTAGATCAGTTTTTGAACTCGTACAAGAAATAGTTTTTCGAATTTTGTATACGAATCTTTGCACGGATCTACGGCTTTGGGTCCTTCGGGGTTCACGCGAAGCGTTTTCGGGTCCAAGAACCCAACGATAATATCGAGCCACGTGCAAAGACTTGTACGAGTTAGTTTTTGGTTTTTGGAAAATAAAACTTCTGTGATTTTCTGTAAAAATTCAATTTTTATGTTTTTCTGGGTAATTTTTCCTTATAGGCGAAGCACAAGTGTCTCGGCACTTGTATGCTTCGACTATCGGAAAGATTTTTCCAAAACGGCTTCTTTTGACCCAAATTCGGTGCCTTTAGATCGCAACGGAGCAACTCATGATGGTTAGATCGTGGGGGGCGCTGCCCTAACCCCGCAAGGATTTGCTCATCGCACCAAATCGCTAAAACGAACCGTCGGAAGATTTTTCCGAACGGTAATGTCTCGCCCAAATCGCTTTGGGACAGCGGGTTTAGGCACTGTTGGATCGCAGGAACCTCGCGATGGTTAGATCAGGAGGGGCGCTGCCCTGGCCCCCAAAGGATCCGTTCATGGCATTAGCCAAACCGCTAAACCGGACCGGAAATTTTATTCAGAAATTGTAAAAATTAATTTAAAAATTATAGAAAATTATGAAAATATATAATTTTGAATTATATATATTAATTTGTGATAGTCATGGCCCAAAGCCCAATATGATTGGTTGTGTTGTAATTCATAATACGGCCTGCGTGCCGTTATGTGTTTGCAAGTGTTGTATTATATTCGCGACCTGCGTGTCGTGCCTTCTCATATTTTCTTGTTGTAAATTAGATTTAGACTCGAATGTAACTCGAGTTTCAAATTGTAATGTACAAATTGGAGCGGTGGAGGGTCCAAACGAGACGGAGTTCCGAGGCGGGCACGAGCAACACAAGGTGGTCAAAGGGAGGCGCTTGGAGAAGCTGTTGACCCTAGGTTGACCATTCGATCTTCTCATTGGCTTGAAAAGATCGTAGTAGGGCCATGACTAAATCACAAATAGATTAATTAATTAATTATTATGTATCTGATGCATGTTTAATAGTTAATTAATTAATTAGTGCCTTAACGATTAGATTAGATCTAAGTCGTGCACATGATGCACCCTTGCGATTAGATTAGATCTAAGTCGAGCACAAGATGCATCCTTCTCGATTAGATTAGATCTAGATCGAACCAACTCTAAATGCCTAACCGTGCCGTGATACCTATCACTACCTCGATCACATGTATTGCCAAAGCAGAGCAATACATATTATCTTGGTAGGGTACGGAGGGACAATCTTGGTCCCGCCTATCAACGCATGGGTGAATACAAACTCAATTAGATTGAGTATTCCTAGTTACTTGGTTGGATCGAGTCAACTATAGGCATTATTCCAACGGTTGGAAAAGATAGGTCAAAATCACATCTATATTAACTCTCGGGCGTATTAGCCAAAGCTAACTCAAGTTTTAATATAAATGCGGATATTGATTCTATAAACAAGAGTTGCATAGAGATGTAATTGGTAATCGTTACCTACCGATCATACTAAGCCTTGGGCGTATTAGCCAAAGCTAACTCAAGGGTTAGTATGATGTGGATCTTGTCCCACAAGAATTATAGAATTCAGTGGGAGCATCGTTTAATTAAAGGCCTAATTAAATAATTTTTAAAAGAATATGATATTTATTTCTGCAAAATTTTCTGTTGTAGATAACCATGACGTCGAACACGAATTCCTTCTCTCTGCGATTTGTCCTTGAGAAGGACAAGCTCAACGGAGCGAATTTCCTGGACTGGTACAGGAACTTGAGAATAGTTCTCACCCAAGCTGTACGTTCTGGAGCAGCCCATTCCGGAGGCTCCTCCTGCCAATGCCCCGCGAGCAGACAAAGATGCTTATAAGAAGCATCAAGATGACGCATTAGATGTGTCCTGTCTAATGCTCGCGACCATGAACTCTGAGCTTCAGAAGCAACACGAGTTGATGGGCGCTTACGATATGGTTGAGCATCTTCGCCAACTATATCAGGGACAAGCGAGGCATGAGAGATTTGAGATCTCTAAGGCACTATTTCAGTGCAAGATGTCAGACGGGGCTCCTGTAGGTCCTTATGTACTCAAGATGATTGGGTACATAGAGAACCTACAAAGACTGGGGTTCCCACTTGGCCAAGAGCTGGCCACTGACTTGATCTTGCAGTCCTTGCCAGATAGCTATAGTCAATTCGTTCTGAACTATAACATGAACGAGATTGACAAGCCACTGCCCGAGCTACTTAGTATGTTACGAACTGCTGAGATTAACCTTAAGAAGGTTAAGCCCATTCTGATGGTTCAGAAGCACAAGGGCAAGGGCAAGCCCAAAGGTAAGGGAAAGTCCCAAACCAAGGGCAAAGGCAAGGAACTGAAGCCTGTAGGAGGGGTCACCAAGGATGCTACCTGCTTCCACTGCGGTCAGACCGGGCACTGGAAGAGGAACTGCAAGGTATACTTGGAGGATCTAAAGAAGAAGCGAAGTGAGACTTCCACTTCAGGTATATATGTTATAGAAGTCAATCTACCTATTTCTACATCATGGGTATTAGATACTGGATGTGCTAGAGCCCTAGAGCCAATCATTTGATGATTGTATGGACTCATGTATATCATATTCTTGTATATTAATAAAGGCATTTGTTTGGTTATTATACTTAATTGTATTAGTGTCAAATAAACTAAGTATAATAGCGTCCTTGAGTAGAAGGTTCATACCTATATCAATCGATTAGTTGAATCGATAGTGAGATGATATAAGGAACACTACTCTAAATCATTCCTAGTCCAGTATTAACATTCAGGGACAATGTTAATGCAATAAGACTAGCATGTAGGTCAGCTCGATGACTTGATCTCACAAGTCATGGATATAGAGATATCAAGCTGACACATGGGTATGCATTAGAGAATGTATACTGAATGACCCGCCATGAGAAAGTATCATGGATCGTTATATGAGTGTCATATACTTTCTCATGTGGCTATTAGTATGACTATTAGTCCTTAGACCTGAAGTCACCATGGATCCCTACATAAGGAGTTATGTACTTTGGTTTCGTCAAACGTCACCCGGGTGGACTATAAAGGCGATTACTGGGTATATAACGAATTATGTAGAGGGATGTGAGTGATGTAGATGGGATCTATCCCTCCCATATGACGGGAGCGACATCGGTATTCTTGATAGAGTGAGACCACTAAGTGCATGGTCATGCCCAAATGAGTCAACATTAGATGTTGAGCTCATTTGATCGAGTGAGTCTACTTGGAGTTCAAGATTTAGATTGATTAGAGGATGACACGGTCTATGCCTCACATTGATCAATCTAGATGTCTAGGATAGAAGGACACTTGTCATTATTTTGTGAGTAGTCACAATTGGTAGTCACAAGGTGATGTCGGATCTCGACATTCTTGTAACTTGGGTAGTAATGATGTGTTGCTAGATACCGCTCATTACTTATGCTCCTAAATGGGTTTAGGGCATTGCCAACGTTACAAGAATCTATAGGGTCACACACTTAGGACAATTTGGTGGAGATTAGGTTCATATGATGAACCAAGAGGATTAGATTCATTTGATGAATCAAATTGGATTAAGAGTAATCCTAATTGGGCTAACTTGAGTTCGACTCAAGTTGATTCATGTGTTAAATGAGTCTAATTTAGATTTTGACTCATTGAATCAATTTAATTTAATGAATTAGATTCATTATATTAAGTTGGCTCGAATCAAATGGTTGGATTAGATCCACCATGGTAGAGATTGAGTCAAGTTTGACTTGACTTGAGAAGGAAGACCAAAGGTCAATTTTGACTTGACCTTTTGCCACCTCATTGGTGAATTGGCATTAGGTGGACCAATAATGATGTTCCACATCATCATGGGTGCCACCTCATGGAAGTGACAAAGTCACTCTCTTAATGGTTTCATATTAATTGCAATTAATGCAATTAATGTGATTTTATGGTTTCATATTAATTGCAATTAATGCAATTAATGTGAATTTTGAAATGTGGCCGGCCACTTGGTTTTTGGGTGTGAATTTCATTTTTCTTCCCATTCAAGTGGTGTAACTTCTTCTTCTTGTGTTCTTCCTCTCAAGCTCTCCCTCTCCCTCTCCTCCTCCCTTGGCCGAACCACATAGGTGCTAGCACACCTTGGTTTTTGGTCATCTCCATCTAGTGTGTCCGTGTGGATACTTCTAGAGGACCGGCGCTTGACGGTCTTGAGATCCGGCATCATTTGGACGAGCGGGAACGCGAAGGGCATCGCTACAAGGGTAAACATTTTTCTAGTAGATCAGTTTTTGAATTCGTACAAGAAATAGTTTTTCGAATTTTGTATACGAATCTTTGCACGGATCTACGGCTTTGGGTCCTTCGGGGTTTCCGCGACGCGAAAAAGTGGTTTTCGCGGCCCGAAGAACCCAACATAGAATTCCAAGAAGGGATTTCTGGCGATTGTTAGCTAGAGCCCTAGAGCCAATCATTTGATGATTGTATTTTGGACTTGTTGTATCATATTATATATAAATAAAGGCATTTGGTTTTTGGTTATTATACTTACTTGTATTGGTGCCAAATAAACTAAGTATAATAACGTCCTTGAGTAGACGATTCTCACCTATATCAATCGGTTAGTTGAACCGATAGTGAGATGATATAGGAAACACTACTCTTAATCATTCGTAGTCGAGTATTAACAGTCAGGGACAATGTTAATGCAATAAGACTAGTATGTAGGTGAACTCGATGACTTGATCTCACAAGTCATGGATATAGAGATATCAAGTTGACACATGGGTATGCATTGGAGAATGTATACTGAATGACCCGCCATGAGAAAGTATCATGGATCGTTATATGAGTGTCATATACTTTCTCATGTGGCTATTAGTATGACTACTAGTCCTTAGACCTGAAGTCACCATGGTTCCCTACATAAGGAGTTATGTACTTTGGTTTCGTCAAACGTCACCCGTAACTGGGTGGACTATAAAGGTGATTACTGGGTATGTAACAAATTATGCGGTGGGATGTGAGTGATGTAGATGAGATCTATCCCTCCTATATGACGGGAGAGACATCGGTATTCTTGATAGAGTGAGACCACGAAGTGCATGACCATGTCCAAATGAGTCAATATGAGATATTGAGCTCATTTGATTGAGTGAGTCTACTTGGAGTTCAAGATTTAGATTGATTAGAGGATGACACGGTCTATGCCTCACATTGATCAATCTAGATGTCTAGGATAGAAGGACACTTGTCATATATTGTGAGGAGTCACAATTAGTAGTCACAAGGTGATGTTGGATCTCAACATTCTTGTAACTTGGGTAGTAATGATGTATTGCTAGATACCGCTCATTACTTATGTTTCTAAATGAGTTTAGGGCATTGCCAACGTTACAAGAACCTATTGGGTCACACACAAAGAACAAGTGGATGGAGATTAGGTTCATATGATGAACCAAGAGGATTGGATTCATTTGATGAATCAAATTGGATTAAGAGTAATCCTAATTGGGCTAATTGAGTTGGACTCAAGTTGATTCATGTGTTCAATGAGTCTAATTTAGATTATGACTCATTGAATTAATTTAATTAAATGAATTAGATTCATTATATTAAATTGTCTTGAATTAAATGGTTGGATTAGATCAACCATGAGAGAGATTAAGTCAAGTTTGACTTGACTTGAGAGGAAGATGAACAGTCAACTTTGACTTGACTTTATGCCACATCATTGGTGAGTTGGCATTAAGTGGACCAATGATGATGCTCCACATCATCATGGTTACTTAAGTGAAGTGCCACCTCATGGGAGTTACCAAGAGTTGTGACTCTTGGTATCCCATGGAGGTTACAAACCACTTAATTAGATGAAAAGAGTTTCATTTTGCAAGTGTAACTCTCATTCAAGTGATCTTCCTCCTCCTAAGCTCTCTTCTTGCTCCTTCTCTTCTCTTGGTCGTGGGTTTCAAGCAAGGGAGAAGAAAGGAGAGTGAATCTAATCCAAGAAGAAAGGTTAGTGAAAGTCACATAGAGATTTTAGAGGAGTGTGTTCTCTTCTTTTCCTTTCTTCTTCTTCCAATCCTACCCGAGAGCCCTAGAGAGTGCTAGCACACTTGTTGTGCTCTCTTCTCCATCCTTGTGTGTTAGAGAACACATCTTGTTCGTGTGGATATCACTAGAGAGTTGTCTACGTTGACAACTTGGAGATCCGGCGTACCGTTGGACGAGCGGGATTTGCGAGGGCACGCTTCAAAGGTATAAAATGTTTTTCCTTTATAGATCTACTGTAGATCATAGTTTGAAACTCGTACTCATATTTTTTGAAAGTTTTCTTCGCACGGATCCAATGGCTAGGGGGTTTCGGGGTTTCCGCGACGCGAAAAAGCGGTTTTCGCGGCCCGAAAAATCCAACAGTGGTATCAGAGCCACGTGCGAAGCTTGTACGAGTTTAGTTTTTGTTTTTATGACAAAAATTCAGTTCTGTGATATTCTATAATTTTATGGTTTTTAGAGTTTTTATGGGTATTTTTCTTGTAGAAGCGAAGCACAAGTGTTTCGGCACTTGTAGGCTTCGACTACCGAGAAGAATTTTCCAAAACGACAAAGTTTCGCCCCAAAATTTTTTGGGACAGCGGGCTTAGGCGCTGTTAGATCGCAAAGGAAACCTCGCGATGGTTAGATCGCGGGTAGGGGCGCTGCCCCTGGCCCCGCAAGGGGATTCGTTTCGCGATTGCGCCCGAAAACGCTAAACGGGACCGCCGGGAAAAATTTACTCATAAAATTGTAAAAATTATAAAACAATTACAGAAAATTATGAAAATATATAATTTTGAATTATATATTAATTTTGTGATAGTCATGGCCCAAAAAGACCCAATGTGATTAGATTTGTGTTGTAATTCATAATACGGCCTGCGTGCCGTCATGTGATGTGTGTGCTGTATTTTGATTCGCGACCTGCGCGTCGTGCCTTCTATTTTATTTTTGTTGTAAATTAGATTTAGACTCGAATGTAACTCGAGTTTCTAAAATTGTAATGTACAAAATTGGAGCGGTGGAAGATTCACTCGAGACGGAGTTACGAGGAAGGCGCGAGCAACACAAGGTGGTCAAAAGGAAGGAGCTTGAGAAGCTATTGACCTTAGGTTGACCATCCGATCTTCTCATTGGCTTGAGAAGATCGTAGTAGGGCTATGACACAATCACAAAATAATTTAATTAATTGCTTATATGTATGTGATGCATGTTTAATTAAGTAGTTAATTAGTGCTTAGCGATTAGATTAGATCTAAATCGTGCACATGATGCACCCCACGATTAGATTAGATCTAAATCAAGTATTTGATACGCATCATCATTTAGATTAGATCTAAATCACGTCAACTCTAATGCCTACCGTGCCGTGATACCTACTACTACCTCGATCACATGTGTTGTTGAATCTGCCAAAGCAGAGCAACACATATTATCTTGGTAGGGTACGAAGGGACAATCTTGGTCCCGCCTATCAACGCATGGGTGAGTACAACTCAATTAGATTGAGTAACTAGTTAACTCGGTTGGATCAAGTACAACTATAGGCATTCTTCCAACGGTTGGAAAGGTAGGACAAAATCACGTTTATATTAATACTCGGGCGTATTAGCCAAAGCTAACTCGAGTTTTAATATAAATGCGGATTTTGATCCTATAAACAAGAGTTGCATAGAGATGTAATTGGTAATCGTTACCTACCGATCATACTAAATCTTGGGTGTATTAGCCAAAGCTAACTCAAGGGTTAGTATGATGTGGATCTTGTCCCAAATGAATTATAGAATTCAGTGGGAGCATCATTTAGTTAAAGGCCTAATTAAATGATTAAGAATATTATACTTATTTCTGCATTTATTTCTGTTGTAGAATTTCCATGACGTCGAATACGAACACCTTCTCTCTGCGATCTGTCCTTAAGAAGGACAAGCTCAACGGAGCAAATTTCCTGGACTGGTACAAGAACCTGAGAATAGTTCTCACCCAAGAACGTAAACTGTACGTTCTGGAGCAGCCCATTCCGGAGGCTCCTCCTGCCACTGCCACGCGAGCAGACCGAGATGCTTACAAGAAGCATCAAGATGACGCATTAGATGTGTCCTGTCTTATGCTCGCGACCATGAACTCTGAGCTTCAGAAGCAACATGAGTTGATGAGCGCTTACGATATGGTTGAACATATTTGTCACCTATATCAAGGACAAGCAAGGCACTGGAAGAGGAACTCCAAAGAATACCTGGAAGATCTTAAGAAGAAGAGAAATAAGATTTCTACTTCAGGTATACATGTTATAGAAGTCAACCTCTCTATTTCTTCATCGTGGGTATTAGATACCGGATGTGCTTTGCACATTTGTACTAATGTACAAGCGCTGAGAAATAGCAGGGCATTGACGAAGGGTGAGCTACACCTACGAGTAGGCAATGGAGCACGGGTTGCTGCTATTGCTGTAGGAACTTACCATCTATCTCTGCCCTCTGGGCTTGTACTAGAATTAGATGATTGTTGTTATGTGCCTGCCTTGACTAAGAACATAATTTCAGTTTCTTGTTTGGACAAGAAAGGATTTTCGTTTACAATAAAGAACAAATGTTGTTCCGTCTATTTAAACGAAATGTTCTATTGTAGTGCACCTCTGATAAACGGACTCTATATTCTAGATCTTGAGAGTCCTATCTATAACATTAGTACCAAGAGGTTCAAGTCAAGTGACATGAACCAAACCTATCTCTGACACTGTCGCTTAGGTCATATAAATGACAAGCGCTTATCCCAGCTCCATAAGGATGGTTTGATGGACTCATTTGATTTTGAATCTTATGAGATATGCGAGTCATGCCTACGAGGCAAGATGACCAAGACTCCCTTTAGTGGGCACAACGAAAGAGCGACTGGTTTGTTAGGACTCATACATAGTGATGTATGTGGCCCTTTCAATGTCGCTGCTAGAGGCGGTTATAGGTTCTTCATCACATTTACTGATGACTTCAGTAGATATGGTTATGTGTACTTGATGACACATAAGTCAGAATCCTTTGAAAAGTTCAAAGAATTCAAGAATGAAGTACAGAACCAGCTTGGCAAGAGTATTAAGATACTTCGATCAGATCGAGGTGGAGAATACCTTAGCCATGAGTTCCGTGACTACCTAGCTGAGTGTGGGATTCTATCCCAACTCACTCCTCCTGGAACACCACAGTGGAATGGTGTATCCGAAAGGAGGAATCGTACCTTATTAGATATGGTACGATATATGATGAGTCACATAGATCTTCCGACATATCTATGGGGATATGCTCTAGACACGGCAGCTTTCATTCTCAACCGAGTTCCATCCAAGGCCGTGATAAAGACACCATATAGGATATGGACTGGGAGAGATGCCCAGGTGTCTTTCATGAGAATTTGGGGTTGTGAGGCTTACGTTCGACGTCAAGTCTCAGACAAATTAGGACCCAAATCTGACAAGTGCTTTTTCATTGGATATCCCAAGGAAACTAAGGGATATTACTTCTACATTCTCAGTCAGCACAAGGTAGTTGTGGTAAAAACTGGGGTTTTCTAGAAAGGGACTTTGTTTCTAGAAAGACTAGTGGGAGCGCGTTCGATCTTGAAGAAGTTCAAGATGCGAACAATAGCACTGATGCCTCGATGGAAATTGAACTGGAACCACAAAGTGTTGTGGATAATTTTATTCCACAAGGAGTTGAGGAACAACAACCAGTTCAAGTAGACATACCTCTTCGCATAGTCAGCCTGAGAGATACTCATTTCTCTTGTCGACCATGATGACATTGTGCTCATAGAGGATGAGCCTACCACCCATCGGAAGCTGAGACCAGATTCTGAGAAATGGTTAGAGGCCATGAGATCCGAAATGGAATCCATGTACACCAACCAAGTTTGGACTTTGGTTGATCCACCTGAAGGGGTAAAACCCATAGGGTGTAAGTGGGTCTTTAAGAGAAAGACTGACATGGATGGACTTATATATAAAGGTCGCTTGGTAGCTAAAGGTTTCATGCAGATTCATGGTATTGACTATGATGAAACCTTTTCTCCAGTAGCGATGTTTAAGTCCATTCGGATCATGCTTGCTATTGCAGCCTACCATGACTATGAGATATGGCAGATGGATGTCAAAACCGCGTTTCTAAATGGAAACCTGCTCGAGGATGTGTACATGACACAACCTGAGGGTTTTGTAGATCCACAGCATACTAGCAGAGTATGCAAGCTGCATAGGTCCATTTATGGACTAAAGCAAGCTTCTTGAAGCTGGAATCTTTGATTTGATGATGCGATCAAACAGTTTGGTTTCATCAAGAATGAAGATGAGCCTTGTGTCTACAAGAAGGTTGAAGGGGATATAGTTGTCTTCCTCATATTGTATGTGGATGACATACTACTCATTGGGAAGGACATTCCTATGCTTCAGTCTGTCAAGACCTGGCTAGGGAGTTGTTTCTCAACGAAGGACTTAGGTAAGGCATCCCGCATTCTAGGGATTCAGATCTATAGAGATAGATCTAAGAGATTGCTTGGCCTAAGTCAGAGTACATACATTGACAAGGTACTGCTACGGTTTGCCATGCAGAACTCCAAGAAGGGATTTCTGTCGATGTCACATGGCGTGAGTCTTTCGAAGACTCAAGGTCCCTCTTCTAGAGAGGAGAGAGATCGCATGGATCAGATCCCTTATGCCTCAGCCATAGGATCGATCATGTACGCCATGCTATGTACTCGACCTGATGTCTCATATGCTTTGAGCATGACGAGCAGATACCAGTCAGATTCAGGTGAAAGTCACTGGATAGCGGTCAAGAAGATTCTTAAGTACTTAAGAAGTACTAAAGAATATTTCATGATATATGGAGGCAATGATGATCTAGCTGTAAAGGGTTACAGTGATGCTAGCTTCCAGACCGATCAGGATGACTATAGATCACAGTCGGGGTTCGTATTTTGCATTAATGGTGGTCCTGTCAGCTGGAAGAGTAGCTGATTCTACAACAGAAGCTGAGTACATTGCTGCATCAGAGGCAGCAAAGGAGGCAGTTTGGATCCGCAAGTTCATCACTGAACTTGGGGTGGTTCCTAGCATTGCTGACCCCATTGAGCTCTATTGTGACAACAATGGAGCTATAGCACAGGCGAAGGAACCTCGCTCACACCAGCGGACCAAACACATACTACGGCGCTTCCATCTCATTCGAGAGATCATCGAGAGAGGAGATGTGAAGATTTGCAGAGTACCTACAGAGGATGACATCGCAGATCCCTTGACCAAGGGTTTGGCACAGAGGAAGCATGATGGTCACACTAGGTCATTGGGGCTTAGAGCCTACACTGATTGTCACTAGTGCTAGTGGGAGATTGTTAGCTAGAGCCCTAGAGCCAATCATTTGATGATTGTATTTTGGACTTGTTGTATCATATTCTATATAAATAAAGGCATTTGGATTTTGGTTATTATACTTACTTGTATTGGTGCCAAATAAACTAAGTATAATAACGTCCTTGAGTAGACGATTCTCACCTATATCAATCGGTTAGTTGAACCGATAGTGAGATGATATAGGAAACACTACTCTTAATCATTCGTAGTCGAGTATTAACAGTCAGGGACAATGTTAATGCAATAAGACTAGCATGTAGGTCAACTCGATGACTTGATCTCACAAGTCATGGATATAGAGATATCAAGTTGACACATGGGTATGCATTGGAGAATGTATACTGAATGACCCGCCATGAGAAAGTATCATGGATCGTTATATGAGTGTCATATACTTTCTCATGTGGCTATTAGTATGACTACTAGTCCTTAGACCTGAAGTCACCATGGTTCCCTACATAAGGAGTTATGTACTTTGGTTTCGTCAAACGTCACCCGTAACTAGGTGGACTATAAAGGCGATTACTGGGTATGTAACAAATTATGCGGTGGGATGTGAGTGATGTAGATTAGATCTATCCCTCCTATATGACGGGAGAGACATCGGTATTCTTGATAGAGTGAGACCACGAAGTGCATGGCCATGCCCAAATGAGTCAATATGAGATATTGAGCTCATTTGATTGAGTGAGTCTACTTGGAGTTCAAGATTTAGATTGATTAGAGGATGACACGGTCTATGCCTCACATTGATCAATCTAGATGTCTAGGATAGAAGGACACTTGTCATATATTGTGAGGAGTCACAATTAGTAGTCACAAGGTGATGTTGGATCTCAACATTCTTGTAACTTGGGTAGTAATGATGCATTGCTAGATACCGCTCATTACTTATGTTTCTAAATGAGTTTAGGGCATTGCCAACATTACAAGAACCTATTGGGTCACACACAAAGAACAAGTGGATGGAGATTAGGTTCATATGATGAACCAAGAGGATTGGATTCATTTGATGAATCAAATTGGATTAAGAGTAATCCTAATTGGGCTAATTGAGTTGGACTCAAGTTGATTCATGTGTTCAATGAGTCTAATTTAGATTATGACTCATTGAATTAATTTAATTAAATGAATTAGATTCATTATATTAAATTGTCTTGAATTAAATGGTTGGATTAGATCAACCATGAGAGAGATTAAGTCAAGTTTGACTTGACTTGAGAGGAAGATGAAGAGTCAAGTTTGACATTAATTATACTACCTCATTGGTGAGTTGGCATTAAGTGGACCAATGATGATGCTCCACATCATCATGGCTACTTAAGTGAAGTGCCACCTCATGGGAGTTACCAAGAGTTGTGACTCTTGGTATCCCATGGAGGTTACAAACCACTTAATTAGATGAAAAGAGTTTCATTTTGCAAGTGTAACTCTCATTCAAGTGATCTTCCTCCTCCTAAGCTCTCTTCTTGCTCCTTCTCTTCTCTTGGTCGTGGGTTTCAAGCAAGGGAGAAGAAAGGAGAGTGAATCTAATCCAAGAAGAAAGGTTAGTGAAAGTCACATAGAGATTTTAGAGGAGTGTGTTCTCTTCTTTTACTTTCTTCTTCTTCCAATCCTACCCGAGAGCCCTAGAGAGTGCTAGCACACTTGTTGTGCTCTCTTCTCCATCCTTGTGTGTTAGAGAACACATCTTGTTCGTGTGGATATCACTAGAGAGTTGTCTACGTTGACAACTTGGAGATCCGGCGTACCGTTGGACGAGCGGGATTTGCGAGGGCACGCTTCAAAGGTATAAAATGTTTTTCCTTTATAGATCTATTGTAGATCATAGTTTGAAACTCGTACTCATATTTTTCAAAAGTTTTCTTCGCACGGATCCAATGGCTAGGGGGTTTCGGGGTTTCCGCGACGCGAAAAAGCGGTTTTCGCGGCCCGAAAAACCCAACAGCGATGTCACATGGCGTGAGTCTTTCGAAGACTCAAGGTCCCTCTTCTAGAGAGGAGAGAGACCGCATGGATCAGATCCCTTATGCTTCAGCCATAGGATCTATCATGTACGTCATGCTATGTACTCGACCTGATGTCTCGTATGCTTTGAGCATGACGAGCAGATACCAGTCAGATCCAGGTGAAAGTCACTGGATACCGGTCAAGAATATTCTTAAGTACTTAAGAAAGACTAAAGAATATTTCTTGATATATGGAGGCAATGATGAGCTAGCTGTAAAAGGTTACAGTGATGCCAGCTTCCAGACCGACCAGGATGATTATCGATCGCAGTCAGGGTTCGTGTTTTGCATTAATGGTGGTGCTGTGAGCTAGAAGAGTTCGAAGCAGGACACAATAGCTGTTTCTATGACAGAAGCCGAGTACATTGCTGCATCAGAGGCAGCAAAGGAGGCATTTTGGATCTGCAAGTTCATCACTGAACTTGGGGTGGTTCCCAGTATCGCTGACCCTATTGAGCTTTATTGTGACAACAATGGAGCTATAGCACAGGCGAAGGAACCTCGCTCACACCAGCGGACCAAACACATATTACGGCGCTTCCATCTCATTCGAGAGATTATCGAGAGAGGAGATATGAAGATTTGCAGAGTACCCACAGAGGCTAACATCGCAGATCCCTTGACCAAGGCTTTGGCACAGAGGAAGCATGATGGTCACACTAGGTCATTGGGGCTTAGAGCTTACACTGATTTGCACTAGTGCTAGTGGGAGATTGTTAGTTAGAGCTCTAGAGCCAATCATTTGATGATTGTTGTATGGACTCATTGTATCATATTTCTTATATATAAAGGCATTTGGTTTTTGGTTATTATGCTTACTTGTATTGATGTCAAATAAACTAAGTATAATAGCGTCTTTGAGTAGAAGGTTCTTACCTATATCAGTCGATTGGTTGAATCGATAGTGAGATGATATAGGGAACACTACTCTTAATCATTCCTAGTCGAGTATTAACATCCAGGGACAATGTTAATGCAATAAGACTAGCATGTAGGTCAACTCGATGACTTGATCTCACAAGTCATGGATATGGAGATATCAAGTTGACACATGGATATGCATTGGAGAATGTATACTGAATGACCCGCCATGAGAAAGTATCATGGATCGTTATATGAGTGTCATATACTTTCTCATGTGATTATTAGTATGACTACTAGTCCTTAGACCTGAAGTCACCATGGTTCCCTATATAAGAAGTTATGTACTTTGGTTTCGTCAAACGTCACCCGTAACTGGGTGGACTATAAAGGCGATTACTGGGTATGTAACAAATTATGCGGAGGGATGTGAGTGACGTAGATGGGATCTATCCCTCCTATATGACCGGAGTGACATCGATATTCTTGATAGAGTGAGACCACGAAGTGCATGACCATGTCCAAATGAGTCAATATGAGATATTGAGCTCATTTGATTTAGTGAGTCTACTTGGAGTTCAAGATTTAGATTGATTAGAGGATGACACGGTCTATGCCTCATATTGATCAATCTAGTTGTCTAGGATAGAAGGACAATATCATATATTGTGAGGAGTCACAATTAGTAGTCACAAGGTGATGTTGGATCTCAACATTCTTATAACTTGGGTAGTAATGATGTGTTGCTAGATACCGCTCATTACTTATGCTTCTAAATGAGTTTAGGAGCATTGCCAACGTTATAAGAACCTATAGGGTCACACACAAAGGACAATTAGATGGAGATTAGGTTCATATGATGAACCAAAAGGGTTAGATTCATGTGATGAATCAAATTGGATTAAGAGTAATCCTAATTGTACTAATTGAGTTGGACTCAAGTTGATTCATGTGTTCAATGAGTCTAATTTAGATTTTGACTCATTAAATCAATTTAATTAAATGAATTAGATTCAGTATATTAAATTGGCTTGAATCAAATGGTTGGGTCAGATCAACAATGGGAGTTATAATGTCAAATTTGACTTGACTTGAGAGGAAGAGGAAAAGTCAAGTTTGACTTGACTTTATGCCACATCATTTGCGAGTTGGCATTAAGTGGCCAATAATGGTGTTACACATCATCATGTTTAGAACATGTGTGTGCCACCTCATGGAGGTTACAAATCTCCTCCTCATTTTAATGGCCACATTAAATGAGAGGAGGTTACAATAGTGCCCGGCCACTTATTGTGATGAATGGAATTTATTTTTTTTCATTCAAGGCATTTTATTCCATCTTCTTCCTCTTGCTCTCATTCTCTTCTCCCTCTCCTCCTCCTTGGCCGAACACTTTATAGGTGCTAGCACACCTTTTTGTTTGGCCTCTCCACCTAGTTTGTTCGTGTGGATACTTCTAGAGGATCGTACGCTTGATGATCTCGAGATCCGGAGAACTATTGGACGAGCGGGATTACAAAGGGCATCGCATCGAGGGTAACTTCCTTCTCCTAGTGTAGATCTAGATGTAAGAAACTCGTACTCGTAAATTTTTGTTTTATTTTACTTCGCACGGATCCGGTGGCTTGGGGTTTGGGTTTTCCGCAACGCAAAAAAGCGGTTTTTGTGGCCCGAAATTCCCAACATGCGGTCATATGACTGCCTCAATGCTTGCTATGCTTCTGCCGACTCCTCCGCGTGCTCCGCGTCCCACGTATGGTGCGTCATTTGTGCACACTGTCGTTTATTATACACCTTCGTCTAATTCTCAGGAATGAGTGGTTGACTCTGGCGCCTCTCATCATGTCACCACTGATCTTGTTACTCTCTCGTTGCATGAGCCTCACTCTGGGAATGATAGCGGCATCATTGGTGATGGATCTAGACTATCTATTACACACACTGGTTCTTTCTCTTTATTTACTCCATCTTTTCCTTTAGTTTTCTCCAATGTTTTATTTATGCCATCTATGTCAAAAAATTTGATTTATGTCGCAGCACCTTGTGTTACTAATCCTATTACATTATTTTTCTTTGATTCCTATTTTCAAGTGTTGGATCGTCGTATGAGAGCGACACTGGTCAGCGGGGTCGATAGAGATAGTGTCTATTACTAGCCAAAATTTATGTCTACGCTATCATCGCCTTCTGCCTTTTCTATGTCTGTTTCGTCATCTATTTCCTTATGACATAGTCGTTTAGGTCATCCGTCATTAGATGTTTTGTAGCATTTTTTTTATCCTTGGGTCTTTCGTTTCCTATGAATACTTTGTCTAATTTTTCATGCACTTCGTGCAATATTAATAAGAATCATAAATTGCCCTTTTATAAATCTAGTATTTCGTCTCGTGCTCCTTTGGATATTATCTTTTCTGATATTTGGACATCTCCTATATCATCTTTTTATAGACCCAAATATTATGTTATCTTTGTTGATCATTTTATAAAGTATATATGACTTTATCCTTTACGCAATAAATTGGATGTATACTCTACCAATATTGCATTCAAAACTCTTATTAAAAATCAGTTCTCAATGACTATCAAAATACTATTCACTGACAATGGAGGTGAATTCTTAGCCCTTCGCTCCTTTCTTACTACTCATGGTATTAGTCATCTTACCACTCCTCCACATACTCTTGAACATAATGGATACTCTGAACGTCGTCATCGCCATATAGTCGAAACTGGTCTCACTTTGTTGTACAGAGCATCTATTCCACTCACTTTCTGGCCTTATGCCTTTGCTGCGACAGTCTATTTGATTAACCGCATGCCTAAGGTCGGTCTCTCCCATATGTCTTCTTTTGAAAAATTGTTCACCACCATTCCTGATCTTTCTAAGCTTCGAGTTTTCAGGTGTCTATGATTTCTATGGTTGCGCCCCTATTCTCACCACAAGCTTGATCCCAAGTCAACCTCTTCTGTCTTTCTTGGCTATTCTCTCACCCAGAGTGCCTTCCTGTGCTATGATGTAGCTCTCAAAAGAGTCTTTGTATCTCGTCATGTTAAGTTTGTGGAGCATGTTTTTTGATTTTCCATCACCTCCTCCTTGGATTCCACAACATTAGACATTGACTCTGAGCTCTCTACTGCACCAGTTCTCTCGTGGGACCCTCCAGCACCGATGCCACAACCTGCCACTAACCGTAGCCGTCCGCAAGTAACTTCTTCACCGTTGTCATCATCGCCGCCATCATCTCCGCCATCATCACCTCTTGTTGTTGGGTCGTCCACGCTGTCTGGTGGCAACCGACCCTCTAGCCCACCGACTCTTTCTCCTCCTTTCGCTTCTCTAAACCAACATCCCATACAAACTCACTCCAAAATGTCATCTACAAACCCAATCCAAAATATCTTCTTCATACTAGTCTTCCACAACCTTGTGAACCCTCCTATGTCACGCAGGTGCTCAAAAATCCGAATTGGGTACAGGCCATGCATGAAGAGTATGATGCTCTTCTCTGTAATCAGACTTGGACTCTTGTCCCACCTTCGCCAGACCAAAATCTTGTGGGTGATAAGTGGGTGTTTCGCATTAAGCTAATTCTGATGGTTCAATTGATCAGTATAAGGCTCGCCTTGTTGCCAAGAGTTTTCATCAGCGCTCTGGTGTTGACTTTCATGATACATTCAACCCTGTTATTAATCTAGTAACAATGTGCATTGTTCTTAGTCTGGTTGTGAATCGGAGGTGGTGTCTTCGCCAACTTGATGTAACCAATGCATTTCTTAATGGTCACCTTGCAGAGGAGGTTTATATAGCGCAACCTTTAGGTATGCACAGTGTTGAGTTTCTGGATCATGTGTGTCGTTTGCATAAGGCACTTTATGGCCTGAAGCAGGCTCTGTGCGCCTGGTATTTGAAGCTTCGCACTTTCTTGGTCTCTCTTGGCTTTATCGCATCCCGGGCTGACTCCTTATTTATTTATTCTCGGGATGATACTGTTATCTATTTCCTTGTATATGTTGATGATCTAATCATTACAGGGAGTGATGCTTCTTCTGTTGACGTCATAGTATGTAAACTTCATGCAAAATTTGCGATTAAGGACCTTGGGGCTCATTCCCTCTTCTGTGGTATTGAAGTTCACCCAACCTCAAATAGTCTTCTCTTGTCTCAGCAAAAGTATGTCACTGATCTTCTCTCCAAACACAACAAGCTTGACTCCAAGCCGATCTCCACTCCTATTGCTGCTGGCTTTCGTCTTACTTTGCATGGTAGGTCTTCATCTTTTGATGCGACTAAGTTTCGACAAGTGGTTGGAGGCTTACAATATCTCCGTATGACTCATCCTGATATTTCCTTTGCGGTTAACAAGCTTTCACAATTTATGCATGCTCCTTTAGAGATGCATTGGGGTGCTGTGAAGCGTCTACTTTGGTATCTCAATGATACTAGGGATCTTGGCATTCGTCTTCTTACGGATACACCTTTTACTCTTCATGATTTCTCCGATGCAGACTGGGCAGGAGATCCAAATGATCGGTGTTCTACTGGTGCATTTATTATTTTTCTAGGTGCTAATCCAATTTCCTGGAAATCTACCAAACAGCATATGATTGCACGCTCTTCGACTGAGGCTGAATATCGTGTCATTGCCTTTGCAGCAACTGAGATCCAATGGATTAAGTCACTTTTGTCAGATCTGCTTTTTCCAGTCACCACGCCTGCTGTGCTTTTTACTGATAATTTGGGTGCCACGTATCTTTTAGCTAATCTTGTTTTCGACTCTCGGATGAAGCATCTAACTATTAACTATCACTTTGTTCGTGATCTGGTGCAGGCCTCCTTCCGAAAAACCTTTTTGGAGATGCAGAGAGGATTCTTATAGAGTGTAAAGGTACCGTAACACTTTACTGACCTTTTAGAAATTAAATGCACGCATGTAAAGAAACAAAAACTAATTTATTAACAATATGAGAGAGATTGAAATGAAGCTCTGATTTTTGGAGGTCACAACGGCGCAATGATGTTGCTTTGACACAAGATGAGGGTTGGAGAGATTAGGAATTGATGTGCTAAAGACACTGATCAAGCCTTCTTTTATAGGTGATGTGCGTAAATTATGTTGACCAAGGGATGATCCATTTTTTTAGACCCTTGATTTGGATGGACCCCACCTACTTAAAGGTGGGGTTCATCCAAATCAAGGGTCCTCATGCAGTGGACCATACCCTGGTCCACAATTTGTGGACCAGAGGATCCCTCACACTACTCTTCAACACCGATTCTTGAGATTTGGGGGAGACAAATGTTGCTGCATTTCCCACCTTCAAGAGGCATTATTAAGCAAGAAAAGCTCAAGCAAATCAAGGTTCAAAGTGCTAATTCGTGTTTCAATTTGTATTTGTATTTGTATTTGTTTCCTTGTTTTGAGTTATATTCTTGTTCTTGAGTTTGTACGAGGATTCTCCAACCCGCCTCTGGATTATTTTTAAGAAGGAGATATTTTATAGTGTATGTGTGAGAGAGGGTCGGATCCTTAGATTAGTCATCTCAAGGAGGTAGATACCAAGTAAATCCTTGTATTAGCATTAGAAGTCTTCGCTTCAAGATATTCATTGAAAGTCATCATCAAGGAAGCGAGTGAGCTATCCCCCTCCCCCCTCTACCTCCCCTTGGCCCCAACACTGATCACAACCCGGTCGTGCCTTTTAAGCACGGCTATGTCGCATCCTGGACTACATTACACACAGATTAATCTTAAAATAGTAATAACTTTCGGCTCAATTAGATTTACAGAGCATACTATATATCAAAATGTAGATAACTTTAATCCCTACAAGTTTAATTTAGGGTCTAACCAAAGAAAATCGGATCTAAGAGGGGAAAATTTCATTTTGATTGAACCTAACAAATTTGGCAGATCTAGAATGCTTGGGGAGGTATAAAAGGGTCAAGAAAACCTTTCTTTGGCTCATCTTGGGTTTGGGGCTCCGCCCTCTTCCTTGAAGAAGGGTTTTCCCTTCTATGAGAAACCCTAGATCCTCTGTTCCAAGATCCATCGATGATCTGTCCACCCTCAGAGCATGGATATCCTCCCTAAGACATCGACACCATCTCGCTAAGATTTCTCTTCTCCCTTTTTCCATTTGGAGTTATTTGATGCTTCCCTCAATGTATTTTAGTTGTATCTCCATTTATATGGAGTAATTTTCTTAGATTCTAGCAGTAGGAAGTAACTATGATGTGATGTTGATGTGTAAACTATGTATTTAGTCATTTTCTTATTCTACAATATCTTTATGTCTTGTTCTTGTTTGATTGAATGTGTGCATTGTGTGTTATGGATTGTGGTGGATTTTGTCACCTTAATAGGAGAAGCTCTTATTGTGTGATTATGGAGCCTTTAGTGAATTTTCTAGAGCGATCCTCCTAAAAGGAGGCTAATTTGCTTCAAAGGGTTAATGAGTTTTTCCCAATTTAGTGTTAGAAAGTGGATTATGTAATCTAGACTATATGGTCGTGGGACCCTAGTGACTGTTAGGATGTATACTAAAAGCCTAGCTTTTTGTATGAGCATTTATTTTGAAATGAGAATCATATTGGTCAAATGTCTGTATTTAGTAAAATGCAGTTGTCCATTTAATTTATATTATAGATAACATGGTGTGTGGTGTCACACAAAAGATCATGTTATCAGTTCCTTATAAATTATAAATAGTAGCTCATAACCAAGATGGATTGGGACAAATAATTGGAATGGTTGTAGTGTAATTTGGTACTAGTTTATCTTAACTATAAAATTACACTAGTACACTATGTGTGTATTAAATAGGATCATTTGAGGTTGTTCTTTTTATACTGATTACATAAAAGAACATAACCTCTGTTATTATGGATGTGAGTACTCTTGATCCCGATATAATAACAAGCACATATACTTAGTATTTATTTCTTTAATTTATCAATGGGTGAAATTTATTCTTAAATCAATAGGCCCAATAAGTTGAGAAATAATATTATTTATATGGTATGTTGTTGATTATAGAAGGAAACTGTGTCCTAGTTATCTAGGTTGATGATGCCCCCTTCAGGATCTCATAAGGATTATCATGTAAACCCTGCAGGTGGACTTAGTCGGACATGACAATGAAGTTGAGTGGTATTACTCTTGGAGCTAGATATTAATTAAGTGAGTTGTCAGTAACTCATTTAATTAATGGACATTCGATATCTTACACACAGGAAGATTAATGCACTCATGATAAGAAGGAGCCCATAATTTAATATGGGATTGGTGCGGTAGTTCAATAATAACTCTTTAGTGGTATGAGTTATTATTGATGAACTTGAGTTGAGTGTTCAGGTCGAACACAGGAAGCTCAAGCTCATCGGGAGGCCAAAATCAATTCCTCCTCTCGGTCCCTGTTATAGCCTCTATAAAGTCTCATGTTCACCCATTTTGATTTCCCTTCTTACCCAAATGAGGGGTCGGCTGCATCCTTGCTTGGTGCTTAAGCAAGGGGCCGGCCAAGCCCTCTTGATGCCCAAGATGTGGGATGGCCAAGCCATGCTTGGTGCTCAAGCATGGGGCCGACCATACAAGAAGAGAAAAGGAAGTTTTGTTGAAAACAAAATTTTGATAAAATCTTTCCTTTTATAGCTTTCTACAATGGATTAAAAGAGAGATTTTAATTTTGTTAAAATCTTTCCTTTTTTGTAGTTATCTACAATGGATAAAAGAGATATTTTAATTTTGTTAAAATCTTTTCTTTTTTTGCAACCAACCATTATAGGAATAAAAGGAAGATTTTGTTTAAAACAAAATTTTGTTATAATCTTTCCTTTTATAGCTATTTATAATGGTTTAAAAGAGATATTTTAATCTTTCCTTTTTTGTAACCATCTACAATAGCAAATAAAAGGAAATTTTATTAAAAACTTTCCTTATTAGCCACTAGCAAAGATTATAAAAGAGAAGGAGGGAGGTGCTCCCTAACAACACAACCAAGGCTCCTCTTCTAATTTCTTGTGGCCAGCTCTTCCCTCTTTTCCCTTTCCTCTTCATAACAGCCAGCGGCACTTAGAGAAGGACCTTCACCTTGTGGCTGGTTGCTTGGAGGAGAAGAAGAAGGAGGAGGAGGCCTCTTCACTTTGTATTCTTTGGTGGCTGAAAGCTTGGAAAAGAAGGAGAAGGTCAGGTGTTTTCATCTTGGTAGATCGTCGCCCACACGACATCCAAGAGGAGGAGAGGAATACAGCAGAAGATCAAGAGGTCTTTAGCTATAAGGAAAGGTACAACTAGTTCTTTATTCCGCTGCGAACTAGTTTAGTTTTTCTTTGTATGGATCTTGAAATACCAATACAAGAGGCTATCGATTTTGTGTTTCGATTTTGTGTTTCTATTGTGGTCTCTACAGTTAAACCTAAGATTACTGTAAGAAGTTTAAATATTCAATTTTTTTGAAAGGCTTTGTCTAGGAAGTGGTGGATGATCCCATACTCAAGAAGGCCAAGTGTCTCGCCATGTTTAACCTGGAAGTCAATCTTTGAAATAGATATTTAATCAACTTCTGTAATATGGTTTAACTTCTGAAGAACACATGGGTTGAACTTGGAGTAAAAATGTTAAATTCCGTTTCCAATCCAAGTTTAACTTCTGAAGAACAACTTGGATTAAAAATATTAAGTTTCATTTGCAATCCAAGTGTAACTTCTGTAGAGCACATGGGCTGTTAGGAAAAGTTCTATTCTTGTACAAATTTTTTGAACAAGGGAAACAAAATGGAATTCCAAGTAGCACCCAACAATTGGTATCAGAGCTAGTTTTTTGCCTCTGTGTGTTTGGTTTTCAGTTAAATTATGCACTTTTCATACATAAATTTAGGCAGGATAATAGTAGGATGTGCAAATAGATTAACTCTGTGGTTGCAGACATCCTAGTTCCAACTATTATGACTCTATTGTGTTTGTGTGTGATTGGACCCTCGAGCATGTCGAGGGCATTTTATGTGTGTGCATGATTATAATTATTAAATACAGCAGGAGCTGTATTAGTTTTAGGATTTTACATTCTATTCGATCTAGATTACATGTACATTCCTTTGTGGAATATAAGATCGATAAATATAAAATTTTATTTTTGTCATGGATCGTATCCTTGCAAGGCGTGGTGCTATTTGAGGACCAGAGGTGCAGCAGAAAAGGAAGCAAGATAGATGCGACGACATGACCCGTTGGCGGCGGTTAAGGTTAGTGGCACAGGGAGGACAGCTATGGATGAGGTCATAATAGTTGGAAAATTATTTTTCATATTTATTTCCTTTTATGTTGTTTATATGTGTTGTGTGTGGGCATGTTAAAATTCCTCATTTTAAATAACTAAGTGGGAGAGGAATTATTTAAATTCCACGGTCTCCATTACTAGTTTGTAAGTGATGCATTCAAACTTGCGTGTTGGCTTTGAGTGCCTTCCTCCACATCGGATGAGTTTGTTTGCGGATCACTAGATCAAACTTCCTTTATGGATGATTATAGGAAATTATTTAAGTTTGTGTGATCTTCTCCATCTGAAGGGGCACAATCATGTTTAATGGACTAAGTATCAAGTAATGGTATACACTTAGGCGCATTTAATAGTATCTTCCCCATCGGAGTCACTACTATTATTTGTGTGACCGAAGAAAAATCAATTATTAATTTTATTTGTTATAAAGTTAGGTTGACAAGATAATAAAATTAATGGGTAATACCCCCCTCTTACAAATGTTTGAATTTGTATACGTCCACAATATCGTGACATATAAAATTCACAGTGTTTTGAGGTGTTGGTGAATTTAAATGATATTGTTTAAGGAATCAATATTATTTTAAATTTTAAAGTTTTGACCAAATATTTTGTGATTCTTAGGATTTTAAATGACTTTCAATCCTCTTGTTGTGATATTGAAAGAAAACAAACTTACTGGTCTCAATTACATTGATTGGAAACAAACCCTAATGAGTGAAGCTAGGTGAAAGTCCTGGTGAGTGAAGCCATGCAGTTGGAAAATCTTGGTGAGTGAAGTCAAGTGAAAGACCTAGTGAGTGAAGCTAAGCAGAAGCGAAGTCCTAGTGAGTGAAGTCAGGCACGTGGAAATCCAGGTGGGTTAAGGTTGATCGGACACTTGGTATTGAGAAGTCCAAGTAGGTCAAAGGTTTGACCGGATACTTGGCACAAGGAGAAAAGTCCAAGTGGGCCAAAGGGATTGACCAGACACTTGGTGAGGAAGTCCTAGCAGGTTGAGGGTGGCCGGATGCTAGGTATGATGTACCAACAGGTCATGGTTGACCGGATGTTGGTTTTAAGGGACTTTGGACTTGTTTGGGCAAGAAATCATGAGCTGGATTGATCAACCGATCGATTGGCTCATACCCAATCGATCGGTTGATCGATTGGGTGAGTCCCTGCGAAAATCTCCTTCCCAATCGATCAGTGGATCAATTGGGAAGCCAACGACATCGCATAGAAAGCCTCCCAATCGATCGGTCGATCGATTAGAAGCCTCCAATCGATCGGGCGATCGATTGGGAGCTGGGATTTCGCACGATAAGTCCTGGATCGATCGGGCAATCGATCCAGGCGATTTCTATAGAGCACAGATTCGCTCTGGATCGATCGGCCAATCGATCCAAAGTCTCCCCAATCGATTGAGAGCAATTCAATCGATTGGGATCCAACCGTTGGCGCAGGTTATAGCCGTTGGCGAGCGATTTTCTGCACATGGCTTCCATTCTCTTCTACAGACGATCACAGCGAAGACCACAACAATTTCTCCACTCTCACAGCCAGATCTTGAAGGCTCTTAGAGACAAGTGTAGGTACACTTCTAAGGTTTAAGAGGCAACAACAAGCAACAAGTAAGCAAGGAGAAGAAGCTCTTTACTTGTATCTTTTGTATTTTCTTCTTGCGTGAGGTGTATTTGTTGTGTGGGTTTGTACAAGACTTCTCCACCTTCGGTAGTTACCGTAAAGGAGTGTTTTTATAGTAGAGAGTGCTCGTGTGTGTGGATCCTTGGATTAGTCACCTCTTCTTGAGGTGGATACCAAATAAATCCTTGTGTTAACGTTGTATTTTTGTTTCTTGTACATTCCGCTGCATATCATCACCAAGAAGCAAGTAACGATGAGCTATTCACCCCCCTCTAGTTACATTTCGACCCTAACAAGTGGTATCAGAGCAAGGTCGCTCTTCACCGGAATCATCACCGGAAGGGGCAACAAAGCTACAAGGCAAAGAAGTTGAAGCAAATTCAAAAGTCGAAAACTTCATCAAAAGCTCAACTTCAAATGGAATTTCGAGATGGACTCGGATTTGACATGAGGGTGCCTCCATCATTCACTAGGACGAGCTTTGATTCTTGGAAATCAAGAATCAAATATTTTTTGATGATGGAGATAGAGCAATGGTTTGCTCTGTTAGCTAGAGCCCTAGAGCCAATCATTTGATGATTGTATTTTGGACTTATTGTATCATATTCTATATAAATAAAAGGTATTTTGATTTTCGTTATTACACTTACTTGTATTGGTGCCAAATAAACTAAGTATAATAATGTCCTTGAGTAGACGGTTCTCACCTATATCAATCGGTTAGTTGAACCGATAGTGAGATGATATAGGGAACACTACTCTTAATCATTCCTAGTCAAGTATTAACATTAAGGGACAATGTTAATGCAATAAGACTAGCATGTAGGTCAACTCGATGACTTGATCTCACAAGTCATGGATATAGAGATATCAAGTTGACACATGAGTATACATTAGAGAATGTATACTGAATGACCCGCCATGAGAAAGTATCATGGATCGTTATATGAGTGTCATATACTTTCTCATGTGGCTATTAGTATGACTACTAGTCCTTAGACCTGAAGTCACCATAAATCCCTACATAAGGAGTTATGTACTTTGGTTTCATCAAACGTCACCCGTAACTGGGTGGACTATAAAGGCGATTACTGGATATATAACAAATTATGCAGAGGGATGTGAGTGATGTAGATGGGATCTATCCCTCCTATGTGACGGGAGAGACATCGGTATTCTTGATAGAGTGAGACCACGAAGTGCATGGCCATGCCCAAATGAGTCAATATAGGATATTGAGCTCATTTGATTTAGTGAGTCTACTTGGAGTTCAAGATTTAGATTGGTCAGAGGATGACACGGTCTATGCCTCACATTGATCAATCTAGATGTCTAGGATAGAAGGACACTTGTCATATTTTGTGAGAAGTCACAATTAGTAGTCACAAGGTGATGTCGGATCTCGACATTCTTGTAACTTGGGTAGTAATGATGTGTTGCTAGATACCGCTCATTACTTATGCTCCTAAATGGGTTTAGGACATTGCCAACGTTACAAGAACCTATAGGGTCACACACTTAGGACAATTAGATGGAGATTAGGTTCATATGATGAACCAAGAGGATTAGATTCATTTGATGAATCAAATTGGATTAAGAGTAATCCTAATTGGGCTAACTTGAGTTCGACTCAAGTTGATTCATGTGTTCAATGAGTCTAATTTAGATTTTGACTCATTGAATCAATTTAATTAAATGAATTAGATTCATTATATTAAGTTGGCTTGAATCAAATGGTTGGATTCGATCAACTATAGAAGAGATTTGGTCAAGTTTGACTTGACTTGAGAGGAAGATTAAAAGTCAAGTTTGACTTGACTTTATGCCATCTCATTGGTGAGTTGGCATTGATGTGGACTAATGATGTTACTCCACATCATCATGGGTGCCACCTCATGGAAGTTACAAAGTCATTCTCTTTAATGGCTTCACATTAATTACAATTAATGCAATTAATTTGGGGTTACAATGGAGAATGGCTGGCCACTATGGTTTTGAATGAGAATTTAATTTTTCATTCAAGTGTGCATTTTCTTCCTTCTTCCTCTCAAGCTCTCCCTCTCCTCCTTCCTTGGCCGAACCACATAGGTGCTAGCACACCTTGGTTTTTGGTCATCTCCACCTAATTAGTTCGTGTGGATACTTCTAGAGGAGTGTCTATTTTGACACTCTCGAGATCCGACACCGTTTGGACGAGCGGGAACGTGAAGGGCTTCGCTACAAGGGTAAATTTCAAAACATGTAGATCTAAGTGTAGATCTAGATAGTAAACTCATACTCGTAAGTTTTTCGTAAATTTTCTTCGCACGGATCCATGGCTAGGGGCTTTCGGGGTTTCCGCGACGCGAAAAAGCGGTTTTCGTGGCCCGAAAAACCCAACAGTGGTATCAGAGCCACGTGCGAAGCTTGTACAAGTTTAATTTGATTTTTATGAAAAATTAAAGCTTCTGTACATTTCTGTAAATTTATGACTTTTATAGTTTTAAGAGTAATATTTCTCGTAGAAGCGAAGCACAAGTGTTTATACACTTGAAGGCTTCGACTACCGAGAAGTTTTTCCCAAAACGGCATCGTTTCGACCCAAATCTTTTTGGGACAGCGGGATAAGGTGCTCTTGGATCGCTTAGGAGCAACTCGCGATGGTTAGATCGTGGGTAGGGGTACTGCCTCCGCTATTGCGCCTGAAATCGCTAATCGGGACCGCCGGGAAAAAAAAATTTACTCATAAAATCTGTAAAATTATGAAAAATTACAGAAATATATAATTTTGAATTATATATTAATTTTGTGATAGTCATGGCCCAAAGACCCAATTCGATTGGACGATTGTGTTGTAATTCATAATACGGCCTGCGTGCCGTTATGTGATGTGCGTGCTTGTATTTTATTTTTATTTTATTTTCCGCGACCTGCGCGTCGTGCCTTTCTTTTATTCTGGTTGTAAATTAGATTTAGACTCGAATGTAACTCGAGTTTCAAAATTGTAATGTACAAAAAATTGGAGCTGTGGAAGGTCCACTCGAGACGGAGTTACGAGGAAGGCGCGAGCAACACAAGGTGGTCAAAAGGAAGGCGCTTGAGAAGTTGACCTTAGGTTGACCATCTGGTCTTCTCATTGGCTTGAGAAGATCGTAGTAGGGCCATGACTAATCACAAAACTTAGTTAATTACTTGTGTATATGATGCATGTTTAATTAAGTAATTAATTAGTGCATAGCGATTAAGATTAGATCTAAATCGTGCACAAGATGCACCCTTACGATTAGATTAGATCTACATCGTGTACAAGATGCACTCTATCGATTTGTCACGCCCCAGAGGAGTCTCTGTCCGAAGAAATTTCGACAGCATCTCCCCTGTACGGCGGACAATATGAAACTTTCTACATATCACATATACTTCAGCCACAGGCGGCTGGAATGATAACAAAAATAAAAACAGACACCACGCAGTTTACAAAGATATTCAGCCTCTGGCTGTCACAACCACGCAGTTAAAAAAATAGTAATCAATAACAATAGGACTCTGACTCGAAATCCACCCTACTCCACTAATCTCGTAAAACTCAAATCCAACGAAACTCACCTCTTCTGCCGTCCAGGCAGGCACATAGTAGAATAAAAACCAAACCATCCAAAAGTCCATCAAACGGTAACAATCCGTACAATATCCATAAATGAAATCCAAAACAAGACTAAAACATAGTCTGATGGAAGGAAAACCAAAATAAAGCAAATAATCAACCTAGTAGAGAACTAGCTCTACGTGCAGATGGGGGGCCAGCGACTGGAACTGCTCCGGACAGCCTCAACCTGAAAATATCAACAATGGAGGCGGGGTGAGTCCAACACTCAGCAGGTACAACTGATATGCATAATAAAACAAATAACAGACAACACTAATCATGCGTACAGTCTCCTGAATATGAGGAGGATAGATGCAACTGAAATGAAATCAGAAGATAACTGTACTGACCGGATCAAAGTATAAAGGTAACAGGTCGTCAGACCGAGTGAGTCATAATCCTATATGCATGTCAATCAATGCATCCAAACAAATGCAGCATATAAGTGCAGCAATCACAAGCAAATAAAAATGCAATAAATGCATATGTCAACCCCATACTCTGAAATCAATGCTCCTGTGCAATGACAGAGTAAACGGGATGCTGTCGGAGTACTCCTGTCCTGTGACCCCAAATCATAAATGGGGGAGCTCAATGCTCTCATCTCCCGGTACACGATGACGGGGAGGATATCTCTGCCGGCTACCACGCTAAATCATCTGCCGGCTACCACGCTGCTACCCTAAATGCCAACGGAGCCAAACAGAGCGGAACTGACTGCCGGCTACCACGCTGAGTCGCCTGACCAACGGAGCCAAACAGCAGAACCGCCACACACCAGCCAGATATACAAATCCATGGGTGATGTGTGCAGTACATGTAACTGGCGATGAGCTCAACCAAAGTAGAGCCGACAATCGCACAGCATGCAATCATGATGCATGATACTGAACATGGCAATCTCATGAATAACATGGCATGATCCATATAAATAGATACAAAGTGTGTACCACAAGAAGACGTATCAAATAGAAGGTACACAAATCGAAGAGGGTATCAAATAAACCCTAGATCCAGAATATAACAGAGCATGTGGTTAGGTCACTACCTAAGGCATATGTGATCAGGTAGATAATATGTAGTGCAGAATAAATAAACAAACAACATGTACTAATCATGCAGTGACCAACCGAAATAAACAGGTAACACAATTACTGTTATATGTTAAACATATTATCATGCATATCAAAAGACATAAGTCAAAGTACCCGCCTCCGATAAAATGGTCCAAATCCGGACTCCGAGATACTCGTCTCGTATCAAACTCCTGTATCACAAATAGAAATATATTTTTATTTAGCTACAACTCTTCCAAATAGCTAAATAAAATCTCAAATCCTAACTTAGGGCAAACCCTAATCACATTACCCTCATTCTTCTCACACAAATTCATCTACACATGATCATCTAGCTAAAATAATCGAATTACACTATGATCTACAACTAAGACCAAAAACCAAATACCTTACCTTGATTCCTAGCACTGTTGCTGCTGAATGAATTTAAATGTCGTAACAGAAAGTCCACAGCACAGCCTTTCTTGGCTGGAATTCTTCACAAACAGAACAAGATGAGATCCGGCAAGATGATCACAAATCAAACCATGCATAATCTCTACTGACCTCTACAGAAAATGCACACTTCCTAAATTAAATCTCACACAACGAAAGATAGCAGCAAATCAAATTGATCAGGAGATACTGCTCACCTCACTACTGTCTGGTTGAATCCGGCAGAACAAGTGTACAAGCAGTCGATGCTGCCAGAAATAGAAACACTGCTGGAATCAAGAGGATTCACTAAACAACCACCAACTGGATTTTCAATTCACTCAAAAGATCCCCAACCCCCTTCAATCGAAACCACTTATGGCTCTGTGAACTGCTCGGGAAGGAGGAACAAAGGAATCGTTCGGCTGTGGAGATCCCAGGGCACTGCGTAGAGAAGGCCGTCGCTAAGGATGAGGAGGAAGATGAAAAGAGGCTTCGATCGGTGGCAGTGTTGCTCGACTAGGGCAGAGGAATCCTTGCGTTACTCCCTGCTCACCGGTGGCGATGCAGGCGCAGAGGAAGAAGAAGAAAATCGGGCAGAGGCTAGGGCTTCGATGTAGGCGAGACAGACTCGGCGGCGGTGGCTTCTGTGGACGGCGTCGGCAGAGGAGAGGGGGAAACCGCCGGTGCCGGCGGTTAGGGCAAAAAGGAAACTCGGCGCGAGGAGTGGGCTCGGGTGCGCGAGGGAGAAGAACAGAAACGGCGATTAATGAGGGATTTTCGGCGACAATGTAAATAAAAAGGAATAAGAAATAAAAAGGAAAAAGATTTATAAATATAATCTTCTCCTCTCTTAAATAGGGTAGCCTAAACAGGCTTTTCCGGGCCCCGTTCTGGTCCCCGTTAACTCGTTCATACGAGCTCCGAAAAATTTCCGAAAAATATCCAAAAATTCCGGAAAATTTCCTTATTCATAATCGCCTATTTTCGGTATTTTACATTCTCCCCCACTAATAAAAATTTGGTCCCCAAATTTCGTTATCTACCATCAGCAAGTACTAACAACAGATATAGAGTATAATTGCTGAACGGTAAACTAAATCACATACCTCATGTGAAAAGGTGGGGATATCGAGCTCGGATCGTATCTTCGAGCTCCCAAGTAGCCTCCTCGTCTGAATGATGCTGCCATCCGACTTTAAACAGCCGGATAGTCTTGTTCCGCAACTGACGCTCCTTCCGGTCGAGAATCCGTACCGGAACCTCCTCATAAGAAATGTCCGGCTGAACTGGAACTGGAATATCAGCCAACACATGTGTCGGGTCAGGAATGTATCTCCGCAACATAGATACGTGGAATACATCGTGCACGCTTGACAGAGACGGTGGCAGTGCCAGTCGGTAAGCTACTGCTCCGATCCTCTCCAAGATCTCAAAAGGACCAATATACCGCTGAGCTAGCTTACATCTGAGGCCAAATCTCTTCACCCCTTTCCTGGGTGAAACTCGCAAAAATACATGGTCGCCAACAAAGAACTCTAAGAGTCTCCGACTCCGGTCAGCATAACTCTACTGGCAGTCTTATGCCTCTAACATCCTCCGTCTGATAATACGGATCAACTCCGCCTCATGCTGAGCTCTATGAGGTCCCAACAACTGGACCTCACTGATTCTCGTCCTGATCGACGACTGAGCATCTATGGTAACAAGAATACCCTGCTCGGTCTATCCCTGCTCCTCAAGGTCTAACTCGGAGAAACCCTGAATCAAGTCCGTGACCACAACTCGGTGGCAAGCTAAAGTCCCTCTGGACCTCTAGCTAAGTGCATCGGTAACCACATTAGCTTTTCCCAAGTGATAGCTAATGGTACAATCATAATCCTTCAGGAACTCCATCTATCTCCTCGGTCGAAGATTAAGTTCCTTCTGAGTGAACAGATATTTGAGACTCCGATGGTCAGTGAGAATCTCAATGTAATATCATACAGGTACTGCCGCCAAATCTTCAGGGTAAAAATAATAACAGCCAACTCCAGATCAAGAACTGAGTGTTTTCTTCTCAGGCTCCCTCAACTATCGAGAAGCATATAAGAATACTCAACCGTGCTGCATCAGAACAGCACTCATACCCTGTAGAAATGCGTCGGTGTAGAGGACAAATCCGTCCTCTCCAGAAAGTAAAAACCAAAAATCGAAGCCGACACTAGTCTCCGCTTCAGCTCCTAGAAGCTGATCTTGAAATCCTCAGTCTAAATAAACTTCTCGCCTTTCATGGTCAGGCGTGTAAGTGACATAGCAATCCGTGAGAAACCCTCAACGTATCTCCGGAAATATCGGCCAAACAAAGGAGGTTGCGAGCTTCCTGTACAGATTCTGTCTAATCCCAACGGTAACAACCTCTATCTCCTGTGGAACCACGGTATACTCCTACTGGTGACCGTGTGTCTCAAACATCTCATAGGAGACAACTAAATCAGCACTACTGATAATCACATATAGATGTTCTCATCGAAACATCTCTAGATCTATGCAAAGGTGATGTGCGTGACTCACCGCGGATCCGAATTAGATCACAACATCGTCCACAAAGACAATGGAAACCGATCCAATCATCCTCGATATACCAGGATCATCGAGTCCCTGAAAATATCTAAGGCACTGAAAGCCTATAGGGCAAAACCAAGACGCATAATGTCCGTATCACAGACATTCCTATACATAAGATCTACGATAATAAATCGAAAAATCTGATCATCAATAACATAAATCACTAAACAATAAATCCTCCAGTGTGAGAGCAACGCTCCATCACAGAAACATCACATATGTGGGAGCAACGCTCTACCACAAATAATTTGAAATATGTATCGCAATAAATATAGGAGCTATGCTCCGCTACCAGTAATCCGTAATATGTGGGAGCAATGCTCCACCACAAAACAATACATAAGTGCCCCAAGTCACCTAACTATCCAGCTAGAGACTGTACAAGATTTCTCTACCACAAATCACTGTGGTTAACCTAGGCTATAACAACCTAGTAAACTAATCAAATCCATCATCATCTCTATCAGCATCCTAGTGGGTCATCCACTGATAGTAGAACTAGTTGATGAGTTAATCCAACAGATGACATAATGCAGTCACTCCACATTCTGTATTCAGCATAAGTAGAATCATCATGCTGCTACCAATATAAACCTAGCACACGTGCTCACACAACATATATATGATCGACATAATCCTTCAGTTAATACACACCAAACTTACTCTCATCATAGGTATAAATCATCGTGATATCTCCAACAATGCATACCGAACCCGTGTGCAAAATCATCATAGATCAAGTCAACAATACACCTCAAACAATACTCACATAACATGTAGTATAACCATCATATACTTCCAATAAAGCATACTAAATCCAGGTGTGCTCACAAATCAAACATAATCAAAAAGATACTTCAGATACCACGCCAAACACATATGTGCGTATCATAACTCAAATTAAATCAACAAAATGCCTCCATCCAAAACACCACCGATGTACTTATACTACATCTCGGATTTAATCAACAAGATATCTTCAATAATACCTCCGGATACATACACCCAACTACATATCTATGATCCACAAGGAACCTTCAAACCATATCAGAACATGGATACATATACTACTTGCAAATGGGCAGTCTACCACAGGACTCCTACAACCCAAAACAATCATGATATACATGCAAAATCAGCATACCAGCTCAACCAAAGAGACCAACCTTATGCTACCAACACTCATGGGTTACCGGTATATCTAAACAAAATTCATGCATATGTATCAAGCATGAATACATCAATCAAAGGCAACCCAAAAATAAAGCAGCCTAATCATCCAGTAACAACCCTGCTCTAGGTTCAAAGGAACTAATATCGGACAAGAACGATATACACACCGTGGTATAACATTGCCAGTCAATGTCATACACTACCAAGACTATATCCAATAGGAAAAATTTTATCATCATAAATCCAAATGTACTCTCCCAGTATACACTAGTAACGATTGTATCCCATAAATGTTAAGCAATTAGCTCTACACTTCCTTACACCAGCGGGGTCACATATCCCAATGCACCCTCTAAGTTATCCCACCAGGTATATACAGTCCACGGTCAAAGTCTTCATGGAATAGGATACATCGATCCTTTATAACCTATCCAAGCCGATAATGATATATGGCTAAATCAGTCATTTTCACGTCAGTACAAAACATGTACTCAAATGTGCTCTAAATACATAACTAAGCACAAATAACCTAAAGGTTCAAACCTCTAAAAATAGAGTATGACAATCCTCTACTGATCAACCAACAAAACTAAATCATTCATCTACTAACTAATCAAAAATACCTTAATCCTCCACAAGCAACTAAGGTATATCAAACCACGATCAAATGGTATACTACATTATCAAATAACTAAATCAGTTCATGGGTCAATTCAACACTAATACATCATCTCAAACTAGAGAATGTCAATCCACATAATATCATATGAATAAATGTGTACGACCCAAAAGAAAAAAACTAGAATTCAATATCATCAAGACACCCTCATTTTTTTTTTATCCTCAAAATATCAGCCCACTAATATCAGATGAATAAGTCTCTACTCTCCATGAGGGTAAGTTAGCATTCAAAACATCAAATCATTATTTATCCACATAGTTCAATATCAGATGAAACAAATATCAATTTTATCATCCTGTTAACTAACCACAATTAACCAGATTTATTAAAATCAAAAATCTCATAGGCACATAAACTCTCTAGCTTCCAATTTATAATCTGATCACCAACTATAAACATCAACCTGTGAACACCATACATGATACTCACTATATCACCATCAATGACAACCCAAATAAAAGATCATCAAAATAGTTATCCACTAAAAGATCATCAACAACCACATAACATTTACTCTCTTAAATCATTAGAAATCAACACATCAAAATATCTGATCTCACAATATCCCTCAACCTCAAACCATTCTCAACAATGATCAAACATGGTAACTCCCCAAATGAACAATTTTTCATCATATCGGGTACCCTAATATCCAAAAGATATGAGTATAAAACCTCCACTGGCTAAAACAACATAAATATGTAGGTATCATCCACTACCCAGCTAACAATAGCAGAGGCTGGTATGTGCCTCCATCTCCTACGAGTAGTAACAGAAACTAACACTACTGATGGTATGATAAGAAAATCACTAGAGATAATAATCCTTGATATCTATTAAGGTCAATCATGCTCAATGGATAACCCATCACATATAATATGTGCTACAACATCCAGACAAGTACTAAAGATAAAGTGCTAATACATGTCATAACTATCAAATTAAACATCATACCTATATGCCGTCTAGAGATGTCCCATCGCTGTCCAGCCCCCAAAATTGACCTCGGAATTCCGTACGAGAAAAACAAACACCGGAAATCCATATAAATCCAAAACGGAAGTCCATAACATAATCGAAACGGACAAATCCGTGCAACCGAAAATAACTGCCCAGACTAATCTGTCTCACAACTAGGGCTAGTATAAAAATGTCCAAAATACCAAACGCAGGTATCACACCCTGCTCTGATACCAATGAATTGGTATCAGATAAATCCCGAAAATCCAACACACGGAAATCAAATAAATATCGCCAAACTTTGGCGCGCTGATACCCAATAAACTGATATCAGATTATTCAAAGTATCCATAATACGAAAACAAAGATCGTAAAAATCCAGAACACACAGCAAGTATCGTATACCTGCTCTGATACCACTAAATTGTCACGCCCCAGAGGAGTCTCTGTCCGAAGAAATTTCGACAGCATCTCCCCTGTACGGCGGACAATATGAAACTTTCTACATATCACATATACTTCAGCCACAGGCGGCTGGAATGATAACAAAAATAAAAACAGACACCACGCAGTTTACAAAGATATTCAGCCTCTGGCTGTCACAACCACGCAGTTAAAAAAATAGTAATCAATAACAATAGGACTCTGACTCGAAATCCACCCTACTCCACTAATCTCGTAAAACTCAAATCCAACGAAACTCACCTCTTCTGCCGTCCAGGCAGGCACATAGTAGAATAAAAACCAAACCATCCAAAAGTCCATCAAACGGTAACAATCCGTACAATATCCATAAATGAAATCCAAAACAAGACTAAAACATAGTCTGATGGAAGGAAAACCAAAATAAAGCAAATAATCAACCTAGTAGAGAACTAGCTCTACGTGCAGATGGGGGGGCCAGCGACTGGAACTGCTCCGGACAGCCTCAACCTGAAAATATCAACAATGGAGGCGGGGTGAGTCCAACACTCAGCAGGTACAACTGATATGCATAATAAAACAAATAACAGACAACACTAATCATGCGTACAGTCTCCTGAATATGAGGAGGATAAATGCAACTGAAATGAAATCAGAAGATAACTGTACTGACCGGATCAAAGTATAAAGGTAACAGGTCGTCAGACCGAGTGAGTCATAATCCTGTATGCATGTCAATCAATGCATCCAAACAAATGCAGCATATAAGTGCAGCAATCACAAGCAAATAAAAATGCAATAAATGCATATGTCAACCCCATACTCTGAAATCAATGCTCCTATGCAATGACAGAGTAAACGGGATGCTGTCGGAGTACTCCTGTCCTGTGACCCCAAATCATAAATGGGGGAGCTCAATGCTCTCATCTCCCGGTACACGATGACGGGGAGGATATCTCTGCCGGCTACCACGCTGAGTCTCCTGACCAACGGAGCCAAACAACTGAGCCAAACAGAGCGGAACTGACTGCCGGCTACCACGCTGAGTCGCCTGACCAACGGAGCCAAACAGCAGAACCGCCACACACCAGCCAGATATACAAATCCATGGGTGATGTGTGCAGTACATGTAACTGGCGATGAGCTCAACCAAAGTAGAGCCGACAATCGCACAGCATGCAATCATGATGCATGATACTAAACATGGCAATCTCATGAATAACATGGCATGATCCATATAAATAGATACAAAGTGTGTACCACAAGAAGACGTATCAAATAGAAGGTACACAAATCGAAGAGGGTATCAAATAAACCCTAGATCCAGAATATAACAGAGCATGTGGTTAGGTCACTACCTAAGGCATATGTGATCAGGTAGATAATATGTAGTGCAGAATAAATAAACAAACAACATGTACTAATCATGTAGTGACCAACCGAAATAAACAGGTAACACAATTACTGTTATATGTTAAACATATTATCATGCATATCAAAAGACATAAGTCAAAGTACCCGCCTCCGATAAAATGGTCCAAATCCGGACTCCGAGATACTCGTCTCGTATCAAACTCCTGTATCACAAATAGAAATATATTTTTATTTAGCTACAACTCTTCCAAATAGCTAAATAAAATCTCAAATCCTAACTTAGGGCAAACCCTAATCACATTACCCTCATTCTTCTCACACAAATTCATCTACACATGATCATCTAGCTAAAATAATCGAATTACACTATGATCTACAACTAAGACCAAAAACCAAATACCTTACCTTGATTCCTAGCACTGTTGCTGCTGAATGAATTTAAATGTCGTAACAGAAAGTCCACAGCACAGCCTTTCTTGGCTGGAATTCTTCACAAACAGAACAAGATGAGATCCGGCAAGATGATCACAAATCAAACCATGCATAATCTCTACTGACCTCTACAGAAAATGCACACTTCCTAAATTAAATCTCACACAACGAAAGATAGCAGCAAATCAAATTGATCAGGAGATACTGCTCACCTCACTGCTGTCTGGTTGAATCCGGCAGAACAAGTGTACAAGCGATCGATGCTGCCAGAAATAGAAACACTGCTGGAATCAAGAGGATTCACTAAACAACCACCAACTGGATTTTCAATTCACTCAAAAGATCCCCAACCCCCTTCAATCGAAGCCACTTATGGCTCTGTGAACTGCTCGGGAAGGAGGAACAAAGGAATCGTTCGGCTGTGGAGATCCCAGGGCACTGCGTAGAGAAGGCCGTCGCTAAGGATGAGGAGGAAGATGAAAAGAGGCTTCGATCGGTGGCAGTGTTGCTCGACTAGGGCAGAGGAATCCTTGCGTTACTCCCTGCTCACCGGTGGCGATGCAGGCGCAGAGGAAGAAGAAGAAAATCGGGCAGAGGCTAGGGCTTCGATGTAGGCGAGACAGACTCGGCGGCGGTGGCTTCTGTGGACGGCGTCGGCAGAGGAGAGGGGGAAACCGCCGGTGCCGGCGGTTAGGGCAAAAAGGAAACTCGGCGCGAGGAGTGGGCTCGGGTGCGCGAGGGAGAAGAACAGAAACGGCGATTAATGAGGGATTTTCGGCGACAATGTAAATAAAAAGGAATAAGAAATAAAAAGGAAAAAGATTTATAAATATAATCTTCTCCTCTCTTAAATAGGGTAGCCTAAACAGGCTTTTCCGGGCCCCGTTCTGGTCCCCGTTAACTCGTTCATACGAGCTCCGAAAAATTTCCGAAAAATATCCAAAAATTTCGGAAAATTTCCTTATTCATAATCGCCTATTTTCGGTATTTTACACGATTAGATTAGATCTATTTCGTGTATATGATATGATGTGAACCCAACGAGAGAGATATCTCAAGAACCCACAACGAATTGAAAACAGAAAGAAGGAAGGTCTAAGTCGATAAGATGGATGAAAAGAAACCTCGACCCAATGCTTAGAAAAGCACGAACCTTGGTATAGAAGATGGAAGACGCCACAACCTTGGGATTGAGGTTGATAAGTCTTCTAACGCCACAAGGAGATGCTTGGATAAGTTCAAGTTCAATGAAGAACCAACAAGCGAGAGCCTCACCGTGTTTTAGATTGAAAAATATGTCAAAGATACATGTGTGGCCGTCACCCCCTTTATTTATAGCTATAAGGAAAGGCCAAAAGAAAGCCCATTTAGTAAAGGCCCATATAGACTACTTAGTCATTTTAAGCATATGACATTATTACAACCCAAATAAAGGTAAAAATGAGTCCAAATTGAGCCAACATATCCATACTACATAGATATGAAACTTAAATACTAATTTAGCTCATCTAAGGCTCGAATTAGGTTGACTAAGCCGGATGACTTGCTCTTGGTCAAACCTTCTTCAATAGTAGCTTTGGCCTTCACATCTTCAATTAGCACATTAAGTGCTTCCTTCATCTTTTTAGCCCTAGCCCTTGTAATTGGTCCTCCATTGATGCATAATGGATCATCATTAATATCTGGAGTGGATTGAGCATGACCCATATCACTAGCTTGTTGCACAACTTGTTCTCTTTCATTTATTCCATCATTCCCCCTCTCCTCAAAAGGATTCGTCCTCGAATCTTGATCACCTACATCAAAAGGAGAAAGATCAGAAACATTAAATGTAGCACTCACATTATACTCACTTGGTAAGTCAAGCTTGTATGCATTATCATTGATTCGAGCAATGACTTGAAATGGACCATCTCCTCGTGGATGCAACTTAGTACGACGTTTAGCTGGAAATCTTTCCTTCCTCATATGAACCCAAACCCAATCTCCGGGTTCAAAGATCACTTTCTTTCGTCCCTTGTTGGCTTGCGCAGCATATTGTTCAGTCCTTTTTCAATTTGCAATCAAACTTTCTCATGCAGTTGCCTCACAAACTCAGCTTTTCTGGTACCATCTAAACTGGCACGCTCAGAGATAGGCAAAGGCGATAAATCTAAAGGAATTAAAGGTTTGAACCCATATACCACTTCAAAAGGAGAAAAATTAGTAGTAGAATGCATAGATCTATTATAAGCAAATTCAACATGTGGTAAAACAATCTTCCCAACCTTTTAAATTCTTTTGAATGATAGCTCTCAATAAAGTAGATAAAGTTCGATTTACTACCTTAGTTTGTCCATCTGTTTGTGGATGACAAGTTGTGGAAAACAAAAGCTTTGTTCCTAACTTTCCCCACAATGTCTTCCAAAAGTAGCTTAGAAACTTTGCATCACGATCTGAAACTATGCTCCTCGGTACTCCATGAAGTCGCACGATCTCCCTAAAAAATAGATCAGCAATATGGTTAGCATCATCTGTTTTCCTACAAGGAATAAAATGAGCCATTTTAGAAAATCTGTCGACAACCACAAAAATAGAATCCATACCTCGTTTAGACCTTGGTAGTCCTAAAACAAAATCCATGGAAATATCAACCCAAGGTTCACTAGGAATTGGTAAAGGTGTATACAGTCCATGAGGTAAAGATCTAGATTTCGCTTGCCTACATGTAATACACTTCTCACAAAATTTAACTACATCCCGTTTCATTTGTGGCCAAAAGAAATGCTCTACCAACACTTCTAGAGTTTTTTTAACTCCAAAATGTCCCATTAGTCCCCCACCATGAGATTCTTGGATTAATAATTCCCTTAATGAACAATTAGGCACACACAACCTATTCACTCTAAAAAGAAACCCCCCATGTCTATAAAACTTCCCAAATGCAGTATGTTCACAAACTTCAAACACATTTCCAAAGTCAGAATCATTAGAATATAAATCTTTAATGTATTCAAATCCTAACAATTTAGTGTTTAAAGTAGAGATCAAGGTATACCTTCGAGACAAAGCATCAGCAACAATGTTTTCCATACCTTGTTTATACTTGATCACATAAGGGAATGATTCAATGAATTCTACCCATTTTGCATGACGTCTATTCAACTTACTTTGGCTCTTCAAATGCTTCAACGATTCATGATCAGTGTGAATAACAAACTCTTTGGGCCACAAGTAATGCTGCCAAGTCTCTAAAGCCCTCACCAATGCATACATCTCCTTGTCATAAGTTGGATAGTTCAAAACTGCTCCGTTGAGTTTCTCACTAAAATAAGCAAGGGGTCGACCTTCTTGCATTAGCACAACTCCAATACATATTCCTGATGCATCACACTCAATTTCAAAAGTTTTAGCAAAGTTAGGTAATGCAAGTAATGGTGCTGAACTTAGCTTCTCCTTAAGTAAATTGAAAGCTGAAACTTGTTCACTATCCCAACGAAACCCAACATTCTTTTTAACAACTTCAGTCAAGGGTGCAGCTATAGAACTAAAATTTTTAACAAACCTTCTGTAGAAACTTGCCAACCCATGAAAGCTACGTACCTCAGTTATCGTTTTTGGTGTTGGCCAATCACGTATTGCCTTAACCTTTTCTTCATCAACGGCTATTCCCTTAGCACTAGTCTTAAAAGCAGTTTTCCATTCATCTCCCTCACGCATGCGAATTTGATGATAGCCAGACTTCAAATAAATTTTAGAGAAAATGCAAGAACCATGTAGTTCATCTAGCATATCATCTAATCTAGGAATAGGATGACGATACTTTACCGTAATCTTGTTGATAGCCCTACAATCAACGCACATCCTCCAAGTTCCATCCTTCTTAGGCACAAGCAAAACAGGAACTGAACAAGGACTCAAACTTTCTCGGACGTACCCTTTTCTCATCAATTCTTCAACTTGCTTTTGAAGCTCCTTCATCTCCATAGGATTGCTCCTATAGGCTGGTCGATTAGGGATAGCTGCTCCTGGGATGAAGTTAATTTGGTGCTCTATTCCCCTAAGTGGTGGTAATCCATCAGGAACTTCTTCAGGAAAGACATCATCAAATTCTTGCAAAAGAGTTTTAACAACACTAGGCAAAGAAGGGTTAAGATTGTTAGTGTTGAAATAAGCCTCCTTATACAAAAGTATAATCATCGGCTGTTAAGAATAAAAAGCTCTCTTAACCTCTCTTTCTTTTGCATAAAAGCTCCCTTTTTTACTCTCTAGATTTTTTGTTTCTTTTTCATTCTTTTTTTCACTCCTCTCATCCTCACTTTTTCTTTTCTCACACTCCTTTTCTTTTCCATTTTTTTTTCTCTCACAATCTTTTCTTTTTTCACTCTCATTTTTTATCCTCAATTGATCTTCATATACTTGCTTAGGAGTTAATGGTACAAGAGTTACAAGTTTACCATGCATCTTAAAAGAATATTTATTTGTGAACCCATCGTGTATGACCCTCCTATCAAATTGCCATGGTCTACCTAAAAGTAAATGACTTGCATGCATTGGTACTACATCACAAAGAACATCATCATGATACCTACCAATGGATAATGAAACCAATACTTGCTTAGTGACCTTAACCTCCCCGCAATCATTCAACCATTGTAGTTTATAAGGTCTAGGATGTTTAGTGGTAGGTAAGCATAATTTCTCAACCAAGATAGTACTAGCAACATTAGTGCAACTTCCTGTTGGTGCAGTGAGCACCAGATGATCGAACCTGAGTTTTGATTATGGCAAAGGGCTCAAAGTTAAGTGGTGGTGTTATCTAACAAAGTTCATGGAGCTTGCAGGAAAGTCCTAAGTGATACTTAGGCAAAAGTCCTAGCTGCGGTTAGGCAGGTGAAAACCCTAGGGGGTGGTAACCCTAGGTCATAGGGGGTGGTAACCCTATGCGGAAAGTCTTGGCAGGTCGATGGCTTCAGGCAAAAGTCCTAGGGGGTGGTAACCCTAGGTGAAAAGTCCTGGTGTCGCGAACCAGGTGAAAGACTGGACTAGCCGGGAAGCGGATGTCCAGCAGAAAGTCCGGAAGCGTCGAGTGCTGAGCAAAAGTCCAGTCGATCTGGAGGATCGTACTGGCAACAGGTAATCTCTCCTGAGGGGAGTAGGTGAGGACGCGTTCCCCGTAGAGGGAACAGTAGGCGTCGGGTCGACCTAGGGTTTCCGGTTGGAAACCCGAAGTCAGACTCGGACAGTCCGTTGACTGTCAAACTTCATATTTATCATATTTCTATTATGTTTTATCTGCTAACTTTGTGCTGCAGGGTATATTTGGGATTAATATATCTTGCAGGGACCAAAGTGCAAAGATTAACCTCGGATGAACACTCTGGTGCAAAACTTGAAGTTTGCTGCGAAGTGGAGCTGGAGGCGCCTTCATAGGTATTGAAGGCGCCTTGGACCATTGAAGGCGCCTTGGAGCCTTGATGAAGGCGCCTTCAGGTTGGGATAAGCAAACAGTCAACGGAGGTTATCACAGCGCAGGAACAGGGATAAGTTTTGGGGTTCAAGGCGCCTTGACTGGCACTGGAGGCGCCTTGAACGTCCAATAAAAGGACATCTCGACCAGCAGCTTGAAACATCTTCTTCCAAGTGAACTGTTTGCTACAAGCTGCCTACGAGACGATCCCGAAGTGCTGCAACGACACCTCGACACCCCGGAGCTTCAGATTTAGCCTTTTGGTGTCGGTATAATCTTTTACTGCTTTGAATTGTAATTAGTTTGTAATAGTTTTTGCGAGCTTATAGTTGTTGCCCACGGAAAGCGATCAAGGATCGCGGGCCTTCGAGTAGGAGTCGATCAAGGCTCCGAACGAAGTAAATTCTCCTGTCTTTGTGTGCTTGTTTTCTTTATTCCGCTGCGTTTTAACTCTTACGATTCCGATAATCGTTGAAAATAGCCACGAGCGCTATTCACCCCCCCCCTCTAGCGCGTCTCGATCCAACAATTGGTATCAGAGCGGGGTCGCTTTGAACTGGTGCAACCACCATTCAAGCATTTTTCGTGGCTTTGTCGTGTGTATAGGGTAAAAATAAAACCTTACGCCTTTCGTTTTTTCCCTCCAAAATTATTTTCGAAAAATTCATTTTCATCCTTTCACGGTTTATTAGTATTGATAAAATATTGAATTTGGCAAAATTTGAAATAATATTTTTTTAATAATATTTTATTATTTTTTTCGAAACTGGTGAACTTCTATTTCTATCCTTCCATACCACACTGCTAATCCAGGATCAAGTCCTGGTACATTTTTTTTGCTATTTTTTTTGTGGGCAAGGTTCTTTTAAATGGCCCTCCAAGAAGGCTTTAGCACTTCTCGCCCCCCGCTCTTCTCCGGCGAAGACTTTACCTATTGGAAGAACCGGATGATCTACCATCTCAAGACGCAAGTCGAGATGTGGATCATCATCCAGACCGGTCTCGAGCTACCACTTGACGGCGCTGGAGAACTCGTTTCATGCACTAACTGGGATACCAGCATAAGAAAGAAGGTCGAAGCTGATGCCAAAGCAACCTGTATGCTGCAATGCGGGTTGACAAAAGAAGAACTGAATAGAGTCGGACCATTTTCAAGTGCGAAGGAGCTGTGGAACAAACTAATCGAGCTGCACGAGGGCACGTCATACGCTAAAGTAAGTAAGCGTGATTTAATTTTAAATAAATTATATAATATTAAAATGCAGGAAGGTGAGACGGCGAACCAGCTTCACGCACGCATTCGGGACCTACTCAACGGGCTTCATGCGATCGGCCAAAAGGTGGAAAACCGCGACGTAATAAGGTACGCGCTAAGTGCTTTTCCGAGGAACACTTTGTGGGCATCCATGGTTGATGCTTACAAAGTTTCCAAGGATTTATCCTCAATAAAACTAGATGAATTGTTTTCTGAATTAGAATTGCACTAATGCACGCCCGGTCGAGAAAGGTGTTGCTTTGGTTGCAGGTACTAGCAGAACGCGTGAACCGACGTCAAGGCGCAAATCTAAAATATCAGAGGACGAAGACGATGAATCAGACGCAGAAGATGAAGACGAAGTTATTTCCAAGTTGATAAAACTCGTACGGAAGATGTGCAAGTCGAAGAAGGCAACTCAAATGAACACAAAGGACAGATCAGATGTCACCTGCTACGGCTGTAACCAAAAAGGTCACTACAAGCCAGATTGCCCAAACAAGAAGAAAAGAAGAAAGGCATTGAAAGCAACCTGGTCCGAGTCGTCAGACGAATCCGAGACTGACAAGGAAGAAGAACCAACGAGCTTTCTCGCATTACCGGTGCAGGCTAACATAATTGACGAAATCGAGTCCGAACTCGAGTCCGAAGCCGAGAACGAGTCAGAAACAGAGTCCGAGCGAAGCCATTTCCGAAGGCCCGATCCCCACTGTAAGTTCTTTTCTCGCCGAAACTCAAATAGATGACTTAAGAAATTTAGTTCCTTATTTGCTTAAAAAATTGGCTAAATCCAACATCCGGGTTAAGTCGCTCCAAAAGGAAGTAATAGCCCTTAAGGAAGCGACTGACTCGAGTTCTTTAACTGAGTCAGTTCAAGTTGGAAGTTCAACTCAAGTCCAACAACTTGAGGAAGAAAATTCCAATTTGAAAACTCAAATTAAAGAACTCAAGGATACGTTAGAACGCTTTACGTTGGGTTCCAAGAATTTGGATCTGATTCTTGGAAAACAGCGTGCCGTTTACAACAAATCCGGACTTGGATTCAAGCCCAAAACTAAATATAGATCATATCTGTCGTTGGTAAATAGAAATAAAAGGAACATAATTCAAGCATGGGTCCCCAAGTCCAACCTCGTTAATCAAATTGGACTTGGACAATATTGGGTCCCCAAGGATCAGGTCCACTACCTCGATAGACCATATCGAGGCTATGATCTAGGGGGAGCAAGAAGGAAAATAATTTTAATAAATTAAATTCAAAATTCATAAATCTAAAATTCACAATTAAATTAAAATTCAAAAATTAAAATTCGAAATTTAATTAAAATTCAAAATTCGAAATTAAAATTCAAAAATTCAAAATTCAAATTACAAATTCAAAATTCGAATTCAAAATTCAATCAAATAAAAATTTAGAAGGAGGATCCAGAATAGCTGGCACCTCTAACTAAACTACCCGACTCGGTAACCGAACTTAATCTACCCGAAATGGGTAAACAAGAGTAGACTACCCGGCAGGGTAATTAAGGTTAGAAAAAATGGGCTAGGTTTAACTTGACCCACGATACTGGTGAAGTTTTTGGATGGTAGTACATTAGGGAAGCTTGGGCATCGCATGTCTAGGAAGATATGACTTCGACCTAGTGCATTTGGCCAAGTGAAACTGACCGAAACTACCCTTAAATGGATCCTAACCAGTTAGACCAAGGTTTAGTATTAAGTTCAATGGGTAAGACTATTTGGAAAACCTCGAAGGCATGGTTACTTTAATGAGTTCCTTGTGACTCACCATATCCCAGAAGTTTATTCAAAGAATGCTTATTTGTTGAACCCAAAGCTAAACCTGAATCTAACACAAAGTTAAACCAACCCCTTAAACTGAACCACAATTCATCTCACCACAATTATAGGATTACCTGATTGAAAATTTAGATCGGGTGAGATCACTAAGAAATTAAAACTAAAATTAACTTAAATCAAGTTAATTCAAAATTAATTTCAAAACTATTTTAAAACTTAATTTCAAAATTATTTTAGAAAATCAATTTCAAAATTATTTCAAAAATCTTTTGAAAATCAATTTCAAAATTACTTAAAAATCATTTCAAAACTCTTTTGAAAATTAATTTCAAAATTATTTTAGAAAATTAATTTCAAAATTATTTTAGAAAATCAATTTCAAAATTACTTAAAAATCATTTCAAAAATCTTTTGAAAATTAATTTCAAAATTATTTTAGAAAATCAATTTCAAAATTATTTAAAAATCATTTCAAAAATCTTTTAAAACTTAATTTCAAAATTATTTTAGAAAATCAATTTCAAAATTATTTAAAAATCATTTCAAAAATCTTTTGAAAATCAATTTCAAAATTATTTAAAAATCATTTCAAAAATCTTTTGAAAATCAATTTCAAAATTATTTCAAAATCATTTCAAAAATCTTTTGAAAATTAATTTCAAAATTACTTAAAAATCATTTCAAAAAACTTTTGAAAATTAATTTCAAAATTATTTTAGAAAATTAATTTCAAAATTATTTTAGAAAATCAATTTCAAAATTATTTAAAAATCATTTCAAAAATATTTTGAAAATTAATTTCAAAATTATTTTAGAAAATCAATTTCAAAATTATTTAAAAATCATTTCAAAAATCTTTTAAAATTTAATTTCAAAATTATTTTAGAAAATCAATTTCAAAATTATTTAAAAATCATTTCAAAAATCTTTTGAAAATCAATTTCAAAATTATTTAAAAATCATTTCAAAAATCTTTTGAAAATTAATTTCAAAATTACTTAAAAATCATTTCAAAAATCTTTTGAAAATTAATTTCAAAATTATTTTAGAAAATTAATTTCAAAATTATTTTAGAAAATCAATTTCAAAATTTCTTAAAAATCATTTCAAAAATATTTTGAAAATTAATTTCAAAATTATTTTAGAAAATCAATTTAAAAATTATTTAAAAATCATTTCAAAAATCTTTTAAAATTTAATTTCAAAATTATTTTAGAAAATCAATTTCAAAATTATTTAAAAATCATTTCAAAAATCTTTTGAAAATCAATTTCAAAATTATTTAAAAATCATTTCAAAAATCTTTTGAAAATCAATTTGAAAATTACTTAAAAATCATTTTAAAAATCTTTTGAAAATTAATTTAAAAATTATTTTAGAAAATTAATTTCAAAATTATTTTAGAAAATCAATTTCAAAATTATTTAAAAATCATTTCAAAAATATTTAGAAAATTAATTTCAAAATTATTTTAGAAAATTAATTTCAAAATTATTTAAAAATCATTTCAAAAATCTTTTGAAAATCAATTTCAAAATTATTTAAAAATCATTTCAAAAATCTTTTGAAAATTAATTTCGAAATTACTTAAAAATCATTTCAAAAATCTTTTGAAAATTAATTTCAAAATTATTTTAGAAAATCAATTTCAAAATTATTTAAAAATCATTTCAAAAATCTTTTGAAAATTAATTTCAAAATTATTTAAAAATCATTTCAAAAATCTTTTGAAAATTAATTTCAAAATTACTTAAAAATCTTTTCAAAAATCTTTTGAAAATTAATTTCAGAATTATTTTAGAAAATTAATTTCAAAATTATTTTAGAAAATCAATTTCAAAATTATTTAAAAATCATTTCAAAAATCTTTTGAAAATTAATTTCAAAATTATTTAAAAATCATTTCAAAAATCTTTTGAAAATTAATTTCAAAATTACTTAAAAATCATTTCAAAAATCTTTTGAAAATTAATTTCAAAATTATTTTAGAAAATTAATTTCAAAATTATTTTAGAAAATCAATTTCAAAATTATTTAAAAATCATTTCAAAAATCTTTTGAAAATCAATTTCAAAATTATTTAAAAAAAATATATTTCAAAAATCTTTTGAAAATCAATTTCAAAATTACTTAAAAATCATTTCAAAAATCTTTTGAAAATTCTTTTCAAAATCTTTTAAAATTAATTCAATTACTGTCAAAATATTAATTTAAAAGGATTTAAAAATATTTAATTATCAAATTCTGATTGCTAAAGTTAACTCTAATTAATTTTCAATAAATTCTCAAAAGTTTAGCATTTTCTCATTTGGAACTTAAATTTTCAATATTTTCAAATAATCTCATCTCAAACTCATTTATAAGCTGCACATGTTTGATAATCTAGAATGGATGAGCTGGAATTAGGATAATATAAAGTTCTTCTTATGCTTGTACTCTAAGACCCTAAGAATTTAATTTGGCATTAATTAAGGGGGAATGAACAGAGTCATGCTAGTACTTTAAGGCTAAACAAATTCCTTTAGGGCTCTAATACCCAATCAAGTTAAATAATTTAACTTGACTCATGCTTGGACACCTAAACTCAAAGAAGTTATTAAGGCATTAACTTAAAATTTAAATTATCGATGCAACAATTCTTTTCAAACACCTTATGAATTGAGCTAAGTACTTCACCTAAATTTTTTTTAAGTCTTAGTACTTAACTATGCTACCCTTTAGGGGGAGCTTAAATTAACTAGACTATTTCTCTCTTCTTAATTCTTTTTGATTTATGTCAAAGGGGGAGAGAAAAATCAAAGTTAAGAAATCAAGAATGAAAGGGGGAGCATAAACTTTAAATTTTATTTATGCATTGATGCTTCTGGTTAACTTTCATTATTTATTCCTTTATTTAAAAGTTATGTTTTACTTAACTTTGAACCAAGATTGTCATAATCAAAAAGGGGGAGATTGTTGGTGCAGTGAGCACCAGATGATCGAACCTGAGTTTTGATTATGGCAAAGGGCTCAAAGTTAAGTGGTGGTGTTATCTAACAAAGTTCATGGAGCTTGCAGGAAAGTCCTAAGTGATACTTAGGCAAAAGTCCTAGCTGCGGTTAGGCAGGTGAAAACCCTAGGGGGTGGTAACCCTAGGTCATAGGGGGTGGTAACCCTATGCGGAAAGTCTTGGCAGGTCGATGGCTTCAGGCAAAAGTCCTAGGGGGTGGTAACCCTATGTGAAAAGTCCTGGTGTCGCGAACCAGGTGAAAGACTGGACTAGCCGGGAAGCGGATGTCCAGAAGAAAGTCCGGAGCGTCGAGTGTCGAGCAAAAGTCCAGTCGATCCGGAGGATCGTACTGGCATCAGGAATCTCTGGGTCGACCTAGGGTTTTCGGCTGGAAATCCGAAGTCAGACTCGGACAGGCCGTTGACTGTCAAACTTCATATTTATCATATTTCTATTATGTTTTATCTGCTAACTTTGTGCTGCAGGGTATATTTGGGATTAATGTATCTTGCAGGGACCAAAGTGCAAAGATTAACCTCGGATGAACAGTACCGAGGCGCCTCCATGGAGCTTGGAGGCGCCTCGGGTGCAAAACCTGAAGTTGGCTGCGAAGTGGGGCTGGAGGCGCCTTCATAGGGATTGAAGGCGCCTTGGACCATTGAAGGCGCCTTGGAGCCTTGATGAAGGCGCCTTCAGGTTGGGATAAGCAAACAGTCAACGGAGGTTATCACAGCGCAGGAACAGGGATAAGTTTTGGGGTTCAAGGCGCCTTGACTGGCACTGGAGGCGCCTTGAACGTCCAATAAAAGGACATCTCGACCAGCAGCTTGAAACATCTTCTTCCAAGTGAACTGTTTGCTACAAGCTGCCTACGAGACGATCCCGAAGTGCTGCAACGACACCTCGACACCCCGGAGCTTCAGATTTAGCCTTTTGGTGTCGGTATAATCTTTTACTGCTTTGAATTGTAATTAGTTTGTAATAGTTTTTGCGAGCTTATAGTTGTTGCCCACGGAAAGCGATCAAGGATCGCGGGCCTTCGAGTAGGAGTCGATCAAGGCTCCGAACGAAGTAAATTCTCCTGTCTTTGTGTGCTTGTTTTCTTTATTCCGCTGCGTTTTAACTCTTACGATTCCGATAATCGTTGAAAATAGCCACGAGCGCTATTCACCCCCCCCTCTAGCGCGTCTCGATCCAACACTTCCTCCATCTATAATCATACTACATACCTTGTCTTTGATGTGGCAACGGGTATGAAATATGTTGTCTCGTTGTTCTTCATCTTCTTCCTTCACTTGCACATTTAGAGCACGCCTAGTGACAAGGGCTTCACCTTTAACGACATACTGTTCTACATCACTTTCCATCAATGGTGGCAAGGCATTATCATCTTCAGACTCACTCTCAGTTTCAATATCACCATTTTCTTTCAAAAGCATACTTCTTTTGTTTGGACATTGTGAAGCGATATGTCCTCTTCCCAAACACTTAAAGCATTTAATATCTCTATTTCTTGAAGATTGGATAGGTTCTTTACCTTTAACCAATGGAGAATTAGCATCTTTATTCTTCAAAAACTCGGTCTTACTCTTTGATGCAACTTTATCATCTCTTTTGTTCCAACTAGATTTCCAAGTGGATGAATTAGAACTTTGACCATGTTTGATTGATCCCTTCCTTTTGAGTTGCCTTTCAACTTTCATGGACATATGCACCATATCTTCAAGCTCCACATAATGTTGCAACTCTACTATATTTGCAATTTCTGAATTCAAACCTTGTAAAAATCTTGCCATGGTTGCTTCTCGGTCCTCCTCCACATTGGCTCGAATCATGGCAATCTCCATCTCTTTGTGGTATTCCTCTACGGTCTTGGATCCTTGGGTTAGACTTTGTAGCCGTTGGTACAAATCTCGATAGTAATGTGATGGAATAAACCTCTTCCTCATAATTGATTTCATCTCTTCCCAAGTGCCAACGGGTCTCTCGTTGTTTCTTCTCCTGCTTAGAATAACTTGATCCCACCAAATAATAGCATAATCAATAAATTCGACAGCAGCAAGTTTTACCTTCTTCTCTTCAGAGTAGTTGTGACAATCAAATACTAATTCCACTTTCTTTTCCCACTCCAAATATGCGTTTGGATCACTTTTGCCTTGAAAAGAAGGAATCTTCAATTTGATATTTCCCAAGTTTCTATCAACATAATCAGTCATCCTTCCCCTTCTACCACCAATTCTGATGCCACCAAATCTGCCACTAGAAACTCTATCAGAAATGCCATCATCATCATCGTTGTTGTCTTCACGGTTATATTGCCTTGAAATTCGTGTGGGAACTCTACCAGCTTGGCTATTTTGCAATTCAGTAATTACAGCATCTTGTCTCTCCAATCTGTCGAGGATTTGATTGAATCTGATTTCCATGCGTTCCAAGTGTTGTCTCAAGGCACGTTGTTCAAGTGTTTCTCTAGGTCTTGCTTCTTCTCCACTTGTCACCATTAATGCAATCTGTTGTCACTCAATCACTCAACTCGCTAATGTTAGCTCTTTAAGGAACTTAGAATTGTGGCAATTCCTTGTAACGATCGTTGACTGATTGAAAATCCCAAAGGTATAGGATAAAAGAAAGGAAATGATAGAAGAATGCAAATTGCAGAATTGAAAAATTAAATTAAGTTCAGAAAGGAAATTTGCTAGAATTGAATCTAGGCAAACTTATGCGAATGCGGGACTAAGAGATAAAGATATTTGAAATAAGAACTGAAAAGGATCTTGCTAGAACTTAATTTAGGCAGGTGTAGAATTAAATCTAGGCAAAACTTTAAAAGAAATGCGGAATAGGAAAGTGCAAGTATATTAGGCAAAACTTTAAAGGAAATGCGGAATAGGAAAGTGCAAGTATATTAGGCAAAACTTTAAAGAAATTGCGGAATTGGAAGGTGCAAATATACTAGGCAAATTATTAAAGAAAAATGCGGAATTGGAAAGTGTAAATATAATAGGCAAAACTTTAAAAGAAATGCAGAATTGGAAAGTACTAGTATAGAAATAACAATTCCCTACACTCAATTTTTTTTTTTTTTGATTTGTTTTTTTGAATTTCGGCCCTTTTTTTTTTGCCGAAAAAAAATATTTTTTTTTTGAATTTCGACGTTTTTTTTTACAATTTTTTTTTTGCCGATTTTTTTTTTTAAAAAAATGTCAACTCTCTTTTTTTTTTACCGAAAATAATTTGCTAACACCAAGACGAATAAAACTCACTAGGATTGAGATGATAATGATAAGCAGATAATTTTGAACAAATTGACAAAGTTTCAAGCACAAAGAGAAAAGGATAACCAAATCGATTTAGAAAAACTTGGCTCTAATACCAAATGATGTGAACCCAACGAGAGAGATATCTCAAGAACCCACAACGAATTGAAAACAGAAAGAAGGAAGGTCTAAGTCGATAAGATGGATGAAAAGAAACCTCGACCCAATGCTTAGAAAAGCACGAACCTTGGTATAGAAGATGGAAGACGCCACAACCTTGGGATTGAGGTTGATAAGTCTTCTAACGCCACAAGGAGATGCTTGGATAAGTTCAAGTTCAATGAAGAACCAACAAGCGAGAGCCTCACCGTGTTTTAGATTGAAAAATATGTCAAAGATACATGTGTGGCCGTCACCCCCTTTATTTATAGCTATAAGGAAAGGCCAAAAGAAAGCCCATTTAGTAAAGGCCCATATAGACTACTTAGTCATTTTAAGCATATGACATTATTACAACCCAAATAAAGGTAAAAATGAGTCCAAATTGAGCCAACATATCCATACTACATAGATATGAAACTTAAATACTAATTTAGCTCATCTAAGGCTCGAATTAGGTTGACTAAGCCGGATGACTTGCTCTTGGTCAAACCTTCTTCAATAGTAGCTTTGGCCTTCACATAATCAATTAGCACATTAAGTGCTTCCTTCATCTTTTTAGCCCTAGCCCTTGTAATTGGTCCTCCATTGATGCATAATGGATCATCATTAATATCTGGAGTGGATTGAGCATGACCCATATCACTAGCTTGTTGCGCAACTTGTTCTCTTTCATTTATTCCATCATGATACAACATCATTTAGATTAGATCTAAATCACGACAACTCAAAATGCCTACCATGCCGTGATACCTACCACTACTTCGATCGCATGATGTTGTTGAATCTGCCAAAGCAGAGCAACACATACTATCTTGGTAGGGTACGGAGGGACAATCTTGGTTCCGCCTATCAACGCATGGGCGAGTACAAACTCAATTAGATTGAGTATTCCTAGTTTACTCGGTTGGATCGAGTACAACTATAGGCATTCTTCCAATGGTTGGAAAGGTAGGACAAAATCACGTTTATATTAATTCTCGGGCGTATTAGCCAAAGATAACTCGAGTTTTAATATAAATGCGGATTCCATCCTATAAACAAGAGTTGCATAGAGATGTAATTGGTAATCGTTACCTACCGATCATACTAAGTCTTGGGCGTATTAGCCAAAGCTAACTCAAGGGTTAGTATGATGTGGATCTTGTCCCACATGAATTATAGAATTCAGTGGGAGCATCATTTAGTTAAAGGCCTAATTAAATGATTAAGAATATGATATTTATTTCGCTTTTATTACATTGTAGATAACCATGACGTCAAATACGAACACCTTCTCCATACTTCCTGGACTGGTACAGGAACCTGAGAATAGTTCTCACTCAGGAACGTAAACTGTACGTTCTGGAGCAGCCCATTCCAGAGGCTCCTCCTGCCACTGCCACGCGAGCAGACCGAGATGCTTTCAAGAAGCATCAAGATGACGCATTAGATGTGTCCTGTCTAATGCTCGCGACCATGAACTCTGAGCTTCAGAAGCAACACGAGTTAATAGGCGCTTATGATATGGTTGAACATCTTCGTCAACTATATCAAGGACAAGCGAGGCATGAGAGATTTGAGATCTCAAGGGCACTGTTTCAGTGCAAGATGTCAGACGGGGCTCCTGTAGGCCCATATGTACTCAAAATGATTGGGTACATAGAGAACCTACAAAGGTTGGGGTTCCCATTTGGCCAAGAGCTGGCCACTGATCTAATCTTGCAATCCTTGCCGGATAGCTATAGTCAGTTCGTTCTAAACTACAATATGAACGAGTTTGACAAGCCACTGCCCGAGCTGCTTAGCATGTTAAGAACTGCTGAGCTAAACCTTAAGAAGGCTAAGCCCAACACTGTTCTGATGGTTCAGAAACATAAGGGCAAGGGCAAGCCCAAAGGCAAGGGAAAGTCCCAAGCCAAGGACAAAGGCAAGGCACTGAAGCCTAAAGGAGGGGTCACCAAGGATGCTACCTGCTTTCACTGCGGTCAGACCGGGCACTGGAAGAGGAACTGCAAGGTATACTTGGAGGATCTTAAGAAAAAGCGAAGTGAGACTTCCACTTCAGGTATATATGTTATAGAAGTCAATCTATCTATTTCTACATCATGGGTATTGTTAGGATCCTTCGTACGGAGGCTAGAGAGGGGGGTGTGAATAGCCGACCCCAAATCATCGTTTCTTTCTACAAAACGTGTTAGCGCAGTGGAAATAAACACAAGAAATGAAAACAAGAAGATCAAACCTCAACGCGTCGATGTAACGAGGTTCGGAGATGAGACTCCTACTCCTCGGCGTGTCCGTAAGGTGGACGAAGCCTACCAATCCGTCGGTGGATGAGTCCCCGGAGAACCGGCTAATAACTACTCCTTGTGGGTGGAGAAACCTCGCCACAATACTTGTAACAACAAGAAAGGAGTACAACAGATACAAGAAGGCAAAAGACAATACGAAACACTTGCTTGCCTTTCTTGTTGACTGGAGTGGAGAAGCAGCAACCTCACACCAGCAGCAGCAGACGAGAATCCAGTCGAGAAGCTCACGCGAAGCTTCAGCAGCGAGGAGCTCAGCAAAGCTCTGATAGTAGGTAAGAGCAGAAGCTCTAGAGCACCAGAACAGAAGTTCTAAGAAAAGAAACGGAAGAAGTTACCTCGAACAGTAGCTCCTCAACCCTTTTATAACCTGCGAAGAAGACACAGAAGAAACTAGTCGTTGCTACGCAACGGCTAGGATGTGGACCGATCAGGCCCTTCCCTGATCGGTCCACAAGGGTCCTGATCGGTCACAAGACCGATCAAGCCCGCGCGGGGATCGCGATCTCCGTGCTGCTGATCCGAGCGCCCGTCATCCGTCCCTCCCGGCGATCTCGACCGCCGTCTCGATCGGTGCGGGCCGTCGGAACTTCGCATCGCTCGATCGATCATCGACCGTCGAGATAAAGCAGAAATGCTTTTTGGTTCTTGATCGGTCACGGGCCGTCGAATAACCCGTATCCGATCGGTCACGGACCGATCCGAGTCTAAACTCGACCCTAAACCCTACTTGGTCACGAGAACGAGCTCTTCGTCCGGTCAGGAGAACGAGCTACCGAGCCCTCTCCGACTTCGTATGCCAAGCTTCCATACTTGGACTTTTCCGTGCCAAGTCTCCATGCTTGGACTTTTCCCGTGCCAAGTCTCCATGCTTGGATTTTTACGCGCCAAGTCTCCATACTTGGACTTTACCCGTGCCAAGTCTCCATACTTGGACTTTTCACCAGATGTTTGGTCAACCTTGACTCATCTGGATTCCCCTTGCCTCACTCACAGGACTTCCATCTTGCCTAGCTTCACTCACTAGGACTTTCCACTGGCTTCACTCACGGGACTTTTCCAACTGGCTTCACTCACGGGACTTTTGGCTTCACTCACGGGACTTCCACTTTCACCTAGCTTCACTCACTAGGATTTTCACAGCTTCACTCACGGGATTTCCATTGCTTCACTCACGGGACTCTCCAGATGCAGCTTCCTCACGGACTTTCCCAACCGCTGGCTTCCCTCACGGGACTTTCCGAACTGCCTAACATCCCAGTTAGGACTTCCCAATCAAGTATCCGGTCAACCTTGACCTACTTGACTCTTCTTCATCCACCCTGATCAGACCCTGATCAGTATCTCTCCGCATGGACAGCTGCAACTGCATTGTCCATGTCTAGATATCTTTCTGTATTGTCAAACATCGAAACAATAACTCGTCAAACATTAAAACATAACTCGAGTCAAGTCAACTCGAATCTGGTCAACCAGGTCAACTTTGACCTAAGGTTGCACCAATAATCTCCCCCTTTTTGATGTTTGACAAAACCCATAAACAGGTTAGGTTAACCCGATAACCTAACTTAGGTTTTCCAAAACATTCTCCCATTCTCCCCCTTGGGACATCTCTCCCCCTTTTTGACACACATCAAAAAGATGGAATCAAGGTCAAGAGTTTCTTCCCAATGAAAGTCCCATACCTTTCATTGAAACCCTTAATTTCCCCCTTGATACTAAACTCAACACTCAACTTAGTGATAATTCCATATCACTAATCCTCAAAAAGTCTTAAGGAGTAAAAACTCCCCCTTGACTAATAGGTAAAACTCCCCCTAAAGGCCAACTCCCCCTTGACCATTGCACCAACAATGTCTTGGAGAGTTTCAATCCTTTAGAGATCCGAAACTCAACTCCCCAAAACTGAAATTTCAGACACCTGCTGAAAATCAGAAATTCGGCACGCACTGATCAGTCCCCAGACCGATCAGGAACCCCTTGGATCGATTCCCAAATCGATCCTCGCTTTCTGAATCGTCACTGATCGGTCACCAGAGAGGGGGGTGTGAATAGCCGACCCCAAATCGTCGTTTCTTTCAACAAAACGTGTTAGCGCAGCGGAAATAAACACAAGAAACGAAAACAAGAAGATCAAACCTCAACGCGTCGATGTAACGAGGTTCGGAGATGATACTCCTACTCCTCGGCGTGTCCGTAAGGTGGACGAAGCCTACCAATCCGTCGGTGGATGAGTCCCCGGAGAACCGGCTAATAACTACTCCTTGTGGGTGGAGAAACCTCGCCACAATACTTGTAACAACAAGAAAGGAGTACAACAGATACAAGAAGGCAAAAGACAATATGAAACACTTGCTTGCCTTTCTTGTTGACTGGAGTGGAGAAGCAGCAACCTCACACCAGCAGCAGCTGACGAGAATCCAGTCGAGAAGCTCACGCGAAGCTTCAGCAGTGAGGAGCTCAGCAAAGCTCTGATAGCAGGTAAGAGCAGAAGCTCTAGAGCACCAGAACAGAAGTTCTAAGAAAAGAAGCAACCCGCAGCAGTGGCCCTTCTCCGCTTCTGATCGTTGCCTGATCGGTCTGTGGACCGATCAGGCCCTCCACAGTTGCTACTGAGTGGATCTGATCGGTCACAAGACCGATCAGGCCCCTGATCGATCATGGACCGATCAAGTCCACGATCGGTCTCATGGCCGTCGGGACCTTCCTCCAAGGTGATCTCCTTCCCGTCTCACGATCGGTGCGGCCGTCGGGAACCGCATCGCTTCGATCGATCATCGGTCGGCGGCCGTCGAGATAAAAGAATGCTTGGTTCTTGATCGGTCACTAGACCGTCGGATAACCAGTATCCTTGGATCGGTCAGCGGATCCGGTCTAAACTCGGACCTAAACCCTACTTGGTCACGAGCGAGCTCAAGGCCCTCTCCGACCACGGTCAGGAGAGCGAGCTACGAGCCCTCTCCGACGTATGCCAAACTTCCATACTTGGACTTTTCCGTGCCAAGCTCCCTGCTTGGACTTTTCCGTGCCAAGCTCCATATTTTTACCGTGCCAAGTCTCCATACTTGGACTTTGCCAAGTCTCCATACTTGGACTTTTCACCGAATTTGGTCAACCTTGACTCACTCCCTTGCCTGGCTTCACTCACCAGGACTTCCATCGCCTAGCTTCACTCACTAGGACTTTCGCCTGGCTTCACTCACGGGACTTTTCCTTGGCTTCACTCACGGGACTTTCCTGGCTTCACTCACCGGACTTCCACTTTCACCTAGCTTCACTCACTAGGATTTTCACGCTTCACTCACCGATTTCCGCTGACTTCACTCACGGGACTCTCCCAGATGCAGCTTCACTCACAGGACTTTCCCTTGCCGGACTTCCTTTCTGCCTAACATCCCAGTTAGGACTTCCCAATCAAGTATCCGGTCAACCTTGACCTACTTGACTCTTCTTCATCCACCCTGATCAGACCCTGATCAGTATCTCTCCGCATGGACAACTGCAACTGCATTGTCCATGTCTACATATCTTTCTGTATTGTCAAACATCGAAACCATAACTCGTCAAACATCAAAACATAACTCGAGTCAAATCAACTCGAGTCTGGTCAACCAAGTCAACTTTGACCTAAGGTTGCACCAACAATCTCCACCTTTTTGATGTTTGACAAAACCCATAAACAGGTTAGGTTAACCCGATAACCTAACTTAGGTTTTCCAAAACATTCTCCCATTCTCCCCCTTGGGACATCTCTCCCCCTTTTTGACACACATCAAAAAGAGGGAATCAAGGTCAAGAGTTTCTTCCCAATGAAAGTCCCATACCTTTCATTGAAACCCTTAATTTCCCCCTTGATACTAAACTCAACACTCAACTTAGTGATAATTCCATATCACTAATCCTCAAAAAGTCTTAAGGAGTAAAAACTCCCCATTGACTATAGGTAAAACTCCCCCTAAAGGCCAACTCCCCCTTGACCATTGCACCAACAATGTCTTGGAGAGTTTCAATCCTTTAGAGATCCGAAACTCAACTCCCAAAAACTGAAATTTCAGACACCTGCTGAAAATCAGAAATTCGGCACGCACTGATCGGTCCCCAGACCGATCAGGAACCCCTTGGATCGATTCCCTAATCGATCCTCACTTTCTGAATTTGTAAAATACCGAAAAAATGGCGAATAATGATAAGAGAATATTTCGGAATTTTTAGAAATTTTTTGGGAATTTTTCGGAGCTCGTATGGTTGAGTTTACGGGGATGAAAACGAGACCCCGGGAAAGCCTGTTTAAGCTACCCCATTTAAGAGAGGAAAAGTTTATTTATTTATATTCTTTTCTTTTTCTTTTCTTTCTCCCCCTAAACGCCGTTTTCACTCCCTCACCGCCGAACCCAAAGGGGACTCTTCAGCCGTGAGTCTCTTCCCTCTCACGGGGCGGTCAAGCCCCTCCTTCTCCTTCTACTCCTTTTCTCCCCTCTATAGGGGGCTAGAGCCACTGCCGGCCGAGCCATCGCCGCCCGATTTGGCCGATTTCCTGAGCCCTAGGTTGGGTTCACAACCTGACCGAGCCTCCACTCCCTCTCCTTCCTCTCGAGTCAATGCTGCTTGATGCCGTGTTGCCGAATAGGTGTTGTGCAGTCACTGATCTTGCTTTCTTCTCCGCTGATCACCGGAGGTTATTGGGTCATCTTCCTCTCAAGGTTGTCGCCTGCACAGGAAGATCTTCGGCAAGGAAGGGGGAGCCAAGCCCTAACATCGATCTTCGCTCGCGATCAAGCCATTGCCGGACAAGCCTTCCCTGATTCCATCTTTAGCCGATCTCCTCTCGTGCCTTGCTTCCTCCACAGAGCAGCCACCTCTGCGGAATTGATGTTGCATCACCGGAACAGCAGATTCTAACCGAGAAAGTATGGCTGCATCCTTACCTTTTTCCTCCTCTTTGTTCTATTCGAGTGCCACCACCAGAGAGTTATCAATCTAGGTAAGCTTGTCTGGAATCTTGAAGAATTCATTGATAATGGTCTAATTAGTTTCCATTGTGATGTTCTTCCTGATGTTGGACTCGTGGGAGGCATAGGAACAACTCCTTGATAGACTTCCTCTAGGCATATTTCTGTCCTATGCATTCTTGCGGCTGAGTAAGGTTTCGGTTGAAGTTTTGGGGGTTGTTTGAGGTGAGTGTGGTTATGTTTGTTGGATTCTAGTAGATACATTCCTGTACAAATTACTTCTTGGATTTATCATCTACTTTGGTTTGGATATTTATGTGGAATTAAACAGGGTGACCTAATCGACGTTGGATTAGGTTCTAGGTTTAGCTAGTTGTTGATTATATGATTAGCTAAATAATATATATATGTATATCATGTGATTGCAGGACTTAGATTCAAGACGAGCGTTTCAACGTAGGACTTCTGGACACGATCTACGTATAAAGGCGGGTACCTCTTGACTTATCTTTTATGATATTGTCATTGGATATACATAGTATTTTATAACTACATGCAATGAACATGTTTGCCTTTGGTATGTCACTGTTTGATATCCGTAGCATGTTAAGTTTGTCACCTGTGATGTATCCGTGCTTATATCTCGTGATTTGTTGCCATGATTATCTTGTTACCATGAGTATCTTAGTTTCTAGAGTGACATACCATGCTTACTGAGGTTAGGACTAGGATTTGGATTGTTGTTTCTGGCCTGTGTATCTAGATTATCTGATACTTAGGTTTTTGTGCCATATCAGATTTGTGTACCTCTATTTGTATATCATATATGATTCGGGTGTTTAGACCCTGATTCTTTGATCTGTGTATATTGTTGGTTCATATGCTATAATGCCCGCCCTTCTTACCCAACCAAAGGCGGCGCTACGTTCTTATACTACTTACGTACATGTTTTACTATAACAGCGGAAGAATAAAAAAATTTAAAGAATTTAATTTATTAAGCATAATATCACATATTCTGATTTGTTCAAATGTGCATATATTGAACTTATAACTAAAAATATTAATTTGTCTGAATCGTCCTTGCCGAGCCACCACCACACACATTACTATCTGCTCCTCCTGCTGCTCCGTTGTTCATCCAGCTTTCTCTTTTATCTGCAGTACAAGGAAAGTAAGCTATGAGCACTCATGGCTCAGTAAGTTCCTTTCCTACTCACTAAAACCGAGAATCATCGTATATCAAGAATGGATCAACATATCATCGTCTCAACTAATCATAACATAACATATCATTCTATTCAAACATATCATGCATATTTCTTATTCACATATCATTTCATAGAAGCATGAATATCATATCATAAAACAAATAAATCACAAGCATAAGACATACAAGGGCATCATATTCATATCATAATATCACATGACATTATATCATATCATCATATAATTCAAGCACATATGAATGTAGGCAATGCATCGTGAATTTGAAAACTTATACTTAATAGTACTTGAAATTAATATCATCATCATTTGGGATCCCGGTTTGTACCACATACATAATGCGTAGGTCCAAGGTAGCAAGTCTTGAGCCCTACCATGCATACATACTAGGCCCGAGTCTTACTCCATCGACCTAGGGCACTCAAAGGCCCATTACTGACGAGGCCCGAGTCTTACTCCATCGACCCCGGGGCGTTTACGGAGCCCACCCTTGGTACAAACCATAAAATAACTTATCATGCATAACTATCATATCATGTCCTTAACAATCTTTCATGCATTTATTCTTTTCATTTCTTTTCATTATGTATAGCATTTTCTATGCTATCACATATCATAACATAACTTCATTTCTTTTCATTATGTATAACATTTTCTATGCTATAACACATCATGACATATTTCATAATATAACTTCATTATGCATATCATTTCGTAACTAAAGCAATCATGCATTCTAACTTATTATCATATCATTTTCATACAGCATGGCATAGACATATTTAATTTTTTTGTTCTAGGGTTTCTAGGGCATCTATCCCTTCATGGCCGAACACATAATGATTCATTTAGGTCATACAAACATGTATCACATTCACACATTATCAAGTTTTCATAAGAAGTACTTTTAACCCCTTAGGTTTCATTTCCAAGGCCTCTAGGTCCTTTAAACCTTACTTGGCCGAAATTCATAGAATATAAACTTCCTTTAAGTGGCCTAAAGCATGGGAAACCTAAGTAAATTTCATAGCAAGATTTACTAAGAACATCATACACAAAGTTGGATCATAAACAAGCTAGGACTCTTGTGATCTTACATGTCATAAATCATGTAACTAATTTTCTACATTCCAATTAAACATGAGAGCATTAATCATCTTTCATAACATAATATCACAGAGGTCATTGAGCATATTAGGGACCTTGCACTAACTTGGTTAGACTATAATTTTCCTAATCAATTTACAATATTTTTGATTGAAATTCTAGGGTTACATACACCTCTGATCATGCATCATATATGTATAAAAACATAGGGGAAAACTTTCTTTCAAGGCATAGAAAAAGAATCCGAAAATCACATGAAAGCCTTGTACCGCAGGTGAGGGGAAGCTTACCTTCTTTGCTTAAGTTTCCTAGAGTTGAGAACTTGCTTGTGGACCTTTCTTCCTTGCTTGCTTTGCTCGGCACCAATGGAGGAAGAAGTGGCTAGGTCTTTTGGTGGAGAGGAGGAGGAAGAAGAGGAGGCTTCTTCCTCTTGTGTTGCTCGGCAACAAAAAGAAAGAAAGAAGGGGGAGAGTTGTTGCTCTCGGCAACAAGAGGAAAGAGGGAGGGAGAGTGCTCGGCACAAATGGAGGAGAGGAGGAGAGTGAGTTGAGGATGAAGCCCCCCCTCCATGCCTATTTATACTAAAGTGAGGGGAGGAAAACTTGACTTGATTCATCCTCCTCATTTACTTCTCCTCTTAATGAGAAAGAATATGCTAGGGAAATGCTTCTTGAGTTTCTCTCTTTTCTTTCTCTTAATTTCTCTCCTTTCTTTCCTTTAATTATAATTCCCATCTCTCCTCTTACAATATTCACTCCTATCACACTTGGTTAACACATGCATGCATCCACAAGAGAACCAAGGATCAAATCCTTCTCCTAACATATTTTTGTACAAAATAATTCATGTATATGCATTATGCATAAATATTTCATACATGCATATATAATATCTCATATTTCTTTTGTTTACATTAATTCCTTGTATTATAAATCATGTATAGAACTTTATATTCTCAACTTTATTTTCTTTCATAAAGTTTTTAATCATCTAAATCCTTCCCATCGTAACATTCAACGTAGACTATCTACACATTCTTTTCATTACATTCGTACTCTCATTGCCCTTACTTTATCTAGGCTTTCTAGGGGTGTTACATATGCTATGGAAGAGGGATATGATTTGGGTCTAGGTTGTTATACCTTAGAGGACTTGTATACCCTAGATCCGTGGATTTGGCTTACTGATACTGTGGTACCCATATTATGTATATATGGATTTTTCTATGCTGATCAGGATATTCCATACTTATTAGGTTCAGGACATAGGTTTTTGATATTCTATCTGACCTGTGTACTCTAGATCTTGGTATGTGACCATTGATTTTACCGTACTCATTTTATACATATGGATATGGTTATGTTGATCAGTTTATGACCCTGCTTCGTGTCATGCATCATGATTGCATGTTACGCGATTGTCGGCTCTACTATGGTTGAGCACATCGCCAGTTATGATCTGCACACCACCACTCATGGATTAGTGGTATATCAGACAGGTGTGGGACTCTGTTTAGCTCCGTTGGTCCGGACTCAGGGTGGTAGCCGGGATCGATTCTGCTCTGTTTGGCTCCGGCATTTAGTGTAGCAGCGTGGCCGTGACGGTGGACTGTTTGGCTCCGTTGGTCGGGTGACTCGGCGTGGTAGCCGGAATTCCTCCCGTCATCGTGTACCGGGAGATGAGAGCATTGAGCTCCCCCATTTATGATTTGGGGTCACAGGACAGGAGTACTCCGACAGCATTCCGTCCACTCGATCACTCATCAGGAGTAGTGACGACAGAGTGCACGGTTGTCACAGCCCTACCCACTCGGTCTTACCATTTGTGTGTGAGATGACTGACTGGCGTCAGGGGTGACCAGGACGTATCATTAGCATCATATGCATTGATGCATTTATATTCTTATGATTGTGTTTGCTGCATTTGGTTGCTGCATTTTGGTTGGATGCATACTTTTGACCTGCATACAGGATTATTGACACTTTCGGTTTGACGACCCTTTTGTCTGGATAGGAGTTCCTGGTGAGTACAGCTTCCTCAGTTACCTTTCAGTTTTGCATATTCCCTATATATATGATTAGGAAGCTGTATTCCATGTTTTGTTGCTGTTAGATATATCTTACTACTCATGTCCATTGGTATTCGCTGAGTTGTTGAACTCACCCCCGTTGACACTATCTTTTTCAGGTACCAGGTTATTTATGGTGTCGCTTGGAGCATCCTGTCTGCTGGTCCCCACGTCACATCAGAAGACTTATCGGTTTCACGTATGTTTTTGTTTGTTTTATGTATCGGTTTGTTTAGCTCTGTACTCTGGTTTTATTTTTGGAGTGTTGACGTTGTTATGTGGTATTTTGTATTTATGTTATTGGTTGTGTAAGTCTAGCCGGCTAGCAGTTTTGTGTTTTGGTTTTGGTACAGCCGAGTGGGCTGCTTTATTTTTAACTGCGTGGTTGTGTCAGCCAGAGGCTGAATTTGATATTAACTGCGTGGTGTTTGTTTCCTTTTATTGTTATTATTCCAGCCGCATGTGGCTGAGGTATATAGTGCTTGTAGAAAAGTTTCAGATTGTCCGCCGTACAGGGGAGATGCTGCCGAAATTTCTTCGGACAGAGACTCCTCCGGGGCGTGACAGAATCGTCACTGATCGGTCACCAGAGAGGGGGGTGTGAATAGCCGACCCCAAATCGTCGTTTCTTTCTACAAAACGTGTTAGCGCAGCGGAAATAAACACAAGAAACGAAAACAAGAAGATCAAACCTCAACGCGTCGATGTAACGAGGTTCGGAGATGATACTCCTACTTCTCGGCGTGTCCGTAAGGTGGACGAAGCCTACCAATCCGTCGGTGGATGAGTCCCCGGAGAACCGGCTAATAACTACTCCTTGTGGGTGGAGAAACCTCGCCACAATACTTGTAACAACAAGAAAGGAGTACAACAGATACAAGAAGGCAAAAGACAATATGAAACACTTGCTTGCCTTTCTTGTTGACTGGAGTGGAGAAGCAGCAACCTCACACCAGCAGCAGCTGACGAGAATCCAGTCGAGAAGCTCACGCGAAGCTTCAGCAGCGAGGAGCTCAGCAAAGCTCTGATAGCAGGTAAGAGCAGAAGCTCTAGAGCACCAGAACAGAAGTTCTAAGAAAAGAAACGGAAGAAGTTACCTCGAACAGTAGCTCCTCAACCCTTTTATAACCTGCGAAGAAGACACAGAAGAAACTAGCCGTTGCTACGCAACGGCTAGGATGTGGACCGATCAGGCCCTTCCCTGATCAGTCCACAAGGGTCCTGATCGGTCACAAGACCGATCAGGCCCTTCCCTGATCGGTCATGGACCGATCAGGTCCTTCCCTGATCGGTCTCATGACCGATCAGGACCTTTCCCTCCCGAAGGTGATCTCCTTCTGACCGTCTCCTGATCGGTCTGCAGACCGATCAGGAACTTCGCATACTGCTACTGATCGATCACTGATCGGTCTGCTGACCGATCAGATAAGAAACAGAATGCTTCTGTTTGGTTACTGATCGGTCACCAGACCGATCAGATAACCCAGCGTATCACTGGATCGGTCACCAGACCGATCCAGGTCTAGAGCTCCCAGCCCTAAACCCTACTTGGTCTTGAGAACGAGCTACCGAGCCCTCTCCGACCACAGTCCGGAGAACGAGCTACCGAGCCCTCTCCGACTTCGTATGCCAAGCTTCCATACTTGGACTTTTCCCGTGCCAAGCTCCCTGCTTGGACTTTTCCCGTGCCAAGCTCCCTGCTTGGATATTTACCCGTGCCAAGTCTCCATACTTGGACTTTACCCGTGCCAAGTCTCCATACTTGGACTTTTCACCAGATGTTTGGTCAACCTTGACTCATCTGGATTCCCCTTGTCTGGCTTCACTCACTAGGACTTCCATACTGTCTAGCTTCACTCACTAGGACTTTCCGAACTGCCTGGCTTCACTCACCAGGACTTTTCCAACTGCCTGACTTCACTCACCAGGACTTTCCCACTGCCTGGCTTCACTCACCAGGACTTCCACTTTCACCTAGCTTCACTCACTAGGATTTTCACCTGGCTTCACTCACCAGGATTTCCCGACTGCCTGGCTTCACTCACCAGGACTCTCCCGAATGCTTGGCTTCACTCACCAGGACTTTCCCAACTGCCTGGCTTCCCTCACCAGGACTTTCCGAACTGCCTAACATCCCAGTTAGGACTTCCCAGTCAAGTATCCGGTCAACCTTGACCTACTTAACTCTTCTTCATCCACCCTGATCAGACCCTGATCAGTATCTCTCCGCATGGACAACTACAACTTCATTGTCCATGTCTACATATCTTTCTGTATTGTCAAACATCGAAACCATAACTCGTCAAACATCAAAACATAACTCGAGTCAAGTCAACTCGAGTCTGGTAAACCAGGTCAACTTTGACCTAAGGTTGCACCAACAATCTCCCCCTTTTTGATGTTTGACAAAACCCATAAACAGGTTAGGTTAACCCGATAACCTAACTTAGGTTTTCCAAAACATTCTCCCATTCTCCCCCTTGGGACATCTCTCCCCCTTTTTGACACACATCAAAAAGATGGAATCAAGGTCAAGAGTTTCTTCCCAATGAAAGTCCCATACCTTTCATTGAAACCCTTAATTTCCCCCTTGATACTAAACTCAACACTCAACTTAGTGATAATTCCATATCACTAATCCTCAAAAAGTCTTAAGGAGTAAAAACTCCCCCTTGACTAATAGGTAAAACTCCCCCTAAAGGCCAACTCCCCCTTGGCCATTGCACCAACAATGTCTTGGAGAGTTTCAATCCTTTAGAGATCCAAAACTCAACTCCCAAAAACTAAAATTTCAGACACCTGCTGAAAATCAGAAATTCGGCACGCACTGATCGGTCCCCAGACCGATCAGGAACCCCTTGGATCGATTCCCAAATCGATCCTCGCATTCTGAATCGTCACTGATCGGTCACCAGAGAGGGGGTGTGAATAGCCGCCCCAAATCGTCGTTTCTTTCTACAAAACGTGTTAGCGCAGCGGAAATAAACACAAGAAACGAAAACAAGAAGATCAAACCTCAACGCGTCAATGTAACGAGGTTCGGAGATGATACTCCTACTCCTCGGCGTGTCCGTAAGGTGGACGAAGCCTACCAATCCGTCGGTGGATGAGTCCCGAGAACTGGCTAATAACTACTCCTTGTGGGTGGAGAAACCTCGCCACAATACTTGTAACAACAAGAAAGGAGTACAACAGATACAAGAAGGCAAAAGACAATATGAAACACTTGCTTGCCTTTCTTGTTGACTGGAGTGGAGAAGCAGCAACCTCACACCAGCAGCAGCTGACGAGAATCCAGTCGAGAAGCTCACGCGAAGCTTCAGCAGTGAGGAGCTCAGCAAAGCTCTGATAGCAGGTAAGAGCAGAAGCTCTAGAGCACCGGAACAGAAACTCCCAAGTTTTTGTTCTTGTCAAACATCAAGATACAACTTGCGTCAGGTCAACTCGAGTCAGGTCAACCTTGACCTAAGGTTGCACCAACACTCACTTCCCCGATCTCCCCTCGTCCTCTCTCTGTTCTCTCGCGGACGAGCGACGCCGATGCAAGCCGAGAGCTCCGGTGATCTCCTTCGGCCGGCATCGACGCCTAGTAAGCCCAGATCCAGCCGAGGCCCTTCTCCTTCTAGCTCTGATCTCTTCTCCTCGTCGCTGGTTCTCTCACGGGGACGAACCGACGCTATTGGATCGGGCCAGATCTACTCGATCGCCGGCTTGGACGAGGCAGAGGCTACCGAGCCCTCTCCGACCACAGTCCGGAGAACGAGCTACCGAGCCCTCTCCGACTTCGTATGCCAAGCTTCCATACTTGGACTTTTCCCGTGCCAAGCTCCCTGCTTGGACTTTTCCCGTGCCAAGCTCCCTGCTTAGATTTTTACCCGTGCCAAGTCTCCATACTTGGACTTTACCCGTGCCAAGTCTCCATACTTGGACTTTTCACCAGATGTTTGGTCAACCTTGACTCATCTGGATTCCCCTTGCTTGACTTCACTCACCAGGACTTCCATACTGCCTAGCTTCACTCACTAGGACTTTCCGAACTGCCTGGCTTCACTCACCAGGACTTTTCCAACTGCCTGGCTTCACTCACCAGGACTTTCCCACTGCCTGGCTTCACTCACCAGGACTTCCACTTTCACCTAGCTTCACTCACTAGGATTTTCACCTGGCTTCACTCACCAGGATTTCCCGACTGCCTGGCTTCACTCACCAGGACTCTCCCGAATGCTTGGCTTCACTCACCAGGACTTTCCCAACTGTCTGGCTTCCCTCACCAGGACTTTCCGAACTGCCTAACATCCCAATTAGGACTTCCCAGTCAAGTATCCGGTCAACCTTGACCTACTTGACTCTTCTTCATCCACCCTGATCAGACCCTGATCAGTATCTCTCCGCATGGACAACTGCAACTGCATTGTCCATGTCTACATATCTTTCTGTATTGTCAAACATCGAAACCATAACTCGTCAAACATCAAACCATAACTCTAGTCAAGTCAACTCGAGTCTGGTCAACCAGGTCAACTTTGACCTAAGGTTGCACCAACAGGTATTAGATACTGGATGTGCTTCTCACATTTGTACTGATGTGCAGGCGCTGAGAAATAGCAGGGCATTGACAAAGGGCGAGGTGGACCTACGAGTAGGCAATGGAGCACGGGTTGTTGCTGTTGTTGTAGGGACTTACTTTCTATCTCTGCCTTCTGGGCTTGTATTAGAGTTAGTCGATTGTTGTTATGTGCCTGCATTAACTAAGAACATTATATTAGTTTCTTGTTTGGACAAGAAAGGTTTCTCGTTTACTATTAAGAACAAATGTTGTTCCGTCAATTTAAACGATATGTTCTATTGTAGTGCACCTCTGATAAACGGACTCTATATTCTAGACCTTGAGAGCCCTATCTATAACATAAATACCAAGAGGTTCAAGTCAAATGACATGAACCAAACCTACCTCTGGCACTGTCGCTTAGGTCATATAAATGACAAGCGCTTATCCCAGCTCCATAAAGATGGTATGCTGGACTCATTTGATTTTGAATCATATGAGGTATGCGAGTCATGCCTACGAGGCAAGATGACCAAGACTCCCTTTAGTGGGCACAGCGAGAGAGCAACTGATTTGTTAGGACCCATACATAGTGATGTATGTGGCCCTTTCAATGTTGCTGCTAGAGGCGGTTACAGGTACTTCATCACATTTACTGATGATTTCAATAGATATGGTTATGTGTACTTGATGACACATAAGTCTGAATCCTTTGAAAAGTTCAAAGAATTCAAGAATGAAGTACAGAACCAGCTTGGCAAGAGTATTAAGATACTTCGATCTGATCGAGGTGGAGAATACCTTAGCCATGAGTTCCGTGACTATCTAGCTGAGTGTGGGATTCTATCCCAACTCACTCCTCCTGGAACACCACAGTGGAATGGTGTATCCGAAAGGAGGAATCATACCCTATTAGATATGGTACGATCGATGATGAGTCACATAGATCTTCCGACATACCTTTGGGGCTATGCTCTAGACACGGCAACTTTTATACTCAACCGAGTTCCATCCAAGACCGTGATAAAGACACCATATAGGATATGGACTGGGAGAGATGCCCAAGTGTCTTCATGAGGATTTGGGGTTGTGAGGCTTACGTACGACGTCAAGTCTCAGACAAATTAGGACCCAAATCCGACAAGTGTTATTTCATTGGATATCCCAAGGAAACTAAGGGATATTACTTCTACATTCCCAGTCAGCACAAGGTAGTTGTGGCAAAGACTGGGGTCTTTCTAGAAAGGGACTTTGTTTCTAGAAAGACTAGTGGGAGCGCGTTCGATCTTGAAGAAGTTCAAGATGCGAACAATAGCACTGATGCCTCGATGGAAATTGAACTGGAACCACTAAGTGTTGTGGATGATGTTCCACAAGGAGTTGAGGAACAACAACCAGTTCAAGTAGACATTCCTCTTCGCAGGTCTGATAGGGTACGTCGTCAGCCTGAGAGATACTCATTTCTCTTGTCTGACCATGATGACGTTGTGCTCATAGAGGATAAGCCTACCACTTATCAGGAAGCTGTGATGAGACAAGATTCCGAGAAATGGCTAGAGGCCATGAGATCCGAGATGGAATCCATGTACACCAACCAAGTTTGGACTTTGGTTGATCCACCTGAAGGGGTAAAACCCATTGGGTGCAAGTGGGTCTTTAAGAGAAAGACTGACATGGATGAACTTATCTATAAGGGTCGCTTGGTAGCTAAAGGAAGCAGATTCATGGTATTGACTATGATGAAACCTTTTCTCCAGTAGCGATGTTTAAGTCCATTCGGATCATGCTTGCTATTGCAGCCTACCATGACTATGAGATATGACAGATGGATGTCAAAACCGCATTTCTGAATGGATACCTGCTCGAGGATGTGTACATGACACAACCTGAGGGTTTTGTAGATCCACAGCATACTAGTAGAGTATGCAAGCTGCATAGGTCCATTTATGGACTAAAGCAAGCTTCTCGGAGCTGGAATCTTCGATTCGATGATGCAATCAAATAGTTTGGTTTCATCAAGAACGAAGATGAACCTTGTGTCTACAAGAAGGTTGTAGGGGATATAGTTGTCTTCCTCATATTGTATGTGGATGACATACTACTCATTGGGAAGGACATCCCTATGCTTCAGTCTGTCAAGACCAGGCTAGGGAGTTGCTTCTCAATGAAGGACTTAGGTGAGGCATCTCATATTCTAAGGATACAGATCTATAGAGATAGATCTAAGAGATTGCTTGGCCTAAGTCAGAGTACATACATTGACAAGGTACTCCTTCGGTTTGCCATGCAGAACTCCAAGAAGGGATTTCTACCGATGTCACATGGCGTGAGTTTTTCGAAGACTCAAGGTCCCTCTTCTAGAGAGGAGAGAGACCGCATGGATCAGATCCCTTATGCCTCAGCCATAGGATCGATCATGTACGCCATGCTATGTACTCAACCTGATGTCTCGTATGCTTTGAGCATGACAAGCAGATACCAGTCAGATCCAGGTGAAAGTCACTGGATAGCGGTCAAGAATATTCTTAAGTACTTAAGAAGGACTAAAGAATATTTATTGATATATGGAGGCAATGATGAGCTAGCTGTAAAGGGTTACAGTGATGCTAGCTTCCAGACCGACCAGGATGACTATAGATCGCAGTCGGGGTTCGTATTTTGCATTAATGATGGTGCTGTCAGCTGGAAGAGTTCGAAGCAGGATACAGTTGCTGATTCTACAACAGAAGCCGCAGCAAAGGAGGTAGTTTGGATTCCCAAGTTCATCACTGAACTTGGGGTGGTTCCTAGAATTGCTGACCCCATTGAGCTCTATTGTGACAACAATGGAGCTATAGCACAGGCGAAGGAACCTCGCTCACACCAGCGGACCAAACACATACTACGACGCTTCCATCTCATTCGAGAGATCATCGAGAGAGGAGATGTGAAGATTTGCAGAGTACCTACAGAGGCTAACATCGCAGATCCCTTGACCAAGGCTTTGGCACAGAAGAAGCATGATGGTCACACTAGGTCATTTGGGCTTAGAGCCTACACTGATTGGCACTAGTGCTAGTGGGAGATTGTTAGCTAGAGCCCTAGAGCCAATCATTTGATTATTGTATTTTGGACTTATTGTATCATATTCTATATAAATAAAGGCATTTGGATTTTGGTTATTATACTTACTTGTATTGGTGCCAAATAAACTAAGTATAATAATGTCCTTGAGTAGATGGTTCTCACCTATATCAATCGGTTAGTTGAACCGATAGTGAGATGATATAGGGAACACTAGTCTAAATTATTCCTAGTCGAGTATTAACATTCAGGGACAGTGTTAATGAAATAAGACTAGCATGTAGGTCAACTCGATGACTTGATCTCACAAGTCATGGATATGGAGATATCAAGTTGACACATGGGTATGCATTGGAGAATGTATACTGAATGACCCGCCATGAGAAAGTATCATGGATCGTTATATGAGTGTCATATACTTTCTCATGTGACTATTAGTATGACTATTAGTCCTTAGACCTGAAGTCACCATGGATCCCTACATAAGGAGTTATGTCCTTTGGTTTCGTCAAACGTCACCCGTAACTAGGTGGACTATAAAGGCGATTACTGGGTATATAACGAATTATGTAGAGGGATGTGAGCGATGTAGATGGGATCTATCCCTCCCATATGATGGGAGCGACATCGGTATTCTTGATAGAGTGAGACCACTAAGTGCATGGTCATGCCCAAATGAGTCAACATTAGATGTTGAGCTCATTTGATCGAGTGAGTATACTTGGGGTTCAAGATTTAGATTGATTAGAGGATGACACGGTCTATGCCTCATATTGATCAATCTAGATGTCTAGGATAGAAGGACAATGTCACATATTGTGAGGAGTCACAATTAGTAGTCACAAGGTGATGTTGGATCTCAACATTCTTGTAACTTGGGTAGCAATGATGTATTGCTAGATGCCGCTCATTGCTTATGTTTCTAAAGGAGTTTAGAAACATTGCCAACGTTACAAGAACCTATTGGGTCACACACAAAGAACAAGTGGATGGAGATTAGGTTCATATGATGAACCAATTGGATTAGGTTCATATGATGCACCAAAGATTGGATTCAAATTAGACTTATTGAGTTAGACTTAATTAGATTCAATTGTTGAATTATTCTAATTTAAATTTGATTCATTGAGTCAATTTATATTAATGAATTGAGATTCATTAAATTGAAATTGACTTGAATCAAAGGTTGGATTTAACTCAACAAGGAAGAAATTGGTCAATTTTGACTTGACCAAATGGAAGTTGAAACATCAAGTTTGACTTGATGCATTGCCACATCATGTAGGTTGACTCATCCTACATGGCATGACACATCCTTGCCACATCATCACCACCTCATAATGGTGTGCCACCTCATGGAGGTTACACACCCATTCCTTTTAATGTGGCCGGCCACATTAAATGAGGGGGTTACATTTGTGTGGCCGGCCACACACTTGATGATGGGTGAATGCAATTGATTTGTATTCATTCTAGCTTCTTCTTCCTTGGATGCTTGCTTCTCCTTGCTGTTGCCGTGGGGTCTTGGAAGGTGAGAAGGTGTTGAGTTTCATCCAAGAAAAGATAAGAGAGTGTGAAGGACACAAGAAGATGATACTACTAGTTGAGTATGTGAGAGTCTTCTTGTTTTTCTCTCTTTTCTCCTTTTTCAAATTCTATCCGAGAGCTCTAGAAAGTGCTAGCACACTTGGGGCTCTCTTCTCCCTCCTTGAGTGCTAGAGAGCACTCCTTGTTCGTGTGGATATCACTAGAGAAGTATCTACCTTGATACTTTGGAGATCCGACACGTACCTTGGACGAGCGGGAATATTGCGAGGGCACGCTTCAAAGGTAAAAGCTCTCAACACATAGATCTAGGAGTAGATCTAATGTTTTTGAAACTCGTACTTGTATTTCATTCGGTTTTTCCTTGCACGGATCTACGGCTTTGGGTGATTCGGGGTTTCCGCGACGCGAAAAGTGGTTTTCGCGGCTCGAAAAATCCAACAGTGGTATCAGAGCCACGTGCAAGGCGTGTACAAGTTTAATTTTTTGGTTTTATGAAAAATAAACCTTCTGTGATTTTCTGTAAAATTTAGTTTTTTATGTTTTTATGGGTAATTTTTTCGTAGAAGCGAAGCACAAGTATCTCGGCACTTGTAGGCTTCGGCTACCGGGAAGTTTTTCCTTAAACGGCATCATTTTGCCCCAAATCCGTTTGGGACAGCGGGCTTGGGTGCCATTAGATCGCAAAGGAGCAACTCACGATGGTTAGATCGTGGGTAGGGGTACTGCCCCTAACCCCGCAAGGGGATTTGCTCCGTAATTGCACCCGAAATCGCTAAAAACGAACCTGCCGGGAAGATTTTTCCGAAACAGCAATGTCTCGACCCAAATCATTTTGGGACAGCGAGTTTAGGCGCGGTTGGATCGCAAAGGAACCCTCACGATGGTTAGATCGCGGGTAGGAGCGCTGCCCCTGGCCCCGCAAGGGGATCCGTTCCGCGATTGCGCCCGAAACCGCTAAACGGGAACGCCGGGAAATTTTACTCGTAAAAATTGTAAAAAAATTAATTTTAAAATTATAGAAAATTATGAAAATATATAATTTTGAATTATATATTAATTTTGTGATAGTCATGGCCCAAAAACCCAATATGATTGGATTGTGTTGTAATTCATAATACGGCCTGCGTGCCGTTATGTGTTTGCGCGTGTTGTATGTTTTTATTTTTCCGCGACCTGCGCGTCATGCCTTTCTCATATATTCTGGTTGTAAATTAGATTTAGACTCGAATGTAACTCAAGTTTCAAATTGTAATGTACAAATTGGAGTGGTGGAGGGTCCACACGAGACGGAGTTCCGAGGCGGGCACGAGCAACACAAGGTGGTCAATGGGAGGAGCTTGGAGAAGCTGTTGACCCTAGGTTGACCATTCGATCTTCTCATTGGCTTGAGAAGATCATAGTGGGGCCATGACTAAATCACAAATAGATTAATTAGTTAATTGCTTATGTATATGATGCATGTTTAATAAGTAATTAATTAATTAGTGCCTTACGATTAGATTAGATCTAAGTCGTGCACATGATGCACCCTTGCGATTAGATTAGATCTAAGTCATGCACAAGATGCATCCTTTTCGATTAGATTAGATCTCGATCGAGCCAACTCTAAATGCCTAACCGTGCCGTGATACCTATCACTACCTCGATCACATGTATTGTTGAATCTGCCAAAGCAGAGCAATACATATTATCTTAGTAGGGTACGGAGGGACAATCTTGGTCCCGCCTATCAACGCATGGGTGAATACAAACTCAATTAGATTGAGTATTCCTAGTTGCTCGGTTAGATCGAGTCAACTATAGGCATTCTTCCAACGGTTGGAAAAGATAGGTCAAAATCACATCTATATTAACTATCGGGCGTATTAGCCAAAGCTAACTCGAGTTTTAATATAAATGCGGATATTGATTTTATAAACAAGAGTTGCATAGAGATGTAATTGGTAATCATTACCTACCGATCATACTAAGCCTTGGGCGTATTAGCCAAAGCTAACTCAAGGGTTAGTATGATGTGGATCTTGTCCCACAAGAATTATAGAATTCAGTGGGAGCATCATTTAATTAAAGGCCTAATTAAATGATTTTAAAAGAATATGATATTTATTTCTGCAAATTTTCTATTGTAGATAACCATGACGTCGAATACAAACTCTTTCTCCCTGCGTTCTGTCCTTAAGAAGGACAAGCTCAACGGAGCAAATTTCCTGGACTGGTACAGGAACCTGAGAATAATTCTCACTCAGGAACGTAAACTGTACGTTCTGGAGCAGCCCATTCCGGAGGCTCCTCCTGCCACTGCCACGCGAGCTGACCGGGATGCTTACAAGAAGCATCAAGATGACGCATTAGATGTGTCCTGTCTAATGCTCGCAACCATGAACTCTGAGCTTCAGAAGCAACATGAGTTGATGTGTGCTTACGATATGGTTGAACATCTTCGTCAACTATATCAAGGACAAGCAGGGCACTGGAAGAGGAACTTCACAGGATACCTGGAAGATCTTAACAAGAAGAGAAATAAGATTTCTACTTCAGGTATAAATGTTATAGAAGGAAACCTCTCTATTTCTTCGTCGTGGGTATTAGATACCGGATGTACTTCGCACATTTGTACTAATGTACAAGCACTGAGAAATAGCAGAGCATTGACAAAGGGCGAGATAGACCTACAAGTAGGCAATGGAGCACAGGTTGCTGCTGTTGCTGTAGGGACTTATTTTCTATCTCTGCCCTCTGGGCTTATACTAGAGTTAGACGATTGTTGTTATGTGCCTGCATTAACTAAGAACATTATATCAGTTTCTTGTTTGGACAAGAAAGGATTCTCGTTTATAATAAAGAACAAATGTTGTTATGTCTATTTAAACGATATGTTCTATTGTAGTGCACCTCTGATGAACGGACTCTATATTCTAGACCTTGAGAGCTCTATCTATAACGTTAGTACCAAGAGGTTCAAATCGAACGATATGAACCACACCTATCTCTGGCACTGTCGCTTAGGTCATATAAATGACAAGCGCTTATCCCAGCTTCATAAGGATGGTTTGTTGGACTCATTTGATTTTGAATCATATGAGATATGCGAGTCATGCCTTCGAGGCAAGATGACCAAGACTCCCTTTAGTGGGCACAGCGAGAGAGCGACTGATTTGTTAGGACTCATACATAGTGATGTATGTGGCCCTTTCAATGTCGCTGCTAGAGGCGGTTATAGATACTTCATCACATTAACTGATGACTTCAGTAGATATGGTTATGTGTACTTGATGACACATAAGTCCGAATCCTTTGAAAAGTTCAAAGAATTCAAGAATGAAGTACAGAACCAGCTTGGCAAGAGTATTAAAATACTTCGATCAGATCGAGGTGGTGAATACTTAAGCCATGATTTTCGTGACTATTTAGCTGAGTGTGGGATTCTATCCCAACTCACTCCTCCTGGAACACCACAGTGGAATGGTGTATCCGAAAGGAGGAATCGTACCCTATTAGATATGGTACGATCTATGATGAGTCACACAGATCTTCCGACATACCTTTGGGGCTATGCTCTAGACACGGCAGCTTTCATTCTCAACTGAGTTCCATCCAAGGCCGTGATAAAGACACCATATAGGATATGGACTGGGCGAGATGCCCAGGTGTCTTTCATGAGGATTTGGGGCTGTGAGGCTTACGTACGACGTCAAGTTAAAGACAAATTAGGACCCAAATCCGACAAGTGCTATTTCATCGGATATCCCAAGGAAACTAAGGGATATTACTTCTACATTCCCAGTCAGCACAAGGTAGTTGTGGCAAAGACTGGGGTCTTTCTAGAAAGGGACTTTGTTTCTAGAAAGACTAGTGAGAGCACGTTTGATCTTGAAGAAGTTCAAGATGCGAATACTAGCACTGAAGCCTCGATGGAAGTTGAACTGGAACCACAAAGTGTTGTGGATGATGTTCCACAAGGAGTTGAGGAACAACAACAAGTTCAAGTAGACATACCTCTTCGCAGGTCTGATAGGGTATGTCATCAGCCTGAGAGATACTCGTTTCTCTTGTCTGAGCATGATGACGTTGTGCTCATAGAGGATGAGCCTACCACCTATCAGGAAGCTGTGATGAGACCAGATTCTGAGAAATGGCTAGAGGTTATGAGATCCGAGATGGAATCCATGTACACCAACCAAGTATAGACTTTGGTTGATCCACCTGAAGGGGTAAAACCCATTGGGTGCTAGTGGGTCTTTAAGAGAAAGACTAACATGGATGGACTTATCTATAAGGGTCGCTTGGTAGCTAAAGGTTTCATGCAGATTCATGGTATTGACTATGATGAAACCTTTTCTCTAGTAGCGATGTTTAAGTCCATTCGGAGCATGCTTGCTATTGCAGCCTACCATGACTATGAGATATGGCAGATGGATGTCAAAACCGCGTTTCTGAATGGAAACCTGCTCGAGGATGTGTACATGACATAACCTGAGGGTTTTGTAGATCCACAGCATACTAGTAGACTATGCAAGCTGCATAGGTCCATTTATGGACTAAAGCAAGCTTCTCGGAGCTGGAATCTTCGATTCGATGATGCAATCAAACAGTTTGGTTTCATCAAGAACGAAGATGAACCTTGTGTCTACAAGAAGGTTGTAGGGGATATAGTTGTCTTCCTCATATTGTATGTGGATGACATACTACTCATTGAGAAGGACATCCCTATGCTTCAGTCTGTCAAGACCTGGCTAGGGAGTTGCTTCTCAATGAAGGACCTAGGTGAGGCATCCCGCATTCTAGGGATACAGATCTATAGAGATAGATCTAAGAGATTGCTTGGCCTAAGTCAGAGTACATACATTGACAAGGTACTCCTACGGTTTGCCATGCAGAACTCCAAGAAGGGATTTCTGTCGATGTCACATGGCGTGAGTCTTTCGAAGACTCAAGGTCCCTCTTCTAGAGAGGAGATAGACCGCATGGATCAGATCCCTTATGCCTCAGCCATAGGATCGATCATGTACGCCATGCTATGTACTCGACCTGATGTCTCGTATGCTTTGAGCATGACGAGCAGATACCAGTCAGATCCAGGTGAAAGTCACTGGATAGCGATCAAGAATATTCTTAAGTACTTAAGAAGGACTAAAGAATATTTCTTGATATATGGAGGCAGTGATGAGCTAGCTGTAAAGGGTTACAGTGATGCTAGCTTCCAGACCGATCAGGATGACTATAGATCGCAGTCGGGGTTCGTATTTTGCATTAATGGTGGTGTTGTCAGCTGGAAGAGTTCGAAGCAGGATACAGTAGCTGATTCTACAACAGAAGCCGAGTACATTGCTGCATCAGAGGCAGCAAAGGAGGCAGTTTGGATCCGCAAGTTTATCACTGAACTTGGGGTGGTTCCTAGCATTGCTGACCCCATTGAGCTCTATTGTGACAACAATTGAGCTATAGCACAGGCGAAGGAACCTCGCTCACACCAGTGGACCAAACACATACTACGGCGCTTCCATCTCATTCGAGAGATCATCGAGAGAGGAGATGTGAAGATTTGCAGAGTACCTACAGAGGCTAACATCGCAGATCCCTTGACCAAGGCTTTGGCACAGAAGAAGCATGATGGTCACACTAGGTCATTTGGGCTTAGAGCCTACACTGATTGGCACTAGTGCTAGTGGGAGATTGTTAGCTAGAGCCCTAGAGCCAATCATTTGATGATTATATTTTGGACTTATTGTATCATATTCTATATAAATAAAGGCATTTGGATTTTGGTTATTATACTTACTTGTATTGGTGCCAAATAAACTAAGTATAATAATGTCCTTGAGTAGATGGTTCTCACCTATATCAATCGGTTAGTTGAACCGATAGTGAGATGATATAGGGAACATTAGTCTAAATCATTCCTAGTCGAGTATTAACATTCAGGGACAATGTTAATGCAATAAGACTAGCATGTAGGTCAACTCGATGACTTGATCTCACAAGTCATGGATATGGAGATATCAAGTTGACACATGGGTATGCATTGGAGAATGTATACTGAATGACCCGCCATGAGAAAGTATCATGGATCGTTATATGAGTGTCATATATTTTCTCATGTGGCTATTAGTATGACTATTAGTCCTTAGACCTGAAGTCACCATGGATCCCTACATAAGGAGTTATGTACTTTGGTTTCGTCAAACGTCACCCGCAACTAGGTGGACTATAAAGGCGATTACTGGGTATATAACGAATTGTGTAGAGGGATGTGAGCTATGTAGATGGGATCTATCCCTGCCATATGACGGGAGCGACATCGGTATTCTTGATAGAGTGAGACCACTAAGTGCATGGTCATGCCCAAATGAGTCAACATTAGATGTTGAGCTCATTTGATCGAGTGAGTCTACTTGGGGTTCAAGATTTAGATTGATTAGAGGATGACACGGTCTATGCCTCATATTGATCAATCTAGATGTCTAGGATAGAAGGACAATGTCACATATTGTGAGGAGTCACAATTAGTAGTCACAAGGTGATGTTGGATCTCAACATTCTTGTAACTTGGGTAGCAATGATGTATTGCTAGATGCCGCTCATTGCTTATGTTTCTAAAGGAGTTTAGAAACATTGCCAACGTTACAAGAACCTATTGGGTCACACACAAAGAACAAGTGGATGGAGATTAGGTTCATATGATGAACCAATTGGATTAGGTTCATATGATGCACCAAAGATTGGATTCAAATTAGACTTATTGAGTTAGACTTAATTAGATTCAATTGTTGAATGAGTTTAATTTAAATTTGATTCATTGAGTCAATTTATATTAATGAATTGAGATTCATTAAATTGAAATTGACTTGAATCAAAGGTTGGATTTAACTCAACAAGGAAGAAATTGGTCAATTTTGACTTGACCAAATGGAAGTTGAAATATCAAGTTTGACTTGATGCATTGCCACATCATGTAGGTTGACTCATCCTACATGGCATGACACATCCTTGCCACATCATCACCACCTCATAATGGTGTGCCACCTCATGGAGGTTACACACCCATTCCTTTTAATGTGGCCGGCCACATTAAATGAGGGGGTTACATTTGTGTGGCCGGCCACACACTTGATGATGGGTGAATGCAATTGATTTGTATTCATTCTAGCTTCTTCTTCCTTGGATGCTTGCTTCTCCTTGCTGTTGCCGTGGGGTCTTGGAAGGTGAGAAGGTGTTGAGTTTCATCCAAGAAAAGATAAGAGAGTGTGAAGGACACAAGAAGAGGATACTACTAGTTGAGTATGTGAGAGTCTTCTTGTTTTTCTCTCTTTTCTCCTTTTTCAAATTCTATCCGAGAGCTCTAGAAAGTGCTAGCACACTTGGGGCTCTCTTCTCCATCCTTGAGTGCTAGAGAGCACTCCTTGTTCGTGTGGATATCACTAGAGAAGTATCTACCTTGATACTTTGGAGATCCGACACGTACCTTGGACGAGCGGGAATATTGCGAGGGCACGCTTCAAAGGTAAAAGCTCTCAACACATAGATCTAGGAGTAGATCTAATGTTTTTGAAACTCGTACTTGTATTTCATTCGGTTTTTCCTTGCACGGATCTACGACTTTGGATGATTCGGGGTTTTCGCGACGCGAAAAGCGGTTTTCGCGGCCCGAAAAACCCAACACTTTGGTTTCGTCAAACGTCACCCGTAACTGGGTGGACTATAAAGGCGATTACTGGGTATATAACAAATTATGCAGAGGGATGTGAGTGATGTAAATGAGATCTATCCCTTCTATATGACGGGAGAGACATCGGTATTCTTGATAGAGTGAGACCACGAAGTGCATGACCATGCCCAAATGAGTCAATATAGGATATTGAGCTCATTTGATTAAGTGAGTCTACTTGGAGTTCAAGATTTAGATTGGTCAGAGGATGACACGGTCTATGCCTCACATTGATCAATCTAGATGTCTAGGATAGAAGGACACTTGTCATATTTTGTGAGAAGTCACAATTAGTAGTCACAAGGTGATGTCGGATCTCGACATTCTTGTAACTTGGGTAGTAATGACGTGTTGCTAGATACCTCTCATTACTTATGCTCCTAAATGGGTTTAGGGCATTGCCAACGTTACAAGAACCTATAGGGTCACACACTTAGGACAATTAGATGGAGATTAGGTTCATATGATGAACCAAGAGGATTAGATTCATTTGATGAATCAAATTGGATTAAGAGTAATCCTAATTGGGCTAACTTGAGTTCGACTCAAGTTGATTCATGTGTTCAATGAGTCTAATTTAGATTTTGACTCATTGAATCAATTTAATTAAATGAATTAGATTCATTATATTAAGTTGGCTTGAATCAAATGGTTGGATTCGATCAACCATAGAAGAGATTTGGTCAAGTTTGACTTGACTTGAGAGGAAGATTAAAAGTCAAGTTTGACTTGACTTTATGCCATCTCATTGGTGAGTTGGCATTGATGTGGACCAATGATGTTACTCCACATCATCATGGGTGCCACCTCATGGAAGTTACAAAGCCATTCTCTTTAATGGCTTCACATTAATTGCAATTAATGCAATTAATTTGGGGTTACAATGGAGAGTGGCCGGCCACTATGGTTTTGAATGAGAATTTAATTTTTCATTCAAGTGTGCATTTTCTTCCTTCTTCCTCTCAAGTTCTCCCTCTCCTCCTTCCTTGGCCGAACCACATAGGTGCTAGCACACCTTGGTTTTTGGTCATCTCCACCTAATTAGTTCGTGTGGATACTTCTAGAGGAGTGTCTATTTTGACACTCTCGAGATCCGGCACCGTTTGGACGAGCGGGAACGCGAAGGGCTTCGCTACAAGGGTAAATTTCTAAACATGTAGATATAAGTGTAGATCTAGATAGTAAACTCGTACTCGTAAGTTTTTCGTAAATTTTCTTCGCACGGATCCATGGCTAGGGGCTTTCGGGGTTTCCGCGACGCGAAAAAGTGATTTTCGCGGCCCGAAAAACCCAACATGCTCTAATGGAAGGCTTTGAAGCTCCAAGAAATTCAAAAGGAAAGATCCTCAAAAAGAGCAAATGGAGTCAAGAGCAAATTCAAAAGAGTGAGACAAATGATAAAGTGACAAAGCTATTGGTCAATTTATTGCCAAGCAATATTTTGGCTCAAATTGGAGAATTCGAGGATGCCAAGGAGCTTTGGAGCAAATTGGCAAAGATTCAAGAGATCCCCTCCACTGTACCAAATCAAGAAGAAACCTAAGAGGGTGGCTCAGTGGATCAAGATCAAGAGCAAGAGGACTCCGAAGTTGAGAGATGCTCAACCTCCGAAGAAGAAGTCCAAGAAGCCTCATCTTCAAAGGAATGTAACGAAAAAAAGCAAGGAAGGAGCATATTCCTTGTTCCATGTACAAGATGAAAATGAAGAAGCCTCCACCTCTAGGATTGAGGGGGAGAGACCTTCATTGACTTCAAATCAAGAAGAATGAGAAGCTTCTACATCCGGGTCAAATGGAGAAGAAGATGATGCATCCTCCAAAAATCAAGAGACATCAAATGGAGGATCAAGTGTCATCCCTACACGAGAAGGTATAATTATGTCAATTAAAAATAAAAATCATATTATATGTTTTGAGTGTAGGGAACATGGGCACTACAAAAACAAGTACCCTAAATTGGCCAAGAAGAAGGGTCAAGTGGCACCAAAGGGCAAGGAGAAGCCCAAGGAGACCGCTCCCACAACAAAGAAGAGCAAGGAGCACATTGTGTGCTTTTCATGTAATCAAAAAGGGCATTACCGAAGTCAATGCCCTAAGGGGAAGAAAGCGGTCAAAGTCAAGGGAGGAAGCACAAGTCAAGGGGGAGCTTCCAAGGTAAAACCCAAGGTATCATTTATTAAGCCTATCTCCTTGAATTATGGTAAAAAGAATGCTAATTCTATTTTATATCATTTTAATGCTATTTATCATAAGAATAGGAAGCATGATAGAATTAAGGATAATTATATAGCCTATCATGCTAAAACCACTCAACCTAAGGTTAGAAGGGTAGAAAATAATTTAGGCAATAACTCTAAGGATTTTAGGTATTTGCCTAATAAAAAGAAAAATCAAGGTGTTAGTGAAAAATCTAAGGTTGAGGTACTATAGAGAGAAAATCAAGTTTTGAGGTCAAGACTTGATAAATTGGAGAGGACCCTTAAAAGAATAAAAAATGAAACACAAGGGTCCAAGAATCAAAACCTAGGTTTAGAGAAACAAGAGTCATCCTATGGTCATAGAGGTTTGAGTTACAAACCAAAGGCTAAGAAAGATGCGCCTTCTTACCATAGGATTCTATATAGCTATGGAACCAACTCTAGGTCTAGGGGTCAAGTCAAGGATACAAGGGAAGTTATTCCTAAGAGTATTTTTGTGACAAATGTGACTAAGACTACAAAGAAGTCTAAGAAAGTCACTAAGAAGGTCATAGAAGGGAAGAAATCTCTAGAGTTGACCTAGAAAAGGTGACCAAGGCTTCTAAGAAGCCTAACAAGATCATCAGGAAGGTGACTAGGGAATTTATCCCTAGTGAGTACCTAGAACATCCAAGGAGCACCAATAGGTTTTGGGTTCCGAGGAGCATTTTCTCTACCCCGTAAATGGGTTAGAGAGTGTCAACTCAAATTGGAAGGGTTGTTAACCCAACTTTGATGAAGTTGACACTCGAAGAGCATTTTCAAGGTTATTATTAACCTTTGAAAATGAAGTGGATTTTCATTTACTCTTTAAAAGAGTAAAATGTGTCATAATTTGAAAATATTGATTTTATTTTAAATTAGCACAAATTGGGAAAACATAAGAAATACCAAGTTGGGGTTTTGATATTTTCTTAGGGATTTAAAGGTAAATCTAGGCCTTAATTTTAAGTTATTACTCATTGAAAGAGTAAAGTGTGACAAACATTGAGGAATATACTTAATTTTAATTGGCATAAATTTAATCATGGGTAAAAGAAATGCCAATTTGGATTTTGGCATTCTCATGAATAGATAAGGGGCAATCTAAGTTAATTTTAGGTTTAGCTAAAGATTTAAGAACACTTAGATAGAAAATCTATTTACTTTATTTAAGCTAAACTACCATGCTTTGTTTACCAATCATATGCCATCACATCACATTTTTGCATTCATGCTTATTATGAAAAATAAACAAAAATACCATGTCATGTCATACACACATCATGTAGTTCTAGTGAATTTTCTTTTGAAAAATCTTTTGTTTTTGATGTATGCCATAACTCATCATGTATCACTTTCAACTCCTTGCAATTAAGGACTAATGGCATTTATTAACAAGTAACATTCTTGGTGGATGTTCAAAATTTTCAAAATACCTAGATAGATATGTATGATCCCTAATTTAGGGCAAAACCAAACTTTACATCTCACAAACACTTATAAGGTGACTTGTATGTGTTTTAGTGCACATTAGATACAAGTGAGATATTAGGACGATGAACAAAACTCAAGATGTTGATTTAGTGCATCTAGTTGAATTTTAGGTTCATCAGAACACATAGTTATGTGTTTTCCAATCATTGGGAAAGCTAATGTACAAGTCATGTGCATTGAGCCCAAAGAATATGGTTGGATATTGGTTTTGAAAATGATTTCAAATACACTTTGGAAAACCTTGGTGAAGACTATCTTTTGATAGTAATCATCATTGAAAAGTTAGACAAAAACTTGAAGAAAACACTAAAGTGTTTACAAGCTTTCAAGTTTGTGTCAATATTTGAAAATAGGAAGTATTTTCTTATAAAACTATTTTTCCTTGATAGTGTATACCATAAGTAATGTCTACACAAATTTTCATGATTTTTAGAATTTTATAGAATTTTTGGAGAGTTTCTGAAAATCACTGAAATTGCATTTCAGCTTTTCAGTGCTTCAATCGATCACCCGATCGATTGAGGTGCCCAATTGATCGGACGATCGATTGAGAAGGCATTTCTCGTGAACAGAAATGTAGTGAATCGATCAACCGATCGATCCACACTGCTTCAATCGATCCATTGATCGATTGAAGTGCTGGATTTGGCTAGGAAAGCCTATTTTCAGCATTTTAGACCATGTTGAGTCTAGGTAACCATTCCTAACCCCTCAAAATATATTTGTTTACATTTAGGGGGAGTTTTCATGATGAAAACAAGATTGGATTGGTTAAGGAAGACTAAGTAGAAGTTTAGGTTGAAGCTTGGTTTCATTATTGAATTTTTGAACCTCAAAGCTTCTAAATTTTGAATTTCCTAAAGATTTAGGGATTCCAAGTCATTGTTGGTGCAATGACAGAAGTTACGTGCATGTCTTTAGGGGGAGTTGCTCTTTAAGGATATGGAATTTATTTTCCGACACCATTGAAGGTGGTTAAACCTTCGTTTAGAAAAACAATGTTCAAGGTTGAGCATTGAAAAGCATTGGAGAGTGGATATCTTCATTGAGGGGTTATGGATGCTCTAGGATGAGCATCATAACGTGGAGTACTGCTGCAGGGTGAGCATTTACTATAGTGAAGGGTATGGAACCTTCATTGTTGGATTGATTAACACTCAAGGGTGAGCGTTGAAGATAATGAAGGGTATGAGACCTTCTTTATAGAGTTGTGAACAATGGTGAGTAACTCTTCAGGGGGAGAGTTCTTTTTGATGTGTGTCAAAAGGGGGAGAATGTAGGGTTTAGTTAGGCCTTCATTACCTAAAGAGGGAATTTGCCCTCTATGAAAGGTGGAGAATGAAGGAAACCCTCATTCATGCCTTGGCATGATGGAAGTTGAGGCTATAGGATTAGCCTAACTTAAAGGTATTGTCAAACATCAAAAATGAGGAGATTGTTGGTGCAATATTCCCTAGGTCAAGGTTAACCTGGTTGACTAAGTTTGAGAAGGCTCAAGCTTGAGTCTTGATGTTTGGGTTTCGATGTTTGATAATACATTGACAAGATATGGAGATTGCAGGTGAAATTGTTCATGTGAGGAGATTTTTTGTACAATTATCCGTTGGTCAAGGTTGGCCAGTTAGATGTGAAGAAGAGTCAAGTAGGTCAAGACTGGCTGGATACTTGACTGAAAAGTCCTGGTGAGTGAAGCCAGGTGAAAGACCTAGTGAGTGAAGCTAGGCAGATGTGAAAGATCTAGTGAGTGAAGCTAGGCAGTATGAAAACCCTAATGAGTGAAGCTAGGTGAAAGTCCTGGTGAGTGAAGCCAGGCAGTTGGAAAATCCTGATGAGTGAAGCCAGGTGAAAGACCTAGTGAGTGAAGCTAGGCAAAAGGGAAGTCCTGGTGAGTGAAGCCAGGCACGTGGAAATCCAGGTGGATCAAGGTTGACCGGACACTTGGTATTGAGAAGTCCAAGTAGGTCAAAGGTTTGGCCGGATACTTGGCACAAGAAGAAAAGTCCAAGTGGGTCAAAGGGATTGACCAGACACTTAGTGAGGAAATCCTAGCAGGTCGAGGGTGACCGGATGCTAGGCATGATGTACCAACAGGTCATGGTTGACCGGATGTTGGTTTTAAGGGACTTTGGACTTGTTTGGGCAAGAAATCATGAGCTGGATCGATCAACCGATCGATTGGCTCATGCCCAATCGATCGGTTGATCGATTGGGTGAGTCCCCGCGAAAATCTCCTTCCCAATCGATCAGTGGATCAATTGGGAAGCCGACGGCATCGCATAAAAAGCCTCCCAATCGATCGGGCGATCGATTGGGAGCTGGGATTTCGCGTGATAAGTCCTGGATCGATCGGGCAATCGATCCAGGCGATTTCTATATAGCATAGATTCGCTCTGGATCGATCGGTCGATTGATCCAAAGTCTCCCCAATTGATTGAGAGCAATTCAATCGATTGGGATCCGACCATTGGCGCAGGTTATAGCTGTTGGTGAGCAATTTTCTGCACATGACTTCCATTCTCTTCTACGGAAGATCATAATGAAGACCACAGCGATTTCTCCACTCTCACAGCCAGATATTGAAGGCTCTTAGAGACAAGTGTAGGTACACTTCCAAGGTTCAAGAGGCAATAACAAGCAACAAGTAAGCAAGGAGAAGAAACTCTTTACTTGTATCTTTTGTATTTTCTTCATACGTGAGGTGTATTTTGTAACGCCCGCCCCTCCACTACTACCAAAGGAAGGACGGGGTTACTTACAACATTCATACATGCAACCTATATAATATCATACATTCATACATTCATACATGCAACATTCATATATGAAATCATGGTAGCGGAAGTAATTTAAATTTTTTATATAATATCATCATACTCATATAAACATGTTAACATGACATGGCATGGAGAACTACATGATCATACTATCATAGTAGCATTTTTAACTAAACATGTGAACAGGATAGTCATGCAACCTATTAAACATGCTAACTTGCTAATCCTTTCAACATATCATGTGAGCATGCTAGCATTCATGCATATAACTTGACTTAGAAAGTAGCATGTGAACAAGCGGAAACATAAGTATCCAAACAGGTTAAACATGTTCAAGTTATTAAATTGTAGCAACCATCAAAACCTAAGGTAGAAAACATAGAGTAGTTCACATGCATATTTTAAAACATATATAATTTTTGACACTACTTGCAACATGATCATCTTACTAAAGCATAAAACATGAAACATAAGTTCACATCAAGTATAAACCGTCCAAAAGTATCTAGTAGGAAAAATAGTTCATAAGCAAAACTTAGAGAATGGATAAGTCTTGAAATATAAAATAGACCTTCTTTCCACCATGCCACTTCCACACACATCTTTGGCCTTCCTGCTGCTCCCTTTAGTTTATCCATTCTTTTCCTTTCTCTGCAGTACAAGGGAAATGAAACTACAAGCACATAGGCTTAGTAAGATCCTTTCCTACTCACAAAAACCATGAATCATAAATTAAACATATAGTAGTGACATATTCATTTATTCAACCTATAACTTGAACATTTACATGCTAGCATAAAGTAGTGGCATACTCACTTAATCCAATCATAACATAACATGTGAGAGCATAAGCATAAGGTAATGCATGTTCATCTAGGCATTATAAACCTATCTCAAAAGAGCATAAATCATAGCATATGGAAGCATAAGCATATATAGCATGAAATATCTCAAGAGAGCATCTACCTAAAGCATAAGAAATCATATAGCATGAGATATGTAAATGCAAGATGTTCTTTTGAAAACATGTGTCATGTAGCATGAAATGAATATATGTGAGATGTTCTTTTGAAAACATATATCATATAAGTACTTAAACATAATCTCAACATGAGAGCCTGGCTTTGTACTGTAACACCCATAGGATCCCTAGAAATTTTACATGAATTTATGCATGGTTAAATAGGTTTCATGTGGACTCTTCTTTAAAAAAAAAAGAACCAAAAAGAGGCATGACCAAGGATTGAACCTTGAACCTCTTAGTAAGTGGTTCCGTGTTATAACCAGTAGCCCTAGCAGGGGTGTGCTATTATGAAAAGATGGAAATTATGGTTAAAGGTAAGGAAAGTGAAGGCTCTCTTCACTAAGAAGGAGAAGTCCAAGTTTCCTTCTTCTTCTTACAATGAAAAGAGAGTTTTGCTTTCTCCCTTCATTTAGGATGAGTAAAAGAAAAGGGAAGGAAAAGTTCATGTTTCCTTCTTCCTTTCATTTGGAATAAAAGGAAAAAAGGAAAGAGAAAATTTCATTTTCTTCTCTCTTCCTCCTCCCTCCTCCTCTCCACCGAAACCAAGCTCCCTCTTCTCACCATTGCCGAGACCAAGCTAAAAGAATTCTTCTCTAGGAAAGCTTCACAAGCAAGGTTATTTCTCTTAGAGAATTAAGCGAGAGAAAGTAAGTATCCCACCTCACCTGCAGTACAAGTAGCCTCCTACATTTTTTATGCTTAAAATGTTTTGAAAAGAAACTTAGGGTTCGACCATGATAGGTTTTGAAATGAAAACATGCTTGTTTATGCTCCTTCATGATACATGATCCCTTATATGTTGTTAGTTAAGAGTTTTATGATTTATGTGGTATTAAAAGTTTAGAAACCCTACCTTGAAGTTTCGGCCAAGTTGAGATACAAGGTCTAGGGCAAAGTTTTGAAATAAAAACATGCTTGTTTATGCTCCTTCATGATACATGATCTCTTATATGTTGTTAATTGAGAGTTTTATGTTTTATGTGGTATTAAAAGTTTAGAAACTCTACCTTGAAGTTTCGGCCAAGTTGAGATACAAGGTCTAGGGCAAAGTTTTGAAATGAAAACATGCTTATTTATGCTCCTTCATGATACATGATCTCTTATATGTTATTAGTTAAGAGTTTTATGCTTTATATGGTATTAAAAGTTTAGAAACCCTACCTTGAAGTTTCGGCCAAGTTGAGATACAAGGTCTAGGGCAAAGTTTTGAAATGAAAACATGCTTGTTTATGCTCCTTCATGATACATGATCTCTTATATGTTGTTAGTTAAGAGTTTCATGCTTTATGTGGTATTAAAAGTTTAGAAACCCTACCTTGAAGTTTCGGCCAAGTTGAGATACAAGGTCTAGGGCAAAGTTTTGAAATGAAAACATGCTTGTTTATGCTCCTTCATGATACATGATCTCTTATATGTTGTTAGTTAAGAGTTTTATGCTTTATGTGGTATTAAAAGTTTAGAAACCCTACCTTGAAGTTTCGGCCAAGTTGAGATACAAGGTCTAGGGCAAAGTTTTGAAATAAAAACATGCTTGTTTATGCTCCTTCATGATACATGATCTTTTATATGTTGTTAGTTAAGAGTTTTATGCTTTATGTGGTATTAAAAGTTTAGAAACTCTACCTTGAAGTTTCGGCCAAGTTGAGATACAAGGTCTAGGGCAAGGTTTTAAAAATCTAATCATGCTTGTATATGCTTCCTTATGATGTATGATCTTTAATATATGGTTGGTTTAAGTTTCATGCTTCACGTTGTATTTAAAAGTTTAAAACCTCACCTCTAGGTTTCGGCCAAGGTTGAATTTGAGACTTAGAGCAAAGTTTTGAAATCCAACTATGCTTGTATATGCTTCCTTATGATGTATGATCTTTAATATATGGTTGGTTTAAGTTTCATGCTTCAAGTTGTATTTAAAAGTTTAAAACCTCACCTTTAGGTTTCGGCCAAGGTTGAATTAGGGTTTGTAGGAAGATCAAAACCCCAACCATGCATGATAATGACTCCTTATGATGTGCTATGGGCTTTAGGTCACCATGTTGTATGTTATATGCTTTATGTTATGTGCACTTATGTCATCATGTTATGATTCCTTATGATATGCTTTATGTTATGTGCACTTATCCCATCATGTTATGATTCCTTATAATATGCTTATGTTATGTGCACTTATGCCATCATGTTATGATTCCTTATGATATGCTTATGTTATGTGCGCCTCATGCTATCATGATATGTTTATGAAAGGCTTATGTAAGATGAAAAGCCTAAGAGATGCTTCCCTTAAGTTGGGATCAAGAGCACTCTTCATGATATGACAAAGAGATGCTTCCCTTAAGTTGGGATTAAGAGCTCTCTTCATGATATGACAAAAATATGATACGTCATGATATGACAAGAAACATGATATGCTATGATATGATAAGAAACATGATATGCTATTTTACTTTTGTATGGCTTGTACCAAGGGTGGGCTCCACAAGCGCCCCTAGGTCGATGGTCTATGAAACAGGCCTAGTAAAAGGGATGGGCTCCTAAGTTGCCCCTAGGTCGATGGTCTATGAAACGGACCTAGTTCCTAGTAGGTTCAAGATTAGCTACCTTGGATATATTTAGGATGCGCGCATTTATGTATGTATGTGGTACAAGCCGGACCCTCATATTGAGATTATGTTTAAGTATGTATATGATATATGTTTTCAAAAGGACATCTTGCATATACTCATTTCATTATACATGTTTTCAAAAGAACATCTTGCATCTACAAGTTCATGTTATATGGTTTCCTTTATGCTTACTTAAGATGCCCTTGAAAATATGTCTATGATTCTTATATGATCATGTTACTACTTTAAGTTTATGCTCTCACATGCTATGATATGATCTTATGCTCTCACATGATATGATATGACTTTATGTTTATGCTCTCACATGATATGATATGACTTTATGTTTATACTCTCACATGATATGATATGACTTTATGTTTATGCTCTCACATGTCATGATATGACTTTATACTTATGCTCTCACATGTTATGTTATGATTTACCAAATGGACATGTTACCACTTTATGTTCATGCATGATTCATGGTTTTTGTGAGTAGGAAAGGGACTTACTAAGCCTATGGGCTTATAGTTTTTATGTTTCCTTGTACTGCAGAAAAAAAGAAAGGAATGGCTAAACTAAGAGGAGCAGCAGGAAGGGCAAGAGTGTATGTGGCAGTGGCACGGTGTAAGAAAACTGCTTTATGCTTTTATGTTCTAAGTTGCATATGAACCATGTGTTGTCTTTATGCTTTGATAGTACTTGAACTAGTATGGATAGATATGCACTTATGTTCTCCATGTTTCATGCTAGTATGCTTATGATATCATGAATCATGTTTCAAGTAGTTAATATTAATTAAGTTGTATGCATGAATACTAGTATGTCTACATGTTCAATATGATAAGCATGATGATTAGTGTAGGAAAAAAAACAATAAATAACTGTTTTCGCTGCCATGATTTTATATGTATCCACGTATGACTGTAAGTAACCCCGTCCCTCCTAAGCAGTGGGAGCGCGGGCGTTACATGTACCACATACATACATGAATGTGCGCATCCTAAGTAGATCCAAGGTAGCTAATCTTGAACCTACTAGGAACTGTTGGACCCCGTGGTAGTTTTGATGTCATCAACCAAGTTAAGGTTAGGTCTTGTTTGTCTGATCTCTGTGTCTAAGTGTGCAGGAACTTAGGAGCACAGGAAGTCAAGCGGAAGATGCAGCTGGCGAGAACGACGGTACGGGATGGGAGCTGACAGGCTCGGTGCGTCCGAAGGACGGGAGAGCTGCGGAAGAGTACTCCGGTGGGTGAGAAGAACGTGCGCGGCGTTCGAGGAACGTAAAGCCGGGAAGGAAAACTTCTCGAAGAGAAGGCCGGGAATTGGGTTCGGGTGAGCCCTATTCCGGTAGGCCGCAATCACCCAAGGAGCCGAACCGAAGCAAGTCAACAGGAAGTTGACTTGTCAATGGTTCAGCCACGTTAGAGGCTGAACGTTGGTGGAGCTTATCGGTTGACCGAACATGCTGATCGGTCGACCGAACCCAAGTTTATCCAGAGACTAAGTCGAGCAGTTTGATCGAGCCAACTCAGCTGGAGACCGTTGGCCGATTGGTCGACCGAACAAAAGGATCGGTCGACCGAACCTAAGCTCAATCCACAGAGGTTGTACCTAGACGGAAGAATGGGCAGATACAGCAGGTTCGGTCGACCGAACCTGGGGATCAGTCGACCAATCCCTCTCGAGTCAAACTTGATCCCGAAGGATCAGGTGATCTGATAAGCTCGAGAACCCCTATATAAAGAGGGTCTCGGGCAGCTTTAGAGAACAACGAAAAAGTGAACGAAATTCAACTCTTGTACTCTCTAGTTAAGCAATAGTTCTGTCCTCTTCAAAGTGTAAAAGGTTTCTCCACCTTCAGAGAAGGAGTTTCTTACTGCGCCTTTCATCGCCCTGGATTAACAACCCTCTTGGTTGTAACCAGGTTAAAATAGCTGAGTCTTCCTTTTCTGTTCATACTTTAGTTCTGTTTAATCTTGTAGCTATTGCATCTATTTGAGTTTAAATTGGTTGAGGAGGGTTTAGTTTTTACTTGCAGGCAATTCACCCCCCTCTTGCCGGTCTCCGCTGCACCAACAAGTGGTATCAAAGCCCAACAGCCTCAGAGGGACTAATCGCCATCCGAAGCACAAAGATCATAACAATGGTCGGCGCGAACATTCATCCCCTAAAGTTTGACGGAGATTTCGCTACATGGAAGCAAAAAACGGAGGTATTCTTTAAAACGGATTTTGATATTCTTATTACAATGAAATATGGTTTTGCAGCGCCGAAAGATAAAGAAGAAAACACGTGGAGCAAGAAGGAGCAAGCCAATTTTGTCGCCAATGGAAAGGCTGAGTTCCATCTGCTCAGCGTTCTGCCACCTCAGGAGGTAAATCGGATCGGAAGCTACGACTCTGCGAAAGATCTCTGGGAAAAATTCCTGGAGTTTCACGAAGGTACTTCCGAGGCGAAGCTAGCAAGGCGCGACATCCTCCGGACCCAGTTGACGAACCTCCGGATGAACCAAGGCGAAAAGGTAGTGCAACTCCAAGCAAGGATCAAAGAGCTGATCACGCAACTAACCAATCTTGGAGAAGAAGTAACGAACCGGGACTCGATCCGGTACGCGCTCAATGCCTTCCCGAGAACTCCTGAATGGGCCTCCTTAGTAGATGCGTACTACATCTCTAAGGATTTCGAGGTAAGTACTTAGAACATTTGTTTTCTACTTTTGAACTTCACAAATCTCGAGTTGTAGAGCCCAATGGAGTAGAAAAGATTAGTCAGAACATCGCTTTGAAGGCAAGAACAAATGTTTCTGACTCCGAAGCCTCGATCGACGTATCGGAAGCAACACTATTGGTAAGACGCTTCAATAAATTTTTTAATTCTAATAAATTTAGATCGCAGACAAAGAGGCATCAACAAAGAAAAAGAATTGTTCGGTGCTACAATTGCAACAAAGAAGGACACATCAAGGATGACTGTCCAAAGTTGAAGAGCAAACAGAAAGAGAAAGGAAAGGTGAAGCACAAGAATCTAGAATCGTCCAAGTATAAGAACCTGAAGGCCACCTGGTCAGAATCTTCATCCTCCGAATCAGAACTCGAAGAATTCTCGGGACTAGCACTGATGGCCAACCATCAGCTAGAAGAAACGTCTAGCTCAGAAATGAGCATAGATGAAGGGGGAGGAACAACAGAAGAAGAAGAAAGCTGTGATGAAGGGGGAGCATCACAAGACGAGGTAAGTAAGGTACGTGCCCTAAACCCTAAATAGTCCTTTCGTTTTATTAAAGCTCTTTCTAAAGAATTAGATAAAGTAGAAAAGGAAAATGAATATTTGAAATCAGAAAATGAAGTGTTAAAATTAAAAATTAAAAAATTGAAAACTGATGCATGTTTTAAAATATTTTTCCACATTCAAAATTAAAGTTATATGAAAAATTAAATTGGTACATAAGGAAGTATCAACTTAGGAAAATACCAAAAAACTATGTACCCCCTAAGTTTTTGACCAACCCTGTAGGTAGGAACCTTTATTGGGTTCCAAAATCTTTACTGGTTTAAATTTCTCTTTTAGTTAAAAGCTAATAGTGAGAAAATTAAACATTGAGGTTCTTTATGGAAGCTTTATCTAAGGAAGTGGTTGTTGTTCCAATAACCAAGAAGGCCTAGTGCCTCGCCACGACCTGGAAGCCGAAATATCGAAATAAAAATGTTTAATTAACTTTCTGATAAAAACATTAAAATTAGAATTAAATAATGCTTTGAAAAGTTTTTAAACATTTCCTTAGAAATTCTTTAAATTTTTTAATTCTCTAGAAAAAATGTTTCTTGAAATTTTTTTAGAAATTTTTATTGGAAAATTCTGAAAAATTCATTTTAACTAGGAAAATTTTTCAAAACTTAGAAAGTTTTGATATTAAACCAACTTAGTTTTTATTAATTAATCTTTACTTAGAAATTGTTTAACTTTGAATTTTTTTTGGAAATACTTGAATTCAAATTTGTTTGCACCCCGTTTTTGCTGTGATCAAAGGGGGAGAATAAGGATAAGTTCAGTTAAGGAAGAGTAAAGGGGGAGTTAAGGGAATTTAGATTTACATATTTCGTGTTGCAATTTCTTTTGATTGCAAATTTATGCTTGAATTGTTAGTTTAGTAATTTCTTTAAATTACTATTTGTTGGTTTTTTCCCTAACCTGAACTTGGGTTGATGCACATCAAAAAAAGGAGATTGTTGGACCCCGTGGTAGTTTTGATGTGATCAACTAAGTTTAGGTTAGGTCCTATTTGTCTGATCCCTGTGTCTAAGTGTGCAGGAACTTAGGAGCACAGGAAGTCGAGCGGAAGACGCAGCTGGCGAGAAGGACAACACGGGAAGGGAGCTGACGGGCTCGGTGCGTTCGAAGGACGGGAGAGCTGTAGAAGAGTACTCCGGTGGGCGAGAAGAACGTGTGCGGCGTTCAAGGGACGTAAAGCCGGGAAGGAAAACTGCTCGAGGAGAAGGTCGGGAATTGGGTTCGGGTGAGCCCTATTCCGGTAGGCCGTAATCACCCAAGGAGCTGAACCGAAGCAAGTCAACAGGAAGTTGACTTGTCAATGGTTCGGTCGACCGAACCCCTTGATCGGTCGACTAAACCCCTCTTTATCAGAAACCAACCTCAGCAGACACGTCAGAGGCTGAACGTTGGTGGAGCTGATCGGTCGACCGAACATGCTGATCGGTCGACCGAACCCAAGTTTATCCAGAGACTAAATCGAGCAGTTTAATCGGGCCAACTCAGCTGGAGACCGTTGGCCGATTGGTCGACCGAACAAAAGGATCGGTCGACCGAACCTAAGCTCGATCCACAGAGGCTGTACCTGGACGGAAGAATGGGCAGATACAGCAGGTTCGGTCGACCGAACCTGGGGATCAGTCGACCAATCCCTCTCGAGTCAAACCTAATCCCGAAGGATTAGGTGATCTGATAAGCTCAAGAACCCCTATATAAAGAGGGTCTCGGGCAGCTTTAGAGAACAACGAAAAAGTGAACGAAATTCAACTCTTGTACTCTCTAGTTAAGCAATAGTTCTGTCCTCTTCAAAGTGTAAAAGGCTTCTCCGCCTTCAGAGAAGGAGTTTCTTACTGCGCCTTTCATCGCCCTGGATTAACAACCCTCTTGGTTGTAACCAGGTTAAAATAGCTGAGTCTTCCATTTCTGTTCATACTTTAGTTATGTTTAATCTTGTAGCTATTGCATCTATTTGAGTTTAAATTGGTTGAGGAGGGTTTAGTTTTTACTTGCAGGCAATTCACCCCCCTCTTGTCGGTCCTCGCTGCACCAACAGGAACTAGGCATGTTTCATTGGCCATCGACCTAGGGGCAACTTAGGAGCCCATCCCTTTTACTAGGCCCGTTTCATTGACCATCGACCTAGGGGAAACTTAGGAGCTCATCCCTGGTACAAGCCATACAAAAGTAAAATAGCATACATGTTTCTTGTCAAAGCATAGCATATCATGTTTCTTGTCATATCATAGCATATCATGTTTCTTGTCATATCATGAAGAGTGCTCTTAGTCCCAACTTAAGGGAAGCATCTCTTAGGCTATCATGAAGAGTGCTCTTAATCCAAACTTAAGGGAAGCATCTCTTAGGCTATCATGAAGAGTGCTCTTAATCCAAACTTAAGGGAAGCATCTCTTAGGCCTTTCATCTTACATAAGTCTTGTATAACCATAACATGATGTCATAAGGTGCACATGGCATATAGCATAGCATGTAGAGTCATAACATGATGGCATGAGGTGCACATGACATATAGCATATCATAGGAATCATAACATTATGGCATGAAGTGCACATAACATATAGCATATCATAGGAATCATAACATGATGGCATGAAGTGCACACAACATATAGCATATCATAGAAAGTTATAACGTGATGGCATGAAGTGCACATAACATAAACCCTAGCTTTCTTAGTTTGGTCGAAACTTACAAGCCATGGTTCTAGGTTTTTCAAGCAACATCTAAGCATGAAACTTTAACTAAGATCACACCATATATAACATAGCAAGTGAGACTCTTAGCAAGCATAAATGAGCTCCTAACCCTAATTTCTAAACCTTGGCCGAAACATACAAACATGATTATGGGTTATTCAAGCAACATTTAAGCATGAAGACCTTAAACTAACATCATATAATGGATTGCACATCATGAGGAATCACAAGCTAGCATAGTTTAGGTCTTAAATTTCCCTTAATCCCTTTATCTCTTCTTGGCCGAAACCCTAAGCAATATAAAGCATGAAAAACTTTAAACTAACAACATATAATGGGTTACACATCATAAGGAATCATAACAAGCATAGTTAGGTTTCTAAATTTCCCTTAATCCTTTTTATTCTTTCATGGCTGAAACTTTAAGGGAGCATGATCTAGGTTTTTAAGCAACATAAAACATGAAAACTTCACACTAACATCCTATAGTGGTTATACATCATAAGGAATCATAAGCAAGCATAGTTAGGTTTCTAATTTCCTTTAATTCCTTTTTATCTCTTCTTGGCCGAAACCCTAAAAGTATGGATCTAATTTCTAAGCAATATATAGCATGAAAGACTTTAAACTAACATCATATAATGGATGTCATATCATGAGGAATCATAAGCAAGCATGATTTAGGTTTTAAATTTTCTCTAAGCCCTTTATCTCTTCTTGGCCGAAACCTATTAGGTACATGATTCCAAGTTTTTAACCAACATAAATCATGAAGACCTCTAGAAATCATAGATGGCCTCTTAACCTTATTTTCTCATCTTGACCGAAATCTATAAGGTAAGATCCTAGGTTTTCAAGAATTCTTTAAGCGTAGAAACATGTAGAAGCTACTTGTACTGCAGGTTAGGGGAATACTTACATCCTTTCGCTTGGTTTACTAATGAAAAGTACCCTTGCTTTTGTGAAGTTTTCCTAGGAGAAATCCTTTGGCTTGGTTTCGGCAATGGTGAAGGTGAGGGCTTTGGTTTTCGGTGGAGAGAAGGATGGAGGAAGAAGAGAGAAGAAAAAATGAAGTTCTCTTTCCCTTTCTCTTATTTATGGTAAATGAAGGAAGAAGGTAACTCCAACTTTTCCTTCTAAGTGAAGGGAGCCTTTCCTTACCTTTAACTACAATGTTCCTTCCCTTCCTAACAACACACCCCTGCTGGGGCTACTGGTTAACACATACATGCATCTAACAAGAGGTCCAAGGTTCAAACCTTGGTCATGCCTCTTTTTGGTTCTATTTTTCTTTTATTTTAGAAAAAAAAATCCATATAAGGCCTATTCTAATTCATGCAACAATTCATATGAAATCATTAGGGATCCTATGGGTGTTACATATTTGTTGTGTGGGTTTGTACAAGGCTTCTCCATAAAGGAATGTTTTCATAGTGGAGAGTGCTCGTGTGTGTGGATCCTTGGATTAGTCACCTCTTCTTGAGGTGGATATCAAGTAAATCCTTGTGTTAGCATTGTATTTTTGTTTCCTGTGCATTCCGCTGCATATCATCACCAAGAAGCAAGTAACGACGAGCGCGACGAGCTATTCCCCCCCCCCCCCCCTCTAGCTACATTTCTACCCTAACATGGAGGAGTGTTAAGAAGAAATGTGTTTTGGACTCTACCATGAAAGCTGAGTATGTGACAGTGTCTGAGGCAGCCAAAGAAGCTGTATAGCTCATGTAACACCCATAAGATCCCTAGAAATTTTACATGAATTTATGCATGATTAAATAGGTTTCATGTGGATTCTTCTTTAAAATATATATATATATATATATATATATATATATATATATATATATATATATATATAATAATAATAAAAAGAACCAAAAAGAGGCATGACCAAAGATTGAACCTTGGACCTCTTAGTAAGTGGTTCCATGTTATAACCAGTAGCCCCAGCAGGGGTGTGCTGATATGAAAAGAGGGAAATTATGGTTAAAGGTAAGGAAAGTAAAGACTCTCTTCACTAAGGTGGAGAAGTCCAAGTTTCCTTCCTCTTCTTACAATGAAAAGAGAGTTTTACTTCCTCCCTTCATTTAGGATGAGTAAAAGAAAAGGGAAGGAAAAGTTCATTTTTCCTTCTTCCTTTCATTTGGAATAAAAGGAGAAAAGGAAAGAGAAAATTTCATTTTCTTCTCTTCCTCCTCCCTCCTCCTCTCCACCGAAACCAAACAAGCTCCTTCTTCCTCACCATTGCCGAACCAAGCAAAGGAGCTTCTCTCTAGGAAAAGCTTCACAACCAAGGTTACTTCTCTTAGAGAATTAAGCGAGAGATATAAGTATCCCCTCACCTGCAGTACAATAGTTTTCGTACGCTTTATGTTTAAAGGTTGTAGAAAAAAAAATTAAATAACTGTTTCCGCTGCCATGATTTTATATGTATGCACATATGTAAGTAAGTAACCTCGTCCCTCCTTAAGCAGTGGGAGGGCGGGCGTTACAGATTGGTATCAGAGCAGGTCTGCCTTTCCACTACACACACACATCAAGCCTATATCCTGCCGCTCCAAGTAAGAATTTCTATGCCTACTCTATTTTTTTTTTATGTATGATAAGGAATGCTTTAATTTAAGTATGCATGTCTTCTCCATATTTTTTTTTTTAGTTACAGTTTTAGTTTAAATATGCATGATGGTAGATTAGGAATAATAATAACTTATGCTAGCCTTATTGTCATTCATGAAGATAAGCATGGCTAGAAAACACAATACTAGAGCCGATGAGACAGTACCTCCACCTGATCTGATGCATGTAGTCACTGAACTTCAGCGTCAGGTCACAAAACAGCAGTAAATAATAAATACTCTGATGAATCAGCAAGGGAACCCTGCTACCCCACCAGAGAATCAGAATACGATGGCAGTCATACCTACTGTTGCACCAGTGCCACCGGCACCTGTACCACCAGTAGGCCCAGCTCCAGTGGTTCGTCAGGAGGCGTATCTGATTTAGTGGCAGAGGCTGAAGCCGGAAGCTTTCTCTGGTAACTGTGAGCCATGGGACGCCCAAGCCTGGTTCAAGACTGTGGAGAGCATAGTGGTGCTATTGGACTGGCCTAAACACGAGAAGGTCAAATGTGCATCGTTCTACCTTACGGGCGATGCCAGAATGTGGTGGGACCGAGTTAAAACAAAGAGACAAATAAATCAAATGAGATGGACGGACTTTGAGACTGAATTCTTCGAGGAATTCTTCCACATACGTGTGACGAACAAGCACTACGACGAATTCACCGAGTTCCGACAAGGTGACCTCTCAATTAATGAAGTTGTGAAGAGATTCAATCGTCTAGCGCGCCTATGCCCAGAGTTGGTCAGCACAGAAAGAGAAAGGGTCAGACTTATGCTGAAGATGCTCAGACCCGACATAGCTCTGAATGTGGCCGGCGGAGTTAATAGACCGCAGACTGCCGAAGAGTTAATCAGCAGTGCCCTGATCACCGAACACTACTTGAAGGCGCTGAACGAGGGCAAAAGTCAACCCCAGCCGGGAGGACAGAAATCTCAAAACATCAAAGCCAACTGTGATGTGAGCCAAGAAGAGGCATTGAAGGGAATTGGGGGACCCATGACAAGGTCCAAGACTAAGAGAATGAAGCGAGCTTTGGAAGGCTTAATAATGAGGCTCAAGGAAAAGGAGGATCAATGCACAATGGAGGCAACAACTAAGTGGATCACATTCCTTCAATTTGAAAGTGAAATTGGTCCAACATGAGGACCATTTTCGTGTGCATGCATGGGGGGGTTTTTCTAAAGTGACTTTTGATGTCCTTTGTGGGTTTTTAATGCATTTTTGAAAGTTCCTAAGCTAGTATAACAAATACCATCCATGCATGGTTGCATTAAGCTAGTATTAGGGATTAGTGGTTGCATTAGTGGATAATAAAACTCATGCATGCAAGCATGATATTTATTGCATAATTAGTGCATAGGGGATCTTAAGGGATGTTAAATAGGAGAACTCTTGTATGACAAATCATGTAAGTTTGAATGAAAATTTGAGTTTCTCTTTTGTGAGAGCTTCCTTCTTGTTCTTAGGCAAAGAACTAATTTCGATCTTATCAAGGCAACTTGTGGTGATCAAAACTCCATGGCTTATCACTCACCTTCTCATCTTGCTTGAGTGTGGCGTCAATACCCTTCCCCAAGCTGAATTTCAAGGCGATCTATTTACAAGGTTTCTTTATCAAACTGGAAAGGAAACCACAGTGGCAAGAGAAAGCAATGGAACGACTCTAAGGGTGGTCCAGCAAGCAAGCAACCTACGTACCCTCAGTGTACCACATGTGGGAAGAAGCATCCGGGAAAATGTCGTATGGGCACAAATAAGTGCTACAACTGTGGATTGGAAGGACATATGGCCAGAAACTATCCTATCCAGAGTTAGACACCTCCTCAACAGTATGTCCAGAACAGAGGTGCTCCCCCACAGCTACACCTGATGCAGGCTGCGATAGAAGGTCCTCAGATAAGCCAAGGGAGATTGGAGGCCCCGCCAGTTACGACGAATGCCAAAATTTTCTCTCTCACTAAGGAAGATGTGGCGAATGCTTCTACCGTTGTCACAGGTCAGATATTTATTTTCAGTCAGCATGCTACTGTATTATTTGATACTGGGGCAACGCACTCGTTCGTCTCTACCCTGTTCACAAGAAAGATAGACATGTCACCCCAAGCCTTAGATTGCAAATTCTTAACGACCCTGCCTTCGGGAGAAGTAATGTCATCTACTCATATGTTGCGAGCCGTGCCCATCAAAATCACAGACAGAGAACTCTACTGTGATCTGATAGTGCTTGACATGCATGATTATGATATTATATTGGGCATGGATTTCCTGAGCAAGTATGGTGCTTCGATAGAGTGTCGTAAGAGAAAAATGATTTTCCGGCCTGAAGCAGAACCGATGTTTGAATTTATTGGGAAACCAAGAGAAATTCGGTGCTACGGGGTTGAAAATGTGTCCTGACAGCTCTCTACCCTGACTATAGCACCGACGCTGTTCGACGATATATTGGGGAAGCAAACCCGTGACCCAAGCTTCCAAAGGATCAAGCAAGAAGTCTTAGAGGGAAAGAATGATGGATTTCGTATCGCTGATAATGGAATATTATACCTCAAAGATCGCTTATGTATTCCCGATGACCCAGAGTTGCGAAAGAAGATACTGGAAGAAGCCCATGCAACACCCTATGCGATGCATCCTGGATCCACCAAGATGTACCAAGACCTGAAGAAGAAATTCTGGTGGTTCGGTATGAAAAGAGACGTGGCTCAGTATGTCAGTACCTGTTTGACCTGCTAGAGGGTTAAAGCAGAACACCAGAGACCTGGAGGAGTACTACAGCCAATCCAAATTCTGCAATGGAAATGGGAAGATATCTCTACAGACTTTATTTCAGGATTACCCAAAACAACAAACGGCTACGACGCTATATGGGTAATCGTGGACAGATTAACAAAATCCGCCCACTTCCTAGCAATCAAGATGACCTATTCGATTGAGCAACTGGCTCAATTATATGTCAAAGAAATTATTAGATTACATGGGATTCCTAAGATCATTATTTCGGACAGAGATGGTCGCTTTATTTCACATTTTTGGGAATGTGATCAGAAGGCTCTTGGCACAAAGCTATTGTTCAGTACTGCCTTCCACCCTCAAACCGACGGACAAACAGAAAGGGTGAACCAAGTACTAGAAGATATGTTACGAGCTTGCGCCTTAGACTTCAAGGGGAGATGGTGTCGATATCTATGCTTAGCGGAATTCGCCTACAACAATAGTTACCAAGCTACTATTGGAATGGCTCCTTACGAGGCTTTGTACGGGAGGAAATGTAGATCCCCTATATGTTGATACGAAGGTGGTGAAAAGAAGGAGATGTGATTCTGAACAGATTTCATTGATAACACCACTCGTGCTATACAGAACATCCACCAAAGAATAGAAACTACTCAGAGTCGACAGAAGAATATGCAGATAAGCGACGAAGGCCGTTGGAATTTAGTGTCAGAGATTCGATATTTCTCAAGGTAGCTCCCATGAAAGGAGTGATGAGGTTCGGAAAGAAGGGAAAATTGAATTTGCGCTACGTGGGACCATATCAGATTCAGAAAAGGGTCGGCAAGGTAGCTTATGAGATAGAGCTACCTCGAGAAATGTCAGTTATCCACAACGTGTTCCACGTTTCGATGCTAAAGAAATGTATTCCGAGCACGGACCAAGTGATCGAGCCACAGACAGTACAAGTTCAAGAGGACCTAAGTTATGAAAGCCGACCGGTTCAGATATTAGACTGAGATGTCAAAAGACTAAGGAACAAACAGGTACCCTTAGTAAAGGTCCTGTGGCAAAATCAACGGTTCAAAGAAGCCACTTGGGAACGCGAAGACGATATGAAGCAAAAGTACCCGGAGCTATTTTAAGTTCGAGGATGAACTTTTATGAGGTATGGGGGACTGTAACACTCATAGGATCCCTAGAAATTTTACATGAATTTATGCATGATTAAATAGGTTTCATGTGGATTCTTCTTTAAAATATATATATATATATAATAAAAAGAACCAAAAAGAGACATAACCAAAGATTGAACCTTGGACCAGTAGCCCCAACAGGGGTGTGCTGATATGAAAAGAGGGAAATTATGGTTAAAGGTAAGGAAAGTGAAGGCTCTCTTCACTAAGGAGGAGAAGTCCAAGTTTCCTTCATCTTCTTACAATGAAAAGAGAGTTTTACTTCCTACCTTCATTTAGGATGAGTAAAAGAAAAGGGAAGGAAAAGTTCATTTTTCCTTCTTCCTTTCATTTGGAATAAAAGGAGAAAAGGAAAGAGAAATTTTCATTTTCTTCTCTTCCTCCTCCCTCCTCCTCTCCACCGAAATCAAACAAGCTCCTTCTTCCTCACCATTGCCGAACCAAGCAAAGGAGCTTCTCTCTAGGAAAAGCTTCACAACCAAGGTTACTTCTCTTAGAGAATTAAGCGAGAGATGTAAGTATCCCCTCACCTGCAGTACAATAGTTTTCGTACGCTTTATGTTTAAAGGTTGTAGAAAAAAAATTAAATAACTGTTTCCACTGCCATGATTTTATATGTATGCACGTATGTAAGTAAGTAACCCCATCCCTCCTTAAGCAGTGGGAGGGCGGGCGTTATAGCTCAGAAACTTCTTGATGGACTTAGATGTGATTCCTGATTTTCCCAAAATTATCATAATTTATTATGACAATAGTGACGCAGTAGCAAACTCAAAGGAACCACGAGCCCATAATGCAAGTAAACCCATTGAGCGCAAGTATCACCTAATATGAGACATCGTAAAATGAGGAGAAGTTGTTGTCGCCAAGATTGCATCAGCAGATAACCTAGATCCTTTCACTTAGGCTCTTTAGGCAAGAGCTTTTGATGGGCATGTTGAGGGGATGGGAATCAGATGTATGGCAGCATAGTCTTTTAGTATAAGTAGGAGATTGTTAGGATGTATACTAAAAGCCTAGCTTTTTGTATGAACATTTATTTTGAAATGAGAATCACATTGGCCAAATGTCTGCATTTAGTAAAATACAGTTGTCCATTTAATTTATATTGTAGATAACATGGTGTGTGGTGTCATACAGAAAATCATGTTATCAGTTTCTTATAAATTATAAATAGTAGCTCACAACCAAGATGGATTGGGACAAACCATTGGAATGGTTGTAGTGTAATTTGGTACTAGTTTATCTTGACTATAAAATTACACTAGTACACTATGTGTGTATTGAGTAGGATCATTTGAGGTTGTTCTTTTTACACTGACTGTATAAAAGAACATAACCTCTGTTATTATGAATGTGCGTACTCTTAATCCCGATATAATAATAAACACATATACTAGTTATTTCTTTAATTTATCAATGGGTGAGATTTATTCGTTAAATCAATAGGCCCGATAAGTTGGGAAATAATATTATTTATATGGTATGTTGTTGATTAAAGAAGGAAACTGTGTCCTAGTTATCTAGGTTGATGATGTCCTCTTGAAGAGCTCATAAAGATTGTCATGTAAACCCTGCAGGTGGACTTAGTCTGACATGACAATGAAGTTGAGTGATACTACTCTTGGATCTAGATATTAATTAAGTGAGTTGTCAGTAACTCATTTAATTAATGGACATTCGATATCTTAAGCACAGGGAGATTAATGCACTCATGATAAGAAGGAGCCCATAATTTAATATGGGATTGGTGCGGTAGTTCAATAATAACTCTTTAGTGGTATGAGTTATTATTAATGAACTTGAGTTGGGTGTTCAGGTCAAACACAGGAAGCTCAAGCTCATCGGGAGGCCAAAACTAATTCCTCCTCTTGGTCCCTGCTGTAGCCTCTATAAAGTCTCGCGTTCACCCGTTTTGATTTTCCTTCTTACCCAAATGAGGGGTCGACCACATCCTTGCTTGGTGCCCAAGCAAGGGGTCGGCCAAGCCCTCTTGGTGCCCAAGATGTGGGTTGGCCAAGCCATGCTTGGTGCCCAAGCATGGGGTCGGCCATACAAGAAGAGAAAAGGAAGTTTTGTTAAAAATAAAATTTTGTTAAAATCTTTCCTTTTATATCTTTCTACAATGTATTAAAAGAGAGATTTTTATTTTGTTAAAATCTTTTCTTTTTGTAGTTATCTATAATGGTTAAAATAGAGATTTTAATTTTATTAAAATCTTTCCTTTTTTGTAATTAACCATTATAGGAATAAAAGGAAGATTTTGTTTAAAATAAATTTTATTATAATCTTTCCTTTTATAGCTATTTACAATGGTTTAAAAGAGAGATTTTAATCTTTCCTTTTTTGTAACCATCTACAATAGCAAATAAAAGGAAATTTTATTAAAAACTTTCCTTATTAGCCACTAGCAAAGATTATAAAAGAGAATAACAACACAACCAAGGCTCCTCTTCTAATTTCTTGTGGTCGGCTCTTCCCTCTTTTCCTTTTCCTCTTCATAACGGTCGGCGGCACTTGGAGAAGGACCTTCACCTTGTGGCCGGTGGCTTGGAGGAGAAGAAGAAGAAGGAGATCTCTTCACTTTGTATTCTTTGGTGGACGTAAACTTGGAAAAGAAGGAGAAGGTCAGGTGTCTTCATCTTGGTAGATCGTCGCCCACACGACGTCCAAGAGGAAGAGAGGAATACAGTAGAAGATCAAGAGGTATTTAGCTACAAGAAAAGGTACAACTAGTTCTTTTATTCTGCTGTGAACTAGTTTAGTTTTTCTTCGATTTTGTGTTTCAATTTTGTGCTTCTATTGTGGTCTCTATAGTTAAACCTAAGGTTACTGTAAGAAGATTAAATATTCAATTTCTTTGAAAGGCTTTGTCTAGGAAGTGGTGGATGATCCCATACCAAGAAGGTCGAATGTCCCATCATGTTTAACCTGGAAGTCAATCTTTGAAATAGATATTTAATCAACTTTTGTAATATGGTTTAACTTGTCACGCCCCAGAGGAGTCCCTGTCCGAAGAAATTTCGACAGCATATCCCCTGCACGGCGGACAATCTGAAACTTCTACATAACACATATACCTCAGCCACAGGCAGCTGGAATGATAACAATAAATAAAAACAATCACCACGCAGTTTATATAGATATTCAGCCTCTGGCTGTCACAACCACGCAGTTAATAATAGTAATCACAAATAATAGTACTCTGACTCGAAATCCACCCTACTCAACTACACTCGTAAAGCTCAAATCCGACGAACTCACCTCTTCTGCCTTCCAGGCAGGCATGTAGTAGAATAAATCCAAATCCAAATCCATCGACATAATAAAATCCATACATGTCCATAAGTAAAATAATCCAAAACATAACAAGATCAAAACAGTCTAGAACAGAAAAGAAAACCAAAAGAAAACCAATCATATCCTCGAGGTCTTCAGGGACCAGCAACTGGAACTCTCTCCTGACAGTATCAACCTGAAAATATCAACAATGGAGGCGGGGTGAGTCCAACACTCAGCAGGTACAATTGATATACAAAGTAGGGAAATAACACCTAGCACTAATCATGCGTACAGTCTCCTGATAAGAAAGATAAAAATGCATCTGAAGTAAACAGGAGAGACTGTACTAACCAGGACCTGAGTATAAGGTCAAACAGGCCGAGGGATAGGGAAATCCTGTATGCATGTCAAACATAGGTATCCAAACAATATGCAGCATATAAATGCAGCAAACACAAACACAAGCAATAAATGCATCATGCATATGATGCCAATGGTGCGTCCTGGTCACCCCTGACGCCAGTCGATCATCTCACAGAATAGTGAGGCCGAGTGGGTAGGGCTGTGACAACCGTGCACTCTGTCGTCACTACTCCTGATGAGTGACCGAGTAGACGGGATGCTGTCGGAGTACACCTATCCTCCTACCCCAAATCATAAATGGGGGAGTGCAATGCTCTCAACTCCCGGTACACGATGATAGGGAGGAATCCCTGCCGGATAACACGTTGTGTCACACTACCCATGAGCGGACCAACGGTGCCTAACAAAGTCCCTCCTGCAACACATTCTGCCTGAATCGACCACTAACCCATGAGTGGTGGTGTGTGCAGATCCATGTAACTGGCGATGTGCTCAACAATAATGGAGCGAACTATCGCACAGCATGCAATCATGCAAATGGTGCATGGCAATAACCATAAAAACATCCTGACCTAATCCATATATATAGAAAAGTGCACCCTAGGTCAACGAATCATATCGAATCAAAGGTACACAGAAGGTATAAAAACCTAGGTCCTGAACATGGTGAAGCATGGCATATCACTACCCCTTATAAGCATGTATAAACAAATAAAGTATACATGGGATGCAAATCAAGCAATCAATCAATCATGTATCAGATATTGGGTAGTGACTAACCGAAACAAATAAAGGACATAATTAATGCAACTTGTTAAATTCACTACTATGTATATCAAATGACATAAGTCAAAAGTACCCGCCTCCGATAAGAAAAGTCCAATTCTGACTCCGAGATACCCGTCTCGCGTCAAAGTCCTGTGTCACCAATATATATACATTTTTATTTAGCTACAACTCATATAAATAGCCAAATAAAAAATCTCTAACACTAAATTAGGGCAAAACCCTAATCATATAGCATTAATCCTACCAAAATTAAATCCAACGATTATTTAGGGTTAATTGCTTTAACCCTAATCATACCATTAATTTAATTCCAAACCTAATCCATATAACCTAATTATTCTACACAATCTAATGATGAATAAATTATCAATAGGTATCAAGATCATACCTAAACATGGATTAATCCAATATATTCCTAATCCAATACATGAATCTAACTCATCAACATGTAACAATTACTCCACTTCTTACCTTGATTCAAACCTCTGCTCTTGATCCAACCCACTGGTGATGCTGGTTTGAGTGCTGCCGGTAAGAAGATCACAGATCAAACATAATTTGTTCACATCCTACTACTAAAACAACCTACAAATCAAACCAACAGAACAGGAAACTGATCTGAGATCAATCAAGATCCTCAAATCCCTAACCTTCTCATAACTGCCTTACCTTAACCGTGACCTAATTCCACCACAACGAAGGAAGATTGATCAGGAACAGAGGAGAGGCGGCACAGTGAGAATCAGAGAGGCGTCGGCTAGGGCACAAGGGTGAGGATCAGCGCTGGCAGAGGAAAACGGTGGCCGGCACAGAGAAGCAACCGAGAGGAGTCAGTGGCGTCGGCTGTGGTGATCGGCTCTGGCAGCACAGAGGGAAGAGGGAAGATCGGCGATCGGCAAAAGAAGGCGGCAGTGGCGCTGTGCAAAGGCTAGGGCAGAAGCGATCGGCCAGTGCTCGGTATCTCCACGGCTAGGGCACTGGCTATCGGCGCTGCTCCGTACGTCGCTGGCAGCTAGGGCACGGTTTGCGGCGGTGCTACTCGGGTTGGCGGCGCTGAAAGGGGCAGACCTAGTTTCGTGCGGAAGAACACTCGGGAGAGAAGAGGAATAAGAGGAAGAAATGTCGGCACAGCTTTGTGCACTCGGGTAAGAAGGAAACCGCCGTGGCCGACGGTTAGGGCTCGGAGGAGTCGGGCGCGCGGCGAGGGCTCGGGCAGGGGAAAAGGAAAACGGCGGAAAGAAAATAAAGAAAAAGCAAAATAAATAAAGAAAAGGAATTAAGAAATTCAACTTTTCCTCATTTAAATGGGGTAGCCTAAACAGGCTTTTCCGGGCCCCGTTTTTGTCCCCGTTAACTCGTCCATACGAGCTCCGAAAAATTCCCGAAAATTTTTCAAAAATTCCGGAAAATTCCCTTATTAATATTCGCCTATTTTTCGGTATTTTACATTCTCCCCCACTAATAAAAATTTGGTCCCCAAATTTCCTTATCTACCATCAGCAAGTACCAACAACAGATATAAAGTATAAATGTTGAACGGTAAATAAATCACATACCTCAAGTGAAAAGATGGGGGTATTGAGCTCGGATAGTATCCTCGAGCTCCCAAGTAGCCTCCTCGTCCGAATGATGCTGTCATCCGACTTTAACCAGCCGGATAGTCTTGTTCCGCAACTGACGCTCCTTCCGGTCGAGAATCCGTACCGGAACCTCCTCTGAGATATCTGCCAGCACATGCGTCGGGTCGGGTACGTATCTCCTCAGCATAGATACGTGGAATACATCGTGGACGCCTGCCAGGGACGGTGGTAGTGCCAGCCGGTAAGCTACCGCTCCGATCCTCTCCAAGATCTCGAAAGGGCCAATATACCGCGGAGCTAGCTTACCTCTGAGGCCAAATCTCTTCACCCCTTTCGTGGGTGAAACTCGCAGAAATACATGGTCGCCAACAGAGAACTCTAGTGGTCTGCGTCTCCGATCAGCATAACTCTTCTGGCGGTCCTGCGCCTCTGACATCCTCCGTCTGATAGTACGGACCAAATCTGCATCCTGCTGAACTCTCTGAGGTCCCAACAACTGGGCCTCTCCAACCTCATCCCAGAGGATGGGTGTCCGACAAGGTCTACCATACAACGCCTCAAACGGTGCCATCTGGATAGCCGAATGGAAGCTGTTGTTGTAAGCAAACTCTACTAACGGCAGATGGTCCTCCCAACTGCCTCCGAAATCCATAACACATGACCTCAGCAGGTCCTCTAAAGTCTGAATGGTCCGCTCTGACTGTCCATCTGTCTGTGGATGGAAGGCTGTACTGAAACGGAGCTGTGTGCCCAAGGCCTGCTGCAGACTCTGCCAGAAATGAGACGTGAACCGTGGATCTCTATCCGAAATGATACTCAATGGAACACCATGTAGTCTGATGATCTCCCGACAATATAGATCAGCCAATCGATCTAGGGGATCAGTCCTCCGAATCGCTAAAAAGTGCGCGGATTTGGTTAATCGATCAACGATTACCCAAATCGCGTCGTGACCTCGTCGTGTCCTCGGCAACCCTACCACAAAGTCCATGGTAATGTGATCCCACTTCCACTCAGGAATAGGAATCCGCTGAAGTAATCCTGCAGGTCTCTGGTGCTCAGCCTTTACCTGCTGACAAACAAGACATCTAGCTACGAAATCTGCGATGTCTTTCTTCATGCCGTTCCACCAATAGGAACGCCTCAAGTCTCGATACAAACGGGTCCCGCCTGGATGGATCGCAAATCGAGAACGATGTGCCTCCTAGAGTAGCTCCTGTAAGACCGGATGAGACTGAGGTACGCATAATCTACCTCGGAAGTATATAATACCCTCCTCGTCTCGTGTAAAATTGGTCTGCTGCCCAGAAGCTATCTGACTGCTAATGAACTGCAAATGCTGATCACCAGCCTGGGCCTCTCGGATCCTAGTCCTGATCGATGACTGAGCAACCATGGTAACAAGAATACCCTGCTCTGTCGGTCCCTGCTCCTCAAGATCTAACTCAGAGAAACCCTGAATCAAGTCTGTAACTGAAACTCAGTGACAAGCCAAAGTCCCTCTGGACTTCCTGCTGAGTGCATCTGCAACCACATTAACTTTCCCCGGGTGGTAGTTAATGGTACAATCGTAATCCTTCAGGAACCCATCCATCTCCTCTGTCGGAGATTAAGCTCCTTCTGAGTGAAAATGTATTTGAGACTCTTATGATCAGTGAGAATCTCAAATGTAATGTCGTACAGGTGATGGCGCCAAATCTTCAATGCATATATGATGGCGGCTAACTCTAGGTCATGAACTGGGTAGTTCTTCTCATGCTCCTTCAGCTGACGAGAAGCATAAAAGACTACTCTGCCGTGCTACATCAGAATAGCACCCAAACCCTGTAGAGAAGCGTCGGCATATAGTACAAATCCGTCCTCTCCAGAAGGTAAAACCAAAACTGGAGCCGACACTAATCTCCGCTTCAGCTCCTGAAAGCTGGTCTCACAATCCTCTGTCCACATGAACTTCACGCCTTTCCTGGTAAGACGTGTCAATGGCATAGCAATACGCGAGAAACCCTCGACAAAACGTTGGTAATATCCAGCCAATCCCAGAAAACTGCGGATCTCCTGAACTGACTTCGGCTGCTCCCAACCGGTGACAGCCTCGATCTTCTGAGGATCAACTGAAATACCTCTGCTAGAAACCACGTGTCCCAGAAAACCTACTGAGGATAACCAGAATGCACATTTGCTGAACTTCGCATACAGCTGATGCCGTCGAAGAATCTCCATAACTGTACGAAGATGCTGTGCGTGCTCCTCCTCGGAACGCGAGTAGACCAATATGTCATCAATGAAAACGATAATAAACTGATCCAGATACTCCAGAAAGATGCGGTTCATTAAGTCCATAAACACCGCTGGAGCATTGGTAAGTCCAAATGGCATTACCAAAAACTCATAATGACCGTATCTGGTACGGAACGCTGTCTTCTGAATATCTGAGTCTCTTACTCTCAGCTGATGATATCCGGATCGCAGATCAATCTTAGAATACCCTGAAGTACCTCTGAGCTGATCAAACAAATCCTCAATCCGTGGTAATGGATATTTATTTCTGACGGTCACTGAATTCAGCTGCCTATAGTCAATACATAACCTCATGGTACCGTCTTTCTTCTTGACAAATAATACTGGAGAACCCCATGGTGAAACACTAGGGCGTATAAATCCCCTATCCAAAAGCTCCTGGAGTTGAACCTTCAGCTCGTTCAACTCTTTCGGTGCCATACGATACGGAGCTTTCGATGTCGGTGAGGTTCCCGGAATCAGCTCAATAGTGAACTCTACTGGCCTTCTGGGAGGCAAACCAGGAAGGTCCTCAGGGAATACATCTGGATACTCTCGGACTACAGAAATGTCGAAGAGCTGCGAACTGCTGCTGTCTTCAGTACTAATCAGAGATAATAGAAAACCATGACAACCGTGAGACAGCAGCTTCTGCGCCTGAATCGTCGAAATAATCGAGATGTCGTCATCTCTGATGCCAGTGAAACTCCACGAGGGTTGGTTCGGAGGCCGGAAGGTGACCACCCTCGTCTGGCAATCAACGGTAGCATGATATACTGACAGCCAATCCATGCCAAGAATGATATCAAACTCGATCATCTCCAATACTAGAAGATCTACCGTAAGTGTCATGTTGCCAAAGTCTAACGGGCAACCTCTAACCTCTTGGGTGACGTCTAAAGTATCACCGGACGGTAGGGAGACGGTCAACCGCTGCAGTCTAACAATAGGTAATCTACCAATCTCCCGCATAAAGGTACGGGATATAAAAGAGTGCGAACTACCAGTATCAATCAAAATATCAGCGGAAAATGCATAAATGGAAATCGTACCGCGGAAAACGGATCTGTCGGCCCGCTGAGCATCCTCTCTGGTAATCGCATGAACACGACTAGTCTCTGGCGGAGGAGGAGGTGGTAACGCTGCCAGCGGCTGCTGCGGCTGCTGCGGCTGGGCAAAAGCCTACCACTGAGGCGCTGCTGGACCATGTGCCAGAGAAGACTGAGAGGATGGTGACTGATACTGTGCAGCTGGCTGGAACTGAGTCTGGTACGGCCCCTGAGTCGGATAATAAGGTCCTGGAATAAAACTCTGGGGTGCTACAGAAGCACTAGAGTACTCCTGTCCAAGCATGCCAAATGCTGCTGCTGAGGGAGTTGCTCCCTGCTGACGCTGTGAAGATTGGGCTTTCTGCCCTCCTCGATATGCCCCTGACTGACTAGACTATCCCCTCTGACCTGACCCTCCGGAAGCCGTGTGCTGAGCCTTCAGCTGACAATCTCGGCTCTGGTGCCCCGGCAGTTTGCAATAAAAGCAAACTGACTGTCCCAGAGAGCAAGCTGGGGTGAGGTGATCTCTCGATCCACATCTGAAACAATGAGTATCACTGGGAGGTGGTTGCCGGTTCTGCTGAGAAAACCGGGAACGTCCTGAAGAAGACCGCCCTGACTTCTGAGGCCTACGAGATACCCCAGAAGAACTCTGACCTGACCGTCTGCGACTACTCTGATGCTGTCCTGTCGCCTGTGTCTGCTGGATCTGCTCTGATGTCTGACCCGTATGCTTCCTTTTCCTGTCCGGATATGCTGTCTGCTGAGCTAACTCTATCATCAAAGCTCGATCCAGTGCATCAGAGTAAGATGTGATCCCTAAACCGGCAAGTCGTACATGCAGATAACCATCCAGTCCCTGAATAAACTGCATCATGCGAGTTCTGTCATTCGCAACTAACTCTGGACAAAACTTAGCCAACCGGTGGAATTCAGTATTATATTCGGTCACTGTGTAGTTGTTCTGCCTCAGACTCATAAAATCCTGTCGGCGAGCCATCTGATAAGACAGTGGAAAGAAGCGGCTCTCAAAAGCCTCTCTGAACCTGGTCCACGTGACGTTGCGCTCACCAATAATAGAACGCTGAGTAATCCACCAGGCATTAGCTTCATCCCGTAAATGGTAGGCAGCCATCTCTGCTTTCTCCCACTCGGAGCAAGCCATATAGAAGAAAGTCTGCTCCATAGTCTCTATCCATGACAGAGCCATGCTCGGATCGAGATCTCCGCGGAAAAGAGTGAAACGAGTCTTCATCGACTCAGCCAATGCTGGAATCCTAGCTCGTGTAGCGACAATATCAGTGAGCTGTGTCGGGACGGCTGCAGGAACTGGCGGAAACACTGGAGCTGATACTAAAGGTGGTACCGCGGAATAAATCGGAGGAAGAACTCCCGGTGCTGCTGTATATACTGAAGCATAAGCCGTCAGTGGTACTACCGGGTGAACATAAGTGGCCGCAGCTGGAGGTACGGTAGGTAATGGTACCGGATATGGTGCAGCTGCTGCTACTGTAGGCACTGGGGGCACAGGTATAGATCCAAGTGGCGGTGGTACTGAATACGCTGTAGGCTGCGCTGGATCAGATGTCGGGTACGCCAATGGTACCCCTGATGGTACCGGAACTACTGTAGGGATAGGTACGCTCGGCACAACCGAGGTAGGTACCTCTATAGGAGCCGTCGAGGTCTGAAAGCCCAACGTGCCCGCAGCATGCTGAGTCTGTCCCTGACTGACAGGCTCACTAACAGTGGGCATCTCTGGCATATCCAGAGATCCCGTGGTCCTCGCACATGGTCGTCCAGCACCACGTCTCGCAGCAATACGAGTAGATCGTCTCATATCTGTTAAATTAAATTACAGATATTACTACAAGTATAAAAATCATAAAATAAACATCATACCTATTTGTTGTCTGGAGATGTTCCGTCGCTGTCCAGTCCCCAATTTGACCTCAAAATTCCGAACGAAAAAATCGTCGGAAATCCATATAAATCCGAAACAGAAATCCGAAACATAACCACAACAGAAATCCGAAAATGCCCAGTTTGACTCGCAAACCTGGCTAACCCAAATATCCAGAATACCAACAACAGGTATCCGATAAATCTCCAGAACACCAAAAATATGTATCATAACCTGCTCTGATACCAAATAAATTGGTATCAGATAAATACCGAAAAATTTAAAATACGAAAACAACAGATCACTAAATTGTCACGCCCCAGAGGAGTCCCTGTCCGAAGAAATTTTGGCAGCATCTCCCCTGCACGGCGGACAATCTGAAACTTCTACATAACACATATACCTCAGCCACAGGCGGCTGGAATGATAACAATAAATAAAAACAATCACCACGCAGTTTATATAGATATTCAGCCTCTGGCTGTCACAACCACGCAGTTAATAATAGTAATCACAAACAATAGTACTCTGACTCGAAATCCACCCTACTCAACTACACTCGTAAAGCTCAAATCAGACGAACTCACCTCTTCTGCCTTCCAGGCAGGCATGTAGTAGAATAAATCCAAATCCAAATCCATCGACATAATAAAATCCATACATGTCCATAAATAAAATAATCCAAAACATAACAAGATCAAAACAGTCTAGAACAGAAAAGAAAACCAAAAGAAAACCAATCATATCCTCGAGGTCTTCAGGGACCAGCAACTGGAACTCTCTCCTGACAGCATCAACCTGAAAATATCAACAATGGAGGCGGGGTGAGTCCAACACTCGGCAGGTACAATTGATATACAAAGTAGGGAAATAACACCTAGCACTAATCATGCGTACAGTCTCCTGATAAGAAAGATAAAAATGCATCTGAAGTAAACAGGAGAGACTGTACTAACCAGGACCTGAGTATAAGGTCAAACAGTCCGAGGGATAGGGAAATCCTGTATGCATGTCAAACATAGGTATCCAAATAATATGCAGCATATAAATGCAGCAAACACAAACACAAGCAATAAATGCATCATGCATATGATGCCAATGATGCGTCCTGGTCACCCCTGACGCCAGTCGATCATCTCACAGAATAGTGAAGGCCGAGTGGGTAGGGCTGTGACAACCGTGCACTCTGTCGTCACTACTCCTGATGAGTGACCGAGTGGACGGGATGCTGTCGGAGTACACCTATCCTCCTACCCCAAATCATAAATGGGGGAGCGCAATGCTCTCAACTCCCAATACACGATGACGGGGAGGAATCCCTGCCGGATAACATGTTGTGTAACACTACCCATGAGCAGACTAACGGTGCCTAACAGAGTCCCTGCTGCAACACACTCTGCCTGAATCGACCACTAACCCATGAGTGGTGGTGTGTGCAGATCCATGTAACTGGCGATGTGCTCAACAATAATGGAGCGGACTATCGCACAGCATGCAATCATGCAAATGGTGCATGGCAATAACCATAAAAACATCCTGACCTAATCCATATATATAGAAAAGTGCACCCTAGGTCAACGAATCATATCGAATCAAAGGTACACAGAAGGTATAAAAACCTAGGTCCTGAACATGGTGAAGCATGGCATATCACTACCCCTTATAAGCATGTATAAACAAATAAAGTATACATGGGATGCAAATCAAGCAATCAATCAATCATGTATCAGATATTGTGTAATGACTAACCGAAACAAATAAAGGACATAATTAATGCAACTTGTTAAATTCACTACTATGTATATCAAATGACATAAGTCAAAAGTACCCGCCTCCGATAAGAAAAGTCCAAATCTGACTCCGAGATACCCGTCTCGCGTCAAAGTCCTGTGTCACCAATATATATACATTTTTATTTAGCTACAACTCATATAAATAGCCAAATAAAAATCTCTAACACTAAATTAGGGCAAAACCCTAATCATATAGCATTAATCCTACCAAAATTAAATCCAACGATTATTTAGGGTTAATTGCTTTAACCCTAATCATACCATTAATTTAATTTCAAACCTAATCCATATAACCTAATTATTCTACACAACCTAATGATGAATAAATTATCAATAGGTATCAAGATCATACCTAAACATGGATTAATCCAATATATTCCTAATCCAATACATGAATCTAACTCATCAACATGTAACAATTATTCTACTTCTTACCTTGATTAACACCTCTGCTCTTGGTCCAACCCACTGGTGATGCTGGTTTGAGTGCTGCCAGTAAGAAGATCACAGATCAAACATAATTTGTTAACATCCTACTACTAAAACAACCTACAAATCAAACCAACAGAACAGGAAACTGATCCGAGATCAATCAAGATCCTCAAATCCCTAACCTTCTCAGCACTGCCTTACCTTAACCGTGACCTAATTCCACCACAACGAAGGAAGATTGATCAGGAACAGAGGAGAGGCGGCACAGTGAGAATCAGAGAGGCGTCGGCTAGGGCACAAGGGTGAGGATCGGCGCTGGCAGAGGAAAACGGTGGCCGACACAGAGAAGCAGCCGAGAGGAGTCAGTGGCATCGGCTATGGTGATCGGCTATGGCAGCACAGAGGGAAGAGGGAAGATTGGCGATCGGCAAAAGAAGGCGGCAGTGGCGCTGTGCAAAGGCTAGGGCAGAAGCGATCGGCCAGTGCTCGGTATCTCCACGGCTAGGGCACCGGCTATCGGCGCTGCTCCGTACGTCGCCGGCGGCTAGGGCACGGTTTGCGGCGGTGCTACTCGGGTCGGCGGCGCTGAAAAGGGCAGACCTAGTTTCGTGCGGAAGAACACTCGGGAGAGAAGAGGAAGAAATGTCGGCACGGCTTTGTGCACTCGGGGAAGAAGGAAACCGCCGTGGCCGGCGGTTAGGGCTCGGAGGAGTCGGGCGCGCGGCGAGGGCTCGGGCAGGGGAAAAGGAAAACGGCGGAAAGAAAATAAAGAAAAAGCAAAATAAATAAAGAAAAGGAATTAAGAAATTCAACTTTTCCTCATTTAAATGGGGTAGCCTAAACAGGCTTTTCCGGGTCCCGTTTTTGTCCCCGTTAACTCGTCCATACGAGCTCCGAAAAATTCCCGAAAAATTTTCAAAAATTCCGGAAAATTCCCTTATTAATATTCGCCTATTTTCCGGTATTTTACATAACTTCTAAAGAATACATGGGTTGAGCTTGGAGTAAAAATGTTAAGTTCCGTTTCCAATCCAAGTTTAACTTCTGAAGAACAACTTGAATTAAAAATATTAAGTTTCGTTTGCAATCCAAGTTTAACTTCTGTAGAGCACATGGGCTGCTAGGAAAAGTTCTATTCTTGTATAAATTTTTTGAACAAGGGAAACAAAACGGAATTCCAAGTCGCACCCAACAGTGATAAAGTCGCATAGGGTATTCTTTTAAGCAAACTTTCTATGTTATCTCTTTACTTAATAGCATTAAAATTGGGGTGAGAACTCTGTGTCACCTTTATGAGTTCACATCGATAATTTAATTAGAATCTCTACATGTGAGTAAACATAGAGGTAAGAAAATGAACAATACTTAGAATACCAACTTGTATCATTGTGAAACTGAAGTTATAGAATTGATTCCTCAATTTCAGACTCCACTCTTGACTTCTTATGCTCCGAGCTCTAGACCCTCTTTCAATGCTTGGACTCTCTCTTGATTCTCTCTCTTTTTCTTTCTCTTAAGATCTCACAAACTCTTGCGATCTATGACTTTCTAGATAACTTACTTTGCGATTCCAATTAGTACATAATTCATAATTTTCATGTGATAGATATTTTTTATTATTTGACAACAAATGTGCATTTATGAATGGACAACAATAGGGTTTTTTTGGTTGATTGATCCCATGGTTTGGTCGACTGAATACCTCAATAATTAGATCCATATCTGTTCTATTGGTCGATTGAACTACTCTTATCGATCGGTTAAACCTACCAAGTCAACTCTTTCCCTAATTCCACAGTTCACGTAGTTTTTTTGGATTGTTGTTTTTGGGCGTTTGGACTTTGTCCAGTCGTTAACTTGTTGTCATGTCAACTTAACGAAGCCTATCTTGATCAAGTGACTTGACATGTCAACAACCCAATCTCTTTACCACATCAACATTATGAGACTTATTCTCATCCACATTAGATGTCACATCAGCATGATAGATACTTCAACTACCACATCACATGCCTACAACACCTTGGCTTCTAGTCGATTGAACTCACTTGTTCCTTCGCCTGGACCATTCAGTAGACCAGACTTACCATTTGGGCGCCTGAATCCTGTAAAACAGAGTTAACACAAAAAAATATGATATGTATTATGCAATTTCCAAGTATAACAATTAATCAACTATTTGATCTCAATTTCATAATCCTAGTAGGAAACTCAGTCGAATTGACACCTAAGTTTGCCCCCTTAAAGAGGACACGTCTTTACCGCTCTTCTTTTCAAAAGAACCTCTCCACTCCAGGAGCTTACCTTTACTTATCCTTTGCTAAACATCTAATTCAACTAACCTATTTGGGCTTCCTTTTCTTAGCATTTGATCACTCGATCTACTAGAGCTTTCTTTGACTTGATATCTAGTCCTTGCTGACCTATCGAGTCCATCATGCTGGATATATGGTCCTCTTGATTCATTAAGTCTTGTATTGCTTAGTATATGGTCTACCTGATCTACCAAGGCTTCCATTGCCAAGTGTTTGGTCCACTTAACCTGCTAGGGTTTTCTAGTTAAGTTCTGTTCACTTAACCAAAGCTATCATATCACAAGGTAGGTTAACTTTAAGCCTTTACGAACATCAAAATACCAATTCAATTATCTTGTACTTTCTACACCAATAAATTTTAGTTAACTAAAGTCACATTCAATTGACTAAAATGTAGATACGAAAACCTTATCACTTTGCCACGGTAGCATCTCGCCCTTCTCACTTTGTCATGTCAGCTTTGTCGAAGTCTATCTCCAACTATGTTAGCTCTCTGAGGCTTATTCCCTGACACATCACATGTCATGTCATCACATCGAGCCTTATCCATGCCATATCAATATTCTGTAGCTTATCCTGACTATGTCACCGGACATGTCATCTGCCATGTCAGCCTTCTAAGCAAAATTGATGCCAAGTTAGACCGCTTACTAACTTATCTTTTTTGATCGAACGAAAACACCATTTCAGTCGATCAAAAACACCTTTTTGGTCACCCTAAACGTTCCAGTCGACCAAACTCTTCTTTCGATCATTTGAACCGATTTTATCTGTAAAACAAAGTTAGCACACAAAAATATATAAATATATAACGATGCATGATTCTAAGTGTGACAATTAATATTATCTAATTTTGACTTTGAAATTCGTGTTGGTTTCTTAGTCAGATCAATGCCTAATTTTATCTCAAGGTTAGGACATGCCTCATTGCCTTCTTATAAGAAGGATCGCTCCATAACTTGTCTTACTTTTTTTTGTTAAACATCCGGTTCAATTGACATGTTTGAGCTTTCTCTGTTTAGCATTTGATCCTCTAACTCACAAAGACTTTCTATAACTTGATGTCTCATCGAGTCCATCCTACTAGACGTCCGATTCATCAACCTATCTAGATTTCCTTTGCCTAGTGCCCAATCCACTTGATCCGCTAAGACTAGTCATGCTGCCTAGTCTATGCTCTACATGACGTACTAGGGATTTCTTGTTAAGTAATATACACACTTAACACACATATCAAATTATTCAGGCTTAATTTTAAACCCTTTGTCAATATCAAAATATGAGTTTGATTATCTGATATCACTTAGCACAAATATTAAAAACTAAGAGAATTAGAGAATTTTAAGTATACAAGTGTTATTTTTCAAGTCCCTTTGGCAATTGATCAAAAACCTTTCTAGCTAACTCAAATCAAGTTTAGTCGACTCAACTAAATTTAGTCGACTTTAGTGGATAAGATAGCAAGTTTATCCTTAAATGACTAGTTTCCTCAATGAACTCAAACATATTTTAGTTTACTCAAATCTGCCTCAATTGACTTTATTGGTTTGCAGACTCAATTAGATATGACAAGAATCTTATGCTTTTAATGGCTACTTTTCCTCGTCAATTAGGAACTCAAGACCAATAGCGAGCATCATTTTTATTTAATTGATTGTCTAATCAACTACCTTTCTCTTCACGAGTGAAACACTTATAATTGAACGACAAATTGGCTCAGCATTTTAGTTGGCTAAAAGCGTCCTTCATTTTGATTGAATCATTTTAACAATTCTAATTTAAGATCAAACTATGACCCTAAATACCTATTCCTTGATTATACATTTTTTAAGATAAGCTCTACCTAGAAAATAACCTAAGATTGTAGTCCTCAGTAGACTCTCACAATTCATATTCCTTTAAGTCTTTGATAACATTTGATGCTTCTCACCCTTTAAGTTCAATTTGCTATAGGCCTACAAGCCATCCAAGAAACAACTCATTTGATCATATGTGTCCAATCCGCCAAACTAGTCAATTTTGACTTCTTAAAATTTCAATTACCTTATCAAGCTCAGGTCTCTGGATCAACTTGTGAATTTACATATTTAATATACATATGAAAATCAAGATGAATCTAATTTATTTAGTCAGCAATTTTCCAAACAACATAGCAGATTTTGCATATTACCCAAAAAGCATATTCATTTTGGAATTGATCAAATCACATATCTCATCCCTTTTTATTTCCCATAATACCCCTCTTCCTTTTTATTTTATTTTTTTTAAAAATACTTAATCTCCCAGCTCTCCTCTTTCATCTTTGTTTCCTCTATCATCGGAGTATCAATGATGGTTGTACGTCATTGTTTCTTCGCCTCCACCAAGCAATGCAAAGAGACATGGTAAGTCGGCGATGGTGGCCAACTCCGACGATTTTAAAAGGGACATCGGGGGTGATCATTCCTTATCATTCCATCCCAACTTCATTCACTCTCTTTTCAGGATCGCCACGTCGTTGCATTGCATTTTTCCATCATTTGGTCTCTTTTTTGAGTTTCTTGTTATTATTAGAAGTAAAGCTCGATGAGTCGGAGAAGTTAGTCATGAGAGGAGGAAAATGAGTGCTTTCGGAGGATGAGACTAACTTCGTCGATTCTTCGTCGGAAGGTGACCCCATGTTAGGATATATACTAAAAGCCAAACTTTTGTATAAACATTTATTTTGAAATAAGAATCACATTGGTCAAATGTCTACATTTATATGCTAAATATAGTTGTTCATTTAATTTATATTGTAGATAATATGGTGTGTAGTGTCACACAGAAGATCATGTTATCAGTTCATTATAAATTATAAATAGTAGCTCACAACCAGGATGGAATGAGACAAACCATTGGAGTGGTTGTAGTGTAATTTGGCATTAGTTTATCTTGACTATAAAATTACACTAGTACACTATGAGTGTATTGAGCAGGACCATTTGAGGTAATTTCTTTTTATACTGACTATATAAAAGAACAAAATCTCTGTTATTATGGAAGTGCAACTCTTAATCATGATATAATAATAAGCACGTATACTTAATATTTATTTCTTTAATTTATCAAAGGGTGAGATTTAGTTCGTTAAATCAATAGGCCCGATAAGTTGGGAAGTGATATTATTTATATGGTGTGTTGTTGATTATAGAATAAAATTGTGTCCTAGTAATCTAGGTTGGTAATGTCCCCTTGAGGAGCTCATAAGGATTGTCATGTAAATGTTATGAATCGCAAGTGCACGGATTCGTCGTCAGTAATAAAAATATCGATCCCACGGGGACTGGTTATAAGCACTAGCAATTGTTCACTAAGGGTTAGCTAGACTACCAATGGTTGTGGATAATCTAGGGAAGAAAGGTCGGGAAGAAGAATTGAGAGTTGGTGAGTCGAAGTGTTCACTTGGTTATGAGAAGCTATAGGAGGTCAGTTTTGTTGTGGTGGTATTGATGTGTCACGTTTCGTCCTACGCTCGCTGTCTTTTAACATACAATTGTCGGAAGCTAAGGCGGTTATTCTTAAATGCCAGAATAAAGAAGGACCCTAAGAAGGCCTGTTACAGTTTACCCCTGTCACTAGGGCACCTCGGCAAATCTTGAGGACACGACTCTAATTGGTAAGTCGAGAATAGTGGTTAAGAGCTAAGTTTGGTCTCTCGCTTCCTTGAGTGGAATTTGCCTCTCCTTTCAAGGAAGTATCCTAGATGTCCGTGAATGGGTTACCCCTGTCACTAGAGCCCCTCAGGTGTACGATCTAGGGATAATCCCTCTACGAGGTTAACAAGTTCTACACAATCAAGCAACATGCAATTGAGACAAAACCTAGAAGATCATCCAACGAGCATAAGCATAATATGAGTCTTACATCAAACCGAACCACAATTACTCCCTAGTCCTAGAACAAAGGATCTACTCCATAAGTGTCAGAGAAATATCCAAAGACATAATGTAGATAAGCATACAATCTTCAGACACGGAGAGAGAAAGAAAGAATATGTTTATCCAATGACGACGAGTGGCCTTCGGATCCAATCCTCTGCTTCTGGAGTCGATACGGTGGTGGAAGATCGCTAGACGGAGGTCCAAGACGACGTGAGATGGCTTCAAGATGTTTCTCCCACTGACGGATCGCTTCCCTGCGCTCCTCTCTCGAGGAAAAGGGTTAAAACCCTTATATAGACTAGGGTTCGGCTACGGCGACACGGTCGTGCCAAGATGGCACGACCGTGTTCATTCTCTTCTCTGGAGGCACTCCACGACCGTGCCAATTGGCACGACCGTGTGGTGTCTGGCCACGGTCCCTGCCGCACGACCGTGCAAGGATACACGGCCAAGCACTTCCCGGTCTCGGTCAAGGGGTGGCACGGCCATGCAGGGTTACATAGCCGTGTGTTGATCTGCCTCGGTCTCGGCCGCACGGCCGTGCACTTCCCCTCTTCGGTCTGGTCACACGGCCATGCGAGATCGCACGACTATGTTCTTTGGCTTTTTCCGGTGCGTCGATAATCGCCGTTTTCGCTCTGAAAGTTGTCCCTGTCAACACGAAACCAAACAAAGAGCAGATATCCGAATAAAAGTGTCACGCCCCGGAGGAGTCTCTGTCCGAAGAAATTTCGGCAGCATCTCCCCTGTACGGCGGACAATCTGAAACTTTTCTACAAGCACTATATACCTCAGCCACATGCGGCTGGAATAATAACAATAAAAGAAAACAAACACCACGCAGTTAATATCAAATTCAGCCTCTGGCTGACACAACCACGCAGTTAAAAATAAAGCAGCCCACTCGGCTGTACCAAAACCAAAACACAAAACTGCTAGCCGGCTAGACTTACACAACCAATAACATAAATACAAAATACCACATAACAACGTCAACACTCCAAAAATAAAACCAGAGTACAGAGCTAAACAAACTGACACATAAAACAAACAAAACATACGTGAAACCGATAAGTCTTCTGATGTGACGTGGGGACCAGCAGACAGGATGCTCCAAGCGACACCATAAATAACCTGGTACCTGAAAAAGATAGTGTCAACGGGGGTGAGTTCAACAACTCAGCGAATACCAATGGACATGAGTAGTAAGATATATCTAACAGCAACAAACATGGAATACAGCTTCCTAATCATATATAGGGAATATGCAAAACTGAAAGGTAACTGAGGAAGCTGTACTCACCAGGAACTCCTATCCAGACAAAAGGGTCGTCAAACCGAAAGTGTCAATAATCCTGTATGCAGGTCAAAAGTATGCATCCAACCAAAATGCAGCAAACACAATCATAAGAATATAAATGCATCAATGCATATGATGCTAATGATGCGCCCTGGTCACCCCTGACGCCAGTCAGTCATCTCACACACAAATGGTGAGACCGAGTGGGTAGGGCTGTGACAACCGTGCACTCTGTCGTCACTGCTTCTGATGAGTGACCGAGTGGACGGGATGCTGTCGGAGTACTCCTGTCCTGTGACCCCAAATCATAAATGGGGGAGCTCAATGCTCTCAACTCCCGGTACATGATGACAGGGAGGTATCTATGTCGGCTACCACGCTGAGTCACCTGACCAACGGAGCCAAACAGAGTCCACCGTCTGCCGGCTACTACGCTGCTACACTAAATGCCAGCGGAGCCAAACAGAGCGGAACTGACTGCCGGCTACCACGCTGGTCATATGACCAACGGAGCCAAACAGCAGAACCGCCACACACCTGCCTGATATACCACTAATCCATGAGTGGTGGTGTGTGCAGTACATGTAACTGGCGATGTGCTCAACCATAGTGGAGCCGACAATCGCACAGCATGCAATCATGATGCATGACACTAAGCATAGTCATAAACTGATCAACATAATCATATCCATATATATAATATGGGTACCACAATATCAGTGAGTCAAATCCACAGATCTAGGGTATACAGGTCCTCTATGGTATAACAACCTAGATCCTAAACATATCTCCCTTCCATAACATATGTACCAACAATATACACAGATCAAAGAATCAAAGTCTAGGTACACGAATCATATGTGATATACAAATAGAGGTACACAAGCCGGTCATGGCTTAAAAACCTAAGTATCAGATAATCTCGATACACATGACTGAAACCAAAAGTCCAGAACCTAGTCCTAACCTCAGTAAAACATGGTATGTCACTTATTTTAGAAACTAAGATACTCATGGTAATACAGTACTCATGGCAATAAATCACATGATATAAGCACGGATACGTCACAGGCGATAAACCTAACATGCTATGGATATCCAACAGTGACATACCAAAGACAAACATGTTCATTGCTTGTAGTTATAAAAATACTATGCATATCCAAAGACAATATCATAAAAGATAAGTCAAGAGGTACCCGCCTCCAATAGATCGTATGTCTTCTAATCAGAGCTCTTGTCTCAAATCAAAACCCTGAAATAAATATACAATCAATCACTTAGGTTTATCGTAGATCGGACAATGCAAGCCAAAATCTCAATAAATCCAATCTAACAATCTCATCCTTTTCTTCCAAAATCCATCCAACACATGAAAATCATTTCTTAACCAATCCATTCAAATTGGGACTTGCAATAAGCATAGTCCATCACAATAACTTAATCTAAACCAATCATAAGAACTCACCCAAATCCAAGATGATCGCTGATGGCTCACAGTCGAAGGGGTTCCCTGCCCAAAACAGAATGACCGGTGCTGTGGATCGCTAGTGAACAATGTTAGCTAAGTTACAAAGACTGGTAGATAAACAATCACAAACTCTAACTACAAATCAAACTTGCATCACTACAAATCTGATATCATTCTTCTTACCTCAACACCAAACACCGCTGTAGGGTTGTCAACTCTCTACTCAGGGCTGAAGCAAGGATCGTTGCTGCTGAAATTTTAAAGCTTTGCTGCTAAAATCTACCGCACAGATTCTGTCCAGAACAGGTTCAAGAACAAAACACCCTTAGTTGGAAACGATTTACACTGTTCGGATCAAGAACAGAAGATGAAAAATCAACATTCCAAACTTACCTCAAACGGAACCTAGGACACAGAGGAAGGCTCGGCCGCACCTAAACTAGGCACAGAATAGTAAGGGGAGGAGTGGTGCTCTGCCGGAGTGCTCTGCTGTGGGGAGGAAAGGAAGCTCGGTCGCCGGCACAGAGAGAGTCGGAGAGGTGGCTCGTCGCCGACGGCAGAGGGGTCAGCGTCGCGGCAGAAGGCCGGCGATAGGGCACAGGGAATCGGCTCGCGGTGTGCAACAGGGAGGAGCGGCGGTGGTGGCTCGCTGCTCTCTAGGGCACAAGAGAAGATGAAGAGAGGCGCGGTGAAGAGATGAGAAGAGGAAGAAGCTTCGGCGCTGCACAGAGGAGAAGAGCACAGAGAGAAGAAGAAAGTCGGCTTCTCCCTTGGTCCGGCTTAAGCACGCGTGGGAGAAGAGAGGAGAGAACCGCCGAGTGGCCGGCGGTTAGGGCACCGAAGGAGAAGGGCGCGGCGGCGTCGGGGAGAAGAAGGAAAGAGTGCGGGGTTGGCTCGGGTTCGGCGACAAAAACAAAGGAAAAGAAATAAAGAAATAAAGAGGAAAAGGATATATAAATATAATCTTTTCCTCGCTTAAATTGGGTAGCCTAAACAGGCTTTTCCGGACCCCGTTCTTGTCCCCGTTAACTCGTCCATACGAGCTCCGAAAAATATCCAAAAATTCCGGAAAATTCCCTTATTAATATTCGCCTATTTTCAGTATTTTACAAAAAGAGCATATATAATGAATACAAGATGAAAGAGGCAATCATGCAACGAATACGTATGCATAAAGTACGTGAATATGCGCTAAAACATATGTAAATGATCATAATATTTACGCACATCACACCCCCAGACTTGATCCTTTGCTTGTCCTCAAGCAAAACGCTACAAACTATGTTCATAAGTTCCTGCAGTGCTTCATAATCCCTAGTGCATTCGCCTAACTCTATCAACTAGTTTTATTGATAAGCATGACTGTGGAGTAATCTTAGTATGGCCTAAGCATAAGTCCTTTGTGCTCGGTCCAGTAAGTAGCTCAAACTTTTCAAGTTTCAATTCTTTGTCCTAGTTAAGTCGTCATACAATTGAGTTCCTAATGTTCCCGGTAATAGGCACTTACCTGCCACACACTTGATTCATTTTCCTTAATTTACATAAGGTCTCAAAGGATACTTATCGAAATCAAGAGAAACATAACATTCATTTCCCCAGTAACCTAACTCGGTTTCAAAGGGATGAATTGTTAGTTTTCACTCATGACAACTATTTTTTTATCCCTTTTTTTTCATTTTTTTGGTTCTATAGAGGTGTAGCACTTATTACACATGCGATGCATATGTTGGGATTTGGATTTTTCCAAATGAGCTTTCATGATCCGAGGTTATCCAGTGACCAAAATGTAAGTAAGGAATCACCATGGGAACAAAAGTACTAAATAATTTAGATGAATCATAACTATTTCAAAAGTATATCTACCATTCAAGCTTAAGTACTTAAGTGTAGTGAAAATAAGGTCCTTAAGGTTAGGCAAAAACTCATACCCAACTCCGTACAATCCTTAACTTATTTCATGCTACTAAAGATAGAGAAAAAAGATACACCAAACATACTAACACCATCTGAAAACTCATGAACTAAGAAAACGCTAGCTATTTTGCTATCGGACAAGTAGAATAAAAAGATGGGAAAGAAAAATGTAAATGAGGTGCAAGTAGAATAAAATGAGAATAAATAAGCAAGACTAAATAAAACAAAGCAAATAAAATATGCAAAAATCAAAGAAAGACTCGACTCGACTCAGGTTGTGCAACAACACCCCCCAGACTTAGACTTTTCATCATCCTGATGAAATCAATATGGTGGCGGGAGTGGGGAATAAGGAGGCCCTCGATGTGTATCATGGGGAAATATAGGCATACCAGGAAGATGGCCAAGGTGTTGATGATATTGATATATGGCATCTTTTTATTGTCTAGTGATATCCATATCATCCATAAAATTTTTCATCCTTTCCTGGTCAACATCATAATCCTGAACGAGCCCCGTCACCTGACTATAGAAGTCCCTAGTGAACTGAAAATGGCCATGTACCTCCCTAAACTGGTCACCATCAAATCCACGCGGACCACCAGTAGGTAACCCAAAACAATCATTAAAATCACTAAAGGTCCACTGAACTTCTTTATTCATCATTTTAAAAGTTATGACCCCTGCGTAGTCATCCTCAAAAGGGAATTTAACATCTATTGAGCTCAAAAATTCAAGAACTAGGCGGGGGTAAGTCGGTGCATGGGCGTACATTATATCATTCCAATCTAAAGCACTAATCATCCAATCTATGTCATCCTTAATTCCTAGCACATCCATAGTAATGGGATCCATATATTTAGTGCATAAGATTTTTCTAGTGACAAGAGTATCATATCTAGCTTTTTGCTCATGATTTCTAAAAATAATATTGAACTCGTTTTCATTACCTTCGTCGCGTGCCACCCGCTTTCCTTTGCCCTTAGATGATGAAGCCTTCCCCTTGCCTTTGTCACCTCCCGATGCGTCTCCTTCGCCTGATCCACCGCTTCCTCGACGAAGCCTCTTCAAGATCTGCGACATGGTACAAGGCTTTGAGGAGTTTCTTGTGGAGATGGATCTTGAGGATGGGAATAGTGAGGAGAAGGAAGGGAAAATAGGAAAGTTTCTTCTCTCTTTTCGGATTTGTGGCTTGAGGAAGTTTTAGATCTAGGTGTAGATCTAGGCAAAAGTGAGCTCTAGAGGTGAGAAATCAGGGGTTGATGAGGTGTAGTAGAGAGGAGAAGGCTTTTGGGAGAGAGGGAGATGGGAATAGGGTTTCTTGGAAGAGGAGGCGGCGCACACGGGCAGGGGCACGGTCGTGCCTTATAGACACGGCCGGGTCAAACGGGATGCTGCACGGTGGTGCCGATTAGCACGTCCTCCTTCTTTCTCCCCTCGGTCGAAGTGGCACGGCCGTGCCGATTGGCACGACCCCTATCTTTTTCTCCTCTGTATGAGTCGCACGGTCGTGCTAGTTGGCACGACCTGGACCTTCTTCCTCTCTGCCAAGGCTGCACGACCGTGCCAATTGGCACGGCCCATGCCTCTTTCTTCTCTGCACAAGCCGCACGGTCATGCAGAGTTGCACGGCCTGTGGCTTTAGTCTCCACGTTGGCTCCACGCGGCCGTGTGAGGTCACACGGCCAGCTCCCTTAAGCTCATAGTGGTTCTCTCTTCGTCATTTCGGTTCCTCCATCACCTCCACGCCCATAAAAACGCTCATGGCCAGCTCGCGGAGGCTATGCACATCCTGAAAATGAAATACCCAAAATAAAATTCTAGACTAAAACTCACTAGAGAAATAGAACGACAAAAAGGAATGATGAACTAAAATAAAAGAAAAACCCTTGGGTTGCCTCCCAAGAAGCGCTTGTTTTAGGTCTTTAGCTCGACCTCGTTCAGTTAATGTGGACTAAACCCGTGGAAGGACGACTCTCCTCCTAGGGTCAATGCTCTAGCCTGCGCCTTCAGTTTCGCTCGCGCAGGACAAATGTACTTCATGGTGCTTGCTGGAGGGGGACTCTCATGGAAATTGCACTCCTCGACTTTGTGTATGTTGATCTTGCGAGAATTTCCCTGAGAAGGGGGGGTTGCAGATGAAGGAATCAGATAAATCAAACTCGATTTTTTCTTTGTCGATCTCCAAGGATAACCTGTGACTTTTTACATCAATGATGGCTCCAGCTGTGGCAAGGAATGGTCTTCTAAGGATAATCGGTATCTTAGAGTCTTCCTCCATATCCAAGATAATGAAATCTGTGGGAACTATACATCCACCCACTTCAACTGGTATATCTTCCACTATCCCCATTGGGTATCTGCATGAATGGTCAGCTAATTGCAATGTCATAGTGGTCAATTTAATATTTTGGAGGCCCAGCTTCTTGCATAAAGTGTACAGAAGTAGGCTGACGCTGGCCCCCAAGTCGCAGAAGGCTCTCGATATGAGTTCAGAACCAATTTTGCATGGCATGGAGAAGTTTCCTGGATCCTGAAGCTTTGGTGGAGAATTCGCCATAAGGAGAGCGCTACAATTCTCTATCAATGTCATAGTCTCAAAGTCACCCTTCTGCCTTCTGTTAGATAATATTCCCTTTAAAAATTTTACAAACTTCGGCATATGGTGTAGCGCATCTATTAGTGATACTTCTATGCAGATTTTTTTGATCTTCTTCAGGAATCGATTAAACTCTTCGTCTTTCTAGGATGCTATAAGCTTCTGAGGAAAAGGGATCGTCTGATGCTGTGGGGCAGCTTGAAGAGTCTCTTCAATCTTTTTAGTAGCCTCTTCTCCATCCCTATTTTGAGTCTGATTGGGCAATAGGAGAGAGGGTTTTTTTTCTGAGTCAAGCTCCTTCTGAGTAATGATTTGGGGATCTCCCATAGTACGTCCGCTCCTCAGCTCAATGCGCTTGCAATGCTCCACTGGATTTAAATCTGGCTTCCCTAGGAATGTACCCTGTGCTCTTGAGACGGACTGAGCTATCTGAGCTATCTGGCTGTCTTGCATCTTCTGGTGTTTTTCAGAGTTTTCCAGCCTCTGAGTCAGTTGTTTGATCTCATTTCTCATCTCCTTTTGCTCTGAGAGAGCTTCCTCAAGCATCTTTTCAATCCTGGACAGTTGTGAAGGTTACTGTTGCTGGTAGGTCTGTTGTCCAGATTGGTGGCTCTGTTGCCCAGGCTGATAATTCTGATGTGCTGGTCCTTGATCCTGATTATTCTAGTATGAAAAATTGGGGTGATCCCTCCATCTAGGATTGTATATATTGGAGTACGGAATATTTTACCTCTGATTGTAGCTGGTTATTGCATCACATTGCTCAAGTTGGTTCATCTGTGCCTATATCGGCCCAAAGGGGCAGGTGTCTTGAGCATGATCCGTACTTCCACAGGTGTCGCAGACGCATGCTATTGCATTAGCTGTATTGCCTCCCATGGTGTCAAATTTCTTAGTCAGAGCGTCCAACTTTGCATACATGAGTGTAATTTCCCCCGTAAAGAGCTTTAATTGGATTCCCCGTAAAAGAGCCACTAGATCTTTCAGATGACTATTGATGGTGGTTCTGCACCACATTCTCTATGATCTCTTCAGCTTCATCGAGGCTTTTGTTCATCAGTGCTCCTCCTATTGCAGAATCAAGAGATACCTTCGTGTGATAATTTATCCCATTGTAGAAGGTATGTAGAACCAACCATTTTTCAAGACCATGATGGGGGCACTATCTTAGCATACTCTTAAATATATCCCAAGCTTCAAATAATGATTCTGAGTCTATTTGTTTGAAGCTGGCAATCAGGTTCCTCATGTGAGCAGTTTTGCTAGGCGGGTAGAACTTATCCAGAAACTTCTTCTCACACTGCTCCCAGGATGATATGTTGTTCGCTAGAAGGGAGTTCAGTCACTACTTGGCTCTGTCTTTCAGGAAAAACCTGAAGAGAAGTAGTCTGACTGATTCTGGAGGGACCCCGCTCACCTTCATAGTGCCACAGATCTCATAGAACAGCTCTAGGTGGTGGTTTGGGTCCTCATGTGGTCCTCCTCCGAATTGATTTTTCTGGACCATGTGGATTACTACAGGCTTGATTTCAAAGTTGTTGGCCTCAATGGGCGGTCGGGTGATGCAGGACCGAACCTCTCGTGCATATGGTGTCGCGTAATCTTTCAACAATTTGTCGACCATTTTTAAGAATTCTTGTGTTGCTTGGAATGCCTTCTGTAGATTTCTTCTCCTCAGAAAGGTCCTGTCAATCTCTGGATCAAAGGGTAGTAGCTTTCTTGGAAGGTTAGCTCTATACATGCAATAATAAGATATGAAATATGATAGCGGAACAGAAAATAAAATTTAAAAAAATGAAAGAAATGAATGCAGAAAATTAAGAAAAGAAAGCATAGCAGATAACCTGTCAAATCCTTTTGCTAAGGCCCTTCCGGCCAAAACTATTTGTTACAAACCGCAAGTGCACGGACTCGTCGTCAGTAATAAAAATATCGATCCCACAGGGGCTGGTTATAAGCACTAACAATTGTTCACTAAGGGTTAGCTAGACTACCAATGGTTGTGGATAATCTAGGGAAGAAAGGTCGGGAAGAAGAATCGAGAGCTGGTGAGTCGAAGTGTTCACTTAGTTATGAGAAACTCTAGGAGGTCGGTTTCGTTGTGGTGGTATTGATGTGTCACATTTTGTCCTACGCTCGTTGTCCTTTAACATGCAATTGCTGGAAGCTAAGACGACTATTCTTAAATGCCAGAATAAAGAATGACCCTAAGAAGGCCTGTTACGGTTTACCCCTGTCACTAGGGCACCTCGGCAAATCTTAAGGACACGACTCTAATTGGTAAGTCGAGAATAGTGGTTAAGAGCTAAGTTTGGTATCTCGCTTCCTTGAGGGGAATTTGCCTCTTCTTTCAAGGAAGTATCCTAGATGTCCGTGAACAGATTACCCCTATCACTAGGGCCCCTCGGGTGTACGATCTAGGGATAATCCCTCTACGAGGTTAACAAGTTCTACACAATCAAGCAACATGCAATTGAGACAAAACCTAGAAGATCATCCAACGAGCATAAGCATAATACGAGTCTTACATCAAACTGAACCATAACTACTCCCTAGTCCTAGAACAAACGATCTACTCCATAAGTGTCAGATAAATATCCAAAGACATAATGTAGATAAACATATAATCTTCAGACACGGAGAGAGAAAGAAAGAATATGCTTATCCAATGATGACGAGTGGCCTTCGGATCCAATCCTCTGCTTCTGGAGTTGATACGGTGGTGGAAGATCGTTGGACGGAGGTCAAAGATGGCGTGAGATGGCTTTAAGATTTTTCTCCCACTGACGGCTCGCTTCCCTGCGCTCCTCTCTCAAGGAAAAGGGTTAAAACCCTTATATAGACTAGGGCTCGGCTGCGACGACACAGCTGTGCCAAGATGGCACGACCGTGTTCATTCTCTTCTCTCGTGGCGCTGCACGGCCGTGCCAATTGGCATGGCCGTGTGGTGTCTGGCCTCGGTCCCTGCCGCACGATCGTGCAATGATGCACGGCCGGGCACTTCCTGGTCTCGATCAAGAGGTGGCACGACCGTGCAAGGTTGCACGACCGTGTGTTGATCTGCCTCGGTCTCGGCAGCACGACCGTGCAGGGTTGCACGACCGTGCACTTCCCCTCTTCGGTCTGGTCACACGACCGTGCGAGATCGCACGACCATGTTCTTTGGCTTGTTCCGGTGCATCGATAATCACTATTTTCGCTTCGAAAGTTGTCCCTGTCAACATGAAACCAAACAAAGAGCAGATATCCGAACAAAAGAGCATATATGATGAATACAAGATGAAAGGGGCAATCGTGCAACGAATACGTATGCATAAAGTACGTGAATGTGCGCTAAAACATGCGTAAATGATCATAATATTTGCACACATCAGTAAACCCTTTAGGTGGACTTAGTCCGACATGACAATAAGGTTGAGCGGTACTACTCTTGGAGTTAGATATTAATTAAGTGAGTTGTCAGTAACTCATTTAATTAGTGGGCATTCAATATTTTAAACATAGGGAGACTAACACACTCATGATAAGAAGGAGCTCATATTGTAATATGAGATTGGTGTGGTAGTGCAATAATAACTCTTTAGTGGTATGAGTTATTATTGATGAACTTGAGTTGGGTTTTCGGGGCGAACACGGGAAGCTCAAGCTCATCAGGAGACCAAAATCAATTCCTCCACTCGGTCCCTGTTGTAGCCTCTTATTTATAAAGCTCAACTTCTTACCCATCTTGATGTGGCCAACCAAGCCAAGCTTGGAGCCCAAGCTAGGGCCGGTCAAGCCAAGCTTGGAGCCCAAGCTAGGGCCGGCCAAGCCAAAGATTGGAGCCAAGTTGTGGTCGGCCAAGCTTGGAGCCCAAGCTAGGTGGCCGGCCACATAAAAATTAAAAGGGTATTTTAAATTTTAAAATCTTTCCTTTTGTAGAAACTATGGTTTTAAAAGAGAGTTTTTAAATTTTAAAATATTTCCTTTTATAGCTTTCTACAAAGGATTAAGAGAGAGGATTGATATCTTTTCTTATTTGTAGTTAAAAGAAAGATTTTAATATTTGATAAAACTTTCCTTTTTTTGTAACCATCCACATGTTTTTAAAAGAGAGATTTTAATTTATAAAACTTTCCTTTTATAACCAACAAGAGATTTAAAGGAGAAATTTTTTATTAAAAATTTCTTACCGGAAACAAATAAGGAAGTTTTAATTTTATGTTTAAAACTTTCCTTGTTTGGAGCAAATGTGTAGGGCCGGCCATGACAAGAATTAAAAGGATGTTTTAATTTTTTGTTTTAAAACTTTCCTTTTTAGTCATTAGCAAGGAAAATAAGGAAGTTTTAATTATGTTTAAAAATTTTCTTTTTTTCCAAGACCAAGGATTATAAAAGAGATGGAGGGGGTGCATCATGAAATATATACATCTTCTATTCTTCTCTTCCAATCCATTGGTGGTCGGCCCTCTTTCTTTTCTCTTCTCCTTTTGTTTTCTTCCTTGGAGGCCAGCGGCATCAAGTTTGGTGATCTCTTGGTGACCGTTTACTTGAAGGAGAAGAAGAAGAAAAGGAAGCTCTCTTGTCTAGCATCCCTTGGAGGTTAGTTGGTGGCCGAAACTTGGAAGCAAAGGAAGAAGCTTGGGTGGATTTCATCTTGGAAGATCGTCGCCCACACGATGTCCAAGAGAAGGAGAGGAATACAGCAGAAGATCAAGAGGTCTATAAGCTAAAAAAGGTATAACTAGTTATTAGTTTCCGTATCATAACTAGCTCATCTTTTGTATAGATCTTGTAAAACCAAATACATGAGGTTATCGGTTTTAGGTTATCGTTTTGTTATCGATTTTATTTTTTGATTTCATATTTCGATATTGTGATTCTATTGAGATCTCTGTAGTTAAACCTAGTTTACTGTAAGAAGTTAAATATCTGATTTCTTTGAAAGGCTTTGTCTAGGAAGTGGTGGATGATCTCATACCCAAGAAGGCCTAGTGCCTCGCCATGTTTTACTTGGAAGCCAATCTTTGAAATAGATGTTTGATTAACTTCTGTAATATGGTTTAATTTAGGAAGATCACATCGGTCAAACTTGGAGTAAAAATGTTAAGTATCGTTTCTAATCCAAGTTTAACTTCTGAAGGACAATTTGGATTAATAATGTTAAGCATCGTTTGCAATCCAAATTTAACTTCAATAGAGCACATGGGTAGCTAGGATAGTTCTATGCTTGTACAAAATTTTTGTACAAGAGAACTAGAATGGTATTCCGAGTAGCAACCAACAATTGGTATCAGAACTAGGTTATACCTCTGTGTGTTTGGTTTTTAGTTTAATTATGTACATGTCATACATATTTTAGGCACGATAATAGTAGGATATGCAAATAGATTAACTCTGTGGTTGTAGGCTCCAACTATTATGGCCTATTGTGATTGTGTGTGATTGGACTCTCGGACATGTCGAGGGTATTTTATGTGTGTGCATGATTGTAATATTAAATAGAGCAGGAGCTGTAGTAGTTATTAGGATTGTACATTTTGTTCGATCTAGATTATATGTACATTCCTTCGTGGAATATAGGATCGATAAATGTAAAATTTTATTTTTGTCACAGATCGTATCTTTGCGAGGTGTGGACTATTTGAGGACCAAAGGTGCAGCGAAAAAAGAAGCAAGATAGATGCGACGACTAGACCCGATGGCAGTGGCTAAAGATGACAACAACTAGGGTTGATGGCACACGGAAGACAACTATGGATAAAGACCATAATAGTTGGAAATTTAGTTTTCATATTTATTGCCTTTTATGCTATGATGTGTGTGTTATGTTTGTGTGCTTGTATGCATGTTAAAATTCCTCGTTCTAGATAACTAAGTGGGAGAGGAATTTAATTAAATTCCACAGTCTCCATTACTGGTTTGTAAGTGATGCATTCAAGCTTGCGCGTTGGCTCTGAGTGCCTTCCTCCACATCAGATGAGTGTGTTTGTGGATCACTAGAACAAACTTCCTTAATGGATGATTATAGGAAATTATTTAGGATGTGTGTGATCTTCTCCATCTGAAGGGGCACAATCCTATTTAGTGGACTTAGTATCAAGTAATGGTATACGCTTAGGCACATTTAATAGTATCCTCTGTTAGTTAGAGCCCTAGAGCCAATCATTTGATGATTGTTGTATGGACTCATTGTATCATATTCTTATGTATATAAAGGCATTTGTTTATGGTTATAATACTTGCGTGTATTGGTGCCAAATAACTAAGTATAATAGCGTCCTTGAGTAGAAGGTTCTTACCTATATCAATCGATTGGTTGAATCGATAATGAGATGATATAGGGAACACTACTCTTAATCATTCCTAGTCAAGTATTAACATTCAAGGACAATGTTAATACGACGAGACTAGCATGTAGGTCAACTCGATGACTTGATCTCACAGGTCATGGATATAGAGATATCAAGTTGACACATGGGTATGCATTGGAGAATGTATACTGAATAACCCGCCATGAGAAAGTATCATGGATCATTATATGAGTGTCATATACTTTCTCATGTGGCTATTAGTATGACTATTAGTCCTTGGACCTGAAGTCATCATGGTTCCCTACATAAGGAGTTGCATACTTTGGCTTCGTCAAACGTCACCGGACTATAAAGGCGATTACTGGGTATGTAACAAATTATGCGGAGGGATGTGAGTGATGTAGATGAGATCTATCCCTCCTATATGACGGGAGTGACATCATTATTCTTGATAGAGTGAGACTACTAAGTGCATGGTCATGCCCAAATGAGTCAATATGAGATATTGAGCTCATTTGATTATAGTGAGTCTACTTAGAGTTCAAGATTTAGATTGATTAGAGGATGACACGGTCTATGCCTCAAGTTAATCAATCTAGATGTCAATGATAGAAGGACAATGTCACATATTGTGAAGAGTCACAATTAGTAGTCACAAGGTGATGTTGGATCTCAACATTCTTGTAACTTGGGTAGTAATGATGTGTTGCTAGATACCGCTCATTACTTATGCTTCTAAATGGGTTTAGGAGCATTGTCAACGTTACAATAACCTATAGGGTCACACACAAAAGGCAATTAGATGGAGATTAGGTTCATATGATGAACCAAGAGGGTTAGGTTCATGTGATGAACCAAATTGGATTAAGAGTAATCCAAATTAAACTAATTGAGTTGGACTAGATATGATTCATGTGTTCAATGGATCTAATTTAGATTACGTTTCATTGAATCAATTTAATCAATGAATAAAGATTCATCATATTAAATTGATTTGAATCAAATGGTTAGATTTGATCAACCAAGGGAGATAAGAGATTCATGTTTGACTTGAGTTGAGAGGGAAGATGAAGAGTCAAGTTTGACTTGACTACATGCCATGTCATTTGTGACTTGGCATGGGCTAGCCAATGATGATGTTCCACATCATCAAGGCCACATAATTAGTATTCCCAATGTGGTCGGCCATATGAATGGAATAAGATTCATTTGACATGGAATGCATTAAATGCATTCAATGTAGCCGGCCATATGAATGGAATAAGATTCATTTGGCATGGAATGCATTAAATGCATTCAATGTGGCCGACCATATGTAGGAATGAGTGATTGTCATTCATTTTTCATCGAATTGAATTTTTCTTCCTCTCTTGAATTCCTGTTGCTCTCCCTCTCCTCCTCCTTGGCCGAAACCTTCAAGAGTGCTAGCACACTTTAAAGGTTTTTCTCCACTTTTTTGTCCGTGTGGATACTTGTAGAGGAGTGTTCATTTGACACTCTTCGAGATCCGGCAAGAACTTTGGACGAGCGGGATACGCGAAGGGCATCGCTTCAAGGGTAACTTCTTTATCATTTAGATCTAATGTAGATCTCGAGTAGAAAACATGTACAAGTTTATTTTATTAATTTCGCATGGATCCGGTGGCAAGTTTTTCGGGGTTTCTGCAACGCGAAAAAGCGGTTTTTTGTGGCTCGAATTGCTTACAGTGGTATCAGAGCCACGTGCGAACTTGTACATTATTTTTTTGTTTTTATTTTATGAAAAAGTTTCATTTCTGTAAGTCTCTGTGATTTTACTAATTTTATGATTTTTATGAGTATTTTTCTCGTAGAAGCGAAGCAACAAATGTTTGGTCACTTGTAGGCTTCGACGACCGAGAAAAACCTTCCGAAATGGCAATGTCTCGCCCAAACAAATTTATTTTTGTTTGGGACAGCGACTTAAGGCGCTGTTGGATTGCTTAGGAACACTCGCGATGGTTATATCGCGAGTAAGGGTGCTGCCCCTAACCCCGCAAGGGGCTTTGTTCCGTGATTACGCCTGAAAATCGCTAATCGGGACCGTCGGGAAGTTGTAACTCGTAAAATAGATAAAATAATAGTAAAATTACAAAAATTTATAAGATACATAATTTAGAATTATGTGTGATGTTGTGATGATCATGGCCCAAAAAGACCCAATACGATTGGTTAATAATGTGTTGTAATTCATAATATGGCTTGCGCGCTATTTTTGTATTGTGTGTGTTGTATTTGTTATGCGACCTGCGTGTCGTGCCCTCTCTTTTATATTCTGGTTGTAAAATAGTTTTAGACTCGAATGTAACTCGAGTTTCACATTTGTAATGTACAAAATTGAAGCCGTGGAAGGTCCACTCAAAGAGGAGTTACGAGGAGGTTGAAGTCAACGCATGGTGGTCAAAGAAGGCGCTCGATGAAGCGGCTAACCCTAGGCTGACCATCTGATCTTCTCATTGGCTTGAGAAGATCGTAGTAGGGCCATGATCTCATCACAATTTAATTAAATTAGTGCTTTTATGCGTATTTGATACACATCCTCGATTAGATTATATCATAATCGAATCAACTCGAAAAATGTCTAACAAGTTTTGATACCCATCACTACCTCGATCATATGCTGTTGTTGAATCTGCCAAAGCAGAGCAACGCATTTTATCTTGGTAGGGTGCGGAGGGACAACCTTGGTCCCGCCTATCAAACCTTGGGTGAGAACACACTCAATTAGATTGAGTCAAACTAGTTAACTCAATTGGATCGAGTAAACTATAGGCATATTCCAACAGTTGGAAAGATAGGATAAAGTTCGCATTTATACTAAAACTTGGGCGATTTAGCCAAAACTAACTCAAGTTTTCTTATAAATGAGGGTCTTTATTCTATAAACAAGAGCTGCATAGAGATGTAATTGATAATTAGTTATCTACCGATCATACTAGGTCTTAGGCGATTTAGCCAAAGCTAACTCAAGGCATAGTATGATGTGGATCTTGTCCCACGAGTATTATAGCTACTTGGTGGAATCTAGTAGTGTGGTTTGACCACATCCATGACTTGATTCTACAAAGACCCTATAATTCAGTGGGAGCATTATTTAGTTAAAGGCCTAATTAAATGATTAGAGGAATATGATTATTTATTTTTCTGCATTTTCTGTTGTAGATTACCATATCGTCAAACACGAACACCTTCTCCCTGCATTCTGTCCTTGATAAGGACAAGTTCAATGGAGCTAACTTCCTGGACTGGTACAGGAACCTGAGAATTGTTCTCACACAGGAACGAAAACTGTACGTCATGGAGCAGCCCATTCCCGCAGCACTTCCTGCTACTGCCACGCGAGCTGACCGTGATGCTTACAAGAAGCATCAAGATGACGTATTAGATGTGTCCTGTCTTATGCTCGCGACCATGAACTCTGAGCTTCAGAAGCAACACGAGTTGATGGGTGCTTATGATATGGTTGAACATCTTCATCAACTATATCAAGGACAAGCAAGTCACTGGAAGAGGAACTACAAAGGATACCTGGAATATCTTAAGAAGAAGAGAAATAAGATTTCTACTTCAGGTATACATGTTATAGAAGTCAATCTCTCTATTTCTTCATCGTGGGTATTAGATACCGGATGTGCTTCTCACATTTATACTAATGTACAGGCGCTGAGAAATAGCAGGACATTGACAAAGGGTGAGATAGACCTACGAGTAGGCAATGGAGCACGGGTTGTTGCTGTTGTTGTAGGGATTTATTCTCTATCTCTGTCCTCTGGGCTTGTACAAGAATTAGATGATTATTGTTATGTGTCTGCTCTTACTAAGAACATTATATCAGTTTCTTGTTTGGACAAGAAATGTTTTTCATTTATAATAAAGAATAAATGTTGTTCAGTTTATTTAAATGATATGTTCTATTGTAGTGCACCTCTGATGAACGGACTCTATATTCTAGACTTGGAAAACCCTATCTATAACATAAGTACCAAAAGGTTCAAGTCAAATGACATGAACCAAACCTATCTCTGGCACTGTCGCTTAGGTCACATAAATGAGAGTCGCTTATCCCAGCTCCATAAAAATGGTTTGTTAGACTCATTTGATTTTGAATCATATGAGACATGCGAGTCATGCCTACTAGGCAAGATGACTAAAACTCCCTTTAGTGGACACAGCGAAAGAGCGATAGACTTGTTAGGACTTATACATAGTGATGTATGTGGCCCTTTCAATGTCGCTGCCAGAGGTGGTTACAGGTACTTCATTACATTTACTGATGACTTCAGTAGATATGGTTATGTGTATCTGATGACACATAAATCAGAATCCTTTGAAAAGTTCAAAGAATTCAAGAATGAAGTACAAAACCAGCTTGGCAAGAGTATCAAGATACTTCGGTTAGATCGAGGTGGTGAATACCTTTTCGTGACTATCTAGCTGAGTGTGCGATTCTATCCCAACTTACTCCTCCTGGAACACCACAGTGGAATGGTGTATCCGAAAGGAGGAATCATACCCTATTAGATATGGTTCGATCTATGATGAGTCACACAAATCTTCCTATATCCTTTTGGGGATATGCACTTGACACAGTAGCCTTTACACTTAACTGTGTTCCATCTAAAGCTGTGATAAAGACACCATATACGATATGGACTGGGAGAAATCCTAAGATGTCCTTTATGAGGATTTGGGGTTGTGAGGCTTACGTTTGACGTCAAGTCTCAGACAAACTGGGACCCAAATCCGATAAGTATTATTTTGTAGGATATCCCAATGAAACGAAGGGATATTATTTCTACATTCTCAGTCAGCACAAAGTGTTTGTGGCTAAGACTGGGGGTTTTCTAGAAAAAGATTTTGTTTCTAGAAAAACTAGTGGGAGTACGTTCAATCTTGAAGAAGTTCAAGATATGAACCATAGCACTGAGGCCTTGATGGAAGTTGAACTGGAACCACAAAGAGTTGTGGATGATGAGATTGTTGCACAAGGAGTTGAGCATCAACCAGTTCAAGTAGACATACATCTTCGCAGATCTGATAGGGTACGTCGTCAGCCTGAGAGATACTCATTTCTCTTGTCTGACCCTGATGACGCTATGCTCATTGAGAATGAGCCTACCACCTATCAGGAAGCTGTGATGAGACCAGATTCTGAGAAATGGCTAGAGGCCATGAGATCCAAGATGGAATCCATGTACACCAACCAAGTATGGACTTTGGTTGCTCCACCTGAGGGCATCAAACCCATAGGGTGTAAGTGGGTCTTTAAGAGAAAGACTGACATGGATGGACTTATCTATAAAGGTCGCTTGGTAGCTAAAGGTTTCAAACAAATTCATGGTATTGACTATGATGAAACCTTTTCTCCAGTAGCGATGTTTAAGTCTATTTGGATCTTGCTTGATATTGCAGCATACCATGATTATGAGATCTAGCAGATGGATGTCAAAACCGCGTTTCTAAATGGAAACTTGCTGGAGGATGTGTACATGACACAACCTGAGGGTTTTGTAGATCCACAGCATACTGGCAAAGTATGCAAGCTGCATAGGTCTATTTATGGACTAAAGTAAGCCTCTCGGAGTTGGAATCTTCGATTTGATGATGCGATCAAACAGTTTAGTTTCATCAAGAATGAAGATGAACCCTGTGTCTATAAGAAGGTTGTAGGGAACACAGTTGTCTTCCTTGTATTGTATGTGGATGACATACTACTCATTGGGAACGACATCCCCTTGCTGCAGTCTGTAAAGTCTTGGCTGGGGAATTGTTTCTCAATGAAGGACTCAGGTGAAGCAACCCGTATTTTAGGCATACAGATCTATAGAGATAGATCTAAGAGATTGCTTGGCCTAAGTCAAAGTACATATATTGACAAGATATTACTACGGTTTGCCATGCAGAACTCCAAGAAGGGATTTCTGCCGATGTCACATGGTGTGAGTCTTTCAAAGACTCAAGGTCCCTCTTCAAGAGAGGAGAGAGACTGCATGGATCAGATCCCTTATGCCTCAACCATAGGATCTATCATGTACACCATGTTATGTACTCGTCCTGATGTCTCGTATGCTTTGAGCATGATGAGCAAATACCAGTCAGATCCAGGTGAAAGTCACTGGATAGCAGTCAAGAATATTGTTAAGTACTTGAGAAGGACTAAAGAATATTTCTTGATGCATGGAAGCGATGACGAGCTAGCTGTAAAGGGTTACAGTGATGCTAGCTTCCAAACTGACCAGGATGATTATCGATCGCGGTCTAGGTTCGTGTTTTGCTTGAATGGTGGTGCTGTGAGCTGGAAGAGTTCGAAGCAGGACACAGTCGCTGATTCTACAACAGAGGCCGAGTATATTGCTGCATCAAAAGCAGCAAAGGAGGCAGTTTAGATCCGCAAGTTCATTACGGAGCTTGGGGTGGTTCCTATCATAGTTGATCCCATAGAGCTCTATTGTGACAACAATGAAGCGATTGCACAGGCTAAGGAACCTCACTCACACCAGCGGACCAAACACATACTACGGCGCTTCCATCTCATTCGAGAGATTATCGATAGAGGAGATGTGAAGATTTGCAGAGTACCCACAGAGGCTAACATCGCAGATCCCTTGACCAAGTCTTTGGCACACAGAAAGCATGATGGTCACACTAGGTCATTAGGCCGTAGAGCCTACACTGATTGGCACTAGTTCTAGTGGGAGATTGTTAGTTAGAGTGCTAGAGCCAATCATTTGATGATTGTTGTATGGACTCATTGTATCATATTCTTATGTATATAAAGGCATTTGTTTATAGTTATTATACTTGCGTGTATTGGTGTCAAATAACTAAGTATAATAGCGTCCTTAAGTAGAAGGTTCTTACCTATATCAATCGATTGGTTGAATCGATAGTGAGATGATATAGGGAACACTACTCTTAATCATTCCTAGTCAAGTATTAACATTCAAGGACAATGTTAATATGACGAGACTAGCATGTAGGTCAACTCGATGACTTGATCTCACAAGTCATGGATATAGAGATATCAAGTTGACACATGGGTATGCATTGGAGAATGTATACTGAATGACCCGCCATGAGAAAGTATCATGGATCATTATATGAGTGTCATATACTTTCTCATGTGACTATTAGTATGACTATTAATCCTTGGACCTGAAGTCACCATGGTTCCCTACATAAGGAGTTGCATACTTTGGCTTCGTCAAACGTCACCCGTAACTGGGTGGACTATAAAGGCGATTACTGGGTATGTAACAAATTATGCGGAGGGATGTGAGTGATGTAGATGGGATCTATCCCTCCTATATGACGGGAGTGACATCATTATTCTTGATAGAGTGAGACCACTAAGTGCATGGCCATACCCAAATGAGTCAATATGAGATATTGAACTAATTTGATTATAGTGAGTCTACTTGAGGTTCAAGATTTAGATTGATTAGAGGATGACACGGTCTATACCTCAAGTTAATCAATCTAGATGTCAATGATAGAAGGACAATGTCACATATTGTGAAGAGTCACAATTAGTAGTCACAAGGTGATGTTGGATCTCAACATTCTTGTAACTTAGGTAGTAATGATGTGTTGCTAGATACCGCTCATTACTTATACTTCTAAATGGGTTTAGGAGCATTGCCAACGTTACAAGAACCTATAGGGTCACACACAAAGGGCAATTAGATGGAGATTAAGTTAATATGATGAATCAAGAGGCTTAGGTTCATGTGATGAACCAAATTGGATTAAGAGTAATCCAAATTAAACTAATTGAGTTGGACTCGATTTGATTCATGTGTTCAATGGATCTAATTTAGATTACGTTTCATTGAATCAATTTAATCAATGAATAAAGATTCATTATATTAAATTGATTTGAATCAAATAGTTAGATTTGATCAACCAAGGGAGATAAGAGATTCAAGTTTGACTTGAGTTGAGAGGGAAGATGAAGAGTCAAGTTTGACTTGACTACATGCCATGTCATTTGTGACTTGGCATGGGCTAGCCAATGATGATGTTCCACATCATCAAGGCCACATAATTAGTATTCCCAATGTGGCCGGTCATATGAATGGAATAAGATTCATTTGACGTGGAATGCATTAAATGCATTCAATGTGGCCGGCCATATGAATGGAATAAGATTCATTTGGTATGGAATGCATTAAATGCATTCAATGTGGTCGACCATATGTGGGAATGAGTGATTGTCATTCATTTTTCATCGAATTGAATTTTTCTTCCTCTCTTGAATTCCTCTTGCTCTCCCTCTCCTCCTCCTTGGCCGAAACCTTCCAGAGTGCTATCACACTCTAAAGATTTTTCTCCTCTTTTTTGTCCGTGTGGATACTTATAGAGGAGTGTTCATTTGACACTCTTCGAGATCCGGCAAGAACTTTGGACGAGCGGGATACGCGAAGGGCATCACTTCAAGGGTAACTTCTTTATCATTTAGATCTAATGTAGATCTCGAGTAGAAAACATGTACAAGTTTATTTTATTAATTTCGCACGGATCCGGTGGCAAATTTTTCGGGGTTTCCGCAACGCGAAAAAATGGTTTTTTGCGGCTTGAATTGCTTACATCCTCCCCATCGGAGTCAATGCTATTATTTATGTGACCGAAGAAAAATCAACTATTAATTTGTCATAAAGCTAGGAAAAACCCCCTCTTACAAATTATTGAAATTATATACGTCCACACTATCGTGGCATACAAAATTCATGGTGTTTGAGGTAATTTTATTTGTTATAAAGTTAGGTTGACAAAATAAAATTAATGGGAAAAAACTTCCTCTTACAAATGATCGAATTTGTATACATCCACACTATCGTGGCATACAAAATTCACGGTGTTTGAGGTAATTATAGGTTGACAAGATAATTAGTGGGTAAAACTCTCCTCTTACAAATGTTTGAATTTGTATACGTCCACACTATCGTGGCATACAAAATTCACGGTGTTTGAGGTGTTGGTGAATTTAAATGATATTGTTTGAGGAATCAATATTATTTTAAATTATAAAGTTTTGACCAAATATTTGAACGAAGACAGACCAACTATTAATTTTATTCGTCATAAAATTAGGTTGACAAGATAATAAAATTAATATTTGAATTTGTATATGTCCACACTAACGTGGCATACAAAATTCACGGTGTTTTGAGGTGTTGGCAAATTTAAATGATATTGAGGAATCAATATTATTTTAAGGTCTGGATCAAATATTTTGTGATTCTTAGAATTTCAAATAGTTTTCAATCCTCTAGCTATTATATTAGAGAATACATTTGTCACACCTCGAGAAAGATCCTGTCCAAAGAAATTTCGGCAGCACCTCCCCTGTACGGGTGACAATCTGAAGCATTTATACAAAGCCCTCAGGGCCACATATACCTCGGCCAACACGGCCGAAAATACTAACAAACAAATAAGTAAACAACCACGCAGTTATATATGTAGCAGCCCACTCGACTGTACAAAAACCAAAGCACAACGGAAAATAACAGAAAACCAAATACAAACCCAGACACTGACTGCTAGCCGGCTAGGCATACACAACCATCAACCAATACAACATACACTCCAGAAACAAAACCGGAACACAAGCTAAATACACAAGTTCATATACCAAAATAAAAGTAAACAAAATGCGGAGACCGATCTTCTGAGGTGACGTGGGGACCAGCAGACAGGATACTCCAAGCGACACCACAAACAACCTGGTACCTGAAAAAAAATAGTGTCCACGGGGCTGAGTTCAACGACTCAGCGAATACCAATAGACATGCCTAGTAAGATATATCTAACAGCAATAAACATGGAATACAGCTTCCTAATCATATATATAGGAAAGATGCAAAACTGAAAGATAACTGAGGAAGCTGTACTCACCAGGAACTCCTATCCAAACAAAAGGGTCGTCAAACCGAAAGTGCCCTAAATCCTGTATGCATGTCAAACAAATGCATCCAACCAAATGCAACAAATAAATGCAGCAAAAACAATCACAAGAAATAAATGCATCAATGCATATGATGTCAATGATGCGACCTGGTCACCCCTGACGCCAGTCAGTCATCTCACACACAAATGGCGAGACCGAGTGGGTAGGGCTGTGACAACCGTGCACTCTGTCGTCACTGCTCCTGATGAGTGACCGAGTGGACGGGATGCTGTCGGAGTACACCTATCCTCCTACCCTAAATCATAAATGGGGAGCTGCTACACGATGACGGGGAGGAATCCCTGCCGGCTAACACGTTGTGTCACACTACCCATGAGCGGACCAACGTAGCCAAACAAAGTCCCTGCTGCAACACACACTGCCTGAATCGACCACTAACCCATGAGTGGTGGTGTGTGCAGATCCATGTAACTGGCGATGTGCTCAACAATAATGGAGTCGACTATCGCACAGCATGCAATCATGATGCATGACAATATCCTGATCATCATAGAAAAATCCATGTATATATAATATGGGTACCACAATATCAGTAAGTCAAATTCACGAATCCAGGGTATACTGGTCCTCTATGGTATAACAACCTATATCCTAAAAATATCCCCCTCCATGACATATGTACCAACAATATGCACAGATCAAAGAAAAAGGGTCTAGGTACACAAATCAGATATGATATACAATATAGGTATGGTATAAAAACCTAGGTATCAGATAATCTAGATACACATGCCGAAATAAAATCCAGAACCTAGTCCTAACCTCAGTAAAGCATGGTATGTCACTCTAGAAACTAAGATACTCATGGCAACAAGAAACTCATGGCAACAAATCATGAGATATAAGTACGGATACATCACAGGCGACAAACCTAACATGCTATGGATATCAAACAGTGACATACCAAAGGCAAACATGTTCATTGCTTGTAGTTATAAAACACTATGCATATCCAAATGACAATATCATAAAAGATAAGTCAAGAGGTACCCGCCTCCAATGTAGATCGTATGTCCTCTAATCAAAGCTCTTGTCTTAAATCAGAACCCTGAAATAAATATAAAATCAACCACTTAGGTTTATCGTAGATCGGACAATGCAAGCCAAAATCTTAATAAATCCAATCTAACAATCTCATCCTTTTCTTCCAAAATCCATCCAACACTTGATAATCATTTTCTGTTGATTTAATCCACCTTAACAATTCCTCAAGTAAATGATTACTAATGAATCTAAATCTGTAACTAAACTCCAATCATACAGCAAAAGATTTGCTGCAACCCTAATCCTCAGTACAAAAACTCACCTCAACAGATGAATTGCTGTTGATCCAAAATTAAAGAGCTGCAACGGTATGTTGGACAAGAACACCTCAGCGCGAAACCACCTTGCTGGATTCTCCCCTTCTGGTCAAAAAAATCAACCATAAGATCAAGAAATAAGCAAAGATGCTAATTCATAGACCACATAAATTATAAAATGTATCAAGATCCCTATATCGTACCTCAAGCTCAACCGCTGTTGATCACCGAACAAGGTGAACTAATTGCTACTGTAAACAAGGTATACCACAGCAAGACCTCCTTGCTAAAGTCTTCCCCACAACACATAAAACTTGGCTAGAAACTCTTCCTCACAGCCGTGATTTCTAATCCACAGTAGGGAAAATTCTTCACTTACTGATCTCCAACATGACCGCAAGGTAGTGGCTGCCTGGCCAAAGCTAGGGCACAACGTGGTTGAAGTAGCCCCAACAGTGGAATTAGGGCACGGAAGGGGACACCAATGCTTGGGTTGCTGCTCCAAATCGAAGACCAACCAACGCAAGCTTCTGGATTCCGGCGATATAGGGTACAGCCGATAGCACTACTCGGGTCAAGAGTTGGCAACGGCGCAGGGCGGCGGTCGTCTGCCGGCGCTAGGGCAGAGGAAGCCGCGGAATGATCACCTGGCTGCAGGGGTCGGGTGGCGTCGTCGGGCAGAGACAAGAGGGAAAAGGAAGGCGGCGTCAGCGCACAGATCCGAGAAGGGGAAAGGGCGGCGCTCAAGTGCCGGCGAGAAGAAACGTCTGCGGCACAGGAGGAGACAGAATCGGGCGACACAGCTCGGAAGAGAGGGGAAGAAGAAGCTTGGCCGGCATTCAATCGGAGAAGAAGAGGTAACCGCCGGCGCTAGGAGGTTAGGGCACGGGTGAATTCAGCGGAGGAGAAGAGAAATGGCACGCGCGGGTTCGGCGGGGAGAGTAAAGAAATGAATAAAAAGGAAAAGAAAAATAACTTTTCCTCACTTAAATCGGTAGTCTAAACAGGCTTTCCCGGGGCCCCATTTTCATCCCCGTAAACTCGTTCATACGAGCTCTAAAAAATTCCCGGAAAATTTCTAAAATTCTAGAAAATTCTCTTATCTTTATTCGCCATTTTTTCGGTATTTTACATTCTCCCCCCACTAATAAAAATTTGGTCCCCAAATTTCGATATCTACCATCAGCAAGTATTAGCAAAAGCTAAATAGTATAAATGCTGAACGGAACCATAACTTACATACCTCATGTGAAAAGGTGAGGGTATTATCCTCGAGCTCCCAAGTAGCCTCCTCATCCGACTGATGCTATCATCTGACTTTAACCAGTCAGATTGTCTTGTTCCGCAACTGACGCTCTTTCCGGTCCAGAATCCGTACTGGAACCTCCTCATAAGTGACGTCAGGCTGAATAGGAACTGAGATATCTGTCAGCACATGTGTCGGGTCGGATATATATATCTTCTCAGTATAGCTACGTGGAATATATCGTGGACGCCCGCCAAGGATGGCGATAGTGTCAACCCGTAAGCTACTGCTCCAATCCTTTCCGAGATCTGGAAAGGTCCAATGTATCGCGGAGCCAGCTCACCGATGAGGCCGAATCTCTTCACCCCTTTCGTGGGTGAAACTCGCAGTAAAATATGGTCGCTTATAGAGAACTCCAAGGGTTTGCGTCTCCAATCAACATAACACTTCTGGCGACCCTGAGCCTCTAACATTCCTTCGTCTGATAATACGGACCAACTCTTCGTCCTGCTGAGCTTTATAAGGTCCCAACAGCTAGGCCTCTCCAACCTCATCCCAGAGGGTGGGTGTCCAACAAGGCCTACCATACAACGCCTCAAACGGTGCCATCTGGATACTCGAATGGAAGCTGTTGTTGTAGGCAAACTCTACTAACGGCAGATAGTCCTCCCAACTGCCTCTGAAATCCATAACACATGACCTCAGTAGGTCCTCTTAAGTCTGAATGGTCCGCTTTGACTATCCATCTGTCTGAGGATGGAAAGTTGTACCGAAACAGAGCTGCGTGCCCAAGGCCTACTGCAGTCTCTGTCAAAACGAGACGTGAACCGGGGGTCTCTATCTGAAACAATAATCAACGGGACACCACGTAATCTGATGATCTCCCAGCAAAATAGATCTACCAATCGATCTAGGAAATCAGTCTTCCGGATCGCTAACGAGTGCGCAGATTGGGTTAATCAATCAACGATTACCCAAATCGTGTCATGACCTCGTCGTGTTCTAGGCAGACTCACCACACAGTCCATGGTAATATGTTCCCATTCCCACTCAGGAATAGGGATCCACTAAAATAATCCAACAGGTATCTGGTGCTCTGCCTTCACCTGCTGACAGACAAGACCTCTCGTTACAGATTACGCGATGTCTTCCCTCATATCGTTCCACCAATAGGAACACCTCAAATCTCGATACATGTGGGTCCCGCCTGGATGGATAGCACATCATGAGCGATGAGCCTCCTGACGTAACTCCGATAAGACCGGGTGAGACTGAGGTACGCACAATCCGCCTCAGAAGTATATAATACCCGCTTCATCTCGGGGAAACTTAGTCTGCTACCCGGAAACTATCCAGCTGCCAATGGACCGTAAATACTGATCTCCAACCTAGGCCTCCTGAATCCTCATCCTGATCGAGGATTGAGCAACCATGGTAACCAGAATACCCTGCTCTGTCCCTCCCAGCTCCTTAAGGCCCAATTCGGAGAATTCCTGAATCAAATCCGTAACCACAACTCGGTAGCAAGCCAAAGTCCTTCTAGACTTCCGGCTAAGTACATCGGCAACCACATTAGCTCTCCCCGAGTGATAGCTAATGGTACAATCGTAATCCTTCGAGAACTCCATCCATCTCCTCTGTCGGAGATTGAGTTCCTTCTGAGTGAACAGATACTTGAGACTCTTATGGTCCGTGAGAATCTCAAATGTAACATCGTACAGATAATGCTGCCAAATCTTCAAGGCAAAAATAATGACGATCAATCACAAGTCATGTACTGGGTAATTCTCCTCATGCTCCTTCAACTACTGAGAAACATAGAAGACCACCGTGTCGTACTGCATCCGAACAATGCCCAAATCCTGTAGAGATGCGATGGTATATAGCACAAATCCGTCCTCTCCAAAAGGTAAAACCAAAATCGGAGCCGACACTAGTCTCCGCTTCAGCTCCTAGACGCTGGTCTTGTCATCCTCAGTCCAAGTGAACTTCACGCCTTTCCAGGTCAGGCGTGTCAGTGACATAGCTATCCGAGAGAAACCCTCAACGTATCTCTGGAAATATCGAGCTAAACAAAGGAAGTTGCGAGCCTCCTCTATAGACTCCGTCTACTTCCAACGGTAACAACCTCTATCTCCTATGGAACCACGGTATACTCCTACTGGTCACCATGTGTCCCAAAAATCTCACAGAAGACAGTCCCAAAACGCACTACTGAACTCCGCATATAAATGTTCCCATCGAAACATATCTAGAACTATGCAAAATAGTGTGTGTGACTCACCGCGGATCCGAAATAGATCACAACATCGTCAACAAAGACAATGGAAACCGATCCAAACATCCTCAAAATACCATAATCAACGAGTCCCTGAAAACATCTAAGGCACCGTAAGCCTATATGGCAAAAACCAAAACACATAATGTCTGTATCACAGACATTCCTTACACTAAGATTTCTGACAACAAGTCAGAAATCTGATCACCAACGATATATAATCACCAAAGAATAGATCCTCTAGTGCGAGAGCAATGCTCCATCACACGAAACACCACATATGTGGGAGCAACGCTCTACCACAAGAAATCCTCCATATGTGGGAGCAACGCTCCACCACAAATAATCCGAAATATGTATCTACAATAAATATGAGAGCAATGCTCCGCTACAAGCAATCCGTAATATGTGGGAGCAACGCTCCACCACAAATAATCCGTAACATGTGTGGGAGCAACGCTCCACCACAACCAATACATAAGTGCCCAAGGCACCTAACTATTCAGTTTGAGACTGCACGAAATCTCTCTACCATAAATCACTATGGTTAGTATAGGGTATAGCAACTTAGTAAGCGAATCAAATCCATAGTCAACTCTATCATCATCCTAGTGGGTCAGTCACCCACTAATAGGAGAAGTAGTTGACAGGGTAATACAAACAATAACATAATGTAGACACCAAGCATTCTACATTCAACATAGGTAGAATCATCATGATACTACCCACCATACACCTGGCACACTCAACACATGTATGATCGACATAATCCTCCAATTAGTACACACCAACATACTCATAACACAGGTAAAAATCAGTGTAATACCCTCAACATTACATATCGAACTCGTGTGCATAATCATCGTAGGTATATTCGACAATACACTTCAAACAACACTCACATGACATATATCCGCCTATGCCAAGAGTATAATCAACATCAACTTCCAATAAAGCATACTAAACCCAGGTGCACTCACATATCAAACATAAGCAACAATATACCTCAGATACCACACCAAACACATCTGCTCATATCACAACTCAGATTAAATCGATAAGATATCTCCAATAAACCAACCAGACCACTCGGGTATAATCTACTAGAAACCCACAACAATCATAATTGGAAAAGTATGCACCCACTACATGCAATTAGACCGTCCATCAAAACGCTCCTACAACCCGTAATAATCGCCTGTACACACTACATAGATATGCAGAATCAGCATATTTAATCCAATCTACCACACAAATCCTATGCCACCTTCTAAGTTATCCAATTAGGTACATACAATCTAAAATTAAAGTACCCATGGAATAAGATACATCGATCCTCTATCGACTAACCAAACCGACAATAGTATATGGCTAATTCAGTCCTTTCCCACGTCAGTATAAGCTAGGTACTCGATGTGCTCAAGATATCCAACTAAGCACGAATAACCCAAGATTCAAACATCTAAAAGTAAAGTAGGTCAATCCCCTACTGATCGGATCAACAAAACTAATCGGTCATCAACTAACTAATCAAGAACAAATAAAGCCTCTACAAGTGTCTAAGGTAAATCAACCCACGACTACCCCAAGTCAATATATGTAAATCAGTTTTCTATTGACTGATCTAACCAGAGTACAATAATCATCTACCGACGAAAACTAACTAAAGTATATCGGTATTTTACTGACTAGTCAACATGAATATGAAGGTACTATCTACTACACACTAATAATAACAAAGAATGGTATGTGCCTCCATCTCCTAACCAATTAGTAGTAACAGAAGCTAATACTACTAATGGTATGACATGAAAAATCAGCAGAGACTATATTCCTTAATCTCTATTAAGGTCGATCAAGATCAGTGGCTATCCCATCACATATAATATGTGCTACAACAACCAGACAAATACTAATAAAGAATGCTAATATAGGGCATATACTAACAGAAAGGTAGGATAACAGTATATACCAACATACCTCCTATAGCTTGGAGATGTCCTGCTGCTGCCAGGTCCCAAATCTAAAAAGTCACATCGAAAAGACCAAAACACGAAATCCGAAACACGAGAAATAAGACTCGTAAACCGAGCTCTGATACCAAATAAATTGGTATCAGATAAATCTCGAAAATCCACAACATATAGCAAGTATCGTATACCTGCTCTAATACCACTAAATTGTCACGCCCCGAGAAAGATCCTGTCCGAAGAAATTTCGGCAGCACCTCCCCTGTACGGGTGACAATCTGAAGCATTTATACAAAGCCCTCAGGGCCACATATACCTCGGCCAATACGGCCGGAAATACTAACAAACAAATAAGTAAACAACCACGCAGTTATATATGTAGCAGCCCACTCGGCTGTACAAAAACCAAAGCACAACGGAAAATAACAGAAAACCAAATACAAACCCAGACACTGACTGCTAGCCGGCTAGGCTTACACAACCATCAACCAATACAAAATACACTCCAGAAACAAAACCGGAACACAAGCTAAATACACAAGTTCATATACCAAAATAAAAGTAAACAAAATGCGGAGACCGATCTTCTAAGGTGACGTGGGGACCAGCAGACAGGATACTCCAAGCGACACCACAAACAACCTGGTACCTGAAAAAAAAATAGTGTCCACGGGGGTGAGTTCAATGACTCAGCGAATACCAATAGACATACTTAGTATCTATATCTAACAGCAATAAACATGGAATACAGCTTCCTAATCATATATATAGGAAAGATGCAAAACTAAAAGATAACTGAGGAAGTTGTACTCACCAGGAACTCCTATCCAGACAAAAGGGTCGTCAAACCGAAAGTGCCCTAAATCCTGTATGCATGTCAAACAAATGCATCCAACCAAATGCAACAAATAAATGCAGCAAACACAATCACAAGAAATAAATGCATCAATGCATATGATGTCAATGATGCGTCCTGGTCACCCCTGAAGCCAGTCAGTCATCTCACACACAAATGGCGAGACCGAGTGGGTAGGGCTGTGACAACTGTGCACTCTGTCGTCACTGCTCCTGATGAGTGATCGAGTGGACGGGATGCTGTCGGAGTACACCTATCCTCCTATCCCAAATCATAAATGGGGGAGCGCAATGCTCTCAACTCCCGGTACACGATGACGGGGAGGAATCCCTGCCGGCTAACACGTTGCACTACCCATGAGCGGACCAACGTAGCCAAACAAAGTCCCTGCTGCAACACACACTGCCTGAATCGACCACTAACCCATGAGTGGTGGTGTGTGCAGATCCATGTAACTGGCGATGTGCTCAACAATAATGGAGTCGACTATCGCACAGCATGCAATCATGATGCATGACAATATCCTGATCATCATAGAAAAATCCATGTATATATAATATGGGTACCACAATATCAGCAAGTCAAATTCACGAATCCAGGGTATACTGGTCCTCTATGGTATAACAACCTATATCCTAAACATATCCCCCTCCATGACATATGTACCAACAATATGCACAGATCAAAGAAAAATGGTCTAGGTACACAAATCAGATATGATATACAATATAGAGGTACACAAGTCAGGTATGGTATAAAAACCTAGGTATCAGATAATCTAGATACACATGCCGAAATAAAATCCAGAACCTAGTCCTAACCTCAGTAAAGCATGATATGTCACTCTAGAAACTAAGATACTCATGGCAACAAGATACTCATGGCAACAAATCACGAGATATAAGCACGGATACATCACAGGCGACAAACCTAACATGCTATGGATATCAAACAGTGACATACCAAAGGCAAACATGTTCATTGCTTGTAGTTATAAAACACTATGCATATCCAAATGACAATATCATAAAAGATAAGTCAAGAGGTACCCGCCTTCAATGTAGATCGTATGTCGTCTAATCAAAGCTCTTGTCTCAAATCAGAACCCTGAAAAAAATATAAAATCAATCACTTAGGTTTATCGTAGATCGGACAATGCAAGCCAAAATCTTAATAAATCCAATCTAACAATCTCATCCTTTTCTTCCAAAATCCATCCAACACTTGATAATCATTTTCTGTTGATTTAATCCACCTTAACAATTCCTCAAGTAAATGATTACTGATGAATCTAAATCTGTAACTAAACTCCAATCATACAGCAAAAGATTTGCTGCAACCCTAATCCTCAGTACAAAAACTCACCTCAACAGATGAATTGCTGTTGATCCAAAATTAAAGAGCTGCAACGGTATGCTGGACAAGAACACCTCAGCGCGAAACCACCTTGCTGGATTCTCCCCTTCTGGTCAAAAAAATCAACCATAAGATCAAGAAATAAGCAAAGATGCTAATTCATAGACCACATAAATTATAAAATGTATCAAGATCCCTACATCGTACCTCAAGCTCAACCGCTGTTGATCACCGAACAAGGTGAACTAATTGCTACTGTAAACAAGGTATACCACAGCAAGACCTCCTTGCTAAAGTCTTCCCCACAACACATAAAACTTGGCTAGAAACTCTTCCTCACAGCCGTGATTTCTAATCCACAGTAGGGAAAATTCTTCACTTACTGATCTCCAACATGACCGCAAGGTAGTGGCTGCCTGGCCAAAGCTAGGGCACAACGTGGCTGAAGTAGACCCAACAGTGGAATTAGGGCACGGAAGGGGACACCAATGCTTGGGTTGTTGCTCCAAATCGAAGACCAACCAATGCAAGCTTCTGGATTCCGGCGATCTAGGGCACAGCCGATAGCACTGCTCGGGTCAAGAGTTGGCAGCGGCGCAGGGCGGCTGTCGTCTGCCGGCGCTAGGGCAGAGGAAGCCGCGGGGGCGCACAGATCCGAGAAGGGGAAAGGGCGGCGCTCAAGTGCCGGCGAGAAGAAACGTCTGCGGCATAGGAGGAGACAGAATCGGGCGACACAGCTCGGAAGAGAGGGGAAGAAGAAGCTTGGCCGACGTTCAATCGGAGAAGAAGAGGTAACCGCCGGCGCTAGGAGGTTAGGGCACGGGTGAATTCAGCGGAGGAGAAGAGAAATGGCACGCACGGGTTCGGCGGGGAGAGTAAAGAAATGAATAAAAAGAAAAAGAAAAAGAAAAATAACTTTTCCTCACTTAAATGGGTAGTCTAAACAGGCTTTCCCGGGGTCCTATTTTCATCCCCGTAAACTCGTCCATACGAGCTCTGAAAAATTCCCGAAAAATTTCTAAAATTCCAGAAAATTCTCTTATCTTTATTCGCCATTTTTTCGGTATTTTACAACACTTACAAGTCTCAATTATATTAATTGGAAACAAAAAGTAGACTGTCCTCATAATATTGAGAACAATAAATGTGTATCCTATTCATTAGTTGTGGAAATATGTTTAGTGGTGTTATCTACCGGTACCTGGTGTGTAGATACGGGAGTCACTGATCATGTCTCCAATTCATTACAGGGGTTACAGGAAATCCGACAACTACATGAAGGGGAAATTACCGTCTACATGGGCAATACTACGAAAGTGGTGGTCATTGCAGTGGGAGATGTTTATTTAGGAATAAAACATTAATTTTGAGAAAATATCTTTATGTACCAAGTTTTAAAAAGAACTTGATTTCAGTTTCCAAATTATTTAAGGATGGATATTCTATTTTTTTTATGACAAAATGGTTGTCAAGAAAAATAGGAAGATTATCTGTTTTGGTACATTGGTTGGCAATTTGAGAACTCTAAATCCAATAACTCTCACGATGCAACAAAAGTAAATTAATAACACATCTTCTAATTCTAATAAGAGAAAGCAACCTTCGAAAATGAACCAAACATATCTTTGGCATCTAAGGCTAGGTCATACTAACTTGAGTAGGATTCAAAGGTTAATAGCCGATAGATTTTTGAGTTCATTGGTGGTGGAAAACTTTCCAACCTGCAAGTCTTGCTTGGAAGGAAAAATAACCAAGAGACCTTTTAAGGCTAAGGGGTATAGAGCCAAAGATGTGTTGGAATTGGTTCATTCTAATTTGTGTGGACCTATGACTATCCAGGCAAGAGGTGGTTTCGGATATTTTGTCTCTTTTATAGACTACTATTCAAGATACAGGTATATTTACTTGATGCACCGCAAGTCTGAGTGCTTTGATAAGTTCAAAGAATACAAGGCTGATGTGGGGAAATGTCATGGTAAAAATATCAAGACACCACGGTCTGATCGTGGTGGAGAGTACCTCTTAGGAGAGTTTAGGAGTTACTTATCAGAGGTTAGGATTCAATCCCAACTGTCTACACCTGGTACACCCCAATAAAATGGTGTAGTAGAACGAAGGAATAGGACTCTTATGGAAATGGTTAGATCAATGATGAGTTATTCAGATTTACCAAATTCGTTTTGGGGATATGCTCTGGAAATGAAAATATACATTCTGAACATGGTACCTTCTAAGTCAGTAAGTTCCCTCTACTCCCATAGAATTATGGAATGGGCGTAAGCCTAGTCTGAAGTATATTCGGATTTGGGGTAGTCCGGCACATGTGCTAAAGGGAGACACTGATAAGTTGGAATCATGAACAGAAGTTCGCTTGTTTGCGTGTTATCCTAAAGGAACGAAAGGTGGTCTATTTTATAGTCCTAAAGATCAGAAGATCATTGTTAGCACCAATGCCCGATTTTTAGAAGAAGACTATGTAATAAGCCACAAGCCCATTAGTAAAATTGTTCTTGAGGAAATAAGAGAGGGCACGTCTAATCTAATACCGATAGTACAAGATGAGATACCACAAGAAACTACAACACGTGTCACAAATTATACACAATTATAAACAATGTCTCGTCGTAGTGGTAGGGTTGTTAGGCAACCTGAAAGATTCATGTTTTTGGGAGAGTCTTCGGACTTTATCCCAGGTAAATATGAACCTGATCCCCGAACATATAACGAAGCACTCCAAGATAAAGATGCAGCATCTTGGCAAGAACAATGAATTCAGAAATAGAATCTATGTATTCTAACAAAATCTGGGAGCTAGTAGAACCATCAAATGGTGTAAAAGCTATTGGATGTAAATGGATCTACAAAAGAAAAAGAGGGACAGACGGGAAGGTAGAAACCTTCAAAGCAAGGCTTGTTGCGAAGGGGTATACTCAGAAAGAGGGAATCGATTATGAGGAAATTTTTTCGCCAGTAGCTATGCTTAAGTTTATCCGGATACTCTTATCTATTGCTGCTCATATGGATTATGAAGTTTGGCAAATAGATGTCAAGACATCTTTCCTTAATGGAAGTCTTGAAGAAAACATCCAAATGAAGCAACCAGAGGGGTTTATTGCAAAGGGCAAAGAGCATCTTATATGTAAGCTCAATCGATCTATTTATAGACTAAAGCAAGCTTCAAGATCTTAGAACATCCAGTTTAATGAAGTAATCCAGTCTTATAGATTTATTCAGTGTCCGGATGAGTCTTGTGTATACAAGAAGTGTGACGGAAACGTGGTGGTATTTCTTGTACTATACGTAGATGACATTTTGTTAATTGGCAACAATGTCAAAGTGTTGTCAGAAGTAAGGGTATGGTTGTCTAAGCAATTCGATATGACGGACTTGGGAGAATGCGGACATATTCTTGGGATCAAAGTAATAAGGGATCGCAAGAAAAGAATATTGTGCTTATCCCAAGCTTCATATATTGATACTATCCTAGCTCGTTTTAGCATGCAAAACTCCAAGAAAGATTTCTTACCTCTTCGGCATGAAGTATCCTTATCTAAAGAGATGTCTCCTCAGACATCAAAGGAGATAGAGGAGATGAAGATGGTTCCTTATGCTTCGGCTGTAGGAAGCCTAATGCATGCAATGCTATATACGAGACTGGATATTTGTTTTACCGTGGGCATGGATAGCAGATATCAAAGTCACCCAGAACCGGGACACTGGACTGCCATAAAGCATATATTAAAGTACCTGAGAAGGACTAGAGATTATATGTTAGTTTATAAGATAGATAATTTGCTCCCAGTGGGTTACACAGATTCAGACTGAATGGGACAATAGTAAGTCGATCTCGGGGTTTTGTGTTTACTTTAGGAGGTGGAGCCATAACAATGGAGGAGTGTTAAGCAAAAATACTTTTCAGACTCCACCATGGAAGTTAAGTATGTGGCAGCCTCTAAGGTAGCCAAAGAAGTTGTATGGCTCAGAAACTTTTTGATGGACTTAGATGTTATTCCTGGTTTGCCCAAAATTATCATAATTTATCATGATAATAGTGGTGCAGTAGCAAACTCGAAGGAACCACGAGCCCATAAGGCAAGTAAACACATTGAGTACCACCCGATACGATACATCGTAAAATGAGGAGAAGTTGTTGTCGCCAAGATTACATCAGTAGATAACCTGGACTCTTTCACTTAAGCCCTTCAGGCGAAAGCTTGAGATCGGCATGTTGAGGGGATGAGAATCAGATGTATGGCAACATTTATGGCAGCATAGTCTTTCAGTATCAGTGGGAGATTGTTAGGATGTCTACTAAAAACCTAGTTTTTTGTATAAACATTTATTTTGAAATAAAAATCACATTGGTCAAATGTCTGTATTTATATGCTAAATATAGTTGTTCATTTAATTTATATTATACATAACATGGTGTGTGGTGTCACATAGAAGATCATGTTATCAGTTCCTTACAAATTATAAATAGTAGCTCATAACCAAGATGGAATGAGACAAACCATTGGAGTGGCTATAGTGTAATTTGATATTAGTTTATCTTAACTATAAAATTACACTAGTACACTATGAGTGTATTGAGCAGGACCATTTGAGGTAGTTTCTTTTTATACTAACTACATAAAAAAACAAAACCTCTGTTATTATGGAAGTGCGTACTCTTAATCATGATATAATAACAAGCACGTATACTTAATATTTATTTTTTAATTTATCAAAGGGTGAGATTTAGTCCGTTAAATCAATAGGCCCGATAAGTTGGGAAGTGATATTATTTATATGGTGTGTTGCTGATTATAGAATGAAACTGTGCCTAGTAATCTAGGTTGGTGATGTCCCATTGATGAGCTCATAAGGATTGTCATGTAAACCCTGCAGGCGGACTTAGTCCGACATGACAATAAAGTTGAGTGGTACTACTCTTGGAGCTAGATATTAATTAAGTGAGTTGTCAGTAACTCATTTAATTAGTGGGCATTCGATATCTTAAACATAGGGAGATTAACGCACTCATGATAAGAAGGAGCACATATTGTAATATGTGATTGGTGCAGTAGTGCAATAATAACTCTTTAGTGGTATAAGTTATTATTGATGAACTTGAGTTAGGTGTTCGGAGCGAACACGGGAAGCTCAAGCTCATCGGGAGACCAAAACCAATTCCTCCTCTCGGTCCCTGTTGTATCCTCTTATGTATAAAGTCCATCTTCTTACTCATCTTGATGTGGCTGGCCAAGTCAAGCTTGGAGCCCAAGCTAGGGTCGACCAAGCCAAAGATTGGAGCCAAGTTGTGGTCGGCCAAGCTTGGAGCCCAAGCTAGGTGGTCGGCCACATAAAAATTAAAAGGATATTTTAAATTTTAAAATCTTTCCTTTTGTGGAAGCCATGATTTTAAAAGAGAGTTTTTAAATTTTAAAATCTTTTCTTTTATAGCTTTCTATAAATGATTAAGAGAGAGGTTTGATATCTTTCCTTATTTGTAGTTAAAAGAAAGATTTTAATATTTGATAAAACTTTCATTTTTTGTAACCATCCATATGTTTTTAAAAGAGAGATTTTAATTTATAAAACTTTCCTTTTATAACCAACAAGAGATTTAAAAGAGAAATTTTTTATTAAAAATTTCTTACCGGAAACAAATAAGGATGTTTTAATTTTATGTTTAAAACTTTCCTTGTTTAGAGCACATGTGTAGGGTCGGCCATGACAAGCATTAAAAGGAAGTTTTAATTTTTTGTTTTAAAACTTTCCTTTTTAGTCATTGGCAAGGAAAATAAGGAAGTTTTAATTATGTTTAAAATTTTCCTTTTTTGCCAAGACCAAGGATTATAAAAGAGATGGTCATGAAATATATACATCTTCTATTCTTCTCTTTCAATCCATTGGTGGTCGGCCCTCTTTCTTTTCTCTTCTCCTTTTGTTTTCTTCCTTGGAGGCCGGCGGCATCAAGTTTGGTGATCTCTTGGTGGCCGGTTGCTTGAAGGAGAAGAAGAAGAAAAGGAAGCTCTCTTGTCTAGCATCCCTTGGAGGTTAGTTGGTGGCCAAAACTTGGAAGCAAAGGAAGAAGCTTAGGTGGATTTCATCTTGGAAGATCGTCGTCCACACGACGTCCAAGAGAAGGAGAGGAATACAGCAGAAGATCAAGAGGTCTAAGCTAAAAAAGGTATAACTAGTTATTAGTTTCTGTATCATAACTAGTTCATCTTTTGTATAGATCTTGTAAAACCAAACACAAGAGGTTATCGATTTTAGGTTATCGTTTTGTTATCAATTTTATTTTTTGATTTCATGTTTCGATATTGTGCTTCTATTGAGATCTCTGTAGTTAAACCTAGTTTACTATAAGAAGTTAAATATCTGATTTCTTTGAAAGTCTTTGTCTAGGAAATGGTGGATGATCCCATACCCAAGAAGGCCTAGTACCTCGCCATGTTTAACCTAAAAGTCAATCTTTGAAATAGATGTTTGATTAGCTTCTGTAATATGGTTTAACTTAGGAAGATCACATTGGTCAAACTTGGAGTAAAAATGTTAAGTATCGTTTCCAATCCAAGTTTAACTTCTGAAGGACAATTTGGATTAATAATGTTAACCATCGTTTGTAATCCAAATTTAACTTCAGTAGAGCACATGGGTAGCTAGGATAGTTCTATGCTTGTACAAAATTTTTGTACAGGGGAACTAGAACGGTATTCCGAGTAGCAACCAATACTCCGGTCACAAGAGTGTCGATGCATCCCTGATGACGAAGTAAGTTTTTTATTTTGGATTAAAGATCTGAATTTTGTGTGTTTTAGGGTAGAGAAAAAAATAAGATTACGTATGCATTTGATCAAACTTCCTTTTATTATTTAGTCTTATAGTTGATGTTGGTCTGTATTTGAGATCAGTAATGGATGTCTGTGCCTTTTTATCTGTTTATTAAAAGAAGATTAGTTATATTATCTTTCAAGCAATTTGTTTGTTTATCTTAAGGAGCTCATAGTGAATGGTGAAGATTATTAATTGAAAAGTTAAATCACAGACAAGATTATCTTCGGATATTATATACAGTTTCAATGTAACATATCAAAAATAATAAACATAAAGATAAAATCAACAACACGGTATTGCTAGTTTTTGAAAATTAGCAATAACATGGTGTTGCTAGTTTTCAAAAATCAGCCCCATGTTGTTGATTTTCGGAATGGATTCTCAAAATTTAAGTTAGCAACACGTTGTTGTTAGTTTTTTAAAATCAATAAGACTATTGTTAATTTTCAAAAATCAGCAACACAACATTAATTTTCAAAAATAAATAACACTGTGTTGTTGATTTTTGAAAATTAGCAATATAGTATTGTTGACTTAAACATTAAGAAATCATAACTTTTGACTGGGATTAAATAACGGAATGTACAATATATTAAATCGAAGATCATTCAGAGATATTCGATTTCATATGCATCTCGTGGTTCAATCTAAGTCAAAAGTTATGGTCTCTTAAATTTTAAATCAGCAATAAGTTGTTGCTGATTTAGAATACAATGTATTGTATTACTGATTTTTATTGTTGATCTTCAAAAGACCATAATTTTTGACTTGGATTAAATCATGAGGCACACAATATATCGAATCAAAACTCGTTCGAAGATCTTCAATTTAATATATTATCTGTCTCATGATTCAAACTCGGTCAAAAGTTATGGTCTCTCAAAGTTTAAGTCAACAACAACGTTGTTGCTGATCTTTCGAAGATCAACAATAAGTTATAGTAGCTCCAAAATTATCGCTGCTATAACTACAAGTTACAATTTTGAGATGCTATAACTTTTGATTCAGATTGAATTACGACTTTGCGGAGACCTGTGTTTTTGGTAAACAGTCGCCCGGGCCTGGTCACTGCGACCCCCTTTGTGAGGAGGCACCCCTTCTCCCGAAGTTATGGGGCTATTTTGCCGAGTTCCTTAGAGAGAGTTGTCTCGTGCCCCTAGGTATTCTCTACCTACCCACCAGTGTCGGTTTCGGGTACAGGTACCCTTTTGTTGAAGGTCGTTCGAGCTTTTCCTGGGAGTATGGCATGAGTTACTTCACAAGACGCATAATATATCAAATTGAAGTTCATTTAAAGATCTTTGAAAATGTGTTATTGGTGTTCAAAAATCAGCAACACCAGCAATAATGTGTTGCTGATTTAAAAAAAAAATAGCAATAATATGTTACTGGTTTTCGACAATCAGCAACACCAGCAACAATGTGTTGCTAGTTTTTAAAAATCAGCAATAATGTGTCATTGGTTTTCGACAATTAGCAACACTTGGTTTTCGAAAATCAGTAATAATGTGTTGTTAGTTTTCGACAATTAACAACACTAGCAACAATGTGTTATTGGTTTCCGAAAATCAGCAACAATGTGTTGTTGTTTTTCAAAAATTAGCAATAATATGTTCATCTAAAAAAATCCAAACCACTTTTTTCTATGTTGTTGATTGAAATTAGCAACACAATGTTGTTGTTGATTTTTCAGCAACATAATATTGTTGATTTTGAGTTAAAAGTTATGACATCGCAAAATTTACTCAACATACACATTATAGAAGCTATAAAATTATAGCTACTACAACTACAAGTTTAACTTTAAGAGGTGATAACTTTTGATTTAGATCAAATTATGTGATGCATAATATATCAAATTGAAGATTTTTGAATGAGCTTTGATTTGATATATTATGTGTTGCTAGTTTTCAAAAATCAATAACAATGTATTGCTGGTTTTCATTACTTAGTAACGCCAGCAACAATCTGTTGTTGGTTTTCAAAAATCAGTAACACTAGCAACAATGTATTACTAATTTTTGAAAATCAACAATAATATGTTCTAGTTTTTGACAATCAGCAACACTAGTAGCACATGTTTTCAAAAATTAGTAACACCAGCAATAATGTGCATCTCATTGTTCAACCAAAATTAAAAGTTATGGTCTCTCAAAATTATAACTTATAGTTGTAGTAGCTATAATTTTGTACTTACTACAATGTGTTGCCTATCTTCAAAAGACCAGTAATATTATGGTGTTGATCTTTTGAAGACCAGCAACCATCAACTAGTTTTATTTCAAAAGTGACTTATGGATCAAGAGATGTTCGATTCACTCCAAATAAAGTCTTATGTGTTTGGCTTAGTCTCCTTATTACATCCATGCCATCAAACATCATCGTGATATTGAGAGTAATGATAGTTTTTAACTCAATTTAATCATGATAAAAAAATTTCAATATGAAGACCAGCAACAACATTGTTGCTGACTTAAACTTTAAGAGACCATAACTTTTGATTTCGATTGAACCATGAGACTCATAATATATCAAATCTAAGCCCATTTAGATATCTTTAATTTGATTTATTATGAATTTCATAATTCAATACAAGTTAAAAGTTATAACCTCTCAAAATTTATCCAGCATGCACATTGTAGCAGCTACGAAATTGTAATTACTACAACTACAAGTTTAACTTTAAGAGGACATAACTTTTGATTCAGACTAAATCCTTCAATGTACTATATATAAAATAGAAGATCTTTGAATGAACTTTAATTTGATATATTGTGAGTCATGTAGTTCAATACAAATCAAAAGTTATGCTCTCTTAAAATTATAACTTATAGTTGTAGCAGCTACAATTTCATAGTTGCTACAACATATTACTGGTTTCTTAAAGTTAGTAACACGAAGAGTTTCTGGTCTTTTGAAGATCAATAATACATTATTACTGATTTAAACTTTGAGTAATCATAACTTTTGATTAAGATTGAGCTATGAGACGTACAATATATCAAATCAAAGCTCGTTTAGATATCTTCGATTTGATTTATTGCTAGTTTATTAAGATCTACAACACTTTGTTGCTGGTTTCTTAAGATTAGCAACATGAAGACCAATAACAACATTGTAAACTTTGAGAAACCATAATTTGTACTATGATTAAATTACTCGACACATAATATCTCAAATCAAAACTTGTTTAAAGATTTTTGATTTGATATATTGTGCATCCCAAGATTTATTCTGAGACAAAAGCTATGACCTCTTAAAATTTATCTAGCATACACATTGTAGTAGCTACGGAATCGTAGCTACTACAACTATAAGTTTAACTTTAAAAAGACATACTTTAAATTCAGACCAAATCATTCAGTGCATAATATATCAAATCGAAGATCTTTGAATGAGCTTCGATTTAATATATTATGTGTCTTGTAGTTCAATCCAAATCAAAAGTTATGATCTCTCAAAGTTATAACTTGTAGTTATAGTATCTATAATTTCATAGTTACTACAACATATTGTTGGTTTCTTAAGATCAACAACGCAAGGAGTTTTTAGTCTTCTAAAAATCAACGACACATTATTGTTGAATAAATTTTGAGAGACTGTAACTTTTAACAAGATTGAACCATGAGACATACAATATATCGAATCGAAGCTCATTTAGAGATCTTTGATTTGATATATTATGTATCCCATGGTTTAATCCAAGTGAAAAGTTATGGTCTCTCTAAGTTTAAGTCGACAATACTTTGTTGTTGGTTTTATGAAAATAAACAACATGTTGTTGCTAATTTTCTTAAAATCAACAACATGTTGTTGCTGCTTTCTTAAGATCAACAACGCCTTGTTGATGGTTTCTTAAGATTAACAACATGAAGACCAACAACAACATTGTTACTGACTTAAACTTTGATAGACCATAAGTTTTAACTGGGATTAAACCACGGGATGGACAATATATCAAATTGAAGCTAGTTCAGAGATCTTCGATTTGATATATTGTGTATCCTAAGATTCAATTTGAGTCAAAAGTTATGACCTCTCAAAATTTATTTATCATACACATTATAACTACTACGAAACTGTAGCTGCTAAAACTATAAGTTTAACTTTAAGAGGACATAACTTTTGATTCAGACTAAACCATTTGATGCACAATATATTAAATCAAAGATCTTTGAATGAGCTTTGATTTGATATATTATGTGTCTCGTAGATTAATCTGAATCAAAATTTATGGTCTCTTAATGTTATAACTTGTAGTTGTAGCAGCTACAATTTCGTAGCCGCTACAATGCATTACTAGTTTCTTAAGATCAGCAACATGAAAAGTTGCTGGTGTTGCTAATTTTCAAAAACCGCAACATATTATTACTGGTGTTGCTAATTGTCGAAAACCAGCAACACATTGTTACTAGTGTTTGAAAACTAGCAACACATTATTGCTGATGTTATTGATTTTTGGAAACCAACAGCACATTGTTGCTAGTGTTCCTGATTGTTGAAAACTAAAAACACATTATTGTTGATTTTCGAAAACCAACAACACATTGTTGTTGGTGTTGATGATTTTCGAAAACCAGCAACACATTGTTGTTGGTGTTGTTGATTGTTAAAAACTAGCAACAATGCACATTATTGCTAATTTTTGAAAACAAGCAACACATTATTATTGGTGTTGTTGATTTTTAAAAATCAACAATATTGTGTTATTGAAAAATTAGTAGCAATATTATGTAGCTAATTTCGAAAAATCCGTAACACAATGTTGTTGCTTATTTTTAGAAATTAGTAACACAACAAAAAAAAACTAGAAACATATTGTTACTGATTGTTGAAAACCAAAAACACATTATTGCTGATTTTCAAAAATTAGCAACACATTATTGCTAGTGTTACTGCTTTCGAAAACCAGCAACAAATTGTTGTTAGTGTTGCTAATTGTCAAAAACTAGCAACAATACACATTATTACTAATTTTTGAAAACAAGCAACACATTATTGCTGGTGTTGCTGATTTTCAAAAAGTTAGTAGCAACATTGTGTAGTTGATTTTAAAAAGAACAATAAAAAGGAAGAGAGAGAAGAAAAAAAGGAAGAGAGAAATAAGTAAAAAAGAAGAGAGAGCCTATGTTGTTCGGACATTTTCAAAACAACATACGTGATAAGAGAAAACGCATACTCACCTATGTTGTTTGGTAAATTATCGTTGATATATTGTGCGTCCCATATTTTAATCTCAATTAAAAGTATGATTTCTTAAAGTTTATGTAATGTACCTAAAAATGTAGATAAATATGTAAATAATTAAAATTTAACATAAATAGATTATTTTAAGGAAAAGAAATATATTTTAGTGGATAATTTATCCGGAATTAAGATGATATGCATTTATAGAATTTATTAGAATTTTTCTAGATTTTATAGAAATTATTTTAGTTTTCTGGGGTAAAAGAAAATCTTGTTTAAAATATCCATTTAAAGGAGGAGTTGATTGATTATAAAGTTAGGTTTTTCTTTATTAAACCCTAAGTTGAGAAAAAAAATTTATTATCGCCGCTTCCTCCTCGCGACGCACACAGCGCTGTGCGCTCGACGGTGCCCGACCACCGTCGCGTTTCTTGCCGTTCGCCGGAGAACCCATCCTCCGGCCATCGAGAGCAGCATCCACGATCACCTGTGTGATCGCTGTGCCTCCGCGTGACTGCCTCCTCCGCGTGACCGCCACCTCCGCGGACGTCGCGTCTCCTTTGTTCCCGGTGATGACCTCCCATCTGCCGTCGTGCGACTACGCGGCCATCGTTGACGACGCTATACGATGACACCACTGTTGCACATCTCGGTGGACTGCCGCAGCCTCGAGCCACAGCGTCGCCTTCCATTTGCCTGTCGCGCGACGCCTCAAAGACCACACCGCAGCTTGTTATAGCCACCGTCCTTCTCATCCATCGTCGGACGTCATCAACCCTGTTCAAGCCATGGCGTGCTGAGCCACCTCTGCTACGACACAAGTCTCTTATCCCCATCACTAGAAGTAACCATCGCCTCTTGGTGGCCGTGGGGTGCCATCTCCACGTGCTGCCGACACCGGTCACCATAAGGAAGGTTGTCATGCCGTCGATGAAGAAGGAGAAGGAAACTACAGTCATGAGATGTTGGCTCGAGATAGACCTTTGACTGGAAGATTGGCAGCATATTCTATATTTAAAGCGGGTACTTCTTACTTTGTCTCTTTAGTTCTTTGAACTTAGTACATGAGCTATTTTTTGGATAAGGACCGTTTTACCTTGACTCCACTCTTATTTCCTTGCGCTTGATACTTCCACTCAAACCTTTGAGTTATTCGTTTATATATCCATAAAGTCTCTTGTTGTCATCTATGATATTTAGCAGATACTGGATACCATGTTTGCATGTTTTGATTATTGTTTAATTCTGTTCTGTGTTGAGCATGTTGGCTTCATGTAGTATACCTGATTTATATATATATATATATATATAATGACTGTTGCATTTGGTGCATCATATCATGACAGACATGTCAACGACCAATTCTCCTTTGCGGTTGAGAGAGTTGTTGACCAGGGCCGCATCCTCGACCACTCGACAGAGTGGTAGCTGGAGTTGATGCTGCTTGTCCTGTCGTGTCGCACTCGGCCACTTGCAGTTGGTGGTAGCTGGAGTTGCGAGCAGCAGGGACCCCCTTCGCTATGTAGATAGTTAGCTACTCAGCACCTGTCCATCCGGTCACTCGAGAGTAGTGGCGGCCTTTGGGTGGTACAGTTGTCATTGATCCGGCCTCTCGACCATACAGGGGTCGTGGTGCAGAGAGGTGGGTGAGGTGACCATCCATGCATATGCTGTTATTATTCTTGCTTTGGCTGCTACAGTTTACATATACTGTTATTGCTTACTTCTGTTGCTGTGGTATATTTATGCTGTCGTTGCTTCTTGTCGTTATTCACTTATGCTGATATGTTGCCGTATGTTGAGATATGCTCTCGTTGTAGGTGGTTAGACCTTGGGTTATTTATTGGAAATGTTTACATACCTTACGCATTCCCTCTATAGTTATGAGCAGTATTGTAGCAGATTAGTTCTACTCCTGACATTCTATTACCTAGCCTAGGATATAGTTTCAGGTATGAGCATTGATTATGGTTTTATTTTGTATCTGCTACTTCCCTTATGAGACTGTATACCTTTTTACATTCTCTATTTGTTTATTTTATGTTCATGCACTATCTTTCCTTACCCACTGAGTTCCAATACTCACCACCCCGTAAAATGGTTTTCTTTCTCCAAGTAACAGTAGATGATTCATGGATGCTTGGAGAGATGTCAGCTGCCAGTCCTGGGTCCTGCGTTATATCAGTTTTATTTCCGCTTTATTTGTATTTTTAGTATACAACAATTTTGGTATTGTATGCATTGGTATGTGTTTGGAGTTTTATTCGTAGTGTTTTGTTGTCGTGTTCTTGTGGTTGTGTAAGCCTAATTGGCTAGTAAATTTTAGTTGTGGATTGTGGGTTTTCTCTTGTTTTTCCGCTGTGCATGTTTATTTCATTTTTGTCCAACCGAGTAGGCTGAGTATATTGAACTACGTGTTATGTTGTTTTTATTTTATGTATATATTCCAACCGAATGTGGCTGATGTATATTTTGTATGTAGTAATACTTCAGATTGTCTCCCGTACAGGTGTGATGCTGTCGGATTTTTGTCTGGCAGGAACTTCTCTGGGGCGTGACAGTTTAAGTTAGTAGCACTATGTTGCTAATTTTCAGAAACCGGCAACACAGTGTTGCTAATTTTCGAAAATCAATGTTGTATTGTTGATTTTTAAAAATCAATGTTGTATTGTTGATTTTTAAAAATCAACAACACAGTCTTGCTATTTTTTAAAATCAGTAACAATGTATTACTGACTTAAATTTTGAGAATTCATAACTTCTGATTTTTAAAAATTAGCAACACGGGGCTGACTTTTGAAAACCAGTAACACAGGTGTTGTTGATTTTCGAAAACTAGCAACACAAGTGTTGCTGATTTTCTGAAAGTTAGCAACACAATGTTATTGATTTTGTGTGTTGCTGATTTTTGAAAACCAGCAACACAAGTGTTGTTAGTTTTATCTTTATGACACTGTTTATGTTTATTATTTTCGATATGTTACATTGAAACTGTATATAATACTGAAGATAATCTGGTTTATAATTTAACTTTTCAATCAATAAGCTTTAACAATCTCTGTGAGCTTTCTTAAGATAAACAAATAAACTACTTGAAAGATAATACTATTAGAGTAATCAGTGTGTCCTTAAATTTTGATATTTGGGCAAAGGTATAAGTTAGGTTATTATTGTATTTGATATGTGTTTGTGAGTGTGCAAGATGTAGGTACAACAAGGTAAAGTCCAAGTGTGATCTTGACAAAGAAAAATCTAAGTATGATCTTGGCAAAGGCAAAGGCAAAGTCCAAGTGTGGAGGCTTGGCGGTGTAAGTCTAAGTATGTAGTCTTGACAACATAAGTCTAAGTGTGACTTACCAAGAATGAAGTCTCGAAGTAAGGAGCTATTGGTAAGGTGAAGTCCTAGAGGTGAGGAGCCTTTTGGTAATGGAAGACCCGACAACAATGGACAAGGCCGAAGGAAGCACTTGAAGGTAAGACGTGAAGGATGAGAAAGCATCTGAGGGAAGCAAGACAGATGGAGGAGGCTAGAAGGCAAGGTCGGGGTTGTGCGGGTGAGGACGATATATGAGAGATTGTACTTAAGGTAAAATCTATTGGTGCAGTTCACACTAACGATCTAACTCGGGTTTTGATGAATGACAAGTAAGTTAAGTTAGATTCCGTCGTGATCTAACCACTTGATTGAGTGTGCAGGAAATCCAGCTAGGTCAACGGGCCGACCGGATAGCTGGTACGAAATCCAACTAGGTCAACGGGCCGACCGGATAGCTAATATGAAATCCAGCTAGGTCAACGGGCCGACCGGATAGCTGGTACGAAATTCAGCTAGGTCGACGGGCCAACCGAATAGCTAGTACGAAATCCAGCTAGGTTGACAAATCGACTGGATAGCTGGTACGAAGTCCAACTAGGTCAACAGGACTATCAGATAGCTAGCACGAAGTCCAGACAAGTCGACGGGCTGACTGGATGTCTAACAAACTGGTAAGCTAAGGTAAGTCACTGGAGGAAAGTGACCAAGTGAGGACGCATCCCGGTTGAAGGGACAGTAGGCGTCGATCTCATTTAGGTCCATTTGGGATCCCTAAGTTGAGATTTTGGCTAGTTCCTCGTCTTGGAAGGATAGGATATAATTACTACTATGCATTATTATTAAATTGCCCTAATACTTGTTTTGCAGGGTATTTTTGGAATAACATTCTTTTGCAGGGCAAAAGAAGAAAAAAAGAAAATTGCCTTCGGATGAACAGTGTCCAAATGCACCTTCAAACAGTGAAGGTGCCTTCGTACTGTTCATAGAAGGCACCTTCCATGGCTATGGAAGGCGCCTTCCATGGCTATGGAAGGCGCCTTCCACAAGATAAAATTTTAACGTCGCAACGGATAAGTTCCGAACTGTTCGGGATCAAACTTGCCTCATTAGAGGCGCCTTCCATGCTCTATTTAAGACTGCTCGCCCAATGCTTCTTTAACAACTCCTATACGAGCTACCACGCATCCGATTGAACTTCTGACTACTCCAAGCTTCTACAACGACTCTACTGCAAAGCTCTTGCACCCGACGACTACTCGGAGGACTTCCGATCGCGTCCGACAGAATAACATCGACACGAGCGCTCCTACTTCGATCTCCAAAGTGTCGGTAATTTTTTTTTGTGTGTAATTAAATACTACAAAAGGAGAAGTGTAAGGTGTTGCACTTGTTCTAACTTTCCCTGTACTTCGATTCCCTCTTTCAGAGGTATTGGAAGAGGTTTATAGTGAATTACTCATCAATAGGTCCGCGGGACCTGGGTCTTGGAGTAGGAGTCACCGAAAACTCCGAACCAAGTGAACCAATTGTGTTACTCTCGTGCCTGTTTTTCATATTTTTCTTTTCCGTTGTGTCCACACTCTGATTTTAAAATGAAGAAAAGAGAATTTTTGAAAATCATGTGATTCACCCCCCCTCCCCCCTCTCACGTGTGTAATCGATTCAACAAGTGGTATTAGAGTAGGTTTTGCTCTGATTTGGTGCAACCACCAATCAAGCCGGAGGAATTATCATTTTTTTGTTCTATCTGAATTGGTAAAACTTTACCTATTCAGATAATTATTTTTGTTCGATTTTAATTTAAGATTGGTGTAACACCTCTCAAATTTTTCTACATTTTATTTATCTCAAACACTGCTAATCCAAGACCAAGTCTTGGTACCTCATTTTAGTTTTTTTTTCTACAACTGTGAAATGACACAACTTGAAGGGTACAACACCGTTCGTCCTCCCCTATTCAATAGTGACAACTTCCCTTACTGGAAGAAGCAGATAGAGGTGTACTTAAAGACCGACTTCGACTAGTGGTTCAACATCACCAGAGGCTACAAAGCTCCTGTCGACAACGCCTGAATTCCAATGGACTCGGAACATTGGAATCCAGAAATGAAGAAAAAGGTGCATATCGATTTCAAAGCACTCAACACAATTCAGTGCGGACTAACAAAAGAAGAGCTGAATCGCATCGGCCCACATGAAAACGCAAAGGAACTTTGGGACAAACTCATAGAACTGCACGAGGGAACCAATGACGCTAAGGTAAGAAAGAGAGATTTATTTTTAAATAAATTGTTTAATGTCAAAATGCAGGAAGGTGAGACTGCAGTAAGCTGCACGCGAGGATAAAGGACATCCTCAATGGACTCCACACAATCGGCCACCAATTAGAGAACCGGGATCTGATAAGATACGCCTTAAAAGCATTTCCTTGAAATACACTACGGGCATCCATCGTGGATGCCTATAAGATTTTGAGGAACTTGTCAAAGTTAAAACTAGATGAATTATTCTGTGAACTAAAACTGTACGAATAGACTAACACCAAAATCCGAGAAAGGTCTTGCTTTTATTGCAGGATCATCAAAAGACAAGTCTAAAGCCAAGCTAGAACCTGAAGATGAGTCTGACCTAGACTCAGATGATGAAGAACACCTGGTGAACTTGGTAAGAAAAATGTTCACCAAGAGAAAGAAGAACTTCACCAACAAGGACTTGCAGAAGATCAACTCCGCCTCCAACTCTAACAATAAGAACGTGACCTGTTTTGGATGCAACAAGAAGAGGCACTACAAGACCGACTGTCCGAATCTGAAAAAGAAGAAGACTCTCAAAGTGATGTGGGATGAATCATCCAGAGATGAATCAAATGGCAGAGAACCGAACCACTCCAACTACCTTGCACTGATGGCGTACGAACCTGAATCGGAAGACGGGTATGAATCGGAATTAAGCCACGAGTCCACACTCATTTTCGAAGGTTCCGATGAGGTATATTTTAGATTAAATAAAAAATTCTTTAAAATCATTACAAGCTTAAATAGAAAATTAACTATTTATGAAAATTAAATAAACAAACTAATAAAAGGTAATGATAAACTTAATGAACAATTAAAATTGAACTCAACAACTGAATTAATTCAAACTAAAATCCCAACTCAAATTGCAAAACTTGAGGAGGATAATTTCAGATTAAAAAATGAAATAGTTAAACTAAAGAAATTACTTGAAAAATTCACAACTAGATCCAAGTATCTTGACATGATACTTGGATCATAAAGAGCTGTGTACAACAAGTCCAGACTCAGATATAAGCCCAGTTCAACTAACAAATCTTTTATATCTTTAGTTAATCAAAATAAAAATCAAAGTAAAGCTTGGGTTCCAAAAGTGTCTCTAACCATGCAAGTAGGACTCAATCAATATTATATACCTAAAAATAAAATTTATTATATAAATCATAATAAATCATCTCCCTTAAACTCTAAAATTAAATCTTCAAAAATAAATATAAAATAAAAGAAAAACCTTAAGTTATTCAAATCTAACTTAAACAAATACAATATAAACAAAAATTATAATCAAGTATACTATAATTATAAAAGTAATCGACTTAAACTCAAAATGTTCAATAATTCAGGGGGAGACTCCAAATTAGCTGGCACCTCTAAAATAATAACTTACCCGACATGGTAATTAAGACTAGCTAAAATAGGGACAACAGTTTAACTTGACAAAGTACTGGTGAAGTTTTGGATGATAGTAGGTTAGGGAAACTATGTCTATGCATGTCTAGAAAGATATAGCTTCGGCCTGGTGCATTTGACTTAGTGGAACTAACTGAAGCTACCCCTTACAGATCCTAACTAATTAGACTAAGGTTTTGTACTAAGTTCAATGGATAGGACTATTTGGAAAACCTCGAAGGCATGGTTACTCTAATGATGTCCAAGTGACTTACCATAGCCTAGAAGTTTATCCAAAAAGATACATGTTTATTGAACCCAAAGTTAAACCCGAATCTAACACAAAGTTAAACCTAACCCTGAAATTGAACTTAAACTCATCACACAAAATTATAGGATTCCCTGATTGAAAACATAGATCGGATGAGATGACTAATGATTTAAAATTTTAAAATTAAACTTAAAAATTAAAAATTAAAAATTAAAATTAAAATTAAAAATTAAAATTAAAAATTAAATTTACAATTAAAATTAAAAATTAAACTTAAAAATTAAAAATTAAAATTAAATTTTAAAAATAAAAATTAAACTTAAAAATTTTAAACTAAAATTAAATTTTAAAATTATACTTAAAATTTTAAAATTGAAAATAAAAATTAAACTTAAAATTTATTTTTTTAAAAAAAATCATAAAATAAACTTAAAAATTAAAACAAACTAAAATTTAAAAAAATTAAAATTTAACTTAACCATAAAATTAAACTTAAGATTTAAAAAAAAATCCTGAAGGCGCCTCCGACACCATCGGAGGCATCCTCAAGAGAGGTGAGAAAATTCCCGCCTAAGCGGTGGAAGGCGCCTTCAACCGCTTGAAGGTGCCCTCCATAACTGATGGAAGGCGCCTTCCATGAAGCTTGAATGTGCCTTCGATCATTTTTTTCTCAACAAATAGAACCGAATTCTGTTCGCAAATTCGACATCAACAAGGCGCCTTCCAACCCAGTTTTCTCAACAACTTCATCCTCAAAGTCCCGGAAATGCCTCCTAGGTATACCCTACCTCAATATGTATCTTCAATACTTAGTTTATATGCATTTTTTTTCTTGTCTATTTATGCCTATATGTATATCAAATTAGGAAAAGACGACATGTTGCCCCTAGCACTAGTAATGCTCCATCTACTGATGATAGGTTTCCCACCGAGCGGCTTAGGCTAGATTTCATTAAGCATACATATGTTCCATTGAAATCTAGGTACTTGAATAGGATTATTTTTACCCAATATTGCACCCCTATTATACAAGTCATTGAGCATTCCCAGTTAGAAAAATCGGTTTACTGCAGTCATGCAGTAAATCTAGATTTATGTGCTTAGTTCTATAATAATTTAGAACGGATAGATGACCTGACCTACTCCACCAAAGTTAGTGGAAAGAATTTTCACTTTTCCCTTACTTTATTATATACTAGCCTAGGACTCAGGATATCTGCATGTCAATTTTTGTGTTACCGTAATAGGGATCTGTCATTTGGTGAGCCCTACTCCCATATTACATTAGATATTATCTACTTGTATTTTTTTGGGGAGGAGAGAGTACCTACAACGACTGACTTTAGGTTACTCTCCCTCAGGGTCTAGGACTATATGCTATATCAAGTCCTGACTACATGCATTTTGCAGATCACATCTCGCGACATTATGATCATGTGACCTTCCCACTCCTTCTTTTTGTATGCCCTCTATCACCGTCTAGACATCGGCATTGCATTACATATGTTTCATAATGTTATACATGCATCCGGTCTTATCACTAGGTTTGAGGTTCGCATGCCCTATTGTCATATTTTGACATATATATTTTCGACCTTAGAGATAGATATGACCCAGGGGAGGACTACTTCCCTTAGTGCATATGACGAGTTTGGTCAGCACCAGCTAGCATTAGTGCATATAGACATCACCGCTCAGGGGACTCTAGCTTGGAGAGGTGCGCCTTAGCCAGCCATATCAGTCGGAGCCGAGGAGGAGTTTCCACCTTTTATTCCAGCCGAGGGAGAGGAGTGGCCAGAGTTTACGGCTGAGGAGATGTTTGGGTATGCTCTGACTTTGGACCAGCCTTCGACCTCGACCCAACCCTCGACTTCTCTATCCGTCGAGGATCGACTCGCTCGACTTGAGGAGTCCTACGCTCAGCTTCGACAACCAATCTCGGATGGATTCAGCACACTCTGGGGGAGATGATCATTGGATTTACTTCCCTTCGAGACGACATGACCACCAGATTTGAGCAGATTCTTCAGGCTCTGCGCACTCCTGAGCGACCCTTACCACCACCTGCTGACGATGATCATCAGACTTGATCATGTTACATACATTATTATGCATTGTATATGACTTGACTCACTATTTTCAATTAGTTGTTCTTCAGTCTGATTGTTAAAATTAATTAGGAATATGTTTCATAGATTAGGATCAATATTTTCAATATTATTTTCAACATTTCCAAATTCTATGGTAAAATTCTTTATTTATTTTTCTCAAAATTTCCTTATTTTTAGAATTTTCAAAATCAATTTTAGCCTTGGCTTAGATCGAACCCATAAGAAAGCATGCTCCAATAGATTTAAGACTTGAGCATCTCACTAACATATTAGGGTTATCTTGTTTGTGTATTCCAAACTTAGAAAGGGGTGAGATGCATAGGCAGCTTGCCTTGACTTAAGATGCTTATATCAATGCATGAACATAAGTCTGGGCGTTAAATATCAAATCTACAGCAACCAAGTTAAGTAATCTAGGTTAGTCTAACACTAACTGGATTGATAGACCTAACCTAACTAACTAAGTGAATACTGCTATTTTCTGATAGTTAATTAGTAACTAACGGTTAGACAATTAAGAATAATTTATAGCTGATTAGATTATTTTAAAGTAATATCAGGTTCAGGGGGAGGAAAAATAAGTCAGTAAAATTTTGAAAACATTCCATTAAAAAAAATCCATTTTTAAAATTATTACATGTCTTAAAAACTTATTTTGAAAATTGTCTCAAACAATTTTTAATATTGCAACATTTAGTATTTTAACATTTGTCTTGGAGAACTTTAACCTTAATTTTTTTAAAGTTTTTTTAGGGAGAACTCAACATTTTCAAATTTTTTTGAAAAACTTTAAAGTTTCTAAAGTTAGTAGATTTTAAAAGTATTTTCAACCTTATTTCTCTTGTGGAGATACTAATATCCAGTGTTTTTAAATTTATTCTACAAAATATCTTTTAAATCTTTTTCTTTACAAGATATCTTGAAACACTTTAAAAAAGTTTTTGAAAAGGTTCTTTTCAAAATTTATTTTTATAATTTTTAATAAGTTATTTTTTTTATCATTTTTTTTTTAAAATGATAAATGATTTCAAAACTATCCTTACACATATATGTTGTCAAATATTTTTGAATTTTTTTTGGTTATACATCCCCCCTCCCCTCTCAAAGTAGTCCTAAGACATATTGCCAAAAAATATTTTCTTTCTTTTCCTAACAATTTTTTTTTCTGTCTATTCATGCTTTTTGATGAATGTTAAAGGGGGAGGGTTAAAAGGTTAAGTTGAAACAAATCGAAATCCGAATAACTTAAACCAAATCATGTGTTTATTTATACTTGTATTTTTTCCCCCTAACTTAATCCAAGTTGTCATTGCATCAAAAAAGGGGAGATTGTTGGTGCGGTTTACACTAATGGTCTAACCCAGATTTTGATGAATGATAAGTAAGTTAAGTTAGGTTCCGTTGTGATTTAACCACTTGATTGAGTGTGCAAGAAATCCAGTTAGGTCGACGGGTCGACCAGATAGCTGGTACGAAATCTAGCTAGGTCAACGGGCCGACCAGATAGTTGGTACAAAATCCAACTAGGTCAATGGGCCGACCGGATAGCTGGTACAAAATCCAACTAAGTCAACAGGCCGACCGGATAGCTTGTACAAAATCCAACTGTTGGTACCCCCAAGGTTATTTTGATGTGATGAAACAAGTTAGCTTACGTCCTGTTGTGTTTAACCCTGTGTCTAAGTGTGCAGGAACTCATGAGCACAGGATGTCAAGCAAAAGACGCAGCTAGCGAGAAGGACGGTACGAGAGAGAGCCGACGGGCTTGGTGCGTCTAAGGGACGAGGTGCTGCAGAAGAGTACGCAGGCGGACGAGAATGAGGCAAGCGACATTTCCAAGGGACGAGAAGATGGAATAGAAGCTTGCTTAAGGAGAAGGCCGGAAGTTGGATTTGGGTGAGTCCTATTCCAAATGGCCGAAATCACCCAAGCGAGCGAAGCCGGAGCGGAAGACCCGGACCAATGCAAGTGGAACTGGAGTAGGAGACCAGGACTAAAAGTCAACAAAATATTGAATTTTGTGCTCGGGGCACTCAAACTAGTCCGGGGCGCCCGGACCAGGTCGGGGCACTCGGACCAGCCTAGGGCCCCTGGACTCCGAGCACCCGGAACCCTTTCGGGTTCCCGGAACCCAAGTTTTATCAAGATCGACGTGGATATTGACTGACACATCGAGGATAAGGTTTTATCCTATTCTAGGCGCCTGGAATGCTTCTAGGCACCCCGAGCAGGGCTATATAAGCAGCCCTGCTCCCATAAGCTAAGGACCATGAGAATTACAAAGAAACATCACTTGTGCGCTTTTAGTTTTTTTTTTAGCTTCTTTTCTGTGCGTTCATTGCTGTAAGAGGCTTCTCCGCCTAAAGAAGATTTTTTTGTGCTCTTTTTCACCTTGGATTAACAACCTCCCCGGTTGTAACCAAGTAATTCGCTGTGTCTCTTTCTTTCCAATTTTTTATTATTCTTTTATGCAAGTGTTATATTAAGTTATAAGTTCGAGGAAGGTTTGTTTTGTTTGTTTTGTGCAGAGGTTATTCACCCCCCCTCTAGTCAGCCGCCAAGGGTCCTAACACCAGCTAGGTCAACGGGTAGACCAGATAGCTGGTACAAAATCCAGCTAGGTCGACGGGCCGATTGGATAGCTGGTATTAAGTTCATCTAGGTCAATGGGCCGATCGGATAGCTGGCACGAAGTCCAGATAGGTCAACGGGCTAACCGGATATCTGTCAAACTGGTAAGTTAAGGTAAGTCATTGGAGGAGAGTGACCAAGTGAGGACACACCCCAGTTGAAGGGACAGTAGGCGTCGGTCTAATTTAGGTCCATTGGGATCCCTAAGTTGAGACCTTGACTAGTTCCTGTCCTTCTAGGACAGGAACTAATTGCTACTCTGCATTATTATTAAATTGCCCTAATACTTATTTTGCAGGGTATTTTTGGACTAACATTATTTTACAGGGCAAAAGAAGAAAAGAAGAAAATTACCTTTAGATGAACAGTGTCCGAAGGTGCCTTCAAGCATTGAAAGCGCCTTCGTACTGTTCATAGAAGACACCTTTTATGGCTATGGAAGACGCCTTCCATAGGATAAAATTTTGGCGTCACAACGGATAAGTCCCGGACCATTTGGGATCAAACTTGTCTCATTGGAGGCGCCTTCCATGCTTTATTTAAGGTTGCTCACCCAATGCTTCTTTAACAACTCCTATACGAGCTACCGCGCATTCGATTGAACTTTTGACTACTCCAGACTTCTGCTATGACTCTACTACAAAACTACTGCACCCCGACGACTACTCGAAGGACTTTCGATCACGACCGATAGAACAACATCGGCATGAGTGCTCCCACTTCGATCTCCAAAGTGCCGGTAAATTTTTTTTGTGTGTAATTAAATACTGCAAAAGGACAGGTGCAGGGTGTTGCACTTGTTCTAACTTTCCCTGTACTTCGATTTCCTCTTTCGGAGGTACTGGAAGAGGTTTATAGTGAATTACCCATCGATAGATCCGCAAGACCTGGGTCTTGGAGTATGAGTCGTCGAATGTTCCGAACCAAGTAAACCGATTATGTTCCTCTTGTGCCTGCTTTTTGTGTTTTTTTTTTCCGCTGTGTTTGCACTCTGATTTTAAAACGAAGAAAAGAGAATTTTTGAAAATCATGTGATTCACCCCCTCTCTCACGTGCGTAATCGATCCAACAAAATATTAGGTTTAGGGTTTATCAGTCGATTGGTGACTTTACCAGTCAACTAGTGGGAGTGAACAAAGGGCTCTGTTCGCTCATCTAATGTGGAGCAGTCGACTGGTCCAGTGATCAGTCGACTGGTATCGAGCCATTGAGTTCTAACAGTTGAATTTTCACAGAGACCAGCCGACTAGTGAAGTTGGCAATCGACTAGTAGCGGAAACACAATTTGTGTGTTTCCTCCCGAGCTCTATATATTAAAGCTCAGGGTGAATGGCTTAAGTGACGAAATTAGAGATGGTTAACCCTTAATTAGAGTCTCCAAGTTCTCGTGATCCAAGTACTCTTGATCAAGGTTGTGGTAAGGTTTCTCTACCTACAAGGAGACTTGAGCTAGCCGGAGTTCCAAGGACTAATCCACCGACGGATAAAGATTGTCCAACTTATGGACACATCGTGGAGTAGGAGCTTTATCTTCGAACTACGTTAAGCAGACGTGTTAGAGTTTATCTTCTTACTTTGTGATTTCATTATTATGCTACGCAACTAATAAATTGTAGGAAGACAAGGAAGAGGGTGATCGTCTATTCAACCTCTCTTATAACTGGACCAAGATCCTTAACAAATACAACCACTCTTCTTTCGATATACAAATAAAAAAGCATAGAACATCTATTATCGATCTCAAGCATATCAACGATAAGATTAAATAATACAAAGAATCTTGATTAAATGTATATATAGTCTTATTTTTTCCTCTAAAAGAAAATCTAATCTCTCATCCATCCTTTTTCATCTCAATCTTGATGATTTTCCTCCATTATTGTCCACCTTGGTATTTTATCAAACAATTACTAGTAAAAAAAAATAGAACCACCTTAATACAAGAAATCCATACCTTTAGTCCAAAATCAAAAACTTATTTCATCATCGGGGGCACATCAACACTCCTGTGACTGAAGTTACCCTTCAGCAAAGAATCAATAAAGTCAGTCTCATCCTCCAAAAATGCTCATTTTCCTCCTCTCATGATTAACTTCTTCAACTTGTCAGACTTTACCTCTAACAATAATAAGAAACTAAAAAAAAAGAGATTAAATGCTGAAAAATGCAATGCAACGACATGAATGTCACGAAAAGAGAGTGAATAAAGTTGGGATAAAATGATGAGGAAAGATCACCCCGATGCCCCTTTTAAAATCGATAGAGTTGGTCATCGTCACCGACTTGCCGTGTCTCTTTTTTTTATGAAAGGTAAATTATCGTATATGGAGCGAAAGGAACGTACAATAACCTATGACACAAAGGTTCTCGCCCGTCATGTATAACACAACCTATGACTTGCTATGTCTCTTTGCATTGTTGGGTGGAGGCGAAGGAATGATGACGTAGAGTAGAGTTATCGTTGGTGCTCCGATGATGAAGGAAAAAGAGATGAAAGAGGAGAGCTAGGAAATTAAGTTTTTTTTAAAAAATAAAATAGAAAGGAAGAGGGATTTTATGGATAAGAAAATAGGATGATATATAATTTAGTTAATTTCAAAATGAATTTATTTTTGGGTAATATACAAAATCTGCTAGGTTGTTGGGTAATTATCATTATTTATTTATCAATGATATCAAAATAAGCTCATTAAATCTAATTTAATATTTAATTTATTTTTTACTTTAAATAACAGCCATCGTTTCATTTACCTTTTCTAAACCTAGGGCCGTATTTTTTTTTTTTTTTTTTTTTTTACGCTTTAAAAGGCCCTCATTTACATTTTCTAAACGGAAAAGCCTCCTTAGGGTGCGTTGGGAGTTGGCCATGGCTGCGACGGCGGCCCCGAAGATGAAGACGAAGAAAAGGAACGGCTCGCGCGAGGGGCAATTTCGTTACGCGCTAGACACCTGCTCTAAGAACGGAGATCTTTCAGGTGCACTCGAGCTCTATGAGACTGCCGTCGCCGAGGGCTTGCGGCTCTCTGCGTACCACTTCAATTCCCTGCTCCACATCCTCTCTTCCTCGGTAGAAAACTTGGACGACGAGTCTTCCAAGCAGTCTACTGTCAATACTGGCTCGCGAGTTTTCAACGCCATGATCGCTGCAGGCATCGTGCCAAACGAAGCCACGATCACTTCCATGGCCAGGATCGCATCCTGCCAATCCGATGGAAGCGGCGCAGACCTCGCTTTCGACCTCGTCAGGAACATGAGGGAGAAGTACGCTGCCACTCCGAGGCTTAGGACCTATGGGCCGGCGCTCTTTGCCTTCTGCCGGCAATTGGAAGCAGAAAAGGCTTATGCGCTGGCGAATCATATGGTTTCATCGGCCATCATGCCGGAAGAGCCAGAGATTGCAGCACTACTGGATGTTAGCGCTAAGGTAGGAAGGGAGGGGAAAGTTTACGAGTATCTGCACATGCTGAGGAACAACGTGAGATGTGTGTCTTCTTCCACAGCTGGGATTTTGGAGGATTGGTTCAACAGCAAATCTGCAGCCGAGGCGGGGAGTTCTAGCTGGAGCACTGAAAGGGTTAAAGATGCAATAGTGATCAATGGCAGAGGCTGGCATGGCCTTGGGTGGTTGGGAGGTGGGAGATGGGAAGTTAACCGAACAAGTGTTGGTGCTGATGGACATTGTGCAATGTGCTTCCAGCTATTGGACTGTGTGGATATCGCTCAAAAGGAAACCAAGGAGTTTGCAGATTCTGTGGCCAATTTGGCCATGGAAAGGGAAACCATGTCTAATTTCAAGCGATTTCAGGTAAATATCTGTGTTTCCTACTTCAAGTATTTTTTTTTTTTCATAAGGACAAATGAGTGTATTCCTGTTAAAAAAACTTAAAAAATAAATCACACTATTCACATTATTCTGAAGAAAATATCAAGAAACTATCTCTTCTATCTATCTATCTATCTATCAGCTATTTATAATTCAGCTCCATAGACGAACAATATCCACCATGTCAATATAGTTTGCATATTCACAGCAAACTTGAAAACAATACCCGGAGCCCCAACCAGTTCTTGAATTCACAGTAGAGATTAGCTTAATTCACACCAACCGGCCTGTCTGACGATCTGCAACTTTTGAAGCAGATTCAGACCCTTCAATAGGGAAAAGGTGGCTTTATATCTGAGTGCATTTTAGAAACAGGCTTCAGAAGCAACTCAGAAATTGCAACTCGGAACAGATTCAGGAGGTGTGACTGCCCCGGTTTCTATCACATCAATCATCCACATAGCTAAACAATCAGTTCAACATAGTATTCTTAACCTGGTGAACCAGTTCAGCACAGTATTTTGTATTTTCAAATTTTGTATTTCCGATGGACTAATCGCCCAATCCCTAAAATTCTGTCATTCTATATATCAACAACAGCTGCAATTATTGCAAAATTACTTGACTAGCCTTTCCCTTCATTCCTTGAAGGTTATATTCTTTCCATAAATGGTAAACTGTTGTACTAAAAATAGCAAAGATCTGAGACCAAAGGAAGTAAGTCTTGCTCATACCTGAATCTTTTCCATGTGCCATGAATAGGTTTCATGTGGAAAGCTACCCTCTATAGGAACATCCAAGAAATAAGTATCTATGCTTTTTTTCTCTTCCCTACATAGGCAGCAACAATTGTCAGATAAATATCCTATTGTACCAATCTGTCCATGGTGGACAGTTTACCATGAAGTAGGTGTCACCAAATGAAAGAAAATCAGGGACAAACCCCTTGAACCACACCACCTCATACCAATCCACAGAACTCTCTTGAAAGTTGCAAAGAACAATAAGTACTTTTCAGTGAATAGCCTTTAAGACCTGGAATCCAAATGAGTTGATCCTGTTTATGCAAACACAACGGTTTTGTTTTGAGTGTTGCCTCCGAAAATTAAAACTGCAACTAATGCAATTTATTTTTTCAGGAAATAATCATTAGGTGTGCTCCTGAATAGTATGTCAGCCACTTCTTCTCCCTAAGGTTCAAGCCAAAGTCTATAAGGCTTTTTTCCATTCCCTATCTTATGCCTAATTAATCTGATAGCTTGCATTCTAGCTTCCCAAAAGATACCTCTCCAACATCGTGAATACAATGGAGTCTTTATTCTCCAAAATTTTCTGTCTTTAGATATACAACATTTAGCCATATGAGTTTTAAAAATGAATCGGACCTGAGTCAACACGAAGAATATCGAGTTAGGGTTGGGAGTTTTAGAGTTTGGGTCAGATTGAATTGGACCTGAAATCTGACATGGTTTTTTCTTGGTTGGGTTGAGTTCGGTTCGGGTTGACCCATGTTGACGTGAATTTAGGATGGAATATAATTATTTCTACCATCTATGTGAGGGTAGAATTTCTACTGTAAAAATTCGGGTTGTGTTTAAATTAAAATATTATTATTATGTGTTTTGAATTTTTATTTAATTATTTTGTTAAAGAATAAAAGAATAATATCACATAGTAAAAAGATCGGATTGGTCGGATTCGGGTTTATAGTTTTCAAGTAGGTTCGGGTTGAGGTCGGGTTTGGGTTGAGATTCTTTTGTAATACCCTTGGTTTAACCCGACCCAAACTCACCCGAATTGACAATCCTATTTAGCCATGTGTTCCACATGCATGCATCATTCAAGGAAGACAAATCCTTTAATCTGAGTCCCCTATTTGCTTTAGGCTTTAGCAGACAAAGGCCATCTTATGCATCACTTCTTTTCATTCCCAATCAATAAAAATCTGGCCAATAGTTAATCCATTCTAGTGACATCCTTTTTGGTATGTTCAAAGCATGTTCAAAGCATAACACTAAAACTTGAATTTACCAAGCATCACTTTCCTAACAAGTTCAAGCCTCCCAATATAAACCTTTTCTCTTTAACCACTCATGGATTCACAATCCATCCTAGAAGAGGAAGATAATCTCTATACAACAATCTAGATAATAAGTGAAATGCCAAGATACCTAATTGGCAGAGAACCATATTGCATGCAAAATTTACTTCAAATCTGTACTTGTAATTCTTCACCATGCACCACAAAGTAAATTTAAGATTTCCTAACATTTGCCTTAATGCCACCATGATCAAAAAGGAAGCAAAGAGCAAATGTGTAATCAAAGGGTTTGCAAGATCGCCTGAACTTACTCTTGCATCTGATATGCCACACAGAACCTATATAGCATCATTAAAGAGGTATGCGAGATAGGCGGCTATTCTTGCCTTAGTCCCTTAGTAATTGCAAATAACCCTACCAAACTTCCATTAACATTTATTGAAAATGCAGGGGAGGTGGTTCATACCTTTATCAAGAAAAATTTTCTTTGTGAAAACCGAGTTTAACCAACAACAAAACAAAGTCTCACCTAAGGAAAGAAACACATTGTGAATGTCAATTTTAAAACACATCGTAGGGGCTCCTCTAGTCGACTCCATCAAGTAGGATAAGACTTGATTATTGCTGGTTGTTGTATCCTAGGGGCTCCTCTTTAAATGATAAAAACAAAGAGTAATCTTCTCACACATCAATTCTCAACAATAATATTTGAGAGCATTTTTTGCATTATATACGGAAATGAAACAATAAATCACCCAACATATAAATAGCGGCCTAAAACTAGTGAAAGTGTGAGGACTCCTCTTTGGGAACCCAAGTAATAGAAATGGTGATTACTTCCTTAAGCGACAAAGAGGTTTTGAAAAAAAATCCACAATAGCTTTACTAGTTTCAACCTTATAAAGTTGTAATATTGTGGCACCTAATTCATTTTCATTTACCAGTAATATTGTGGCACCTAACAAAGAATTTAGAATTAAAACCATACACTATAGGAGTAATGAGGAAAATAAATAACACCACCAAATTCTAACCGTCGAATCACTCAAGAACTAGTAATGAAGTGGATGAAACGAAGAAGAAAATAACCTCACATAGAGTAAAACTCACACAGAGCAGTAAAATTAGAAATTATATTAATTCAAAGATGATTAAAATACATGACTCCAGACTCCTTTTATAGACTCAACTCAATAGTAAATATGAAATAAATATTCTAAATAAACGAAATAGGCTAATCTAATAGAGATTATAATTATTCTCTATTTATTACCAAAATATCAAATAGAAAATATTAATCATCAAATAATAAAATATTAAATATCTGATTTGTTATAGATGCACTAATCTTGAATATTTTACAATTTAATTCCATTTATTGTAGATGCACCAATCTTGAGTATTTTTTTGTTCTTAAAGATTTTCAATTGCTTTCCTTCTATAACGGATGAATCGATTTGAAATTTATCTTCAATTTAATTTCTTCAAAATTATTTTCTTTTCTCTGCATTATTCTCTCCCATCGAGGAAAACTCAAATTTGGACAAGTTGTCGACTATTATTTTTAGATTTTCATTTCTTAGCATAAGGAACAATTCAATAACTTTGCTCAGAATGTTTCTTTATTATTTTTATTCTTGGGACGCCCCTTCCAATGAGAAAGAAATTGATGCACTTTGTTTCTCTGTTTGCACTTTGATTTTGAAATATTCCTTTTTGGTCGTCCTTTCCTACAAGTAAGAGAATATCAGAGTTTCATATAGGGCGAGCATAATATTCATGTCTTCATTGAAATCATGCGGCATGAAGACAATAAAGATGACAATTCCGTAAAATCTATAACAAAATCAACATACAAAGACGAATGCTCGAACTTGTTGTAGCAGATTAGTATATCCTCTCATTTTAAAAGTGAACTTGTGTTTAAATAAGTTGGAAAATTAAATAAACAAGTATTATAATCAATTTTTGTCACAATATGACCAAATAAAAAAAATATGTCCAAGCAGATTAGCATATCCTCTCATTTTAAAAGTGAACTTGTGTTTAAATAAGTTGGAAAATTAAATAAACAAGTATTATAATCAATCTTTCTCACAATATGACCAAAGAAAAAAAAATATGGTATGGATGCATCTAATGTAGATGTGATGATGAAATTTGAATTAATAAGTACAATATGAAAATTTAGTGTACCATTAAATATTTTATATAACCATCACTCAGTGCAATTTCAAACATTGTATAAGTAGATATATTCTTAATATGCAAACAGGAGTTCTTCGTTTGTTATATAAATGAAAATCAAACATTTAATTCAATTGGTTGATAAACATCAATGATATAAGTAAATATGAAAGGAAACATACTAAGTGATTTGCAAATTTTTAAATTGTTATCTTGCATTACTAAATCATGATGCTTGTTGTGTTTAGTTTCTTTTAACTTCTCTAGGTAACATATATTGTCAAGAATTATGGAATGAAATTCTCTCACTTATTTTTTTATGCATAACAATGGGTATATATATATATAGAAACTGAAAAATTACTTGTTCATTGATTATACATAGAAACTGAAAAATAAAAAAATTAAATTAAAATATTATATTTCTAAATAAAGGGTTTTTCCATATCGGAATTTCCATGATAAGAGATTTCCCATACTAAAAGATTTCCATGATCAATTATCCTAAAATAATTAATCTTTCCAACACTCCCCCTTAAACTAGTGAATAGATATCATCCATTCCCAGCTTGGATATAAGTATAATCATTGAGAAATCGTGTCCATTAAGTCTCTTTGTGAACACATTTGCAAGTTGCTCCTTTGTAGACACATAGGGAGTGCAAATTAACTTGTTGTCTAACTTCTCCTGTATGAAGTGTATATCGATCTTGATGTGCTTTGAACAGTCGTGTTGTTGTCATGTTGTACTGAATTATGAGTAATATTGATGGACGACTTATTGTCACAATATAGTCTCATAGGCTCCTCTCATTTTATTTTGAGATTTTCAAGGATGATTTTTAACCATCGTAGTTCACACACACCTTGAGCTATAGCCTTGAACTCTGCTTCTGCACTTGATCGAGCTACCACATTTTGTTTCTTCACCACGTGATCAGATTACCACCTAGGAACGTGCAATAGCCTATTGTGGAATGTCTATCAATCAAAGATGCTGCATAGTCTACATCAGTGTAAGCTTCAAGAATCAACCCCTCACCTTTCTTGAATAAAATTCCTCCTCCTGGATTAGCTTTCAAATAGTATAGTATTCGATTTGCAGCTTGTAGATGAACTTCTTTAGGATTATGCATGAACTGACTTACCACACTCACAACATAGATAATGTCTGGTCGAGTGTGTGTTAAATATAAAGTTTTGGGAGGATAGAATTCACATCAGATTTATGTTTAAGAAGAAAAATCCATGAGACTCTAATGTAGTCATCAATGAAAGAAACAAACCACCGAGCTCCTATAATATTCAGTGTGAATAAAATAAAAAAGGAGAACTTCTATTATTGCTAATTGGAAAGGAACCCCTATTGTGTTTGGCAAATTCACATACCTCATAATGAAAATCTTCAACTTTAACACTATTAAATAAGAAAGGAAACATTGTCTTTAAAATAGTAAATGAAGGATGACCAAGACAAAAATGTCGACGCCAAATGAGATTATTACTTGAAAATGACAAATAAGACTCTGAGAAAACATGTTTGTCTATAGGTACATTGAGAAAGTAGAGGCCACCCTTTTCCTTAGCAAGTCCAATCCTCTTCCCCGAAACTTGATCCTGAACAATAAGAGGGATAAAACAAGACATTACAATTCATAACACGGGTTAGTTTATGAATAGACAAGAGACTTGTGGACAATTTCAGAACATGGAGTACATCTTTTAATAACACGAATGGACTCAATTGAATGTGACCAGCACCCGCTACTGTAACAGAACCATCGGCAATAATAATTTTCCTATTGCTAGGACAAGGTGAATATGTTATAAAATGGACCGAAGGAGGTGTCTTGTGATCTATAGCTTAGTTAATAACCCAAGAGTCTTGTATAAATCGGTCTTAGACATGTAATCCATGAGAAAGAGACTTACCCGATAATGCTAATGACATAAGCCATTAGGTTGCTCTAATGACCCTAATAAACTTGGAAGCTGCTCATTCTCGGTTTAATTAAAATAACCTAGAGAATTCTCTCTAGGAGGAGGAGTTTTCTAGAATGACTTTTTTTTCGAGGAAACTTGATGAGCTTTTGTTAAAATTTTTGATCACCATGCTGACCCCATTCTCTGCTTGAAGTAGTGGGTTTTCAATGTAATTTCTAGCAACAATCCTTGGTATGTTTTGGCTTTTACTGTAAGTGCATCAAAGATTATCTCGAGGGTCGCTTTGAGATATATTCCTCATTTTGTTTCGGTTGGTATTCTCTTGTGCAACCATGACAGATCCTTCAGATGTTCCTGGATCAAGCATAATGCCTCTTTGACTCTCCTCAGTCCGAATCAATGCAATAACCATGGAAGATCTTCCTTGCCAAGAATTTGAATATGAACTTGATCAAATTCTACATTTGGTCTAACTAAAAAATCATACTCGATCTTTCCTAATAAATTTCTTCAAGACCACAACATCTTCAGGGCACTTCGTCTCAAGGACCCGATAATGATCAAGTTTTTGCCATAGATTTTGTAATATATTTGCATATTCTGTTATAGTTTTATTGTCTTATTTTACAGTTGAATACTTCAGAAGATTCCCTTAATTGTAGGGAATATAATTGATTTAAATTAGTTTGATTATAGAGATTGTTATTGATTGTAATTAATGATTAATAGACATACCATAAGTATAGGATCCTCTTTCTCTTATATATATAAATACTTACATGTAAGCGGATTATTTTTGATGAGAAATATATGATCTCTTTCTCTTGTACATGGTATAAGAGTAGAGTTCTCCTTCTTTGACCTAATTTTTTTGCTGTCCTTTATTGTTGCTTCCTGCTGCTGCTATTGTCGATTTCGGCGCCGATCTTTTTTTTTTTGCCGATTTTGGCATCGACGCTATGTGATGCCAATTTTGGCACAATGTTCTTTTATGCTAATTTCGGCATCGACGCCCTAGTGCTGTCGATTTTGTGCAGACGTTCTTTTCTACCTCGAGTTCTTCGTGTGACCATGGGCCGTCCCAACACTAATGTTTTCTCATCTTCCGACACTTCGGTTATGACTGCTTGCGATTGTGGGTTCTTTTGGGGTTGTAATAGTAGTCGCGGTCGTGGAACTGATACCACTAGGAGTAGCCGTTCGTATGTTTACTGTGGCCGTTCCAACCATACCTTCGAGAAGTGTTGGATAAAGTTTGGTAATCCTTATTGTGAAGTTTGTTTTTTCTTCCTCTTTTATTTTCTCATCATTATCCCTTGTCCTTCTAGCCAATGGTACCTATTCTCCAATTACGGGAAGAGGTGTTGTCAGCCCACTGCAAATATTACTTTTAATAATGTTCTCTTTGCACCTAAATTTCTTGTTAGTTTACTGTCCATAAGTCAGCTAACAAAAGCTCACAATTGTTCTGTATTTTTTTTATCTAGCCTAGTGTATTATTCAGGACCTGCATACGAAGAGGATAATTGGTAAAGGACATGAGAGTGATGGTCTGTTTATATTATCTAGATTTGGTTACACCTATAAGTTCCTGGGCACCGTCAACAACTGTGCCTTCTTATCAGTGGCATTGTCGTCTTGGTCGCTCATCTTCTTTTGCTCTCAAAAGTTTAGTTCTCGTTCTGTCTGATTTCCAGTATGAGTCTTATGAGTTCGACAAATACCATTGTACTTCTTTTCCTTCTAGAGTTGATAAACGTAGTTCTTTTGCTTTTGAATTTGTTCATTATGTTTGGGGACCTAATAGAGTTAAGTCTAGAGGAGGTTTTCAATATTTTATAATTTTTGTTGATGATTATTCTCGTATGAGTTGGTTAGATTAACTCAAAAATAGGAGTGAGGTTCCTAAGGTGCTAACATCATTTCATAACAAAATAAAAATTCAATATTTTGTTGCCTTACACATTCTTCGTACCAATAATACACTTGAGTTCACTCAGAAAAGAGTGTCTACATTAATTCTCATGATATAATTCATCAAATCTCTTGTTCATAGACTTCTAAACAAAATGGAGTTGTTGAACGCATACATCATTATGTTTTAGATGTAGCTTGTACTCTTCTTTGTCACATTCATGTTTTTAAGTTTCTGTGAGGTGATGCTGTACTCACAACTTGATTTCTCATAAATAGGTGGCCTTCTGCTGTGTTACATGGGGATATCCCCTTCTCGTCTTTATCATGCTAAATCTCTTTTCTTTGTGCCTCCTCACATATTTGGTTGTGTTTATTTTGTTCATAATTTTACTCGTAGCTTAGATAAATTATCTCCTTGCTCGATTGAATACTTCCTGCTTGGATATTCTTGCACACAAAAAGAATATCATTGTCTTGTTACACTCACAAAATGCAGTTACACCTATGTTGATGTTACATTTTTTTGAGTCCCAACCATAACATTAGCATCTTCTCCATTACCTATCCCACCATCCATGTCTCCTACTACAGATGTTCCGTCTCCTAAACCATTGAAGGTGCAAGATTCATATCGCACACCTACTCTTCCTGCAGATCCTGATGCTACTCACTCCTCCGATATTGATCTGCCTATTGCTCCTCATAGAGGAATTCAGTCTTGCACTACTCATCCTTTGTCTAATTATATTTCGTTTGATTACCATGGTCCTGCATTCCATGCTTTTGCTGTTTCTCTATCATGTATAGAAGTTTCAACTTCCTATTTATCAACACTTGGCTTGGCGAACTGCAATGGATAAGGAAATGTTTATCCTTATCTCTCGTGGTACTTGGGAGCTAGTGGCTGCACCATCTTCTGTTGATATTGTTGCTTGTCATTAGGTATTTACTCTAAAATTTAAAGTTGATGGTACTATTGATCGATACAAAACTTGTCCGGTGGCCAAAGAATTTACACAGACTTATGATGTTGATTACTTTGAGACCTCTCCTACTTCTCGCCTGAATTTTATTAGAGTTCTGTTCTCCGCTATCAATTAATCTTGGTCAATGTATCAGCTAGATGTGAAGAATACCTTTCTTTATGGTGATTTGCACGAAATTGTGTTTATGGAGCAACCTCCAGTGTATGTTGCTTAGGGGGAGAATGATACTATGATTTGTAGACTTAAAAGGGCTATTTATGGTCTTAAACAAAACCCCAGAGCTTGGTTTGAAAAATTTAGTAATATAATCAGTATTATTGGCTTCAAATAGTGTAAATTGGATCATTATATGTTTGTATGATAGAGCATGAATGAGATTATTATTCATATTGTGTATGTTGATGACATCCTAATATCTGACAGTGATATATGTGAGATAGACGAAACCAAGAAGTATTTGTAGCGACACTTTGTGACAAGGGATATGGGACGTTCTAAATATTTCTTAGGAATTGAAATTGCTCACAACAAATCTAAAGTTTCATTATGCTAACGGAAGTATGTTATAGATTTACTCAAAGAAACTAGATTACTTGGAATGAAGTCGGTTTATACGCCTATGGATATCAATTTAAGTATTTGGGATAATATTGGAGAGTTCTTTGAGGATAAGATAAAATATAGACGACGTTGGGAAACTCATCTACTTATCACTAATGAGACCAGAGATCTCTTTTGCAGTTGGAATAGTCACTCGTTTTATGGATAAGCTGAAGCAAGTTCACTGGAAAATTGCTATCAAGATTCTTAAGTACATTAAGAAATCTCTAGGAAAAGTGTTGTCATTTAAGAGAAATAGGCATCTAAGGATTGAAGCTTATTCTAATGCCAACTATGCTGGATCTAAGATCGACAGACGGTCCACTTCTAGGTATTGCACTTATGAGGGGGAAATGTAGTAACATGACAAAGTAAGAAACAAACTGTTGTTGCTAGGTCGACTGTCGAAGCTGAGTACCGAGCCATGAATCACATTGTAACCGAGATGTTATGGCTGAAGAATTTGCTTAAAGAATTATGGTTTACCTATATTGAACCATTGCAATGTACTGTGATAACCAAGCTATTCACATTGCAAGTAACTCGATTTTTCATGAGAGGACTAAGATGACATTTGGTTTAGGGGTTTGGGCTGAGGGAATGGAATAATAGAAATATAAAGTGTTTGGTTAATGTGTTTGAGAATAAAAATTTTAGAATAATTCCTAAATAATTTAGAATGGACAAAACCCAAGTAGAGTGGTGCGTTTAGAATTCATTCTTGATTCTTCACACCACGTGCGGAGTTTACAAAAAAAATATTATTTCATTTTTCTTCTAATAAAAGACTTTTTTTTTTCCCTAAGCCATCGCTCCTTCCCCTCTTCGTTAATGACGGACGAATGACCACGTCATGTGTGACAACACTGTCGGCTCTCCGGCGTAAGTCGTCGTAGGTTAGTAGCTCACAACCATTCGTCGTTGCCTCCTCTTTGTTTTGGCCGCCATCCCTTCCCATCAACAGCTAGCCCCCTTTCCCATCTTCCATCGTCGTGTGCCAGGAATGCATCAAGGTCGAAGTACAAAGCCGAAAAAAAATCAAAACTTTGGCAGTGCGTTGCTCGAAGGAACCAAGAACATGTTCAGGAAAAGACTAAGGTGCCTTGTCTCACATAGAATTAGAGAGGGAGAGTGCAGCAAAGGGAGAGGAGAGGGATGGGTTGGCGGAGAGCAGAGAAGGAAAGGGTTGATGCAAAGGAATGTTGTGTGGCAATTAAGAGGGAGTCAAATGGGGAAAGCAGCAGCAGAAATTGTCTTTTTTCATATATTGATTTATTAGAAGATCTTGGTAAAAGTTTTGAAGAATGAATTGATATTTGAAAAATGAATTGATACCTAATCCGAGCTTATAAACCAAACAACAACATCCAATGACTAAAACCCATTCGCATTCCAGTCTACTATCAAATCACCCAAACCAAACACCCTCTAAGTATATTGAGGTTGGCTATGACTTTATTCGTGAGTGTGTAATGAGCCAAAAAATTGTTATTTGATTCACATTATCATCCAACCAAGTTGCCGATGTCTTCACTAAAGCATTAGGAGGAAAACAATTCTCGAAACTGACAAGTTGGATATGATTGACATATATGCTCCAGCTTGAGGGGGAGTGTTGAATACTTTCGAAGATTCTCTTAATTGTTGGGATTATGATTGATTTAAATTAGCTTGATTATAAAGATTGTGATTGATTGTAATTAATGATTGATAGACACATTATAATTATAGGATTCTCTTTCTCTCCTTATGTATTTAAATACCTACATGTAAGTATATTATTTTTTGATGAGAAATATATGATCTTTTTCTTTTGTACAACAACGTTGGTCTTTACTTTGACTTCATATATATGGGCAGGCAGCATCTTTGGCTTTCGAATATGTTTGGTGAAGAGAATCCCATATATCTTTTGCAGAGGTGAGAAACATACACGTATTACTAATTTTTGGTGCCTTTGAACTCCATAACCAGGACATAATTATGGAGTCCTCTTCATCCCAAGCATCAAAATTTGGATCATCTTGTTTTGGTTCTACATCAAGAAGATGTCAAATTTTTCCATTAACTTTTAGGTAGGTATGAATCAATTGAGATTATTTTAGTAATTTGGTCCATTGAGTTTGTAAGAGTGGTGAATATTCTATAATTCAACGATAGGAAGACGAGATCCTATCTCTCCTTCATCAGATTGAGGGAGGTAGTTTGTTTTTGCAATCTTTGACATCATAGAATATTAAAAATACCAATTGTGAAAGTTGATATAACAAGAAGAAGAGAAAATATATTGGTAATAAAGGCTAATAATAAATTGACAATGAAAGCTGACGAAAAAGCGAAAAAAGTTGACAACGAAGGCTAAAAAACTCCGAGGCACAATACCCTAGCCTTCTGATACCATGTCAAGAATTGTGGAATGAAATTCTCTCACTTATTTTCTTATGCATAACAATGGGTATATATATACACCTTGTATATTGATTATACGTAGAAACGAAAAAATAGAAAAAAATAAATTAAAATATTATATTTCTAAATAAAAGGATTTTTTATATCAGAATTTCTATGATAAGAGATTTCTTATATTAAAAGCTTTCCAAGATCAATTATCTTAAAATAATTAATGTTTCCAATGTATATTATGTGACTTAAAGTCATGATGAGTATTAGGCATATTAGACTTTAAAGAAGCTTCTAATATTGCATTATTAAAGAGCTTATCTAAAATATTATTGGACTTTTCTAAAATATTTTTCGAGGATTTCTCTAAAGTTGAGTTATGAAGAGGTTTACTTGAACACATTTCTTTTATTTTAGCAACAAACTCATGGATTATAAGAGAACTAGTGTTTGTCGGTTCGAAGAGCTAGATACCTAGATTATCAAAAATAAATAAATAAATAAATAAACAAGAGAACTAACATGTAAGTAATGGTTTCAAAAATTAACTTCTTGTTAGATTCTTGTTGGACAATTGTTTATTATAGTTTTGTGGGATATATCTTTTCATTAATTGTCTTTTCATTTCATGTCAATGTATGATGGGTTCTTGTTTGACTTGGTCTCTAATGCTTTAAACACATCGCTAATAAATTTTAGCAAGTCTATTAAGTGTAAATTTAACAAATATTATAGGAAAATTAATTGTCTAAGAGTTGGAATATATAATTTAAGAACACATATTGGTACAATGGAGGTAAATTCGATGTTTAGGAGATTTTTAATATTTTACGTGTATAAGAGACAATATGAGTAGAGTTTAGATAAGGATAATAGAGAATTCAGATTTTAAATTATGGTACAGGGAAGAGTAAAATAAGAAATATAGTAGGTGTTGTTGTAGATAGTTCGCTAAAAGATAAAGTAGTAATTTAAAAAAGGATAGGATTATAACTGTGTGGTGGCAAAAGAAACTAACATATATGTATCTCAAGTAGGATTAGATGACAATACAAAATCTAACTTTTGGGACGACCTAGATGTGGTATTACAAAACATTCCGCCAACCAAAAAGATTTTAATAGGGGGATTTAAATGGGCATGTTGGAATGAAAAATAAAGAATATTATAGAATGTATGAGGGTTATGAGTTTGGAACAAGAAATGAAGAATGAAAAATTATATTGAATTTTGCGATAACATATAATCTTACACTAACTAATATGCTTTTTTTAAAAAAGAGAAGAATACTTTGTCACGTTTAAAAATGTGAGTAATAAGTTATAAATTGATTTTTTTTATGGTTAGAAAGAAAGATAGAAAGATTTGTAAGGTCATTTGGAGAAAACTTAACTACCAACATTTGCTAGCAATGTTGGATATGCGTCCCAAGTACAGTATCAATAGAAGAAAAATGTGCACGACTCTTATAATTAAGTGGTGGAAGTTAAAAGATGATAAACAAAATATATTTAAGGAGCATAGAAGTACAAGTATTAGGAGAAATATACAGCGATTCGAATACGACATGGGATAAGAAGATATTAAAGTTGAAAATAGTAGCCAAAAGTGTACTTTTAAAGGGACCTACAAAATAATATTGACGATGGAATGAGAAAGTACAAGAGAAAGTGAAGGAAAAATGAATTGCCTATAAGGTTATACACTTATAAGAACGAGGAAAACTTCAAAAAAGTATACACTAGCCAAGAAAACAGAGAATGAAGCTAAAAATAAAACTTTTGAACGCTTATATCTAAAATTAAATTCAAAAGAAGGGGAAAGAGACATTTACATAAGCTAAAGAGAGAGAGAGGAAGACAAGAGATCTTATTCAAATAAGATGTATTAAAAATACATGCAATAGGGTACTATTGATGATGAGGTAATAAAAGAACGATGAAATTGATATTTTCATAAACTTTTTAATGAAAGTTTAACTTAAGAAATTTATGTAGGTTAAATAAGTATATAAATTTAGCATAAGTACTTATATAAGAATAAAGGAAACATATAAAATTATGTAAACTCTAGGGGTATTAAACTAATGAGTCATGTTATAAAACTTTTGAAAAGAATAATAGAAAAAAGTCTAAAGAAGGAAATCATGATAATCGAAAATCAATTTGGATTTATGCTTGAAAAGTCAACAATATAAGCTATACATCTTTTTAGGCAGCTAATTGAAAAGTATCAATAATAGAAATAAGATTTACATATGATATTCTCGATGTATAAAAAGCTTATAATAGAGTCCCAAAGTAAATTATATAGAGATTTCTAAAAAAAAGAGGTGTTAGTATAACATATATTAACTAATTAAAGATATGTATGTGGATGTAATGATAAGAGTGAAGATGGATTAATCAAAACGTTTCCTATAAAGATAGGGTTACATCAAATATCAATTCTAAGTCCCTATCTTTTTAAGATTAATCATGAACGAACTCACTAGACACATCTAGGATATGGTACCGCAGTGCTTCTTGTTTGTAGATGATATTATTTTGGTAGATGAGATGTATTAAATGCTAAATTCGAATTTTGGTGAGAAATTCTAGAAGTGAAAGGTTTTAGGCTTAATAGAGTAAAGACAGTATATGAAATTTAAGTTTAGTAATATTAGATGTAATGAGACAATTGTTAAGATAGGTGATGACGAGTTGTATGTAATTGAAAGTTTTAAATATTTAAGATCATTTTTGGCAAAAGGATGGAGGGATTGAGAGAGATGTCTTACACAAAATAAAAGCGGGATGGTTAAAATAGAGGAGAATGTTAGTGTTCTTTGTGATTGTAAAGTACCTCGAAAACTTAAAGGAAAATTTTATAAATGAAACTGAATGTTGTGTTATAACTCGAGCACATGAGCAGATGATGAGATTTGTAAAGATGAGAATGTTAACGTGGATGTGTGAACATATAAGGATGACATAAGAAATGAAAATATTAAAAAGAATGTTGGGATTACACTTATTGAGGGAAAACTTCGAGAGACATGTTTAAGATGGTATGAACATATACTTAGATAACCGATAAATATTCTAGTTACACGATTTGAAACTATGACGAATGTGCATATCAAATGAGAAAGAGGAGACCAAAAAAGACTTGGTTAGCAACGATAAAATAAGATGAAATATAAATATAAATAATGATATAAAAAGGGAGTCTTGGCAAAGGGGTAAAGTTGCTACTATGTTACGTAGAGGTCACGAGTTTGAGTATCAAAAACAACCTCTTGCAAAACAGGATAAAATTGTGTACAATAGATCGTTTCTTGGGAACCCACATTAGTGGGAGCTTCGTGCACCGGACTATTTTTTTTTTTTATTAATGATGAAATAGTAACGGATAGAGTCCAATGACGTAGAAGGATCCCACCTCATTTAGTGGGATAAGACTTGATTGTTATGGATCATTCTAGTTTTGACAATTTCTTCATGGATTTATCTTAGCATTCTTATCTATACAGATTATTTTTTCCCCAAAACTCTAATAGAAAATGAAAAAATATAATCTTATAAAAAATTTTCTTTTAGCCTAATGACATGCAATGCCCATATAAAACTCTAAACTAATCGGGTTTCAACTTTCTATGGAATTATATCTTCAGCAATATAAATTCAAATCATCTAAAACTTTTATTTGAGTTTTTTATGTTCCATCTTTTACTGTTCATTTATTTCTTTTATGATGATTGAAATTGCATTTCATATATTCAAATTTAGTTTATATATCTTAAAACGTTTGATTTATAGAGCAAGATTGACAAGGAATATAATACTTATTTTCGATGAATAGAATAATGTAAAAATATGACAAGAATATTTATTTCTTAACTTCATTTAGTATAATTTAAATGATAAGAACTTACAACTAACTCTTGGTGTAAATCTATAGTAAGGCAATCAAGAATTTAATTTTATTAAAAGTTATTTTAAGTTGCTAATTTTTATAGTTAGGTTGAACTTTTAAAAAAGTAGTTTCATTTTTTTATGAAAGCCTATTAGGTTTTTATTGGAAAAATTAGGATTTGGTTAGAAAAGTCTCTTATTTGATAAAGAATAGGCCGCGTCCTCAAACTATAAAAGGGGATTACGATCCCGTGTATTGATGACGTTTTGAGTTAATGCAATTTGCAATTTCCTTTTGGTGAGAATTGATAGCTTTCTTGTGGGTGAGGATGGTTTCTCTGTTCACTCCTACATCAAAAGGTATTAGAGTTTTCTTCTAGATGAGGATTGTATCTTTATCCTTCAACTGTGCTGTGCTACATTGGTATTAGAGCCAAATTTCTAATTCGGTATTCAATACTTTCCATTCATCTTAATTATTTTTGTTTTTTCCAACCATCACTTTTTTTTTCTCCCACCATCATCACCATATTTGTCATAATTTCATCCACGCCTTATTTCCTTTCTACACAATTGTTATTCCTGCTTTTGTGCTACTAATCCACCCACCACAATTTTATCATCAAGCAGTGTGACTTTATCTTCTCCATCCCTACTTTTATTAACATTTTCTTATCATCATCATCACACGTCATTTCTTCCACTGCATCCTCCACCCATCTATTGCTATCTCCACCGTTTACTGTTTTATTCCACAACCAACCTCAAGTCCTTATTCTTTTCCATTTCGGGGTTCTAACTCTATGATCATCGTTGTGCATCATCAGCTCCTTATCACCATCACTTTCGTTATCTTTGTTTCCTCACAATAACTACCTATAACATAGGAGATTACAAGTAAAGGAGATCAAATTTTCCTGTGAGTATCTTAACTGTTATTATTTCTTCCAACCATCACTTTTCTTTCCCCCACCACCATCATCCCGTTTGTCATATTGAGCAACTTTGTTTCATCTTCTCCACTACCACTTTTATTGAGATTTTCTTCTCTCATCGTCAACATTTGTTTCTTCCACAACATCCTCTATCTATCTATCACCATCATTAATTCCCTATTCATATCCATTCTTGGGTTTAAATAGGATTCTCATTCTCTCTTATCATTTTCATGCATCATTGACTTCATCATTGTTATGCATCATTACCCAATCATTATCGTCAACATCATCTTTGACATTGACCTACAACATAAGAGATCAAAGCAAAGGAGATTTAATCTGCCTGTGAGATTCATAGAACAACTTCAACATCAATGAAACTCACATAATCTTGATATAAAATATTTTCCCTTTTTAAATATTGACTTTTGTTTATTTAGTTGAAATCTTAAATTGTTCATATTTAATTATTTTTCTCATAATTTCATACGTATATCACATTATTCATTAAAAAAAGTCATAGCTTTAGTCATCATACAAAAATATCATCATTCATTAATATATTTTTTTTACTTGCACTTAATTTGCTTATCATTCATCATTGTTAATTTGCATTGTCAATATTTAGATCGACATGATAAGAGAAAACACTAAAACTACCACTAGATATACGTGAGATTTAGATTTAAACAATGTGAGACATCAACCAAATTATACTCATGTAAATCATGAACATAATGATTATAATTGTTATTCTTCACAACTCTTCAATTCAGGAATGACATATACAAGATCACAATCACATCATTCCATATTCAAAGAAAAATCTAATTATTTCTACGAACCACGTGTTAGGTCAAATGCCCTTATATTTAATAGAACTAGGAATCCTAATGTAATTTTTGATTGGTTACACGATATTGAAACAACATAATTTTATCTCTACTGAATGAGTACGAACGAGTATGATTTGCCAAATTCACCCTCATTGGACCTGCTAAAACTTATTGGCAATGTGTCCAACGTGGACCAAATCTTATTATACATTGACATGAAATGAAAAACTTCATCATATCTCCCATCAAACTCTAAGAGACGAGCTTCCTTGAGTCAATTTTCAAAAATCATCAGCAAGAGTTTTGGTTATTGCTCAACCTTAGTAAAATATATTTCCAATGACCATCCAGAAGAGTCCTCCGATGACACTTTATACAAGTCTCTTAATAATTTAACCTTAGAAAAATCTCTTGTTGACTTACCTCTTTATAGGTTAATGGACTTGATAATAATCATTACTTAGATTTTCATAATTATCAAAATAAGTTAAATGAAGAAACTAAAGAGTGTAATGCAAGATAACAATTTAAAAAGTTACAAATCACTTGACATAAATCCTTTCATATTTACTTCATTTGGTGATATTGTGAGAGATTTATTATAAGGCTTGTTTATTTAACTTTCCAACTTATTTAAACACAAGTTCAATTTTCAAATTGGAGGATATGCTAATTTACTTGGAGAAGTTCGTGCATTCGTCTCCGTATGTTGATTTTGTTACCGCCTTATGGAATCATCCTCATCGTTGTCACCTTCACATTACATAATTTCATCAAAGACATGGACGTCATTCTTGTCATACAACAAACTCAGATGTTTCCTTGTTAGAAAGGACTACCAAAGAAGATATTTGAAAGTTAAAATGTAAAAAGAGAAACAAAATGCATTTATTTCTTTTTCATTGGAAGAGATATCCAAAGAATTACTAGGAGAAGTTCAAGCATTCGTCTCCGTTTGTTGACTTTGTTACAGGTTTTACGGAATCATTCTCATTGTTATCACCTTTACATTATATAATTTCAACAAAGACATGGACACTATTATTGTCATACAATAAACTTAGATGTTTTCTTATTCGTTGGAAAGGACGACTAAAAGAAGATATCTCAGAGTTAAAATACAGGGTTACTAAAGCAATTATTCCCTATGTTTAGAAAAGACGATCCAAGAACACCAACTGGTCAAGAGTTGAGTTTCTCTCAGTGGAGGAGAAGCTAAAAAGTTGTCTCAGTTTCAAACTCCACCTTCCCATTTGACGGAGTCGAGTTCTCTTCGGTTGAGGAGAATAACGCGGTCAAGAATTTAATTTTATTAAAAGTTATTTAAGTCGTTAATTTTTATAGTTAGTTTGAACTTTTAAAAAAGTTTTTTAGGAAAGTCGGCTAGGTTTTATTAGAAAAATTAGGATTTTGTTAGACAAGTCTATTATTTTATAAAGAATAGATATCATCCTCAAACTATAAAAAGGGATTAGATCTCATGTAGTGATCGCGTTTTAGAGTTAAATGCAATTTGCAATTTTCTTTTCTCTGGGTGAGAATTGGCAGCTTTCCTCTTGTATCCTTGTTTGCTCCGCTATGCTACATTAAACGGTATTAGAGCTTGCTTTGGGTTAGGATTGTATCTCTTTATCCTTCTGCTATATTGCTTCATATAGTTAGAGGAAAATTATTTGTTACACTCTCACTAACACTAACATTATTAATTATACTACCTACATATTCTTTATAATATCAATATGATTGCCCTACAGGTTGGCACAGTTAGTATTTGCATGAGTGTTTGCTCCAATAGGTCTTAGGTCAATTCCCAGCGGGAACAAAATACCTCGTTTGGTCCCTAACCTCCCCCATGCAAAGCACCAATGCGCTAGGACAAAATGCCCCCTTGTGATTTACCTGCTCAAACCTTGTCATGGGCCGACAATACTGGGTTGCTTGTGGTAAGCAATATGACCTTTTGTTACAATAATATCAATATGATTAATAGATGATTTTTTATAACTTATAATAATAGGTATCTTCAATAAAATTGGTATATAAATCAGTCATTTTTTTTTCTATTGCTTCTCTTATTAAAAAATAACATATATATCTTTCAGGAATAAAAACAACATTTTTAGAACTTTGCCTCGTCCCTTAGGCCTCGTTTCCTTATTGGGATAGAAAGCAATTTCCACAATCACCTGTTCAAATTCTGGATATTGATTAATTTGCACTTGAATCAAACTTTTTAGTGAAATGTAGCACCACTCTTAATAGTTACCTACAAATCCCATAGATCATCGAATAATGGGATGCTCATGGTGTGGAGTTGAGTAGAAGGGTTGTTGTATAAGATTGGATTGTAGGTTCATGAGATCCTAGCTTTATTAAGATCATAATTAAGATTTGGATTGTTTAGGTCAATTTGAACCATAGGATCATGAGATCCTAAGACTTGGATTGCAGACCTAACAACCATGGCACAAATGGAACAAGGCACGCATACATCATAGTTGTAAATTTTAGTGGGTCTATCAAACAAAGTAGGGCTCAAGAACTCCACTTAACCGGAAACAATTCAAAATTCGTATAGAAACTAAATCAAGAACTTGATACCAAATTGATGCAGTAGGTAGATAATCTCAAACTTATAAAACTCACTAAGGGTATCTATATCATAAATTAAAGAATGTTCATTACATGGAGATCCATTTTTTTTTTATAAGCCATCATAAAGACAAATCTCCTAAAGGTAAGGTTTATGACAAACTTCTTTTCAAAACATACAAAACTTTAAAAAAATTTAATATTACAAAAATACAAAACCTAAATTTTAGAATAAATTCAAATTCAACCATGCTAGTAATTTTTTTTAATGAAATCAAAGTAAATGGCACCCCAGTTTACTCTTAAAAGATAGTAACACTTGCTAGTTGTTGTGATGTCCAGAGGCATTTTATAACATCATGCTAAGTTAATTACTGCATATTGTTTTTTTCTATATGTTCATATGTACTTCCAGCATTTATCAACCAAGTACAAATTTTTGGAGGAACATTTTCCCAAAAAGAGAAGTAAAAAAAATACCAAAAAGTGAGGATTTTTCTTTCTTCTTATATTTGTTTCCAAATATCCAGGAATGGTTGGAAGATAATAAGGGATGTGATGCTATTATTGATGGAGCCAATGTTGCACTCTATCAGCAGAACTTTGCAGATGGCGGATTTAGTTTGTCTCAGGTTTATTCCTTATTCTGATTTTGCAATTCGAATATACCATGTTCAAGTTCTCTTCTTACGTCGATTTTTTGATACTCGATATTTACTTTTGTGTCGTATTCCTAAATAGAGCAGTTAAATGATGTAGCTAGTGAGATTTTCAGAAGAAACAAGAAGAAATGGCCGCTTATTATTCTACATAATAAGCGTATTCAAGCACTTATGGGAGATCCTTACAACAGGCAATTGTTGGATGCATGGAGATCTGAAGGAGCATTGTACATGACACCAAGCGGATCTAATGATGATTGGTATGGATCCTTGGTAATCTAGTTTGCCTTTGTGTCATGCATTGCCATTATCATCAGTGGTCTATTTAATTATACTTGAATAGTGCAAAATACTGTGCTTATTAACAATGGTAAGTATCAAAGGCAACAATATAGAGTGGTTTTAAAAGAAAATAAATGATCCCATGTGTATCAAGGGAGAGAAGGTGTTTGAGCATGCAATGATGAGTGTGCCAGATATTGTGTTATTAATAGTCTCCTACTAGCTAGATATTAGTGCTACTCCTCTGACAATCCATGAATTGGTTGTAAACAATGGTGTAGACTCCAGGCAACTACGATAGGTAATTATTAACGCACAATCCTTTGAGGTGGTTAGCAACACAATACATTTGGGAGAGAGGAGGAATAATCAAGGGAGAGAAGATGATTTTGACCATACCCATATTGCACTGGAGAGTACAGGGGAGACATTTAGGTATCTTACAATGATAAAAAGGAAGGGGTATTTTACTATCCAAACAACCCTAACCCAACTTGACCTAGCCAATTGGGTTCAATTCAACCTAGTCTACTTTGGTCTTGTGTTCATTGTGATCACAAAGTATCTCTAAAGTTTAAAGATGAGTATTACAAAACGTTTGCTAGATTTGTTATATTATATGAAGCTAATATTGGAATTATGAAACGAGTATACGAGCAGAAGATGAAAGTTGCAGAGATGAGGGTGTTAAGGTCGATGTGCGGAGAGTATTAGAGAGAAAGTCGGGATTGCACTGGGAAAATTTCGAAAGACGCGTTTAAAATGATATGACATATACTTAGATGATCAATAAATGACCCATTTAGTCAATGTGAGATGGTGACAAATTCACACATTAATAGAGAAAGAGAGACCAAAGAAGACTTGGTAAGTAATTTTAAAATATGATAAACTTTATTTAAATATAGATGAGGATATAGTAAGAGATTGAACCAAATGACATAGGAGGATCATATAACTGACCTCACTTTGTGAAATAAAAGCTTTATTGTTGTTGTCGTTGTCGTCAAGCCAAACTTAGGCTAAATGAGAAATTAAATAAATCCAAACCTTGTGCCTGTTGTTAATATCTAATCTCACCCCAAACTTTTTCCAAATAGAACTCAAAAATCACTATATCAGCTTATAAACAATTTTGTTCAGCCGTAAAATCCCAGTTAACCCCTAATTACGTATATCTTCCCCTAGTCAAACATCAGAAGATAACATGGTTTTGCTCTGATCGTAAAGAAGAAAATACTGGCTTTACTCTCTGGAGTAGCCTCTATCCAGCTATGGATCTCTATGTAGGGGGAGCAAGTTATAACTCTACAAGGCTCCATATGAACAACTTAAAATAAACTTAGTGAAGTAGAAATAGTAATGACACTGTTCAGTACAATCTATATAAAACATTACAAAAACAATTTAAGATAAGCTTAGTCTAAATATAGAGTGTTGTTTAACATAGTCAACAATTCAAATTTTTTATGTGATGTTTTTTTATGTAATTAATCAACTTATTTTCTACAATGCAATTATTTCTTCCTAATTGGCGTACTTTTAAGTATATATTTGTACACAATTTTGTTGTTACAAAGTTACATTATTTGGAACCAGGTATTGGCTTTATGCAGCTGTTAAACTTGGATGTTTGCTTGTGACTAATGATGAAATGAGAGATCATATATTTGAGCTGCTAGGAAGATCCTTCTTTCCTAGGTGGAAAGAAAGACATCAGGTATCCATCCTCATATTGAACAGTAGTAGTTTACTAACAATGATATCAATTCTGTCATATGAACTTTGTAATGGTTTCCTCATAGTTTGTCTTCATCTGCACTAATACTATAACTATTAGAAGAGCAACTTGTATTAAGCCTAACTAGGGCTCACCTACTCAGATTTTTTCTTGTCATTCAACTCTACAAAATTGTTTATATTCACTCGTGCTAGTGTTATCATCCACAATGTAAACTTCCAGAGTCATTAGGCTGACTTTATATTGTTAGTTCTCAACAGGTCAATTATTTTATCCTGCAAATGTATTACATCACTTCAGTAGTCTATATTTAACTGCATTTACATTTCCATTTTAAAAGAAAAAACAGTGGCGTATTAATACAGGATAGTCAATGCATTTTTGGCTAATTTGGTAGATGACAATTTTCTCTTAACCAAGTAAATTTATGTGGAGCTCATCTATTTTTTTCCACTAATCTTTGAACCTCTCTTATAAAATGTTATCTCTGATGATATATCATGCAGTCAATTCAATAATATTTATGTGCTTATAAAATGAAATATGATCTTCATTTGATAGAAAAATAGAGAAGACGTTAGGGAGAAATATTATTTTAAAAAATCTTTGCATGCTGTGCGTGGTTAATTCATTGCCTAATCCTTATGCAGCATGTTGATGCATATGATGTTAAAAAATAACTAATTAGATCAACATTTATTATATTATCACGTGTCAATGATGTGTTGATATCTACTATATACATTTCAAATTAGTTAATATAATCACACAATAAAAATTAAAAATTAGATCTTTTACTTAATTAAATTTAACATTTTATGCAATTGATAATTCCATATAAAATATTTTTAAATAGATATAACCAATACATATAACAAAGGATACATACATTACATACAACCCATATTTAATGTCTTGTTCCTTGTCAATTTGTTGCTTGCTTGAACAAAGATGGTGTGATATTAAGCCAGTGTGAAGACACATGGTGTTAGTGGCATTGATTATTGGGAGGATTAAGAAGACGATGAGAGAAGACTTATTGAGAGGTATGACACTAGTTATTAGGATGAACGAGAAGAAGATGGACTTACCTAGAGTTTCAAGAGGAAGAAAATTCTCATTCCCCTTTGCTATCTTGACATAGCTGGTGGATGTAGACAAATCAGTTTGTATCAACATTGGTAGAAATCTGAAATGAGATAGTAGTTTAAAATTTCGAACTGTATTTGAGTTTTAGTTTATGACTGAAATTATATAATTTTAATATGGTATTGTGTTATGCCGATATGATTTTGGTATATTTTAAATATAAAAAATAAAAATTTTAATAAAAAAATGCAAAAAATAATTTTTTTAAAAGAAGGAACAAAAATTGCGGGATTGTGGTGGCTCCGTAAGCCCACCAGATCACCACGGGATTGTGACGCCCTTGTGGAGGTCGTCGTGGGATTGCGGCGCCATCGTGACCTCGTGTAGGTCGCTGCGGGATTGAACAACCTTCGTGACCTGCGAAGGTCATCGCAAGATCGCAGCCCCTAACCAACCTTGCGGAGGTCGTTGCAGAATAGTTGCGATCCACGGTGCCTGTGCGGTGCTAGTATTAGTGTCGTTGGGTGGAACGATCAATTCTGCTCGTGCCGCCTCGACACAGTTTAAAATTTTAAACCATGCATTAGATTCTAGCTTCGTTTTATAACTTGAAATAAGATCAAGTCGTTTAAAACGGCCTATTTTGTCTTTAAAACTTATAACCAATTGACTTCTGAAAGGTGTAATTTATCTCTTAAAACTAACAAATTTTAGGAATAAAAAACATCTAGAATTTTTTAAATCCTAAAATTTAAAATGAATTTCTAAATTGATCCCTAATTTTGGAACCATATGATTCTCTCTCACCATGTAGACTAGACCTTAAGTTATTAGCACTTTCTTAGGTCATTGTTTGTAACAAAAGTTGTGTTTGCTTTGTGAAGTTCATTGAGCATGACTTCTTTCATTCATTCCTTGGAGTACGCTTCCAATTTCCGAGGAGCTGATGTAGCTTCTTTGTGATTTTGTTCTCTTTTTTGTGGTCCCTTCCAATAAGTTAGAAAGGAAGGACTCGTGTGTGTAGTTCTCTTATGATAAAATCAACATAAAAAAAACATGGAAGTTTGAATATCTTGTAATGGTTTGGCATACAATTTAATTTTAAAATTGAACTATTGGTTAAATAAGTTTGAAAGACTAAATAACTTTATAACTGTACTCACAATAAGAATGAATGCAAATCCCTCTATAGATTTCCTTATGAGATTTATAGGCTAATGAATGCATGGATATACCTTATATTGCTGTCTTCAAATGTAGGGGGTGCATTAGTAAATGTTTTTATAATAATCATTACTCAACTCAAAGCTTCTCCTAGTATTGACTACATAATCGATGTACAAAATGAAACAAATTGTCTTAGCGAAACTATTTTTGAAATTTGACATTTGTTCCCTAAGATTAAGATTGAGAAGAAGGTAAATACACTAAAATAAATTACCTTCATGGAGACATGCAAAGAAGTGAGTTATCTTTACTCCACATGTGGAACCGCCACATCAGCGGCCCCCCTAGAGCCGGTCCCACGGATGTGGAGGGAGTTATCTTTACTCCACATGGCCGGTCTTGTGGTAACCGGAGCATCGTCCCACTTGTGTAAGAGGAAGGAGAGGCTTTCTCATGTGATGAAGAGGTCAACAACCTAATAGGGTGGAGATAAAGTGAAACAACACTAGGAAGAAGCACTTAATTAAGGCTATGAACACTTTGCCATTAGCTAACCATTAAACTTCCCAATTGGATTAATACAACTCACACAAGATTCTTCTATAAGATCCTAACTCTGCAAGCTACAACAACAACAATTAAGCCTTATTCCACTAGGTGGGGTTGACTATATGCCATTGAGCTCTATCTTCTATATGTCATCATTTATATTTAAATAAATTTATCTTATTTTATTATTACTAATCAAGTTTTTTTGGTTTTCTTTATTTGATATGTACATTTGTCATAGTTTTACATCGCCTAACTAGAGTATTTATTGATCGTCTAAGTATATGTCCGTACCATCTTAATGCGTTTCCCGAAGTTTTCCTAAATAGATGCAACTCGACTTTTTTTTAAAAATATTTTCATATCTTATTATGTCTATCCTTGTTTGTCTGCACATTCACCTTAACATCCTCATCTCTGCGACTCTCATTTTTTGCTCATGCGTTCGAGTCATAACTCAATATTCAACTCCATTTGACATAGCAGGTCTAACCACCGTTTTATAAAATTTTCCTTCAAGTCTTAAAGGTACTCTATGATCACAAAAAACACATGACGCTCTTTTCTCGATTTCAACAATTTCACTTGTATTCTATGTAAGACATATTTCTCAATCTCTTTTTCCTTTTGCAAAAATCATTCTAAATACTTAAAATTATTAATTACAGATAACTCGTCATCACATATTTTAACAATTGTATCATTACGTCTAATATTACTAAACTTAAATTTCATATATTTTGTCTTTACTCTATTAAGATAACTTTTCACTTATATCGTTTCCTGCTTAGATTTTAGTTTAACATTTACTGCGTCACATCTCTCATTTACTAAAATAATATACAAACAACATGCACCGCAATATCATATCTTAGATGTGTCCAGTGAGTTCGTCTATGATTAGTGTAAAAAAAAGAATTTAGAGATAATCTTTGATGTAACCTTATCTTTATGGGAAGCGTTTCAGTTAATCCGCTTGAAGTCTTTACTCTTATTATTACATCCTCATACATATCTTTAATTAGTTCAATATATGCTATTCTAATATCTCTATTTCTAGAAGTCTCCATAAAATTTTCCTTGGGATTTTATCATAAGTTTTTTCTAAATTGATGAATATCATAAGTCTTTCTATTTCTAATACTTTTCAATTAGTTGTCTAAGAAGATGCAAATATTTTATTATCGACCTTTTAGACATAAATCCAAATTAATTTTCTATCACCATAGTATCCTTTGTCATTTTTTTATTACTCTTTCTAAAATTTTATGGTATGACTCATTAGTTTAATATCCTTATAGTTTGCACAAGGTTTAAAATTTTTGCCCGTGCCTAGGTTTCGGTCCTGCATTGGAACGATACGGTTTCGGTACCGTATGTGCTATGTCGGTATGGTTTTGATATGCACGTTTTTTAATTAAAAGCACTGTTCCTGTTTCGCCTTCATCGTTGCTCCATTCTACCAGCGAACGTCAGGCCAGCGAGGCCTCCATGGTGGTCGCGAGGCCTACGTGTGGCCTCGACGGTGGCGGCATCGTTGCTTGCGCGTGGCCTTGGTGGCGATCGCGAGGATCGTGTGAGGCCTTCGCGACGGCAAGGAGGTGGCTGCGAGGCCTTCTCGGCTGCCACAAGGCTAGCATGTGGTCTATGAGTGGCCTCCAGGTGATCGCGAGTCCCGGACGTGGTCTCGCGGCGCGAGGCCCACGTGGTGGCCGCGAGGCTTGCCCGTGGCCTCCGCGATGACCGGGAGGCCCACGCGTGGCATGTGTGATGCACGCGCGATGCCTGTGTGGCTGCGGTACCTCAGGTGTGTCGGTGCCGATTTCGGTTAGCGAGCTAAATGAATTTTTTTGCTCGTGTCGGGCAATACGACACAATATTTTGAATCTCGAGTTTGCACAATATTGTACGTCTTCGTTATTTTTATATAAGGGAAATAGAGTACTTACCTCTACTTATATGACATTTTTTAGTTATTAATATCAAGTTGAATAACTTTGTAAGTCATTCAATACCTTGTTTACCTAGACATCAACTATTTTATTTCCTCATCATTTACTAGTACCATATTTTATTCATTTTTAATATATCTTATTTGGATAAGATCTCTTGTCTTGTCTTTCTCTCTCACGTTTTAGCTATTTTGTAAATATCTCTTTCCCCTTTTCATATTCAATTTTTGATATAAGTATTTAAAAGTTTCAATTTTTGCTTCGTTCACTACTTTATTGACTTCTTTCTTGGCTACTATATATTTTTTTAAGTTTTCTTTATTCTTATATGTATATAATATCTTATAAACTGTTCATTTTTTTCTTAATTTTTTCATTCCAATATCAAAATTCTTTATTTGGTGATACATGTCCCTTTGACTCATCGAGTTTACTCTTGGCTACTATTTTCAACTTTGATACTATCTTATCTTATGTCGTATTCATGTCGCCGTATATTTCTCATAATGTCTGCTCTTACCCTCTCCTTAAATATGCTTTTTTTCTTATTCTTTAATTTCCACCACTTAATTTTAAGAGTTGTGCATATTTTTCTTCCATTGATACTATGCTTGAGGCGTATATCCAACACTATTAAGCTATGTTGGGTAGTTAAGTTTTCTCCATCTCTTGCAATTTTTACAGATCTTTCTATCCTTTTTTCCTAACCAGAAAATAAATTCGCGATTTATTATTTCCACTTTTGAACGTGACCAAGTGTTCTTATCTTTTTTTAGAAAACGTATTAGTTTATATAAGGTCATATGTTATCGTAAAATTCAATATAGTTTTTCCAAACCTATAATCCTCATGCACCCTATTTTATTTTTCATTTTACACTCCTATATGTCTATTTAGATCTCCTCCTATTAAAATCATTTCAGTTGACGAAATATTTTGTAATACCTCACCTAGGTGTCCCAAAATCTAGAGTTTGTATACTACTGAACGTTCTTAGATTCCATGTTCCAGATCTTAGACAGTTAATTTTCTTATAGTATTTATTTTTATCCAATTTATAGTGTAAGAACTCTTGCACATTTAACACTATATTTATGTTTTCATAGAGATATATAGCGATTTTTACCGAGACGTTACAGTTGGACCTTGCAATATATTTTTTCTTGACAACAACCTAACATTAGCACAATAGTTTGATGAATTCATTCATTGAACATTTGCTTGAAAGTCCATGCTGGCTAGCAACTTAATGCGCAATCCTTGCCCTTTTTCATCCGGGCTTGGTATCAATATTGGCGGGTTTATCCTAATTTTACAAGCTACTAGGATTATTCAGTTCCAACTTGAGATTAAATCTTAATCGCACAAATGTAACTAATTCAGTTAGCTAAATAATAAACTTTGTTATAAGCATAACAAATCTAGTTAGTTAGTCAGATATAAGCCAAACAAACTTAAATGAGATCAAATCTCATCCATTTGATCATAATAACTTGTTTGTTAGATGAGACTAAATCTCATCCATGTGATGTTACACTTGTGTTTGATCTCCATCACCAATTAATTATTAATCAATATCATTAACTCTTAATTATCCTTTAATCCTTTATCCAAGCTACAAACATCACATGCCAAGAACTAAAGGTGCATGTGGTTCTGTGGACTTTAGGACATAACGCTATGTGGCCTAGATGCAAAACCCATAACCCTGATGAAGTTCGACTTTATTGGTCTAGGCACACAAGCCAAGATGGCCTTCAGAAATATATCAACACTACCCACTATTCCAGGATTTAAGTTCCACAAAAGGATTTTATAAAAGCATGTGACATTGCAGTTACCATGCAATTTGTTTCTCTATCATGTATATCACTACATGTCCCTAAAATTTAGTGGGGTGCTGATCAAGAGATCACTCAATCCTGCCATAACCACTTGGACAAAAGAACAACTTGAGAACTCTTCTCAACTAGCTTATGTGGACAAATAATTTGAGAAATCTTCTTAGTTGATTCCCACTGTGCTTGATTTAATTCATGTCGTAACCAATCAAGATCACATTATTAAAAGGATCTTCTAACTCAACAAATGATTTTCATAATAGGCTTAATTTTTAACTCTGGATTGTAGGTGAGGTAGGAGCTCTGGATGTTATTGTCAATGTAGGTGTTACTTTTCAATAATATACTAGCCTTTTAACTTGAGATAGTCTGTTTTTGGTTAATCCTTCAAAATTTTCTTACATTCAAGATTATATTCAATCATTTTGACTTTATAATAAGCATCATCCATTACAATGAATGAAAATGAGTTGCATTCTCTTTGATTTTATAATCTAAGTCTATTAGGGTCGAAGGGTCAACCTAGATTCTTTGCTAATACTACGTCTGCATAAATTTTCAATTATGATCAATATTTTGCTACACTTAAGATTTTTTGTCTTATAAATTTGTTATATAGATCATCATCAAAGCATGATGGAACACATATTTCTCTAAGTTAACATTTTATTTTAAAACAACGTTTAACATATTGCTATTATTTCTTAGCAGATTTAATCATGGTTTAAAATCTCATATTGTGTTAGGCCAAATAGTTAAAACATATCGTTCCGATAAGTTACCGAAATTCGATACTATTGGGCACCGAGACAATGTCTTATGTATCATGCCAATTGTGTCGACAAGTATCTATTTATGTCAACATTCGACACCCCATGCCATGCGAAAATTAATATGTAAGTACCCTGTGGTAGTTTTTATATGATCAACCAAATTAAGTTAGGTCCTGTTATGTTTTGATGTCCTTGTGTCTAAGTGTGCAGGACTTTAGGACAGGAGGTAGAGCGAGAGACGCAGCTAGCGAGAAGGAAGACACGGGAGAGAGTCGACGGACTTGGTGCGTCCGAGGGACGAGGTGCTGCGGAAGAGTACGTTGGCAGACGAGAAGGAAGCTCGCGGTAGTTTCGAGGGACAAGAAACTAGAGCGGAAGGTTGCTCGAGAAGGTCGGAAAATAGGTTCGGGTGAGTCTTATTCCGGATGACCGAAATTACTTAAGCGAGGGGAGCTGAAGTGGAAGACCTAAACGAAAAGTCAACTGGATGTTGACTGTGGTCCGGGAGCTTGGAGAAATTCCAGGCGCTCAGACTTCGGGAGCCCGGATCTAGTCCGGGCGCTCGGACCATCTGGAGTGCCTAGGGCACCCTGGAGGCGCCTTCGAATGCGGATCGGGTTTAAGCGGGTCCAGGTGCTCGGAGTAGATCTAGGCGTCTGGACCAGAAAGTTTATCACAAAGTTTGCTATCGCGATCTAATGTGACGGGGATAAAATTTTATCTCCCTCCAGACGCTTGGAACCCTTCCATGCGCCCTGATTAGGGCTATAAATACATGCGCTTGCAACCCTTCCAGGCGCTTGGAACCCCTCCAGGCACTTGGAACCCTTTCTGTGCCTCTTCTTTTTAATTAGGTTCTTAATTCTTTATGCAAGTGTTTATTTTAATCAAGTTATAAGTTTCGAGGAAGGTGCTTTGTTTGAATTTATTGTGCAGGTTATTCACTTCCCTCTAGCTGGCCGCAAGGGACCTATAATTGGTATCAGAGCAAGGACGCTTCAAGAGGACTAACCGTCGATCGAAGCATAAGAGATGGTTGTGCCGAGCATTTACCCACCGAAGTTCGAGGGGGAATTCACGAACTGGAAGAAAAAGATGGAAGTATTCTTTAAGACAGATTTTGATTTATTACTGATTATGAAATTTGGTTTTGTAACAACCGAGATTTGCTAAGGTACGCGCTTAACGCCTTTCCTAGGACTTTTGAATGAATATTCTTAGTAGATGCATATTACATCTCCAAGGATCTAGAGGTAAGTACTTTAGAAGAATTATTTTCTACATTTGAAGTTAATGAAACTAGATGTGCATATCTGAAGGAGCCCAAGCATAACATTGTCTTAAAGGCAAAAATAGATGAACCAGAATCCGAAACGCCCCTCGACGATGAGGAAACGACATTCATGGTAAGAAAATTCAAAAAGTTGTTTAAAACGAGTAAGTTTAGTCAAGTGTAGGATAAAAGAAGCAAAAGAAAGATAAGATGTTACTACTGCGATGAAGAAGGGCACGTCAAAGACAACTGTCCCAAATTGAAAAACAAGGAGAAGAACAAGAAGCCAATCCAGTCAAAATATAAAAATTTAAAAGCGACGTGGGACGAAACGTCGTCAGAGTCAGAGATCAAGCCCAAGCTGAACTTCCGCAATGAGCATCGAGAGCATCGATGAAGGGGGAGCAAAGCAGATCTAAGGGGGAGCATCAGAAATCGACAAGGTAAGTCAGCTACGATCTCTACCTCCTGACTAGTTATTTAAATTCGTAAAAATATCATCGAAAAATGCTTGTAAATTAGAAATTGAAAATAGAAAAAATAAAAAGGAAAATGATGAATTAAAACTAACCTTAGCAACATCCTGTCGATTAGAAGATTTTGACAAGATAAAAATTCAAAATGAAAAGTTGAAAATAGAAATAGAAAATTTGAAAAATTTTGCATACTCACATGTTCAACTAGCTTGAAATTATTCAGGACTTAATTGGTATTATAGATATCATAAGAACCAAATCAGAAAGGAATATATTTTGGATTCCAAGATCATGCTTAGGTTAAATTGTTATGCATGCCTTATTTTTTAAAGTTTTTTTTTTCTTATAAATAAATTGCTTTGCATGATTTCTGTTAGAAATTAATTAGAATTTAATTTTTCTGAGAAAGAGAATTTCATCACTTATCAATAGAAAAAATTTCAAATTTTTCTGACCATTAAATTATTTTGTATGAATTGTTTAAGAAAAATTATATTTGTCTATTTAAAAATATCTCGCAGAGTTATTTTTGTAAAATATAATTTTATGTAGAACTTTATCATTTTCTCTATCTAAGAGAATTTTTTCAAAATTTTTTGACCATTGGTAAATTTTCTATAAATGATTTATCTAAATAAAAATTTTTAATATTAAAAACTCTCGAAAATTTAATTTTTGAAAGTTTATTTTTTTTACAAAGTTACTTGCTATTATACATTCTCAGAAAATATTTCGAGATTAATAACTATTTTTAATCAGTTTCTTGAAAAATATGTCTTTATGTAGAAAAAATTTATTTCTACTTAAAATAATATATATATTTTTAAAATTTTTATGTCTGCTTTATATATGACTATTCAACTGTTATAAAAATTTTCAAGATTTTTCCAAGTCTAAATTTTTTTTAATTAATTTTTCCAAAAATAATTTATTCAAATTTCCAAAATTTAAACTTCCTGATCTTTTCTGGATGATGGTCAGTTTTTTTTACCCTTAGACTCTGATTTATATTTATTTTAAAGTTGTTTTAATGGAATACCCCATTTTAATGTGATTAAAGGGGAGAATTAAAGATTATGGTTAGGGGGAGGGTATAATTTTTAAAACATGTACTTGCAATTTTATAACTGTTATTTGTTTGTCGAACTTAACTTGGGGTTGCTCACATCAAAAAAGGGCGATTGTAAGTACCCTTTGATAGTTTTGATGTGATTAATCAAGTCAAGTTACGCCTTGTTATATTTTGATGTCCTTGTATCTAAGTGTGCAGGAATTTAGGAGCACAGGAGGTCGAGCGAGAGATGCAACTAGTGAGAAGGACGACACGGGAGAGAGTCGACGGACTCGATGTGTCCGAGGGACGAGGTGTTGCGGAAGAGTACATTGACGAACGAGAAGGAAGCGCGTGGTGGTTCCGAAGGACGAGAAACCGGAGCGGAATGTTGCTCGAGAAGGCCGCAAAAGGGATTCGGGTGAGCCCTATTCTGGATGGTCGAAATCACCTAAGCGAGTGGAGCTGGAGCGGATGACTCAGATGAAAAGTCAATTGGATGTTGACTGTGGTCCGAGCGCTTGGAGCAATTCCAGGCATCCAGACTCCGGGCGCTCGGATCTGGTTCGGTCGCTCGGACCACCTCGAGTGCCAGGGCGCACTCGGAGGCGCCTTCGAATGCGGATCGAGTTTAAGCAAGTCTAGGCGCTCGGAGCGGGTCCAGACACTCGAACTAGAAAGTTTATCGCAAAGTTAGCTGTCGCGATCCATTGTGACGGTGATAAAATTTTATCCCTTCCAGGCGCCTGGAATCCTTTCAAGCGCTCTGATCAGGGCTATAAATACAGTCCTGATCCCATAAGCTAAAGACAACACTTGAAAACGATTCCATTTGAGTTTAACTTTGTAATTGTGAGCTTTGACTACTGTAAGAGGCTACTCCACCTAAAGGAGATTTTTCGTGAGCTTTAATTTCCTTGGATTAGCAATCTGCTGGGTGCAAACCAAGTAACTCTTTGTGTTTCTCTTCCTTTTAATTAGGTTTTTAATTCTTTATGCAAGTGTTTATTTTAATGAAACTATAGGTTTTGAGGAAGGTGTTTTGTTTGAATTTATTGTGCAGACTATTTACCCTCCTCTAGTCGGCCGCAAGAGACCTACATAATGTAATGTTATTTTTTTATAGTTGGTTTCCATACAAAATAATATCAAAATGGTAGCATTCCAAATGAAAAGTAAACATATTAAACTTAACTATATAGTTGTCTTATTTTTTTCTTCTTTATCTTTTTCATCTCACCTCCAATTTACTATTGACACCATACATGCCACCATCAACACCATACATCTTTTTCTTTCAGTCAAATACTGAAACTTTGACATGGCTTGAGGTTTTGCTTGTTCAATCGAAGTCTTGTCATGATAGTCAAAGTAGTCTTCTATTTTAATTAACCATATATTAGAATCCATTGATCCCATCAAAAGTAGGGGTTTCTTTCCTATTAAATTTGTTGTCATATTGATTTGCTATATCAGGAACATGACTAAATGTGACTGAAGTTTTCTCAAGAAATAGGATAATTTAATAGTGGGTGAGAGTTTCTGCAATACATTGAGCTTATAATAAATATTGATGTTTATAATAAAAGAACCATAAATTAGGCACAATAATGGAAGAATGATAACTAAACTAAATAAGCGTATTTGTAAGTTTTTTCCAAAAGATGATGGTTCAACGAGGACAAGAAATAATGCATGATTTTTCTTCTTCTAAAGGATATATCATATTATACAAAAATAGTTTGTTGTCGGGATTATACAAAACTAATTGAATGTCAGAAATATAAATTACCAACTAAATAGACAAAAATAATTTTCAAAACTAGAGGTAACAATTCTATTGGGATTATGTGAACTAACTTCGTTGGTCAAGTTGTTACAAGGTTGTGTCTGATTAAGTTGTGTGATTACATGTGTTCTTTCTCAAACACGTCCCAAACCTTAAGCTTTGTTTACTCTGAGATGTAGATTGAGGAAGGAAAGGAATCAATGGTGGAAAAAAAATCCCTAGGGAAATGGAAGAGAAAAGGAAAGGAAAAGAGGGAAGAGGACGGGAAAAAGAAGGTAAAGAGAGGGGAAAGGAAAAAAAACATGTTAGCAAGGCCGATTGATTGCAAGACCGATTTACCTTACAGGGTAAAGAGAGGGGAAAGAGAGGGGAAAAAAACATGTTAGCAAGGCCGATTGTAGCAATAGTACTTTGTGTTTTATTGTAGCTACACTAAGTGATTACTAGATTTTGGGGCTTTAGTCAAATCTAATTTAGAATGCTGCCATTGATCAAACTTGTCACACAATGATGAAGAGACATGTAGAGGAGGCAATGTGTGGGTTGTGAAAGTGGCAGGAACCAAAGTGGGAGATTCAACGTTGGGATCAGAGATTGTTGCTCTTTGGTATGACCAATGGGGAGGTGTGCAAGGAGGTTATTGCTTGGTGTGAATCGTGCATGTTATGGGTTGTGTTGCTGGTCATGGAATCACAACGGCGGTATGCCATGGTGGGTTGAGTGGAGTGTGGATGTTGAAAGAGGATGTTTGGGCGGTAGAGTGGTTGCGTAATTAAAGAAACATGTTGCTCGATCATTTTGTGTATTCGCTAGAGGTGATTGGCAGTGCAAACCACATTATTGGTGGTATGAGATCTCTCTAAGGACATGGGATTAGAGGTGAGCAAAAGTTCGGTTAAATCAAATAAACCAACCAAATCAAGTTTAAAAATTAGGTTCGGTTATTTCAGAATTTGGATTTTTTTCTAAAAAATTTAATTCAGTTCAATTTCAGTTTAAAATCTCTTATTTAGTTAAACCGAATAAACCAAAATTAAAAAACTAATCTGTAAAATTCCTAAATAAGTGAACCTATAACTCCTAACTAATTGGTAAATTGTTAAAAAATTTAGTTAAAAGTGAACTTATAAATCTTAACTAATCGGTAAATTGTTGACAAATTGTGGTAATTCAAGTTTTGACAAAATAATTGATATTTTATCGGTTCGGTTATGTTTTTATTGGAAAATTCGGTCAGTTCAGTTTGTTTGGTTTCGGTTAATTTGGTTCGATTAATTTGGTTTGATTTTAACTGAATACTCAGCCTTACATGGGAGGAGACTCTTTAAGGGGCTTTGGATTGAAGGAAGGTGGAGGAGATCTATCTAATGGATGGGTAATGGAAGGGGGCATGGATATGGTAAGTGGAATAGAAAAGTTTGCTATGACATTCTTACGTCGATACAAGGAACAAACTTTGAGTGGAAAATCATGTTGGACATCTTCAAGGGACAAGAAAAAGATAGGAGCAAGATATCATCACTATTACTGAAAAAAATTAGGAATTTGACTTCGATATCATTTGATGCAACATGAAAAATCATCCTACACAAAACACAAACTCTCAATTCATCAAAGAGGTAAATATTATTAAAGAAAATATGAGACAACATAACTACTAGAAATCAGGAATTCAACTTTGATATCATTTGGTAACACAAAATATCATCCTGCATAAAACATAAACACAACTCTCAACTCACCAAAACGAAAATATTAAATTGAAAGATAAGCTAATACATGAGATCTTAACTCCTTTTTATAGAATTTAGATAAGATTAAGTCGTCTTATAAATGCCAGCTTATATCTAATGTTATAACTAACTTTTTAAAAGATCTAATTTATCTCTTAAAACTATAACAAACTCTTAAAGTTGATGTGGTGTAACCTTGTAGTTACGGATTCGAGTCGCGAAATAATCTCTTACAATGCAAGGTAAGACTGCATATAATAGACCCAATGTGATGTGACCTTTCCATGGTGCCTCATATTGCACCAGACTGCCTTTATAACTATAACAAACTCTTAACTACTCTTAGAAATTAAAACCATATAGAATTTACTCTAAAATATATAAAAATTAAATTTCTAAATTGATCCATGATTCTTCATCTGTTACTTTGTGTCTCAACGTTGCCTTAACAAGGAGAATGAAGATCAAGCATAATGTCTTGATGGTGTCGAAATGAGAAGTGGAATGTCTTGACGTGCTTTGCTTCGAAATGAGAAGTGGAATGTCTTGACGTGCTTTGCTTGCCGATCAACTGGAAGATATGGACCATAAGTTTTGGTCATGACGATTGACATGACTCATACACACACACAAAATTGATATGTTGCTCAACGCCTCCCGTGAACGAAATCAGACGTGGGCTATTTGACATGGCCAAAATCTATTTTTTTTAATTCCTCTATTATCTGCATGTAATAACTTTTCTCTTTCTTTTTAAATTAAAATAAACAACTTTTTTCTCTTTCTTAAATTAAAATAAAATTTTATTTCTCTCTCCTATGATTGCATGCAATAATCACTTTGGTGTTGATTTTTAACTGCACCGTTATAGCAGCTACTACATTGTAGCTATTACAACATTGACGCATCAGTACCATAGTGATTGTTGCATGTAATTATAGGAGAGAGAAGATTGAATTATATTTTAATTTAAGAGGAAAGAGAAAAAAGTTGTTGCATGCATATGAGAGATTATAAAAATTAAGTTTTGGCCACGTCAGATTGCCCATGTCAGATGTCGCTGACGACCACGTACTAAGCTTTAGGCAGCATATCATCTCTCTCTCTATATATATCACAGTATTAATTGGGTTAATTTGACTTGTTAGGAACTAGTTTAGCCTACATAATTCTTATCTAACCACTATCAAATACAATATAATCTCTCACTGCATAGGCATGTGTTTGCTAAAACTGAGACCGAATGGTTATTTGACTAAGTCAAAGAAATGTTTGAGCTGGTTTGTCTTCTCATCTTGTTTTCAGAAGCAATTATGTTCTTTGGTTATGACTACTAAGCCCATTACTTTAAGGAAGACTTGTCTGATTGCAGCTAATTGGGTGAATTTGGTTAAGTTTTAAATTTTTGATTCTATGATGTCGAATATGATGTAGGGGGATTTGAAGATTTTTTTTACTTTTTTTTGTTAAAATTTCTTTTTTTAGGGTTATTTTCGTCTTTTGCATCTTAGGGATTTGAATCTATTTAAATAATTGTTTAGTCGATTTTAGAGTTAGTTTTGGATGAATAATATTTTTGACCGTGCAATTTATTTACCTTTTTCCTATTTCTTGGTATTTTTCCGACAAGTTTTAGATGATTGTTTCTGGCGTTTGTGTTCGAAGCAATAGAATCAATACCGCCTACAGGATAATCTCTATTCTACTAGGCGTTAGTTGGTATCAGAGCCTTAACAACTTCAATGGTTTGTGGTCATGGTTGTGATAGGTAAGTTCCGATTAAGGAAGCCTCACATCATAATCAAGCCTCACATCATAATCATAGCATCTAGGATTTGAAGATTGAGGATTTATAGAGGCTAGTCAAAAATTAACCCAACGTCTGGTGGCGTGGGATTTTTATGATCATGTGATCTTTTATCATGATTCTAGTTCCGCTTTTAAAAATCCATATAACAATTGTGCTCAGTTTCGAGAATGTCGTGGTCAAGAGGAGCACCATGTGAACTTTGATTTTTGGGTTGATCTGCCTAAAACATTACAAGCAAAGGAATTCGTTGGTTGGATTAGTAAAGTGGAGAGAATTTTTATTATCAAGATGTGCTTGATTTAAATTGGTTGCCATCAAACTCAAAGATCGAGACTCAGCATGGTGGGAGCAATTGCGACGATCACGTGACAGATAGGGCAAAGCCAAGATCACTGATTGAGGGAAGGTGAAAAAGAAGATGAAAAGCCACTTTTTTCCCTTTGGTTACACTCAAACTTTGTTCTAGCGACTTCATGAGCGAGATCGGTTGATGATTTAGTGGCGAGGAAGACGATGAATCCATTGATGAAAATATGTTAGGGGATGAGTAGAAGAAATTGATGAAGATAATGAAGACAGGAATGACTTGGAGGATGATGAAGTTCATCAAACTTCTCATCTTGACATAGATCATGATGAGCATGAGATGGATGATAACGGATTTGATGAAAATGTCATGGAAGAAGAGGATGATGATTGAAGAATCCAAATTTGAAAGTGGTGAGTTTGTTGAGCTCGTTGTAGATATTTTTATGCAGGGTAGGAATCTTAGCAATGCACAAATTAAAATAAATGAAGATCTTGAAGAACTGCGTGAACTGGGCTTTGCTTTAGGACACAGTGATAATAAACTTGCAGTAATTATAAGCTTTTCACTGCTGTGGCCAACTTAGGACATGCATTATGGGGAAGAATCCATTCGCGATTTCTTTTTTTGCATCGAGGAGAACAAACAACGCTCTGCAAGGCTCACAGCTTGGTTCCATACACTAGAAAATTATTTTATCCAGGAATTTGAAAAATACCAACAGCTTGGATTAAGGAATCTTTGTGCTTTTACTTAGTAGTCCTCTCCAACCACACGTGTGCTTCAATATAATGATCGTGCGCTCTGTGTTTATATTGAGAACCCACAAGTAGTAGAATTCTTGACACATTCTGAATTCACTCACACTATTGATCTGAAGAAGGGCTGATATTATCTGGACTAGCATGCAAGTGGATTTAGAAGTGAAGAAGGCTCTTGAATTAACAAACCATCAGTATACAAATCAATTTCATGATTAGATAGAGAAGCTATGGAATACAGTTGCTTGCAATAACGGCAGTTCTTAACTTTTTGATCGCTAAAGGAATTGAAGATTGTGATTCTAATACATCAATAGATGTAACAGAAGCATTTGCTACATATTTTTTAAGTAGTCAAACATATTAGTTTATATCTAGCACTCACCTGTCCACAACAAAGGATTGCCGAGTTGATGGTTGAGAATTTTCCTCTTGGGCTACTCCTGATGTAGGATGATCTGAAGATTTTTTTTTCTTTTTTGTTAATTTTTTTTCCTAGAGTTATTTTTGTCTTTTGCATATTAGGATTTTGGGTCTATTTAAATAATTGTTTAGTTAATGTTAAGAGTTATAATATTTTCGATAGTGTTGTTTATTATTTATTTTTCCAAATTTTCTAGTATTCTTCTAAATCAATTGGTTTTAGAAGATTATTTCCGACGTTCGTGTTTGAATCAATGGAATTAGTGTTTGAATCAACGGAATTAATACAACCCACAGGATAATTTTCTATCCTGTTGGATGTCAGAACTCCTGAACTAGTCTCACTATAGTTAAAGTATTTATTTTTTTCTTTATTATTTCTTCAAGATCACCTATGGCTTAAAATTGATTAATATGTGACATGTGAATGAAGAAAGTAGGATAGTTCTGAGGATAGGAAATTAGGTTGTGCTATAAGCAAGGTCTGTTCAAATAACATTCTTCCTTGGCATGTCTTCCTTTGAGTGGCATTTGTTTTAGCTTGTTGATCTGTAATGATTGCTAGAATAATTATATTGACCGGTAAATGCTACAATCAACCTATTATTGCTTTATACAGTTCGCTCTATTTATTATATATGTTTTTGCATATATATTTGAGAGTAATAATTTTATTATGGAACCTAATCCAGGTCAGGTATACTTTTGTGAAGGGTAAATTGACTCTCGTGATGCCACCTCCATATTCTGTAGTGATTCAGGTAGCTTTTCTAGGCTCCTTCATAGAATCTCATTTTATTCTTAGAAGACTTTTGATACAAGTTTATCAGAGATTTCTGCAACTATACGCTAATCATCCATTTATTCTTTTCAGGAATCTGAAACAGGTTCATGGCACGTGCCATTAGATGAGATGTGCGACGATGAGCAACAGCGAACTTGGCTCTGTATTAGGAGACAAGGATCCACCCATGGTCCTTTGGAAGATATAACTGACAGTTTGGTTCAAACAATTAGTGAATCATCGATTATTCCACCCGAGTGTAGCAACATTTTCAATAATAGCACGAGGCATGTGACTGGTAAAAGAAAGGATAGATCTGATGGTCTCTGACCACCAGGCAGTAGATTATCTTCAAACTGTTGTACAACTTATTTATATGGAGTTTGATTTATCTGTTTTAAACTGGTTTTTGTTTTGGATATCAGCTGGGGAAGTTGAAAATTTGGTTGGAAGTTGTTTGAGCAGTAACCCTGTTGTTCTTATCTTGATGCTCGTTTCTCTTGATGCTCGTTTCGCAAATCATACAAAATGTAAGACGATGGGTGCTGTTTGTCTTCCTTGTGCCCATCTACTTTCCAGCTTCGTAAGCATGTGCTTTCACATCCAGTCTTATGCAATCTTAGCTCTGGCAATCAACTGTAATTTTAAGGGTCTTAAACATGTTCTCAAACTCATTAATGACTTAAATGCTTATGAACTTTTAAAACTTTAGCATGGGTAAGATCATACTGTGTTAAAAGTAAATGAGATTAAATTTTTATTTTTTTTCTAAATTAATAGGGGTATGAGTCGAGTTTTTGGATTAAGATTCAGGATTTCAGGAGGGTGAAAGTAATCTTATTGGGTCAAATTGTTTGATGTTTCACCTTTAGAATTGCTTAGAGCTATTTTGGTCAATGCTCAAAATAATTTGGAGTTTTTAGCGCATTTTCATAAAATAAAATGTGAAGTATGGTATCTGACTTGGGAATTTTTCAAAGTCTAAGCGAGTCCTTTGGTGAATTATTGTTGAAACATTCGGCAAAATTATTCTAACTTGGTAAAAATTATTATACTAACTTAAATAAATTTAAGTAAAATTTGTTAATTTAGTGAAAATTATTTCAATATTGTAGTAGTAGTTATGACCATAACTGACATGACCATAATAATAGTGATGTATTTTTAATATATCAATAATTTTGATTAAAATAAAGTAATTTTGCTTTATATTATAGCAATAAGGGCAGTAGCCACTATAATAATACTATGGTAATTTATGAAAATGCATAGGTAGTTTTACGTTTTCTCTATTTCAGTATTTTATTTTGGAATTATCCAAATAATATAGCTTGGCTGACTTTATTTTCCATTTTACCCTCCTACATCCTCCCTTCTTTATTATTGTTCATTCAAAAATCAACACCATAACATCATATTATCCTCGTTCTCCTCTTTCGATCTCCTCTCTCTTTGCCTCTTCTTCTTTCTACTCTTGAATGCCAGCCCACCATGGAAGGTTATTTCGAGTTTTCATAACTGAGAGATCCTAATGGGCCCCTACATCAGTGAGGACGATTGAAAACCCTTGCAGGAGCGTGACTCCGGCGATGGAGCCATCATGTTTGACTACTTCACGTTAGATTCACGCGAGCACTGTAAGGGAGCCTCCTTTGATGGCTATACTAGGGTGAAGTTTTCTTCCCATGGGCCATGAGACATGGCTATGTGAAATCACACGGCCATGCCTCTTTAGCAGAGCCGAAGCAAAGTGAGGCCGTGTGAACCCACATAGTCATGCCATAAAGCTGAGCAAGCAAGCTCCGACTGTGTGGAATCAACACGGCCGTGTTAATGAACCAGTGAAAAAGCAGGCTGTAGCCGTGTGGAATCCACACAATCGTGTGAAAATTTCAAAGATGAAGCAGGCTGTGGCTGTGTGGAACCCATATGGCCGTTCCACCAAACTAGTGTTTAACACGACCATGTCTTTTTAGCATTGCAGATCAAAAGTAAAATGATCATAACCTTTTGCTCGATTGGAGTTTTGGGCTGATCTTTATATCGAAATGTAGATAATTTCAAGATTTACAACTTTACTTAGACTTCAACTCGAGAATACCATGTTAGGATATGATAAAAGTCTCTACAAGTAAGACACGATCTTGACACACGACCGTGTGAAATCACATGACCGTGGTGGAAAGCATGAGGGGCTGTGTCCTTTGCTATAAAGGGAGTTTTTCTCCCCTTTTCACTCATTTTTAACTTGGGGCTTGCCCCATTTCTTGGGGAAGGGTTCTCCCCTTTGGGAGAACCCTAGAAGCTTCATCTTCGCTGATCTGTCCACCTTGGGAGCAAGGATTGCATCCAAGAAGACCGGTGCTACATGGATAAGCCTTCTCTTCTCTTCTCTTTATGTTTTGAGTTGTAGATTACTTTACTTCTTATCTCTTGGTTATATTTCCTACTCTATGGAGTAGATCCTCTAGATCTAGGATATTGGAGGTCATTATAATGTGATGTAATGTATGAACTATGTGTAAAATACCGAAAATGATAAGGGAATTTTTCGGAATTTTTAGAAATTTTTCGAAAATTTTTCGGAGCTCGTATGGACAAGTTAACGGGGATAAAAAATAAGGTCCGGGAAAGGCCTGTTTAGGTTACCCTGTTTTAATAAGGAAAAGATTTATTTTCTTTTTCTTTTTCTTTTTCTTTATTTCCTCGCCGTTTCTTTTCTCACTCGCGCACCCGAGCCGCATCCCATTTCTCGCCCGACGCCATCTCCTCCGAGCCCTAACCGCGAGCCCCCGCGCCGGCCGAATCCTTCTTCCCCTCTGCCTCATCGCCTCCTCGCCAACACCGGAGCAAGAGCCGGTCGACTCCCTCTCCTCCTGGAGCACACGACACGCCGACCTTTTTCCCCCTTTTCTTCACTCTGCGGTGCCCTAGATCTGCAGCGTGTCGTCGTTGCACAAAACGCCAGCACGACACTGACCATCTCGGGAGTGCTCAAGTCTTTCCTCTCTCTGTGCCCTAGTTCCTCTTGCGTCGCTTGTTCCTGATGCCACCGACGCCGTCATCCCAGCAGTCGCGAGGCCTTCTTGCCCTTTTCCGGCTGCTGATCCAACCCAGACTTGACCTAGCCGTCGAGTATCCTATTCTTCTTCTCCGATCTGATCTGAGCAAACGTGGCAAGTGCTGTGATTTGCCTTGCTTCTGATGGGCGCCGCTCGATCACATCAGTGACCTCCTGCTTGATCCGATGGTTAACAGTGAGGTAAGAATAGGTTGTAAGATGAATTGTTGATTTGGTTTGTTTTGTTCCAGCAGCTAACAACCCTTAACGGCAGAAATTCCAGCCAGCAACCCTTTGATATCAGTACAAACTAGTGGTTGTGATATTCGACTGAGGCATTCAACTCAGGTGAGTGATATTCCGTTTGTTAGGTTTAATCCTTATGCTAGGATGATTAGGGTTAAGGAACTAACCCTTGTGAACCCACTGATTTTATTTAATTAGGGTTCGTTAATTGTGTTGGGTTGATTAGTTGGATCCAATTTAAAACTTCTTAATTAGATTAGAATTTAGTTTGACTAGTTGTTGTATGGTAGAATTAGCTAAACTAGACCTTTTGTTTGATAACATAAGACTTTGACGTGAGACGAGCATCTCGACGTCGGATTTGGACAAGATTGGATCCTTTCTATAGGAGGCGGGTACTTTGACTTATGTCTTTTGATATGCATGATAAAGTGTTTAACATATAGCAAGAATTGTGTTTCCATTTGATTCGGTTGGTCACTACATGATCTGTTACATATTGTTTGTTTGTTTATTATGCACTGCATGTTATTATTTATCTGACCATACATGCTTTCGGTAGTGACCCAACCATGTGATACATCATGTTCAGGACCTAGGGTTTATGTGATACCCTATCTGTTTGTGTACCTTCCATCTGATACATTGACTTGTGGTACACCTTTTATTTATGTATGGACCTTGCTATGCTATTCATGAGATTGTCATGCTTAGTATCATGCATCATGTTTGCATGCTGTGCGATTATCGGCTCCACTATGGTTGAGCCCATCGCCAGTTACATGTACTGCACACACCACCCATGGATTAGTTGTATATCTGGCTGGTGTGTGGCGGTTCTGCTGTTTGGCTTCGTTGGTCGTGAGGACCGGCCGCCCGCCTGTTTGGCTCCGTTGGCATATAGGGTAGCAGCGTGGTAGGCCGCAGATGGTGGACTCTGTTTGGCTCCGTTGGTCAGGAGACTCAGCGTGGTAGCCGGCAGAGATTTTTTTTCCTCCCCGTCATTGTGTACCGGGAGATGAGAGCATTGAGCTCCCCCATTTATGATTTGGGGCCAGAGGACAGGAGTACTCCGACAGCATTCCGTCCACTCAGTCACTGTCAGGAGCAGTGATGTCCGAGTGCACGGTCACCATATGCATTTATTGCATTTTATTGTTTATGATTGCTGCACTTATATGTTGCATTTGTATGGATGCATTTGATTGACATGCATACAGGATTATGATTTCTTCGGTCTGACGACCTGTTACCTTTATACCTTGATCCCGGTTAGTACAGTTATCTCCTGATTTCGTTTCAGTTGCATTTATTCCTTCTCGTATTCAGGAGACTGTATGTTAATGTTATCTGTTATTTGTTTTATTATGCATATCAGTTGTACTGCTGAGTGTTGGACTCACCCGCCTCCATTGTTGATATTTTCAAGTTGAGGCTAGTCGCTGCCCCCCCATCTGCACGTAGAGTCAGTTCTCTACTAGTTCGTTATTTGTTTTATTTTGGCCTTTTTCTATATCAGACTTTGTTTTAGTATTGTCTTTGGATTTTTCCTATGGATATTGTATGGAGTGATACCTTTTGATGGATTTTTGATATGATATTGGATTTCATTCTACTACGTGCCTGCCAGAAGAGGTGAGTTCGTTGGATTTGAGCTTTATGAGTGTAGTGGAGTAGGGTGGATTTCGAGTCAGAGTCCTATTGTTATTGATTACTATTATTAACTGCGTGGTTGTGACAGCCAGAGGCTGAATATCATTATAAACTGCGTGGTGTTTGTTTTTTTATTTTTGTTATCATTCCAGCCGCCTGTGGCTGATGTATATGTGATATGTAGAAAGTTTCATATTGTCCGCCGTACAGGGGAGATGCTGCCGAAATTTCTTCGGACAGAGACTCCTCTGGGGCGTGACAATTTAGTGGTATCAGAGCAGGTATACGATACTTGCTATGTGTTCTGGATTTTTACGATCTTTGTTTTCGTATTTTGCATAGTTGGTATAACCTGATACCAATTGATATGGTATCAGAGCGCCAAAGTTTGGCGATATTTGTTGGATTTCCGTGTGTTGGATTTTCGAGATTTATCTGATACCAATTCATTGGTATCAGAGCAGGGTGTGATACTTACTTTTGGTATTTTGGATATTTTTATACTAGCCCTAGTTGCGAGACATATTGGTGTGGGCAGTTATTTTCGGTTGCACGGATTTGTCCGTTTCGATTATGTTATGGACTTCCGTTTTGGATTTATATGGATTTCCGGTGTTTGTTTTTCTCGTACGGAATTCCGAGGTCATTTTGGGGACTGGACAGCGATGGAACATCTCCAGACGGCATATAGGTATGATGTTTAATTTTATAGTTTATGATAGGTATTAGCATTCTTTATGTAGTACCTGTTTGGTTGTAGTAGCACATATTACATGTGATGGGTTAGCCATTGAGCATGATTGACCTTAATAGAGATCAAGGATTATAGTCTTTGGTGATTTTTCTTATCATACCATCAGTAGTTTTAGCTTCTATTACTACTCGTAGGAGATGGAGGCACATACCAGCCTCTGCTTTTGTTAGTTGGGTAGTGGATGATACCTATATATTCCTGTGGACTTAGCCAGGAGAGTTTTATACTCATATCTTTTGGATATTAGGGTACTAGGTACGATGGAAATTGGTCATTGGGGGTTACCATGTTTGATCATTGTTGAGAATGGTTTGAGGTTGAGGGATATTGTGAGATAAGATATTATGATATGTTGATTTCTAATGATTTATGAGAATAAATGTTATGTGGTTGTCTGATGATCAATTACTAGATATTTGTTTTGATGATCTATTAGTGGATAACTATTTTGATGATTTATATTTGGGATGTCGTTGATGGTGACATAATGAGTGTCATGTATGATATTTACAGGCTTGATGATTATAGTTGGTGCTCAGATTATAAAATGGGTGCTAGAGAGTTTACGGTTGAGTGTGCCCATGAAATTTTAGTGAATCTGGTTAGTTGTGATTAGTTAACAGGATAAAAAAAAAAATTTGATATATGCTTCTTCTGATATGGGACTATGTGAAAAAATAATGATTGATATTTTGAATGCTAACTTGCCCTCATGGGGAGTGGAGATTGATTCACCTGATATAGTGTGGGCTGATGTTTTTGAGGATGAAGATGAGAGTGTCTTGATGTTCTTAAATTCTGACTTTTCTTTTGGGTCGTACACATTTATACATATGATATTATGTGGGTTGACATTTTCTAGTTTGAGTTGATGTAATTAGTGTTGAATTGACCCATGAACTGATTTAGTTATATGACAACGTTGTATACCATTTTATCTTAGTTAATTTTCGTCAGTAAATATTGATTTACTCTTGTTAAATCGGTCAGTAGAAGACTGATTTATGTTTGTCGAGTTGGGTAGTTGTGGTTTGATATACCTTAGTTGCTTGTGGAGGATTAAGGTATTCTTGATTAGTTAGTAGATGAATGATTTAGTTTTGTTGGTTGATCAGTAGAGGATTGCCATACTCTATTTTTAGAGGTTCGAACCTTTAGGTTATTTGTGCTTAGTTATATATCTAGAGCACATTTGAGTACATGTTTTGTACTGGCGTGGAAAGGACTGATTTAGCCATATATCATTGTCGGCTTGGATAGGTTATAAAGGATCGATGTATCCTATTCCATGAAAACTTTGACCGTGGACTGTATATGTTGGGTTCTTCGGGCCGCGAAAACCGCTTTTCGCGTCGCGGAAACCCCGAATCGCCCAAACCACGGATCTCGTGCAAGGTAAAACCGAACGAAAATACGAGTACGAGTTTAAAAACTTTACGATCTACAGTAGATCTACAAAGGAAAACACTTTATACCTTTGATGCGATGCCCTTCGCGTTCCCGCTCGTCCAAATGATGTCGGATCTCAAGACCGTCAAGCGCCGGTCCTCTAGAAGTATCCACACGGACACACTAGATGGAGATGACCAAAAACCAAGGTGTGCTAGCACCTATGTGGTTCGGCCAAGGGAGGAGAGGGAGAGGGAGAGCTTGAGAGGGAGAAGGAAGAAGATACACACAAGTGAATGAAAAATCAATTTTTCACCCAAAAACCAAGTGGCCGGCCACTTTCAAAAATCACATTAATTGCATTAATTGCAATTAATATGAAACCATTAAGAGAGTGGCTTTGTAACTTCCATGAGGTGGCACCCATGATGATGTGGAACACCATTATTGGTCCACCTAATGCCAACTCACCAATGAGGTGGCAAAAGGTCAAGTCAAAATTGACCTTTGGTCTTCCTTCTCAAGTCAAGTCAAACTTGACTCAATCTCTACCATGGTGGATCTAATCCAACCATTTGATTCGAGCCAACTTAATATAATGAATCTAATTCATTAAATTAAATTGATTCAATGAGTCAAAATCTAAATTAGACTCATTTAACACATGAATCAACTTGAGTCAAACTCAAGTTAGCCCAATTAGGATTACTCTTAATCCAATTTGATTCATCAAATGAATCTAATCCTCTTGGTTCATCATATGAACCAAATCTCCATCTAATTGTCCTAAGTGTGTGACCCTATAGGTTCTTGTAACGTTGGCAATGCCCTAAACCCATTTAGGAGCATAAGTAATGAGCGGTATCTAGCAACACATCATTACTACCCAAGTTACAAGAATGTCGAGATCCGACATCACCTTGTGACTACTAATTGTGACTCCTCACAAAATAATGACAAGTGTCCTTCTATCCTAGACATCTAGATTGATCAATATGAGGCATAGACCGTGTCATCCTCTAATCAATCTAAATCTTGAACTCCAAGTAGACTCACTCGATCAAATGAGCTCAACATCTAATGTTGACTCATTTGGGCATGGCCATGCGCTTAGTGGTCTTACTCTATCAAGAATAGCGATGTCGCTCCCGTCATATGGGAGGGATAGATTCCATCTACATCACTCACATCCCTCTGCATAATTCGTTACATACCCAGTAATCGCCTTTATAGTCCACCCAGTTACGGGTGACGTTTGTGAAACTAAAGTACATAACTCCTTATGTAGGGATCCATGGTGACTTCAGGTCTAAGGACTAATAGTCATACTAATAGCCACATGAGAAAGTATATGACACTCATATAACGATCCATGATACTTTCTCATGGCGGGTCATTCAGTATACATTCTCTAATGCATACCCATGTGTCAGCTTGATATCTCTATATCCATGACTTGTGAGATCAAGTCATCGAGCTGACCTACATGCTAGTCTTATTGTATTAACATTGTCCCTGAATGCTAATACTCGACTAGGAATGATTTAGAGTAGTGTTCCCTATATCATCTCACTATCGATTCAACTAATCGATTGATATAGGTATGAACCTTCTACTCAAGGACGCTATTATACTTAGTCTATTTGGCACTAATATAAATAAGTATAATAACCAAACAAATGCCTTTATTAATATACAAGAATATGATATACATGAGTCCATACAATCATCAAATGATTAGCTCTAGGGCTCTAACTAACAATCTCCCACTAGCACTAGAGCCAATCAGTATAGGCTATAAGGCCTAAAGACCTAGTGTGACCATCATGCTTCCTCTGTGCCAAAGCCTTGGTCAAGGGATCTGCGATGTTAGCCTCTGTAGGTACTCTGCAAATCTTCACATCTCCTCTATCGATAATCTCTCGAATGAGATGGAAGCGCCGTAGTATGTGTTTGGTCCGCTGGTGTGAGCGAGGTTCCTTCGCCTGCGCTATAGCTCCATTGTTGTCACAATAGAGCTCAACTGGGTCAGCGATGCTAGGAACCACCCCAAGTTTAGTGATGAACTTGCGGATCCAAACTGCCTCCTTTGCTGCCTCTGATGCAGCAATATACTCGGCTTCTGTTGTAGAATCAGCGACTGTTCCTGCTCGAACTCTTCCACCTGATATCACCACCATTAATGCAAAATACGAACCCTGACCGCGATCGGTAATCATCCCGATCGGTCTGAAAGCTGGCATCACCGTAACCCTTTACAGTTAGCTCATCATTACCTCCATATATCAAGAAATATTCTTTAGTCCTTCGTAAGTACTTAAGAATATTCTTGACCGCTATCCAGTGACTTTCACCTGGATCTGACTGGTCATGCTCAAAGCATACGAGACATCAGGTCGAGTACATAGCATGGCGTACATGATCGATCCTATGGCTGAGGCATAAGGGATCTGATCCATGCGGTCTCTCTCCTCTCTAGAAGAGGGACCTTGAGTCTTCGAAAGACTCACGCCATGTGACATCGGCAGAAATCCCTTCTTGGAGTTCTGCATGGCAAACAAAAGGAGTACCTTGTCAATCTATGTACTCTGACTTAGGCCAAGCAATCTCTTAGATCTATCTCTATAGATCTGTATCCCAAGAATGCGAGATGCCTCACCTAAGTCCTTCATTGAGAAGCAACTCCCTAGCCATGTCTTGACAGACTGAAGCATAGGGATGTCCTTCCCAATGAGTAGTATGTCATCCACATACAATATGAGGAAGACAACTATGTCCCCTACAACCTTCTTGTAGACACAAGGCTCATCTTCGTTCTTGATGAAACCAAACTGTTTGATCGCATCATCGAATCGAAGATTCCAGCTCCGAGAAGCTTGCTTTAGTCCATAAATGGACCTATGCAGCTTGCATACTCTACTAGTATGCTGTGGATCTACAAAACCCTCAGGTTGTGTCATGTACACATCCTCGAGTAGGTTTCCATTCAGAAACACGGTTTTGACATCCATCTGCCATATCTCATAGTCATGGTAGGCAATAGCAAGCATGATCCGAATGGACTTAAACATCGCCACTGGAGAAAAGGTTTCATCATAGTCAATACCATGAATCTGCTTGAAACCTTTAGCTACCAAGCGACCCTTATAGATAAGTCCATCCATGTCAGTCTTTCTCTTAAAGACCCACTTGCACCCAATGGATTTTACCCCTTCAGGTGGATCAACCAAAGTCCATACTTGGTTGGTGTACATAGATTCCATCTCGGATCTCATGGCTTCTAGCCATTTCTCGGAATCTAGTCTCATCACAGCTTCTTGATAGGTGGTAGGCTTATCCTCTATGAGCACAATGTCATCATGGTCAGACAAGAGAAATGAGTATCTCTCAGGCTGACGACGTACCCTATCAGACCTGCGAAGAGGTATGTCTACTTGAACCGGTTGTTGTTCCTCAACTCCTTGTGGAACAACATCATCCACAACACTTTGTGGTTCCAGTTCAATTTCCATCGAGGCATCAGTGCTATTGTTCGCATCTTGAACTTCTTCAAGATCGAACGCGCTCCCACTAGTCTTTCTAGAAACAAAGTCCCTTTCTAGAAAGACCCCAGTCTTTGCCACAACTACCTTGTGCTGACTGGGAATGTAGAAGTAATATCCCTTACTTTCCTTGGGATATTCAATAAAGTAGCACTTGTCAGATTTGGGTCCTAACTTGTCTGAGACTTGACGTCGTACGTAAGCATCACAACCCCAAATTCTCATGAAAGACACATGGGCATCTCTCCCAGTCCATATCCTATATGGTGTCTTTATCACGACCTTTGATGGAACTCGGTTGAGTATGAAAGCTGCCGTGTCTAGAGCATATCCCCATAGATATGTCGGAAGATCTGTGTGACTCATCATAGATCGTACCATATCTAATAAGGTACGATTCCTCCTTTCGGATACACCATTCCACTGTGGTGTTCCAGGAGGAGTGAGTTGAGATAAAATCCCACACTCAGCTAAGTAGTCACGAAACTCATGGCTTAAGTATTCACCACCTCGATCTGATCGAACTACCTTAATACTCTTGCCAAGCTGGTTCTGTACTTCATTCTTGAATTCTTTGAACTTTTCAAAGGATTCAGACTTATGTGTCATCAAGTACACATAACCGTATCTACTGAAATCATCAGTAAATGTGATGAAGTACCTATAACCGCCTCTAGCAGCAACATTGAAAGGGCCACATACATCACTATGTATGAGTCCTAACAAATCAGTTGCTCTCTCGCTATGCCCACTAAAGGGGGTCTTGGTCATCTTGCCTCGTAGGCATGACTCGCATATCTCATATGATTCTAAATCAAATGAGTCCAGCAAACCATCCTTATGGAGCTGGGATAAGCGCTTGTCATTTATATGACCTAAGCGACAGTGTCAGAGGTATGTTTGGTTCATGTCATTTGACTTGAACCTCTTGGTACTAATGTTATAGATAGGGCTCTCAAGATCTAGAATATAGAGTCCGTTTATTAGTGGTGCACTACAATAGAACATATCTTTCAAATAAACAGAACAACATTTGTCTTTTATTATAAAAGAGTATCCTTTCTTGTCTAAACAAGAAACTGAAACTATGTTCTTAGTAAGAGAAGGTGTAAAATACCGGAAAAAAATGACAATTATTAATAAGGGAATTTTTCGGAATTTTTAGAAATTTTTCGGGAATTTTTCGGAGCTCGTATGGACGAGTTCACGGGGATAAAAACGGGGTCCGGAAAAGCCTGTTTAGGCGACCCATTTTAACGAGGAAAAGTTTTCTTTTCCTTTATATTTTCTTTTCTTTATTTTCTTTTCTTATTTTTCTTTTCCTCTGGTTTCTCTCGACGCCGACCCGAGCTCTCTTCTTCTCTCGCGCCCGACGCCGGCCCTAACCGCCGGCCGACGGTTCCTCCTCCCCGAGTGCACAAAACCCCTCGGCCACTTCTTATTCTTGCTTCTTCTCGCCATTGCCGAAGCTTCCTCTTCTTCCTTGACTCTGAATTGGCGCCGGCTCCTCCTCCCCTTTGGGCTCGCGACGCCGCCGACCCATCTCCTTTCTTCTTACCACCGGCCAAAGCCCGAGCAGTGTCGATCAAGCCGCCGACCTCCTCTGTGCCGCGGCGCTACTGTCTCCTCTTTTTCGAGCCTGATCTCTGCCTACCGACGCCGAGTCGTGCCCTAGTCGCCACTGCCGCCTTCTTCTGTCAATCGTCGATCTTCCCTCTCCTGGGCGCGGTCAACAGAAGCTCGCCGGGAGACAAGCGTTAAGTCGTGGCCTAGGCTCCGACCACCTCTCCTCTGTCTTCATCGTGCCCTAGATCTCTCCACAGCCGGATCCTTTTAGTCCATCAATTGCCTGCAGAGAGAAAACGAGGGCTCTGATTCAGGTAAGGCAGATTTGGGGATTTTGATACAATTGTGATCTTTGTGCTGGATTGCAGGGGTGAATTGTAATCTCATCTTGTTCTGTTCGGTGAAGGGTTCCACCAGAAAATGGCTGTTCTGTGGATTTTCTGGTGTTGGCAGCAATCTCATTTCCAATCACAACATTCACTTAGTTCCGGCATCTTGTTCGGTTGTGAATTGAGGTAAGTGTATGGATTTGATACGTGTTGTGGATAATTATTGATTTAGGTTTAGAAGTTGTATAACGGTGTAGATGGGGTTAATGAAACTAACCCTAACTGGTCAGTGGATTAGAAATTAGTTTAGCTATTTGTTTATAATTAAATTAGCTAAACTGTGTGATTTAACACAGGATTTTGACGCGAAACGAGTATCTCGGAGTCAGATTGGACTTTCTATTTTCGGAGGCGGGTACTTTTGACTTATTGTCTTTGATATGCTTAGTAATTAAATTAACAAGATGCATTAATTGTGTTTCTTACTTGTTTCGGTTAATCACTGCCCAATACATGCTACCTGTTGATTGATTGTTTGTTTACATCTTGTATGGATATATACCTGATTCCACATGCTCATGGGTAGTGATATAATCATATTTTACCATGTCAGGACCTAGGTTTGATACCTTATAGGATCAGATACCTTGATATGATTCATTCGCTTTGGTGCACATTATGATATGTCCAGAGATTGGTTTAGTATATTACCATGTTTAGTGACATGCACCATTCGCATGATTGCATGTTGAGTGATTGATTGCTCCTTTATTGTCGAGCACTTTGCCAGTTTCATCACTGTTCGGTGCTCCGTTGTGACGCTCATGGGTAGCGGGACACAGCGTGGTAGCACGTCAGTTTGACTCTTCCGGTGCTCCGTTGATCCGCTCATGGGTAGTGTGACGCAGCGTGTAGCACGTTAGAGATTCCTCCCCATTGTACCGGGAGATGAGAGCATTGCGCTCCCCCATTTATGATTTGGGGTAGGATCCAGTATGAAGATCCGCATCCCCACCGATCGTTGAGTCTTGGTTCGAACAGGATCACCTACCACTTAGTCCCACTTTTGTTGTGAGTTGGCTGACTGGCGTCAGGGGTGACCATGACATTGGCATCATATGCATGATGCATTTATTGTTTGTGTTTGTGTTTGTTGCACTTATATGCTGCACATTGCTTGGATACCTTGATTGACATGCATACAGGTCTTCTATACCTTTCGGACTGTTTGTCCTTTTACCGGGTCCTGGTTAGTACAGATTCTCTCCTGTCTTCTTCGGTTTGTAGTTACCTTTATCTTTATCAGGAGACTGTACGCATGATTAGTGCTAGGTGTTATTTCTTTACTTTGCATATCAATTGTACCTGCTGAGTGTTGGACTCACCCCGCCTCCATTGTTGATATTTTCAGGAGAGAGTTCCAGTTGCTGGTCCCTGCAGACCTCGAGGATGTGATTGGTTTTTCGTTTGGTTTCCTTTTCTGTTCTAGACTATTTGAACTTGTTATGTTCTGGATTTATTTACTTATGGACATGGTATAGATTTTTATTATATCGATGGATTTGGATTTGGTTTTTATTCTACTACATGCCTGCCTGGACGGCAGAAGAGGTGAGTTCGTCGGATTTGAGCTTTACGTGGAGTCAGAGTATTATTTTACTGTTTAATTATTTTAACTGCGTGATTGTGACAGCCAGAGGCTGAATAGATTATATATAACTGCGTGGTGATGTTTTATTTTGTTGTTATTATTCCAGCCGCCAGTGGCTGAGGTATTTGTGAGATGTAGAAAAGTTTCAGATTGTCCACCGTACAGGGGAGATGCTGCCGAAATTTTCTCGGACAGGGACTCCTCTGGGGCGTGACAGCAGGCACATAACAACAATCATCTAAATCTAGTACAAGCCCAGAGGGCAGAGATAGCTGATAAGTTCCTACAGCAACAGCAGCAACCCGTGCTCCATTGCCTACTCGTAGGTCCACCTCGCCCTTTGCTAATGCTCTGCTATTTCTCAGCGCCTGCACATCAGTACAAATGTGAGAAGCACATCCAGTATCTAATACCCATGATGTAGAAATAGATAGATTGACTTCTATGACATATATACCTGAAGTGGAAGTCTCACTTCGCTTCTTCTTAAGATCTTCCAAGTATACCTTGCAGTTCCTCTTCCAGTGCCCGGTCTGACCGCATCCTTGGCGACCCCTCCTTTAGGCTTCAGTGCCTTGCCTTTGCCCTTGGCTTGGGACTTTCCTTTGCCTTTGAGCTTGCCTTTGCCCTTATGCTTCTGGACCATCAGAATGGGCTTAACCTTCTTAAGGTTAATCTCAGCAGTTCGTAACATACTAAGTAGCTCGGGCAGTGGCTTGTCAATCTCGTTCATGTTATAGTTGAGAACGAATTGACTATAGCTATCCAGCAAGGACTGCAAGATCAAGTCAGTGGCCAGCTCTTGGCCAAGTGGGAACCCCAGTCTTTGTAGGTTCTCTATGTACCCAATCATCTTGAGTACATAAGGACCTACAGGAGCTCTTGCACTGAAACAGTGCCTTCGAGATCTCAAATCTCTCATGCCTCGCTTGTCCCTGATATAGTTGGCGAAGATGCTCAACCATATCAAAAGCGCCCATCAACTCATGTTGCTTCTGAAGCTCTGAGTTCATGGTCGCGAGCATTAGACAAGACACATCTAATGCGTCGTCTTGATGCTTCTTGTAAGTATCATTGTCGGCTCGCGGGGAATGGGCTGCTCCAGAACGTACAGTTTACGTTCCTGGGTGAGAACTATTCTCAAGTTCCTGTACCAGTCCAGGAAATTCGCTCCGTTGAGCTTGTCCTTCTCAAGGACAGATCGCAGGGAGAAGGAATTCGTGTTCGACGTCATGGTTATCTACAACAGAAAATTTGCAGAAATAAATATCATATTCTTTTAAAATCATTTAATTAGGCCTTTAATTAAATGATGCTCCCACTGAATTCTATAATTCTTGTGGGACAAGATCCACATCATACTAACCCTTGAGTTAGCTTTGGCTAATACGCCCAAGGCTTAGTATGATCGGTAGGTAACGATTACCAATTACATCTCTATGCAACTCTTGTTTATAGAATCAATATCCGTATTTATATTAAAACTCGAGTTAGCTTTGGCTAATACGCCTGAGAGATAATATAGATGTGATTTTGACCTATCTTTTCCAACCGTTGGAATAATGCCTATAGTTGACTCGATCCAACCGAGTAACTAGGAATACTCAATCTAATTGAGTTCGTATTCACCCATGCGTTGATAGGCGGGACCAAGATTGTCCCTCTGTACCCTACCAAGATAATATGTATTGCTCTGCTTTGGCAGATTCAACAATACATGTGATCAAGGTAGTGATAGGTATCACGGCACGGTTAGGCATTTAGAGTTGGTTCGATCTAGATCTAATCTAATCGAGAAGGATGCATCTTGTGCACGACTTAGATCTAATCTAATCGCAAGGGTGCATTATGTGCACGACTTAGATCTAATCTAATCGTTAAGGCACCTCTAGAACCCCTTATATAAGTCTCGTTCGACCGACCGATAAACCGTTCGGTCGACTGATCCTTTCAGTTGACTGATCCTTTTAGTCGACTGATCCTCCTATTGGTCAATTGAATCCCTTTCTTTCCTTCTTCATCGAGATCTGATCTTCGTACATTTATGAGTATTTATTGTTTGGTCATTGGTCCCCTTGATCGGTCGACCGATCTGTGCAGTTTCCCTCTTAACCAAGATTTTCCATTAATTCATCATTAATGCTTTTATTGTTCGGTTGACTGATCCCTGAGTTCAGTTGACTGATCAGCCTGGCTTTCATGTTTACTTCAGCATGATTTGATCTCTCTCATGTCACCTTTGTTCGGTCGATCAATCTACTGGTTCGATCGACTGATCAATCACTTTATCAAACTTTGCTTCGAGCTAATCTCTAGTCTGTACAACCTGGTTCGGTCAACCGGTCATGGTGTTCGGTCGACTGATAACTTTGGTTCTTACAAAATAGAGTTAAAACAAATACTCTTGTAAAATAAAGTTAGCACAGTGATGATATATGATGCATGAGTAGTAATATGCCAGAATAGAAATTGATAATAAAATTGTCATGATCTCAATTTAGAAACCTTCCCAGTTTCTTTAGTTGGATCAACGACCTAAGGTTATTCGTTTCTGGAATATGCCCCCACTGTCGCTCCTCTCCAGTTGCTTATCTCAACCTACCTACCAAACATTGGTCCTACAGACCAATTTGGACTTTATCTCTTAGCATCGGATCGGCTCACCAAGGCTTCCTCTTGATATCAGGTCCTCCAGACCTATCGAGCTTCCCTGCCAAGTGTCGGGTCCTCTCGACCCACTTGGACTTCTTGCTTAGCTTCCATAATTTACTAAGACTTTCTAGGTTGAGTAAACATCCTACACACTTAGTTAATTTATTAGATCACAACAAAACTTAACTTGAACCTTTGACAACATTAAAACTTAGGTTCGATCCGATGCACCCTACACCAATAATTTATGATGTTGATCAATAAGTATGATCATCATGACCCTTATATACAGTTTTGATATCATTTATCATACTTGGATCTAATTAAAAAAATCACTGCTCTCAATCTAGTGTATCGCGTTGGTGTTTAACATCATTAGCGTAATAAGGAGACTAAGTCGAGCACATAGAACTTTATTTCAAGTGAATTTGACATCTCTAGGTCCATCAACCACTTTTGGGATGAAACTAGCTGATAGTGCTAGGCTATAGAAGATTGTGATGTTGGTCTTCAAAAGATCAACAACATATTGTAGCAGCTACAAAATCATAGCTACTACAACTATAAGTTATAACTTTAAGAGGTTATAAATTTTGATTAAGGTGTAAAATACCGGAAATAGGCGAATATTAATAAGGGAATTTTTCAAAATTTTTGGGAATTTTTCGGAGCTCGTTTGGACGAGTTCACGGGGATAAAAACGGGGCCCGAGAAAGCCTGTTTAGGCTACCCTGTTTTAATGAGGAAAAGATTTATTTTCTTTTCCTTTCTCTTTTCTTCTTCTCTTATTCTTTCCCCGCGAGCCGTGCGTGCCCTATTTCCCCGACCCCGAGCGGTTCCCCTTCTTCCTCTCTTCTCACTCGGCGTCGATCTCTTCTCAGCCCCGGCCTTCTTCTCCTCTGCCGTAGCCCTTGCCGTGGAGTTCTTAGCGCCGGCCACTGGTGCCCTAGCCACAGCCGACGCCGCCTGGAGAAGTGCCGACGGTCTTCTTCCCCCTGCTGCCGAAGCCCTAGCTTCTCCGCCATCCGCCGCCGTCGAACGGAGAGTGCCGGCCACCCTTCCTCTGATCTCGAGCCCGAGCCACATTGGCGAGTTCTCTTTTCCCTCCGTGTTGTCTGCTCTAGTCACCTTGCACCGTCACCACAGCCTCTCTACCGATGCCGACCCACCTTCACCGGCCACCAGGTTCTGTCGAGCCCTAGTCTTGATCTTCTTCTTGATTCCTTTGATTCCAGCACTGAGGGTTTGTTCTACCAGGATTTTGTGCTGTGGAGTACCTGATTTCCATGCGCTAATCCTCTCCGGTAGTAAATTGCCTTGGCTGTGATTGAAGGTGAGGTGCACAGATTGATCTAGAATTATGTTATCATTAGTGTGATGATTTCTTAAGATCTATTTTGATATAGACAGTGAACCACAGGTTATTGCTTGGGTTCCAGCAACTACCTCTGTTCCGGCAGCAATGTTACCGGTTGAGGCTTCAGAATTAGGTAAGTGGAGGAGGTAATTTTGAATACGAACTAGATTTAATTCTAGCTATGAAAAGGATAGGGTTATTTGGGCGATAAGAAATGATTAGGGTTAAGGAACTAACCCTAGTTGACCAATTGATTTAAGGTTCGTTAATTGTGTTGGGTGGATTAGTTGGATCCAATTTATAACTTCTTAAATTGGATTAGAATTTAATTTGGCTAATTTTGGTATGATAGAATTAGCTAAACTAGACCTTATGTTTAATACACAGGACTTTAACGCGAGACGAGTATCTCGACGTCGGATTTGGACCGATTGGACTTTTCCTATTGGAGGCGGGTACTTTTGATTTATATCAGTTGTACCTGCTGAGTGTTGGACTCACCCCGCCTCCATTGTTGTTATTTTTCAGGTTGATGCTGTCAGGAGAGAGTTCCAGTTGCTAGTCCCCTGCATACCACAAGCTGTTTTTATCTTTTGGTTTGTTATTTAGACTGTGTTAGACTTATTTTGTTTGAGGATTTGGATATTGTATGGATTCTTATGATCGATGGATTTTGGTATGATTTGGATTTATTCTACTACATGCCTGCCTGGACGGCAGAAGAGGTGAGTTCATCGGATTTGAGCTTTACAAGTGTAGTTGAGTAGGATTGATTTTGAGTCATGGTATTACTGCTTTGGTTTGCTTATATTTATATAAACTGCGTAGTGATGGTTTATTTACATGTTATTATTCCAGCCGCATGTGGCTGAGGTATATGAGGATGTAGAAAAGTTTCAGATTGTCCGCCGTACAGGGGAGATGCTGTCGAAATTTTCTCGGACAGGGACTCCTCCGGGGCGTGACATAAGGTTGGATGCATAATATAACCTCATTCAAAGATCTTTGATTTGATATATTATGTGTTCCATGGATCAATTTGACTCAAGAATTATGATCTCTCAAAGTTTACTCATCATACATGTTGTAGCAGCTACGAAACCTTAGTTGCTACAACTACAAGTTCAAGTTTAAGAGGTCTTAAATTTTGACTAGGATTAAACCACAATATATCAAATCGAAGTTTATGCAGAGATCTTTGATTTATATATTATGAGTTCCATAGTTCAACCTAAATCAAAAGTTATTACTTCTTGAAGTTATAACTTGTAGTTGTAGTAGCCATGATTTTGTAACTACTACAATGTGTTGTTGGTCTTCAAAAATTCAGTAACAAAGACCAACAACAATGTATTGAAGAGTAAACTTTGAGAGATCATAAATTTTGATTGGGATTGAACAACGAGACACACAATATATCAAATAGAAGCTTGTTCAAAGATCTTCAATTTGATATATCATGCATTTCGTAATTCAACCTGAATCAAAAGTTATGACCTCTCAAAGGTATAACTTGTAGTTGTAGTAGTAACGATTTCTCAACTACTACAACTTATTGCTGGCCTTCTAAAGATCAGCAACACAAAGAGTTTTTGGTCTTCTAAAGATTAGCAACACAAAGAGCTTTTGGTCTTCTGAAGATCAACAACACATTATTACTGATTGACCATTGGATGCATAAACCATTAGATGCATAATATATCAAATCGATAATCTCTAAATAATTTGAGATGGTCCTGAATGGTCATACCATAAAATTAAAATAATAGTTTTATAGAGTTTTACAATAACAATACACTAGAAGAGCACAATAATTTAGACAAAATAATAATTAATAGTATAAAATAATTTATTAATAAAAAAAGTTATAGCAACAATTAAAGATCTTTGAATGAGCTTAGATTTGATATATTATGTATCCTGTAGTTCCATCCGGATCAAACATTATAGTATATCAAAGTTATAACTTGTATTTGTAGCAGTTATGATTTCATAGCTACTACAACATGTTGTTGATCTTCGAAAGACTAGTAACAACATTGTTGTTGACTTAAACTTTGAGAGACCATAACTTTTGCCTAAGATAGAATCACAAGACACACAAAATATTAAATCAAATATCTCTGAACAATTTTTGATTTGATATATTGTATTTCCTATTGTTTAATCCAAGTCAAAAGTTATAGTCTTTTGAAGATCAGTAGTAAAATCAGCAACATAAAATATATTGTATTGCTGATTTTTTAGCAGCATAAAATCAATAATAACGTGTGCTGACTTAAATTTTGAGAGACAATAACTTTTAACTCGGATTGACCGACGAGACGCACAATATATGATATCAAATATCTCTAAACGATCTTCAATTTAATAAATTGTGTATCCTATGATTTAATCACAGTAAAAAATTATTGTCTCTTAATGTTTAAGTCAACAAATTTTCAAAAATTAGTGTTGTGTTGCTAATTTTAAAATACCAAATACAATGTGTTGCTGACTTAAATTTTAAGAATCCATAACTTTCAATTTTTAGAAATTAGTAACACGAGGCTAATTTTCGGAAACCAACAACACATGGTGTTGCTAATTTCATGTTGCTGCTAATTTTTAGAAATCAACAACATGGTGTTACTAATTTTTCATGTTACTAATTTCTGGAAACTAACAACACAAGTGTTGCTGGTTTATCTTTATGGCCCTGTTTATGTTTATTATTTTCGATAGTTACATTCAAACTGTATATAATATCTAAAGATAATTTAGTCTGTAGTTTAATTTTTAAATCAATAATCTTCAGCATTCTCTAAGAGCTCACTAAGATAAATAAACAAGCTACTCAAAAGATAATACAACTAATATTTTTTTCAATAAACAGATAAAAAGGCACAAAACATCCATTACGGATCTCAAACATGGACCAACATTAACGATAAGACTAAATAATATAAGGAAGACGACCATTGAACAAGCATGAAACCTAGTGACAAAGAAAATGATTTTGTCAGAGCAATTAGGGACTCAGAGTTCCTTGAAAAGATAGTTGCTCAAGGTGTCTGGATGAGCTCCATAACTAATAGGAAAACACATCTCATACCTTGTTGGAGCCAACTCTCCTTGGGTGAAGCCGCAAAACATCTCACTAAAGGGTTAGAACTGACCATGAGGTCGATCCACAAATAGGTAGTTGAGATCATAGAATCGAAAGGTGCCTTGCGACCGAGAATACTTCATTGAGATGCACTGCTTGGGTCTTCAACTGAGACTAGATGGCTTCTGCGGAGAGGAACAAGTATTGAAAATGAGTTTTTGACATTCTACCTAACATTTGTTTAGCAATGAACTCTGATAGTAGCATCATAATAATGGAATAACTTCAAAGGAAAAAATGTTGGTACAGCGGGGCCGACAAGAGGGGAGGGGTGAATTGCCTGTAAAATAAAAATACTCTCCTCAAAACTTTCAACTCTAAAATAGTGCAACAATAATAAAAACAAAATCAACTAACAGTAAAGAGAGAAAGGAACTCAGCGATGTGACTTGGTTACAACCAAAAAGGTTGTTAACCCAAGGCGGTTGAACAGGAGCACTAAGAAAGTCTCCTTCTCTGAAGGCGGAGAAGAAGCCTTTTACAAACTAAAAGCTCTTACAAGTTGCTAGAAATTGAATACCAAGTTGAATGAATAATTTCCTAGCTCCAGGGGCCTTTATATAGCTCCTGGAAAACCTATCTCGAGCCTTGAGGGTGCCTCCAACGAAGTTGAGGGCGCCTCCAGCCGAGTCAACGGATAAAACTTTATCCGAACTCGCAACAATCATCTAGACTGGGTCGAAGGTGCCTTCAATGGCCTTGAAGGCACCTTGGATAAGGTTAAGGGCGCCTTCAAGGCACTGAAGGCGCCTCCATGACTGCAGTTTGCGCAGTCGCCTTCAGTAATTCGTTGAAGGCGCCTCCAGCTAGATTTTCCAGCTCCTTTTGACTTGTTCTCTTCTTCCGAGGCTCCGAATGCATGGGTGATTGTGGCCAACCGAAATAGGGTTCACCCGAACCCAATTTCTGACCTTCTCCTCGAGTAGGCTTCCGACCCAGCTTCTTATCCCTCGAACACCGTGCATGTTCTTTTCGTCCACTAGTGTACTCTTCCGCAGCTCTCTCATCCCTTGGACGCACCGAGCCCGTCGGCTCCCTTCCCGTACCGTCCTTCTCACTAGCTGCATCTTCCGCTCGACTTCCTGTGCTCCTAAGCTCCTGCACACTTAGACACAGGGATCAAATAACAAGCAGAACCTAACCTAACTTGATTGATCACATCAAAACAACCATGGGGTCCAACAATCTCCCCCTTTTTGATGTGGATCAACCCAAGTTCAAGTTAGGAAAAAAAACAGACAAATAGTAATTTTAAAGAAATTACTAAACTAACATTTTAAGCAAAAGGATTGTAATAACAGAATTTTGCAACACTAAGTTAAAATTAAAAATAAAATTAACTTCCCTATAACTCCCCTAAACTTGTACCTATCTCTCCCCCTTTGATCACATCAAAAAAATGGGATAATAATTTTCAAGTAAAAAATTCTAATTAAAAGTTCAACTCTTTTAGAATAAATCATTTTTTAAAAAAAACTTTAAATTTTTGCAAACATAAATATTTTTGAGAAAAAAATTTAAGCAAGAACAAAATTTTAAAAGATAAAAAATTCTAACTTAGGCAATTTTGAAAAATATTTTAAAGCATTATTGACTTTTAATGCTTTATCAGTAAATTAATTAAATATTTTATTTCAATATATTGTCTTCCCGGCAGTGGCGAGACACTAGGCCTTTTTGGTTATTGGAGCAATAACCACTTTCTTAGACAAAGCCTCAAAAGAAATTAACTGTTTAATTTTTCTTGTTGAAAGCGTTTAACTTAAAAATTAAACTAGAAATAATTTTGGAACCAGTATAGATTCCTTCCTACTAGATTAATTAAGAACTTAGGGGGTACATAACTTTTGGAAACTTTTCTAAGTTGTCCCTGATGTTTTCAAATATACTAATTCAATTTTCCATAAATTCTAAGTTTTGATTTTGGAAATTTATTTAAGCATGCATTATTTTTCAATTTTTCAATTTCAATTTTCAATGTTTCATTTTCTGATTTTAGATTATCATACATCTCAAGGGGACATGCTTTAGCTAAGTTTAGTTTTAAATCGTTGTTTTCCATTTCTAATTTAACTAAATCTTTAGTGAGCACTTTAATAAACTGAAAGGACTACTTGGGAGTTAGAGAACGTACCTTACCTCTATTTCTGATGCTCCCCCTTCATCGCAGCTTTCTTCTTCTGATGATCCTCCCCCTTCATTTATGCTCATTTCTGAGTTGGACTCATCTTCTTCTATTTGATGGTTGACCATCAGTGCTACTCCTGAGAATGCTTCAACTTCTGATTCCGAGGATGACGGTTCATCTCATGTAGCCTTCAGACTCTTGCGCTTTGAGGACGTCGGTCTTTTATACTTTTCTTTTTCGTTATTCTTTTTCTTCATCTTCGGGCAGTCATCCTTGATGTGTCCTTCCTCGTTGCAGTTGTAGTATCGGACCATCCTTTTGTTGTGTTGATATTTCCTCGACTGCGATCTAAATTTATTAGTTTTAATAAATTTGTTACCAATAGTGCTGCTTCAGTTTCATCGATCGACGCTTCGGAGTCGGGATCGTCCTTTTCAGCTTGTAGGCCAATATTGGGATTTGGCTTCTATTCTTGTTTAGGCTCTACAATTCGAGATTCGTGAAGTTCAAATGTAGAAAATAAATTTTCTAAAGTACTTACCTCAAAGTCCTTAGAGATGTAGTATGCATCTACTAAGGATGTCCATTCAGGAGATTTGTTACTGATTCCCCGAGGTTGTTCAGTTGAGTTATTAGCTCTTTGATTCTCGCTTGAAGTTGCACTACCTTCTCGTCGTTGTTCATCCGGAGATTTGTCAGCTGAGTCCGGAGGATGTCTCGCTTGCTAATTTCGCTTCTGAAGTGCCTTCGTGGAGCTCCAGGAATTTCTCCCAGAGGTCTTTGGCGGAGTCGTAGCTTCTGATCCGACTTACCTCCTGGGGCGGCAGAACGCTGAGCAGATGGAACTCAACCTTTCCGTTGGCCATGAAATTGGCTAGCTCCTTCTTCGTCCAGTTGTATTCTTCCTTGTCTTTAGGGGCTACAAACCATATTTCATAATTAGAAGAATATCAAACTCTATTTTGAAGGATACCTCCATTCGGCGTTTCCACGTAGCGAAGTCTCTATCGAACTTCGGGGGATGAATGCTTATTTCGGCCATCGTCTTGATCTTAATGCTTCAGTCGGCGGTAAGTCCTTCTGAGGCGGTCTGGGTCTGAAACCACTTGTTAGTGCAGCGGGCCTGACAAGAGGGGAGGGGTGAATTGCCTGTAAAATAAAAATACCCTCCTCAAAACTTTTAACTCTAAAATAGTGCAACAATAATAAAAACTAAATCAACTAACAGTAAAGAGAGAAAGGAACTCTGCGATGTGACTTGGTTACAACCAAGAAGGTTGTTAATCCAAGGCGGTTGAATAAGCGCACTAAGAAAGTCTCCTTCTTTGAAGGCGGAGAAGCCTTTTACACACTAAAAGCTCTTACAAGTTGCTAGAAATTGAATACTAAGTTGAATGAATAATTTCCTAGTTCCAGGGGTCTTTATATAACTCCTGGAAAACCTATCTCGAACCTTGAGGGTGCCTCCAATGAGGTTGAGGGCACCTCCAGCCGAGTCAACGGATAAAACTTTATCCGAACTCACAACAATCATCTAGACAAGGTCGAAGGCGCCTTCAATGGCCTTGAAGGCACCCTAGACAAGGTTGAGGGCGCCTTCAAGGCACTCTGCGCAGGTGCCTTCAGCAATTCATTGAAAGCGCCTCCAGCTAGCTTTTCTAGCTCCTTTTGACTTGTTCTCTTCTTCCAAGGCTCCAAATGCATGGGTGATTGCGGCCAGCCGAAATAGGCTCACCCGAACCCAATTTCTGGCCTTCTCTTCGAGCAGGCTTTTGACCCGACTTCTCATCCCTCGAACGTCGTGCACATTCTTCTCATCCACCGGTGTACTCTTCCGTAGCTCTCTTGTCTCTAAGGCGCACCGAGCCCGTCGACTCCCTTCCCGTGTCGTCCTTCTCGCTAGCTGCGTCTTCCGCTCGACTTCCTGCGCTACTAAGCTCCTGCACACTTAAACACAGGGATCAAAAAACAAGCAAGACCTTACCTAACTTGGTTGATCACATCAAAACAACCACAGGGTCCAACAAAAAATAATTGATAGATAATAAGTTGTAAAGCACAAAACCTTAGAAGCTCAAACAGGAGCTTCCATGATGTATGTCCATAAGTATACTGTTAGTTAGAGCCCTAGAGCCAATCATTTGATGATTGTTGTATGGACTCATTGTATCATATTTCTTATATATAAAGGCATTTGGTTTTTAGTTATTATGCTTACTTGTATTAGTGCCAAATAAACTAAGTATAATAGCGTCCTTGAGTAGAAGGTTCTTACCTATATCAATCGATTGGTTGAATCGATAGTGAGATGATATAAGGAACACTACTCTTAATCATTCCTAGTCGAGTATTAACAATCAGGGACAATGTTAATGCAATAAGACTAGCATGTAGGTCAACTTGATGACTTAATCTCACAAGACATGGATATGGAGATATCAAGTTGACACATGGGTATGCATTGGAGAATGTATACTGAATGACCCACCATGAGAAAGTATCATGGATCGTTATATGAGTGTCTCATGTGACTATTAGTATGACTACTAGTCCTTAGACCTGAAGTCACCATGGTTCCCTACATAAGGAGTTATGTACTTTGGTTTTGTCAAACGTCACCCGTAACTGGGTGGACTATAAAGGCGATTACTGGGTATGTAACAAATTATGCGGAGGGATGTGAGTGATGTAGATGGGATCTATCCCTCCTATATGATGGGAGTGACATCGATATTCTTGATAGAGTGAGACCACGAAGTGCATGACCATACCCAAATGAGTCAATATGAGATATTGAGCTCATTTGATTTAGTGAGTCTACTTGGAGTTCAAGATTTAGATTGATTAGAGGATGACACGGTCTATGCCTCACATTGATCAATCTAGATGTCTAGGATAGAAGGACAATGTCTTATATTGTGAGGAGTCATACCGAAACAATGAGGAACATACTTATTACTAAAGCTATGACCTACTAGACATATCAACATGACATATCAAAAAGATAAGTCAAGGTACCCGCCTTTATCTGTAGTCCGTGTCGCAATAAATCTCGTATCAAGACATCTGTCTCCAATCAAAGTCCTGCAAACACAACGCATAGTACAACTAGGTCAAATATGGACTAGTGAGCTAAATCTATCATGAACCAAATAGTTAACTTTACCCTAATCTGATTAGGAATCCATTCTCGTTAGTCCAATTAAATTAAACTCAATCCATGAACCCTTATCATCCTACAAACTCACCATATTTTGTCATAGCTAATGGCTCACGACTGAAAGGGTTTCACCATCGAAAGATGATCTACTGCTGCCCACTCTTTTCTTGCTGACATAATAATGCCGAATCAACCAATCCAAGCTAGTAATCCAATTTTATCCCTAATTCAATACATGTACCTAGGTTAACGTTAGTTCTTAACCTAGCTATTAATCATCGACAGCATGATCAAAACCATGATCTATAGCATGTATCAAATGTCCTACACTTTACCTTATTTCTCAGCCGCTCCTGTTAATCCGCAGGCAAGGAAAATTTCTGCTGGACGAAAAAACTACTGCTGGAAACAAAACAAGCAAACCCAAATCAGCAATTTCCCTTCCAAACTATGTTCTCTAATAAATCTTGATTTCAAATCTAATTTCCAATAGTAAGAACTAGATCAAAACACAATTTGGGTAATCAACACTTACCCTAATGTCACCAATCCCCTACTCCACCAGAAGCAACTAGCTGTTCCGAAAACCACCCAATCACAAGTGCTGCTCACGGTAGGACAAGAATCAGAGCACAAGATTGAAAAACCAAACTCTAAGCCCTTACCTTAAATCACACAGCCGGATTACTACTGCTCACTGTCACCTTCTCTAGCTCTCAGCTTCCGGCGATCTAGGGCACAACGCGCCAGCAACACAGCAACGGGGAACGAAAGCAAGGCAGAGGAAGCAATCCTTGGGTGGCTCTCGTCCGCCGGCGTCAGGCCGTGGCGACCGGCGCGGTGAGAACCTCTACGACAAGGAGATGATGCTAGGGCTTCGGAGAAGACAAAGCAATGGTCGGTGCTGCGTTACTCGGTGTCGCGAGAGGAAGAAGGAGACGAAGGGAATCAGACCGCGAAGATGGCTAGGGCTCGGATGCCGAAAGAAGGAGAAGGTGGCCGGCGTCGCTGGCGGCTTGGCTTCGGGCGACGACTCACAATGGCAGTAGCGTCTGGCGTGCGACGGTTGTTGCGGCGCCGGTTGAGAAAGCGATTCGGGCAGAGGGAAGAATCGGGCGTGAGGGTTCGGCGGGGAAGAAGGAACGGATCGAAGGAAATAAAGAAAAGAAATAGATAAAACAAAAGAAAAAGGAAAATGTAACTTTTCCTCATTTTAAATGGGGTAGCCTAAAGAGGCTTTCCCAGGACCCATAATTGATCCCCGTAACCTACACCATACGGTCTCCGAAAAATTCCAGAAAAATCTCCAAAAATTCTGAAAAAATCCCTTATCATTATTCGCAAATTTTTGGTATTTTACATTCTCCCCCACCAATAAAATTTGGTCCCCAAATTTTGTTATCTTTCATCAGCAAGTAATAGCAAAAGCTAACACAGTATAAATGCTGAACGGAACCATAACTTACATACCTCTAGTGTAAAGGTGGGGGTATCGAGCTCGGATAGTATCCTTGAGCTCCTAGGTAGCCTCCCCATTGGAAAGATGATGTCATCCTACTTTAACCAGTCGGATTGTCTTGTACCGTAACTGACGCTCTTTCCGGTCCAAAATCTGTACTGGAACCTCCTCATAGGTAACGTCAGGCTAAAAATGAACTGAGATATCTGTCAGTTCATGTGTCGGGTCGGGTATGTATGTCCTCAACATAGATACGTGGAATACGTCGTGAACACCTGCCAAGGACGGTGATAGTGCCAGCCGGTAAGCTACTGCTCCAATCTTCTCCAAGATCTGGAAAGGGCCAATGTATCGCAAAGCTAGCTCACCTCTGAGGCCAAATCTCTTCACTCTTTTCGTGGGTGAAATTCGCAGAAATACATGGTCGCCAATAAAGAAAGCTAGGGGTCTGCGTCTCCGATCAGCATAACACTTCTAGCGATCCTGCGCCTCTAACATCCTTGGTCTGATAATACGGACCAACTCTTCGTTCTGCTGAGCTCTATGAGGTCCCAACAACTGAGCCTCCCCAACCTCATCCCAGAGGGTGGGTGTCCGACAAGACCTACTATACAACGCTTCAAACGGTGCCATCCGGATAGCCGAAAGAAAGTTATTGTTGTAGGCGAACTCTACCAAGGGCAGATGGTCCTCCCAATTGCCTCCGAAATCCAATACACACGATCTCAACAAATGCTCTAGAGTCTGAGTGGTTCGCTCTGACTGTCCATCTGTCTGCGGATGGAAAACTATACTGAATCGGAGCTGAGTGCCCAAGGCCTGCTGCAGACTATGCCAGATACGAGACGTGAACCGGGGGGTCTCTATCCGAAATAATACTCAAAGGAACACCATGTAATCCGATGATCTCTCGGCAATACAGATCTGCAAATCGATCCAGAGAATCAGTCTTCCGGATCGCTAAGAAGTGCGCAGATTTGGTTAATCGATTGACGATTACCCAAATCGCGTCATGGCCTCGTTGTGTCCTCGGCAAACCCACCACAAAGTCCATGGTAATATGTTCCCATTTCCACTCAGGAACAGGAATCCTCTATAGAAATCCGACAGGTCTCTAGTACTCAGCCCTCACCTGCTGACATACAAGACATCTAGCTACAAAATCCGCGATGTCTTCCTTCATGTCGTTCCACCAATAGGAACACTTCAAATCTTGGTACATACGGGTACCGCCTGGGTGGATAGCAAATCATGAGCGATGAGCCTCCTGAAATAACTCCTCCCTGACTGGGTGAAATGGAGGTACGCATAAGCGACCTCGGAAATATATAATACCCGCTTCATCTCGGGTAAACTCGGTCTGCTGCCCGGAAACTATCCGGCTGCCAATAAACTGCAAAATGCTGATCACCGGCCTGGGCCTCTCGGGTCCTCGTCCTGATCGACGACTGAGCAACCATGCTAACAATAATACCCTGCTCTGCCTATCCCTGCTCCTCAAGATCTAACTCGGAGAAACCCTGAATCAAGTCCGTGACCACAACTCGGTGGCAAGCTAAAGTCCCTCTGGACATCCTGCTAAGTGCATCGGCAACCACATTAGCTCTCCCTGGTGATAGCTAATGGTACAATCATAATCCTTCAGGAACTCCATCCATCTCCTCTGTCGGAGATTAAGTTCCTTCTAAGTAAATAGATATTTGAGACTCTTATGGTCAGTGAGAATCTCAAATGTAACGCCATATAAATAATGTCGCCAAATCTTCATGGCAAAAATAATGGCGACTAGCTCCCCATCATGTACAGGGTAGTTCTTCTCATGCTCCTTCAACCGACGAGAAGCATAAGAGACTACTCTATCATGCTGCATCAGAACAGCGCTCAAACCCTGAATAGATGCGTCAGTGTAGAGGGCATATCCGTCCTCTCTAGAAGGTAAAACCAAAATCGGAGCCGACACTAGTCTCCGCTTCAGCTCCTAGAAGCTGGTCTTGCAATCCTCAGTCCAAGTGAACTTCACGCCCTTTCCTGGTCATGCATGAAAGTAGCATAGCAATCCGTGAGAAACCCTCAACGTATCTCCGGAAATAACGAGCCAAACAAAGGAAGTTGCGAGCCTCTTCTATAGACTCCGTCTACTCCCAACGGTAACAACCTCTATCTCCTGTGGAACCACGGTATACTCCTACTGATGACCGTGTGTCTCAAACATCTCACAGAAGACAACCAAAATACGCACTACTGATCTTCACATCTAGTAGTTTCCATCGAAACATCTCTAGAACTATGCAAAGACGATGTGCGTGACTCACTGCGGATCCAAAATAGATCACAACATCGTCAATAAAGACAATGAAAACCGATCCAAACATTCTAGGAATACCAAAATCATCAAGTCTCTGAAAACATCTAAGGCTCTGCAAGCCCTAATGGTAAAACCAAGATACATAATGTCCGTATCACAGACATTCCTAACCATAAGATGCACAACAATAAACAGATCTAATCACCAACGATATATAATCACCAAAGAATAGATCCTCCAGTGTGAGAGCAATGCTCCATCACACGAAATACCACATATGTGGGAGCAACGCTCTACCACAAGAAATCCTCCATATGTGGGAGCAACGCTCCACCACAAATAATCTGAAATATGTATCTACAATAAATATGGGAGCAATGCTCCGCTACAAGCAATCCACAATATATGGGAGCAACGCTCCACCACAAACAATCCGTAACATGTGTGGGAGCAACGCTCCACCACAACCAATACGTAAGTGCCCAAGGCACCTAACTATCCAACTAGAGACTGCACGAGATCTCTCTACCACAGATCACTGTGGGTAACCTAGGGTATAACAACCCAGTAAGCAAATCAAACCCATAGTCAACTCTATCATTATCCTAGTGGGTCGGTCACCCACAAATAGAAGAATTAGTATAAACCCACAAATACATGCAATTAGACCGTCCATCCAAACACTCCTACAACCCGTAATAATCATATGTACACACTACATAGATATGCAGAATCAGCATATTTAATCTAATCAACCTGATATTCCTTATTCTACCTTCTATGTTATCCAATTAGGTACATACAGTCTAAAATTAAAGTACCCATGGAATAAAATACATCGATCCTCTATTGACTGACCAAACCGACAATAGTATATGGCTAATTCAGTCCTTTCCCATGTCAATATAAGCCATGTACTAAATGTTTTTGATCCGGCGATAAGAACAGGGACCCCCCCTCTGAGGGAAGTCAACGCCACGTGGAAGTCAAAGGGCCGAACGGTCGACCGGAGAAGAGGAGACCGGTCGGCCAAACGGGGTCCCATCGGAGTCAAAGGCACCCGGCGAAGAGTCAGGGTTCCGACGCTCGTTGAACAGGATCGTACGGCCGAGCGGGTGGCCCACTCGGCCGAAGGCATAAGGTAGCAATACTGCGATCAGTCTCCACAAAGCACACTACCTGGAATATCCTAAGTGTACTAGCACGTATGACCGGCCGGACACTCGGCATGTAGTAAGAAGAGAACAGGACAAGGAAACATCCTCTGACAGCGGGCATGTTCGAGGAGCAGGCCATACGCAAGATCTTATGACAGGGGTCCGCTGTCCCATCAAAGACGTGCTCGGACTGTAGCAGTAAGGGGTCAGGTAAGCTTTTCTGACAAGCCCATATTGAGGTATGGGTTGAGGACACGTATTCGCCTCGATCTGTGTGCGTGAGTCCCTTTCCAGCCCTATATAAAGGGCCTCACCCTTCACCGGAGGTACGCGTGCTATGATTTTTGGAGCCACTTCTTTGTTGTCCACTTACCTGACTTGAGCGTCGGAGGGTCGTCGCCGGGAACCCCTTCCCGGCCGGACTTCTTTGCAGGTTTGCTGGAGGTCCGTACGACCGGTTGGAGATCTACGTCAGCAACTCGGAGAGCGTCACATGCCCAGCGTCCGTTGATTCAGCTTTCGGACAGGATCAATTTGGTGCCGTCTGTGGGAACGCACTTGCATCCGATCGGAAGCAATGGACGAGGCTGGATGACCGCACTCGGTGATGCTCTCCGCAGAGGAGCTCGACGCTTTGATTGAGACAAGAGTCAGCATCAGCATCAGCATCAGGTAGCCGAGCGGAAGCACCGCCGGCCACAGTTCCATTCCATCGAGTCCTATTCCGCACTTCTGAAGTCGCACCAGTTAATCGTGATCGAGGGTCTTCTTCAGATGAGGTACCAAGACGAGACAGCAAAAAAGGCAAAGCCCCCCGAGCGGACGCCTCGCCCGAACGGTTCAACCGTCAATTCTCAGAGGCTATTCTACAAGACCCTCTGCCAAAGCACTATGTGCCCCCCGGCGATCGGTGAATACAATGGAACTACCGACCCGGATGATCATTTGGGTAAGTTCGACAACACGGCTACCCTTCATCAATACACAGATGGGGTGAAGTGTCGAGTTTTTCTAACCACCCTCTCGGGATCGGCTCAACGGTGGTTTCGGAGATTGCCGGACGGATCTATCTCAAGTTTCAAGGACTTCCGCACGGCCTTCCTTCACCACTTTGCAAGCAATAGGCGCTATCAGAAGACTAGTGTGAGTCTGTTTGCCATCAAACAAGAAGCCCGCGAATCGCTCCGAGCCTATATCCAGCGGTTCAACAGGGTGGCCATGGATATTCCAACGGCCACCTCGGAAACCATGATGAATGCCTTCACGCAAGGCCTCGTGGACGAGGACTTCTTCCGATCGCTCATTCGGAAGCCGCCCCGGGACTACGACCATATGCTACACCGAGCTAATGAATACATCAACGTGGAGGAAGCCCAAGCGGCACGAAGAAAGGAAACTCCCACTGAGCGGGCTCCCCCTGCCGAGCGGAAGCCACACAATGCTCATGAGCCGCCCAGAGGACCGAGGGCCGAAGCAATCCACTCTCCCCAGGCTAGGTCCCATGTACAAGAAGTAGCTGCCGAGTGGCACAAACCAAAGAGGAAGGTGTTGACCCCTATGTTATGCTCTTTCCATCGGACCAACACGCACAATACAAGGGATTGGCGAAGCCTTCCTCTGATTGCCCACCCCGTGCCCCGGGGTGGCCACCGCCGATCGCCATCATTCGACAGGTGACAGAGGCCTCGTGAAGCCGATCGGATGGTAGCCGACAGGCGACAACAACAGACTCTCGAGCAACATCATACTCCGAGGCGTGAGAATCCCCTGATGTCTCGGGAGCGTCCCCGACCGTCCGCTCGGGAAGAAAATAGAAGTAATACTTCCCGAGGCGAAATCAACATTATAGCTGGCGGGCCGACCGGAGGAGACTCTAACCGAGCAAGAAAGTCGACCGTCCGGCAGCTCCAGATCCATGCGGTCGGCTGCAGCCAGGAACGGGCGAGCGGACCCGAAATCAGCTTCGGACCCAAGGACTTGGAGGGAGTCGAAGTGCCGCATGACGATGCTCTCCTCATCAAAGCGGTAATAGCCAACTACACTATTCATCGCGTTTTTATTGGCACAGGAAGCTCGGTCAATATCATATTAAAAAGGGCCTTCGATCAACTACAAATTGATCGAGCCGAGCTGCTGCCCATGACAACCCCTCTCTACGGGTTTACGGGCAATGAAGTTCTGCCGGTCGGACAGATCCGACTGGCTATTTCGCTGGGAGAGGAGCCGCTCAGAAGGACGCAGACTGCGAACTTCGTCGTGGTGGATTCTTCGTCGGCATACAACACTTCGTCGTGGTGGATTCTTCGTCGGCATACAACGTCATCTTGGGACGACCGACTCTCAGTGAATTTCGAGCGGCCGTCTCCACCTTCCACCAGAAAATAAAGTTCCCGGTTGAAGACAAAGTGGGAGAAGTACGAGGAGATCAATTAGCAGCTCGGCGATGCTACGTCGAGATGGTCTGAGCAGAAGCCAGTTCCGAGGTGAACGCTATAACTGAAAAACCTCCCTCTTTGGTTTATGAAGAAAAAGAGGAAGTGCAGATTCACCCGACCCGATCGGAGGCCACCACGTTCATTGCGGCCGATCTGGAGGCAAGCCAGAAAGAGGAAGTGATCAAATGCCTCCAGAGAAACTGTGATGTCTTCGTCTGGTCGACGCATGAGCTGCCCAGAATTTCACCGAGTATAGCAAAGCACGAGCTCCATGTCCGACCGGACGCTCGACCGGTGAAGCAGAGAAAAAGGGACTTCAGCGCCGAACAAAATGCAATCATCCGAGCGGAGGTCGAGAAACTTCTGCAGGCCGGCCACATACTTGAGGTCCAGTTCCCGAGCTGGCTGGCGAACGTGGTACTAGTCTCCAAGTCGGGGAACAAATGGAGAGTGTGCATTGATTTCCGGGATCTTAACAAGGCGTGCCCAAAATATTTTTATCCTCTGCCCCGGATCGATCAACTGGTGGACTCCACAGCCGGTTGTGAGTTGATATGCATGCTCGACGCTTATCAGGGCTACCATCAAGTGCCGCTCGCCCGAGAAGATCAAGAAAAAGTCAGCTTCGTTACAGCCGACGGCACCTACTGCTATAATGTAATGTCGTTCGGGCTGAAGAATGCGGGAGCCACTTATCAGCGCTTGATGAGCAAAGTGTTCAAGGAGCAGATCGGGTGAAATCTGGAAGTATATGTGGATGACATTCTCATCAAGTCTGGCCGAGCGGTCGACCTCTTTAAAGACATGGAGGAAACTTTTCGAACTTTACGGAAATATGGAGTTAAGCTGAACCCTCAGAAGTGTCTGTTAGGAGCAAAAGGCGGGCATTTCTTGGGATACATAGTGACCGAGAGGGGCATCGAGGCAAATCCCAGCAAAGTGAAAACATTACAAGATATGCCGCCCCCAAGAAATCTGAGGGAAGTGCAGCGCTTGACCGGTCGGATAACTGCTTTGTCCAGATTCATCTCCAAGACTGCCGACCGGAGCGTACCTTTTTTCAAAATCTTGCGCAAAGCCACTAAGTTTCACTGGGACAAAGAATGCGAGCGTTCGAAGATCTGAAAACATACTTGAACTCTCTGCCTGCGCTAGCCAAGCCAGCCATGGGTGAGCCACTTTGTATCTATTTATCTTCAACTGAGTAGGCAGTCGGCTCGACACTAGTAAGGGCGAGCGGAGAAGAACTTGTATATTTTCTAAGCCATATTTTAAAAGATGCTGAATATCGCTACACTGGGCTCGAGAAGTTGGCTTTCGCTTTGGTCCTCGCCGCTCGGCGCCTCCGTCCCTATTTCTTGGCTCATACTATCATCGTCCGGACGAATAGCCCATTAGGAAGAGTGCTGTTAAATCCAGAAGCGTCCGGGCGGCTCATCAAATGGACAACGGAGTTGAGCGAATTTGACATTCAATACCAGCCCCGTTCGGCGATAAAGGCTCAGTCCTTGGCAGATTTTATCACCGAAGTGCAAAGGCCAGAACCCGAAGCCATGTGGAAAATATTCGTGGACGGATCGTCCACTCGGCTCGGAAGCGGGATTGGCGTACTATTAATCTCTCCTCAAGAAGAAAAGATGCACTTATCCATCCGGCTGGATTATAGAGCTACAAATAACGAAGCAGAGTATGAGGCCCTTATAGCCGGCTTACAAGCCGCCCGGCATGTGGGAGTCGGACGGGTGACGCTGCATTCAGACTCTCAGTTGGCCGCTCAGCAGCTCTCTGGTACTTTTGAGATTAACAACGCTCGGCTCAAACTCTACGCTGAGGCCTTTGAAAAGCTCAAGGCCAATTTCAGAGAAGTCATTATCCAGAAGATACCCCGAGTGGAAAACCAGGCTGTAGATGAGTTAGCCAAACTCGCAAGTTCAATAACTGTTGGGTTTTTCGGGCCGCGAAAACCACTTTTCGCGTCGCGGAAACCCCGAATCGCCCAAGGCACGGATCTCGTGCAAGGTAAAACTTTCGAAAAATACGAGTACGAGTTTAAAACACGATCGACTCTTAGATCTACGAGGGAAAAACATTTACCCTTGATGCGTGCCCTTCGTAATCCCGCAACGTCCAAAAGGTAGCCGGATCTCGAGACCGTCAAGCGAACGGTCCTCTAGCGGTATCCACACGAACAAGGAGTGGTCTTCTACCACTCAAAGATGGAGAGGAGAACCCACAAGTGTGCTAGCACTTTCTAGGGCTCTCGGATTGGATCTAAAAGGTGAGAAAGGAGAGAAGGGAAAAAGGAACTCACACACTCCTCTAGGTACTCTCCTTTTGTGACCTTCACACCACCTAGTTGCTTGGAATCAACTCTCACTTCTTCTCCACCATGAAGCCACGACCATCAGCCAACTAGAGAGAGGGAGAAGCACCCAAGGAAGAAGAAGCATTGAACACCATTCAATTACAACCAAATGAAACCCTCTCCTCACTTAGTGTGGCCGGCCACCACATGTGTAACCCCCACATTAATGTGGCCGGCCACATTAAGAGGATTAATGGTGTGTAACCTCCATGAGGTGGCACACCATTATATAAGGGGATGATGTGGCATGCCATGTAGGATGAGTCATCCTCATGATGTGTCAATTCATCAAGTCAAAACTTGATGTGTCAACCTCTATTTGGTCAAGTCAAACTTGACCAATGCTCTTCCTTGTTGAGTTAAATCCAAGCTTTGATTCAAGTCAATTTTAATTTAATGAATCTTAATTCATTAATATAAATTGACTCATGAATCAAATTTAAATTAGACTCATTCAACAATTGAATCTAATTGAGTCTAACTCAATAAGTCTAATTTGAATCCAATCTTTGATTCATTATATGAATCTAATCCTATTGGTTCATCATATGAACCTAATCTCCATGCACATGTTCTTTGTGTGTGACCCAATAGGTTCTTGTAACGTTGGCAATGTTATAAACTCCTTTAAAAACATAAGCAATGAGCGGCATCTAGCAATACATCATTGCTACCCAAGTTACAAGAAATGTTGAGATCCAACATCACCTTGTGACTACTAATTGTGACTCCTCACAATATGTGACAAGTGTCCTTCTATCCTAGACATCTAGATTGATCAATGTGAGGCATAGACCGTGTCATCCTCTGACCAATCTAAATTTTGAACTCCGAGTAGACTCACTCAATCAAATGAGCTCAATATCTCATATTGACTCATTTGGGTATGGCCATACACTTCGTGGTCTCACTCTATCAAGAATATCGATGTCTCTCCCGTCATATAGGAGGGATAGATCCCATCTACATCACTCACATCCCTCTGCATAATTTGTTGTATACCCAGTAATCGCCTTTATAGTCCACCCAGTTACGGGTGACGTTTGACGAAACTAAAGTACATAACTCTTTATGTAGGGATCCATGGTGACTTCAGGTCTAAGGACTAATAGTCATACTAATAGCCACATGAGAAAGTATATGACACTCATATAACGATCCATGATACTTTCTCATGGCGGGTCATTCAGTATACATTCTCTAATGTATACCCATGTGTCAGCTTGATATCTCTATATCCATGACTTGTGAGATCAAGTCATCGAGCTGACCTACATGCTAGTCTTATTGTATTAACATTGTCCCTGAATGTTAATACTCGACTAGGAATGATTTAGAGTAGTGTTCCCTACATCATCTCACTATCGATTCAACTAATCGATTGATATAGGTATGAACCTTCTACTCAAGGACGCTATTATACTTAGTCTATTTGGCACTAATACAAATAAGTATAATAACCAAACAAATGTCTTTATTAATATACAAGAATATGATATAATGAGTCCATACAATCATCAAATGATTGGCTCTAGGTCTCTAACTAACAATCTCCCACTAGCACTAGTGCCAATCAGTATAGGCTCTAAGGCCTAAAGACCTAGTGTGACCATCACGCTTCCTCTGTGCCAAAACCTTGGTCAAGGGATCTGCGATGTTAGCCTCTGTAGGTACTCTGCAAATCTTCACATCTCCTCTATCGATAATCTCTCGAATGAGATGGAAGCACCGTAGTATATGCTTGGTCCGCTGGTGTGAGCGAGGTTCCTTCGCCTGTGCTATAGCTCCATTGTTGTCACAATAGAGCTCAATGGGGTCAGCAATGCTGGGAACCACCCCAAGTTCAGTGATGAACTTGCGGATCCAAACTGCCTCCTTTGCTGCCTCTGATGCAGCAATGTACTCGGCCTCTGTCGTAGAATCAGCTAATATGTCCTGCTTCGAACTCTTCCTGCATATGAACCCTGACTGCTATCTATAGTCATCCCGATAGGTATGGAAGCTAGCATCACTGTAACCCTTTACAGTTAGCTCATCATTGCCTCCATATATCAAGAAATATTCTTTAGTCCTTCTTAAGTACTTAAGAATATTCTTGACCGCTATCCAGTGACTTTCACCTGGATCTGACTGGTATCTGCTCGTCATGCTCAAAGCATACGAGACATCAGGTCGAGTACATAGCATGGCGTACATGATCGATCCTATGGCTGAGGCATAAGGGATCTGATCCATGCGGTCTCTCTCTTGTCTAGAAGAGGGACCTTGAGTCTTCGAAAGACTCACGCCATGTGACATCGGCAGAAATCCCTTCTTGGAGTTCTGCATGGCAAACCGTAGGAGTACCTTGTCAATGTATGTACTCTGACTTAGGCCAAGCAATCTCTTAGATCTATCTCTATAAATCTGAATCCCTAGAATGCGGATTGCCTCACCTAAGTCCTTCATTGAGAAGCAACTCCCTAGCCAGGTCTTGACAGACTGAAGCATAGGGATGTCATTCCCAATGAGTAGTATGTCATCCACATACAATATGAGGAAGACAACTATGTCCCCTACAACCTTCTTGTAGACACAAGGCTCATCTTCGTTCTTGATGAAACCAAACTGTTTGATCGCATCATCGAATCGAAGATTCCAGCTCCGAGAAGCTTGCTTTAGTCCATAAATGGACCTATGCAGCTTGCATACTCTACTAGTATGCTGTGGATCTACAAAACCCTCAGGTTGTGTCATGTACACATCCTCGAGTAGGTTTCCATTCAGAAACGCGGTTTTGACATCCATCTGCCAGATCTCATAATCGTGGTAAGCTGCAATAGCAAGCATGATCCGAATGGACTTAAACATCGCTACTGGAGAAAAGGTTTCATCATAGTCAATACCATGAATCTGCTTGAAACCTTTAGCTACCAAGCGACCCTTATAGATAAGTCCATCCATGTCAGTCTTTCTCTTAAAGACCCACTTACACCCAATGGGTTTTACCCCTTCAGGTGGATCAACCAAAGTCCATACTTGGTTGGTGTACATGGATTCCATCTCGGATCTCATGGCTTCTAACCATTTCTCGGAATCTGGTCTCATCACAGCTTCCTGATAGGTGGTAGGCTCATCCTCTATGAGCACAATGTCATCATGGTCAGACAAGAGAAATGAGTATCTCTCAGGCTGATGACGTACCCTATCAGACCTGCGAAGAGGTATGTCTACTTGAACTGGTTGTTGTTCCTCAACTCTTTGTGGAACAACATCATCCACAACACTTTGTGGTTCCAGTTCAACTTCCATCGAGGCATCAGTGCTATTGTTCGCATCTTGAACTTCTTCAAGATCGAACGTGCTCCCACTAGTTTTTCTAGAAACAAAGTCCCTTTCTAGAAAGACCCCAGTCTTTGCCACAACTACCTTGTGCTGACTGGGAATGTAGAAGTAATATCCCTTAGTTTCCTTGGGATATCCGATGAAATAGCACTTGTCGGATTTGGGTCCTAATTTGTCTGAGACTTGACGTCGTACGTAAGCCTCACAACCCCAAATCCTCATGAAAGACACCTAGGTATCTCTCCCAGTCCATATCCTATATGGTGTCTTTATCACGGCCTTAGATGGAACTCGGTTGAGAATGAAAGCTGCCGTGTCTAGAGCATATCCCCATAGATATGTCGGAAGATCTGTGTGACTCATCATAGACCGTACCATATCTAATAAGGTACGATTCCTCCTTTCGGACACACCATTCCACTGTGGTGTTCCAGGAGGAGTGAGTTGGGATAGAATCCCACACTCAGCTAAATAGTCACGAAACTCATGGCTTAAGTATTCACCACCTCGATCGGATCGAAGTATCTTAATACTCTTGCCAAGCTGGTTCTGTACTTCATTCTTGAATTCTTTGAACTTTTCAAAGGATTCCGACTTATGTGTCATCAAGTACACATAACCATATCTACTGAAGTCATCAGTAAATGTGATGAAGTATCTATAACCGCCTCTAGCAGCAACATTGAAAGGGCCACATACATCACTATGTATGAGTCCTAACAAATCAGTTGCTCTCTCGCTGTGCCCACTAAAGGGAGTCTTGGTCATCTTGCCTCGTAGGCATGACTCGCATATCTCATATGATTCAAAATCAAATAAGTCCAGCAAACCATCCTTATGGAGCTGGGATAAGCGCTTGTCATTTATATGACCTAAGCGACAGTGCCAGAGGTATGTTTGGTTCATGTCATTTGACTTGAACCTCTTGGTATTTACGTTATAGATAGGGCTCTCTAGATCTAGAATATAGAGTCCGTTTATCAGAGGTGCACTACAATAGAACATATCATTTAAATAGACGGAACAACATTTGTTCTTTATTATAAACGAAAATCCTTTCTTGTCCAAACAAGAAACGGAAATTATGTTCTTAGTCAAGGCAGGCACATAACAACAATCATCTAATTCTAGTACAAGCCTAGAGGGAAGAGATAGATGATAAGTTCCTACAGCAATAGCAGCAACTCGTGCTCCATTGCCTACTCGTAGGTCTATCTCACCCTTCGTCAATGCCCTGCTATTCCTCAGCGCTTGTACATTAGTACAAATGTGCGAAGCACATCCGGTATCTAATACCCACGATGAAGAAATAGAGAGGTTGACTTCTATAACATTTATACCTGAAGTAGAAATCTTATTTCTCTTCTTCTTAAGATCTTCCAGGTATTCTTTGGAGTTCCTCTTCCAGTGCCTTGCTTGTCCTTGATATAGGTGACAAAGATGTTCAACCATATCGTAAGCGCTCATCAACTCATGTTGCTTCTGAAGCTCAGAGTTCATGGTTGCGAGCATAAGACAAGACACATCTAATGCGTCATCTTGATGCTTCTTGTAAGCATCTCGGTCTACTCGCGTGGCAGTGGCAGGAGGAGCCTCCGGAATGGGCTGCTCTAGAACGTACAGTTTACGTTCTTGGGTGAGAACTATTCCTGTACCAGTCCAGGAAGTTTGCTCCGTTGAGCTTGTCCTTCTTAAGGACAGATCGCAGAGAGAAAATGTTCGTATTTGACGTCATGGTTATCTACAACAGAAAATTTGCAGAAATAAATATCATATTCTTTTAAAATCATTTAATTAGGCCATCAATTAAATGATGCTCCCACTGAATTCTATAATTCTTGTGGGACAAGATCCACATCATACTAACCCTTGAGTTAGCTTTGGCTAATACGCCCAAGGCTTAGTATGATCGGTAGGTAAGGATTACCAATTACATCTCTATGCAACTCTTGTTTATAAAATCAATATCTGCATTTATATTAAAACTCGAGTTAGCTTTGGCTAATACGCCCGAGAGTTAATAAAGATGTGATTTTGATCTATCTTTTCCAACCGTTGGAATAATGCCTATAGTTGACTCGATCCAACCGAGTAACTAGGAATACTCAATCTAATTGAGCTTGTATTCACCCATGCGTTGATAGGCGGGACCAAGATTGTCCCTCCGTACCCTACCAAGATAATATGTATTGCTCTGCTTTGGCAGATCAGCAATACATGTGATCGAGGTAGTGATAGGTATCACGGCACGGTTAGGCATTTAGAGTTGGTTCGATCGAGATCTAATCTAATCGAAAAGGATGCATCTTGTGCATACTTAGATCTAATCTAATCGCAAGGGTGCATCATGTGCACGACTTAGATCTAATCTAATCGTAAGGCACTAATTAATTAATTACTTATTAAACATGCATCACATACACAAGCAATTAATTAATTTATTTGTGATTTAGTCATGGCCCTACTACGATCTTCTCAAGCCAATGAGAAGATCGATTGGTCAACCTAGGGTCAACAGCTTCTCCAAGCTCCTCCCTTTGACCACCTTGTGTTGCTCGTGCCCGCCTCGGAACTCCGTCTCGTGTGGACCCTCCACCGCTCCAATTTGTACATTACAATTTGAAACTCGAGTTACATTCGAGTCTAAATCTAATTTACAACAAGAATATAAGAGAAAGGCACGACGCGCAGGTCGCGGAAAAATAAAAACATACAACACGCGCAAACACATAACGGCACGCAGGCCGTATTATGAATTACAACACAATCCAATCATATTGGGTTTTGGGCCATGACTATCACAAAATTAATATATAATTCAAAATTATATATTTTCATAATTTTCTATAATTTTACAATTTTACGAGTTTCCGGCGGTCCCGTTTAGCGGTTTTTGGGCGCAATCGCGGGGGCCTGGGGCAGCACCCTACCCGCGATCTAACCATCGCGAGGGTTCGTTTGCGATCCAACAGCGCCTTAACCCGCTGTCCCAAAGCGATTTGGGCGAGACATTGCCATTTCGGAAAAATCTTCCGTGGGTTCGTTTTAAGCGATTTGGTGCGATCGGAGCAAATCCTTGTGGGGTTAGGGGCAGTACCCTACCCACGATCTAACCATCGTGAGTTGCTCCTTTGCGATCTAATGGCACCCAAGCCCGCTATCCCAAACGGATTTGGGGCAAAACGAGCCGTTTGAAAGATCTTTCCGGTGGCGAAGCCTACAAGTGCCGAGACACTTGTGCTTCGCTTCTACGGAAAAATTACCCATAAAATCATAAAAACTAATTTTTACATAAAATCACAGAAGGGTTTTATTTTTCATAAAAATAAAACAAACTCGTACAAGCCTTGCACGTGGCTCGATACCACTGTTGGGTTTCGCGGAAACCCCGAATCGCCCAAGCCACGGATCTCGTGCAAGGTAAAACTTTCGAAAAATACGAGTACGAGTTTAAAACACGATCGACTCTTAGATCTACGAGGAAAAAAAACATTTACCCTTGATGCGTGCCCTTCGTAATCCCGCAACGTCCAAAAAGGTAGCCGGATCTCGAGACCGTCAAGCGAACGGTCCTCTAGCGATATCCACACGAACAAGGAGTGGTCTTCTACCACTCAAAGATGGAGAGGAGAACCCACAAGTGTGCTAGCACTTTCTAGGGCTCTCGGATTGGATCTAAAAGGTGAGAAAGGAGAGAAGGGAAAAAGGAACTCACACACTCCTCTAGGTACTCTCCTTTTGTGACCTTCACACCACCTAGTTGCTTGGAATCAACTCTCACTTCTTCTCCACCATGAAGCCACGACCATCAGCAAGCTAGAGAGAGGGAGAAGCACCCAAGGAAGAAGAAGCATTGAACACCATTCAATTGCCACCAAATGAAACCCTCTCCTCACTTAGTGTGGCCGGCCACCACATGTGTAACCCCCACATTAATGTGGCCGGCCACATTAAGAGGATTAATGGTGTGTAACCTCCATGAGGTGGCACACCATTATATAAGGGGATGATGTGGCATGCCATGTAGGATGAGTCATCCTCATGATGTGTCAATTCATCAAGTCAAAACTTGATGTGTCAACCTCTATTTGGTCAAGTCAAACTTGACCAATGCTCTTCCTTGTTGAGTTAAATCCAAGCTTTGATTCAAGTCAATTTTAATTTAATGAATCTCAATTCATTAATATAAATTGACTCATGAATCAAATTTAAATTAGACTCATTCAACAATTGAATCTAATTGAGTCTAACTCAATAAGTCTAATTTGAATCCAATCTTTGATTCATCATATGAATCTAATCCTATTGGTTCATCATATGAACCTAATCTCCATGCACATGTTCTTTGTGTGTGACCCAATAGGTTCTTGTAACGTTGGCAATGTTATAAACTCCTTTAAAACATAAGCAATGAGCGGCATCTAGCAATACATCATTGCTACCCAAGTTACAAGAAATGTTGAGATCCAACATCACCTTGTGACTACTAATTGTGACTCCTCACAATATGTGACAAGTGTCCTTCTATCCTAGACATCTAGATTGATCAATGTGAGGCATAGACCGTGTCATCCTCTAACCAATCTAAATCTTGAACTCCGAGTAGACTCACTCAATCAAATGAGCTCAATATCTCATATTGACTCATTTGGGTATGGCCATACACTTCGTGGTCTCACTCTATCAAGAATATCGATGTCTCTCCCGTCATATAGGAGGGATAGATCCCATCTACATCACTCACATCCCTCTACATAATTTGTTATATACCCAGTAATCGCCTTTATAGTCCACCCAGTTACGGGTGACGTTTGACGAAACTAAAGTACATAACTCCTTATGTAGGGATCCATGGTGACTTCAGGTCTAAGGACTAATAGTCATACTAATAGCCACATGAGAAAGTATATGACACTCATATAACGATCCATGATACTTTCTCATGGCGGGTCATTCAGTATACATTCTCCAATGTATACCCATGTGTCAGCTTGATATCTCTATATCCATGACTTGTGAGATCAAGTCATCGAGCTGACCTACATGCTAGTCTTATTGCATTAACATTGTCCCTGAATGTTAATACTCGACTAGGAATGATTTAGAGTAGTGTTCCCTACATCATCTCACTATCGATTCAACTAATCGATTGATATAGGTATGAACCTTCTACTCAAGGACGCTATTATACTTAGTCTATTTGGCACTAATACAAATAAGTATAATAACCAAACAAATGCCTTTATTAATATACAAGAATATGATACAATGAGTCCATACAATCATCAAATGATTGGCTCTAGGGCTCTAACTAACAATAACGCCGTTCGTCATCCAACAGCCAATTGAGCAAGTATCTTTGGTGGCGCACGTCGATCGGATGGAGGGCCTCGAGTTTCCGAGCGACTGGAGAACAACCATCATGGAGTTTCTTCGATCGGGGGCAACACCATCCGATCGGGAAGCAGCCCAGCAATTAAGGAGGAGAGCCGGTCGGTTCACGCTTATTAGAGACCAACTCTACAAGAAGGCTTTCTCCCGCCCGCTGTTGAAATGCGTGAGCTCGGAAGACGCGGCGGCGTACATCCTCCAAGAAGTGCATCAAGGATCGTGCGGAGGGCATCCGGGCGGACGATCGCTGGTTAAGAAGATCCTGCTGGCCGGATACTTTTGGCCAACTTTGCAAGCAGACGCCGCTCGGACCGTTGCGACGTGCCTTTCTTGCCGAAAGTACCATAACTTCTCCCACCGACCGGCGGAGGAAATCAAGGCAGCTACCGTATCTTGTCCGTTTGACCAATGGGGAATGGATATTGTGGGTCCATTTCTTATGGCGACCGGGCAGAGGAAACAATGACGAACATAATTATTACTAAAGCTATGACCTACTAGACATATCAACATGACATATCTAAAAGATAAGTCAAGGTACCCGCCTTTATCTGTAGTCCGTGTCGCAATAAATCTCGTATCAAGACATCTGTCTCCAATCAAAGTCCTGCAAACACAACGCATAGTACAACTAGGTCAAATATGGACTAGTGAGCTAAATCTATCATGAACCAAATAGTTAACTTTACCCTAATCTGATTAGGAATCCATTCTCGTTAGTCCAATTAAATTAAACTCAATCCATGAACCCTTATCATCCTACAAACTCACCAAATTTTGTCGTAGTTAATGGTGGCTCACGACTGAAAGGGTTTCACCATCGAAAGATGATCTACTGCTGCCCACTCTTTTCTTGCTGACATAATAATGCCGAATCAACCAATCCAAGCTAGTAATCCAATTTTATCCCTAATTCAATACATGTACCTAGGTTAACGTTAGTTCTTAACCTAGCTATTAATCATCGACAGCATGATCAAAACCATGATCTATAGCATGTATCAAATGTCCTACACTTTACCTTATTTCTCAGCCGCTCCTGTTAATCCGCAGGCAAGGAAAATTTCTGCTGGACGAAATAACTACTGCCGGAAACAAAACAAGCAAACCCAAATCAGCAATTTCCCTTCCAAACCATGTTCTCTAATAAATCCTGATTTCAAATCTAATTTCCAATAGCAAGAACTAGATCAAAACACAATTTGGGTAATCAACACTTACCCTAATGTCACCAATCCCCTACTCCACCAGAAGCAACTAGCTGTTCCGAAAACCACCCAATCACAAGTACTGCTCACGGTAGGACAAGAATCAGAGCACAAGATTGAAAAGCCAAACTCTAAGCCCTTACCTTAAATCACACAGCCGGATTACTACTGCTCGCTGTCACCTTCTCTAGCTCTCAGCTTCCGGCGATCTAGGGCACAACGCGCCAGCAACACAGCAACGGGGAACGAAAGCAAGGCAGAGGAAACAATCCTCGGGTGGCTCTCGTCCGCCCGCGTCAGGCCGTGGCGACCGGCGCAGTGAGAACCTCTGCGACAAGGAGATGATGCTAGGGCTTCGGAGAAGACAAAGCAATGGTCGGCGCTGCATTACTCGGTGTCGCGAGAGGAAGAAGGAGACGAAGGGAATCGGACCGCGAAGATGGCTAGGGCTCGGATGCCGAAAGAAGGAGAAGGTGGCCGGCGTCGCAGGCGGCCTGGCTTCGGGCGACGGCTCACAATGGCAATAGCGTCTAGCGTGCGACGGTTGTTGCGGCGCCGGTTGGGAAAGCAACACACAAGAAAAAGTTATAAAACATATCATAGCATAAGGAAAATATCCAAATACATAGTTCATACATTACATCACATTATAACGACCTCCAATATCCTAGATCTGGAGGATCTACTCCATAGAGAAGGAAATACAATCAAGATACAAGAAGTAAAGTAATCTACAACTCAAAACTTAAAAGAAGAGAAGAGAAAGCTTATCCATGTAGCACTAGTCTTTTTGGATGCAATCCTTGCTCGAAGGTGCACAGATCGGCGAAGATGAAGTTTCAAGGGTTCCCCAAAGGGGGAGAACCATTCCCCAAGGAATAGGGGTAAGCCTCAAGCCAAAGATGAGTGAAAAGGGGAGAAAAATCCCTTTTATAGCAAGGTACACATGGCCCCTCGTGCTTTCCACCACAGTCGTGTGATTTCACACGGCCGTATGTCAAGGGTATGTCTCACTTGTAGAATCTTTTAGAACATCTAATGTGGTATTCTTGAGTTACAATCTTTAGCAAAGTTGTAGATCTTGAAGTTATCTACATTTTGTTATAAAGATCAGCCCTAAACTCTATCTAAGCAAAAAGTTATGGTCATTTTATTTTTAGTCTATAGTGCTGAAAAAGACATGACCATGTGAAACACTAGTTTGGTGGCATGGCCGTGTGGATTCCACATGGCCACAGCTTGGTTCATATCTAGAAATTCCACATGGTTGTAGCTCGCTTCTTCTCTAGTTCATTAACACGATCGTGTGGATTCCACACGTCCGGGGCTTACTTGTTCTACTTTGTGGCATAACTGTATGGGTTCACACGACCTAACTTTGCTTCGACTCTTCTAAAAAAGCATGGTGATGTGAAGAAAACTTGACCCTGGCATGGCCCTACCATGGCCAAGTCTCATAGAAACATCTTTTAGACCATCTAGATATGGTTTTCCTGGTTGAAATCTTCATCAAAGTCGTATATCTTGAAGTTATCTACATTTTAGTATCTGGAACGGACCAAATCTGTAGTGTAATTTCAATCTGTAATGTAAAATGTTATGGCTATTTTAATTTCAATCTGTAGTGTAAAAAATTTCACACAGCCGTGCCTTTTTTTAGGCATGGCAGTGTCTAAGAGGCACGGCCAGAGCATGGGAAAAACTTGCCTATTTTTCTACTTCACTTTCCGAATTCTTTTTCCGCTACATTCGTACTTTGATTTGAAAACTAAAAAGAGCAAATTTTGAAAACCACGTGATTAACCCCCCCCCCCCCCCCTTCTCACGTGTGACTCGATCCAACAAGTGGTATCAGAGTAGGTTCTGCTCTGAATTAGTGCAACCACCAATCAAGCCAGGGGGAATTGTTTTGTTTTATTTTCTTTTTGAATTTTAACTTTTCATATTTTATTTGAATCGATAAAGTTTAGTTTTTTTCTCGAAGTAGGTGCAACACCACACAAATCATTGATATTTTTTTTCTTCAAACTCTACTAATCCAAGATCTAATCTTGGAACATTCCTTCCGATTCTTTTTGTGAGATATTTGAAATGGAGCACAAAGAGACACTCGGGCGAAATGTCAATGAACCACCTCCATATGAGACATGAGGCACAAATTCAATCTGTGGAGGATGCAAATGGAGTGCTTCATCATAATGGGTGACTTCGACTGTGGAATAGCATTGAAAAGACTCACTCAAAATCCAGAAGCATACAAATAGGTAATAAACTTTATTTTAGAGTTATTGCCTAATAAAATTGTGTGTAGAGTCAGAGAATTCAAATATTCCTATGACTTTTGGACCTGGCTGAACAAACTTCACAAAGATGTGTCACAACTAGAAGATCAAGTCGAACTCAAGCTCGGATCTAAATTTGAATCTCAGAGTCATCCTTAGAATTAGACTAAGGAGAATCAGACCAAATCAGCTTCATGGCATTAATAGCAAAGGAGGAAGTAGAAGGATCTAAATCAGAGTCAGAACAAAAGTCAAAATCCGAATCTGCAATGACAGTGGACAAGGAGGAGAATCCTAACGAGGATTCAAAAGGTAAATTTGTAAATTTAAAAGTTAAAGATTATATAACATGCTTTAAATACAGTGAAAGAGGGCATTACAAAAGTAAGTGCCCCACGTATAAGACTCAAACCACACAACTGGAGGCAAAGAGAAAATCAATATCAAAAGTCCAAAAAGGGAAGGAGCACATCCAATGTTTCAAGTGCGGATAGATGGGTCTGTACAAACATCAATGCCTAGAAAGAAAACCCAAGGATCCCGGGAGAGCAAAGGTTAGTAAGTTTACAGTATATGAAAATCCTATTTTTTTTTCTACACGTGTTAATAACTTAGACAACACTATTTCTCAAGTGTATACACTCTCCCCAAGAATTAGATATGCTTGCTCACTTAAACAAATCAATTAACTCAAATAATTTAACTAATCAAGTTAACGCAAATCTAAATAAGAACAACTCAAAATCATCACATAATGTTTCAAAGTTTAAAAATTTATCTTCAAGCATTAGAAAGTTAGAAAAACAAAACAAGCTTTTGAAAGATAAGAATAATAAATTAGAAAAAATTATTAACGATTTTATCAACATACTAAATTTTGACTCGGATTACAAGTCTAAATCAAGCTTAAAACTTAAACTCCAGAAACCAAGTTATAATCAAGTATTTTTTTAATTATGAAACTAATTAATAAAAATGAAATGAAATCGAACAAAGCAATAACTAAACCTAAATTAAATCAACACAAACCCAAAACCTAAAACCTAAGAATATATAATTCAGGAGAGACACCAAACTAGCTGGCACCTCTAAAGTAATAGTTTACCCGGCTTGGTAATTAAGACTAGCTTAATTAGGGATGAAAGTTTAACTTGACCAACAATACTGGTGAAGTTTTGGATAATAGTAAGTTAGAAAAACTCTGTCTATGCATGTCTAGGAAGATATGACTTCGACCTTGTGCATTTGACTTAGTGAAACTAACTGAAGCTACCCCTTACAAATCTTAACTAGTTAGACCAAAGTTTTGTACTAAGTTCGGTGGATAGGACTATTTGGAAACCTTGAAGGCATGGTTACTCTAATGATGTTCAAGTGACTCACCATAGCCCAGAATTTTATCCAAAGAATGTCAATTTGTTGAACCCAAAGCTAAACTTGAATCAAACACAAAGTTAAACCCAACCCTAAAATTCAACCTAATTCATCTCACAGAATTATATGATCCTCTGATTGAAAATATAGATTGGGTGAGATGACTAAGAATCTTAATCCAAAATCTAAAATTCAAAAGTTAAACATAAAATTAAAGTTAAAATTAAACTTAAACTAAAATTTAAAACTTAAAACTTAAAATTAAAATTAAAAATTACACTAAAATTATATAATTAAAAAAAGGGATTAAAATCAAAATTGAATTAAACATGTCACACCCCCAAAGGAGTCCCTGCCAGACAAAAATCTGGCAACATCTCTCCTGTACCAGTGACAATATGAAGCATCACTACAAACAAAATATACATCAACCACATGCGGCTGGAATATATAAATACAACCATGTAGTTATAATCACAGCCTACTCGGCTGGAATGAAACAATCACAACCACGCAGTTATATATAAAGTAGCCCACACGGCTGTACTAAAAACACAGCGGAAAAATGATAATAGAAAGCTCATACAAAACAAATCAACACATTGCTAGCCATCTAGGCTTAATACAACAACCACAACTACAAATACAACAACACACCAAATACAACAAATACCAAATACAAATAAAGCATATACCAAAAAGTTGAAACGGTCTCCGGATGTGACGTAGGGCCCGACAGACAGGATACTCCAAGCGACACACCAACCATCTACCAGCTACCTGAAAACATAAATGTATACATGCGGTGGTGAGTATAGGTAACTCAGCGGGTAATAGAAAAGACAGTGCACGGTCTACAAATAAAACATGGAGATCAAAAGGTATACAGTCTCAATAGGGAATAAAGAACATGATCATACTATCATAATCAATGCACCTAAACATATCTGACATAATAACCTAACATATAAACTGTACAAACCACAACTAACATAATGATATATACATACCCAATCTGGAATCAACACATGGTACAATGATCAGTAAACTCACCAGATCTGCAACAGACATACCCATGATACTTGTGCAATATAAATACAACTACAAATACATGTAAAATAATGACATGTATGCAGCATGGCAACCATATGCAACAATCATATCTCAAACAAGTGCAACAACGACAATCACATGCAACTAGTATCTACTAGCCATGTATACAAATATAACATCCAAAGATGCACCGCGCATCATATGTAAAAAGTGCATGCATGCTCCATGGTCACCCCCGCCACCTCTCCGAACACCACGACCCCTGTATGGCCGAGAGAGGCTTGGGTCTGTGACGACTCTACTACCCTTCAGCCCACAATAGAGTGGTCGAGGCGGATAGTCCGCTAGTAGCTATCTAGCTACATAGCATCAGGGTCCCTGACTGCTCACAACGTCGGATCTCACAAAACCTCGTGACTGGGTGGCACGACAGGATGAGCGGCAACTGCTCCAGCTACCACTACCCATGAGTGGTCGAGTGTGCGGCGCTAAACCAAACCGACTGATGACTCTCAACCACAAGGGAGACAATGGTCATCAAATGCAATGAATGATGAACATGATATATATATATAATCATGATACAAACACCGTCATCATCCATGCAACCCTCAAATCTACATAAATACCCCATAACATGAATATAATCATCATGATACCTCCATGTATCCCACCAAACATATGTACACAACTACACATGTATAATTAACCAAAAATCTCCAATAATCCCTCCAGACACATGTACACAAAACATAAGTACAATCAACATGTATCCTCCAGTAAAAACACATCAGACACGTATATATATCACAAACCTATAATCAACACAACTCCTCCAAAAGTACATAACAAATATGTGTGTACATACAACATGCAAATGTACGGTCAACATAATGACTCCTATAACGCATATCAACCTATGTACATGCATACCAACCTACGTACAATCCACGTTATATACCCAATCAGTATGGTAATACCAACAACCCGATAATCCCTACAAGATATACTCTACACGTGCAATCACAGGAGAGTAGATATCAAGTGCTGAGTGATATAACTAGATCATCTCTAAGCTCAAGCAGGAAGTCAACAAATGAACCTGGTATAAGGTAAAGCAGTCTAATTCATCGGATAACAACCATGCACTAAGTACAAGAAAATCTACATAGAGGCCAAGGAAGAAATATCCGCCTTAAATCTGTCGATCGTGATCCGGAAATCCCACGTCGAGACGCTCGTCCTGAATCCAAGTCCTGCGATCACTAGATGTATTTAGCTAATTTCATAGAAAATAATTAACTAAATAACTCCCCCCACCTAATTAGAACAACTCTAATCAAGTATGATTATTGATTAATCCCCCAATAAACCTTAATCATAATACAACCTACTTAGATTAGGTTATACATGATACCTCTCCAAAACTCCTCTAAATCAACATATCTTAACCAAATTCCTAATTCTATTCATTTAATCCATTTATCACCATCATTTATTCTATGTATCAACAACTAACATCAAAAATCAATCCTACATAGTTCATCCGCCTCAATTAATCCAACCATAATAATTCATCCAATCCACATCACACTACTCATAAATCTAAGCAGAACAAAGCCCCACAACCCATAGAAAATCCAATTTAGCATCATACTAATAGAATACCGAAGGTACAACGCTAGAAAAGCACTAACCTTGAAGTATGGCAGCAATTCCAGTAGCTCAGCAACCCTACAACTCACTGCCGAGAAGCTATAAAGGATACCCACAACCAATTCTTCCAAGAATCAATCCATAAATCCAATCATATAGCAAAGGATTTGTTAAAACCCTAATTCACAGTACCAAACTCACCTCAACAGCCCCTTACCTTCTCACCCGTGACCTCCACAGCTTCAAGAATTGGAGTGGCAGTGATCGGCAACAGTGCAATCCTCCAATACTTTGATCCGATGCCTTCCTCCAATCCAGAATAGGAAGAACATCACAGCTTTGAATCCATTAGAGTCCAAAGGAAACTTACCTAACCCGATCGCTCTATTCAATCCATCTGAGGGAAGGACACAGAGCATGCACCAGTGATCAGATCCAAGAGGAGGACTGAAGGAGGTCAATCGGCTAGGGGGCGATGCAATCGCAATCTCGTTGTGCCTTAGCTCCGTCGGACCACCGTCGATCACCCGCAAGAAATTGTCGAGGAAGCGATCGACCCACTGGAGAAGGCTTGGACAGCTTCAGCTCCTTCAAGATTCCGGTGACAACCCTCAGGCGGCATGAGGAGGTTGAGACCATCGGGAAGAGTTATCCTCCGTCGACGTCGGGTCATCCGCAAGAGAGGGCAATCGGAAAAGAGGAAACCGAGAGGTGAGTGTTAGTTAGAGCCCTAGAGCCAATCATTTGATGATTGTATTATGGACTTGTTGTATCATATTCTTATATAAATAAAGGCATTTGTTTTGGTTATTATACTTACTTGTATTGGTGCCAAATAAACTAAGTATAATAGCGTCTTTGAGTAGAAGGTTCTCACCTATATCAATCGGTTAGTTGAATCGATAGTGAGATGATATAGGGAACACTACTCTTAATCATTCCTAGTCGAGTATTAACATTCAGGGATAATGTTAATGCAATAAGACTAGCATGTAGGTCAACTCGATGACTTGATCTCACAAGTCATGGATATAGAGATATCAAGTTGACACATGGGTATGCATTGGAGAATGTATGTTGAATGACCCGCCATGAGAAAGTATCATGGATCGTTATATGAGTGTCATATACTTTCTCATGTGGCTATTAGTATGACTATTAGTCCTTAGACCTGAAGTCACCATGGATCCCTACATAAGGAGTTATGTACTTTGGTTTCGTCAAACGTCACCCGTAACTGGGTGGACTATAAAGGCGATTACTGGGTATGTAACGAATTATGCAGAGGGATGTGAGTGATGTAGATGGGATCTATCCCTCCTATATGATGGGAGTGACATCGATATTCTTGATAGAGTGAGACCACGAAGTGCATTGCCATGCCCAAATGAGTCAATATGAGATATTGAGCTCATTTGATTTAGTGAGTCTACTTGGAGTTCAAGATTTAGATTGATTAGAGGATGACACGGTCTATGCCTCACATTGATCAATCTAGATGTCTAAGATAGAAGGACACTTGTCATATATTGTGAGGAGTCACAATTAGTAGTCACAAGGTGATGTTGGATCTCAACATTCTTGTAACTTGGGTAGTAATGATGTATTGCTAGATACCGCTCATTACTTATACTCCTAAATGGGTTTAGGGGCATTGCCAACGTTACAAGAACCTATAGGGTCACACACTAAGGACAATTAGATGGAGATTAGGTTAATATGATGAACCAAGAGCATTAGATTCATGTGATGAATCAAATTGGATTAAGAGTAATCCTAATTGGGATAATTGAGTTGGACTCAAGTTAATTCATGTGTTCAATGAGTCTAATTTAGATTATGACTCATTGAATCAATTTAATTAAATGAATTAGATTCATTATATTAAATTGGCTTGAATTAAATGGTTGGATTAGATCAACCATGAGAGAGATTAAGTCAAGTTTGACTTGACTTGAGAGGAAGATGAAGAGTCAAGTTTGACTTGACTTTATGCCACCTCATTGGTGAGTTGGCAAGATGTAGACCAATGATGATGCTCCACATCATCATGGTTACTTAAGTGTGTGCCACATCATGGAGGTTACAAGCCTCCTTTCCTTTTAACGTGGCCGGCCACATTAATTGTAAATGAGTTACAATTGTGGCCGGCCACACATAGTGAAGTGAATTCATTTTTTTTTTCTTACTCAAGGCTATTCACTTCTTCTTCCTCCTTGAGCTCTCTCTTCTTGCTCTCCCTCTCCTATCTTGGCCGAACACCCTAGGTGCTAGCACACCTTGTTTGGTCCTTCTCCATCTAGTGTGTTCGTGTGGATACGTATAGAGGATTGTCTACGTTGACAATCTTGAGATCCGGCAAGCCGTTGGACTAGTGGGATAACGAAGAGCATCACATCGAGGATAATACTCTTATCTACTGTAGATCTAGAGTTTGTAAACTCGTACTCGTATTTTATTTTATTTTTCTTTGCATGGATCCGGTGGCTGGGGCTTTCGGGATTTCCGCGACGCGAAAATGCAGTTTTCGCGGCCCGAAAAAACCCAACAGTGAGGAAGAAGAATCGGCCACTTGTTTTCCCCTCAAAGCTCCGGTGGTTGCTTGCGTCGGTGACGTCAAGAGGGGAAGAGTAATATCGCCGATCGTCGATGATTTTTGGGGATGGAGAAGGGAGTATTGGCGTCGAGGAAGGAAGGAAAGAGGGTTAGGGATCGACGTGTGGAAAAGAAAAAGAAAAGAAATATAAATAAATCCAACATTTCCTCACTTAAACGGGGTATCCCAAATAGGCTTTATCCGAAACCATAAATTCGTCCACGCAAAAATCGTCGTACGAGCTTCGAAAAATTTTCAGGAAATTTCTAAAAATTCTGAAAAAAATTCTATAAGGCTATTTCCCAAATAACCTTATTAATGAAAATTTTCAATATCTTACAAAACATATGTTAATTAATGTATTACATATTTTAAAAATTATTTCTAAAAAGTATTTTTTAAAAAATATTTTTTTTAAAATATTTTAAAAAAATATTTTAAAAATCTTTTAAAAAGTATTTTAAAAATATTTTAAAAAGTATTTTAAAAATCTTTTTAAAAGTATTTTTTAAATCTTTTAACAAGTATTTTAAAAAACTTTTTAAAAATCTTTTTAAAAGTATTTCAACAAATCCTTTAAAAATCTTTTCAAAAGAATTTTGAAAATCTTTTAAAAAGTATTTTTAAAATGTTTTTAAAAATCTTTTAAAAATTATTTTTAAAATCTTTTAAAAATTATTTTAAAATTTTTTTCAAATGTATTTAAAAATCTTTAAAAAAGCATTTCAAAATTATTTTTAAAATATTTTAAAAAGTCTTTTAAAAAGTATTTTTAAAATATTTTAAAATGTATTTAAAAATATTTTAAAATATTTTAAAATGTATTTAAAAATATTTTAAAATTATTTTAAAAGTCTTTTAGAAAATTATTTTTAAAATCTTTTAAAAGTTATTTTAAAAATATTTTTAAAATATTTTTAAAAATTTATTTAAAAATATTTTTAAAACGTTTTAAAAAGTATTTTAAAAATTATTTTAAAAATCTTAAAAATTATTTTTAAAATCCTTCAAAAATTGTTTTAATAATTATTTTGAAAATCCTTTTATAAAATATTTTTAAATTATTTAAAAAATTCTTTTAAAAATATTTTAAAAAATATTTTAAAAATTCTTTAAGAATATATTTTAAAAATTATTAAAAAATATTTAAAATTATTTTATGAATTTTTTTAAAATTTATTTTAAAAAAAATCTCTGTAAACTATTTTTTTAAAATGTTATTTTAAAAATTGTTTTTTAAAAAAAAATAATGAAATCATAAACCTAAAGTTTAATGAATTTAATTAACTTAAACCTAAATCTGGTTTTAACAAATAATTAAATCAATTAAAACATAATCAACTTAAAATTAAAACTAAAACTTAAAACTTAAAACTTAAACTTAATTAAATAAAACGTAAATTCAAACATAAATTAAATTTGAACTTCAATAAGTATTTATCTTAGTTAATTATTTCAAATTATTATATATGAATTCAAGTAACAATCAATTAACTCAAATTTTAATTAGTTAGACCTAACTTAATAATGCATTCAATAATATAAATTTTAATCATTCTGATCAATTAATAAACTTAATTACTATTGTAAATTATTCAAGTTAATTACTTTCAATAATTAATTCAATATTAATCCAAAAATAATTGTAACTTATTTATTAATTCAAATTAAGATTAAATTATAGTTAATCCTAATTCAAAAGTTAATCAGAAATTCAACTATTAACTCATTATTAACTTAATACATTAACATCTTTTCTATTACTCTAAAATTAATTTAACTAGATCAAACAAAATAATATTAGACTTTACTTAAATACAACTCAATATTAATCTAAAATTCAGAATAACTAAATAATCCATGATTAATTAATGATTCAAGACATTAATTAATCAAATTTAATTCATGATTAATTTTGAATTATTTAAGATAGAATTAAAAAGAAAATCAATTATATCTGTCTTAGATAATATATATTAAGTATCTCTCTAAACACGTAAGATTACTATGTTTGGAAAATCTAAAATGGTTGAGATGCTAGGAAAAGAAAATTGAGTCATGATTACAAGTAGACCCTTAGACAACATTGAGTAGAAAAATCTAGAATGTAGTTAAATGATTGTTGACCAATACTTAGTGTCTCGATCCTTTAAAGACAACCATAAACTTGTAGACCCCCAGATGCATAGGTGGTTAATAAAGGTTTTCTAAGGAAGTGTCAGATTAAGGGGGAGACTTAGTTGAAAAACAAATTTAATCACTTACTTTTGAAAAATATTTTGATAATTTATCGTCAACATAGCATTTTTAAATTCTTGTAAAAATTCCTTTTAAAAAAATTACTTTGAAAATTCTTTGACAAAAATATTTGAAAAATATTTTTTTTAACTTTTGAAATTATTCTGAAATACACTTAAAAAATTATAAATATAGCTTAGGTATTCTTTTAATTTGGATCCAACCCCTAGATACATAGGAAGTTTTCCTTGCAGTTAACAAAGAGTCCTCAGGGTGTGTAAAGTTAAATATAATTTTCAAAATTCTTTCAACAATTAGTTTTACAAATCTTAAAAACTCCATTTAAAAAATAATAAAATTACTTTTAAATGTTTTATGAATTACTCTTACAAAACTCTTAGTTCTTAACATTATTTGAAATATTGCTTTAAAAATAACTTAAAAAATATTTTACAAAATTCTTATAAAATTATGTGTTTGAAAATTGCATCATTGAAAAATACTAGAAGAATTTTTTTCAAAAATATTTTGAAAATTGAATGTTAAGAGTTGCTAAAAAAGTTGCCTTGAAAACTAGCTTTAAAAATTAGTCTGTTGCACCACCTTAAAAAAATTTTGAAAGACCCTTTTAACAACTACTCTGGAAAACTAAATCTTAATTATGTTTTTTAAACACTTACCTATGTCTTTCAAATATTATTGTTGGTGCAAAACCTAATGGAGAGTACCTTCAGGTTATGTCTTTTTGATGTATGTCAAAGGAAGAGAGTCATCTTAAGTTAGAAATGTTAAGATCTTAAGTTAGAAAAGTTAAGAATATTTCTTATCTCCCAAACATTTCCAATCTCTCAAACTTTGAGAATTAACCCTTAGAGTCCCAAGCCTAACTTAAGAAAATTATCAAACATCAAAAAGGTGAAGATTGTTGGTACAACCGACCTCTAGGATTTCGATGTTTGACAATGAACCTTAGTTTGGCTAGTTTGACCAAGGGTTGATTCAAACAAGACTTGATGTTTGGAAGAAAAAATCCTAGTCAGGACTAGATGACTAGCAAGGGTAAGTCTTAACCGAAGGATAGACAGGTGAGAAGTCTACTGAGTGACTAGTCCTAACTGGAGATTAGGCAAGGGGAAGCCCTGGTGAGTAAAGCCAGTGTTAGTTAGAGCCCTAGAGCCAATCATTTGATGATTGTATGGACTCATTGTATCATATTCTTGTATATTAATAAAGGCATTTGTTTGGTTATTATACTTATTTGTATTAGTGCCAAATAAACTAAGTATAATAGCATCCTTGAGTAGAAGGTTCATACCTATATCAATCGATTAGTTGAATCGATAGTGAGATGATATAGGGAACACTACTCTAAATCATTCCTAGTCGAGTATTAACATTCAGGGACAATGTTAATGCAATAAGACTAGCATGTAGGTCAGCTTGATGACTTGATCTCACAAGTCATGGATATAGAGATATCAAGCTGACACATGGGTATACATTGGAGAATGTATACTGAATGACCCGCCATGAGAAAGTATCATGGATCGTTATATGAGTGTCATATACTTTCTCATGTGACTATTAGTATGACTATTAGTCCTTAGACCTGAAGTCACCATGGATCCCTACATAAGGAGTTATGTACTTTGGTTTCGTCAAACGTCACCCGTAACTGGGTGGATTATAAAGGCGATTACTGGGTATATAACGAATTATGTAGAGGAATGTGAGTGATGTAGATGAGATCTATCCCTCCCATATGACGGGAGCGACATCGGTATTCTTGATAGAGTGAGACCACTAAGTGCATGGCCATGCCCAAATGAGTGAACATTAGATGTTGAGCTCATTTGATCGAGTGAGTCTACTTGGAGTTCAAGATTTAGATTGATTAGAGGATGACACAGTCTAAGCCTCACATTGATCAATCTAGATGTCTAGGATAGAAGGAAAATGTCACATATTGTGAGGAGTCACAATTAGTAGTCACAAGGTAATGTTGGATCTCAACATTCTTGTAACTTGGGTAGTAATGATGTGTTGCTAGATACCGCTCATTACTTATGCTCTTAAATGGGTTTAGGGCATTGCCAACGTTACAAGAACCTATAGGGTCACACACTAAGGATAATTAAATGGAGATTTGGTTCATACGATGAACCAAGAGGATTAGATTCATTTGATGAATCAAATTGGATTAAGAGTAATCCAAATTGGGCTACTTGAGTTAGACTCAAGTTGATTCATGTATTTAATGAGTCTAATTTAGATTATGACTCATTAGATCAATTTAATTTAATGAATTAGATTCATTATATTAAGTTGGCTTGAATCAAATGGTTAGATTAGATCAACCATGAGAGAGATTGAGTCAAGTTTGACTTGACTAGAGAGGAAGAGGAAGAGTCAAGTTTGACTTGACTCTTTGCCACATCATGAGTGAGGTGGCAAGATGTGGACCAATAGTGTTGCTCCACATCATCTTGCTTTGCCACCTCATGGAGGTTACAAGCCTCCATTGCATTTAATGTGAGTTAGCCACATTAAATGAGTGGAGGTTACTCATTTGCCACATCATTGTGAAGTGGCAAGATGTGGACCAATGGTAATGGTCCACATCTTCATGATGTGCCACATCATAGGAGTTACAAAACACCTCTTAATGGCTTCACATTAATTGTGATTAATGTGGAATGGGAGTTACACTCCATGGAGTGGCCGGCCACACAAAAGTGGTGAATGAAATTTGATTTTATTCAAGTGTGATTATTGCATCTTCTTCCCCTCAAGCTCTCCTTCTCCCTCTCCTCCTTGCTTGGCTGAATCTTACCAAGGTGCTAGCACACCTTTGTGTGAGGTTTTCTCCACCTACGTGTCCGTGTGGATACTTCTAGAGGACCGAAGCTTGACGGTCTAGAGATCGGCAATTCCTTGGACGAGCGGGAACTCGAAAGGGCACGCTTCAAGGTATACTTCTTAACACATAGATCTAAGAGTAGATCTAGAAGTTTTTGAAACTCGTACTCGTAATTTTCGTTCGGTTTTTCCTTGCACGGATCTACGGCTTTGGGTGATTTGGGGTTTCCGCGACGCGAAAAGCGGTTTTCGCAGCCCGAAAATCCCAACAGCCAGGCCCTAGTAAGTGAAGCTAAGTAGTGGAAGTCCTGGTGAGTGAAGTCGGGCCCTAGTGAGTGAAGCTAGGTAGTTGAAGTCCTAATGAGCGAAGACAGGCAATGGAAGTCCTAGTGAGTGAAGGTAGGTGGTGGAAGTCCTGGTGAGTGAAGCTTGACAATGAAAATCCTAGTGAGTAAAGCTAAGCATCCCTACGGGAAGGTAACCCTAGGTAATATGTGATCGACTGATTTTCGGTCGACCGCACGCTGTCAACCAGACCAGCAAATTATTAATAATGTTAACACTATTTTGTCTTTACCATTTTATATCTATTGTGCTAAACTCAGTATTGAGGCAAGTCTTAGTAGATCTCACCTTGGTCAGATACTAAGCAAAGCCAGAGAAAGTCTAGACAGGTCTGAAGGATTAGATGTTTGTCAGGTAAGTAAAGGTAAGTCACTGGAGGAGAGTGACTCGATGATGACGCATCACGGTTGAGGAGCAGTAGGCATCGATCTAAGTTAGGTCCATTTTGGATCCCTAATCTGAGACCTTAACTAGTTCATGGTCCTAGGAGGACAGGAGCTAATTACTACTTATTTTTACTTTGCTAACTTTGTTTTATAGGTTAAATATTTAAGTTTTAAACTAACACAACTTGCAGGGCAAAAGGAGCAAAATGCTTTTGGATGAACAGTACCCGAAGGCACCTTCAATGGCTTGAAGGCACCTTCCAAGGGATAAAATTTGGATCTCGGTGTAGATAAGGCACAGGAAAAATGGGATAAAGCTTCTCTCATTGGAGGCACCTTCAACACCTATGGAAGGCGCCTTCCATGGCCTATTTAAGGTAGTCTTGACCAAGTTTCAAAAAACCAACTCATATACAAGCTTCTATGCATCTGATTGAGGTTCTGACTACTCTGACCTACTGATGTGACTCTACTATGACGCTGTTGTGCTCAACTACTGCTGAGGAACTGATCGACACTAAGCCTAAGCTGACAATCTTTGAAGGTGTTGGGTAATAAACTGTAATTTGTGTACTTAACTATTGCAAAAGAATAAGTGCAGGGTGTTGCACTTGTTCTAACTTTTTTATACTCGATTCCCTCTTCCGGAGGTACCAAAAGAGGCATTTTAGTGGATTACCCATCGATAGGTCCACAGGACCTAGGTCTTGGAGTAGGAGTCACCGAAGGCTTCGAACCAAGTAAATCGAACGCATGCTTTCTTGCCTATTTTTCTACTTCTCTTTCTAAATTCTTTTTCTATTACATTCATACTTTGATTTGAAAACTGAAAAGAATAAATTTTAAAAACCACATGATACCCCCCCCCCCCCCCCCCCTCTCATGTGCGACTCGATCCAACAGGATTAAGGTTATTATGAAGAAAGAAAAGGAACTAGAAGGAAGCTAAAACTAAAATGAAAACTAGATTGAACTTGGGTTGCCTCCTAAGAAGCATTTGTTTAAGGTCATTAGCTCGGCCACCTCATTAGGCTCATCGAAATCATGATCTTGCTGGAGTGAGAAACTTCTAGACTTTTCTTCCAATAACCCATATTATTATGAAGAGAGCTATCGTCATAAGAGTAATGTAGTGTATCACCGCTCTCTTCATCTCCTTGAAAGTTCTTTCTGGCGATCGGAGGTGGTTCAGTGTGAGTTTCCAATTATTGGCCTCTTGAAAACTTTCACACCCACAAGAAAAACATACCTCCCACATACATGTTAAATAAGTAAGAACTAGAACCATATCAAGTTTAGTTAAGTAGTTATCATAAATAGAATCACATCCAATAAAATCAATCATAGGTACCTCTATGAAGTTTTCTAAAAGATCACAATAATTATTAAACTTGCATTATTGAGATGTACCTAAAAGTTTGAAACAAGTGGATGTGGTTACTTCTATATCTTGTATTGGCTCTAGCTTTATCTCAAGTGGTGGTGCCTCTGAAAGTGGTGATTATTGGGAACTTACTTCCATTGCACAAGTCCCTACACATATATCATCAACCAATTTCATTCTTACAAATTTTATAATATCAATTCGTTGTGTGATCAAAGGAGGTGATTCTTGGAACGTTGCTTCCATAACAAAAGTCCCTACACTTTCATCCACAACATCAATAGCTTTAGAAGTAGTGAAGAGGGCACTAATATCAATATCATCAATAAAAGGATCAACAATAATATCAAAATTTTATTATAATTTCCATAGAACTAGGATCCCTCATTGCACCATCTAACTAAGAGCAGGAGTATTTGGGTCTTGGGAGTCCTCCTAGTTAGTTGGTTTATCTGGTTGTGAATGATGTGGTTCGTTTAATGATGAATCATCATGAAACTCTAATAGGCTCTGATTTACTTGGGAAATATGCTCAACATTTTATATGTAGGTGTAGCCTAAATTTTGATGATCCATCCAAAATTGATTGTCATGTTGAGGTAGGTTAGGGATCTATTTTTGGGATAGTAACTGCTCACTCTACTCTGGAATTAGCTGGGGTTGAAGGTTTTGAATTTGATAATCTATCCAGTCATAGCCATAAGTATCAGGAACTTGCTCATATGTATGTTGATATTGAGGTTGGAATAAGTACTAAAGTTCTGTGGAAGAGCTAGTAGCTTTATGGAAGAAGTGACAAATAACAGTTAGATGAGACATGCTACCACACACTCTACAATGGAACTCAAATTGATCATCTTCTAAATCATAATTTTCATCAATGGGAGATCTTGCGCTCATGGGTGTGAAAAATTCTCTCAAAGACTTGCTTGACATATTAGTGCTCATGGTATCTAAAAAAAATAAGGAAAGCCAAAAAATATAAAATTAAAGACAAGAAGGAAAATGTATAATGAAAAAAGGAAAGAAAATATAAAAGTAAAAGAAAAATGAAAATATATAAAATAACTCATATGCTAATCAGCTAATGTTAATGTGAACAGTCCTTGGTAACGGTGCCAAAAACTTGATGTGTACCCCCAAGTATATAGGTGTCATCAAGTAATAAAATATCGATCCTATAGAGATTGTTGATTAAGCACTAGTTAACTTCACACGCCAACTTATCTAGACAATTAAAAGATAGCTCACAAACACTATAAAGAGGGAGAGAAGGGAAGAAGAGAGAGAGAGATTAAGAGAAGGGAGGGAGAGAATTAGCGTAAGTGAGTAAAGGATGATCGATTCTTGGATTTTAGTTTCGTTATGATACTAATTAATGTCCCTATACATTGTTTATCTACCTAACTCCATGCTTACACTCATGTAGGAATTCTAACTAAAGTCTGATACAACCCCATGCAAGTCACACCGAAGAGTTTACCCAAGTTCTAATGCTATTAAGTAAAGAAGGACTCTAGAAAGTCCGGTTAAAGGTGTTGGATCGTGAATTCGATAGAGGGGGGGGGGGGTTAATATCGATTTAAAATTTTAACAAAAGTATGCAGCGGAAAAATCAAAAGCAGAAAGAATGACACAAGTAGTTTTACTTGATTCGGAGCCTTCGGCGACTCCTACTCCAAGGCCCGCACTCGTTGAGTACTTTCGTTGGGCAATCACTAATAATTCAAAGAATAATTACATAATTGAATTACAGGAATTATATATGGAAAACAAAATTGACAATAAAAAAGACAGAAAAAAGAAACAACACTTTGTCGGAGAGTTTTCGCAGCGTCGCAGGAGCACAAGAGAGCAGATTATAAGTTGTTCTTTAGCTCCAGCCTTTACCCTCCTTATATAGGAGGTTCAAGGCGCCTGGATCCTTTCAGGTACCCTGAATATAACGTAGCCGAGTCAATCAGTGATCTCCACGTGGCGATGTGACGTTGTGGATAAAATTGCATTTCGGGCGCCCAGATCCCTTCTGGGCACCCAAGACTCCATTTTCCAACAACTTCATTTCCCTGCAAGAAAATGTTTGTCCAAAGCATAAATGCAAAATATCCTACAAAATAGAGTGTTAGCATAGTTTATGATAAAAAGGATAGTAACTAGATTCTGTCTCCTTAAGACCGGAATCTAGTCACAATCTCGACTTAGATGTCCGAAATGGATCTAAGTTGGATCGACGCCTAATATTCCCTTCCTGGGAACGCGTCCTCACAGTCACTCCCCTCCAGTGACTTACCTTCACTTACCTGTCAAACGTCCGGTCAGCCCTTCGACCCGTCTAGGCTTCGCACCAGCTATCCGATCAGCCCGTCAACCTAGCTGGACTTCATGCTAAACGTCCGGTCAACCCATCAACTCATTTGGACTTCATGCCAGCTATCCGGTTGGCCCGTCGACCTAGCTGGGCTTCGTGCCAAACATCAGGTCAGCCCGTCGACCTGTCTGGGCTTCTCCTGCAGACTCGGTCAGAGTGTTAGATAACAACGAAACTAACTTAACCTATTTTGTCATTCATTAAAACTTGAGTTAGACCGGTAGTGGTAACCGCACCAACAATCTCCCCCTTTTTGATGCAATGACAACCTGATTAAGTTAGTGAAAAACATATGCAAGTAAAAGCAAGCATTTATCAGGTTGTTAAGTTAGCTTTGTTTTAAATTTTGTTATTTAACTAACCTCCCCCTTTGGCATTCATTAAAAATAAACATAGAACAAATGATAATTAAAAAATGTAAGGAAGTCTAGAAAAGTCTGGAAATGTAAGTCAGATTAACTTAGGGGAGTTTAAGCTAGAAATATAGACAGATAGGTTTTGTTTTAAGCTTTTATCTTTTTCAAAAAAGTGCTTTTAGAAAGATGACTTAAAGATAGTTATCTTTGAAATTTGTAATTTTAACTTAGTTTTTCGAAATAAGTTTTGCAAATTGAAGACACATATTAGTAGTGTTAAGTCCAGTTTTCAAATCAAGTTTTCAAAACTAAATAAGATTTTATTTGTCAAGACTTAGTTTTTTAAAATCCAACTAAGTAAAATCTGTTTTCAAAACTAAGTTTGTTTTAAATAAATTTCCAAAAAAAAATATGTTTTGAAAACTAAGTAGAATATAATTTTCAAGATGAAAAATCTAAGTTACAAACCAGGATAAGGTTTATTTTTCAAAATTAAGTTTAAAAAATATGAATTTCAAAATTAAGTTTGAAAAGTTTAGAGTTCGAAAATAAAACTAATTTTCAAACCTAAGTTTAAACATTCCAATTAAGTAAGTCTAACTTTCAAAACTGAGTTTGAAAAGTCCAAAAAATTTTTTAAAACACTTAGTTAGTGTTAAATTGATTTAAAAGAAGATATTTTTCAAAAATTAATTTCAAAATAAGTATAAAAACAAGTAATCCTCCCCCTGAACCTGACATTATAAAAGCTATCTAACCAATTAACTGTAACGCCCGCCCTCCCACTGCTTATGAGGGACGGGGTTATTTACAGTCATACGTGCATACATATAAAATCATGGCAGCGGAAACATTTATTTATTTGTTTTTTTTCCTACACTAATCATCATGCTTATCATATTGAACATGTAGACATACTAGTATTCATGCATACAACTTAATTAATATTAACTACTTGAAACATGATTCATGATATCATAAGCATACTAGCATGAAACATGGAGAACATAAGTGCATATCGCATAAACAAGCATGTTTTCATTTCAAAACTTTTCATGGACGAACCCTAAGTTTCTTTTCAAAACATTTTAAGCATAAAAACGTAGGAGGCTGCTTGTACTGCAGGTGAGGGGGATACTTCCTCTCGCTTAATTCTCTAAGAGAAGTAACCTTGCTTGTGAAGCTTTCCTAGAGAAGAATTCTTTTAGCTTGGTCTCGACAATGGTGAGAAGAGGGAGCTTGGTTTCGGTGGAGAGTAGGAGGGAGGAGGAAGAGAGAAGGAAATGAAATTTTCTCTTTGCTTTTCTCCTTTTATTCCAAATGAAAGGAAGAAGGAAACATGAACTTTTCCTTCCCTTTTCTTTTACTCATCCTAAATGAAGGGAGAAAGCAAAACTATCTTTTCATTGTAAGAAGAAGAAGGAAACTTGGACTTCTCCTTCTTAGTGAAGAGAGCCTTCACTTTCCTTACCTTTAATCATAATTTCCCTCTTTTCATAACAGCACACCCCTGCTGTGGCTACTGGTTATAACATGGAACCACTTACTAAGAGGTCCAAGGTTCAATCCTTGGTCATGCCTCTTTTTGGTTCTTTTTTTTTTTAAAGAAGAGTCCACATGAAACCTATTTAACCATGCATAAATTCATGTAAAATTTCTAGGGACCCTATGGGTGTTACAGTCCCCCATACCTCATAAAAGTTCATCCTTGAACTTAAAATAGCTCTGGCTACTTTCGTTTCATATCGTCTTCGTGTTCCCAAGTGGCTTCTTCGAACCGTTGATTTTGCCACAAGACCTTTACTAAGGGTACCTCTTTGTTCCTTAGTCTTTTGACATCTCGGTCTAATATCTGAACCGGTTGGCTCTCATAACTTAGGTCCTCTTGAACTTGCACTGTCTGTGGCTCGATCACTTGGTCCGTGCCCGGAATACATTTCTTTAGCATCGAAACGTGGAACACGTTGTGGATAGCTGACATCTCTTGAGGCAGCTCTATCTCATAAGCTACCTTGCCGACCCTTTTCTGAATCTGATATGGTCCCACGTAGGGCGGACTCAGCTTTCCCTTCTTTCCGAACCTCATCACTCCTTTCATGGGAGCTACCTTGAGAAATACCGAATCCCCGACACTAAATTCCAACGGCCTTCGTCGCTTATCTGCATAATTCTTCTGTCGACTCTGAGCAGTTTCTATTCTTTGGTGGATGTTCTGTATAGCACGGGTGGTGTTGTCAATGAAATCTATTTGGAATCCCATCTCTTTCTTTTCACCGCCTTCATACCAACATATAGGGGATCTACATTTCCTCCCGTATAAAGCCTTGTAAGGTGCTATTCCAATAGTAGCTTGGTAAGGCAAATTCCGCTAAGCATAGATATCGGCACTAGCTCCCCTTGAAGTCTAAGGCACAAGCTCGTAACATATCTTCTAGTACTTGGTTCACCCTTTCTGTTTGTCCGTCGGTTTGAGGGTGGAAGGCAGTATTGAACAATAGCTTTGTGCCAAGAGCCTTCTGAACACATTCCCAAAAATGTGAAATAAAGCGACCATCTCTATCAGAAATAATGGTTTTAGGAATCCCATGTAATCCAATAATTTCCTTGACATATAATTGAGCCAGTTGCTCAATCGAATAGGTCATCTTGATTGCTAGGAAGTGGGCGGATTTTGTTAATCTGTCCACGATTACCCATATAGCGTCATAGCCGTTTGTCGTTTTGGGTAATCCTGAAATAAAGTCCATAGAGATATCTTCCCATTTCTATTCTGGAATTTGGATTGGCAACAGTACTCCTCCAGTGTAAACGCCCGCCCCTCCTGCTAGTGGAGGCGGGGTTACTTTCTACATACATAACATACGTACATGAATTTCAAAAACAGCGGAAGTAATCAATTTTTTTTCTTTTACTTTCATTTAAATCACAACTAATCATACGAGCATGCTTAGCATAGTTATGAACTTAAAGAGTCATAATATCCATTTCTAACATAAGCATAAGTAAAGTGATCATGCAAGTCATCAACATAAATTAAGCATAGTTCATATCAATCCTAAATCAATGTAAGCAGGTCTTTCTTTCTTAGCCAAGCCACCACCACACACATCTCCTGCCCCTCCTGCTGCTCCTTTAGTTTATCCATCCTTTACCTTTATCTGTGGTACAAGGAAAGTAACTATAAGCACACAAGGCTTAGTGAAATTCTTTCCTACTCACAAAATAAAACACATGTCATAGCAAAATCATACAACATATAGCATGGACACATAAAACATCTAAACAACATATCATGCAAGAGTATCATACCACATTTTAACATAGCATAAAAGAGAACATCATATCATACCATATCATAGCATAAAAGAACATCATGTCATATCATATCATATGGCATAAAAGAACATCATGTCATATCATATCATAACATAATTGAAAACATCATGTCATATCATATCATAACATAATTGAAAGCATCATGTCATATCATATCATAACGTAAAAGTAAGCATCATGACATATCATATCATAGCATAAAGAACATCATATCATAGCATAAGGAGAAACATCATATCATAACATAAAAGAAACATCATGTCATATCATATCATAACATAATTGAAAGCATCATGTCATATCATATCATAACGTAAAAGTAAGCATCATGACATATCATATCATAGCATAAAGAACATCATATCATAGCATAAGGAGAAACATCATATCATATCATGAACATATATGCAAGATGTCCTTTAAAACATGGGTACTATCATGTGCAAGATGCTTTTAAAAAAAACATATCATATAATACTTGAACATAATATCATCATGAGGGCCCGGCTTGTACCACATACATACATAAATGTGCGTAATCCTTAGGATAGGGTAGCTAGCCCCGAACCTACTAGGGAACTAGGTCCGTACTATGACCGTCGACCTAGGGGCGTACTAAGGAGCTCATCCCTTTTTACTAGACCCGTTCATAGTCTGTCGGCCTAGGGACGCTTATGGAGCCCACCCTTGGTACAAGCCATACAAAGTAAAATAACATGTCATATAATCATAGTATATCATGTTCATGTCATTCATAATTCATCATGTTCATGTCATTCATAACTTAACTTAGCACGAAGAGTGCTCTTAGTCCCACTTGATAGGGAAGCAACTCTTAGGCCTTTCACTTAGCATATCATAAAGAGTGCTCTTAGTCCCAACAAATAGGGAAGCAACTCTTAGGACTTTCCTTGTCATTTCATAAGCATACATACTTGAGCATATAGCACATCATAGGAGACATTTTAAATGCATGATTCATAAGCGTACATAAATGAGCATATATCATATCATGGGAACATAATCATGCATGGAACATAAGTTAACATCTCCTAATTCATATCATGGCATGTGAAGCACATAAAGAGTCATAATTGGGTCTCAATCATCAACCTATCATAGGTGGCCGAAACATGCAAGAGATCACCTAGGTTGAAAGCAACATACAAGCATATGAACCCTAAACCAATTTCATGGCATTTATCATAAGGAACATTATGAGCATATTTAGTTTAGGTTCTAAGCTTCCTAGGTCTACAAATCATGTTGTAGCCAAAACATGCAAAGCCTAAACCTAGGTTACAAATAGCATATAAACATGTGAACCCTAAACCAATTTCATATCATTTATCATAAGGAACATCATGAGCATATTTAGTTTAGGTTCTAAGTTTCCTAGGTCTACAAATCATGTTGTGGCCGAAACATGCAAAGCCTAAACCTAGGTTACAAATAGCATATAAACATGTGAACCCTAAATCAATTTCATATCATTTATCATAAGGAACATCATGAGGATATTTAGTTTAGGTTCCTCTCCTAAACCAAAGTCATTAGAAATACCTTTAAAGCAAACATTCCTCTCCTTTCTTGCAACCACCTTCTCCTTCCCTTTTCTTGTGGCCGAAATCTCCTCAATCACGTTTTCCATGGAAGAAAATCAAATCTCCTTAAGAAGAATGAGAAAGAAAAATTAGAAGAAGTAGTTTAAACCTTTAGAAATGGGAAAATAGGAAAGAGGAACGAGCGGCGGTACACGGCCGTGTGCCGCCCACACCCCGTGCCCTAATTCCCTAAAAAGATGTGGATCAGGCCGTGTGATATCAGACTGCCATATTCATTTCTCATCGCACGGCCGTGTCTGTGACACGGCCCCCTTCTCTTTCTTCTCTGGATTCCAGACACGGGCCGTGTCTGGGACACTGCCTAGACCCTTTTCTCCTCGAGATTCTTTACATGGCCGTGTTTGAGACACGGCCTAGACCTTTTTCTCCTCGGGAGATCCTACACGGTCGTGTTTGGATGACACGGCCCAAGCACTTCCCTTGAATGCCATGGCTTAACCTGAAAACAAAATTAAAAACAAGTAAAAACTAACAAAATGAATTTATACTAGCTAAAAGAATTCAATCTGGAGGGCGAGGTTCAGAAAAATACAACCTTTGTACCTCTTCTATTTTCGTACCATGAATATATTTTTTCAAAAGTTGATCATTTACCTTAATTATCCCAAAATCTTTGTTCCAAATATCTACAGCTCCAAAAGGATAAACCTTCTTTACCTCATATGGACCCGTCCACCTTGACTTAAGCTTCCCAGGAAAAAGTTTTAATTTTGAATTGAACAACAAAACCAAATCTCCTACATTAAAGTCTTTACGAAGAATGTGCTGATCGTGCCATTTCTTCGTCCTTTCTTTGTAAGATTTAGCATGCTCATATGTATCCATCCTTAATTCATCAAGTTCGTTCAACTGAAGCTTCCTTTTCTCCCCTGCTTCCTTTAAATCCATATTCAAATTTGCAATTGCCCAATAAGCCTTATGTTCTAGTTCAACTGGAAGATGGCAAGGCTTACCATAAACTAATCGAAATGGGGTCATCCCAATAGGAGTTTTATAAGCAGTTCGATATGCCCATAAAGCATCATCTAATTTCAATGCCCAATCCTTTCTTGAAGTGGATACAGTCTTTTCCAATATGGACTTAATTTCCCGGTTAGATATCTCAGCTTGCCCATTAGTTTGAGGATGATAAGGTGTTGCTACTTTATGCTTCACTCCATATCTTCTAAGTAAGTTTTCAAACTGTTTCTCTATAAAATGTGATCCTCCATCACTAATGACTGCCTTTGGCACCCCAAATCTTGGAAAGATAATACTCCTAAATAATTTGATAACTATTTTCGCATCGCACGTAGGAGATGCCACAGCTTCTACCCATTTGGACACATAATCTACTGCCACAAGAATATACCTATTCCCATATGAAAGAGGAAAGGTCCCATGAAATCAATTCCCCAAACATCAAATAACTCAACCTCAAGAATGTAATTTAACATCGTTTCATTTCTTTTAGTTATATTCCCAGTTCTCTGACATTGATCACAAGACTGAACAAACAACTTAGCATCCCTGAATAAGGTTGGCCAATAAAATCCTGCTTGAAGAATTTTCGTAATCATTTTTGAACTACCCAAATGTCCTCCATAGGACGAAGAATGGCAATGAAACAAGATATCTCTAACTTCTTCTTCAGGTATACATCTTTGATAAATCACATCATTGCACTTCTTATACAGGAGAGGTTCATCCCAAACATAATTCTTAACTTCTGAAAAAAACTTTTTCCTTTGTTGATGAGAAAAATCCGGAGGTAACACTCCACTAGCAAGGAAATTCACAAAATCTGCGTACCAAGGAGTTTTCACACTTGATAAAGCTAATAAGTGTTCATCCGGGAATATGTCATCAATAGGTAAATCAAAATTCACCTCATTTTCTGACTTTTGAGATATTCTAGACAAATGATCCGCTACTACATTTTCAGCTCCTTTCTTATCCCTAATCTCAAGGTTGAACTCTTGCAAAAGTAAAATCCACCTGATTAACCTAGGTTTAGCGTCTTTCTTTCCAAGTAGATACCGAATAGCTGCATGATCAGTATATACTATTACTCTTGCTGCAAAAAGGTTGGAACCGCCAACCCTGCGGCCCCCTCAACCCGGCCCCACAAGTATGAGAGGGAGTAAATCACGGTGAATACGGGCCCAGCTATGACATGGTGGTCTCAGGTGTTTAGCACGGACAGATATTGATGTTATCGCATTTGCTGCCGCAGACCCTCGACCTCTCGACTCATGCTGCAAGAATCCATGTCATAACCAGTTGATCCCGCCCGTGGGGGCAGTATATACTATTACTCTTGATCCTACTAGATAGGATCTAAATTTATCAATAGCAAATACCACTGCCAATAATTCTTTTTCTGTAGTAGAATAGTTTACTTGGGCTGCATCAAGTGTTTTACTTGCATAATGGATCGCATGTAAAATCTTATTTCTTCGTTGTCCCAAAACTGCTCCTACAGCAAAATCACTAGCATCACACATTATTTCAAAAGGAAGATCCCAATCAGGTACTTGAATGACTGGAGCTGTTGTAAGAGCACTCTTGATTTTATTGAAGGCTTCAATACATTCGCTATCAAAACAAAACTCAACATCTTTAATCAACAGATTAGTTAATGGCTTGGAAATCTTTGAAAAGTCCTTAATAAAACGTCTATAGAAACCAGCATGTCCTAAAAAACTCCTAACTCCTTTTACATTGATGGGTGGGGGTAATTTGTCTATTACTTCCACTTTTGCTTGATCTACCTCAATACCACGCTCTGAGATTTTATGCCCCAAAACTATTCCTTCCTTAACCATAAAATGACATTTTTCCTAGTTCAACACTAGGTTTGTATCTTCACACCTTTTTAGAACAGTAGAAAGATTTGACAAACAAGAATCAAAGTCATTTCCATAAACTGAGAAGTCATCCATGAAAACCTCCATAATTTTTTCTATTAAATCTGAAAAAATTGCCATCATGCATCTCTGAAAAGTGGCTGGAGCATTACAAAGCCCAAATGGCATCCGACGATAAGCAAAGGTACCATAAGGATAAGTAAAAGTAGTCTTCTCCTGGTCTTGAGGATGAATTGGAATTTGAAAAAAATCCAGAATATCCGTCCAAGTAACAAAAGTAGGAATGTTTAGCTAATCTTTCAAGCATTTCATCAATAAATGGTAAAGGGAAATGATCCTTCCTTGTTTCTTTATTCAACTTTCGATAATCAATGCACATTCGCCACCCCGTCACTGTTCGTGTTGAAATTAGCTTATCTTCTTCATTCTTGATAACAGTCATTCCTCCTTTCTTTGGAACCACGTGGACTGGACTCACCCATTCACTATCCGAAATTGGGTAAATAATCCCTGCATCAGGAAGTTTAATCACTTCCTTCTTTACTACCTCTTTTAAATTTGGATTTAGTCTCATTTGATGCTCAATTGAGTTCTTGTACCCCTCTTCAAGTAAAATTCTATGCATACAGAGAGATGGACTAATCCCTTTTATATCATTAATTGTATATCCAATGGCCTTTCTATGCAACCTTAACTCATCCAACAGTCTCTTTGTTTCAAACTCATTTAACTGAGCATTAATTATAACGGGATAAGTAGAATTCAGCCCAAGAAATTCATATTTAAGATTTGGTGGTAATGGTTTAAGTTCAAGTTGAGGTGGTACTATTTCTGGTAAAACTGGCTCTTGTTCTATCAACATAGTCTCCTCCTTAGCCAAGCTTTCTTCTAAAAACTCTTCATTATCTAAAGACAGATCATCCTCCTTATGATCACCAAGACATACCCCCTTTTCTGTTGAAAATGCTTTTTCACCAAACATTTTTGATAATGATTCACAGCACCAAGGAAATAATGTTTGGAAATCGTTTTGATTCAAGATAAGCCCTTTTTCAACATCATCCTTTTCTCTAATGATATCCATTGTTAAGAATGAGCTATCTTGCTCTGCCCAATCATTGGAATTTTGCGTAATTCTGCCAACTATCTCAAAAGTTTCTTCTAGACTTTTTTTCAAAAATGATCCTCCAGATGCTAAATCCAGTTGATTCTTATTTGAGAAAGAAAGCCCAACATAGAACAAATGCATAATTAACCATTTCTCAATTCCATGATGTGGACATAACTGCAGGAGAGAAGAATATCTTTCCCAGGCTTGGTATAATTTTTCTCCATCCAATTGCTTAAAATTTAAAATTTGACTTCTCAAATAAGTAGTTTTCCTTGGAGGGAAATATTGGTCAAGGAATTTTTGCTCTAACTCATCCCATGTTTTGATACTTTGAGACTTTAGAGAATTATACCATCTTTTTGCAGCATCCTTCAGACTAAAAGGAAAAGCAAGCAGCTGAACAATATCAGATGAAACTTCTTCATATTTCAAAGTATAACAATATCTATAAAACTCCATCAAATGGGAATAAGGGTTCTCAATCTCCAATCCTCCAAACTGAGTTTTCTGAACCATAGAAACAAAAGATGGTTTGAGTATAAAATTTCTTGCTTGTATGTTAGGGTAAACAATTGCTCCCATTTGTTTTGCAGACTTCGGAGCTCCATAATCTCCTAGTGACTTGCACACCATGTTTAGATATTCTTGTTCTTCTATTTGCCTTTGCAGAATTCTTCTTTTATGGAAAGTTCTGTCAATCTCAGGGTCAAAAGGAAAGAATTCCCCTGCAAAGTTAGATTTTCGCATACACAAGAACAAGATAGCAAATGACAATTCAACAGAAAAAGAAAAAAATAAAAGAATCAAAAATGCAGAATTGAATTTGTACAAAAAGAATTAACAAGAAGTAAAAGTATTACAAGAAAGTAAAAACAGAAATCTAATGATTAGTTACAACTATGCAATATGAAAGGAAAACAAATGTTATGTTTAGTCTAACTCAATTGATAATTCCTAATGTTATAGCGCAGTCCCCGACAACGGCGCCAAAAACTTGTTACGCTCCGCAAGTGTACGGAAATGTCGCAAGTAATATAAAAGATTATCGTATCCACAGGGACTGGAATAAGCACTAGAAATGCCTCAATGCGAATTAGCTAAACCACTATTCAATTGTTTCAAATGCAAAGTGAAGGTAAACAAATCTAATATTAAAGATCAACAAACAAAAGTTTAGTGTTTTGGGTTATGATAAGGGGAAATTCTAGGAGTTTCGGTTTCTTTGTAAGATTTCTTGAATGTAAATGGTTCACCAATTCTTATCCCTCAATTGCCAACCACTTGTAGAAAGTTGCTGGTTCTCTCTTGCAATAGATAACCGGCTAAGGACTGAGAAATGTATCTAAATATGATCAATTAGACGTGAACCTACGTTGTCCTTACACAGAAGCGCACCTATTACTATGCCTTCCTCGGATATCAACATAGAAGCCCACAACTTATTAATCTATCAAGATACAAGAAACTAATCACAAGATCAATCCTACTCTCTTGAATATTCCTATTTCCTCTTCAAGATTATCTCTCAAACGTCCTTACACGGGCTTGCACCTGTCACGTGGATCCCTCGGATGATCAAGTGAGAGTTTATCTTTACTAAGTCCACAAGAAATCCAAACAATCAATCAAGAATGAGAATTAAGCACAAATCACCATTAATCATTCAAGATCTAATTGATACAAGCAAGACAATGTCATTGAAACAAGAAATTGGCAAATCCATAAAAGATTACATCAATCCATCATACAAATACTCCCTTAATCCTAGAATACAAGATCTACTCCATGAATCGAGGAAGAATACCCGAAGAAATAAAGATTACAAGCATTTCTTAAATCCCCAATCCAAGAAACCAAGAAAAGGGGGAAAGAGAAAACTTATCTACGAAGAAGCCTCGTCTTCGGATCCAATCCTCGCTCCGGAGTCGAAATCGTCAAGAACTCCCCTCGAATCGCCCAGAAATCCTCCCAAGAATAGGAGGATACCACCAAATCTTGCCTTCTCCCAAAGGGGAAGAGATCCCCTTTCAATTCATGAAGGAGGGTTTAAATAGAGGAGGAAATCGGGCGCCACACGGCCGTGTGAGATTCACACGACCATGTCCAGTTCCTTCTCTGCCAAAGCTGCACGACCGTGTGACTCACACGGCCAGAACCCTTCTATTATATGGAAATGCTACACGGCCGTGTGGTGCACACGGCCACCACCTGCTTGGCCTCTGGAAACCTCACATGGCCGTGTAGATCTACACGGCCATGTAAGGCATCTGCTCTAATTTCTTCAAATCAAGACACGGCCGTGTGAGATTCACACGGCCATGTCCTCTTCCCTTCCTGTTAAAACTACACGGCCGTGTGTGGTACACGACCTGATGCTCTCTCCCTTCAATTCCTTCTAAGCTTGTCCGAGGACGCATAATCTTCACCAATTTCGACTCCTGTGTACAGAAAATGCACAAAAAGCAGATCTCCGAACCAAAAGAGTAAATATGCTAAAAGGAAAGCTGGAAGTATAAAAATGCATAGATCAAGCATGCTCAAAGTATGTAAATGTGCGTAAAAACATGCATAAAAGAGTATATAATCTACGCACATCACTACTCGTGTATATGCTATAACAGAGAAGGAAACAAAAGGGAAACATAGAAACAATTCATGATAATTGAAGACAACATATCATGATAACATCTAATCTGAGCAATTTCAAATTTGCTTTTGCTTGCACTAAAAAGAAAACAAATGAAAACAAAAGATCTATCATTTGAAACTAAAATCAAGATGGAAGAGCATCACAACTCAAATCATTATTTCATCAATTGTCTTTCTGCAAATTGCAGAAAATCTCGTGGAAACTCCCGTGAGAAATCACCGGATTAATTCGGATTCTCAGTTGAGAATCAAGCTGTAAAATACTGGGAAAATGACGAATATTAATAAGGGAATTTTCTAGAATTTTTGGATATTTTTCCGGAATTTTTCGGAGCTCGTATGGACGAGTTAGCGGGGACCGGAACGGGGCCCAGAAAAGCCTGTTTGGGCTACCCGATTTAAGTGAGGAATTGTTCCTTTAATAAATTCTTTTATTAAATATTTTTTATTTCTTTATTCTCTCTTATATCGCCGAATCCCTCAGCCCCGATCCGCACCTCATCTCTTCCCCGACGCCGCCGACTACTCCAAGCCCTAACCGCTGCCCTCTCCGCCGCCGAAGCCTTCACCACTCGGTGCCCTAGCCACCCGGCGCCGCTGCGTACGGTGATCCCGACTCCTCTGTGTCGGCACCCGAGCCCTAGAGCCGACGGCCACCTTGTGCCCTAGCCGACTCCTTCCCGACGCCACTGCCCTAGGTTTGGGCCACAGCTTTGCATTTCCTTTCCTCTGCCCTTTGCTGTGGAGTTTACAGCCGCCGACCACAAATTTGCATTTCCTCTGCCCTTGATTCATTCAGCACCGTCGGCCACAGTTTTTCCTCAGCCTTCTCCACTGCACAGTGCTGACCACGACCTCACCTTGTGCCCTAGTGCTCTTTGCCTTTGATCAAGTCCACGGTGAGGTTTTGTTTGGTTGGAAATTTAGTAGGTGCAAGGATTTTTATTTTTGATCTGGTTTGCTTGTGGTGTGCTTTGGTCCAGCGATTCACCTGGTTGCCAGTAGCAACGATCTTGGCAGAGGATCATCAGAAGAGGGGCTGTGAGGAAGAGGTAAGGTGTAGTAATTATGTTCATGAGTACTTGGATTTAGGTTTTTGGATTTCTATCTAATGGTTTGTTTAGAGGTAAGGTGTATAAATTTGTTCTGGTATCAGGTTCGTATTTGGGAGAGTTTAAGTTGATTTAGGTTTAGACCTAAATCAAATTTTATAGTGGAACGAATTAGGGTTCTGGTAAATAAGGAATTTTCTTTAGCTATGTGATATATATGTAGCTAAATTAAATGTGGTTATTACAGGACTGGTCGCGAGACGAGTATCTCGATTACCGGATTGGACCTTTCTTTTGGAGGCGGGTACTTTTGACTTATGTCATTTGATATGCTTAGTAATTAAATTAACATGTTGCATTAATTGTGTTTCTTATCTGTTTCGGTTAATCACTACCCAAATCTTACATGCTTGATTGATTGATTGGTTTTGCATCTCGGGTATATTTTACCTGTTTATACATGCTTATAGGGGTAGTGATATGCCATGCTTGACCATGTTCAGGACCTAGGTTTTATACCTTCTGTATACCTTTGGATTGTTTTGGATTCGTTGACCTATGATGCATTTTTCTATATATATGGATTAGGTCAGGATGTTTATATGGTTATTGCCATGCATCATTTGCATGATTGCATGCTGTGCGATAGTCCGCTCCATTATTGTTGAGCACATCGCTAGTTACATGGATCTGCACACACCACCACTCATGGGTTAGTGGTCGATTCAGGATGAGTGTGTTGCAGCAGGGACTCTGTTAGGCACCGTTGGTCCGCTCATTGGTAGTGTGACACAACGTGTTATCCGGTAGGGATTCCTCCCCGTCTTTGAGTACCGGGAGATGAGAGCATTGCGCTCCCCCATCTATGATTTGGGGTAGGAGGATAGGTGTACTCCGACAGCATCCCGTCCACTCGGTCACTCATCAAGAGTAGTGACGAGTGCGGTTGTCACAGCCCTACCCACTCGGCCTCACGTTAGTATGAGATGATCGACGTCGGGGTGACCAGGGCGCATCATTGGCATCATATGCATGATGCATTTATTGCTGGTGTTGTGGTTGCTGCATTTATATGCTGCATATTGTTTGGATACCTATGTTTGACATGCATGCAGGATTCCTATACCACTCGGACTGTTTGACCTTATACTCAGGTCCTGGTTAGTCAGATGCATATATATATCTTTCTTATATCAGGAGACTGTACGCATGATTAGTGTTAGGTGTTATTTCTTTACTTTGCATATCAACTGTACCTGCTGAGTGTTAGACTCACCCCGCCTCCATTGTTGTTATTTTCAGGTTGATGCTGTCAGGAGGGAGTTCCAGTCGCTAGTCCCCACTGCACGTAGTGCTACTCCGCTGCTGGTTTTTGAGTTGTTTCATTTTAGCTTTTCGCTATCAGACTTTATTTTAGTTTTGTTTTGGACTTACATATGGATATTGTATGGAATCTTTCTGTTGGATGAACTTTTCGTATGATTTGGATTTACTCTACTACATGCCTGCCTGAACGGCAGAAGAGGTAAGAAAAAAATCGGTTTTGAGCTTTACGAGTGTAGTTGAGTAGGGTGGTTTTTTTGAGTCAGAGTATTATTACTGCGTGGTTGTGTCAGCCAGAGGCTGAATATATATATAAACTGCGTGGTGATTGATTTTTTTATTATTGTTATGATTCCAGCCGCATGTGGCTGAGTATTTAGTGCTTGTAGAAAATTTTGATTGTCCGCCGTACAGGGGAGATGCTGCCGAAATTTTCTCGGACAGGGACTCTTCTGGGGGCGTGACAATTTAGTGGTATCAGAGCCAAGTTTTACGATCTTTTGTTTCGTATTTTGGATTTTCGGAATTTATCTGATACCAATTTATTTGGTATCAGAGCGGGTTATGATACCTGCTTTTGGGTGTTCTGGAGATTTATCGGATACCTGTTGTTGGTATTCTGGATTTTTTGGGTTAGCCAGGTTTGCGAGTCAAACTGGGCATTTTCGGATTTTCGATATTGTTATGTTTCGGATTTCCGTTTCGGATTTATTGGATTTCCGGCGATATGTACGTTCGGAATTTTGAAGTCAAATTGGGGACTGGACAGCGATGGAACATCTCCAGACAGCAAATAGGTATGTTGTTATTTTATGGTTGTTATATTGGTATTGATATCTGTAATTTAATTTAACAGATATGAGACGATCTACTCGTATTGCTGCGAGACGTGGTGCTGGACGACCACGTGGGAGGACCACGGGATCTCTGGATATGCCAGAGATGCCCATTGTTAGTGAGCCTGTCAGTCAGGGACAGACTCAGGATGCAGCGGGAGCATCGGGCTCTCAAATCCCGATAGCTCCTGTAGAGATACCTACTTTGGCCACACCGACGGTGTCCACGCCTATCCTGTTTACAGTACCATCAGGGGTACCATTGGTGTACCCGACATCTGCTCCAGCGCAGCCTACGGCGTATTCAGGACCACCGCCACTTGGACCTACAGTATACCCGACACCAGGGGCACCTGTACCCCCAGTGCCTACAGTAGCAGCAGCTGCTCCACATCCGGTACCTTTTTCTACCGTACCTCCAGTTGCCACCACTTTTGTTCCCCCGGCAGTACCACCGACGGCTTATGCTCCGGTATATACAGCAGCATCGGGAGTTCCTCCTTCGGTTATTCCTGCAGCCGTCCCGACACAGCTCACTGATATTGTCGCTGCACGAGCTAGGATTCCAGCACTGGCCAAGTCAATGAAGACTCGTTTCACTCTTTTCCGCGGGGATCTCGATCCGAGTATGGCTTTGTCGTGGATAGAGACTATGGAGCAGACATTCTTCTATATGGCTTGCTCCGAGTGGGAGAAAGCAGAGCTGGCTGCATATCATTTACGGGATGAAGCTAATGCCTGGTGGGTTACTCAGCGTTCTATTATTGGTGAGCGCAACGTCACATGGACCAGGTTCAGAGAGGCTTTTGAGAGCCGTTTCTTTCCACTGTCCTATCAGATGTCTCGCCGACAGGATTTTATGAGTCTGAGGCAGAATAATCGCTCTGTGACCGAGTATAATACTGAATTCCTCCGGTTGGCTCAGTTTTGTCCAGAGTTAGTTGCGGAGGACAGAACTCGCATGATGCAGTTTATACAGGGATTGGACGGATATCTGCATGTACAGCTTGCCGGATTAGGGATTACATCTTACTCTGATGCATTGAATCGAGCTTTGATGATAGAGTTAGCTCGGCAGACAGCATATCCGGACAGGAAAAGAAAGTATACGGGTCAGACATCAGAGCAGGTCCAGCAGACTCAGGCGACAGGACAGCCTCAGAGTAGTCGCAGACAGTCAGGTCAGAGTTCTTCTGGGGCGTCTCGTAGGCCTCAGAAATCAGGGCGGTCTTCTTCAGGACGTTCCCGGTTTTCTCAGCAGAACCGGCAACCACCTTCCGGTGATACTCATTGTTTCAGATGTGGATCCAGAGATCACCTCACCCCAGCTTGCTCTCTGGGACAGTCAGTTTGCTTTTATTGCAAACTGCCGGGGCACCAGAGCCGAGATTGTCAGCTGAAGGCTCAGCACACGGCTTTCGGAGGGTCAGGTCAGAGGGGACAGTCTAGTCAGTCAGGGGCATATCGAGGAGGGCAGAAAGCCCAATCTTCACAGCGTCAGCAGGGAGCAGCTTCCTCCGCAGCAGCATTTGGCATGCTTGGACAGGAGTACTCCAGTGCTTCTGTAGCACCCCAGAGTTTTGCTCCAGGACCTTATTATCCGACTTATCTGGCAGGCTTCTGCCCAGCCGCAGCAGCCGCTGGCAGCATTACCACCTCCTCCTCCGCCAGAGACTGGTCGTGTTCATGCTATTACCAGAGAGGATGCTCAGCGGGCCGACGGATCCGTTTTCCGCGGTCCAGAATGTTTCGGGCTTGATCAACGGCTGGATGAACTCATATCTGAATCAAAACCTCTGGATCTTCATCTATGGCTGAGATCTACTCCTCATTAGGTTAGATGGGTCGGATCTTCAATGGATGACTCAGATCTGCTTGATTATGGATGAACGGCTACAATTTTTCTGGAGCTTGATCGCCTTGTTAAGCCCTAGATTTGATCCTAAGTGAGACCTGATCGGATTGGGTCCATGACCCTTTTGATGCCTACAAGATAATAATCAAATATTAGCATCAAATACCATAATTATAAGCTAATTTACAATTAAGTTCAAGATCAAATGTGATTTATGATATGCAATATAAATGTGAGTTTAAACTAAGAGTAGACCATTAAGAACATGCATTATGAATCAAAATAATGTAGCTAAATCATGGTTATCAGTAGGTCTCTGAACCGAGCAGTTTATAATATGTAAGAATGTAAGCATACAATTAGATATGAAAAAAGTAACATCTGCCATGTAAGGTAAGTACGACTAAGGATGGGGGCGTTACACATGTTATGTAATGTAAAAATATATATCTCCACTAGACTTAATCAATAATTCTCCCCTTTCGATCATATTAAAAATAAGGATGTTTTTGAAAATAAATTTGAAATAAATTCTAAGGGATACAAAAACTGTGACTAACATTCAAAAAAATTATGAAGTTTAAATTTCAAAAATCTAAATTTTTAATTGTTGAAAAATTCTAAAAAAATTTATAACGATTAGATAGATATATCCAAAATAGTGAGAAAATTTCACGAATAAATGAAATTAATATAAGTAGAAATAAATTATTTTCTATAAAAAGATATAAATTTTAAGAAATGATTAAAAATAGTTTCTAAGTTTGAAAATTTTAGAAAATTTTTCTTAGAATGTAATATAGTAAGTATTTTTATAATAAAAAAAAAATTTTAAATTGAATGTTCAAGAATTTTTAATATTAAAAATTAATATTTTGATTAAAAAATTTATAGAAAATTTAATAACAGTCAAAGAATTTTGAACATATTTTCTTTGATAGAGAACATGATATTTTATTATAAAAAAATAATTTTTCAAAAATAACTCTATTAAATAATTTTAAATTTAAAGATATAATTTTTATTGAAAAAATCATAAGAAATAATATTTTGATTAAAAATATTTTAAAATTTTTCCTACATATAAATAATGAAATCTTTTTTCCAGAAAAAAAATAAGAATTAATTTCAACAGAACATATACAAAATAATTTATGAAAAAATTTGACAATTTAAAACATGCAAAAAATATTAAAGTAAATTAAAATTAAAACATGCATAAGGATTTGAATCTAGGCATGATTTTGGAACCAATATAGGTTCCTACTGAATTAATTATATACTTTCTTGGAATATATTTTCGTGATATTTTTTTAATTTGTCCCTTGTGATATTTGAAATACCAATTAAACTTTCGATGATATTTGAAATTTCTTTTTGGAGCTAGTCAGCTAGTAAAAAATTTGAGCATGAATTATTCTTTTCTATTTTATCTTTTAATTTTGTATTTTCATCTATTAATTTCTCAAATTAATTTTTTGGACATGCATATTCTTTCTTTGACTTTACATACTTTGTTCTCTTTTTATATAAGAATCTACTTAGCATTTACACAATTTTATATAATTACTCTGGAGGAAGCTTACTTACTTGACTTACCATATATTCGTTGGTAGACACTCCTCCTTCATTGCTGTTTTTTTCTATGATATTTTCCCCTTCATTGATGCTCATCTCTGAGGTGTTTTCTGTTAGACGATCTTGCGACCGACTTGAAGGGGGGTTGGATAGACGGTGCCCCCAATCGTTCTCTTCCCAGGTATTCATTAGTGCACAAGCAGAAATACAATAACAAATACAAATATGAATATAAATATAAACAAGAAAGAAATGCAAACCAATATATGTCAATGTAATGTGGTTCGGAGATAACTTGCTCCTACTCCACAGCTGTCCGTAAGATGGACGGTCCCTCAATCCGTCGGTGGATTAGTCCCCGGAAACTCCGGCTAGCTCAAACCTCCTTGTGGGCGGAGAAACCTAACCACAACACTCACTAAGAACACTTGGACACAAAGAAAATCTTGAGCACTAAGTGACTACTAATTAGACTTTAACCAAGTCCAATTTTGTCACCTTGGTCGGCCATCCCAAGCTCCTTCTTATAGAGCTTGGAAGAAAACAACCCTACTATTTTACTGTTACCAGTCGACTGGTCCTTGCACCAGTCGACTGGTGCCAGCCCAACCTCTCTCTCAACAGCTCTCTATCAGTCGACTGCTACAGTGCACCAGTTGACTGCTACAGTACCATTAACTGCTACAGTGCTCGTTGCCTGCTACAACACCCCCGTTGACTGCCACAGTCCCCCCTCGGATTTTTCTCTGAGTACAATCTCTCATGCACTCATACCCTCACGACTCACTTGACTTTTCTTTGCAGTTTTAACCTCTTGCCTTCAAGCCTACTTCCTTTGGCTCTCGTCCCTCGGATGCATCCAAGCCCACGGCTCGTCCCCAATGTCATCCTTCGTGTATGCCTCGAAGTCACTTTCCTCGGCCCTTGTCCTTGTTGTCTTGTCAACGCTCCCTCGGTGCTCCATCCTTCACCGGACCCGAAGCCATCTGTTGGATCGTAGATGTTCGATAGAGGGGGGGGGGTGAATATCGAAAAACGTTCGTCGATAAGAGAGTTAAACGCACGGAAAAAATAAGACAATGCAATGCTAACACAAGAACCAATTTTACTTGGTTCGGAGCCTTTGGCGACTCCTACTCCAAGGCTCGCACACAAGGGTGCTTTCGTTGGGCAATTCACTAGCAATTTGAAGAATGTTACAATTAAGAATTACAGGAATGCTAATAAAGAAAATTAATACTGACAAACTGAAAAGAAGTAAGCTGAAGACAGCGCTTTGTCGGAGTAGCCTCAAGGCGTCGCAGGAGCACAGTAGAGCAGAGAGTTCTGAGTTATTGTTGAAGCTCCACCCCTGCCCCTTCTTTTATATGAAGCTTGGGGCACCCCGGTTCCCTTCCGGGTGCCCTGGTGGGACGTGGCAGGTCCAACCAGTGAGCTCCATGTGGCGACGACGAGTTTGGATAAAAGTTCCCTTCCGGGTGCCCGGATCCCTTCCGGGCGCCCGGACCTCCTTTCTCCATAAGACTTTCTTCTCCTGCAAGACAAGATTAGTCCGAGGTAAATATATAATTTATAACCTGCAAAACAGAGTGTTAGTTCAGTTTATAGTTTGACAAAAAGAGTATGACTTAGATTCCGTCTTTCCGAGACCGGAATCTAGTCACAATCTCGACTTAGATATCCGAAATGGATCTAAGCCGGATCGACGCCTAATGTTCCCTTCCCGGGAACGCGTCCTCACAGTCACTCCCTTCTAGTGACTTACCTTTACTCACCTGCCAGACGTCCGGTCAGCCCTTCGACCCGTCTGGACTTCTCGCCAGCTATCCGGTCAGCCCGTTGACCTAGCTGGACTTCTCGCCAAGCGTCCGGTCAGCCCGTCGACCCGCTTGGACTTCGTGCCAGACATCTGGTCAGCCCGTCGACCTGTCTGGACTAGGGATGGCAACGGAGCGGGGCGGGGCCGGGTTTACCATTCCCATCCCCGCCCCGTTTTCATTTTTTCGGGTTCGGAGATTCCCCGAACCCGAACCCACGGGTTCGGGGATTCCCCATCCCCACCCCATTTCTAAATTAATTTATATTATTATTATTATTATTTAATAATAATTATTAATGATAATATTAATATTAATATCAATATCAATAATATTATTATTAATAATATTTTCAAAAATTTTAATATTAATATTAACACTATTATTAATATTTTTTTAAAAAATCATATTATTATTTATTAATATTAATAATAATAATATTCGGGGCGGGTTCGGGGATGGGGATAGTATTCCCATACCCGCCCCAAACCCGCCCCATCCCCGAAAAATCGGGGATCCCCATCCCCATTTCGGGTTTTCCCCGCGGGGCCCCAAACCCGCGGGGAAAATTGCCATCCCTAGTCTGGACTTAGCCTGCACACTCGATCAGAGTGTTAGATAATGACGAACCTAACTTAACCTGATTTATCATTCATCAAAACCTGAGTTAGACCGTTAATGCTAACCGCACCAACAATCTCCCCCTTTTTGATGGAATGATAACCTGGTTAAGTTAGTGAAAAATATGCGAGTAAAAACCAGCATGAGGTTTAAGTAGGTTTAAGTTAGTTTTGGTATTAGTTTTTAACTTTGACATTTTGTTTCTCTAACTTAACCACCTATCCCTCCCCCTTTGGCATTCATCATACAAGGATATAAGTTAAACATTCAAAAATACAGAATACAAAAAAAATGTAAGGAATGATGTCAAGTTAACTTGGGGGAGTTTAAACTTTCGAAAACATTAGCTTTAGCTTTTAGAAAATATCTAAGTTTTGAAAAAGTAGTTAATTTTTTAAAGATAATTTTTGCAAATTTAATTTTTAAAAATGACTTTGCAAACTCAAAGAGAATTTTCTAATCAGAAATTTGAAAAGCTAATTTTCCAGTATAAGTTTCAAATTTTAGGATCAAGTTTTAAATTTTCAAAATACGTTTTAATTTTGAAGTATTTTCAAACATAAGTTTTCAAAATCAAAATTTTAAGACTAAGTTTTCAAAACTAGATTTATCAAGAAAATTTACAAACATAAGTTTAATTTTGAAACACTTTTCAAACCTGAGATTTCAAAGCTGAGTTTTAAAAGATATTTACTAAACTAAGTTTGCAATAGATTCAAAATCTTAGTTTATAAAATCTAATTGAAGAATATAGTTTTATAAAAGCTAGTTTAGAAAATTTAACACATAAGTTTTCAAGATTAAGGATTTCACAGCTAAGTTTTAAAAGATATTTACTTTTCAAAACTGATTAAGTTTGTAAAAACTTTAAATTTGAAAACTGAAATTTAATCTCAAAACTGAAAAAAACTTAGAAAAGATATTGTGTTTAAGGTGGAGAAATAATTTTTGTGTTAATTATTGATTTAATTCTCCCCCTAAACATGACATCTAAAATCGTTGTCTAACCAATTAGGTACTTACTGACTATCAAAAGATAGCAGCTTTCACTTGGTTAGTCAAGTTAAGTTTATTGTAATCAGTTAGCGGTTGACTTAACTGAGTAACTTAGCTTGATCAATATATGTTTTGTATTTAACGCTTAGACTTATATCGATGCACTGACATAAGCATCTTAAGTCCAGGCAATTGGCCTATACATCTCACCCCTTTCTATGTTTGTCAATCACAAGCACGGTCTAGGGTGTTGGTGAGATGCTCAAATACTAGTCCTGGGGGAACATGATTTCTAAAGGGATTTTTCTAGTCTAAGGCTAAAATTGTTTTGAAATTCTAAAAGTAGGAAAATTTAAGAAAATAAAAAAAATTTAACCTAGAATTTAAAACAATTATTTTTTGAAAATAGTTTTTGAATTTTGAAAAGTCCTAGTCTATTAAATTAGAGTATAACCAATCTGATCTGAAATGAAAATCAATACAACAATATGTACTACAAAAGCAGTAATAGTGTCATAACAGTGCTATGTAACCATCATGACTACTGAGACGATGAAGGAGGTGGTCCGGAACCCAATGACCGAAGCAGTGCCAATAGCTCAGTGTGACGAGTCCGGTCGTCCTCTCGTAGGTCTCGTCGCAGGTCAGAGATCTCCTGCCACACATCTCGTCGCAAATCGAAGACCTCCTGTCGCACCTCTCGTCGGAGATCGGAGACCTCTCGCCGTATGTCTCGGTGAAACTCGGAGGACTCCTGCTAGAGGCTCGACATAGCTCTCTCTAGTCCGGATACTCGATCGGCTAGAGTGCGAGGTGCGGGACGTGGGGCTCGAGCTGGTGCAGGAGCGGCCTCGTCAGGAAACAGTGCGAGAAAGAACTCATCTTGCTCTGCCTCCTCCGGGTCAGGCTGGTGTTGTGCCCCCCTCTGCCAAGTCATGATACCCTCACCATCTATATGAATACTAGCTAGGGAAAAGTTCCTAGCTCCTATAACGTCAAACTCGGTCATATAGCGGATGTCACCTCTGGTGGCATCAATGTCCAAAGAGGACATATATGCTGTTAGAATGTGACAGTAGGGCATATGAACTCGCTCACTAGTCACGTATCCAGCCGAGTAGATAATGGTAGAAAAGATATGTAGGCTAATATCAATATCTAACCTATGACACAGGGCATAGAGGACAAAGGAGTGGAATGGGCGCATCATCTCGATGTCGCGAGTGCTCAGTGGTAGAATGAAAAAGACTAAGACCCTATAGAGGGCATAGTCCTAGACTTGAAGGGTAACTGACCTAAACTGGGTCACAGTAGGTACTCGCTCACCCCCAAAAAAATACGAATAGATCGTATCAAGAGAAATATGCGAGTAGGGATCTCCAAATGGTAGCTCCTTGGGAGGATAGCACTGAAAGGGACAGGTAGCCTCCCGTAACTCCAAAAAGTCACGGATGGTAGTAGGGGGCAGCGTGATATCAGTGTCAGCTGCCCTAGTGGTATAGGTAAAGTCATCTACTTTTACTAGGTTGTTATAAAATTCGGCACACAAACTTATGCTTACTGGACTAGTACATTCAACAAGGTTATGCAACCTATAGTAGTTTATAGCCTCTATAGCTGGAACGCAAGAGCGTAAAAAGAACGCTCTATCTATACATTTGGTCCTAATGGCCATGTAAATGGTTGACTCAAACTTAATCCTAAGCTCATCAGTGGGAAACCTAGGGTCAACACTGGGAGTAGAGGGCCCAACACCAGATTTAGAACGTTTCCTAAATTATAAAACAAAATTATACTAATTAAAGAAAACAAACATGCAACAATATTCTAAAATTTTAAATAGAAGACAAGAATTTTACTGAGGAGCCATTGCTAAAAATCTTTTTAGAACTGACGACCTCGGTTAATTCGCGACTGCGTCTTAACCGTAGAACGAGGAAAATTTTAATTTTGAATGCATTCGTAGTAAAGCTTGGAAAAAGCTTGAACGAAAGCGAATAGAGGAGGTGCAAGTGTAGGGGGCGCCCCTGCCCCCCTATATATAGGGGACTCAGGGCGCCCGGACCTGTTCTGGGCACTCGGGGTCAAGTGGGGCGGGGCGCCCGAATCCCCTCCGGGCGCCCAGGGTCCGTATACCAGGGGCGCCCACCCCTGGTTTTTTACTCCGGTTTTGATTTTTTTTTTTTTTGGTTTTAATTTTAAGATAGAAATTTGAGAGTTAGAAAAGGAAATTAAGTTTAATTTTTTTTTGGATGATTTTTAAGTAAAAAAAATTAAGTTTAAGTTTTGAAATAATTTTTAAGTTAAAAGAATTTAAGTTTAAAATAAATTTTTAAGTTAAAGAAATATTTAAGTTTTTAATTTTTAAAATAATTTTTAAGTTAAAAAAACATTTAAGTTTTAATTTTTAAAATAAATTTTTAAGTTGAAAAACATTTAAGTTTTAAATTTTTAAAATAAATTTTTAAGTAGAAAAACATTTAAGTTTTAAATTTTTTAAAATAATTTTTAAGTTGAAAAACATTTAAGTTTAATAAATTAAAAAAAAACATTTAAGTTTTTATTTTTAAAATAATTTTTAAGTTGAAAAACATTTAAGTTTAAATTTTAAAAATAATTTTTAAGTTAAAAAAATTTAAGTTTTAATTTTTAAAATAATTTTTAAGTAAAAAAATTTAAGTTTAAATTCTTAAAATAATTTTTAAGTTAAAAAAATTTAAGTTTTAATTTTTAAAATAATTTTTAAGTAAAAAAATTTAGGTTTCAATTTTTAAAATAATTTTTAAGTTAAAAACAATTTAAGTTTCAATTTTTAAAATAATTTTTAAGTAAAAAACAATTTAAGTTTTAATTTTTAAAATAATTTTTAAGTTAAAAAAAATTTAAGTTTTAATTTTTAAAATAATTTTTGAGTTAAAAAAATTTAAGTTTTAATTTTTAAAATAATTTTTAAGTTAAAAAAATTTAAGTTTTAATTTAATTTTAATTTAATTTTAATTTAATTTTAATTTTAATTTTAATTTTAATTTTAATTATTTTAATTTTAATTAAATTTAATTTAATTTTAATTCCTTAGTCATCTCACCCAATCTATGTTTTCAATCAGGGAATCCTATAATTTTGTGAGATGAATTAGGTTCAATTTTAGGGTTTGTTTTTAACTTGTGTTAGATTCAGGTTTAGCTTTGGGTTCAACAAATAGGCATTCTCTGGATAAACTTCTGGGCTATGGTGAGTCACTTGGACATCATTAAAGTAGCCTTCGAGGTTTTCCAAATAGTCCTATCCACTGGACTTAGTACAAAACCTTGGTCTAACTGGTTAGGATTCATAAAGGGTAGCTTCGGTCAGTTCCACTTAGCCAAATGCTCCAGGTCGAAGCCATATCTTCCTAGACATGCATAGACTAAACTTCCCTAACGTACTATCATCCAATATTCCACCAGTACCATTTTTCAAGTTAGGGAGCAAGAATCTACTACTCAAGATACATCATCCAGTCCGAAAATCCCTCTAGAGTATAATTCTACTACTCAACCCAAAAGAATCTGTCCTACAAATCGATAACTAGGGAGCAAGGCATTACCCAACCATGATTACCCAAACCATCATATCCTTTCCGAGTCCTGGGTAATCCCACAACAAAATCCGTCATAACATGCTCCTAACTCTACTCTAGTATCCAAATCAACGGAGACTATACAACTAATCTCTGATGTACAGCCTTTACTTGCTGACATGCTAGACATCAAGCTACAAAATTTGCGATGTCTTTCTTCATGTCGTTCCACCAATAAGAATGCTCCAATCTCTATACATCATATATCTCAAATCCAAATCGAGGTGTTCCCTGCAGCAACTGTTGGGTATTTCGGGCCGCGAAAATCCGTTTTCGCATCGCGGAAACCCCGAAAGCCCCAGCCACCGGATCCATGCAAAGAGAAATCTTACGAAAAATACGAGTACGAGTTTCTAAACTTCAATCTACAGTAGATCTACAAAGGGGAAACCTTTTATACCTTCGATGCGTGCCCTTTTCGTATCCCGCTCGTCCAAAGAGATGTCGGATCTCTAGTTGTCAAGATAGACAACTCTCTATGTGTATCCACACGAACACACTAGATGGAAAAGACCAAACAAAGGTGGCCTAGCACCTAGGATGTTCGGCCAAGAAGGAGGAGAGGGAGAGGAGGAAGAGAGAGCTCAAGGAGGAAGAAGATGTGAATTGCCTTGAATGAGAAAATGAATTCACATTCATAACAAAAGTGGCCGCCCACTTTCTCAAAGTGTAACCCCCAATTTTGCATTAAGTGTGGCCATTAATGAGATTTGTTACCTCCATGAGGTGGCACACACATGTGCTAAACATGATGATGTGGCACCTCATCATTGGCCACTTAATGCTAACTCACCAATGAGGTGGCATAAAGTCAAGTCAAACTTGACTCTTCATCTTCCTCTCAAGTCAAGTCAAACTTGACTTAATCTCTCTCATGGTTGATCTAATCCGACCATTTAATTCAAGCCAATTTAATATAATGAATCTAATTCATTTAATTAAATTGATTCAATGAGTCATAATCTAAATTAGACTCATTGAACACATGAATCAACTTGAGTCCAACACAATTAGCCCAATTAGGATTACTCTTAATCCAATTTGATTCATCAAATGAATCTAATCCTCTTGGTTCATCATATGAACCTAATCTCCATCTAATTGTCCTTAGTGTGTAACCCTATAGGTACTTGTAACATTGGCAATGCCCCTAAACCCATTTAGGAGCATAAGTTGTAGCTCCCGCCCTCCCTGCTAACTCTAAGGGACGGGGCTATGATACTCCATGTACAAATTTTTCTTTTTAAAACAGCGGAAAACTTAAAATAATTTTCTTAGTTTAATAAAAACTTTTCTTTTGTTTTTCTTTTCATCAAATCTGAACTACACTATCATGGCATCAATAACATGATATCAAAATTAGTAAAAAAAACATAACATCAAGTCACACATAGGGTACTACAATTCATGATACCAAAGCATAGTTCTTTAAAAGTTTTTAAAGCAGGTTCTTATTTGGTTGCCTAGCCACTGCCACACACATCTCCTTGCCTCTCCTACTGCTCCTTTAGCTCATCCAGCCTTTTCCTTTATCTGTTGTCACGCCCCAGAGGAGTCCCTGTCCGAAGAAATTTCGGCAGCATCTCCCCTGTACAGCGGACAATCTGAAACTTTTCTACATCTCATATACCTCAGCCACAGGCGGCTGGAATAATAACAATCAATAAAAACACATTCCAGACAACCATCCACGCAGTTATATATAATCAAACAAAGAAGTAATACTCTGACTCGAAAACCACCCTACTCAACTACACTCGTAAAGCTCAAAACCGATGAACTCACCTCTTCTGCCGTCCAGGCAGGCGTGTAGTAGAGTAAATCCAAATCATACCAAAAGTCCATCCAACGGAAAGATTCCATACAATATCCATACGTAAAGTCCAAAACAAAACTAAAACAAAGTCTGATAGCGGAAAGCTAAAATAAAATAACAACTCAAAAACCAGCAGAGGAGTAGCACTACGTGCTGTGGGGACCAGCGACTGGAACTCCCTCCTGACATCAACCTGAAAATAACAACAATGGAGGCGGGGTGAGTCCAACACTAGTGTACAATTGATATGCAAAGTAAAGAAACAACACCTAGCACTAATCATGCGTCTCGATAAGAAAGATAAAATGCATCTGAAGTAAACAGGAGAATACAGTTCCCGAGTATAAGGTTAAACAGTCCGAGTGGTATAGGAATCCTGCATGCATGTCAAACATAGGTATCAAAACAATATGCATATAAATGCAGCAACCACAAACACAAACAATAAATGCATCATGCATATGATGCCAATGATGGGTCCCACGCCAGTCGATCATCTCACACACATAGTGAGGCCGAGTGGGTAGGGTTGTGACCGTGCACTCTGTTGTCACTACTCCCGATGAGTGACCGAGTGGACGGGATCTGTCGAGTACACCTATCCTCCTACCCCAAATCATAGATGGGGGAGTGCTCTCCCGGTACTCAAAGACGGGAGGAATCCCTGCCGGATAACACGTTGTGTCACACTACCCATGAGCGGACCAACGGTGCCTAACAGAGTCCCTGCTGCAACACACTCAGCCTGAATCGACCACTAACCCATGAGTGGTGGTGTGTGCAGATCCATGTAACTGGCGATGTGCTCAACAACAATGGAGCGGACTATCGCACAGCATGCAATCATGCAAATGATGCATGGCAATAACCATATAAACATCCTGACCTAATCCATATATATAGAAAAGTACATCATAGGTCAACGAATCCAAAATAATCCAAAGGTATACAGAAGGTATAAAACCTAGGTCCTGAACATGGTCAAGCATGGCATATCACTACCCCTATAAGCATGTATAGACAGGTAAAATATACCCGAGATGCAAAACCAATCAATCAATCAAGCATGTAAGATTTGGGTAGTGATTAACCGAAACAGATAAGAAACACAATTAATGCAACATGTTAATTTAATTACTAAGCATATCAAATGACATAAGTCAAAAGTACCCGCCTCCAATATAAAGATCGTGTCCAAACAGATCCTCTGTCGAGACACCGTCTCGAGTCACAATCCTATGATATCAAACAGACAATGTATTTAGCTATATAGCTAAATAAAAAATCTCCAAAACTATTTAATACTCATATCCATTCCTTAATTCAACACATATACCTAGGTTAACATTAGTTATTAACCTATCTGTCAATCATCGACAAAATGATCAACTCACTCATAGCAATGACTCCTACATTGAAGTCAATATCCCTAATTATTCAACCATCAAAATGAACACAAAAACTCACCAAGAAATAGGGATTCCTCAGTTGATCAAGGTCGGAGGTATATGCTGTGATACCGCTGTCCAATCATGGTTAAATGCCCAAAAATTAGAAATCCATTACCCATCCCCTATTTCAGCAACTAGGGATAACACTTACCTCAACCCACAGTCAAAGTGGATTGCTGCCGGAAGAAGTAGATGCTGGCAAACCTCCTCACTCACTGAAACCCTACTTAACAAAACGGAAGAAGATCAGGAATACAACCATAGTAAACAACTAGATCCCAAACTTCAACTAATTAACCTTTACCTTCTTGATCGCCAGAAACCAGAGAAAAGATATGGTCGGAGGCAGTGCTACGACACGGAAGAACCCCAACAGTGTACTCGGGTGCCGGAATCGGGGGTGGCCAGCGCTACTCGAGTGGCTGGCGTCGGCTAAAAGAAAAAGGGTAACAGCCGCAACTGGAAGGGACTCGGTTAGGGCACAAAAAGTAGCAGCCGACGCTAGGAACTCCACGGCAAGGGCTAGGGCTCCGGGTGGTCGACGGTGGCGCCGGCCCTAGGGCACAGACGTGCTTGCGATGGTTCGGCTGTGGCGTCGGCGTGCTCGCCTGTGGAGAAGCGGCGTCAGAAGGTCGGTGGTGGCTCTCGTCGTCGACGGCAGAAACTAGGGAAGAGGATGGTCGCCGGCGTCGGCAGAGGAGAGGAGGAAGAAGAAATCGCCGCCGAGCGGTTAGGGCAAAGAGGAGGAGAATCGGCGGCGTCGGGGAGAAGGCTCGGGCTCGCGGAAGAGGAAAAGAAACGGAGGAATAAAAATAAGGAAAAGGAAAAAGAAAAGGAAAAGAAAAAATAAAAATTTTCCTCATTTAAATAGGGTAGTCTAAACAGGCTTTTCCGGGCCCCGGTTTTATCCCCGTGAACTTATCCGTACGAGCTCCGAAAAATTCCCGAAAAATTTCCACAAATTCTGAAAAATTCCCTTAATCATATTCTCCTATTTCCGGTATTTTACATTCTCCCCCACTTATAAAAATTTGGTCCCCAAATTTCGTTATCTACCATCAGCAAGTACTAACAACAGATATAGAGTATAAATGCTGAACGGTAAATAAATCACATACCTCAAGTGAAAAGATGGGGATATCGAGCTCGGATAGTGTACTCGAGCTCCCAAGTAGCCTCCTCGTCCGAATGATGCCGTTATCCGACTTTAACCAGCCGGATAGTCTTGTTCCGCAACTGACGCTCTTTCCGGCCGAGAATCCGTACCGGAACTTCCTCATATGAAATGTCAGGCTGAACTGGAACTGGAATATCTGCCAGCATATGTGTCAGATCAGGCACGTATCTCCTCAGCATCGATACGTGAAATACATCATGAACGCCTGACAGGAACGGTGGTAGTGCCAAATCGGTAAGCTACCGCTCCGATCCTCTCCAAGATCCCGAAAGGGCCAATGTACCACGGAGCTAGCTTACCTCTGAGGCCAAATTTCTTTACCCCTTTCGTGGGTGAAACTCGCAGAAATACATGGTCGCAAACGGAGAACTCTAAGAGTCTAAGTCTCCGATCAGCATAACTCTTCTGGCAGTCCTGTGCCTCTGACATCCTCCGTCTGATAGTACAGAACAACTCTGCCTCATGCTGAGCTCTATGAGGTCCCAATAGCTGGGCCTCTCCAACCTCATCCTAGAGGACGGGTGTCCGACAAGGTCTACCATACAACGCCTCAAACGGTGCCATCTGGATAGCCGAATGAAAGTTGTTGTTATAGGCAAACTCTACCAACGGCAGATGGTCCTCCCAACTGCCTCCGAAATCCATAACACATGACCTCAGCAGGTCCTCTAACGTCTGAATGGTCCGCTCTGACTGTCCATCTATCTGTGGATGGAAAACTGTACTGAAACAGAGCTGCGTGTCCAAAGCCGACTGCAGACTCTGTCAAAAACAAGACGTGAACCATGGGCCTCTATCCGAAATAATAGTCAACGGAACACCACATGATCTGAAAATCTCCCGGCAAAACAGATCTACCAATCGATCCAGGAAATTAGTCTTCCGGATCGCTAAGAAGTGTGCAGATTTGGTTACTCGATCAACGATAACCCAAATCGCGTCATAGCCTCGTCGTGTCCTCGGCAATCCCACCACAAAGTCCATAGTAATATGTTCCCATTTCCACTCAGGAATAGGAATCCGCTGAAGTAATCCGGCAGGTCTCTGGTGCTCGGCCTTCTCTTGCTGACAAACAAGACATCTAGTTACAAAATCCACGATGTCTTCCGTCATGTCGTTCCACCAATAGTAACACCTCAAATCTCGGTATACACGGGTACCGCCTGGGTGGACAGCATATCATGAGCGATGAGCCTCCGGAAGTAACTCCTATAAGACCGGATGAGACTGAAGTACGCATAATCTGCCTCGGAAGTGTATAACACCCTCCTCATCTCGTGTGAACTCGGTCTGCTACCCGGAAGCTATCTAGCCACAAATAAACTGCAAATACTGATCAGCAGCCTGAGCCTCTCGGATCTTCGTCCTGATCGACGACTGAGCAGCCATGGTAACAAGGATACCCTGCTCTGTCTGTCCCTGCTCTTCAAGGTCTAACTCGGAGAAACCCTGAATCAAATCTGCAACCACAACTCGGTGGCAAGCCAAAGTCCCTCTAGACTTCCGGCTAAGTGCATCTACAACCACATTAGCTTTTCCTGAGTGATAGTTAATGGTACTTCAAAATCCTTCAGGAACTCCATCCATCTCCTCTGTCGGAGATTAAGTTCCTTCTAAGTAAACCGATATTTGAGACTCTTATGGTCAGTGAGAATCTCAAATGTAACGTCATATAAACATTGTCGCCAAATCTTCATGGCAAAAATAATGGCGACTAGCTCCAGATCATATACAGGTAGTTCTTCTCATGTTCCTTCAATCGACGAGAAGCATAGAAGACTACCATATCGTGCTGCATCAGAACAGCGCTCAACCCTGAATAGATGCGTCGGTATAGAGCTCGAATCCGTCCTCTTCAGAAGGCAAAAACAAAAAAAATCAGAGCCGACAGTAGTCTCCGCTTCAACTCCTAGAAGCTGGTCTTGTCATCCTCAGTCCAAGTGAACTTCACGCCTTTCCAGGTCAAACGTGTCAGTGACATAGCTATCCGAGAGAAACCCTCAACGTATCTCCGGAAATATCGAGCCAAACAAAGGAAGTTGCGAGCCTCTTCTATAGACTACGTCTACTCCCAACGGTAACCACCTCGATCCCCTGTGGAACCACTGTATACTCCTACTGATGACCGTGTGTCTCAAACATCTCACAGAAGACAACCAAAATACGCACTACTGATCTTCACATCTAGACGTTTCAGTCGAAACATCTCTAGAACTATGCAAAGATAGTGTACGTGATACACCTCAGATCAGGAATAGATCACAACATCGTCAACAAGACAATGGAAACCGATCCAAACATCCTAGAGACACCCAAATCATCTAGTCCATGAAAACATCTAAGGCTCCGCAAGCCCTAATGGTAAAACCAATACACATAATGTCCGTATCACAGACATTCCCAATCCAAAAGATCCTCGACAATAAATCTGAAATATGATCACCAACGATATAAATCATCTAAGCATAGATCCTCCAGTGTGAGAGCAACGCTCCATCACAGAAAATACCACATATGTGGGAGCAACGCTCTACCACAAGAAATCCTCAATATGTAGGAGTAACACTCCACTACAAATAATCCATAACATGTATCTGCAATAGATATGGGAGCAATGCTCCGCTACAAGCAATCCGAAATATGTATATGTGGGAGCTCCAACGATCCATAAGTGTCCAAGGCACCTAACTATCCAAATAAAGGCTGCATGAGATCACTCGTCCACATATCACTGTGGGCAGCCAAAGGTATAAACAACCTAGTAAACAAATCAAATCCATAGTCAACTCTATCATCATCCTAGTGGGTTGGTCACCCACTAATAGGAGAATTAGTTGACAGGGTTATACAACCAATAACATAATGTAGATACTCAGCATTCTACATTCAACATAGGTAGAATCATCATGATGCTACCCACCATACACCTGGTACACATGCACACACAACATATGTATGATCGACATAATCCTCCAATTTGTACACACCAAACACACTCATAGCACAGGTATAAATCAGTGTGATACCTCCAACAATACCTATCAAACCCGTGTGCATATATCAACATAGGTATAATCAACAATACACCTCAACAACACTCACATGACATATGTACACCTATGCCAAGAGTATAATCAACGTAATACTTCCAACAAATCATACTCGACATGAGTATACTCTCAAACAATCATATAATAAACAAGATTCCTCAAATATTACACCCAACACACCTGCACATATCACAACTCAGATTAGATCGATAAGATACATTCAATAAAACACTCAAACATATGTGCACATTCCACAACATAGTTTTTAATTGACAAATACCTCCAATAAACAATCAGACATGTATGTCTAACCACTCGGGTATAATCTACTAGAAACCCACAATAATCATATGTATAAATGTGTACGACCCAAAAGACAAAGTCAAAATTCAAGAGCATCAAGACACTCTCATTTTTATCCTCAAAAATATCAGCCCACATAATATCAGATGAATCAGTCTCTACTCCCCATGAGAGCAAGTTAACATTCAAAACATCAAATCACTATTTATCAACATAGTCCAATATCAGAGGAAGTAAACATCAATTTTATCATCCTGTTAACTAACCACAACTAACCAGATTTATTAAAATCTCATAGGCACTCTAAACCATAAACTCTCTAGCACCCAATTTATAATCTGATCACGAATTATAATCATCAAACCTGTGAATATCATACATGACACTCATTATGTCACCATCAACGACATCCCAAATATAAATCATCGAAATAGTTATCCACTAATAGATCATCAAAACAAATATCTAGTAATTGATCATCAGACAACCACATAACATTTATCCTCATAAATCATTAGAAATCAACATATCACAATACATGATCTCCCAATATCCCTCAACCTCAAATCATTCTCAACAATGATCAAACATGATAACTCCCCAAATGACCAATTTTCATCGTATCGGATATCCTAATATCCAAAAGATATGAGTATAAAAACTCTACTGGCTAAGTCTACAGGAATATGTAGGTATCATCCACTACCTAGCTAACAATAGCAGAGGCTGGTATGTGCCTCCATCTCCTAGTAGTAGTAACAGAAGCTAAAACTACTGTTGGTATGATATGAAAAATCACCAGAGACTATAATCCTTGATCTCTATTAAGGTCAACCATCCTCAATGGCTAACCCATCACAAGTAATATGGCTACAACAACCAGACAGGTAATAAAGATAAAGTGCTAATAGATGTCATAACTATCATAAAATAAACATCATACCTATTTGCCGTCTGGAGATGTTCCATCGTTGTCCCGTCCCCAACTTCTGACCTCAAAATTCTGAACGAAAAAAAAATCGCCGGAAATCCATATAAATCCGAAACGGAAATCCGAAACATAACCATATCGAAAATCCAAAAATGCCCAGTTTGACTCGCAAACCTGGCTAACCAAATATCCAGAATACCAACAACAGGTATCCGATAAATCTCCAGAACACAAAAAGCAGGAATCATAACCCGCTCTGATACCAAATAATAAATTGGTATCAGCTAAATCCCGAAAATCCAAAATACGAAACAAAAGATCGTAAAACTGTGCTCTGATACCACTAAATTGTCACGCCCCAGAGGAGTCCCTGTCCGAAGAAATTTTGGCAGCATCTCCCCTGTACAGCGGACAATCTGAAACTTTTCTACATCTCATATACCTCAGCCACAGGCGGCTGGAATAATAACAATCAATAAAAACACATTCCGGACAACCATCCACGCAGTTATATATAATCAAACAAAGAAGTAATACTCTGACTCGAAAACCACCCTACTCAACTACACTCGTAAAGCTCAAAACCGACGAACTCACCTCTTCTGCCGTCCAGGCAGGCGTGTAGTAGAGTAAATCCAAATCATACCAAAAGTCCATCCAACGGAAAGATTCCATACAATATCCATACGTAAAGTCCAAAACAAAACTAAAACAAAGTCTGATAGCGGAAAGCTAAAATAAAATAACAACTCAAAAACCAGCAGAGGAGTAGCACTACGTGCTGTGGGGACCAGCGACTGGAACTCCCTCCTGACAGCATCAACCTGAAAATAACAACAATGGAGGCGGGGTGAGTCCAACACTCAGCAGGTACAATTGATATGCAAAGTAAAGAAACAACACCTAGCACTAATCATGCGTACAGTCTCCTGATAAGAAAGATAAAAATGCATCTGAAGTAAACAGGAGAATGCTGTACTAACCAGGTCCTGAGTATAAGGTCAAACAGTCCGAGTGGTATAGGAATCCTGTATGCATGTCAAACATAGGTATCCAAACAATATGCAGCATATAAATGCAGCAACCACAAACACAAACAATAAATGCATCATGCATATGATGCCAATGATACGTCCTAGTCACCCCTGACGCCAGTCGATCATCTCACACACATAGTGAGGCCGAGTGGGTAGGGCTGTGACAACCGTGCACTCTGTCGTCACTACTCCTGATGAGTGACCGAGTGGACGGGATGCTGTCGGAGTACACCTATCCTCCTACCCCAAATCATAGATGGGGGAGCGCAATGCTCTCAACTCCCGGTACTCAAAGACGGGGAGGAATCCCTGCCGGATAACACGTTGTGTCACACTACCCATGAGCGGACCAACGGTGCCTAACAGAGTCCCTGCTGCAACACACTCAGCCTGAATCGACCACTAACCCATGAGTGGTGGTGTGTGCAGATCCATGTAACTGGCGATGTGCTCAACAACAATGGAGCGGACTATCGCACAGCATGCAATCATGCAAATGATGCATGGCAATAACCATATAAACATCCTGACCTAATCCATATATATAGAAAAGTACATCATAGGTCAACGAATCCAAAACAATCCAAAGGTATACAGAAGGTATAAAACCTAGGTCCTGAACATGGTCAAGCATGGCATATCACTACCCCTATAAGCATGTATAGACAGGTAAAATATACCCGAGATGCAAAACCAATCAATCAATCAAGCATGTAAGATTTGGGTAGTGATTAACCGAAACAGATAAGAAACACAATTAATGCAACATGTTAATTTAATTACTAAGCATATCAAATGACATAAGTCAAAAGTACCCGCCTCCGAAAATAGAAAAGATCGTATCCGAAACAGATCCCTCGTTGAGACACCGTCTCGAGTCACAATCCTGTGATATCAAACAGACAATGTATTTAGCTATATAGCTAAATAAAAAATCTCCAAAACTATTTAATACTCATATCCATTCCTTAATTCAACACATATACCTAGGTTAACATTAGTTATTAACCTATCTGTCAATCATCGACAAAATGATCAACTCACTCATAGCAATGACTCCTACATTGAAGTCAATATCCCTAATTATTCAACCATCAAAATGAACACAAAAACTCACCAAGAAATAGGGATTCCTCAGTTGATCAAGGTCGGAGGTATATGCTGTGATACCGCTGTCCAATCATGGTTAAATGCCCAAAAATTAGAAATCCATTACCCATCCCCTATTTCAGCAACTAGGGATAACACTTACCTCAACCCACAGTCAAAGTGGATTGCTGCCGGAAGAAGTAGATGCTGGCAAACCTCCTCACTCACTGAAACCCTACTTAACAAAACGGAAGAAGATCAGGAATACAACCATAGTAAACAACTAGATCCCAAACTTCAACTAATTAACCTTTACCTTCTTGATCGCCAGAAACCAGAGAAAAGATATGGTCGGAGGCAGTGCTACGGCACGGAAGAACCCCAACAGTGTACTCGGGTGCCGGAATCGGGGGTGGCCAGCGCTACTCGAGTGGCTGGCGTCGGCTAAAGGAAAAAGGGTAACAGCCGCAACTGGAAGGGACTCGGTTAGGGCACAAAAAGTAGCAGCCGACGCTAGGAACTCCACGGCAAGGGCTAGGGCTCCGGGTGGTCGACGGTGGCGCCGGCCCTAGGGCACAGACGTGCTTGCGATTGTTCGGCTGGAAACTAGGGAAGAGGATGGTCGCCGGCGTCGGCAGAGGAGAGGAGGAAGAAGAAATCGCCGCCGAGCGGTTAGGGCAAAGAGGAGGAGAATCGGCGGCGTCGGGGAGAAGGCTCGGGCTCGCGGAAGAGGAAAAGAAACGGAGGAATAAAAATAAGGAAAAGGAAAAAGAAAAGGAAAAGAAAAAATAAAAATTTTCCTCATTTAAATAGGGTAGTCTAAACAGGCTTTTCCGGGCCCCGGTTTTATCCCCGTGAACTTAGCCGTACGAGCTCCGAAAAATTCCTGAAAAATTTCCAAAAATTCCGAAAAATTCCCTTAATCATATTCTCCTATTTCCGGTATTTTACAGCTGTGGTACAAGGAAAGTAAGCTATGAGCACTCATGGCTCAGTAAGTTCCTTTCCTACTCACTAAAAACCGAAAATCATCACATGATCAAAGAATGTCTCAACATAACATGATCTCAACTAGTCATGGCATAACATATCATACTCTTTAAGCATATCATGCAACATAACAAAATCATAACTAGTCATGGCATATCCTCTCTTAAAGCATAGCATGAAATATAACATAATCATATCTAATCATGGCATATCATAAATCATCATAAGGTGGCATGGCATATCAAGCTCTTAAAGCATAGCATGAAACATAACATAATCATATCTAATCATGGCATATCATAAATCATAGCATCATCACAACATGATTATAAGGTATATGCAATATGATTTTGAAAACACGTATCCGAAAAACATGTGTATGGCTCATGATCTTTAAAACCATTTCTTCTTACATATATACTTGAACATAATATCAACATAATCATGGCCCCGGCTTGTACCACACATAGATAAATCACGTAGATATGCGCGCTCCTAAGTATATCCAAAGTAGCAAGTCTTGAATCATTCTAGGAACTAGGTCCGGATCACACAGCCATAGACCTAGGGGCGTACTAAGGAGCCCATCCCTTTGTTTTTACTAGCCTAGATCACATAGCCAAAAGCCTAGGGACTGATTAGGAGCCCACCCTTGGTACAAGCCTTACAAAGTAAAGTAGCATGTATAAAAATGCATCATTTAGTCACATAGCATATCACAGAAGTATGCATCACTTAGGCATACGTTATGTCATAAAAGAATGCATCACTTAGGCATACGTTTTGTCATAAAAGTATGCATCACTTAGGCATACATCATATCATAAATAGTATGCATCACTTAGGCATACATCATGTCATAAAAAGTATGCATCACTTAGGCATACATCATGTCATAAAAGCATGCATATTTTCACCACATAGCATATCATGAAAGCATGAATATTTTAAGCACATAGCATATCATCCAAGCATGCATATTTCTATCCACATAGCATATCATGAAAGCATGCATATTTTAAGCACATAGCATATCATCAAAGTATGCATATTTCAATCCACATAGCATATCATAAAAGCATGCATATTTTAAGCACATAGCATATCAAAGTATGCATATTTCAATCCACATAGCATATCATAAAAGCATGCATATTTTAAGCACATAGCATATCATCAAAGCATGCATATTTCTATCCACATAGCATATCATAAAAGCATGCATATTTTAAGCACATAGCATATCATAAAAGCATGCATATTTCTATCCACATAGCATATCATAAAAGCATGCATATTTTAAGCACATAGCATATCATCGAAAGTATAAATCACAAGCATACATATTTAAGCATAAGGGTGTATCTTGTGATTATACTATCATAAGAAACATGGTAACATAGTTAGCTTGGGTTCTAAGCTTCCTAATCCCTTGGGTTCTTATCATGGCCGAACCCCCCTTAGATCTCAATTTAGGTAAAAACAACCTCCAAGCATGTGGAACCTAAATTATCATCACATCAATTTCATAGGAAGCATTATAAGCATGATTAACTTGGTTTCTAAGTTCTCCAAGTCCCTAAACTTCATGTGGCCGAACCCTATCAAGTGTGAAACAAGGTCCCAAATGTCATGAAAGCATGGAAACCTTAAACCATATTTATAGCATTTTTTTCCAAGTAACATAGTAAGCATATTTGAGCTAGTTCCTAAGTTCTTCAAGCCCTTAACATATGTCTTGGCCGAAATTTAACAAGTATTCATTAGGGCTAAAAGCAAGCATACAAGCATGTGAACTTGAACTAACATCATGTATAAATTCATAATAAGGCATCATACTATGAGTATGGCCGAAACTTACCCTAGCCTCATTTTAGGTCATTAAACAACATATAGCATGAGAACTTTGGCTTTCTACTTATCATATTTCATGTAGAGTGACATGAGCATATTTAATTTTTGTTCTAGGGTTTCTAGGGCATCTATCCCTTCATGGCCGAAACATACAATGGTCCATTTAGGTCATGGAAAAATTATACAAGCATGTGACTCAATCAACATATTATCATATTTCCATAAGAAGCATTTTTAACACAATTGGTTTCAATTCTAAGGCCTCTAGGTCATTTAAACCCTACTTGGCCGAGACTCATCAGTGTTTAAACTTGCTTCAAATAGCCTAAAAGCATAGGAAGTCATACAAGTTTCATAGCATGTATAAAGACAAGCATAATAAACATACATGTGAATTGTGTCTTAGGCTTCCTAGGTTTCTTTCCTTTTTCTTTTATTTTTCCTCATGGCCGAAACCTACCAATCTCTAAACTAGGTTTTAAGTGGCCTAAAGCATGGAAAACCTAAGTAAGTTTCATGGCAAAAATTACTAAGAACATCATATACAAATTTGGTTCATAAACAAGCTAGGACCCTTGTGATCTTACATGTCATATATCATGTAACATAATTCTCTATACTCTAATTAAGCATGAGAGCATTAAACAACTTTCATATCTCAATATCACAGAGGTCTTGAGCATGTTAAAATTTTGTTTAAGCTTTTCTAAGCTATCCATCTTATCATGGCCGAAAATCTTAATGAAGAATTCATGAATTTCTAGCAATATTCAACATGCAATTCTTTAAGAGAACTCTATATTCTACCATATAAACATGGTTGCTTAAATTTAAAGGTCTTCCTAACCCTAAGCTCTTTTCTTGGCCGGAACATATGAGTGGATTTCTTTTGGTTCCAAGTAACTTTTAAGCAAGAAAAACCAACAAAAGACACTTAGTAATTTATGGAGGGAATCTTGTACTAGTTTGGTTAAACAATGATTTCCCTAACCTCTTTAAAATATTTTTGGCCGAAATTCTAGGGTTAGGTACTCCTCTGACCAAGCATCATATAGGTATAAAAACATGAAGGAAAACCTTCCTACATAGCATAGACAAATATCATGAAATGAGGACTTGTTTAAACCTTCCTAGATTTGAAAACTCTTCTTTGGCCGAATTTTTCTTAAATTCTATTCTAGGTTTTCTAATCCTCATAAAATCCGAAAAGCACATAAAATGCCTTGTACCACAGGTGAGGGGAAGCTTACATCCTTTTCGCTTGTGGTTAAGGTGTGGTGATGGAAGAAGTAGCCTCTTCTTCTAGTTCCCTTCCCTTGATTCCTTGCTAAGTCCTCCTTGTATCTTAGGCTTTCTTAGGAGAAAACCTTGGCTTGGGCCGAAGATAGAGGAGAGGGGACTGAGGTTCTCGGTGAGGGAGAGGGGAGAATGAGATAAATGAGAGAAAATAAAATCTTCTCTTTACATATTCTCTTTTATCTTAGGCTTCCTTAGCCTTTTTTTTTTTTTTTCATTTTTTTCTTTTTATTTTATTTATTTATTTGTTCTCATCATTCATGATGAAACAAGGGGGAATGAATCCCCTTAATGTTCCTCTTTAAGTCACGGCAAAAAGAGAGAGGAAGAGGGAGAGAAAAGAAGGAAGGCAAGTTGCCTTTCTCTTGTTCTTTTCTTGTTTTCTTTTGGCTAGCTTTTACTCTCATCCTTATCATGAGTTTCCCTCCTTTGCTATCAATATATTATTCCTATCCCAACTGGTTATTACCCATTAATCTTATCATTTACATCATGAGAGGTTCAAGGTTCAATCCTTGACCATTCCCTATTTTTATTTCTTTTTATTTCTTTTTGGTTCAACATTCTACTAATATTTTTCTAAGGCAAATTCATCATTCTCATATTTATCTTAAAAGCCTAGTGGGTGTTACAGTACCCCGTACCTCATAAAAAGTTCATCCTCGAACTTTAAAATAGCTACATCAGGTGGCACTGAACTTCCGGCTGAGTGCATCGGCCACCTTGTTCGCCTTTCCTGGGTGATAAAGAATCTCACAGTCGTAATCTTTAACTAGCTCGAGCCATCGGCGTTGCCTCATATTCAGGTCTTTTTGTGTGAAGAAATATTTCAGACTCTGATGGTCGGTATAAATCTTACACTGAGCTCCATATAAATAATGTCTCCATATTTTGAGAGCGAAGACCACGGCTGCTAGTTCTAAGTCGTGAATGGGATAATTCTTCTCATGCTCTTTAAGTTGTCTAGAAGCGTAGGCAATGACTTTGCCATCTTGCATGAGTACAGCTCCAAGTCCTGTGATGGAAGCATCGCTGTACATATCGAAGCCTCTGTTGGTTTCCGGGAGAGTAAGAATCGGAGCACTGGTCAGTCTCCTTTTTAATTCCGCGAAACTCTTCTCGCAAGCTTTTGTCCATTCATACTTTGTATTTTTCTTGGTGAGGGCTGTCATAGGGGTTGCAATTTTGGAGAAATTCTCTACGAATTTCCTGTAATAGTCTGCTAGCCCGAGAAAACTCCTGACTTCGCTGGCATTTCTTGGTCTGTTCCAGTTATTTACAGCTTCAATTTTGCTTGGATCCACCATAACTCCATCTTTGGAGATGATATGACCTAGAAATATTACTCGGTCAAGCCAAAACTCACATTTGGAGAATTTTGCATATAGTTGTTTCTCTTGCAAGATCTGCAGTACAGTATTCAGGTGTTCAGCATGTTCTTCTGGGGTTCTCGAGTAGATAAGTATATCGTCAATAAAGACGATTACAAATTTATCAAGATATGCCGTAAATACCCGATTCATCAGGTCCATAAATACTGCAGGAGCGTTGGTTACTCCGAAAGGCATAACTATGAACTCATAGTGTCCATATCGGGTTCGAAATGCTGTTTTTGGTATATCATCTGGTTTCACCTTCACTTGATGATAACCGGATCGTAGGTCTATCTTTGAGAAAACGGTCGCACCCTTCAGTTGGTCGAACAGGTCATCGATCCGTGGGAGTGGGTACCGGTTCTTGATTGTCACATTATTCAGCGCTCGGTAGTCTATACACATTCGCATAGACCCATCCTTCTTCTTTACGAAGAGCACTGGAGCTCCCCATGGAGAGTGACTAAGACGAATAAGTCCCTTGTCGAGTAATTCGGATAACTGTTCCTGAAGCTCCTTTAATTCAGCTGGAGCCATACGATAAGGTGCTTTTGAGATCGGCTGAGTACCAGGAATCAATTCGATCCCGAATTCTATCTCTCTGTCAGGGGCCAACCCTGGTAGTTCATCAGGAAATACTTTTGGATAGTTGCATACTACTCTGACATCTTCTAGCTTCGGGTCTTTGACTTGATTGGTATTAACCACGTGCGCTAGAAACCCCATACATCCTTTATCTAACATCCTTTGTGCTTTAATAGATGACAATAACTTCTCCGTTCCCTTCGGTTCCCCGTAAAACTCAAACTCTGGTTCAGTTTCGGGTCGGAAAATCACTTTCCTTTTGCGGCACTCGATTGAAGCGCCGTACTTGCTAACGAAATCCATGCCCAGTATTATGTCATAATCCTGCATATCAAGTACTATCAGATTGCAGTAGAGTTCTCTGTTTGCGATCCGAATGAGTACTGCTCGCAGCATATGGTCCGATGGCATAATCTCCCCGGATGGTAAGGTTGTTAAGAATGTGTCCTCTAGAGTTTGGAGTGGTATATCTAGCTTCTTCATAAAAGGTATTGAGACGAACGAGTGTGTTGCCCCGGTATCAAATAATACTACAGCATACTGATTGTAAATAAGTAGCTGACCTGTGACAACAGTAGAGGCATTCGCCACGTCTTCCTTGGTAAGAGAGTAGACTCTGGCGTTCGTCATAGTGGGAGGGGCCTCCAATCTTCCTTGGCTGATTGAAGTCCCTTCTATGGCAGTATGCATCTGGTGAAGCTATGCAGGGGTACTCCTATTCTGGTTGTTCTGCGGAGGTAGTGCCTGAGACTGAGTAGGGCAATTTCTTGCCAAATGACCTTCCTTTCCGCAGTTGTAGCACTTTCGGGTGCTTAGGAGACATACTCCAGAATACATCTTTCCACATGTGGCACACTGAGGGTACTTGGTTTGCTTATTGGCCGGACCACCTTTTGTGTTGTTCCACTGTTTCCTCTTTCCACCTGAGTTTCCTTTCCAGTCGGTTCTGGTATTGTGCGATCTTTGTCCTCCGGTCAGTGCTTGGTTCTTGCCCTTGTTCATTGCTTTCTGGTAGTGCTCGGTAATCAGGGCACTGCTGACTAGCTCTTCTGCAGTCTGCGGTCTATTAACTCCGCCGGCTACGTTCAGAGCTATCTCGGGTCGGAGCATCTTTAACATTAACCGGACCCTTTCTTTTTCGGTACGGATCAGTTCTGGGCACAGACGTGCTAGGCGGTTGAACTTCTTGACGACTTCGTTAACTGACAGATCACCTTGCCGGAACTCAGTGAACTCGTCATAGTGCTTGTTGGTCACTTGCATATGGAAGAATTCTTCTAAGAACTCTGTCTCAAAATCTGTCCACTGCATCTGGTTTATTTGTCTTTTCGCCTTTACTCGGTCCCACCACATCCGGGCATCTCCGGTAAGGTAGAACGACGCGCATTTGACCTTCTCGTCTTCAGGCCAGTCCAGTAGTTCCATTATGCTCTCCACGGTCTTGAGCCAGGCTTGTGCATCCCATGGTTCGCAGTTTCCCGAGAATGCTTCCGGCTTAAGCCTTTGCCACTGAATCAGATAGGCCTCTTGTCGGACCATCGGAATAGGGGTTGCCGGGGGTACTGGCGCGGCTGTAGGTATAACCGGTAGTGTATTCTGATTTGCCGGTGGGGTAACCGGGTTGCCTTGCTGACCCATTAAGGTAGTGATCAGCTGCTGTTGCTCTGTGATCTGATGCTGGAGGTCTGCGACTACCTGTGTCAGGTCTGGTGGAGTCACTGTCCCCTCGGTTCGGGCATTGCGTGTCCTAACCATGTTGATCTAAATAATGACAAATAGACTAGTGTAAGTGGTTATCGTTTTTAGCCAATCTAACGTACTGTTTTGTTTCTATCTATTTGTTCTGGTATTATTCCTAACCTACTAATATGTAATCCTAATCTAAATTATAACTAAAAGCATAGAATAAAGCATCAAACATAAGCAAGCAGAACATGAAACAAAAGGATAAGCATCATAAGGAAAAATAAAGAATAGAGTGACAAACAACATAACATAAGGAAATAAAGCATAAGCAATATAGCAAAGAAAATAAAACATAGGCAATATAACAAGGAAGAAAATAAAATAAAGCATAAGTCATATAACATGAAACTAAGCATAAGCATATAACAAGAAAATTAAGCATAAACATTCTTACTTGGAGCGGCAGGTCGGAGGCTTGATGTGTGTGTAGTGAGCTGACAAAAACTTTGGCTCTGATACCAACCTGTAGCGCCCGCCCTCCCTGCTAACTCTAAGGGACGGGGCTACGATACTCCATGTACAAATTTTTCTTTTTAAAACAGCGGAAGACTTAAAATAATTTTCTTAGTTTAATAAAAACTTTTCTTTTGTTTTTCTTTTCATCAAATCTGAACTACACTATCATAACATCAATAACATGATATCAAAATTAGTAAAAAAAACATAACATCAAGTCACACATAGGGTACTACAATTCATGATACCAAAGCATAGTTCTTTAAAAGTTTTTAAAGCAGGTTCTTATTTGGTTGCCTAGCCACTGCCACACACATCTCCTTGCCTCTCCTGCTGCTCCTTTAGCTCATCCAGCTTTTTCCTTTATCTGTGGTACAAGGAAAGTAAGCTATGAGCACTCATGGCTCAGTAAATTCCTTTCCTACTCACTAAAAACCGAAAATCATCACATGACCAAAGAATGTCTCAACATAACATGATCTCAACTAGTCATGGCATAACATATCATACTCTTTAAGCATATCATTCAACATATCAAAATCATAACTAGTCATGGCATATCCTCTCTTAAAGCATAGCATGAAACATAACATAATCATATCTAATCATGGCATATCATAGTATCATCATAAGGTGGCATGGCATATCAAACTCTTAAAGCATAGCATGAAACATAACATAATCATATCTAATCATGGCATATCATAAATCATCATAAGGTGGCATGGCATATCAAGCTCTTAAAGCATAGCATGAAACATAACATAATCATATTTAATCATGGCATATCATAAATCATAGCATCATCACAACATGATCATAAGGTATATGCAATATGATTTTGAAAACATGTATCCGAAAAACATGTGTATGACTCATGATCTTTAAAACCATTTCTTCTTACATATATACTTGAACATAATATCAACATAATCAGGGCCCCGGCTTGTACCACACATAGATAAATCACGTAGATATGCGCACTCCTAAGTATATCCAAGGTAGCAAGTCTTGAATCATACTAGGAACTAGGTCCGGATCACACAGCCATAGACCTAGGGGCGTACTAAGGAGCCCATCCCTTTGTTTTTACTAGCCTGGATCACACAGCCAAAGGCCTAGGGATTGATTAGGAGCCCACCCTTGGTACAACCCTTACAAAGTAAAGTAGCATGTATAAAAATGCATCATTTAGTCACATAGCATATCATAGAAGTATGCATCACTTAGGCATACGTTTTGTCATAAAAGTATGCATCACTTAGGCATACATCATATCATAAATAGTATGCATCACTTAGGCATACATCATGTCATAAAAAGTATGCATCACTTAGGCATACATCATGTCATAAAAGCATGCATATTTTCACCACATAGCATATCATGAAAGCATGAATATTTTAAGCACATAGCATATCATCCAAGCATGCATATTTCTATCCACATAGCATATCATGAAAGCATGCATATTTTAAGCACATAGCATATCATCAAAGTATGCATATTTCAATCCACATAGCATATCATAAAAGCATGCATATTTTAAGCACATAGCATATCATCAAAGTATGCATATTTCAATCCACATAGCATATCATAAAAGCATGCATATTTTAAGCACATAGCATATCATCAAAGCATGCATATTTCTATCCACATAGCATATCATAAAAGCATGCATATTTTAAGCACATAGCATATCATCAAAGCATGCATATTTCTATCCACATAGTGTAACGCCCACCCTTCTTACCTAAGGGCGGCGCTACGTTCTTATACTACTTACGTACATGTTTTACTATAACAGCGGAAGAATAAAAACTTTAAAGAATTTAATTTATTAAGCATAATATCACATATTCTGATTTGTTCAAATGTGCATATATTGAACTTATAACTAAAAATATTAATTTGTCCGAATCGTCCTAGCCGAGCCACCACCACACACATCACTATCTGCTCCTCCTGCTGCTCCGTTGTTCATCCAGCTTTCTCTTTTATCTGCGGTACAAGGAAAGTAAGCTATGAGCACTCATGGCTCAGTAAGTTCCTTTCCTACTCACTAAAACCGAGAATCATCGTATATCAAGAATGGATCAACATATCATCGTCTCAACTAATCATAACATAACATATCATTCTATTCAAACATATCATGCATATTTCTTATTCACATATCATTTCATAGAAGCATGAATATCATATCATAAAACAAATAAATCACAAGCATAAGACATACAAGGGCATCATATTCATATCATAATATCACATGACATTATATCATATCATCATATAATTCAAGCACATATGAATGTAGGCAATGCATCGTGAATTTGAAAACTTATACTTAATAGTACTTGAAATTAATATCATCATCATTTGGGATCCCGGTTTGTACCACATACATAATGCGTAGGTCCAAGGTAGCAAGTCTTGAGCCCTACCATGCATACATACTAGGCCCGAGTCTTACTCCATCGACCTAGGGCACTCAAAGGCCCATTACTGATGAGGCCCGAGTCTTACTCCATCGACCCCGGGGCGTTTACGGAGCCCACCCTTGGTACAAACCATAAAAATAACTTATCATGCATAACTATCATATCATGTCCTTAACAATCTTTCATGCATTTATTCTTTTCATTTCTTTTCATTATGTATAGCATTTTCTATGCTATCACATATCATAACATGACTTCATTTCTTTTCATTATGTATAGCATTTTCTATGCTATCACATATCATAACATGACTTCATTTCTTTTCATTATGTATAACATTTTCTATGCTATCACATATCATAACATGACTTCATTTCTTTTCATTATGTATAGCATTTTCTATGCTATAACACATCATGGCATATTTCATAATATAACTTCATTATGCATATCATTTCGTAACTAAAGCAATCATGCATTCTAACTTATTATCATATCATTTTCATACAGCATGGCATAGACATATTTAATTTTTGTTCTAGGGTTTCTAGGGCATCTATCCCTTCATGGCCGAACACATAATGATTCATTTAGGTCATACAAACATGTATCACATTCACACATTATCAAGTTTTCATAAGAAGTACTTTTAACCCCTTAGGTTTCATTTCCAAGGCCTCTAGGTCCTTTAAACCTTACTTGGCCGAAATTCATAGAATATAAACTTCCTTTAAGTGGCCTAAAGCATGGGAAACCTAAGTAAATTTCATAGCAAGATTTACTAAGAACATCATACACAAAGTTGGATCATAAACAAGCTAGGACTCTTGTGATCTTACATGTCATAAATCATGTAACTAATTTTCTACATTCCAATTAAATATGAGAGCATTAATCATCTTTCATAACATAATATCACAGAGGTCATTGAGCATATTAGAATTTTGTTTAAGCTTCTCTAAACCATCACCTTACCATGGCCAAAATATTAAGAGTAAGGTTCATGAGTTTCTTTCAACATACAAGTATACAACTCTTAAGAACTTTATATCATGTCATATAAGCATAGTTATTTTAAATTCAAGGTCCTCCTAACCCTAAATTCTTTCTTGGCCGAAACATGAGAGTGGGGTTCTTTTGGTTCCAATCAACTTCCAAGCAAGAAAACCATAGGAAGGTCCTTAGCATTTCATAGAGGGACCTTGCACTAGTTTGGTTAGACAATAATTTTCCTAACCTATTTACAATATTTTTGATTGAAATTCTAGGGTTACATACACCTCTGATCATGCATCATATATGTATAAAAACATAGGGGAAAACTTTCTTTCAAGGCATAGAAAAAGAATCCGAAAATCACATGAAAGCCTTGTACCGCAGGTGAGGGGAAGCTTACCTTCTTTGCTTAAGTTTCCTAGAGTTGAGAACTTGCTTGTGGACCTTTCTTCCTTGCTTGCTTTGCTCGGCACCAATGGAGGAAGAAGTGGCTAGGTCTTTTGGTGGAGAGGAGGAGGAAGAAGAGGAGGCTTCTTCCTCTTGTGTTGCTCGGCAACAAAAAGAAAGAAAGAAGGGGGAGAGTTGTTGCTCTCGGCAACAAGAGGAAAGAGGGAGGGAGAGTGCTCGGCACAAATGGAGGAGAGGAGGAGAGTGAGTTGAGGATGAAGCCCCCCCCCATCCATGCCTATTTATACTAAAGTGAGGGGAGGAAAACTTGACTTGATTCATCCTCCTCATTTACTTCTCCTCTTTATGAGAAAGAATATGCTAGAGAAATGCTTCTTGAGTTTCTCTCTTTTCTTTCTCTTAATTTCTCTCCTTTCTTTCCTTTAATTATAATTCCCATCTCTCCTCTTACAATATTCACTCCTATCACACTTGGTTAACACATGCATGCATCCATAAGAGAACCAAGGATCAAATCCTTCTCCTAACATATTTTTGTACAAAATAATTCATGTATATGAATTATGCATAAATATTTCATACATGCATATATAATATCTCATATTTCTTTTGTTTACATTAATTCCTTGCATTATAAATCATGTATAGAACTTTATATTCTCAACTTTATTTTCTTTCATAAAGTTTTTAATCATCTAAATCCTTCCCATCGTAACATTCAACGTAGACTATCTACACATTCTTTTCATTACATTCGTACTCTCATTGCCCTTACTTTATCTAGGCTTTCTAGGGGTGTTACACATAGCATATCATAAAAGCATGCATATTTTAAGCACATAGCATATCATCGAAAGTATAAATCACAAGCATACATATTTAAGCATAAGGGTGTATCTTGTGATTATACTATCATAAGAAACATGGTAACATAGTTAGCTTGGGTTCTAAGCTTCCTAATCCCTTGGGTTCTTATCATGGCCGAACCCCCCTTAGATCTCAATTTAGGTAAAAACAACCTCCAAGCATGTGGAACCTAAATTATCATCACATCAATTTCATAGGAAGCATTATAAGCATGATTAACTTGGTTTCTAAGTTCTCCAAGTCCCTAAACTTCATGTGGCCGAACCCTATCAAGTGTGAAACAAGGTCCCAAATGTCATGAAAGCATGGAAACCTTAAACCATATTTATAGCATTTTTTTCCAAGTAACATAGTAAGCATATTTGAGCTAGTTCCTAAGTTCTTCAAGCCCTTAACATATGTCTTGGCCGAAATTTAACAAGTATTCATTAGGGCTAAAAGCAAGCATACAAGCATGTGAACTTGAACTAACATCATGTATAAATTCATAATAAGGCATCATACTATGAGTATGGCCGAAACTTACCCTAGCCTCATTTTAGGTCATTAAACAACATATAGCATGAGAACTTTGGCTTTCTACTTATCATATTTCATGTAGAGTGACATGAGCATATTTAATTTTTGTTCTAGGGTTTCTAAGGCATCTATCCCTTCATGGCCGAAACATACAATGGTCCATTTAGGTCATGGAAAAATTATACAAGCATGTGACTCAATCAACATATTATCATATTTCCCTAAGAAGCATTTTTAACACAATTGGTTTCAATTCTAAGGCCTCTAGGTCATTTAAACCCTACTTGGCCGAGACTCATCAGTGTTTAAACTTGCTTCAAATAGCCTAAAAGCATAGGAAGTCATACAAGTTTCATAGCATGTATAAAGACAAGCATAATAAACATACATGTGAATTGTGTCTTAGGCTTCCTAGGTTTCTTTCCTTTTTCTTCTATTTTTCCTCATGGCCGAAACCTACCAATCTCTAAACTAGGTTTTAAGTGGCCTAAAGCATGGAAAACCTAAGTAAGTTTCATGGCAAAAATTACTAAGAACATCATATACAAATTTGGTTCATAAACAAGCTAGGACCCTTGTGATCTTACATGTCATATATCATGTAACTAAATTCTCTATACTCTAATTAAGAATGAGAGCATTAAACAACTTTCATATCTCAATATCACAGAGGTATTGAGCATGTTAAAATTTTTTTAAGCTTTTCTAAGCTATCCATCTTATCATGGCCGAAAATCTTAATGAAGAATTCATGAATTTCTAGCAATATTCAACATGCAATTCTTTAAGAGAACTCTATATTCTACCATATAAACATGGTTACTTAAATTTAAAGGTCTTCCTAACCCTAAGCTCTTTTCTTGGCCGAAACATATGAGTGGATTTCTTTTGGTTCCAAGTAACGTTTAAGCAAGAAAAACCAACAAAAGACCCTTAGTAATTCATGGAGGGAATCTTGTACTAGTTTGTTTAAACAATGATTTCCCTAACCTCTTTAAAATATTTTTGGCCGAAATTCTAGGGTTAGGTACTCCTCTAACCAAGCATCATATAGGTATAAAAACATGAAGGAAAACCTTCCTACATAGCATAGACAAATATCATGAAATGAGGACTTGTTCAAACCTTCCTAGATTTGAAAACTCTTCTTTGGCCGAATTTTTCTTAAATTCTATTCTAGGTTTTCTAATCCTCATAAAATCCGAAAAGCACATAAAACGCCTTGTACCACAGGTGAGGGGAAGCTTACATCCTTTTCACTTGTGGTTCTAAGGTGTGGTGATGGAAGAAGTAGCCTCTTCTTCTAGTTCCCTTCCCTTGATTCCTTTCTAAGTCCTCCTTGTATCTTAGGCTTTCTTAGGAGAAAACCTTGGCTTGGGCCGAAGATAGAGGAGAGGGGACTGAGGTTCTCGGTGAGGGAGAGGGGAGAATGAGAGAAATGAGAGAAAATAAAATCTTCTCTTTACATATTCTCTTTTATGTTAAGGGGGAAGAGGTAGCAAACTTGGTTTTTTGCTTTCCTTCTCCCTTAGCCTTTTTTTTTCATTTTTTTCTTTTTATTTTATTTATTTATTTGTTCTCATCATTCATGATGAAACAAGGGGGAATGAATCCCCTTAATGTTCCTCTTTAAGTCACGGCAAAAAGAGAGAGGAAGAGGGAGAGAAAAGAAGGAAGGCAAGTTGCCTCTCTTGTTCTTTTCTTGTTTTCTTTTGGCTAGCTTTTACTCTCATCCTTATCATGAGTTTCCCTCCTTTTCTATCAATATATTATTCCTATCCCAACTGGTTATTACCCATTAATCTTATCATTTACATCATGAGAGGTTCAAGGTTCAATCCTTGACCATTCCCTATTTTTATTTCTTTTTATTTTTTTTGGTTCAACATTCTACTAATATTTTTCTAAGGCAAATTCATCATTCTCATATTTATCTTAAAAGCCTAGTGGGTGTTACATAAGTAATGAGCGGTATCTAGCAACACATCATTACTACCCAAGTTACAAGAATGTTGAGATCCAACATCACCTTGTGACTACTAATTGTGACTCCTCAGAAAAATATGACAAGTGTCCTTCTATCCAAGACATCTAGATTGATCAATGTGAAGCATAGACCGTGTTATCCTCTAATCAATCTAAATCTTGAACTCCAAGTAGACTCACTAAATCAAATGAGCTCAATATCTCATATTGACTCATTTGGGCATGGTCATGCACTTCGTGGTCTCACTCTAACAAGAATATCGATGTCGCTCCCGTCATATAGGAGGGATAGATCCCATCTACATCACTCACATCCCTCTGCATAATTCGTTACATACCCAGAAATCGCCTTTATAGTCCACTCAGTTATGGGTGACGTTTGACGAAACCAAAGTACATAACTCCTTATGTAGGGATCCATGGTGACTTCAGGTCTAAGGACTAGTAGTCATACTAATAGCCACATGAGAAAGTATATAACACTCATATAACGATCCATGATACTTTCTCATGGCGGGTAATTCAGTATACATTCTCTAATGCATACCCATGTGTCAACTTGATATCTCTATATCCATGACTTGTGAGATCAAGTCATCGAGTTGACCTACATGCTAGTCTTATTGCATTAACATTGTCCCTGAATGTTAATACTCGACTAGAAATGATTAATAGTAGTGTTCCCTATATCATCTCACTATCGGTTGAATTAACCGATTGTTATATGTGAGAACCTTCTACTCAAGGACGCTATTATACTTAGTTTATTTGGCACCAATACAAGTAAGTATAATAACCAAAACACATGCCTTTATTTATATAAATATGAATATGATACAATAAGTCCATAATATAATCATCGAATGATTGGCTCTAGGGCTCTAACTAACAATCTCCTACTAGCACTAGTGCCAATCAGTGTAGGCTCTAAGCCCCAATGACCTAGTGTGACCATCATGGTTCCTCTGTGCCAAAGCATTGGTCAAGGGATCTGTGATGTTAGCCTCTGTAGGTACTCTGCATATCTTCACATCTCCTCTCTCGATAATCTCTCGAATGAGATGGAAGCGCCGTAGTATGTGTTTGATCCGCTGGTGTGAGCGAGGTTCCTTCGCATGTGCTATAGCTCCATTGTTGTCACAATAGAGCTTAATAGGGTCAGCGATACTGGGAACCACCCCAAGTTTAGTGATGAACTTGTGGATCCAAACTGCCTCCTTTGCTGCCTCTGATGCAGCAATGTACTCGGCCTCTGTCGTAGAATCAACTACTGTGTCTTGCTTCGAACTCTTCCAGCTCACAGCACCACTATTAATGCAAAATATGAACCCTGACTACGATCGATAATCATCCTGATCGGTCTGGAAGCTGGCATCACTGTAACCTTTTACAGCTAGCTCATCATTGCCTCCATATATCAAGAAATATTCTTTAGTCCTTCTTAAGTACTTAAGAATATTCTTGACCGCTATCCAGTGACTTTCACCTGGATCTGACTGGTATCTGCTCGTCATGCTCAAAGCATATGAGACATCAGGTCGAGTACATAGCATGGCGTACATGATAGATCCTATGGCTGAGGCATAAGGGATCTGATCCATGCGGTCTCTCTCCTCCTTAGAAGAGGGACCTTGAGTCTTCGAAAGACTCACGCCATGTGGCATCGGCATAAATCCCTTCTTGGAGTTCTGCATGGCAAACCGAAAGAGTACCTTGTCAATATATGTACTCTAACTTAGGCTAAGCAATCTCTTAGATCTATCTCTATAGATCTGTATCCCTAGAATGCGGGATGTCTCACCTAAGTCCTTCATTGAGAAGCAACTCCTTAGCCAGGTCTTGACAGACTGAAGCATAGGGTTGCCCTTCCCAATGAGTAGTATGTTATCCACATACAATATGAGGAAGACAACTATATCCCCTACAACCTTCTTATAGACACAAGGCTCATCTTCGTTCTTGATGAAACCAAACTATTTGATTGCATCATCGAATCGAAGATTCCAGCTCCGAGAAACTTGCTTTAGTCCATAAATGGACCTATGCAGCTTGCATACTCTGCTAGTATACTGTGGATCTACAAAACCCTCAGGTTGTGTCATGTACACATCCTCGAGCAGGTTTCCATTCAGAAATGCGGTTTTGACATCCATCTACCATATCTCATAGTCATGGTATGCTGCAATAGCAAGCATGATCCGAATGGACTTAAACATCACTACTGGAGAAAAGGTTTCATCATAGTCAATACCATGAATCTGCTTGAAACCTTTAGCTACCAAGCGACCCTTATAGATAAGTCCATCCATGTCAGTCTTCTCTTAAAGACCCACTTACACCCAATGGGTTTTACCCCTTCAGGTCGATCAACCAAAGTCCATACTTGGTTGGTGTACATGGATTCCATTTCGGATCTCATGGCCTCTAGCCATTTCTCGGAATCTGGTCTCATCATAGCTTCCTGATAGGTGGTAGGTTCATCCTCTATGAGCACAACGTCATCATGGTCAGACAAGAGAAATGAGTATCTCTCAGGCTGACGACGTACCCTATCAGACCTGCGAAGAGGTATGTCTACTTGAACTGGTTGTTGTTCGCATCTTGAACTTCTTCAAGATCGAACGTGCTCCCACTAGTCTTTCTAGAAACAAAGTCCATTTCTAGAAAGACCCCAGTCTTTGCCACAACTACCTTGTGCTGACTGGGAATGTATAAGTAATATCCCTTAGTTTCCTTGGGATATCCAATAAAATAGCACTTGTAGGATTTGGGTCCTAACTTGTCTGAGACTTGACGTCGAACGTAAGCCTCACAACCCCAAATCCTTATGAAAGACACCTGGGCATCTCTCCCAGTCCATATCTTATATGGTGTCTTTATCACGGCCTTGGATGGAACTCGGTTGAGTATAAAAGTTGCCGTGTCTAGAGCATAGCCCCAAAGAAATGTTGGAAGATCTGTGTGACTCATCATAGATCGTACCATATCTAATAGGGTACGATTCCTCCTTTCAAATACATCATTCCACTGTGGTGTTCCAGGAGGAGTGAGTTGGGATAGAATCCCACACTCAGCTAAGTAGTCACGAAACTCATGGCTAAGGTATTCTCCACCTCGATCTGATCGAAGTATCTTAATACTCTTGCCAAGCTGGTTCTGTATTTCATTCTTGAATTCATTGAACTTTTCAAAGGATTCTGACTTTATGTATCATCAAGTACACATAACCATATCTACTGAAGTCATCAGTAAATGTGATGAAGTACCTATAACCGCCTCTAGCAGCGACATTGAAAGGGCCACATACATCACTATGTATGAGTCCTAACAAATCAGTCGCTCTTTCGCTGTGCCCACTAAAGGGAGTCTTGGTCATCTTGCCTAGTAGGCATTGTTGGGTCTTTCGGGCCGCGAAAACCGCTTTTCGCATCGCGGAAACCCCGAATCACCCAAGGCCAACGGATCCGTGCAAGGGAAAAACTGAACAAAAATACGAATACGAGTTTCAAAATCTTTAGATCTACTCCTAGATCTATGTGTTGATAACTTTACCCTTGTTGCGTGCCCTTTCGCGTTCCCGCTCTTCCAAGGAGTTGCCGGATCTCGAGACCGTCAAGCGTCGGTCCTCTAGAAGTATCCACACGGACACATAGGTGGAGAAACCTCACACAAAAGGTGTGCTAGCACCTTGGTGAGATTCGGCCAAGCAAAGAGGAGAGGGAGAGAGAGAGCTTGAGGAAGAAGAAAGGAGTAAATAAGGAGTTGAATAAAAAATTTCATTTTCTTCACCTCACAAAAGTGGCCGGCCACATTTGGTTGTGTAGCCCCCATTTCCACTTAATTACATTTAAGTGGAGGCCATTAAGAGGTGTCTTGTAACTCCCATGAGGTGGCACACCATGAAGATGTGGACCATTACCATTGGTCCACATCTTGCCACCTCACAATGATGTGGCAAATGAGTAACCTCCACTCATTTAATGTGGCCAACCCACATTAAATGCAATGGAGGCTTGTAACCTCCATGAGGTGGCAAAACAAGATGATGTGGAACAACACTATTGGTCCACATCTTGCCACCTCACTCATGATGTGGCAAAGAGTCAAGTCAAATTTGACTCTTCCTCTTCCTCTCTAGTCAAGTCAAACTTGACTCAATCTCTCTCATGGTTGATCTAATCTAACCATTTGATTCAAGCCAAGTTAATATAATGAATCTAATTCATTAAATTAAATTGATCTAATGAGTCATAATCTAAATTAGACTCATTAAATATATGAATCAACTTGAGTCTAACTCAATTAGCCCAATTTGGATTACTCTTAATCCAATTTGATTCATCAAATGAATCTAATCCTCTTGGTTCATCATATGAACCAAATCTCCATCTAAATGTCCTAAGTGTGTGACCCTATAGGTTCTTGTAACGTTGGCAATGCCCTAAACCCATTTAGGAGCATAAGTAATGAGCGGTATCTAGCAACACATCATTACTACCCAAGTTACAGGAAATTTCGAGATCCAACATCACCTTGTGACTACTAATTGTGACTCCTCACAATATGTGACAATGTCTTTCTATCCTAGACATCTAGATTGATCAATATGAGACATAGACCGTGTCATCCTCTAATCAATCTAAATCTTGAACTCCAAGTAGACACACTAAATCAAATGAGCTCAATATCCCATATTGACACATTTGGGCATGGCCATGCACTTCGTGGTCTCACTCTATCAAGAATACCGATGTCGCTCCCGTCATATGGAAGGGATAGATCCCATCTACATAATTCGTTATATACCCAGTAATCGCCTTTATAGTCCACCCAGTTACCGGTGACATTTGACGAAACCAAAGTACATAACTCCTTATGTAGGGATCCATGGTGACTTCAGGTCTAAGGACTAGTAGTCATACTAATAGCCACATGAGAAAGTATATGACACTCATATAACGATCCATGATACTTTCTCATGGCGGGTCATTCAGTATACATTCTCTAATGTATACCCATGTGTCAACTTGATATCTCTATATCCATGACTTGTGAGATCAAGTCATCGAGTTGACCTACATGCTAGTCTTATTGCATTAACATTGTCCCTGAATGTTAATACTCGACTAGGAATGATTAAGAGTAGTGTTCCCTATATCATCTCACTATCGGTTCAACTAACCGATTGATATAGGTGAGAACCGTCTACTCAAGGACATTATTATACTTAGTTTATTTGGCACCAATACAAGTAAGTATAATAACCAAAATCCAAATGCCTTTATTTATATACAAGAATATGATACAATGAGTCCATACAATCATCAAATGATTGGCTCTAGGGCTCTAACTAACAGGCATGACTCGCACGTCTCATAAGATTCAAAATCAAATGAGTCTAGCAAACCATCCTTATGGAGCTGGGATAAGCTCTTGTCATTTATATGACCTAAGCGATAGTGCCAGAGATAGGTTTGGTTCAAGTCATTTGACTTGAACCTCTTGGTATTTATGTTATAGATGGGGCTTTCAAGATCTAGAATGTAGAGTCCATTCATCAGAGGTGCACTACAATAAAACATATCTTTTAAATAAACAGAACATCATTTATCCTTTATAATAAAAGAGAAACCTTTCTTGTCCAAACGAGAAACTGAAATTATGTTCTTAGTTAATGCAGGCACATAATAACAATCATCCAACTCTAATACAAGCCCAGAGGGCAGAGATAGATGATAAGCCCCTACAGCAACAGCAGCAACCCGTGTTCCATTGCCTACGCGTAGGTCCACCTCGCCCTTCGCCAATGCCCTGCTATTTCTCAGCGCCTGCACATTAGTACAAATGTGAGATGCACATCCGATATCTAATACCCATGATGAAGAAATAGATAGATTGACTTCTATAACATATATACCTGAAGTGGAAGTCTCACTTCGCTTCTTCTTAAGATCTTCCAGGTAGACCTTGCAGTTTCTCTTCCAGTGCCCGGTCTGACCGCAGTGGAAGCAGGTAGCATCCTTGGCGACCCCTCCTTTAGGCTTCAGTGCCTTGCCTTTGCCCTTTGGCTTGGGACTTTCCCTTGCCTTTGGGCTTGCCCTTGCCCTTGTGTTTCTGAACCATCAGAACAGATTGGGGCTTAGCCTTCTTAAGGTTCAGCACAACAGTTCTTAACATGCTAAGCAGCTCGGACAGTGGCTTGTCAATTTCGTTCATATTGTAGTTTAGAACGAACTGACTATAGCTATCCGGCAAGGATTGCAAGATCAGGTTAGTGGCCAGCTCTTGGCCAAGTGGGAATCCTGTTAGTTAGAGCCCTAGAGCCAATCATTTGATGATTGTATGGACTCATTGTATCATATTCTTGTATATTAATAAAGGCATTTGTTTGGTTATTATACTTATTTGTATTAGTGCCAAATAGACTAAGTATAATAGCGTCCTTGAGTAGAAGGTTCATACCTATATCAATCGATTAGTTGAATCGATAGTGAGATGATATAGAGAACAATACTCTAAATCATTCCTAGTCGAGTATTAACATTCAGGGACAATGATAATACAATAAGACTAGCATGTAGGTCAGCTCGATGACTTGATCTCACAAGTCATGGATATAGAGATATCAAGCTGACACATGGGTATGCATTAGAGAATGTATACTGAATGACCCGCCATGAGAAAGTACCATGGATCGTTATATGAGTGTCATATACTTTCTCATGTGGCTATTAGTATGACTATTAGTCCTTTGACCTGAAGTCACCATGGATCCCTACATAAGGAGTTATGTACTTTGGTTTCGTCAAACGTCACCCGTAACAGGGTGGACTATAAAGGCGATTACTGGGTATATAACGAATTATGCAGAGATATGACGGGAGCGACATCGCTATTCTTGATAGAGTGAGACCACTAAGTGCATGGCCATGCCCAAATGAGTCAACATTAGATGTTGAGCTCATTTGATCGAGTGAGTCTACTTGGAGTTCAAGATTTAGATTGATTAGAGGATGACACGGTCTATGCTTCATATTGATCAATCTAGATGTCTAGGATAGAAGGACAATGTCACATGTTGTGAGGAGTCACAATTAGTAGTCACAAGGTGATGTCGGATCTCGACATTCTTGTAACTTGGGTGGTAATGATGTGTTGCTAGATACCGCTCATTACTTATGCTCCTAAATGGGTTTAGGGGCATTGCCAACGTTACAAGAACCTATAGGGTCACGCACTAAGGGCAAATAGATGGAGACTAGGTTCATTTGATGAACCTAAATGATTACGTTCATATGATGAACCAAATTGGATTAAGAGTAATCCAAAGTAGGATAATTGAGTTGGACTCAAGTTGGTTCATGTGTTAAGTGAGTCTAATTTGGACTTAGACTCATTTAATCAATTTAATTCAATGAATAGAGATTCATTAAATTAAAATTGGCTTGAACCAATGGTTAGATTAGATCAACCAAGGGATAGAAGTGGTCAAGTTTGACTTGACTTAAGTAGGAAGATGAAGAGTCATGTTTTTGACTTGACTTTGACTTGACCAATGCCACATCATCAAGGCCTCTTCATTTGGTCAAGTTTGACTTGACCAAATGCCACCTCATGGGAGTTACCAAGAGTTGTGACTCTTGATATTCCATGGGGGTTACAAGGTTTAATGTGGCCGGCCACTTTGAGTGTAAAATGAATGTTTTATTTTTCATTCAAGGCTAATTGATTTTCATCTTCTTCCTCTTGCTTACAATTCTTCTCTCCCTCTTCTCCTTCTTGCCGAGACCTTACTTGAGTGCTAGCACACTCTAAGGTTTCTTCTCCATCTCTTGCTTGTGTGGATACAAATAGAGAAGTGTCTACTTTGACACTTTTGAGATCCGGCGAACCAAGGACAAGCGGGATTGCGAAGGGCTTCGCTACAAAGGTATAAATGGTTTATCCTTATGTAGATCTACTGTAGATTAAAGTTTTTCAAATTTGTACTCGTATTTTCGTTCGATTTTACCTTGCACGAGATCCGTGGCTTGGGCGATTCGGGGTTTCCGCGACGCGAAAAGTGGTTTTCGCGGCCCGAAAAATCCAACAGTGGTATCAGAGCCACGTGCAAGGCTTGTACGAGTTTGTTTTTATTTTTATGAAAAATAAAACCTTCTGTGATTTTCTGTAAAAATTAGTTTTTTATGATTTTATGGGTAATTTTTCCGTAGAAGCGAAGCACAAGTGTCTCGGCACTTGTAGGCTTCGGCTACCGGAAAGATCTTTCAAAACCGGCTTCGTTATGCACCAAATCCATTTGGGACAGCGGGCTTGGGTGCCATTAGATCGCAAAGGAGCAACTCACGATGGTTAGATCGTGGGTAGGGGTACTTCCCCTAACCCCGCAAGGGGATTTGCTCCGCGATCGCACCCGAAATCGCTAAAAACGAACCCGCCGGGAAGATTTTTCCGAAACGGCAATGTCTCGACCCAAATCATTTTGGGACAGTGGGTTTAGGCGCTGTTGGATCACAAAGGAACCCTCGCGATGGTTAGATCGCGGGTAGGGGCCCCGCAAGGGGATCCGTTCCGCGATTGCGCCCGAAACCGCTAAACGGGACCGCCGGGCAATTTTATTCGTAAAATTGTAAAAATTAATTTTAAAATTATAGAAAATTATGAAAAATATATAATTTTGAATTATATATTAATTTGTGATAGTCATGGCCGAAAGCCCAATATGATTGGTTGTGTTGTAATTCATAATACGGCCTGCGTGCCGTTGTGTGTTTGCGAGTGTTGTATTATATTCGCGACCTGCGCGTCGTGTCTTATCTTATTTTCTTGTTGTAAATTAGATCTAGACTCGAATGTAACTCGAGTTTCAAATTGTAATGTACAAATTGGAGCGGTGGAGGGTCCAAACGAGACGGAGTTCCGAGGCGGGCACGAGCAACACAAGGTGGTCAAAGGGAGTAGCTTGAAGAAGCTGTTGACCCTAGGTTGACCAATTGATCTTCTCATTGGCTTGAGAAGATCGTAGTAGGGCCATGACTAAATCACAAATAGATTAATTAATTGCTTGTGTATGTGATGCATATTTAATAAGTAGTTAATTAATTAGTGCCTTACGATTAGATTAGATCTAAGTCGTGCACATGATGCACCCTTGCGATTAGATTAGATCTAAGTCGTGCACAAGATGCATCCCTTCTCGATTAGATTAGATCTCAATCGACTCAACTCTAATGCCTAACCGTGCCGTGATACCTATCACTACCTCGATCATATGTATTGTTGAATCTGCCAAAGCAGAGCAATACATATTATCTTGGTAGGATACGGAGGGATAATCTTGGTCCCGTCTATCAACGCATGGGTGAATACAAACTCAATTAGATTGAGTATTCATAGTTACTCGGTTGGATCGAGTCAACTATAGGCATTCTTCCAATAGTTGGAAAGATAGATCAATATCACATCTATATTAACTCTCGGGCGTATTAGCCAAAGCTAACTCGATTTTTAATATAAATGCGGATATTGATTCTATAAACAAGAGTTGCATAGAGATGTAATTGGTAATCGTTACCTACCGATCATACTAAGCCTTGGGCGTATTAGCCAAAGCTAACTCAAGGGTTAGTATGATGTGGATCTTGTCCCACAAGAATTATAGAATTCAGTGGGAGCATCATTTAATTAAAAGGCCTAATTAAATGATTTTTAAAGAATATGATATTTATTTCTGCAAATTTTTCTGTTGTAGATAACCATGACGTCGAACACGAATTCCTTCTCCCTGCGATCTGTCCTTGAGAAGGACAAGCTCAACGGAGCGAATTTCTTACAGGAACTTGAGAATAGTTCTCACCCAGGAGCGTAAGCTGTACGTTCTGGAGCAGCCCATTCCGGAGGCTCCTCCTGCCAATGCCCCGCGAGCCGACAAAGATGCTTACAAGAAGCATCAAGACGACGCATTAGATGTGTCCTGTCTAATGCTCGCGACCATGAACTCAGAGCTTCAGAAGCAACATGAGTTGATGGGCGCTTTTGATATGGTTGAGCATCTTCGCCAACTATATCAGGGACAAGCGAGGCATGAGAGATTTGAGATCTCGAAGGCACTGTTTCAGTGCAAGATGTCAGACGGGGCTCCTGTAGGTCCTTATGTACTCAAGATGATTGGGTACATAGAGAACCTACAAAGACTGGGGTTCCCACTTGGCCAAGAGCTGGCCACTGACTTGATCTTGCAGTCCTTGCCAGATAGCTATAGTCAATTCGTTCTCAACTATAACATGAACGAGATTGACAAGCCACTGCCCGAGCTACTTAGTATGTTACGAACTGCTGAGATTAACCTTAAGAAGGTTAAGCCCATTCTGATGGTCCAGAAGCACAAGGGCAAGGGCAAGCCCAAAGGTAAGGGAAAGTCCCAAACCAAGGGCAAAGGCAAGGCACTGAAGCCTAAAGGAGGGGTCGCCAAGGATGCTACCTGCTTCCACTGCGGTCAGACCGGGCACTGGAAGAGGAACTGCAAGGTATACTTGGAGGATCTTAAGAAGAAGCGAAGTGAGACTTCCACTTCAGGTATATATGTTATAGAAGTCAATCTATCTATTTCTACATCATGGGTATTAGATACTGGATGTGCTTCTCACATTTGTACTGATGTGCAGGCGCTGAGAAATAGCAGGGCATTGGCAAAGGGCGAGGTGGACCTACGAGTAGGCAATGGAGCACGTGTTGCTACTGTTGCTGTAGGAACTTATCAGCTATCTCTGCCCTCTGGGCTTGTACTAGATTTAGATGATTGTTGTTATGTGCCTGCTCTTACTAAGAACATAGTTTCAGTTTCTTGTTTAGACAAGAAAGGATACTCTTTTATAATAAAAGACAAATGTTGTTCTGTATATTTAAAAGATATGTTCTATTGTAGTGCACCTCTAATAAACGGACTCTATATTCTAGACCTTGAGAGCCCTATCTATAACATTAGTACCAAGAGGTTCAAGTCAAATGACATGAACCAAACCTATCTCTGGCACTGTCGCTTAGGTCATATAAATGACAAGCGCTTATCCCAGCTCGATAAGGATGGTTTGCTGGACTCATTTGATTTTGAATCATATGAGATATGCGAGTCATGCCTACGAGGCAAGATGACCAAGACGCCCTTTAGTAGGCATAGCGAGAGAGCAACTGATTTGTTAGGACTCATACATAGTGATGTATGTGGCCCTTTCAATGTTGCTGCTAGAGGCGGTTATAGGTACTTCATCACATTTACTGATGATTTCAGTAGATACGGTTATGTGTACTTGATGACACATAAGTTTGAATCCTTTGAAAAGTTCAAAGAATTCAAGAATGAAGTACAGAACCAGCTTGGCAAGAGTATTAAGGTACTTCGATCAGATCGAGGTGGTGAATACTTAAGCCATGAGTTTCGTGACTACTTAGCTGAGTGTGGGATTTTATCTCAACTCACTCCTCCTGGAACACCACAGTGGAATGGTGTATCCGAAAGAAGGAATCGTACCTTATTAGATATGGTACGATCTATGATGAGTCACACAGATCTTCCGACATATCTATGGGGATATGCTCTAGACACGGCAGCTTTCATACTCAACCGAGTTCCATCAAAGGCCGTGATAAAGACACCATATAGGATATGGACTGGGAGAGATGCCCAGGTGTCTTTCATGAGGATTTGGGGTTGTGAGGCTTACGTACGACGTCAAGTCTCAGACAAATTAGGACCCAAATCCGACAAGTGCTATTTCATCGGATATCCCAAGGAAACTAAGGGATATTACTTCTACATTCCCAGTCAGCACAAGGTAGTTGTGGCAAAGACTGGGGTCTTTCTAGAAAGGGACTTTGTTTCTAGAAAGACTAGTGGGAGCGTGTTCGATCTTGAAGAAATTCAAGATGCGAACAATAGCACTCATGCCACGATGGAAATTGAACTGGAACCACAAAGTGTTGTGGATGATGTTGTTCCACAAGGAGTTGAGGAACAACAACCGGTTCATGTAGACATACCTCTTCGCAGGTCTGATAGGGTACGTCGTCAGCCTGAGAGATACTCATTTCTCTTGTCTGACCATGATGACATTGTGCTCATAGAGGATGAGCCTACCACCTATCAAGAAGCTGTGATGAGACCAGATTCTGAGAAATAGCTAGAAGCAATGAGATCCGAGATAGAATCCATGTACACCAACCAAGTATGGACTTTGGTTGATCCACCTGAAGGGGTAAAACCCATTGGGTGCAAGTGGGTCTTTAAGAGAAAGACTGACATGGATGGACTTATCTATAAGGGTCGCTTGGTAGCTAAAGGTTTCAAGCAGATTCATGGTATTGACTATGATGAAACCTTTTCTCCAGTGGCGATGTTTAAGTCTATTCGGATCATGCTTGCTATTGCAGCCTACCATGACTATGAGATATGGCAGATGGATGTCAAAACCGCGTTTCTTAATGGAAACCTACTCGAGGATGTGTACATGACACAACCTGAGGGTTTTGTAGATCCACAGCATACTAGTAGAGTATGCGCATAGGTCCATTTATGGACTAAAGCAAGCTTCTCGGAGCTGGAATCTTCGATTCGATGATGCGATCAAACAGTTTGGTTTCATCAAGAACGAAGATGAGCCTTGTGTCTACAAGAAGGTTGTAGGGAACATAGTTGTCTTCCTCATATTATATGTGGATGACATACTACTCATTGGGAAGGGCATCCCTATGCTTCAGTCTGTCAAGACCTGGCTAGGGAGTTGCTTCTCAATGAAGGACTTAGGTGAGGCATCCCGCATTCTAGGGATACAGATCTATAGAGATAGATCTAAGAGATTGCTTGGCCTAAGTCAGAGTACATACATTGACAAGGTACTCCTTCGGTTTGCCATGCAGAACTCCAAGAAGGGATTTCTGCCGATGTCACATGGCGTGAGTCTTTCGAAGACTCAAGGTCCCTCTTCTAGAGAGGAGAGAGACCGCATGGATCAGATCCCTTATGCCTCAGCCATAGGATCGATCATGTACGCCATGCTATGTACTCGACCTGATGTCTCGTATGCTTTGAGCATGACGAGCAGATACCAGTCAGATCCAGGTGAAAGTCACTGGATAGCGGTCAAGAATATTCTTAAGTACTTAAGAAGAACTAAAGAATATTTCTTGATATATGGAGGCAATGATGAGCTAGCAGTAAAGGGTTACGGTGATGCTAGCTTCGAGACCCTGGATGACTATAGATCGCAATCGGGGTTCGTATTTTGCATTAATGGTGGTGTGTCACCGAAGAGTTCAAGCAGATACGTAGTAGATTCTACAAATAGTACATTCGCATCAGAGGTAGCAAAGGAGGCGTTTGGATCCGCAAGTTCATCATGAACTTGGGGTGGTTCCTAGCATCGCTGACCAGTTGAGCTCTATTGTGACAACAATGGAGCTATAGCACAGGCGAAGGAACCTCGCTCACACCAAAGCACATACTACGGCGCTTCCATCTCATTCGAGAGATTATCGATAGAGGAGATGTGAAGATTTACAGAGTACCTACAGAAGCTAACATCGCAAATCCCTTGACCAAGGCTTTGGCACAGAGGAAGCATGATGGTCATACTAGGTCATTAGGCCTTAGAGCCTATACTGATTGGCACTAGTGCTAGTGGGAGATTGTTAGTTAGAGCCCTAGAGCCAATCATTTGATGATTGTATGGACTCATTGTATCATATTCTTGTATATTAATAAAGGCATTTGTTTGGTTATTATACTTATTTGTATTAGTGCCAAATAGACTAAGTATAATAGCGTCCTTGAGTAGAAGGTTCATACCTATATCAATCGATTAGTTGAATCGATAGTGAGATGATATAGGGAACAATACTCTAAATCATTCCTAGTCGAGTATTAACATTCAGGGACAATGTTAATACAATAAGACTAGCATGTAGGTCAGCTCGATGACTTGATCTCACAAGTCATGGATATAGAGATATCAAGCTGACACATGGGTATGCATTAGAGAATGTATACTGAATGATCCGCCATGAGAAAGTATCATGGATCGTTATATGAGTGTCATATACTTTCTTATGTGGCTATTAGTATGACTATTAGTCCTTTGACCTGAAGTCACCATGGATCCCTACATAAGGAGTTATGTACTTTGGTTTCGTCAAACGTCACCCGTAACAGGGTGGACTATAAAGGCGATTACTGGGTATATAACGAATTATGCAGAGGGATGTGAGTGATGTAGATGGGATCTATCCCTCCCATATGACGGGAGCGACATCGCTATTCTTGATAGAGTGAGACCACTAAGTGCATGGCCATGCCCAAATGAGTCAACATTAGATGTTGAGCTCATTTGATCGAGTTAGTCTACTTGGAGTTCAAGATTTAGATTGATTAGAGGATGACACGGTCTATGCTTCATATTGATCAATCTAGATGTCTAGGATAGAAGGACAATGTCACATGTTGTGAGGAGTCACAATTAGTAGTCACAAGGTGATGTCGGATCTCGACATTCTTGTAACTTGGGTGGTAATGATGTGTTGCTAGATACCGCTCATTACTTATGCTCCTAAATGGGTTTAGGGGCATTGCCAACGTTACAAGAACCTATAGGGCCACACACTAAGGGCAAATAGATGGAGACTAGGTTCATTTGATGAACCTAAATGATTACGTTCATATGATGAACCAAATTGGATTAAGAGTAATCCAAAGTAGGATAATTGAGTTGGACTCAAGTTGGTTCATGTGTTAAGTGAGTCTAATTTGGACTTAGACTCATTTAATTAATTTAATTCAATGAATAGAGATTCATTAAATTAAAATTGGCTTGAACCAATGGTTAGATTAGATCAACCAAGGGATAGAAGTGGTCAAGTTTGACTTGACTTAAGTAGGAAGATGAAGAGTCATGTTTTGACTTGACTTTGACTTGACCAATGCCACATCATCAAGGCCTCTTCATTTGGTCAAGTTTGACTTGACCAAATGCCACCTCATGGGAGTTACCAAGAGTTGTGACTCTTGATATTCCATGGGGGTTACAAGGTTTAATGTGGCCGGCCACTTTGAGTGTAAAATGAATGTTTTATTTTTCATTCAAGGCTAATTGATTTTCATCTTCTTCCTCTTGCTTACAATTCTTCTCTCCCTCTTCTCCTTCTTGCCGAGACCTTACTTGAGTGCTAGCACACTCTAAGGTTTCTTCTCCATCTCTTGCTTGTGTGGATACAAATAGAGAAGTGTCTACTTTGACACTTTTGAGATCCGGCGAACCAAGGACAAGCGGGATTGCGAAGGGCTTCGCTACAAAGGTATAAATGGTTTATCCTTATGTATATCACTACCCATGAGCATGAAAAATCAGGTACGAGATCAATATGAGATGCAAACAAACAACCAATCAAACAGGTAACATGTATTGGGCAGTGATTAACCGAACAAATAAGAAACACAATTAATGCAATATGTTAATTTCATTACTAAGCATATCAAAGACCATAAGTCAAAAGTACCCGCCTCCAATCGAAATGGTCCAGTCCGATATCGAGATACTCGTCTCGCGTCAAGGTCCTGTGTCACCAATACACATATATTTTATTTAGCTACATTCATAAAAATAGCTAAATAAAATCCCCAAAACTAATTTAGGGAAAAACCCTAATCACATAACCTCAATTACCTATTTAAATCTAATAGTTAACTAGGGTTAGTAACTTAACCCCCAATCAACTCTTTAGATTAGAAATCCAAACTTAAATCCACTACACAAATAGATTTAAAGTTAAACCTAAAACTAATTCTAGTAACAAATTCTTTCTTTTCTTCACAGTACACATTCTTACCTTTGCTCTTGATCTAAAACCCCTGGCAATGTTTGTTTGAGTGCTGCCGGCAATAAACACCACTAGAACCAAGATCACTTCCAACAAATCCTCACTGGTTAGGATCAAAAGAAGAGATCAAGCAGTGACGATTACAAATCAAAGAATATACCTCGATCCTACCTTACTCCGAGACCCCCACAGCTTCAAGAAAGAATAAAACAGTGCATCCTTCTTAAATGATCGGCAACAGGAAGAATCCACAAACTATGCCAGGCACGGGAGGCAGCCGACTGATGCGGCACCACCCTTTGATCTGCTCCAACAAAGAGGCGACTGAGATCTCCACGGTAAGGGCGAAGGGCGACAGGCAGAGCTAAAGAAGTGGCGTCGCTGGAGTCGGGTGTCGCGGGTTGAGGTTAGGGCACCGGCTATCGGCGCTGCTCCGTACGTCGCCGGCGGCTAGGGCACGGTTTGCGGCGGTGCTACTCGGGTCGGCGGCGCTAGAAAGGGGCAGAGGGAAAAAGTCTTCGGCCTCGGAGAAGAGGAGGAGGCGGCTAGTATCGGCGCAGAGGAGGTTAGGGCAAGGAGAGGCGCGAGCGGTTTCGGGGAGAAGAAGTAGAGGAAACAGCGAAAAATGAAGGAAAAGGAAAATTAAATAAAGGAAAAGAAATAAGAAAAAATTCAACTTTTTCTCATTTAAATGGGGTAGCCAAAACAGGCTTTTCTGGGCCCCGTTTTTGTCCCCGTTAACTCGTCCATACGAGCTCCGAAAAATTCCCGAAAAATTTCCAAAAAAATTCTGGAAAATTCTCTTATTAATATTCGCCTATTTTTCGGTATTTTACACTATAAACCTCTAAAAATTTCTAAATTTTGTAGATAGGTCTATTTTATCCTTGTCTACTTGGGAAAAATATATTATAAAATGTATCTATCACTAATCCCAAGATTGATATAAAATCCAAAACTAACTAAATGGTTCGATTGAACCTTGACCTAAAGTCCTAGTTTTGGGTTCCTCTTGATGTATTTGCTCACACTAACCAACAATGCATCCCTAGCATTGGTTTATATGGCATCTATACATCCAAAACCAATTATCATGCAATATGACCCCCAATGTCATATTCCTAAGCATGAAACACAACCCAATTATGCTAATTTCTTAAGGTTGAAACTTAAATCCGTCTCTAAACCACTTAGCACACTCCATGGCTCATCTAGACTCTTAAGTAAAACCCACTTGAGATCCATTTACCATGGGTCCCAACTTGACTCTTAGAGCTCCTCCTAGAGCTCTTAACCTTAGTCACCTCCCTAACTGACTCATCTACAATTGCTAGGCCATATCGGTGCACCTCCGGTGACACTTGGCTACAAACCTAACCTTCTTAGCCTTGGTCACCTCATCCTTGGTTAACTTCTTCTTACATTTAAATGGCTTTCCCTTGCCATTTATTGACTTTTCCTTGCTATAGTCATATGCAACCCTAGCATAAAACTTTCCCTTAGCCTTGGAGACATTAGATCAGTATCTCAAACCCGATCTATCATTGTTGGGTTTTTGGCTACCCGATCGGTATACCATACTTAACCCTCTAGATCCAACATTGAATCTTGCTAGGGTTTTCTCCAATTGATCAAACTTTGCCTTTAAAGCTTGATTCTCCCTTTCTAGGTTCCTAGCCCTAGAGTTAATTTGTCCACTTTGTACATTCCTAAATCTACCCTTCCTAGACATGTGTCTCCCCTTCTTGGGGTTAATACCTTGGTTCTCCTTAGGTATACCCTTTCTAGAGTTATCATGAATGAGTTTTCTAGGGTTATGATCGACATTTACCCTACTCCTATCATGATATTTGAAACCAAAGTTATGCATGGGTAAATAATAGCAATTATTTCTAGCATGCATGGGAGAATAAATATTTGAATTACAATTGAAGATAGGGTATACCTCCCCCTTGACTTTTACTTCTCTTCTTCTCCCATTTCTTCAAATGCTCCAAATTCTTGAGCTCTCTCTTCTTTGGGCATTTTGTGTGGTAGTGCCCCATTTCACCACACGTGAAGCATCTAATGTGCTTATTCTTCTTCTCCTTCCTACAACTCAAATTAGATTTTAAAGCAATTGGATTGAGTTTAGGAGTTACCTCTTTCTTACCAAATGGACATCTACTCTTGTAGTGTCCCTTTTTATTGCAACCGAAACACATCATGTGGTCCTTTGACTTCACTTCGGTGGAGGTGCTCACTAGGTTGACTTCCAAGACTTCCTCTTCACTTGTCTTGGATTCTTCTTCAACCCTTGAGGATGTTGATGATGTTTCCTCATCCTTCTTCTCCTCCTCGGAAGTTGAGTGCTCGTCACCTTCCGGTTGCTCCTCCTCTACTTGAGCACTTAAACTCATCTCCTTGGGCTCTACCTCTTCATGTGTAGGCAAAAGTTCTTCTCCTAGAACTTTCTTCACTTTGCTCCACAAATCATGGGTGTTTTTGTATTCACCTACACGACTTATTACGTTAGAAGGTAAAATTTCAATCAACATTGATATTACCTTATCATTTGCCTTTGACCGTGATGTTTGCTCCTCTATCCAATATCCCGGTCGGAGTTTCTTCCCTTTCTTGTCTTTCGGGACTTCAAATCGTGCCTCGACGACCATCATTGTGTCCCAATCTGTCTCGAAGAAGTTCTTCATTTTCACCATCCAAAAGGTGTTGTCCCCTAGGCTTCCTCCTTCAAACTTTGGAGGTGCTATTAAGTCAGCCATCTTTTGCTTCATTAGAGGTTAGTCCAATAGAAAGCATCCTCGCTCTGATACCACTTGTTAGAGGATTTTACGGTCGGCTTGAAGGGTGGTTGGATAGAAGATGCCCCTAATTGTTGCTTCCTAGGTATTGTTGGATCGTGACGCACATGAGAGGGGGGTGAACCACATGGTTTTTAAAACTTGTTTACTTTTAAAAATTAAAAGCAGAGTACGCTTGAAGGCGCCTTCTATGAATAGTACTAAGGCGCCTTCCGTAGCCGTGGAAGGCGCCTTTGGGTACTGTTCACCTTAAGGTAAATTTGCTTTCTTGCCCTACAAACATGTGTTAGTCCAAATAACCTACAAGACAAGTGTTAGCACAAATATAGACAAATAATAAAAAGAGTAATTAGTTCTTGTCCTCCCATGACCAGGAACTAGTAAAGGTCTCAGCTTAGGGATCCCAAATGGACTTAAACTGGATTGATGCCTACTGTCCCTCAACTGGGACGCATTCTCACATTCACTCTCCTCCAGTGACTTACCTTTTACCAGACATCCGGTTAGTCCGTCGACCAGTTTGGACATCGTGTCAACTATCTGGTCGGCCCTTCGACCCTGCAACACTGAGTTAGCACAATAGATAAAATAGTGTTAATAGAATTCAAGATTCGCTGGTTCGGTCGACCATACGCGGTCGACCAGAAATTAGTCGGTCACATATAACCTAGGGTTATCTCACCCTGGGGTTGCCTAGCTTCACTCACTAGAACTTTTATTGCCTAGCTTCACTCACCAGGACTTCCTCCACCTAGCTTCACTCGCTAGGGTCCGGCTTCACTCACCAGGACTTCCACCACCTAGTTTCACTCACTAAGCCTGGCTTCACTCAGAGGACTACCACATAGCTTCACTCTCTAGGTCTTGACTACACTCACCATGACTTCCACTACCTAACTTCACTCACTAGGGTCTGGCTTCACTCACCATGAGTTCCACCACCTAGCTTCACTCACTAGGGTCCGGCTTCACTCACCAGGACTTTCACTTTACCTAACCTTTGGTTAGGACTTACCTTTGCTAGTCATCTAGTCCTGGTTAAACTTCTCTCTCCCAAACATCAAGTCCTATTTGGATCAACCCTTGGTCAAGTTGACCAAACTTAAGTATATTGTCAAACATCGAAATCTTAGAGGTCGATTGCACCAACAATCTCTCCCTTTTTTATGTTTGACAATTTTTTTAAGTTAGGCTTTGACCTTTCAGGGCTAATTCTCAAAGTTTGAGAGATTTAAAAAGTTTGAGAGATTAGAAATGTATTAACTTTCTAACTTAAGATAACTCTCTTCTTTTAACTTTTCTAACTTAAGATATCACTCTCTCCCCCTTTGGCACACATCAAAAGGATATAAACTTAAGGTTAGTTTCCATTAGGTTTTGCACCAACAATGTGCAAAAGATATATAACATTTTTATAAAAAAACTTTTCAAAGTCTTTGTAAAAACATCTTTCAACGTATATTTAAAATAGTTGAGAGAAAGAAAAAAAATTCTAAGTAAACATCAAAGAAAACTTAAGTAACCCTTTTTTTTAGTTTTGCCAGAAAAACTTTATAAAACTGTTGAAGAGAATTTTTAAATTAAATCTTTTGCAAAAAAAAACTTCTAAGTAATTTTGCCAAAATAATTTTAAACAAAATTTTCTAAGTGACAAAAATGATTTTACAAGTAAGTTTTCACAATTAAAAAAATTATTTCCAATGATTTAAATTTTTCTAAGTTAAAAAAAAATAAATTTTTAAACAACTTGTATAGAAAAGTAACAAAAAAATTTAAGAAGAAGAAAATTTTTAAAGAGAAATTGTTAAGTAATGTGTTCAATGAAAGTTTTGAAGAAAGCTGAATTTGTAAGGAGTTATTATTAAGAGGAGTTTTTTAAAGTAAATATTTGTAAAAACTATTTTGAGAAAAAAATATTTTCAAAATGACTTTGCCAAATAATTTTAACAGAATTGTCTAAGTTACAAAAATGATTTAAAACACTTTTTGTAATGCCCCCACCCGGACCGAACCGGAAATGCCACCATAATTGTCCATCGGGTTGACAACTAGCTCCACAGACCACTAGAGGTTCTTTCAGCGTGCTTTGTCCTCACTCGCACGGACCCTAGAAAACTTCCCAGGAGGTCACTCATCCTAAGATTTCTCCAAACCAAACACGCTTAACTTTGGAGTTCTTAAGTTTGGGCTTCCGAAAATGAAGGTGCACCTTGGTGATATGGATAGTACCATCTAACCTTTTAAGTCATACTTAACCAAAATCTCAAAACCGGGGTATTACAATCACCCCCACTTAAAGACACAACGTCCTCGTTGTGTAACCACGAATCACATCACAGACAAATCCCAGAATCTCCCTCGCTAGGTGGTGTCATGGGTGCTCCTGTCATAGGCGCACTCACGGTCGCAAGGTCACTATGATACCATCTGTAACGCCCCGGCCCGGGCGGGCCCCACCCGGACTGAACCGGGAACGCCACCATAATTGCCCATCGGGTTGACGACTAGCTCCACAAACCACCGGAGGTCCTTTCAGCATGCTTTGTCCTCACTCGCACACACCCTAGAAAACTTCCCAGGAGGTCACTCATCCTCAAATTTCTCCAAACCAAGCACGTTTAACTTTGGAGTTCTTAAATTTGGGCTTCCGAAAAAAATAGGTGCACCTTGGTGATATGGGTAGTACCATCTAACTTTTTAAGCCATACTTAACCAGAATCTCAGAACCGGAGTATTACAATAAAATTAAATTAATTCCAAATTTTATATCAGTGCCGTGCGCCAAGTGCCCAAGTGCCCATCTTTGACATATATATAAATATGCTCTACTTGGTTACCAAGGTCACCAATTAAATACATCATACTTGATGCCCACCGGTAATAAGCCTATCAAACATCGCCATTATTGCCCATCCTAAGATTTCTTCAAACCAAGCACGCTTAACTTTGGAATTCTTAAGTTTGGGCTTCCGAAAAGGAAGGTGCACCTTGGTTATATGGATAATATCATCTAACCTTTTAAATCATACTTAACCAGAATCTCAAAACCGGGGTATTACAATCACCCCCACTTAAAGACACAACGCCCTCGTTGTGTAACCACGAATCACACCACATAAAAAACCCAGAATCTCCCTCGCTAGGTGGTGCCCTGGGTGCTCCTGCCATAGGCGCACTCACGGTCTTAAGGTCGCTCTGATACCATCTGTAACGCCCCGGCACGAGCGGGCCCCACCCGGACCGAACTAGGAACGCCACCATAATTGCCCATCGGGTTGACGACTAGCTCCACAGACCACCGGAAATCCTTTCAGCGTGCTTTGTTCTCACTCGCACGCACCTTGGAAAGCTTCCCAGAAGGGCACCCATCCTCAGATTTTTCCAAACCAAGCACGCTTAACTTTGGAGTTCTTAAGTTTGAGTTTCTGAAAAGGAAAGTGCACCTTGGTGATATGGATAGTATCATCTAACCTTTTAAGTCATACTTAACCAGAATCTCGTCACGCCCGAGAGGAGTCCCTATCAGACAAAAATACGGCAGCATCTCCCCTGTACCGTTGACAATATGAAACATATATACATACATCACAACATATAAACATAAACAACATACTCATCAGCCCACACGGCTGGAACATACATAAAATAGAAATAACAGAATCACGCAGTTAATATACGCAGACTACTCGGCTGAACATAAATAAATAAACAACCATGTAGTTATTAATAGCCCACACGGCTAAAAATAAACGTAGCGAAAAATCATAAAATAATACAAATGTAAGACCAACAAAGTTACTAACTAAAATACCTGCAACCACCAGACTAAACTCCAAAATCCACATCGACTTATTGGAGAACAAAATACGCAAAATCAACATACCACCCAAACGGTAGCAAAATCAAAAAGAAGACTATCCTCAAGTGTGACGTGGGACTGGCAGCCGGGACTCCCCAAGCATCCATGACTCATCTACCTGTTATATGGCGAAAGAAAAACCATTTTGTGGGGTGGTGAGTATTGGAACTCAGCGGGTAAGGAAGGATAGTGCATGAACATAATATATAAATAGAAAGTGAGCCAAGAGTATACAGTCTCATAAGAGGAATAGCAGATACTAAATCTAAACCATAATAAATGCTCATACCTGAAACCATATCCTAAGCTAGTAATAGAAGGTCAGAAGTAGTACTAACCTGTTACAGTTCTGCTCATAACTACAACGGAAATATGTAAGGTATATATAAACTTCCAATAAGTAAACTAAGGACTAAACACCTACAACGAGGGTATATCTCAACATAAGCAAGCATAGCAGCATAAGTGAGCAACAGCAGTAAGTAAGCAATAACAGTATATGTAAACAGCATCAGCCAAAGCAAGTATAACAACAGTGTATGCATGGATGGTCACCCCGCCCACCTCTTTGCACCACGACCCCTGTATGGTTGAGAGGCCGGATCGATGACAACTGTACCACCCAAAGGCCGCCACTACTCTCGAGTGACCGGATAGACAGGTGCTGAGTAGCTAACTAGCTACACAGCGAAGGGGGTCCCTGCTACTCGCAACTCCAGCTACCACTACCCACGAGTGGCCGAGTGTGGCATGACAAGACAAGCGACATCAACTCCAGCTACCACTCTCTCGAATGGCCAAGGATGCGGCCCTAGTCAACGACTCTCTCGGCCGCACGGGAAAATTGGTTGCTGACATGCATGCCATGATATGATGCGCAACATACAACAGTCATCATACAAATATAAGCAGAAATTAGGTATGCTACATGAAGCCAGCATCTCAATATAGTACATAAACAACAATCAAAGCATACAGCCATGGTATCTAGTATCTGCTACCTATTATGAACAACAACGAGAGACTGTATAGATATGGAAACGAGTTTCTCAAAGATCACGTGGAAGTATCAAGCGTAGGAAAATAAGAGTGGAATCAAGGTAAAAATAATTTCTTATCCAAAATAGTTCATGCACCAAGGTCAAAACACTAAAAGAAACAAAGCAAGAAGTAGTCTCACGTCGAGACGCTCATCCCGAACCAGTATCCTGCAACATAGAATACATAATATAGCTAAATTCTATTATGAACCAAATAGTTAAACCTAATCCAAATCCGATTAGAAAACTGCACTTTAACTATATTTAATAATCCAACATTCCTTATACATCAAATCTCCTTATGAATTCATCCAATTCAATTAGTTAACTCTTCCAGTTAACATACCTCAATTTAATCCAAGACCAATATGAACTAACAATTCAACATATCTAATTAATAATAGATTACCCACGCACTCCTCAAATCCATTCATTAAACAACATCAACCAATTTCATAATCCTGTTAGGATTAACTCGATCCATAATCTCCATCATAAATCCTTCAATCATTCCAAACATAATATACAAGCCATCAATCGACCCAATGCACCTTAAATCAATTTATACAATCCATCTCCACTAATCCAAACAAATGTAAAAATGAAATTAATCTTGAAAACTCACCTAAACCCGGAAGATCAGGTGGTGATCAACAACCGAAGATATGCTTGTTGTTGGGACCAAATGTAACCACTGCCACTGTAACGCTCGCCCCTCCTGCTAGTAGGGCGGGGTTACTTACTTGCAAGGGGAACATACATGCATATTAAAATTTCTTTTCTAAAGTAAAACAGCGGAAGAACTTATTATTATTTTTTTTTATATATTCTTTTAATGAACGAGGTCACGATGTCAGATTCTATCATAAACCTGAATAAGTATAATGAAATCATGCGGAACATTAACATAAATAAACTTAGTTCATGTCAACATAAAATAACATAAGCAGGTCTTTTTCTTTTTCTTAGCCGAACCACCACCACACACATCTCTTGTCTCTCCTGCGGCTCCCCTAGTTTATCCATTCTTTGCCTTTATCTGCGGTACAAGGAAAGTAAGCTATAAGCACACAGGCTTAGTAAGATCCTTTCCTACTCACAAAATAACATATTTCATATCATAATCACATCAACATATAGCAATGGAGACATAATCATCTAAACATCGTATCATGTAAACAGAGTATCATAACATATCATATCATTAAGAAACATCATGCTATATCATATCATAAATAAAAGAGCATCATGTCATATAAATCATAAGAGCATATCATATCATAAAGAAATATCATGATGTATCATATCATAAATAAAAGAGCATCATGTCATATAAATCATAAGAGCATATCATATCATAAAGAAATATCATGCAAGATGTTTTTTAAAACATGTGTCATGTCATGTGCAAGATGTCTTAAAACATATCATATAATACTTGAACATAATATCATCATGAGTGGCCGGCTTGTACCACATACATACATAAATGCGCACAATCCCTAGGACAGAGTAGCTAGCCCCGAACCTACTAGGGAACTAGGTCCGTACTACGACCGTCGACCTAGGGGCGTACTAAGGAGCTCATCCCTTTTTACTAGACCCGTTCATAGTCCGTCGGCTTAGGGGCGCTTATGGAGCCCACCCTTGGTACAAGTCATACAAAGTAAAATAACATACCATAGTCACTTATCATATCATAAAGAGTGCTCTTAGTCCCGCTTAATAGGGAAGCAACTCTTAGGCCTTTACTTATCATATCGTAAAGAGTGCTCTTAGTCCCACTTAATAGGGAAACAACTCTTAGGCCTTTACTTATCATGTGATAAAGCATGCATACTTGAGCATATAGCACATCATAAGAGTCATCATAATGCATGATTCATAAGCATACATAAATGAGCATATTACTTGTCATATCATAAAGTATGCATACTTGAGCATAAATCACATCATAAGAGTCATTATCATGCATGGTTCATAAGCATACATAAATGAGCATATTACTTGTCATATCATAAAGCATGTAAACTTGAGCATAAAACACAACATGAGAGTTATTATCATGCATGGTTCATAAGCATACATAAATGAGCATATAATACATCATAGGAAACATAATCATGCATGGAAAACCTTAACTAGCATCTCTTCATTTATATCGTAGCATGTGAGACACATAGTGAAATCATAATTGGGTTTCTAACCCTACTTCCATGTAGTGGCCGAAAGTTCCAAGCCTAGCCCTAGGTTTTAAACAACATAAAATCATGTGAACCCTAAACCAATTTCATATCATAAATCATTAAGAACATAATGAGCATATTTGGTTTAGGTTCTAAGCTCCCTAGGGTCTTGGTCTTGTTGTGGCCGAAAGTTACCATGCTTAGTTCTAGTTTATAATCAACATAAAAGCATGTGAACCCTAAACCAATTTCACATCATAAATCATTAAGAACATAATGAGCATATTTGGTTTAGGTTCTAAGCTCCCTAGGTCTTTTAACTTGGTTATGGCCGAAACTTAGGGGTATGAAACTAAGTTCAAAACAACATACAAGCATAAGAATATCAAGCTAACTTCATATCATATCATAAGGGAATTCATGAGCATGCTAGATTTAATTTTAAGCTTCCTTGGACCCTAAAATTAATCATGGCCGAAACATAAGAAGACATGTATCTAGATTTCAAGCAACATTCAAACATGATAACCCTAAGTTAGCTTTATATCATGTCATAAGAAGAGTCATGAGCATGTTAGAGTAAGTTTTAAGCTCTCCTAGGTCTTAATTCTCATCATGGCCGAAGCCCTAAGGTGCATACATCAAGGTTCCAAACAACATTCAAGCATGAAACCCTAAGAAATCTTCCTACCTTTTGATAAGGAAAGTTATGAGCATGATAGTTTAAATTTTTAAACACTTCTAGGTCTTCATTTCTATCATGGCCGAAACCCTAATTCCCTAAGGAGGCATGCATTTAGGTTCCAATCAACATACAAGTGTGAAAACACTAAGTACTCTTTATAACATATTAATAAGCAAGTTATGATCATGGTAGACTAAATTTTAACCTCTCCTAGTCAATTACTTCTATCATGGCCGAACACTTCATGAGCATGAATTTAGGTTTTAAGCAACATACAAGCATAAGAACACCAAACTAATCTCTTATCATAGGGTACATATCATAAGGACATAGTGAGCATGTTTAGTTTAGGTCTTAAGCCTTCCTAATCTTTTATTCACACTTTGGCCGAAAGTTCAAGAGCATGGATCTAAGTTTTAAGTAAGCATACAAGCATAAGAAACATTAACTAACTCCTATACTAGGGTGCATATCATAAGAACATAGTGAACATGCTTAGTTAGGTCTTAAACTTCTCTAAATCTTTTATTCAAGTCTTGGCCGAAAGTTTAAGAACATGGATCTAAGTTTTAAATAAGCATACAAGCATAAGATCATTAACTAACCTTCTATACTATGATACATGTCATAATATTATAGTGAGCATGCTTGGTTAGGTCTTAAACTTCTCTAAATCTTCTATTCATGTCTTGACCGAAAGTTCAAAAAGTGACATCTAGTTTTTAAGCATTCTAACCTCATGGAAAACACATAAACAACTTGTACCACAGGTGAGGGGATACTTACATCCTCTTGCTTGTTTTTCCTAAGGAAGATGGTACCCTTGTGAAGAGGAAGAAGAAACTTCTCTTCCTAGTTCTCTCTTTTCTTCTTTTGCTTGTAAGGAGTAGATCTCGAGGACTCCTTCTTGTGAATTTATTTTCTTAACAAGAAAAACCTTAGCTTGGATTTTTGGAAAAGAGAGAGGGAGAGGTTTAGGTCTCGGCGGAGGAGGAAGAAGGAGAAAGAAGGAGGAGGAAGAAGAAGGAGGAAGAATTAACCAAACTTTCTTTCCCTTCTCTTCTCTTATTCCTATTTATTCCCAATGAGGATGAAAAATGTCTCAATTCATCCCCTTGCCTTCTCTATCTTCTCACTCTCTTCATTCCCACGAAAATAGAGAAAAAGAAGGAAGAAAGGCAACTTATCTTTTGCTTGCTTCTTTTCTTAACCAAGAGAAAGAGGAGGAAAGCCACTTGTCTTTCTCTTGTTCCCTTATTTAATCATACTCTTTACCTTTATCTATAATTTCTATTCTTTGCTATTCATGTGTCATTCATGATTCTAGTGGTTATCATACATCAATTTAACTTTATCATTTGTGGGAGGTTCAAGGTTCAAACCTTAACCTCTCTTTCTTTTTTATTTCTTTTTGGTTCTATTTCCATTTCCCTTTTATTCTAAAAGAAAAATACTCATAGGTATAGCTTAAATAATTTGTGGGTATTACAGTACCCCATACCTCATAGAAAGTTCGTCCTCGAACTTAAAATAGCTACATCAGGTGGCACAGGTCTTCCTGCTGAGTGCATCGGCCACTTTGTTCGCTTTTCCGGGATGATAAAAGATCTCGCAGTCATAGTCCTTAACTAACTCGAGTCATCTGCGTTGTCTCATATTCAGGTCTTTCTGGGTGAAGAAATATTTCAGACTCTGGTGGTCGGTATAAATCTTACACCGGACTCCATATAAATAATGTCTCCATGTTTTAAGAGTAAAGACCACGGCTGCTAGTTCTAGGTCATGAGTGGGGTAATTCTTTTCATGCTCTTTGAGTTGTCTAGAGGCATAGGCAATGACCTTGCCGTCTTGCATGAGTACAGCTCCAAGTCCTAATTTGGAAGCGTCGCTATACATATCGAAGCCTTTGTTACTCTCCGGAAGAGTAAGGATCGGAGCACTGGTCAGTCTCCTTTTTAATTCCGTGAAACTCTTCTCACAGTCATCCGCCCATTCATACCTTTTGTTCTTCTTGGTGAGAACTGTCATAAGGGCTGAAATTTTAGAGAAGTCCTCTACAAACTTCCTGTAGTAGCTTGCTAACCCGAGAAAACTTCTGATTTCACTGACATTCTTTGGCCTGTTCCAGTTACTTACGGCTTCGATCTTGGTTAGATCTACCATTACTCCGTCTTTGGAGATGACATGACCCAAGAATGATACTCGATCGAGCCAGAACTCACATTTGGAGAACTTTGCATATAGTTGTTTCTCTCGAAGAATCTGTAGTACGGTATTCAAGTGTTCAGCATGCTCTTCTTGGGTTCTCGAATAGATGAGAATATCGTCAATGAAGACGATAACAAATTTGTCAAGATATGTCATAAATACCTGATTCATCAGATCCATAAATACCGCCGGAGCATTTGTTACTCCGAAGGGCATAACTATGAACTCATAATGTCCGTACCTTGTTCAAAATGTCGTCTTTGGTATATCATCTTGTTTTACTTTTTACTTGATGATAGTCGGACCTTAGGTCAATCTTTGAGAAGACGGTTGCACCCTTTAGTTGGTCGAACAGGTCGTCGATCCGTGGAAGAGGGTACCTGTTCTTGATTGTCACATTGTTCATGTTGGGTTTTTCGGGCCGCGAAAACCGCTTTTCGCGTCACGGAAACCCCGAATTACCCAAAGCCGTAGATCCGTGCAAGGAAAACCGAAATAAAATTGCGAGTACGAGTTTAAAAACCTCTAGATCTACACTAGATGAGAGTTATACCTTCGAAGCGTGCCCTCGCAAATCCCGCTCGTCCAACGGTACGCCGGATCTCGAGACCGTCAAGTGTCGGTCCTCTAGAAGTATCCACACGAACAATTCTTGATGGAGAAAACCTAAACAAAGGTGTGCTAGCACCTTGATAGGTCACGGCAAGGAAGAGGGAGAGCAAGGAGAGAGCACAAGGAAGAAGAAGGAGTAAATGAGGAGTTGAATGAAAAATGAATTTTCATCCCCACCTCTAAAGTGGCCGGCCACATTTTAGTGTGTAACCCCCATTCCACATTAATCACAATTAATGTGAAGCCATTAAGAGGTGTTTTGTAACTCCTATGATGTGGCACATCATGAAGATGTGGACCATTACCATTGGTCCACATCTTGCCACCTCACAATGATGTGGCAAATGAGTAACCTCCACTCATTTAATGTGGCCAACCCACATTAAATGCAATGGAGGCTTGTAACCTCCATGAGGTGGCAAAACAAGATGATGTGGAACAACACTATTGGTCCACATCTTGCCACCTCACTCATGATGTGGCAAAGAGTCAAGTCAAACTTGACTCTTCCTCTTCCTCTCTAGTCAAGTCAAACTTGACTCAATCTCTCTCATGGTTGATCTAATCAAACCATTTGATTCAAGCCAACTTAATATAATGAATCTAATTCATTAAATTAAATTGATCTAATGAGTCATAATCTAAATTAGACTCATTAAATACATGAATCAATTTGAGTCTAACTCAATTAGCCCAATTTGGATTACTCTTAATCCAATTTGATTCATCAAATGAATCTAATCCTCTTGGTTCATCATATGAACCAAATCTCCATCTAATTGTCCTAAGTGTGTGACCCTATAGGTTCTTGTAACGTTGGCAATGCCCTAAACCCATTTTACATTTAGGAGCATAAGTAATGAGCGGTATCTAGCCACCTCACCTTGTGACTACTAATTGTGACTCCTCACAATATATGACATTGTCCTTCTATCCTAGACATCTAGATTGATCAATGTGAGGCATAGACCGTGTCATCCTCTAATCAATCTAAATCTTGAACTCCAAGTAGACTCACTCGATCAAATGAGCTCAACATCTAATGTTGACTCATTTGGGCATGGCCATGCACTTCGTGGTCTAACTCTATCAAGAATATTGATGTCGCTCCCGTCATATGGGAGGGATAGATCTCATCTACATCACTCACATCCCTCTGCATAATTTGTTACATACCCAGTAATCGCCTTTATAGTCCACCCTGTTACGGGTGACGTTTGACGAAACTAAAGTACATAACTCCTTATGTAGGGATCCATGGTGACTTCAGGTCAAAGGACTAATAGTCATACTAATAGCCACATGAGAAAGTATATGACACTCATATAACGATCCATGATACTTTCTCACGGTGGGTCATTCAGTATACATTCTCTAATGCATACCCATGTGTCAGCTTGATATCTCTATATCCATGACTTGTGAGATCAAGTCATCGAGCTGACCTACATGCTAGTCTTATTGTATTAACATTGTCCCTGAATGTTAATACTCGACTAGGAATGATTTAGAGTAGTGTTCCCTATATCATCTCACTATCGATTCAACTAATCGATTGATATAGGTATGAACCTTCTACTCAAGGACTCTATTATACTTAGTCTATTTGGCACTAATACAATTAAGTATAATAACCAAACAAATGCCTTTATTAATATACAAGAATATGATACAATGAGTCCATACAATCATCAAATGATTGGCTCTAGGGCTCTAACTAACAGTTCAGTGCTCGGTAGTCTATACACATTCGCATAGACTCATCCTTCTTTTTCACGAACAGTACCGGAGCTCCCCATGGAGAGTGACTCGGGCGAATAAGTCCCTTGTCGAGTAACTCTAGTAGCTGTCCCTGAAGTTCCTTCAACTCAGCTGGCGCCATACGATAAGGTGCCTTAGAGATCGGCTTAGTACCGGGAATCAATTCGATCTCGAATTCTATTTCTCTATCGCGGGCTAACCCTAGTAGTTCATCGGGAAACACTTCCGGATAGTTGCATACCACTATGACATTTTCTAGTTTCTAGTCCTCAGCTTGACTTGTGTTGACCACGTGTGCTAGAAACCCAGTACATCCCTTATTTAACATCTTTTGTGCCTTTATGGCTGATAAGAATCTCCAGGTTTCTTTCATTGGTTCTCCAACAAATTCGAACATCGGTTCTGCTTCATGTCGGAAGACCACTTTTCTTTGACGACACTCGATCGAAGCACCGTACTTGCTCAAGAAATCCATGCCCAATATACTATCATAATCCTGCATGTCAAGCACTATCAGATCACAGTAGAGTTCTCTGCCTGCGATTCTGATGGGCGCGACCCGCAACATATGAGTAGATGGCATTACTTCTCCCAAAGACAGGGTTGTTAAGAAAAACAAATAACACATTAGCATACTGACTGAAAATAGGCAGCTGACCTGTGACAACTGTAGAAGCACTCGCCACATCATCTTTGGTAAGAGAGAAAACCCTGGCGTTCGTCGTAGCTGGCGGGGCTTCCAATCTCCCTTGGCTAATCGAAGTTCCTTCAATGACAGCTTGCATCTGGTGTAGTTGTGAGGGGGCACTCCTGTTCTGGTAAAACTACTGGATGGTGTCTGGGACTGGATAGGGCAGTCTCTGGCCATATGTCCTTCCCGTCCGCAACTGTAACACTTTCTCGTACCCTTGTGGCATACTCCGGAATGTTGCTTCCCACAAATGGTACACTGAGGGTACTTAGGTTGCTTATTCGCTGAACCTCCTTTAGTGTTGTTCCATTGCTTTCTCTTTCCATTGGAGTTTCCTTTCCAGTTTGGTCTGGTACCTTGAGATTTATGTCCTTCTGTCTGTGCTTGATTCTTATTCTCGTTCATTGCCTTCTGATAGTGTTCGGTGATCAAAGCACTGCTGACCAGCTCTTCTGTAGTCTGCGGTCTATTAATTCCGCCGGCCACATTCAAAGCTATCTCGGGTCGGAGCATTTTCAGCATCAGTCTGACCCTTTCTCTTTCCGTGCTGACCAACTCTGAGTAGAGGCGTGCGAGACGGTTGAAGCGCTTCACCGCTTCGTTAACTGATAAGTCACCTTGCTGGAACTCGGTGAACTCGTCGTAATGTCGGTTTGGTACTCGCATATGGAAGAATTCCTCGAAGAACTCTGCTTCGAAGTCCGTCCAGTTCATCTGATTAACTTGTCTCTTGACCTTAACTCTTTCCCACCACATTCTTGCATCTCCAGAGAAGCAAAATGATACGCACTTGATCTTTTCTAACACAGGCCAGTCCAGCAGTTCTACTATATTTTCCACTGTCTTGAACCAGGCCTGGGCATCCCATGGCTCACAAGTACCCGAGAAGTTCTCCGGCTTCAGCCATAGCCACTGTATCAAGTAGGTCTCCTGTCGGACCACTAGGGCAGGGGCTACCGGTGGTACTAGTGCAACTATAGGTATGATGGGCACTGCATTCTGATTTGCTGGTGGGGTGACAGGATTTCCTTGCTGACCCATTAAAGCAGTGATCACTTGTTGTTGTTCTGTGATCTGACGCTGGAGGTCGGTGACCACTTGGGTCAGATCTGGTGGAGTCACTGTCTCCTCGGTCCTGTTACCGCGTCTTCTAGCCATATCTATTTCCACAAATAACAATAAGGCTAGCATAAGTCTAGGGTCATCCCTACTTATATTCGTGCACATTAAACATCGCTTATCATACATAAAAGCAATCCATATCAGTCATACTTAGGTTCATGCATACTAAAACATTTCTTATCATGTATAAAGAGAATAGAGTAAGTACAAAAATTCTTACTTGGAGCGGCAGGATGAAGGCTTGATGTGTGTGTAGTGGGAAGGCTAACTTGGCTCTGATACCAACTTGTAACGCCCGCCCCTCCTGCTAGTAGGGCGGGGTTACTTACTTGCAAAGGGAACATACATGCATATTAAAATTTCTTTTTAAAGTAAAACAGCGGAAGAACTTATTATTTATTTTTTTTATATATTCTTTTAATGAATGAGGTCACGATGTAAGATTATATCATAAACCTGAATAAGTATCATGAAATCATGCGGAACATTAACATAAATAAACTTAGTTCATGTCAACATAAAATAACATAAGCAGGTCTTTTTCTTTTTCTTAGCCGAACCACCACCACACACATCTCTTGCCTCTCCTGCGACTCCCCTAGTTTATCCATTCTTTGCCTTTATCTGCGGTACAAGGAAAGTAAGCTATAAGCACACAGGCTTAGTAAGATCCTTTCCTACTCACAAAATAACGTATTTCATATCATAATCACAACAACATATAGCAATGGAGACATAATCATCTAAACATCGTATCATGTAAATAGAGTATCATAACATATCATATCATTAAGAAACATCATGTTATATCATATCATAAATAAAAGAGCATCATGTCATATAAATCATAAGAGCATATCATATCATAAAGAAATATCATGATGTATCATATCATAAATAAAAGAGCATCATGTCATATAAATCATAAGAGCATATCATATCATAAAGAAATATCATGATGTATCATATCATAAATAAAAAACATCATGTCATATAAATCATAAGAGCATATCATATTATAAAGAAATATCATGCAAGATGTCTTTTAAAACATGTGTCATGTCATGTGCAAGATGTCTTAAAAACATATCATATAATACTTGAACATAATATCATCATGAGGGCCCGGCTTGTACCACATACATACATAAATGCGTGCAATCCCTAGGACAGGGTAGCTAGCCCCGAACCTACTAGGGAACTAGGTCCGTACTACGACCGTCGACCTAGGGGCGTACTAAGGAGCCCATCCCTTTTTACTAGACCCGTTCATAGTCCGTCGGCCTAAGGGAGCTTATGGAGCCCACCATTGGTACAAGTCATACAAAGTAAAATAACATGTCATAGTCACTTATCATATCATAAAGAGTGCTCTTAGTCCCGCTTAATAGGGAAGCAACTCTTAGGCCTTTACTTATCATATCGTAAAGAGTCCTCTTAGTCTCACTTAATAGGGAAACAACTCTTAGGCCTTTACTTATCATGTGATAAAGCATGCATACTTGAGCATATAGCACATCATAAGAGTCATCATAATGCATGATTCATAAGCATACATAAATGAGCATATTACTTGTCATATCATAAAGCATGCATACTTGGGTATAAATCACATCATAAGAGTCATTATCATGCATGGTTCATAAGCATACATAAATGAGCATATTACTTGTCATATCATAAAGCATGCATACTTGAGCATAAAACACATCATGAGAGTCATTATCATGCATGGTTCATAAGCATACATAAATGAGCATATAATGCATCATAGGAGACATAATCATGCATGAAAAACCTTAACTAGCATCTCTTCATTCATATCGTAGCATGTGAGATACATAGTGAAATCATAATTGGGTTTCAAACCCTACTTCCATGTAGTGGCCGAAAGTTCCAAGCCTAGCCCTAGGTTATAAATAACATAAAATCATGTGAACCCTAAACCAATTTCATATCATAAATCATTAAGAACATAATGAGCATATTTGGTTTAGGTTCTAAGCTCCCTAGGGTCTTGGTCTTGTTGTGGCCGAAAGTTACCATGCTTAGTTCTAGGTTATAAACAACATAAAAGCATGTGAACCCTAAACCAATTTCACATCATAAATCATTAAGAACATAATGAGCATATTTGGTTTAGGTTCTAAGCTCCCTAGGTCTTTTAACTTGGTTATGGCCGAAACTTAGGGGTATGAAACTAAGTTCAAAACAACATACAAGCTTAAGAATATTAAGCTAACTTCATATCATATCATAAGGGAATTCATGAGTATGCTAGATTTAATTTTAAGCTTCCTTGGACCCTAAAATTAATCATGGCCGAAACATAAGAAGACATGTATCTAGATTTCAAGCAACATTCAAACATGATAACCCTAAGTTAGCTTTATATCATGTCATAAGAAGGGTCATGAGCATGTTAGAGTAAGTTTTAAGCTCTCCTAGGTCTTAATTCTCATCATAGCCGAAGCCCTAAGGTGCAATACATCAAGGTTCCAAACAACATTCAAGCATGAAACCCTAAGAAATCTTCCTACCTTTTGATAAGGAAAGTTATGAGCATGATAGTTTAAATTTTTAAACACTTCTAGGTCTTCATTTCTATCATGGCCGAAACCCTAATTCCCTAAGGTGGCATGCATTTAGGTTCCAATCAACATACAAGTGTGAAAACACTAAGTACTCTTCATAACATATTAATAAGCAAGTCATGATCATGGTAGACTAAATTTTAACCTCTCCTAGTCAATTACTTCTATCATGGCCGAACACTTCATGAGCATAAATTTAGGTTTTAAGCAACATACAAGCATAAGAACACCAAACTAATCTCTTATCATAGGGTACATATCATAAGGACATAGTGAGCATGTTTAGTTTAGGTCTTAAGCCTTCCTAATCTTTTATTCACACTTTGGCCGAAAGTTCAAGAGCATGGATCTAAGTTTTAAGTAAGCATACAAGCATAAGAAACATTAACTAACTCCTATACTAGGGTACATATCATAAGAACATAGTGAACATGCTTAGTTAGGCCTTAAACTTCTCTAAATCTTTTATTCAAGTCTTGGCTAAAAGTTTAAGAACATGGATCTAAGTTTTAAGTAAGCATACAAGCATAAGATCATTAACTAACCTTCTATACTATGATACATGTCATAATATTATAGTGAGCATGCTTGGTTAGGTCTTAAACTTCTCTAAATCTTCTATTCATGTCTTGGCCGAAAGTTCAAAAAGTGACCTTAAGTTTTTAAGCATTCTAACCTCATGGAAAACACATAAACAACTTGTACCACAGGTGAGGGGATACTTACATCCTCTTGCTTGTTTTTCCTAAGGAAGATGGTACCCTTGTGAAGAGGAAGAAGAAACTTCTCTTCCTAGTTCTCTCTTTTCTTCTCTTGCTTGTAAGGAGTAGATCTCGAGGACTCCTTCTTGTGAATTTGTTTTCTTAACAAGAAAAACCTTAGCTTGGATTTTCGGAAAAGAGAGAGGGAGAGGTTAAGGTCTCGGTGGAGGAGGAAGAAGGAGAAAGAAGGAGGAGGAAGAAGAAGGAGGAAGAATTAACCAAACTTTCTTTCCCTTCTCTTCTCTTATTCCTATTTATTCCCAATGAGGATGAAAAGTGTCCCAATTCATCCCCTTGCCTTCTCTATCTTCTCACCCTCTTCATTCCCACGAAAATAGAGAAAAAGAAGGAAGAAAGGCAACTTGTCTTTTGCTTGACAGAGGAGGAAAGCCACTTGTCTTTCTCTTGTTCCCTTATTTAATCATACTCTTTACCTTTATCTATAATTTATATTCTTTGCTATTCATGTGTCATTCATGATTCTAGTGGATATCATACACCAATTTAACTTTATCATTTGTGAGAGGTTCAAGATTCAAACCTTAACCTCTCTTTCTTTTTTATTTCTTTTTCGTTCTATTTCCATTTCCCTTTTATTCTAAAAGAAAAATACCCATAGGTATAGCTTAAATAATTCATGGGTGTTACAGCCACAACAATAACCCCTAATCAACACTACATAAAGATCAAATACCCACATCTAATGTTAGGATTAACCATTTACCTTCAAGGATCAATCCAGAACTGTAATTACCTCTCGAATGAATGCTAACAGCTGCTGTGATGATGAGTTGAGGCAAAGAATAGTGTGACACCGGCACTAGGGCACTGATCAAACAGAAAATCAAAGAAGAAAGGTGTCGGGGCAATCAAACAGAGGCAAAGTAAGGATCAGCTGGTGAGACCTTGGGCTGCTGGTGCTAGGGCTGAGGAAAGGGTCGGCTGTCGGTGCTAGGGCAGAGGGGAAGAGGAAAGACCTCATCGTCATCACTGCTCCGTGCGGAGGCGTTGACTGTGGCGAGCGAGGAAGAAGTCGGGAGAAGGGATTGACGTCAGCAGGGCGGCACAGATCAGCGTGTAGGAACAAGGATGGCTCAATTTCCTTTCCGGCGAGCTGCTGATGTACGCGAGGAGAAGAGGAGGTGACGCTGTGGCTTCAGTGCTAGGGCAGGCGGTTGTGGCTCGACGGTTGTGCGGTGCTCGAGTGAGGGAGAGGGAAGAGGAAGGGAGTCGGCGGTGTCACGGCCGAAACTGAGAGAGAAGGGAGAGGCGGCGTCGTAAGGCGCGGGTTCAAGAAAGGGAGTAGTCGACGGAGGTTTTGGGGAAGAAGAGGTTCGACGCAAAGAGGGAAATAAGGAGTCAAGGGGATGATATAAACTTAGGGTTTTTAATTAAATCATAGGTTAAATTTCTCAATCAACTCCTATTTTTGGGTATTCCAAATTAGCTTTCTAAAGCCCATTAATGTATCCCCTTTGATTACGTCATACGAGCTCCAATTAACTCCCAGAAAATTTCTAAAAATTCCTAAAAATTCCAATAAGATTATTTCTCAATAATCCTATTATTTAGTACTTATTTGGATACCATATTTTACACTTTTCTAAGGGATATAAAAACTTTCTATAAATACCAAAAATAAACTATCAAGATTTTCAAAAAAAGATTTAAGAGTATTTTTAAAATAAGGTTTTTGAAAAACAGAAGTAAAATTTTCAAGATAGAAGAAAATTTTTAAACAAATGGTTAAAGATTTTAATAAGTTTAAAAAAAAATGATCCTCCCCCTGAATTTATTACTCCCTCTGAAGTTAACACTCCCCCTGAAGTTAACACTCACCCTGAAATCAACACTCCCCCTGAAACCAACACTCCTCCTAAAATCAATACTCCCCCTGAAGTCAACACTCTTTCTTAAGCTAACACTAGGGTTTGGGTATGTTAAATTTCAAGGCCTTAGCACATTTTTATACCTAAGTGTTTTAAGAGATTTTAGTGTTAGTAACACTTATGTTCATCAAGTGTATTATTTACCTAAGAATTTCTATATACTTGTTTATTTAAGTTTGATTAAAATAAGGTTATTTAAATTAATCAATAATCAATTATTCTTGGATTAAGTTAAGAATTGATTTGTTACTAATTCAATAATAAGTAAATCAATTTAATACTTATTTGAATAAAATAACTTAAATTTTGTATTAATTGATTGAGTTAATTGATTTAATGAAAGTCTTAGTTATAATATAATCTTTCATTTATTTCACCTTTTTTTGTTTTTAGATTTTATTTAAGTAGGATTAACTAAGTTTGAAGTCAATATTAATTCAGAGTTAAATTTATTAAAGTTATTAGATAAAGTTAAGTAAAGTTAAAGTTCAATTTAAGTCAACCTTTAATTATGATTTTAATTAGAGTAAGTTAAAATTTTAATTAACATTTTAATGTAAAGTCAAGTTTTATTTAAAAAGAATAAGAGTAAAGTAAATATTTTAATTAGGATAAATTAAGCGAGCCTAAGTTCTTAAATAAGATTAAACTAAAGAATTAAGTTTTAATTCTTTACTTATTAATTATTTAATAAATTTTAAAGTTTAAGTTAATTCAATTTTGATTGATTTAATTGTTTATTAATTAAGTTTCAAATTAAGCGTCTAAGTTGTAAAAACAATTTTCAAATAATTTTTAAAAGGTTTTTAAAATAATTTTTATTTTTTAAAAAAATATGTGTTATGTTAATTACCATATGTTTAATTTAGATTTGATTTTAGAGTTTAATTTGATTGGGTGATAATTTTTATTTTTAAAAGAATGATTAGGTTAAGTAATTAGGGTACGAAGTTTGAGTTGGAGATTTAATTTAATTTGAAGTTTTAATATAAGTTTATGTTTTAATTTAAGTTTAAGTTTAAATTTAAGTAAAAGTTTAATTTAAGTTTTAAAGTTTAAGTTTAAGTTTAAGTTAATTTAATTTAAATTAATTTAAATTATTTGATTTTTTTAATTAATTTCAATTAAATTAATTTAAGTTAATTTAGTCTAATTTAGGTCAATTTAATTTAAGTTGAATTTTAAGTTAATTTAAGTTAATTTTTAGTTAAGTTAATTTTAATTTTAATTTTAATTTAAGTTAATTTTTAGTTAATTTAATTTTAATTTTAATTTAAGTTAATTTTTTAAGTCAAGTTTTTAAGTTAATTTTGTTAAGTCAAACTTTTAAGTTAATTTTTTATGATAATTTTTTTTAAGTTAATTTTTTAAGTCAAGTTTATTTTAAGTTAATTTTTTAGTGTAATTTAATTTTAAAGTTTAATTTTTTATTTGATTTAATTTTAATTTTAAGTTTGATTTAATTTAATTGTATTTAATTGTATTAAATTTTATTTATTTTGATGTTATTTATTTATTTTAATTTTATTTATTTATTTCAATTTAATTTATATTTTAATTTATTTTAATTTTAATTTAGTTCAATTTGATTTTAATTTTAATTTTGATTTTAATTATAATTTAGTTTAATTTTAATTTACTTCAATTTGATTTTAATTTTAATTTAATTTAATCTTAATCTAATAATTTAATTTTAATTTTAATTTAGTTCAATTTGATGTAATTAATTTTGTTTATCTATTTAATAATTCTAATTATAATAATTTAATTTTGAGATTAAATTTTTAATTTAATTTAATTTAATTTTGTAAAATACTGTAACAAAATAATAATTATATAATAGGGTTTAATAGACGAATAACCTTAACGAAATTTTTAGAAATTATTTGAGATTTTATCCGTGCTTGTATGACGAGTTTAAGGGGATGAATTTATAGGCTTGGCAAAAGCCTGTTTGGAATAACCATTTAGTGGGAGTTGATTGAGGAATAAACCTAGGTTTTGATTTTTCCTAAACCTAAGTTCAAATTTTATAAACCTAATACCATTATCGTGTTGGGTTTTTTTGGGCCGCGAAAACCGCTTTTTCCCGTCGCGGAAACCCCGAAGCCCCAAGCCACCGGATCCGTGCAAAGTAGAAATAAAATAAAAATACGAGTACGAGTTTCTAATCTAAATCTACACTAGATTTACCAAGAGGAAACCTTTTATACCTTCGATGCGTACCCTTTTTCATATCCCGCTCGTCCAAAATTCGCCGGATCTCGAGAGTATCAAAATAGATACTCCTCTATACGTATCCACATGAATACACTAGGTGGAGAAGACCAAACAAAGGTGTGCTAGCACCTAGATTGTTCGGCCAAGAGAGGAGGAGAGGGAGAGCTTGAGGAGAGAGTTTGAGGAAGAAGAAGATGTAAATGACACTTGAATGAAAAATGAATTCATTCCCTTCACAAAAGTGGCCGGCAACTTTCACAAAAGTGTAACCCCCATTTTGCATTAAGTGGCCATTAAAGAGGGAATTTGTAACCTCCATGAGGTGCCATACACATGTGCTAAACATGATGATGTAGCATATCATCATTGGCCACTTAATGTCAAGTCACAAATGATGTGGTATAAAGTCAAGTCAAACTTGACTCTTCCTCTTCCTCTCAAGTCAAGTCAAGCTTGACTTAATCTCTCTCATGGTTAATCTAATCCAGCCATTTAATTCAAGCCAATTTAATATAATGAATCTAATTCATTTAATTAAATTGATTCAATGAGTCATAATCTAAATTAGACTCATTGAACACATGAATCAACTTGAGTCAAACTCAATTAGCCCAATTAGGATTACTCTTAATCCAATTTGATTCATTATATGAATCTAATCCTCTTGGTTCATCATATGAACCTAATCTCCATCTAATTGTCCTTAGTGTGTCACCCTATAGGTTCTTGTAACGTTGGCAATGCCCCTAAACCCATTTAGGAGCATAAGTAATGAGCGGTATCTAGCAACACATCATTACTACCCAAGTTACAAGAATGTTGAGATCCAACATCACCTTGTGACTACTAATTGTGACTCCTCAGAATATATGACAAGTGTCCTTCTATCCTAGATATCTAGATTGATTAATGTGAGGCATAGACCGTGTCATCCTCTAATCAATCTAAATCTTGAACTCCAAGTAGACTCACTAAATCAAATGAGCTCAATATCTCATATTGACTCATTTGGGCATGACCATGCACTTCGTGGTCTCACTCTTTCAAGAATATCGATGTCTCTCCCGTCATATAGGAGGGATAGATCCCATCTACATCACTTGTAGAATACCGGAAAAAAAATGATGAATATTAATAAGGAAATTTTCCGGAATTTTTGGACATTTTTCGGGAATTTTTCGGAGCTTGTACGGACGAGTTCACGGGGATAAAAACGGGGCCCCGAGAAAGCCTGTTTGGGCTACCCACTTAAGAGAGGAAAAGATTTATTTATTTATCTCTTTTTCCTTTTCTTATTTATTATCTTATTTTCTTTTATTTCCTCTCATTCTCGCCGTTCTCTCTTTTCTCCCCGACGCCGCCCGAGCCTTCTCCTCCTCTCTGCCCTAACCGCCGGCCGGCGGTTTCTCTCTTCCGAGCGCCGGCCGCCTCCTCTGTACCGACCACCAGATCTGACCTAGCGCCATTGTCGCCTTTGCCCTAGCGGCGTCAACCGAGCCCTCTCCGCCGCTGGGGCGCCGCTCGTCCTTGTGAGCCGACGCCGACTGTCGGCCTCCTTTAGATTTCCGCGACACTGAGCCCTAGTCTTTGAGCAGTCGTCGTCGCCTCGGCATTCAGGAAGAAGTCACTGCCGGCCTCCCTTGTGATCTTGCGCCGCCGATTGCCACCCACAGCCGACTGGCACAGTGTGTCCACCACGCCGAGTCTAGTTCTTCCTCTCCTCTGTGCGCTACCCTGAAACCCACCGCCAGCATCCTACGTACCTGACCGCAGCCCTTAGTGCCCTATCTGCCACGGTCAGAGAGGTTCTGTGGGTTCTCCAGCAAGGAGGAAGCTGTCAACGCTGAGTTGAGGTAAGCTGCGGCTGAGAACAGATTTGGTAGGAAATGTAGTTTGCATTTTCTGTATAGGTTTGTAGAAATTAGGTAATGTTTGGTTTGTAATCGTCACTGCTTGATCTGACCTTTTGATACCTTTCGATCCGATGTTTTCAGTAGGGTGTGCTGTTTGGTGGATCTGGAAATTTGGGGTATTGTGGACTGCTCTTTGGTCCAGCAGCCACTCCTTTTGCAGTAGATCAGTGACCACGACAGGGATATTGAGGTAAGGTTTAGGGTTTTGAGTTTTGTGTAGATTGATTGTGTTTATGTTGGGAATAGGTAGATTGGATTAGCTTTAGACTTTTAAATCTAATGTTATGATTTGGGTTAAAGGAAATTAACCTTAGTTAATTGTGGATTTAATTAAGGTAGGTTGAGATTATGATTTAGGGTTTTCCCTTAAATTATTCTTAAGGATTTTTATTTAGCTATTCGTTTAATTTGTAGCTAAATAAAAATGTATGTTTGATATCACAGGACTTTGACGCGAGACGAGTATCTCGACGTCGTATTCGGACCAGATTGGACATTTCCTATTGGAGGCGGGTACTTTTGACTTATTGTCTTTGATATGCTTAGTAATTAAATTAACAAGATGCATTAATTGTGTTTCTTACTTGTTTCGGTTAACCACTGCCCAATACATGCTATCTGTTGATTGATTGTTTGTTTACATCTTGTATGGATATGTACCTGATTCCACATGCTCATGGGTAGTGATATAACCATATTTTACCATGTCAGGACCTAGGTTTGATGCCTTATATGATCAGATACCTTGATATGATTCATTCGCTTTGGTGCACATTATGATATGTCCAGAGATTGGTTTAATATATTACCATGTTTAGTGACATGCACCATTCGCATGATTGCATGCTGAGTGATTGATTGCTCCTTTATTGTCGAGCACTTTGCCAGTTTCATCACTGTTCGGTGCTCCGTTGTGACGCTCATGGGTAGCGGGACATAGCGTGGCAGCACGTCAGTTTGACTCTTCCTGTAACACCCCTAGAAAGCCTAGATAAAGTAAGGGCAATGAGAGTACGAATGTAATGAAAAGAATGTGTAGATAGTCTACGTTGAATGTTACGATGGGAAGGATTTAGATGATTAAAAACTTTATGAAAGAAAATAAAGTTGAGAATATAAAGTTCTATACATGATTTATAATGCAAGGAATTAATGTAAACAAAAGAAATATGAGATAATATATATATGTATGAAATATTTATGCATAATGCATAATATAGTAATATACGAATTATTATGTACAAAAGAAAATAAAATGTTAGAAGAGAGATTGAACCTTGGATCTCTTGTAAGGAACATGTATAGGATACCAAAGGGGATAGGAGAATTATTGATAAGGAAAGAAAGGATTAAGTAGTTAAGAATAAGAAAGGATTCTTTCTACTTAAAAGGAAAAGGAAGTAAAAAGAAATAAAAATATACATAAACAAGTTTTGATCCTTGGTTCTCTTGTGGATGCATGCATGTGTTAACCAAGTGGGATAGGAGAGGATATTGTAAGAGGAGAGATAGGAATTTTAATTAAAGAAGAGAAAAGAGAGAACTTAACGGAAAGAAAAGAGAGAACTCAAAAGGCATTTCTCTAGAATATTCTTGTCATTTAAGGGAGAAATGAATAGGAGGATGAATCAAGTCAAGTTTCCTCCCTCATTTTAGTATAAATAGGCATGGAGGGTGACTTCAACTTCATCCCCCACTCATTCTCCTCCTCTCCTCCCTTTTGTGCCGAGACTCACCTCTCCCTCTCTTCTTCTTCTTGTTGCCGAGCAACACAAGAGGAAGAACCTCTTCTTCCTCTTCACTCTCTCCCTCTTTCTCTTTTGTTGTTGCCGAGCAACACAAGAGGAAAGAGAAGCCTCTTCTTCCTCCTCCTCTCCACCAAAAGACCTAGCCACTCCTCTCCTCCATTGGTGCCGAGCAAAGCAAGCAAGGAAGAAAGGTCCAAGCAAGTTCTCAACTCTAGGAAACTTAAGCGAAGAAGGTAAGCTTCCCTCACCTGTGGTACAAGGCTTTTTATATATTTTCAGATTTTATGAGGATTTTAAAACCTAGAAACAAGTTTGAGAAAATTCGGTTAAGAAGAGCTTTCGAAATCTAGTGAGGTTTAACTAAGTCTACACTACATGATAGATTTTCTATGCCATGGAAAAGGGATCTTCTTCATGTTTTTACACCTATATGATGCTTGATCAAAGGAGTACTTAACCCTAGAATTTCGGCCAAAAATAGTTTTAAGAGGCTAGGGAAATTATTGTTTTACCCAACTAGTACGAGGTTCTCCCTATGAAATGTTAAGGATCATGTATTTGTTTTCTTGTTTAGAAGATAATTGAAAATAAAAGAAAAAAAAAGGGAAAGGAACCTAGGAAGTGTTATACATAATGAGAAAGAATGAAATTTATGCTATGTATATGCCATGATATGTGATAGCATAGGAAATGCTATACATAATGAGAAAAGAATGAAATTTATGTTATGTATATGTCATGATATGTGATATGATATGTGATAGCATAGGAAATGCTATACATAATGAGAAAAGAATGAAATTTATGTTATGTAAATGCCATGATATGTGATAGCATAGGAAATGCTATACATAATGAAAAGAAATGAAAAATGAAATGCATGAAAGATTGTTAGGGATATGATATGATAGTTATGCATGATAAATTATTTTTGTATGGTTTGTACCAAGGGTGGACTCCGTAAACGCCCCGGGGTCGATGGAATAAGACTCGGGCCTCGTCAGAAATGGGCTTCTGAATGCCCTAGGTCGATGGGGTAAGACTCGGACCTAGTATGTATGTATGGTAGGGTTCAAGACTTGCTACCTTGGACCTATTTAAGAAGCGCGCGCATTATGTATGTGGTACAAACCGGGATCCCCTCTAATGATGATATGAATTTCAAGTACTTATAAGTATAAGCTTTCAAATTCATGATGCATTGCCTACATATGTGCTTGAATTATCTGATGATATAATGTCATGATATGAATATGATACCCTTGTATGTCGTATGCTTATGATACTACGCATGATATTAATATACGATGATTTTCGGTTTTAGTGAGTAGGAAAGGAACTTACTGAGCCATGAGTGCTCACAGCTTACTTTCCTTGTACCGCAGATAAAGAAGCTGGATGAGCTAGAGGAGCAACAGGAGGAGCAGATAGTGATGTGTGTGGTGGTGGCTCGGCAAAGAACGATCCGGACAAATTAATATGATTAGTTATAGAATCAACATATACACATTTAATCTGTGATATCATGCTTATAAAATGAATGTTTAAAAAGAAAAAAAATTTTGTTCTTCCGCTGCCATAGTATAACTGAAGTATGTACGAACGTAGCGCCGCCCTAGGGTAAGAAGGGTGGGCGTTACACTTCCGGTGCTCCGTTGATCCGCTCATGGGTAGTGTGACGCAGCGTGAAGCACGTTAGAGATTCCTCTCCGTCATAGTGTACCGGGAGATGAGAGCATTGCGCTCCCCCATTTATGATTTGGGGTAGGAGTATGTATGTACTCCGACAGCATCCCGTCCACTCGATCACTCATCAGGAGTAGTGATGCAGAGTGCACGGTTGTCACAGCCCTACCCACTCGGTCCCACTGTTGTTGTGAGTCGGCTGACTGGCGTCAGGGGTGACCATGACATTGGCATCATATGCATGATGCATTTATTGTTTGTGATTGTGTTTGTTGCACTTATATGCTGCACATTGCTTGGATACCTTGTTTGACATGCATACAGGTCTTCTATACCTTTCGGACAGTTTGTCCTTATACCGGGTCCTGGTTAGTACAGATTCTCTCCTGTCTTCTTCGGTTTGCATTTACCTTTATCTTTCTCAGGAGACTGTACGCATGATTAGTGCTAGGTGTTATTTCTTTACTTTGCATATCAACTGTACCTGTTGAGTGTTGGACTCATCCCGCCTCCATTGTTGTTATTTTCAGGTTGATGTTGTCAGGAGGGAATTCCAGTCGCTGGTCCCCACAGCACGTAGTGCTACTCCTCTGCTGGTTTTTGAGTTGTTGTTTTATTTTAGCTTTTCGCTATCAGACTTTGTTTTAGTTATGTTTTGGATTATTCTGCTTATGGATATTGTATGGATTTTATTATTACGATGGATTTGGATTTGGATTTTATTCTACTACATGCCTGCCTGGAGGGCAGAAGAGGTGAGTTCGTCGGATTTGAGCTTTACGAGTGTAGTGGAGTAGGGTGGATTTCGAGTCAGAGTATTATTTTTACTGTTTAATTATCTTAACTGCGTGGTTGTGACAGCCAGAGGCTGAATAGATTATATATAACTGCGTGGTGATGTTTTATTTTGTTGTTATTATTCCAGCCGCCTGTGGCTGAGGTATTTGTGAGATGTAGAAAAGTTTCAGATTGTCCACCGTACAGGGGAGATGCTGCCGAAATTTTCTCGGACAGGGACTCCTCTGGGGCGTGACATCACTCACATCCCTCTGCATAATTCGTTACATACCCAGTAATCGCCTTTATAATCCACCCAGTTACGGGTGACGTTTGACAAAACGAAAGTACATAACTCCTTATGTAGGGATCTATGGTGACTTCAGGTCCAAGGACTAGTAGTCATACTAATAGCCACATGAGAAAATATATGACACTCATATAACGATCCATGATACTTTCTCATGGCGGGTCATTCAGTATACATTCTCTAATGCATGCCCATGTGTCAACTTGATATCTCTATATCCATGACTTGTGAGATCAAGTCATCGAGTTGACCTACATGCTAGTCTTATTACATTAACATTGTCCCTGAATGTTAATACTCGACTAGGAATGATTAAGAGTAGTGTTCCCTATATCATCTCACTATCGGTTCAACTAACCGATTGATATAGGTCAGAACGTTCTACTCAAGGACGCTATTACACTTAGTTTATTTGGCATTAATACAAGTAAGTATAATAACCAAAAGCAAATGCCTTTATTTATATAAGAATATGATACAACAAGTCCATAATACAATCATCAAATGATTGGCTCTAGGACTCTAACTAACAATCTCCCACTAGCACTAGTGCCAATCAGTGTAGGCTCTAAGCCCCAATGACCTAGTGTGACCATCATGCTTCCTCTGTGCCAAAGCCTTGGTCAAGGGATCTGTGATGTTAGCCTCTGTAGGTACTCTGCATATCTTCACATCTCCTCTCTCGATAATCTCTCGAATGAGATGGAAGCGCCGTAGTATATGTTTGGTCCGCTGGTGTGAGCGAGGTTCCTTCGCCTATGCTATAGCTCCATTGTTGTCACAAAAGAGCTCAATAGGGTCAACGATACTGGGAACCACCCCAAGTTCAGTGATGAACTTACGGATCCAAACTGCCTCCTTTGCTGCCTCTGATGCAGCAATGTACTCGGCCTCTGTCGTAGAATCAGCTACTGTGTCCTGCTTCGAACTCTTCCAGCTCACAACACCACCATTTATGCAAAATACGAACCCTGACTGCGATCGATAATCATCCTGATCGGTCTGGAAGCTGGCATCACTGTAACCCTTTATAGCTAGCTCGTCATCGCCTCCATATATCAAGAAATATTCTTTAGTCTTTCTTAAGTACTTAAGAATATTCTTGACCACTATCCAGTGACTTTCACCTATATCTGACTGGTATCTGCTCGTCATGCTCAAAGCATACGAGACATTACGTCGAGTACATAGCATGGCGTACATGATAGATCCTATGGCTGAGGCATAAGGGATCTGATACATGCGGTCTCTCTCCTCTCTAGAAGAGGGACCCTGAGTCTTCGAAAGACTCACGCCATGTGACATCGACAGAAATCCCTTCTTGGAGTTCTGCATGGCAAACCGAAGGAGTACCTTGTCAATATATGTACTCTGACTTAGGCCAAGTAATCTCTTAGATCTATCTCTATAGATCTGTATCCCTAGAATACGGGATGCCTCACCTAAGTCCTTCATTGAAAAGCAACTCCCTAGCCAGGTCTTGACAAACTGAAGCAAAGGGATGTCCTTCCCAATGAGTAGTATGTCATCCACATACAATATGAGGAAGACAACTATATCCCCTACAACCTTCTTATAGACACAAGGCTCATCTTCGTTCTTGATGAAACCAAACTGTTTGATTGCATCATCGAATCGAAGATTCCAGCTCCGAGAAGCTTGCTTTAGTCCATAAATGGACCTATGCAGCTTGCATACTCTGCTAGTATGCTGTGGATCTACAAATCCCTCAGGTTGTGTCATGTACACATCCTCGAGCAAGTTTCCATTCAGAAACACGATTTTAACATCCATTTGTCATATCTCATAGTCATGGTAAGCTGCAATAGCAAGCATGATCCGAATGGACTTAAACATCGCTACTGGAGAAAATGTTTCATCATAGTCAATACCATGAATCTGCTTGAAACCTTTAGCTACCAAGCGACCCTTATAGATAAATCCACCCATGTCAGTCTTTCTCTTAAAGACCCACTTACACCCAATGGGTTTTACCCCTTAAGGTGGATCAACCAAAGTCCATACTTAGTTGGTGTACATGGATTCCATCTCGGATCTCATGGCCTCTAGCCATTTCTCGGAATCTTCCTGATAGGTGGTAGGCTCATCCTCTATGAGCACAACGTCATCATGGTCAGACAAGAGAAATGAGTATCTCTCAGGCTGACGACGTGCCCTATCGGACCTGCGAAGAGGTATGTCTACTTGAACTGGTTGTTGTTCCTCAACTCCTTGTGGAACAACATCATCCACAACACTTTGTGGTTCTAGTTCAAATTCCATCGAGGCTTCAGTGCTATTGTCCGCATCTTGAACTTTTTCAAGATTGAACATACTCCCACTAGTCTTTCTAGAAACAAAGTCCCTTTCTAGAAAGACCACAGTCTTTGCCACAACTACCTTGTGCTGACTTGGAATGTAGAAGTAATATCCCTTAGTTTCCTTGGGATATCCAATAAAGTAGCACTTGTCGGATTTGGGTCCTAATTTGTCTGAGACTTAACGTCTAACGTAAGCCTCACAACTCCAAATCCTCATAAAAGACACCTGGGCATCTCTCCCAGTCTATATCTTATATGGTGTCTTTATCACGGCCTTGGATGGAACTCGGTTGAGTATAAAAGCCACCGTGTCTAGAGCATAGCCCCAAAGGAATGTCGGAAGATCTGTGTGACTCATCATAGATCGTACCATATTTAATAGGGTACGATTCCTCCTTTCGGATACACCATTCCACTGTGGTGTTCCAGGAGGAGTGAGTTGGGATAGAATCCCACACTTAGCTAGGTAGTCACGAAACTCATGGCTAAGGTATTCTCCACCTCGATCTGATCGAAGTATTTTAATACTCTTGCCAAGCTGGTTCTGTACTTCATTCTTGAATTCTTTGAACTTTTCAAAGGATTCTGACTTTTTGTATCATCAAGTACACATAACCATATCTACTGAAGTCATCAGTAAATGTGATGAAGTACCTATAACCGCCTCTAGCAGCGACATTGAAAGGGCCACATACATCACTATGTATGAGTCCTAACAAATAAGTCGCTCTTTCGCTGTGCCCACTAAAGGGAGTCTTGGTCATCTTGCCTAGTAGGCATGACTCGCACGTCTCATAAGATTCAAAATCAAATGAGTCTAGCAAACCATCCTTATGGAGCTGGGATAAGCTCTTGTCATTTATATGACCTAAGCGATAGTGCCAGAGATAGGTTTGGTTCAGGTCATTTGACTTGAACCTCTTGGTATTTATGTTATAGATAGGGCTATCAAGGTTTTGAATGTAGATTCCGTTCATTAGAGGTGCACTACAATAGAACATATCTTTTAAATAAACAGAACAACATTTGTCCTTTATTATAAAAGATAAACCTTTCTTGTCCAAACAAGAAACTGAAATTATGTTCTTAGTTAATACAGGCACATAACAACAATCATCCAACTCTAGTACAAGCCAGAGGGCAGAGATAGAAAGTAAGGTCCTACAGCAACAGCAGCAACCCGTGCTCCATTACCTACTCGTAGGTCTATCTCGCCCTTCGTCAATGCTCTGTTATTTCTCAGCGCTTGTACATTAGTACAAATGTGAGAAGCACATCCGGTATCTAATACCCATGATGAAGAAATAGAGAGGTTGACTTCTATAACATATATACCTGAAATGGAAGTCTCACTTCGCTTCTTCTTAAGATCTTCACCCAGTGCCCGGTCTGACCGCAGTGGAAGCAGGTAGCATCCTTGGCGACCCCTCCTTTGGGCTTCAGTGCTTTGCCTTTACCCTTGGCTTGGGACTTTCCCTTGCCTTTGGGCTTGCCCTTGCCCTTGTGTTTGAACCATCGGAACAGAGCAGTTCTTAACATGCTAAGCAGCTCGGGCAGTGGCTTATCAATTTCGTTCATATTGTAGTTTAGAATGAACTGACTATAGCTATCCAGCAAGGATTGCAAGATTAGGTCAGTGGCCAGCTCTTGGCCAAGCGGGAATCTCAACCCCTGTAGGTTTTCTATGTACCCAATCATTTTAAGTACATATGGGCCTACGGGAGCCCCATCTGACATCTTGCACTGAAATAGTGCCCTTGAGATCTCAAATCTCTCATGTCGCGCTTGTCTTGATAGAGTTGACGAAGATGTTCAACCATATCGTAAGCGCTCATTAACTCGTGTTGCTTCTGAAGCTCAGAGTTCATGGTCGTGAGCATTATACATGACACATCTAATGCGTCATCTTGATGCTTCTTATAAGCATCTTTGTCAGCTCACGGGACATTGGTAGGAGGAGCCTCCGGAATGGGCTTCTCCAGAACGTACAGTTTACGTTCCTGGGTGAGAACTATTCTCAAGTTCCTGTACTAGTCCAGGAAATTTGCTCCGTTGAGCTTGTCCATCTCAAGAACAGAACGCAGGGAGAAAGTGTTCGTATTCGACGTCATGGTTATCTACAACAGAAAAATTTAGAAAATAAATATCATATTCTTTTAAATCATTTAATTAAGTCTTTAACTAAATGATGCTCCCACTGAATTCTATAATTCATGTGGGACAAGATCCACATCATACTAACCCCTGAGTTAGCTTTGGCTAATACTGTTAGTTAGAGCCCTAGAGCCAATCATTTGATGATTGTATGGACTCATGTATATCATATTCTTGTATATTAATAAAAGCATTTGTTTGGTTATTATACTTATTTATATTAGTGCCAAATAGACTAAGTATAATACCCTCAAATCCGAAGAGTACTTGCCTGTCCTTCCTTGTTCCACTATGGAAGCCCTCGCTCACCCGTTGCGTGTTGCCATGTCGTCGATGCGGAGGTCGCAATCTTCCTCTTCCGATCGCGATGCCCTCGAAGGAATTGACCGCTTGGGGTAGCACCTGGCCGAGTCTCAAGAGTCAATGGTGAGTTGGGTCGACGACAACGAGGTGAGAACGAAGAAGGAGTCGGCGATTTGGAGGAGGAATAGTGAAGGAGAGAATGGAATCGGCAAATCAGGTATAGTTTTGTACCTAGGTTAATTAAGTCCTAACCCTAGGTCAATTAAATCCTATCCATAGGCTAATTAGAACAATCACCTCCTAATTAATTGGGTGTTAGCGTTGGCTTTCCTCATGTTTAATTATTCTATCCCTTTTAAGTATGTCCTACAAGTTCATTTAAAATTATGAAAAAATCCTAAAATTCATAGAAAATTTTATAAGTTAATCCCGTAATTAGCATTCGAATGACGTTAGAAAATTTCATAAATAAATTCCTTAATTACGCTTGTGGGACCTTACAAATCACATCCAGAGAGAATACACAAATCAATGAACTGATCTATAGTGAGTCTTAGCTCTTCAAGAACCTGAAAAATAAGGATGAGAATAAATATAGTAATTCAATTAGCAATAAGCAGAATAAATATACCTTTGAAACTTCAAATTCCATCACAAAGAGTAGAAATAACATGTTACAATTTGTTGTAATATGTGAGGCACATAAAGTTGGATATTTTGGAAAGCTTTGAAACAAAATAACAATAACCGATAAGTAAAAGATGTCTCCAATCGAGCAATAAGTGATGAGATGAGTTCTCATCGAAATTTAGGGGATTTGGTAGACAACAAGCTTTTTAGTAGCACCATTGTCCATTGGAGTGTGATCTCCTAACAAAGAGAAGGGGTGTGTTAGATGAAGATGATCTTTGATCTAATTATCTTTCTTCTCCTTTTTCACCTCCGATTTTTGGGATAAAACTATTTGGCCTAATATTGTGTCATTTATCACACTGTCGATGATCAAACCCATAATGACGTAGCATAAATTAAGGGTAACAAACTGAAGACGAGAAAGTAATACAATGTGTCTGAGCTACAGCTTAGTTGTTGCCCTTGTAATTTTTTTAACTACTCTTCTGATGTGGCTTGAGCCAAGGAGAAAAAAATGATCTAGAGTTTAAGAATTGGAGCTTCTCCACCTAAGTGACTAGTCACCAATGATAATTAGATTGTGCACAAAACAGAACTAATCCACATTAGAGTGTCATCGTGTTGATTGCAGGTATACCAGATAGATTGACTACTTAGGTAAAGAGACGAAAGGAGCATCTACATCCAAGCAACTAGCCACTAGGATTGATAATAAGCAGCAGTGAGATACCACTAACTGGAGCATTTTCCTGAATGCTGGTGAAGACTCTCACTGCAAGATAAAGAAAAAGTATACTGTGTATAAAAGTTTCACAATAGAACATGAGCAATAGCACAAGAACTATCATGTAACACCCGTAAATTTCCTTTCCCCCAAAAAGAGCAAAAAAAAAAAGAAGAGAAAAGAAATAAAAATATATTCATAAATGGCCCGAGCTAGGATTTAAACCCTAGACCTTTGGTTTAAGATTGGTTTAAGTAGCCATTAGGTGGTAGTAAAGTATCACATTAGAAAGAGAAAACTATTCATTATATGCGAATTATATGTGGAGTGATGCTTCAACTTCCACTTAGTATAAAAGGGAATGGAAGAGATGAAAACCTAGCTTTTCATCTCCTTCCTCTCCTCCCTAGCCAAAAACCTCCTTCCCTCTCTTTTCTTCAATTTTCGGCCAAGAACCTTAAGGTTCCATTCTTTGAAGCTTCTCAAGAGGAGAATCTAAGAGGAGGGTGTCCTTCTGGGAATTAGTACGCCGGTGAAGAGAAATCAGGAGGCCAAGGCATACAAGAGAGGCGTATTCTCCCAAAACCTTAGTGGTATAATTGTAAGAAATAGCGAAAGGAAGTAAGTATCTCTCACTTGCAGTATGAGTAGCTTCGCTAATATATGTTACGATATGTTTTAAGCATGTTAAGGAAGATGCATATTATAATATGATTATTGCGTGTTAAAGGAAATAGATGCTATAATATGTAAGATGTCCTCTAAAGTTTTGGGACTAAGAGCATGTTTAGTGTATCTTAAATTGCTTCCCATTTAGTTTTGGGGCTAAAAAGCGTATTCAAGTGCCCTAAAGTGCTTCCCTATAAGTGTGAGGGGATTAAGCGCACATAAGGTGTTTGTTTAAATGACAAACAAGTGCAAGTACAAGAAATCAATAGTTAAAAGAAAGTATTTTACTTTAGAAAGACATGTACTGGACACAAGGTCCATGGGTGGGCTCCTAGATCGCCCCTAGGCTCCTAGACCACCTAGTAGTACCTTAATGGGTTCGGGATTAACTACCACCTCGGATCTTATTAAGGGTGCGCGCAAAGTGGTACAATGTCGGGCCCAAGCAAGTTGATTATTATTTTCACAAATTATGTAATATAAAGTTTTCAACTTCATGGTTTGTCTTAGTGGAAGTTTTCCTAAGGTTGAGAACTCGAGTTATAAAATGCAGCATTGATGAACTCAATAATATGCCAAGATTCCTATTTTTATTTCATTACTAGCATGGTTTTAGGTTGATGTTTGCATGATAAATCTATTTTAAAATGCATGTCATGTACCCATTCTGAATTATGCGTTTTAGCATGAATTATCGCCAAGCATGAGTTTTGTGTTTTTCCAAACAGATTTGAAAAGTCTATTCTTGTCTTAATGCTTATTTTGTGAGTAGATGGTACTTATTAAGCATTCGCTTATAGATTTTCATTTCCTTATACTGTAGATAAAGGTAAAGGAAAGCTCGAGTAGGAGGAGACAGCAGGAGCGGTGCATTGTGTGTGTGTGACGGAACAATGGAAGAAGATCTGGGAACTTGCGAATGTTTGGAACATGTTAGAATTTATGCTAAAGTATTTTCTCCTTTCCGCTTTACCTGAAATACTATTCCTAGTTGCTTAAGATGAATTTATCGGTTTGGTAGTAATTGGAGTGGCAATGATATGTACAAAGGGGAGAACACGCCTTGGGTAGAGTGGGGTGGTGACATCCGCACGGCCCGTGTCATGGTCGTGTGGATTCACACAACCCCCTACTTCCTTCTCTCGGCCAAGGTAACACGACCATGTGAATTCACACGGCCGTGCATCTCTTCTTCTCGGCTAAGGTGACACAGTCGTGCACCTCTTCTTCTCGGCTAAGTTTTGAGTAGGTCTCGTTATCGAGCAGTTTCTAATAGGTAAGAATGGGAGCATAAAATTAGATATGAAAAGAGTAACCTACGCCTCGTAAGCCTGTAAGGTAAGGATATAATTAGAGAAAGGGGTGGGGTGATATAATTTTGTATCAGAGTCAAGTTCCATCCTTCCGTCACACACATCAAGCATTGATCCTGCAGCTAACAAGTAAGAAAGTACATTCTCATGACTTTTATGCATTTTATTTTTGCTATGATTAGTGTGAACTATTTGTTAAGATTAAGCATGCTTATACATGAAAGTATTGAGGGCAGCAAGTAAGAATAAGGATGGGCTGACGTATGTCCCACTGGTTTGGTTTATGAAATCTAGAATGGCTAGAGGATGACTGGCGAGACAGACGAGAGTTAATGAAGCTCATGTTGGGTTTTTCGGGCCCGAAAACCGCTTTTCGCGTCGCGGAAACCCCGAATCACCCAAAGTTGTAGATCCGTGCAAAGAAAACCGAATGAAATACAAGTACGAGTTTCAAAAACTTTAGATCTACTCCTAGATCTATGTGTTGAGAGCTTTACCTTTGAAGTGTACCCTCGCAAAATTCCCGCTCGTCCAAGGTATGTGTCGGATCTCCAAAGTATCAAGGTAGATACTTCTCTAGTGATATCCACACGAACAAGGAGTGCTCTCTAGCACTCAAGGATGGAGAAGAGAGTACCCCAAGTGTGCTAGCACTTTCTAGGGCTCTCGGGTAGGATTTGGGAAAAGAAAAGATAGATAAGAGAATTCTATGTGACAATCACTCTACCTTTTCTTCATGAAACTCAAACACATTCAACTTCTTTCTTGCTTGAAAACTTTCGGTCAAGAGAAGAGGAGAGGGAGAGCTTGAGGAAGAGAGCTTGGAGAAGATGGAATCAATTCTCACCTTGAATGAAAATCAATTTTCTTTACTCCCCTAGTGGCCGGCCACACCAAGTGTAACCCCCTTCATTAATGTGGCCGGCCACATTAAAGCAAAGGAGAGAATGTAACTTCCATTAGGTGGCACTCTCTTGATGATGTGGCACTTTATGATTGGTCCACATCTTACCAACTCACTAATGATGTAGCAAAAAGGGTCAAGTCAAACTTGACTCTTACTCTTCCTCTCAAGTCAAGTCAAACTTGACTTAATCTCTCTAATGGTTGATCTAATCCAACCATTTGATTCAAACCAATTAATCTAATTCATTTAATTAAATTGATTCAATGAGTCATAATCTAAATTAGACTCATTGAACACATGAATCAAATTGAGTCCAACTCAATTAGCCCAATTAGGATTACTCTTAATCCAATTTGATTCATCAAATGAATCTAATCCTTTTTTTGGTTCATCATATGAACCTAATCTCCATCCACTTGTTCTTTGTGTGTGACCCAATAGGTTCTTGTAACGTTGGCAATGTCCCTAAACTCATTTAGAAGCATAAGTAATGAGCGGTATCTAGCAATACATCATTACTACCCAAGTTACAAGAATGTCGAGATCCGACATCACCTTGTGACTACAAATTGTGACTCCTCACAATATATGACAAGTGTCCTTCTATCCTAGACATCTAGATTGATCAATGTGAGGCATAGACCGTGTCATCCTCTGACCAATCTAAATCTTGAAACCCAAGTAGACTCACTAAATCAAATGAGCTCAATATCCTATATTGACTCATTTGGGCATGGTCATGCACTTCGTGTTCTCACTCTATCAAGAATACCGATGTCTCTCCCGTCATATAGGAGGGATAGATCCCATCTACATCACTCACATCCCTCAGCATAATTTGTTATATATCCAGTAATCTCCTTTATAGTCCACCCAGTTACAGGTGACGTTTGACGAAACCAAAGTACATAACTCCTTATGTAGGGATCTATGGTGACTTCAGGTCTAAGGACTAGTAGTCATACTAATAGCCACATGAGAAAGTATATGACACTCATATAACGATCCATGATACTTTCTCATGGCGGGTCATTCAGTATACATTCTCTAATGTATACCCATGTGTCAACTTGATATCTCTATATCCATGACTTGTGAGATCGAGTTATCGAGTTGACCTACATGCTAGTCTTATTGTATTAACATTGTCCCTGAATGTTAATACTCGACTAGGAATGATTAAGAGTAGTGTTCCCTATATCATCTCACTATCGGTTCAACTAACCGATTGATATAGGTGAGAACCGTCTACTCAGGGACATTATTATACTTAGTTTATTTGGCACCAATACAAGTAAGTATAATAACCAAAATCCAAATGCTTTTATTAATATACAAGAATATGATACAATGAGTCCATACAATCATCAAATGATTGGCTCTAGGGCTCTAACTAACAATCTCCCACTAGCACTAGTGCCAATAAGTATAGGCTCTAAGGCCTAATGACCTAGTGTGACCATCATGCTTTCTCTGTGCCAAAGCCTTGGTCAAGAGATCTGCGATGTTAGCCTCTGTGGGACTGCAAATCTTCACATCTCCTCTATCGATAATCTCGAATGAGATGGAGCGCCGTAGTATGTGCTTGGTCCGTGTGAGCGAGGTTCCTTCGTCTATAGCTCCATTGTTGTCACAATAGAGCTCAACTGGTCAGCGATGTTAGGAACCACCCCAAGTTCGATGAACTTCAGGATCCAACCGCCTTTCGCCTCGATGCAAGAATATACTCGGCTCATTGTAGAATCGCCATCGTATCACGCTTGAACTCTTCCAGTGACAGACCACCATTAATGCAAAATACGAACCCCGATTGCGATCTATAGTCATCCCGGTCGGTCTGGAAGCTAGCATCACTATAACCCTTTACTAGCTCATCATTGCCTCCATATATTAAGAAATATTCTTTAGTCCTTCTTAAGTACTTAAGAATATTCTTGACCGCTATCCAATGACTTTCACCGGATCTGATCTTCTCGTCATGCTCAAAGCATACGAGACATCGGGTCGAGTACATAGCATGACGTATATGATCGATCCTATGGCTGAGGCATAAGGGATCTGATCCATGCGGTCTCTCTCCTCTCTAGAAGAGGGACCTTGAGTCTTCGAAAGACTCACGCCATGTGACATCGGCAGAAATCCCTTCTTGGAGTTCTGCATGGCAAACCGAAGGAGTACCTTGTCAATATATGTACTCTGACTTAGGCCAAGCAATCTCTTAGATCTATCTCTATAGATCTGTATCCCTAGAATGCGGGATGCCTCACCTAAGTCCTTCATTGAGAAGCAACTCCCTAGCCAGGTCTTGACAGACTGAAGCATAGGGATGTCCTTCCCAATGAGTATTATGTCATTCACATACAATATGAGGAACACAACTATATCCCCTACAACCTTCTTGTAGACACAAGGCTCATCATCGTTCTTGATGAAACCAAACTGTTTGATTGCATCATCGAATCGAAGATTACAGCTCCGAGAAACTTGCTTTAGTCCATAAATGGACCTATGCAGCTTGCATACTCTGCTAGTATGCTGTGGATCTACAAAACCCTCAGGTTGTGTCATGTACACATCCTCGAGCAGGTTTCCATTCAGAAACGCGGTTTTGACATCCATCTGCCATATCTCATAGTCATGGTATGCTGCAATAGCAAGCATGATCCGAATGGACTTAAACATCGCTACTGGAGAAAAGGTTTCATCATAGTCAATACCATGAATCTGTTTGAAACCTTTAGCTACCAAGCGACCCTTATAGATAAGTCCATCCATGTCAGTTTTTCTCTTAAAGACCCACTTACACCCAATGGGTTTTACCCCTTCAGGTGGATCAACCAAAGTCCATACTTGGTTGGTGTACATGGATTCCATTTCGGATCTCATGGCCTCTAGCCATTTCTCGGAATCTGGTCTCATCACAGCTTCCTGATAGGTGGTAAGCTAATCCTCTATGAGCATAACGTCATCATGGTCAGACAATAGAAATGAGTATCTCTCAGGCTGACGACCCTGCTAAGAGGTATGTCTACTTGAACCGGTTGTTGTTCCTCAACTCCTTGTGGAACAGCATCATCCACAACACTTTGTGGTTCTAGTTCAATTTCCATCGAGGCATCAGTGCTATTGTTCGCATCTTGAACTTCTTCAAGATCGAACGCGCTCCCACTAGTCTTTCTAGAAACAAAGTCCCTTTCTAGAAAGACCCCAGTCTTTGCCACAACTACCTTGTGCTGACTGGGAATGTAGAAGTAATATCCCTTAGTTTCCTTGGGATATCCGATGAAATAGCACTTGTCGGATTTGGGTCCTAATTTGTCTGAGACTTGACGTCGTACGTAAGCCTCACAACCCCAAATCCTCATGAAAGACACCTGGGCATCTCTCCCAGTCCATATCCTATATGGTGTCTTAATCACGACCTTGGATGGAACTCGGTTGAGAATGAAAGCTGCCGTGTCTAGAGCATATCCCCATAGATATGTCGGAAGATCTGTGTGACTCATCATAGATCGTACCATATCTAATAAGGTACGATTCCTCCTTTCGGATACACCATTCCACTGTGGTGTTCCAGGAGGAGTGAATTGAGATAAAATCCCACACTCAGCTAAGTAGTCACGAAACTCATGGCTTAAGTATTCACCACCTCGATCTGATCGAAGTACCTTAATACTCTTGCCAAGCTGGTTCTGTACTTCATTCTTGAATTCTTTGAACTTTTCAAAGGATTCAGATTTATGTGTCATCAAATACACATAACCATATCTACTGAAGTCATCAGTAAATGTGATGAAGTACCTATAACCGCCTCTAGCAGCGACATTGAAAGGGCCACATACATCACTATGTATGAGTCCTAACAAATCAGTCGCTCTCTCGCTGTGCCCACTAAAGGGAGTCTTGGTCATCTTGCCTCGTAGGCATGACTCTCATATCTCATATGATTCAAAATCAAATGAGTCCAGCAAACAATCCTTATGGAACTGGGATAAGCGCTTGTCATTTATATGACCTAAGCGACAGTGCCAGAGATAAGTTTGGTTCAGGTCATTTGACTTGAACTTCTTGGTATTTATATTATAAATAGGCTCTCAAGATCTAGAATGTAGAGTCCGTTTATCAAATGTGCACTACAATAGAACATATCGTTTAAATAGACAGAACAACATTTGTTCTTTATTATAAACGAGAATCCTTTCTTGTCCAAACAAGAAACTGATATAATGTTCTTAGTTAATGCAGGCACATAACAATAATCGTCTAACTCTAGTATAAGCCCAGAGGGCAGAGATAGAAAATAAGTCCCTACAGTAACAGCAGCAACCCGTGCTTTGCCTACTCGTAGGTCTATCTCGCCCTTTGTCAATGCTCTGCTATTTCTAATTGCTTGTACATTAGTACAAATGTGCGAAGCACATCCGGTATCTAATACCCACGATGAAGAAATAGAGAGGTTGACTTCTATAACATTTATACCTGAAGTAGAAATCTTATTTCTCTTCTTGTTAAGATCTTCCAGGTATCCTGTGAAGTTCCTCTTCCAGTGCCCTGCTTGTCCTTGATATAGTTGACGAAGATGTTCAACCATATCGTAAGCACACATCAATTCATGTTGCTTCTGAAGCTCAGAGTTCATGGTTGCGAGCATTAGACAGGACACATCTAATGCGTCATCTTGATGCTTCTTGTAAGCATCCCGGTCAGCTCGCGTGGCAGTGGAATGGGCTGCTCTAGAACGTACAGTTTACGTTCCTGAGTGAGAACTATTCTCAAGTTCCTGTACCAGTCCAGGAAATTTGCTCCGTTGAGCTTGTCCTTCTTAAGGATAGAACGCAGGGAGAAAGAGTTCGTATTCGACGTCATGGTTATCTACAACAGAAAATTTGCAGAAATAAATATCATATTCTTTTAAAATCATTTAATTAGGCCTTTAATTAAATGATGCTCCCACTGAATTCTATAATTCTTGTGGGACAAGATCCACATCATACTAACCTTTGAGTTAGCTTTGGCTAATACGCCCAAGACTTAGTATGATCGGTAGGTAACGATTGCCAATTACATCTCTATGCAACTCTTGTTTATAAAATCAATATCCGCATTTATATTAAAACTCGAGTTACCTTTGGCTAATACGCCCGAGAGTTAATATAGATGTGATTTTGACCTATCTTTTCCAACCGTTGGAAGAATGCCTATAGTTGACTCGATCTAACCGAGCAATTAGGAATACTCAATCTAATTGAGTTTGTATTCACCCATGTGTTGATTGGCGGGACCAAGATTGTCCCTCCATACCCTACCAAGATAATATGTATTGCTCTGCTTTGGCAGATTCAGCAATACATGTGATCGAGGTAGTGATAGGTATCATGGCACGGTTAGGCATTTAGAGTTGGTTCGATCGAGATCTAATCTAATCGAAAAAGATGCATCTTGTGCACGACTTAGATCTAATCTAATCGTAAGGCACTAATTAATTAATTACTTATTAAACATGCATCATATACATAAGCAATTAACTAATTAATCTATTTGTGATTTAGTCATGGCCCACTATGATCTTCTCAAGCCAATGAGAAGATCGAATGGTCAACCTAGGGTCAACAGCTTCTCCAAGCTCCTCCCTTTGACCACCTTGTGTTGCTCGTGCCCGCCTCGGAACTCCGTCTCGTGTGGATCGTCCACCGCTCCAATTTGTACATTACAATTTGAAACTCGAGTTACATTCAAGTCTAAATCTAATTTACAACCAGAATATATGAGAAAGGCACGACACGCAGGTCGCGGAAAAATAAAAACATACAACACGCGCAAACACATAACGGCACGCAGGCCGTATTATGAATTACAACACAATCCAATCATATTAGGTTTTTGGGCCATGACTATCACAAAATTAATATATAATTCAAAATTATATATTTTCATAATTTTCTATAATTTTAAAAATAATTTTTTTACAATTTTTACGAGTAAAATTTCCCGGCGGTCCCGTTTAGCGGTTTCGGACGCAATCGGGGCCAGGGGCAGCGCCCCTACCCGCGATCTAACCATCACGAGGGTTCCTTTGCGATCCAAAAGCGCCCAAACTCGCTGTCCCAAAACGATTTGGGTCGAGACATTGCCGTTTCGGAAAATTCTTCCCGGCAGGTTCGTTTTTAGCGATTTCGGGTGCAATCGCGGAGCAAATCCCCTTGCGGGGTTAGGGGCAGTACCCCTACCCACGATCTAACCATCGTGAGTTGCTCCTTTGCGAAATAATGGCACCCAAGCCCGCTGTCCCAAACGAATTTGGGCCAAAACGAAGCCGTTTAAGGAAAAACTTCCCGGTAGCCGAAGCCTACAAGTGCCGAGATACTTGTGCTTCGCTTCTACGGAAAAATTACCCATAAAAAGATAAAAAACTAAATTTTTAGAGAAAATCACAGAAGGTTTAGTTTTCATAAAACCAAAAATTAAACTCGTACAAGCCTTGCACGTGGCTCTGATACCATTGTTGGGTTTTTCGGGCCGCGAAAACCGCTTTTCGCGTCGCGGAAACCCCGAATCACCCAAAGCCGTAGATCCGTGCAAAGAAAACCGATTGAAATACAAGTACGAGTTTCAAAAACTTTAGATCTACTCCTAGATCTATGTGTTGAGAGCTTTTACCTTTGAAGCGTGCCCTCGCAAAATTCCCGCTCGTCCAAGGTATGTGTCGGATCTCCAAAGTATCAAGGTAGATACTTCTCTAGTGATATCCACACGAACAAGGAGTGCTCTCTAGCACTCAAGGATGGAGAAGAGAGTACCCCAAGTGTGCTAGCACTTTCTAGGGCTCTCGGGTAGGATTTGGGAAAAGAAAAGATAGATAAGAGAATTCTATGTGACAATCACTCTACCTTTTCTTCATGAAACTCAAACACATTCTCCTTCTTTCTAGCTTGAAAACTTTCGGTCAAGAGAAGAGGAGAGGGAGAGCTTGAGGAAGAGAGCTTGGAGAAGATGGAATCAATTCTCACCTTGAATGAAAATCAATTTTCTTTACTCCCCTAGTGGCCGGCCACAACAAGTGTAACCCCCTTCATTAATGTGGTCGGCCACATTAAAGCAAAGGAGAGAATGTAACTTCCATTAGGTGGCATTCTCTTGATGATGTGGCACTTTATGATTGGTCCACATCTTACCAACTCACTAATGATGTAGCAAAAAGGGTCAAGTCAAACTTGACTCTTACTCTTCCTCTCAAGTCAAGTCAAACTTGACTTAATCTCTCTAATGGTTGATCTAATCCAACCATTTGATTCAAACCAATTTAATATAATGAATCTAATTCATTTAATTAAATTGATTCAATGAGTCATAATCTAAATTAGACTCATTGAACACATGAATCAAATTGAGTCCAACTCAATTAGCCCAATTAGGATTACTCTTAATCCAATTTGATTCATCAAATGAATCTAATCCTTTTTTTGGTTCATCATATGAACCTAATCTCCATCCACTTGTTCTTTGTGTGTGACCCAATAGGTTCTTGTAACGTTGGCAATGTCCCTAAACTCATTTAGAAGCATAAGTAATGAGCGGTATCTAGCAATACATCATTACTACCCAAGTTACAAGAATGTCGAGATCCGACATCGCCTTGTGACTACTAATTGTGACTCCTCACAATATATGACAAGTGTCCTTCTATCCTAGACATCTAGATTGATCAATGTGAGGCATAGACCGTGTCATCCTCTGACCAATCTAAATCTTGAAACCCAAGTAGACTCACTAAATCAAATGAGCTCAATATCCTATATTGACTCATTTGGGCATGGTCATGCACTTCGTGTTCTCACTCTATCAAGAATACCGATGTCTCTCCCGTCATATAGGAGGGATAGATCCCATCTACATCACTCACATCCCTTTGCATAATTTGTTATATATCAAGTAATCGCCTTTATAGTCCACCCAGTTACGGGTGATGTTTGACGAAACCAAAGTACATAACTCCTTATGTAGGGATCTATGGTGACTTCAGGTCTAAGGACTAGTAGTCATACTAATAGCCACATGAGAAAGTATATGACACTCATATAACGATCCATGATACTTTCTCATGGCGGGTCATTCAGTATACATTCTCTAATGTATACCCATGTGTCAACTTGATATCTCTATATCCATGACTTGTGAGATCGAGTCATCGAGTTGACCTACATGCTAGTCTTATTGTATTAACATTGTCCCTGAATGTTAATACTCGACTAGGAATGATTAAGAGTAGTGTTCCCTATATCATCTCACTATCGGTTCAACTAACCGATTGATATAGGTGAGAACCGTCTACTCAGGGACATTATTATACTTAGTTTATTTGGCACCAATACAAGTAAGTATAATAACCAAAATCCAAATGCCTTTATTAATATACAAGAATATGATACAATGAGTCCATACAATCATCAAATGATTGGCTCTAGGGCTCTAACTAACAGCTCAACCAATGGAAAATGAGTCTGCACCCTAGCCTAACCTTTTAGAAGTAGTAGCTCAGCTGCATAGACAATTGGCGGAGCAGCAGCAGGTTATTGCCACCCTGACTACTAATCAACAAGCTTCTCCTATAGTCCCACTGAAAGCTAATAGGGTAGCACCTATTACAGTCGAAGTTCTATCAGTTACACTTGTAGCCCCAGCAAAGGTAGTGAGGCAAGAAGCATACCTTATCCAGTGGCAGAAACTGAAACCAGAGAATTTCTCTTGCACTAATGAACCATGGGATGCCCAAGCATGGTTCAAAACCCTGGAGAGCATAATGGAGCTACTGACTGGCCGAAGGTAGAAAAGATAAAGTATGCCTCCTTCAGCCTCACTGGAGATGCAAGAATGTGGTGGGAACGGGTCAAGATGAAAAGAATAGTGAATCAAATGACCTGGTCTGATTTTGATACTGGGTTCTTTGAAGAATTCTTTCATATGCGAGTCACGAACAAACATTACGATGAGTTCACGGAATTCTGCCAGGGAAGTTTATCAGTTGACGAAACCATGAAGAAATTCAATAGGCTGGCTCGCCTATGCCCCGAACTGGTCAGCACAGAATGAGAGAGGGTAAGGCTAATGCTCAAGATGTTGAGTCCAGAGAAAGCTCTGAATGTGGCTGGCGGAATAAATAGACCGCAGACTGCAGAAGAGCTGGTTAGTAGTGCCCTGATCATGAAACATTACCTGAACATCATCAAGCAGTAGAAGCCAGTACAGATTGAGAACAAAGGTCAAGGGAGTTCTGGCATTCATAAAACTCAAGACCAAGGTTCAACCTGGAAGGGGAGCTCAAGAGAAAGCATTGGAGTAATAAAAAGGGAGGATCCGTAAGCAAGTAGCCTAAGTATGCTATGTGTCCCACGTGTGGAAAGATGCATCCTGGAATCTATCGCAAGGGCACTAGTGGTTGTTATATGTGTGGTCAAGAGGGGCATATAGCCAAGTATTGCCCAACCATGATCCACCTACCTCCAGCACAACCTGTTCAATATAGAGACACGTAGGCACAGTTACACCAGATGCAGGTCACGTTGGAGGGTCCTCATATTAGCCAAGGCAGACTGGAGGCCCCACTGAGTTCTACAAACGCTCGAGTTTTCTCCCTTACCAGAGAGGAGGTAGCAAACACCTCTATGGTTGTCACAGGTTAGATACACATTTTTTGTCAATATGCAACTGCGCTATTTGATACTGGGGCAGCCCATTCGTTTATCTCTATAGTATTTGCTGAAAGAATAGGTATACCCCCGGAGGTCTTAAGCGGACAATTATTGACGACACTACCTTCAGGAGAGATAATGACGTCTACGCACTGGCTACGTGCTGTGCCAGTCAAAATTTTAGATAGAGAACCGTACAGTGATATGATAATACTGAACATGTATGATTATGATGTTATTTTTGGGATGAACTTTCTGAGAAGTATGGTGCTTCCATCTGTTGGGTTCTTCGGGCCGCGAAAACCGCTTTTCGCGTCGCGGAAACCCCGAATCGCCCAAGCCACGGATCTCGTGCAAGGTAAAATCGAACGAAAATACGAGTACGAGTTTGAAAAACTTTACGATCTACAGTAGATCTACAAAGGAAAACACTTTATACCTTTGATGCGATGCCCTTCGCGTTCCCGCTCGTCCAAATGATGCCGGATCTCAAGACCGTCAAGCGCCGGTCCTCTAGAAGTATCCACACGGACACACTAGATGGAGATGACCAAAAACCAAGGTGTGCTAGCACCTATGTGGTTCGGCCAAGGGAGGAGAGGGAGAGGGAGAGCTTGAGAGGGAGAAGGAAGAAGATGCACACTAGTGAATGAAAAATGAATTTTTTCACCCAAAAAAGTGGCACCATAAAATCACATTAATTGCATTAATTGCAATTAATATGAAACCATTAAGAGAGTGGCTTTGTAACTTCCATGAGGTGGCACCCATGATGATGTGGAACATCATTATTGGTCCACCTAATGCCAACTCACCAATGAGGTGGCAAAAGGTCAAGTCAAAATTGACCTTTGGTCTTCCTTCTCAAGTCAAGTCAAACTTGACTCAATCTCTACCATGGTGGATCTAATCCAACCATTTGATTCGAGCCAACTTAATATAATGAATCTAATTCATTAAATTAAATTGATTCAATGAGTCAAAATCTAAATTAGACTCATTTAACACATGAATCAACTTGAGTCAAACTCAAGTTAGCCCAATTAGGATTACTCTTAATCCAATTTGATTCATCAAATGAATCTAATCCTCTTGGTTCATCATATGAACCTAATCTCCACCTAATTGTCCTAAGTGTGTGACCCTATAGGTTCTTGTAATGTTGGCAATGCCCTAAACACATTTAGGAGCATAAGTAATGAGCGGTATCTAGCAACACATCATTACTACCCAAGTTACAAGAATGTCGAGATCCGACATCACCTTGTGACTACCAATTGTGACTACTCACAAAATAACGACAAGTGTCCTATCCTAGACATCTAGATTGATCAATATGAGGCATAGACCGTGTCATCCTCTAATCAATCTAAATCTTGAACTCCAAGTAGACTCACTCGATCAAATGAGCTCAACATCTAATGTTGACTCATTTGGGCATGGCTATGCACTTAGTGGTCTCACTCTATCAAGAATACCGATGTCGCTCCCGTCATATGGGAGGGATAGATTCCATCTACATCACTCACATCCCTCTACATAATTCGTTATATACCCAGTAATCGCCTTTATAGTCCACCCAGTTACGGGTGACGTTTGACGAAACTAAAGTACATAACTCCTTATGTAGGGATCCATGGTGACTTCAGGTCTAAGGACTAATAGTCATACTAATAGCCACATGAGAAAGTATATGACACTCATATAACGATCCATGATACTTTCTCATGGCGGGTCATTCAGTATACATTCTCTAAAGCATACCCATGTGTCAGCTTGATATCTCTATATCCATGACTTGTGAGATCAAGTCATCGAGCTGACCTACATGCTAGTCTTAATATATTAACATTGTCCCTGAATGCTAATACTCGACTAGGAATGATTTAGAGTAGTGTTCCCTATATCATCTCACTATCGATTCAACTAATCGAATGATATAGGTATGAACCTTCTACTCAAGGACGCTATTATACTTAGTCTATTTGGCACTAATATAAATAAGTATAATAACCAAACAAATGCCTTTATTAATATACAAGAATATGATATACATGAGTCCATACAATCATCAAATGATTGGCTCTAGGGCTCTAACTAACACCATCGAGTGCCATAAGCGAAGAGTCCTATTTCAACCTGAGGCAGAGTCTAAGTTTGAGTTCATTAGAGAATCAAAGAAGAGAACCCGGAAATTCTTATCGGCCATGGAAGCTCAGAAAATGTTAGCCGATGGATGTGCTGGGTTTCTAGCTCATGTGGTTAATATCCAGCAAGAAAGAGACCAAAAGCTAGAGGAAGTTAGAGTCATATGTGACTACCCAGAAGTGTTTCCGGATGAGTTGCCAGGCTTAGCTCCGGATAGGGAAATTGAATTTGAGATTGAACTCATCCCTGATACCCATCCAATCTCAAAGGCACCCCTACCGCATGGCTCTGGTAGAATTGAAAGAACTTCAGGGATAATTACAGGAGCTTCTTGACAAGGGTTTTATTCTCCCTAATCACTCACCATGGGGAGCTCCGGTGTTGTTTGTAAAGAAGAAGGACGGGTCCATGGGAATGTGTGTGGACTACCGAGCGCTAAACAAAGTAACCATCAAAAATAAGTATCCCCTGCCAAGAATTGATGATCTATTTGATCAGTTAAAAGGAGCCACAGTCTTTTCCAAGGTAGACTTGCGGTCTGGAATATCATCAAGTGAAAGTGAAAGTGGAGGATGTACCGAAGACGTAGTCATGCCTTTTGGAGTGGCGAACGCTCCTGCTACATTTATGGATCTGATGAATAGAGTATTCAAAGCATATCTGGACAAGTTCGTAATCATCTTCATAGACGATATCCTATATACTCTAGAACTTAGGAAGAACATGTTGAACACCTAAGGACAGTACTACAGATTCTTCAGTAGAGCCAGTTGTACGTAAAGTTCTCTAAATGCGAGTTCTGGCTCGAGCAAGTGTCCTTCCTATGGCACATTATTTCCAAGGATGGAGTTATGGTAGACCCGACAAAAATAGAAGCTGTGAGTAACTGGAATAGACCCAAGAATGTCAGTGAAATCAGAAGTTTCCTTGGGTTAGCAGGCTACTATAGGAAATTTGTAGAGGACTTCTCAAGGATCGCCACTCCGTTGATAGTACTTACCAGAAAGAATAGAAAATTTGAGTGGACAACGGATTGTGAGAAGAGTTTCATTGAACTGAAAAGGAGACTGACCAGTGCTCCAATCCTGACTCTTCCAGAACATGGCGAGAGCTTTGATATGTACAGCGATGCTTCTAAATTGGGATTCAGAGCTTTACTGATGCAGAATGACAAAGTCATTGCCTACGCCTCGAGACAACTCAAGGATTATGAGAAGAACTATCCTACTCATGACCTTGAGTTAGTAGCGGTAGTCTTCGCTTTCAAGATTTGGAGGCATTACCTATACGGAGCTCAATGTAAGATTTACACAGATCACCAAAGTCTTAGGTATTTCTTCACTCAGAAAGACCTAAACATGAGACAACGGAGATGGCTGGAGCTGGTCAAAGACTATGATTGTGAAATCCTCTACCATCAGGAAAGCGAACAAGATGGCAAATGCACTAGGTAGGAAATCTTGCGCAGCTTTATTATCCTTAGCTGCTATGTCCCAACTTCTATAGAAGGAAGTAATAAACTTTGGGCTTGAAATTATTAACGGGCAGCTCTCCACTTTGACACTAGTGTCAACCCTTCTTGATGATATACGGAAAAGCAACATAAAGATCCTAATATTCAAAAGATTAAGCAAGAAATACAAGAAGGAGAAAATGGGGAGTTCCGAGTATCAGACTCTGGGATACTATATTACGGTGATTGCCTCTGTGTCCCTAATCAAGAAGAACTACGACGAAAAATTCTAGATGAAGCCCATGGAACGGTCTACGCTATGCATCCTGGTTCCACCAAGATGTACCAAGATTTAAAGGAACGCTTCTAGTGGTCTGGGATGAAAAGAGATATTACAAGATATGTCAGTACCTGCCTGACATGCCAACGGGTTAAAGCAGAACATCAGAAACCGGACGGAGTTCTACAGCCTATCCAGATTCCAGAGTGGAAGTGGGAAGATATATCTATGGATTTCAAAGTAGGACTACCCAAAATCATGAATGATTACGATGTTATCTGGATAATAGTGGACAAATTGACCAAGTCTGCTCATTTTCTAACTATCAGAATATCATACTCTATTGAGCAGTTAGCACAATTGTATGTGAAAGAGGTTATCAGATTGCATAGAGTTCCCAAGATCATAATTTCGGATAGAGATGGTCGCTTTACTTCACACTTCTGGGAGTGTGTTCAAAAAGCTCTTAGCACTAAGCTATGATTTAGCACTGTATTTCATCATCAAACTGACGGGCAAACAGAACGAGTGAATCAGGTTCTGGAGGATATGCTACGGGCTTGTGCCTTAGATTTCAAAGGGAGCTGGTACTGATACCTATGCTTAGCGGAATTCACATATAATAATAGCTATCAAGCTACTATCGGAATGACACCCTATGAGGCTCTATATGGGAGGAGATGTAGATCGCTTATATGTTGGTATAAAAGTGGTGAAAAGAAAAAGATGAGACTCCAGACAGACCTCATCGAAGACATCACCAAAGCTATACAGAACATTCACCAGAGAATTGAAACTGGTCAGAGCCGGCAGAAGAGCTATGCGGATGTGCACCGTAGACCGCTGTAATTTGAGGTTGGGGACTCAGTGTTCCTCAAAGTAGCCCCTATGAAAGGAGTGATGCAGTTTGGAAGGAAAGGAAAGTTGAGCCCACATTTTGTGGGGCCCTACCGAATCACAAGAAGAGTTGGCAAGGTAGCTTATGAGCTGGAACTACCGCAGGAAATGTCAGCCACTCATAATGTATTTCATGTCTCAATGCTGAAGAAGCATGTTCCTAATGCAAACCAAGTGATTGAGCCACAGACGGTACAGGTTCAAGAGAATCTCAGTTATGAAAGTCGACCTATTGAGATAATAGATCGAGAAGTTAAGAAGCTGAGGAACAAAGAGATATCGTTAGTGAAAGTGCTGTGGCAAAGTCAACAGTATAAAGAGGCAACATGGGAACGTGAGGAAGATATGAGACGGAAGTATCCACACTTGTTCTAAGTTCGAGGATGAACTTTTTATAAGGTATGGGGATTGTAACACCCGTAAATTTCCTTTCCCCCAAAAAGAGCAAAAAGAAAAAGAAGAAGAAGAAGAGAAAAGAAATAAAAGTATATTCATAAATGGCCCGAACTAGGATTTGAACCCTAGACCTTTGGTTTAAGATTGGTTTAAGTAGCCATTAGGTGGTGGTAAAGCATCACATTAGAAAGAGAAAACAATTCATTATATGAGAATTATATGTGGAGAGATGCTTCAACTTCCACTTAGTATAAAGGGAATGGAAGAGATGAAAACCTAGCTTTTCATCTCCTTCTTCTCCTCCCTAGCCGAAAACCTCCTTCCCTCTCTTTTCTTCAATTTTCAGCTAAGAACCTTAGGGTTCCATTCTTTGAAGCTTCTCAAGAGGAGAATCTAAGAGGAGGGTGTCCTTCCGGGAATTAGTACGCAGGTGAAGAGAAATCCAGAGGCCAAGGCATACAAGGGAGGCGTATTCTCCCAAAACCTTAGTGGTATAATTGTAAGAAATAGCGAAAGGAAGTAAGTATCTCTCACCTACAGTATGAGTAGCTTCGTTAATACATGTTAAGATATGTTTTAAGCATGTAAAAGAAGATGCATGTTATAATATGTTTATTGCGTGTTAAAGGAAATAGATGCTATGATATGTAAGATGCCCTCTAAAGTTTTGGGACTAAGAGCATGTTTAGTGTATCTTGAATTGCTTCCCATTTAGTTTTGGGGCTAAGAAGCATATTCAAGTGCCCTAAAGTGCTTCCCTATAAGTGTGAGGGGATTAAGCGCATATAAGGTGTTTGTTTAAATGACAAACAAGTGTAAGTACAAGAAATCAATAGTTAAAAGAAAGTATTTTACTTTAGAAAGGCATGTACTGGACACAAGGTCCATGGGTGGGCTCCTAGATCGCCCCTAGGCTCCTAGACCGCCTAGTAGTACCTTAATGGGTTCGGGATTAGTTACCTCGGATCTTATTGAAGATGCGCGCAAAGTGGTACAATGTCGGGCCCAAGCAAGTTGATTATTATTTTCACAAATTATGTAATATAAATTTTCAACTTCATGGTTTGTCTTAGTGGAAGTTTTCCTAAGGTTGTGAACTCGAGTTATAAAGTGCATCATTGATGAACTCAATAATATGCCAAGATTCCTGTTTTTATTTCATTACTAGCATGGTTTTAGGTTGATGTTTGCATGATAAATCTATTTAAAAATGCATGTCATGTACCCATTTTGAATTATGCATTTTAGGGTGAATTATCACCAAGCATGAGTTTTGTATTTTTCCCAAACAGATTTGAAAAGCCTGTTCTTGTCTTAATGCTTGTTTTGTGAGTAGATGGTACTTACTAAGCATTCACTTATAGATTTGCATTTCCTTATACTGCAGATAAAGGTAAAGGAAAGCTCGAGTAGGAGGAGGCAGCAGGAGCAGTGCATTGTGTATGTGTGACGGAACAATGGAAGAAAATCTGGGAACTTGCGAATGTTTGGAATATGTTAGAATTGATGCTAAAGTATTTTCTCCTTTCTGCTTTACCTAAAATACTATTCCTAGTTGCTTGAGATGAATTTATCGGTTTGGTAGTAATTGGAGTGGCAATGATATGTACAAAGGGGAGAACACACTATTGGTAGAGTGTGGTGGTGACATCCAAACGGCCCGTGTCATGGCCGTGTGGATTCACACGGCCCCCTACTTCCTGCTCTCGGCCAAGGTGACACGGCCGTGTGAATTCACACGGTCGTGCACCTCTTCTTCTCGGCTAAGGGGGCACGATTGTGTGGATTCACACGGTCGTGCATTACTTACCCTTGGCCAAGGTGACACGGTCGTGTGGATTCACACGGTCGTGCAATCCACACGGTCGTGCAGCCCTTCCTCTCGGCCAAGGGGACACGATCGTTTGGACTCACACGGCCATGCACCTCTTTGGTTCGACCAAGATAATGGGGTCGTGTGACCTTCACACGACCGTGCCAATTTGTGGCCTCGGCCAGGCTACACGGCCGGTCAAGGCTGAACAGCCTCGATCCGCTCGAAGCTCTCCCTCCCAGCTCTGTTTGGTTTCAAATCACGTCCTGTCATGAAACAAGTTTTGAGTAGGTCTCGGTATCGAGCAATTTCTAATAGGTAAGAATGGGAGCATAAAATTAGATATGAAAAGAGTAACCTCCGCCTCGTAAGCCTGTAAGGTAAGGATATAATTAGAGAAGGGGTGGGGTGTTACATATCAAGAAGTTGAGGATCCGGTAGTCCATGAGATTCTCAGTGAACATCATTTTCTAGACTGAACAAATATTTGTTGATCTTTAAATCTTCACCCACACACTAGTTTGCAGTAAGATGCATTTGCCAAAAGGTTGACAAAATCACAGTTGCTAAGGAATTGCCCCACATGAATTAAATGAAAGATGACACAAAAGAATTAAATGGTTAAATCTCTTTTCAAGAATCACTTGGGAGAACATACCTATAGAGCCAGCTAAATTCATAAAACATGTCAAGAAGCTCAACTCTCCAGTACTTTTATTCTGCACAAATTCACGTGAGATGTAATGGTCTTGAGAACTGAATAAAGCCCCATCAAATGTACATTAGACGTTATCATAAATTACTAAGTGAATTGCAACCTCAGCAGTTTTTCAGTCATTTTATTATAAGCAATTGCATGCAACTTTAGGAAATGTTTGCAAGAGAAAGCAAAACTGTGTCATGTTTACAATCTTCATTATGTTGCTTGGTTACCTATGAAAAAACTCTGCAGTCAGCTATTGGAATCAAATTCTTCAAGAAAGTAATTGAAAGTTCAAAATATATTTAAAGAAATCTATGTTACATATGAAGAAAACAGATAATCAGCATGCTAACTTCATGCTGATTGCATCATAATCAATAAGATCCTCATGGTAATTTCCAATAAAATAGCAATATCAAAGATTACCTTGACAGTCCTTTTGCTGTACTTTTCAATTCCCTCCAGATCACCATTCTGCAAACAACAAATGTAACCAATTAAGACAGCAAAAGAAATTCTAGCACACTAAAGAGTCCCAATACAAGTACTTGTTATGCACAAGCAATGACTTCAATTGCTGTGTTCAGATTGTTAGTTGCATCTTCCCTCTTTGAATATCTAAAGAACAAAATAAGCTTAAAGATTATCATTATCTTGCAACAAAGAAAAGGAGAGGGGTAATGACAAAACTGTAAAGACTAGCCTTTTGGCAAGTTCTTGTTTCTTCAGCTCTGGAGGTTGACCGTCAAATACATATTTGGCATCAAAAAGATGTTAACAAAATATGGTGGATGAATGAGAAATAAAATGATATTTAGACATGTAAATGGACTTACACTGGCTCGATACCTACTTCTAATAATATGATAGTTCGATTGAACATCCCTTCATGCCTTTTTTAAAAAAAACACTTGGATCTCAATTGAAACCTGACACCCCTATGTTAACAAAAAATTGTCAACGAATAATGCACATTTAAATATTTTTTAATTAATCAAAGCATTCTGGTAATCCTTGAGCAACGAATCAAACCACTTCCCCATCGATCTAATCGGGATGGCTACAGCTGCGGCCATAGCTGCAGCAATAGGCGGGGCGGCTATGGCAGCGACAACTATCGAGCAGATCAAGAAGGTGGTCAATGTGGTCGCGAAGATGATGCTCGAGACTTTCCTCCAGACCTTGATGGATTTGATCTTCTTGTCAAGCTTATTCTTTCTCATCTGCATTTTGTCGAGAATCTAGAGTTGCTGGTGGTGGATGGACCGGAAAGCCTTGAAGAACTCTTCCGTGAAGGGATCGTCGGCCGCCTTAAAGCACCTCAGCTCCATCAGAGTACGAGAGTTCCTTGCATTGTCACCTTTGTGGTCCTCCTCCTCGGCGAAGCGCTGCAGCGTGACTTGGAGGATGAGCTGGTTGTCGCGAGCTTTAGTGAGGCACTTTTCGACGGTAGTGCAGAAGTCGAGAGTTTGGAGGTTGTTCTGGAAGTAATCCTCGACGAGGTCGAACAGCTAGATGTTCTTCCACACATTACGCTTGCAGTCGAGGATGACCTTGACCACCTCCTGGTTCATCTCGAGGAGGCAGTCGGTGATCTCCCTGAGGGAATCAAGGGAGAGGGAACGGACCTGGACGTCATCGGTGAGGGTGGAGATGGCGCGACCGGTGCGCTGCTGGAGCGTGGAGTCAAAGGTCTCGAGCTCGGGATCAAGGCGGCCGGCCTCCTCGTAAGACATCAGCTCCGCCAGACACGGGAGGTGCACGTGGCCATCTCCTTCGCTGGCACCAACATCTGCAACAGCTAGGTTATGCGGCCTCATGTTGTGTTGAGCTCCCATTTAAGGATCTGGGAAAAAAGATGAAAACAAGTTGAGATTTTTACCGTTGAAAATGATGAAAAATCCGAAGTCTAAAGGGGAAAAGCGAATGGATCGAAGAAATGAACAAGAACCAGATTAGAAACTTGACAAGAGGAGAGCACACCATCGTGGAGGAAGATCTAGCGGAGGCGGCATCCCTTACTGTCGTGCGATCGACAAGATGGTGTGAAGAGATTGTATGAGGAGAGGGAAAGAAAAATGGCTAGGGTTCGAGAACGCGAAGGGGAAAACACGGCACTAAAAGATATTCGGAGAGAGAGAAAGCAAAACTGTGAGGAAAAATGACCAAAGTCAAATACAACGGTTTTATCAAAACTGTTGTCGTAGCCCCTAAAAACGCGCTAGCTTAAAGACAACGGTTTTAGAAATCGTTGTAAAAAGTATTGTTGATTTAAAAAGAAGTCGCTCAATGACAATAGTTTTCACAAAATCATTGTCTTTTATATTTAATAGGGAGTTTAAAAACAATGGTTTTGTCAAAAACCATTGTCGTTGAGTAAATTTGCAATAGTTTCTCTTTAAAACGTTGTCTTTGGGGTGTTGTTTTTTAACATTTTTGTTGTAGTGATTGCACCAATTCAGAGTGGTACCTGCTCTGATATCACTTGTTGGATCGTGACGCATATGAGAGGGGGGGTGAATCACGTGGTTTTTAAAAATTTTTTAGTTTTAAAAATTAAAAGCAAAGTACGAAGTGGAAAACGAAAATGAGAAAGCAAAAACCAAGACACAAGAAAACATAGGCGGTTTTTACTTGGTTCAGAGCCTTCGGTGACTCTTACTCCAAGGCCTAGGTCCCACAGACCTATCGATGGACAATCCACTAAAAACCTCTTCCGGTACCCCTGAAAGAGAGAATCGAGTATAAAAAGGTTAGGTCAAGTGCAACATACTACACTTGCCCTTTTATAATAATTAAGTACAAAGACAAAGTTACCAACACTCTTATGGATCTAAATGAGAGCTCTTCTTGTGTTGATGTCTATCTGTCGGGCGTGACTGGAACTCCTTGGATCAGTCATCGGGCTTAGCAGCTTCGTAGTAGAGTCATAGCAGCAATCGAGAGCAGTCGGAAGCCTTGAATGAACGCACAGTAGCTCGTATGTAGTGGTTGTTTCAATGCACACTCGAGACTGTCTTATAAAAGACTTGGAGGGCACCTTCCATAAGCATGGAAGGCGCCTCCAATGAGGTAAAATCAATCCCGATCATTTCAGTGCTTATCCAAGACTTCGACCAAAATTATCCAGCGGAAAGCGCCTTCCAAAGCCATAGAAGGCGCCTTCTATGAACAGTACTAAGGCGCCTTCCATAGACGTGAAAGGCACCTTCGGGTACTGTTCACCTGAAGGCAAATTTGCTTTCTTGCCCTGCAAACATGTGGTAGTCCAAATAACCTGCAAGACAAGTGTTAGCACAAATATAGACAAATAATAAAAAGAGTAATTAGTTCCTATCCTCCCAGGACCAGGAACTAGTCAAGGTCTCAGCTTAGGGATCCCAAATGGACCTAAACTTGACCGATGCCTACTGTCCCTCAACTGGGATGCATCCTCACAGTCACTCTCCTCTAGTGACTTACGTTTACTTACCTTTTACCAGACATCTGGTCAGCCCATCGACCAGTCTGGACTTCGTGCCAACTATCCGATCGACCCGTCGACCTAGCTGAACTTCCCTGCAACACTGAGTTAGGACAATAGATAAAATAGTAAGGTAAAATAGTGTTAATAGAATTCAAGATTCGCTGGTCCGATCAACCACGTGCGGTCGACCAAAAACCAGTCGGTCACATATAACGTAGGGGCATCTCCTCCTAGGGTTGCCTAGCTTCACTCACCAGGACTTCCATTGCCTGGCTTCACTCACCAGGACTTCCTCCACCTAGCTTCACTCACTAGGGCCCAACTTCACTCACCACGACTTCCACCACCTAGTTTGCCTTCACTCACCAAGACTTCCATCACCTAGCTTCACTCACTAGGGCTTGACTTCACTCACCAGGACTTCCACTACCTAACTTCACTCACTAGGGCCTGACTTCACTCACCAGGACTTTCACTGTAACGCCCACCCTTCTTACCCAACCAAAGGCGGCGCTACGTTCTTATACTACTTACGTACATGTTTTACTGTAACAGCGGAAGAATAAAAACTTTAAGAATTTAATTTATTAAGCATAATATCACATATTCTGATTTGTTCAAATGTGCATATATTGAACTTATAACTAATCATATTAATTTGTCCGGATCGTTCTTGCCGAGCCACCACCACACACATCACTATTTGCTCCTCCTGTTGCTCCTCTAGCTCATCCAGCTTCTTTATCTGCGGTACAAGGAAAGTAAGCTGTGAGCACTCATGGCTCAGTAAGTTCCTTTCCTACTCACTAAAACCGAATCATCGTATATTAATATCATGCGTAGTATCATAAGCATATAACATACAAGAGTATCATATTCATATCATAATATCACATGGCATTATATCTAATCATCAGGTAATTTTAAAGCACATATGTAGGCAATGCATCGTGAATTTGAAAACTTATACTTATAAATACTTGAAATTAATATCATCATTGAGGGGATCCCGGTTTGTACCACATACATCATGCGCGCGCTTCTTAAGTAGGTCCAAGGTAGCAAGTCTTGAACCCTACCATACATACATACTAGGCCCGAGTCTTACTCCATCGACCTAGGGCATTCAGAAGCCCATTACTGACGAGGCCCGAGTCTTATTCCATCGACCCCGGGGCGTTTACGGAGCTCACCCTTGGTACAAACCATACAAAATAACATATCATGCATAACTATCATATCATGTCCTTAACAATCTTTCTTTTCATTATGTATAGCATTTCCTTATGCTATCACATATCATGGCATATTACATAATATACTTTCATTCCTTCATTATGTATAGCATTTCCTTATGCTATCACATATCATGGTATATTACATAACATAGTTTTATTTCTTCATTATGTATAGCATTTCCTTATGCTATCACATATCATGGCATATTACATTCTTCATTATGTATAGCATTTCCTTATGCTATCACATATCATGGCATATTACATAACATAGCATTTCTTCATTATGTATAGCATTTCCTATGCTATCACATATCATGGCATTTACATAACATAAATTTCATTCTTTTCTCATTATGTATAGCATTTCCTATGCTATCACATATCATGGCATATAACATAATTTCATAGCATATCCTAGGTTTCTTTCCCTTTTTCTTTTATTTCCTTCATGGCCGAAACCTACTAGTCCTTAAGCTAGGTCTCTTAAGTGACTTAAAGCATGGAAAGCTTAAGTAAATATCATGGCAAAAGTTACTAAGAATATCATACATAAAATTGGATCATAAATAAGCTAGGACTCTTGTGATCTTACTTGTCTTATATCATGTACTCATTTTCTACATTCCAATTAAACATGAGAGCATTAATCAACTTTCATATCATGACACCACAAAGGTCTTGAACATATTAACATTTTGTTTAAGCTTTTCAAAGCTATCCATTTCATCATGAAAACCCTAAGAAAGAATTCATGAAGTTCTAACACTATTCAACGTACGAATCTTTTAAGATCTTTGTATTCTATCACATGAGCATGTTTATTTAAATTTAAGGGTCTTCCTAACCCTAAACCCTTCCTTGGCCAAAATATAGGAGTGGGTTTTCTTTTATTTTCAATTATCTTCTAAGCAAGAAAACTAATACAGGATCCTTAACATTTCATAGGGAGAACTTCGTACTAGTTGGGTAAAACAATAATTTCCCTAGCCTCTTAAAAATATTTTTGGCCGAAATTCTAGGGTTAAGTACTCCTTTGATCAAGCATCATATAGGTGTAAAAACATGAAGAAGATCCCTTTTCCATGGCATAGAAAATCTATCATGTAGTGTAGACTTAGTTAAACCTCACTAGATTTCGAAAGCTCTTCTTAACCGAATTTTCTCAAACTTGTTTCTAGGTTTTAAAATCCTCATAAAATCTGAAAAATATATAAAAAGCCTTGTAGCACAGGTGAGGGGAAGCTTACTTTCTTCGCTTAAGTTTCCTAGAGTTGAGAACTTGCTTGGACCTTTCTTCCTTGCTTGCTTTGCTCGGCACCAATGGAGGAGAGGAGTGGCTAGGTCTTTTGGTGGAGAGGAGGAGGAAGAAGAGGCTTCTCTTTCCTCTTGTGTTGCTCGGCAACAACAAGAGAGAAAGAGGGAGAGAGTGAAGAGGAAGAAGAGGTTCTTCCTCTTGTGTTGCTCGGCAACAAGAAGAAGAAGAGAGGGAGAGGTGAGTCTCGGCACAAAAGGGAGGAGAGGAGGAGAATGAGTGGGGGATGAAGTTGAAGTCACCCTCCATGCCTATTTATACTAAAATGAGGGAGGAAACTTGACTTGATTCATCCTCCTATTCATTTCTCCCTTAAATGACAAGAATATTCTAGAGAAATGCCTTTTGAGTTCTCTCTTTTCTTTCCCTTAATTTCTCTCTTTTCTCTCCTTTAATTAAAATTCCTATCTCTCCTCTTACAATATCCTCTCCTATCCCACTTGGTTAACACATGCATGCATCCACAAGAGAACCAAGGATCAAAACTTGTTTATGTATATTTTTATTTCTTTTTACTTCCTTTTCCTTTTAAGTAGAAAGAATCCTTTCTTATTCTTAACTACTTAATCCTTTCTCTCCTTATCAATAATTCTCCTATCCCCTTTGGTATCCTATACATGTTCCTTACAAGAGATCCAAGGTTCAATCTCTCTTCTAACATTTTATTTTCTTTTGTACATAATAATTCGTATATTACTATATTATGCATTATGCATAAATATTTCATACATATATCTATTATCTCATATTTCTTCCTTTTGTCCATATTAATTCCATACATTTTAAATCATGCATAGATAATTTATATTCTCAACTTTATTTTTCTTTCATAAAGTTTTAATCATCTAAATCCATCTTAATATTTAACTTAGAATATTTACACCTTCTTTTCATTCGTACTCTCATTATCCTTACTTTCTTATCTAGGCTTTCTAGGGGTGTTACATTCACTACCTAACTTCACTCACTAGGGTCTGGCTTCACTCACCAGGACTTCCACCACCTAGCTTCACTCACTAGGGCCCGACTTTATGTTAGTTACAGCCCTAGAGCCAATCATTTGATGATTGTATGGACTCATGTATATCATATTCTTATATTAATAAAGGCAATAGTTTGGTTATTATGCTTATTTGTTTTAGTGCCAAATAAACTAAGTATAGTAACGTCCTTGAGTAGATCGTTCTTACCTATATCAATCGATTGGTTGAATCGATAGTGAGATGATATAGGGAACACTACTCTTAATCATTCCTAGTCGAGTATTAACATTCAGGGACGATGTTAATGCAATAAGACTAGCATGTAGGTCAACTCGATGACTTGATCTCACAAGTCATGGATATGGAGATATCAAGTTGACACATGGGTATATATTGGAGAATGTATACTGAATGACCCGCCTTGAGAAAGTATCATGGATCGTTATATGAGTGTCATATACTTTCTCATGATGCTATTAGTATGACTATTAGTCCTTAGACCTGAAGTCACCATGGATCCCTACATAAGGAGTTATGTACTTTGGTTTCGTCAAACGTCACTCGTAACTGGGTGGACTATAAAGGCGATTACTGGGTATATAACGAATTATGCAGAGGGATGTGAGTGATGTAGATGGGATCTATCCCTCCCATATGATGGGAGCGACATCGCTATTCTTGATAGAGTGAGACCACTAAGTGCATGGCCATGCCCAAATGAGTCAACATTAGATGTTGAGCTCATTTGATCGAGTGCGTCTACTTGGAGTTCAAGATTTAGATTGATTAGAGGATGACACGGTCTATGCCTCACATTGATCAATCTAGATGTCTAGGATAGAAGGACAATGTCACATATTGTGAGGAGTCACAATTAGTAGTCACAAGGTGATGTTGGATCTCAACATTTCTTGTAACTTGGGTAGCAATGATGTATTGCTAGATGCCGCTCATTGCTTATGTTTCTAAAAGAGTTTAGAAACATTGCCAACGTTACAAGAACCTATTGGGTCACACACAAAGAACATGTGGATGGAGATTAGGTTCATATGATGAACCAATAGGATTAGGTTCATATGATGAACCAAAGATTGGATTCGAATTAGACTTATTGAGTTAGACTCAATTAGATTCAATTGTTGAATGAGTCTAATTTACATTTGATTCATTGAGTCAATTTATATTAATGAATTGAGATTCATTAAATTAAAATTGACTTGAATCAAAGCTTGGATTTAACTCAACAAGGAAGAGATTGGGTCAAGTTTGACTTGACCAAATTGGAAGTTGAAACATCAAGTTTGACTTGATGCATTGTCACATCATGTAGGTTGACTCATCCTACATGGCATGACACATAGTTGCCACATCACCTCCACCTCATGAGGTGTGCCACCTCATTGGAGGTTACACTCTCCTTTCTTTAATGTGGCCGGCCACATTAATGAGAGGAGTTATGTGGCCAGCCACACTTAATGGTGTGGAGTTTTTTCATTTGTGTGTATTGATGTGGTTTTATTGTATCATCTTCCTTCTTGCTTTGGCTCTCCATGGCTGATGGTTGCCGTGCAGTTCATTGGGAGGAGAAGATGTTGAGTTGTTTCCAAGAGCACAAGGGAAAGTGAAGGTCACAAAGGAGGGTACTAAAGGAGTGTATGTGATTCTCTCTTCTATTTCTCTCTTTTCTCCTTTTTTGTTCCCATCCGAGATCCAATGCTCGAGGAGTGTCTACATTGACACTCTCGAGATCCAATGCTTCCTTGGACGAGCGGGACTAAACGAAGGGCACGCATCGAAGGTAATATGGTTTTTCCTTTGTAGATCTACTGTAGATCGTAGTATAAAACTCGTATTTGTGTTTTTGAATTTTGTATACGAATCTTTGCACGGATCTACGGCTTTGGGTCCTTCGGGGTTTCCGCGATGCGAAAAAGTGGTTTTCGTGGCCCGAAGAACCCAACAGTGGTATCAGAGCCACATGCAAGGCGAATACAAGTTTGTTTTTTGGTTTTATGAAAACTAAATTTTCTGTAATTTTCTGTAAAATTATGATTTTATAGTTTTTATGGGTAATTTTTCCGTAGAAGCGAAGCACAAGTGTCTCGGCACTTGTAGGCTTCGGCTATCGGAAAGATTTTTCCAAAACGGCTTCGTTTTGCTCCAAATCCGTTTGGGACAGCGGGCTTGGGTGCCATTAGATCGCAAAGGAGCAACTCACGATGGTTAGATCGTGGGTAGGGGTACTGCCCCTAACCCCGCAAGGGGATTTGCTCCGCGATTGCACCCGAAATCGCTAAAAACGAACCCGTCGGGAAGATTTTTCCGAAACGGCAATGTCTCGGCCCAAATCGTTTTGGGACAGCGGGTTTAGGCGCTGTTGGATCGTAAAGGAACCCTCGCGATGGTTAGATCGCGGGTAGTGGCGCTGCCCCTGGGCCCCGCAAGGGGATCCGTTCCGCGATTGCGCCCGAAACCGCTAAACGGGACCGCCGGGAAATTTTACTCATAAAAATTGTAAAAATTAGTTTTAAAATTATAGAAAATTATGAAAATATATAATTTTGAATTATATATTAATTTTGTGATAGTCATGGCCCAAAACCCAATATGATTGGTTGTGTTGTAATTCATAATATGGCCTGCGTGCCGTTATGTGTTTGCGAGTATTGTATTATATTCGCGACCTGCGCGTCGTGCCTTCTCTTATTTTCTTGTTGTAAATTAGATTTAGACTCGAATGTAACTCGAGTTTCAAATTGTAATGTATAAATTGGAGCGGTGGAGGGTCCACACGAGACGGAATTCCGAGGCGGGCACGAGCAACACAAGGTGGTCAAAGGGAGGAGCTTGGAGAAGCTTTTGACCCTAGGTTGACCATTCGATCTTCTCATTGGCTTGAGAAGATCGTAGTAGGGCCATGACTAAATCACAAATAAATTAATTAATTAATTGTTATGTATATGATGCATGTTTAATAGTTAATTAATTAATTAGTGCCTTAACGATTAGATTAGATCTAAGTCGTGCACATGATGCACCCTTGCGATTAGATTAGATCTAAGTCATGCACAAGATGCATCCTTCTCGATTAGATTAGATCTAGATCGAACCAACTCTAAATGCCTAACCATGCCGTGATACCTATCACTACCTCGATCACATGTATTATTGAATCTGCCAAAGCAGAGCAATACATATTATCTTGGTAGGGTACGGAGGGACAATCTTGGTCCCGCCTATCAACGCATGGGTGAATACAAACTCAATTAGATTGAGTATTCCTAGTTACTCGGTTGGATCGAGTCAACTATAGGCATTATTCCAACGGTTGGAAAAGATAGGTCAAAATCACATCTATATTAACTCTCGGGCGTATTAGCCAAAGCTAACTCGAGTTTTAATATAAATGCAGATATTGATTCTATAAACAAGAGTTGCATAGAGATGTAATTGGTAATCGTTACCTACCGATCATACTAAGCCTTGGGCGTATTAGCCAAAGCTAACTCAAGGGTTAGTATGATGTGGATCTTGTCCCACAAGAATTATAGAATTCAGTGGGAGCATCATTTAATTAAAGGCCTAATTAGATGATTTAAAAGAACATGATATTTATTTCTGCAAATTTTCTGTTGTAGATAACCATGACGTCGAATACGAACTTCTTCTCTCTGCGTTCTGTCCTTAAGAAGGACAAGCTCAACGGAGTAAATTTCCTGGACTGGTACAGGAACTTGAGAATAGTTCTCACCCAAGAACGTAAACTGTACGTTCTAGAGCAGCCCATTCCGGAGGCTCCTCCTGCCACTGCCACGCGAGCAGATCGTGATGCTTACAAGAAGCATCAAGATGACGCATTCGATGTGTCCTGTCTAATGCTCGCAACCATGAACTCTGAGCTTCAGAAGCAACATGAGTTGATGGGTGCTTACGATATGGTTGCACATCTTCGTCAACTATATCAAGGACAAGCAGGGCACTGGAAGAGGAACTTCACAGGATACCTGGAAGATCTTAACAAGAAGAGAAATAAGATTTCTACTTCAGGTATAAATGTTATAGAAGTCAACCTCTCTATTTCTTCGTCGTGGGTATTAGATACCGGATGTGCTTCGCACATTTGTACTAATGTACAAGCACTGAGAAATAGCAGATCATTGACAAAGGGCGAGATAGACCTACAAGTAGGCAATGGAGCACGGGTTGCTGCTGTTGCTGTAGGGACTTATTTTCTATCTCTACCCTCTGGGCTTGTACTAGAGTTAGACGATTGTTGTTATGTGCCTGCATTGACTAAGAACATTATATCAGTTTCTTGTTTGGACAAGAAAGGATTTTCGTTTATAATAAAGAACAAATGTTGTTCTGTCTATTTAAACGATATGTTCTATTGTAATGCACCTCTGATGAACGGAATCTATATTCTAGACCTTGAGAGCCCTATCTATAACGTTAGTACCAAGAGGTTCAAATCGAACGATATGAACCACACCTATCTCTGGCACTGTCGCTTAGGTCATATAAATGACAAGCGCTTATCCCAGCTCCATAAGGATGGTTTGCTAGACTCATTTGATTTTGAATCATATGAGATATGCGAGTCATGCCTACGAGGCAAGATGACCAAGACCCCCTTTAGTGGGCATAGCGAGAGAGCAACTGATTTGTTAGGACTCATACATAGTGATGTATGTGGCCCTTTCAATGTTGATGCTAGAGGCGGTTATAGGTACTTCATCACATTTACTGATGACTTCAGTAGATATGGTTATGTGTATTTGATGACACATAAATCTGAATCCTTTGAAAAGTTCAAAGAATTCAAGAATGAAGTACAGAACCAGCTTAGCAAGAGTATTAAGGTACTTCAATCAGATCGAGGTGGTGAATACTTAAGCCATGAGTTTCGTGACTATTTAACTGAGTGTGGGATTTTATCTCAACTCACTCCTCCTGGAACACCACAGTGGAATGGTGTATCCGAAAGGAGGAATCGTACCTTATTAGATATGGTACGATCTATGATGAGTCACACAGATCTTCCGACATATCTATGGGGATATGCTCTAGACACGGCAGCTTTCATTCTCAACCGAGTTCCATCCAAGGCCGTGATAAAGACACCATATAGGATATGGACTGGGAGAGATGCCCAGGTGTCTTTCATGAGGATTTGGGGTTGTGAGGCTTACGTACAACGTCAAGTCTTAGACAAATTAGGACCTAAATCCGACAAGTGCTATTTCATCGGATATCCCAAGGAAACTAAGGGATATTACTTCTACATTCCCAGTCAGCACAAGGTAGTTGTGGCAAAGACTGGGGTCTTTATAGAAAGGGACTTTGTTTCTAGAAAGACTAGTGGGAGCGCGTTCGATCTTGAAGAAGTTCAAGATGCGAACAATAGCACTGATGCCTCGATGGAAGTTGAACTGGAACCACAAAGTGTTGTGGATGATGTTGTTCCACAAAGAGTTGAGGAACAACAACCAGTTCAAGTAGACATACCTCTTCGCAGGTCTGATAGGGTACGTTGTCAGCCTGAGAGATACTCATTTCTCTTGTCTGACCATGATGACGTTGTGCTCATAGAGGATGAGCCTACCACCTATCAGGAAGCTGTGATGAGACCAGATTCCGAGAAATGGCTAGAAGCCATGAGATCCGAGATGGATTCCATGTACACCAACCAAGTATGGACTTTGGTTGATCCACCTGAAGGGGTAAAACCCATTGGGTGTAAGTGGGTCTTTAAGAGAAAGACTGACATGGATGGACTTATCTATAAGGGTCGCTTGGTAGCTAAAGGTTTCAAGCAAATTCATGGTATTGACTATGATGAAACTTTTTCTCCAGTAGCGATGTTTAAGTCTATTCGGATCATGCTTGCTATTGCAGCCTACCATGACTATGAGATATGGCAGATGGATGTCAAAACCGCGTTTCTGAATGGAAACCTACTCGAGGATGTGTACATGACACAACCTGAGGGTTTTGTAGATCCACAGCATACTAGCAGAGTATGCAAGCTGCATAGGTCCATTTATGGACTAAAGCAAGCTTCTCGGAGCTGGAATCTTCGATTTGATGATGCAATCAAACAGTTTGGTTTCATCAAGAACGAAGATGAGCCTTGTGTCTACAAGAAGGTTGTAGGGGATATAGTTGTCTTCCTCATATTGTATGTGGATGACATACTACTCATTGGGAAGGACATCCCTATGCTTCAGTCTGTCAAGACCTGGCTAGGGAGTTGCTTCTCAATGAAGGACTTAGGTGAGGCATCCCGCATTCTTGGGATTCAGATCTATAGAGATAGATCTAAGAGATTGCTTGGCCTAAGTCAGAGTACATACATTGACAAGGTACTCCTTCGGTTTGCCATGCAGAACTCCAAGAAGGGATTTCTGCCGATGTCACATGGCGTGAGTCTTTCGAAGACTCAAGGTCCCTCTTCTAGAGAGGAGAGAGACCGCATGGATCAGATCCCTTATGCCTCAGCCATAGGATCGATCATGTACGCCATGCTATGTACTCGACCTGATGTCTCGTATGCTTTGAGCATGACGAGCAGATACCAGTCAGATCCAGGTGAAAGTCACGGATAGCGGTCAAGAATATTCTTAAGTACTTGAGAAGGACTAAAGAATATTTCTTGATATATGGAGGCAATGATGAGCTAACTGTAAAGGGTTACAGTAATGCTAGCTTCCAGACCGATCAGGATGATTATCGATCGCAGTCAGGGTTCATGTTTTGCTTAAATGGTGGTGCTGTGAGCTGGAAGAGTTCGAAGCAGGACACAGTACCTGATTCTACAACAGAGGCCGAGTATATTCCTGCATCAGAGGCAGCAAAGGAGGCAGTTTGGATCCGCAAGTTCATCACTGAACTTGGGGTGGTTCCTAGCATCGCTGACCCAATTGAGCTCTATTGTGACAACAATGGAGCTATAGCACAGGCAAAGGAACCTCGCTCACACCAGCGGACCAAGCACATACTACGGCGCTTCCATCTCATTCGAGAGATTATCGATAGAGGAGATGTGAAGATTTGCAGAGTACCTACAGAGGCTAACATCGCAGATCCCTTGACCAAGGCTTTGGCACAGAGGAAGCATGACGGTCACACTAGGTCTTTAGGCCTTAGAGGCTATACTGATTGGCACTAGTGCTAGTGGGAGATTGTTAGTTAGAGCCCTAGAGCCAATCATTTGATGATTGTATGGACTCATGTATATCATATTCTTATATTAATAAAGGCAATAGTTTGGTTATTATGCTTATTTGTTTTAGTGCCAAATAAACTAAGTATAGTAACGTCCTTGAGTAGATCGTTCTTACCTATATCAATCGATTGGTTGAATCGATAGTGAGATGATATAGGGAACACTACTCTTAATCATTCCTAGTCGAGTATTAACATTCAGGGACGATGTTAATGCAATAAGACTAGCATGTAGGTCAACTCGATGACTTGATCTCACAAGTCATGGATATGGAGATATCAAGTTGACACATGGGTATATATTGGAGAATGTATACTGAATGACCCGCCTTGAGAAAGTATCATGGATCGTTATATGAGTGTCATATACTTTCTCATGTGGCTATTAGTATGACTATTAGTCCTTAGACCTGAAGTCACCATGGATCCCTACATAAGGAGTTATGTACTTTGGTTTCGTCAAACGTCACTCGTAACTGGGTGGACTATAAAGGCGATTACTGGGTATATAACGAATTATGCAGAGGGATGTGAGTAATGTAGATGGGATCTATCCCTCCCATATGACGGGAGCGACATCGCTATTCTTGATAGAGTGAGACCACTAAGTGCATGGCCATGCCCAAATGAGTCAACATTAGATGTTGAGCTCATTTGATCGAGTGCGTCTACTTGGAGTTCAAGATTTAGATTGATTAGAGGATGACACGGTCTATGCCTCACATTGATCAATCTAGATGTCTTGGATAGAAGGACAATGTCACATATTGTGAGGAGTCACAATTAGTAGTCACAAGGTGATGTTGGATCTCAACATTTCTTGTAACTTGGGTAGCAATGATGTATTGCTAGATGCCGCTCATTGCTTATGTTTCTAAAAGAGTTTAGAAACATTGCCAACGTTACAAGAACCTATTGGGTCACACACAAAGAACATGTGGATGGAGATTAGGTTCATATGATGAACCAATAGGATTAGGTTCATATGATGAACCAAAGATTGGATTCGAATTAGACTTATTGAGTTAGACTCAATTAGATTCAATTGTTGAATGAGTCTAATTTACATTTGATTCATTGAGTCAATTTATATTAATGAATTGAGATTCATTAAATTAAAATTGACTTGAATCAAAGCTTGGATTTAACTCAACAAGGAAGAGATTGGGTCAAGTTTGACTTGACCAAATTGGAAGTTGAAACATCAAGTTTGACTTGATGCATTGCCACATCATGTAGGTTGACTCATCCTACATGGCATGACACATAGTTGCCACATCACCTCCACCTCATGAGGTGTGCCACCTCATTGGAGGTTACACTCTCCTTTCTTTAATGTGGCCGGCCACATTAATGAGAGGAGTTATGTGGCCGGCCACACTTAATGGTGTGGAGTTTTTTCATTTGTGTGTATTGATGTGGTTTTATTGTATCATCTTCCTTCTTGCTTTGGCTCTCCATGGCTGATGGTTGCCGTGCACTTCATTGGGAGGAGAAGATGTTGAGTTGTTTCCAAGAGCACAAGGGAAAGTGAAGGTCACAAAGGAGGGTACTAAAGGAGTGTATGTGATTCTCTCTTCTATTTCTCTCTTTTCTCCTTTTTTGTTCCCATCCGAGAGCTCTAGAAAAGTGCTAGCACACTTGGGGCTCTCTTCTCCATCTTTGAGTGGTAGAAGACCACTCCTTGTTCGTGTGGATATCACTAGAGGAGTGTCTACATTGACACTCTCGAGATCCAATGCTTCCTTGGACGAGCGGGACTAAACGAAGGGCACGCATCGAAGGTAAAATGGTTTTTCCTTTGTAGATCTACTGTAGATCGTAGTATAAAACTCGTATTTGTGTTTTCGAATTTTGTATACGAATCTTTGCACGGATCTACGGCTTTGGGTCCTTCGGGGTTTCCGCGACGCGAAAAAGCGGTTTTCGTGGCCCGAAGAACCCAACACTTTACTCACCAGGACTTCCACCACCTAGCTTCACTCACTAGGGCTCGACTTCACTCACCAGGACTTCGACTTTGCCTAACCTTTAGTTAAGACTTACCTTTGCTAGTTATCTAGTCCTGACTAGACTTCTCTCTCCCGAACATCAAGTCCTATTTGGATCAACCTTGGTCAAGTTGACCAAACTTAGGTATTTGTCAAACATCGAAACCCTAGAGGTCAATTGCACCAACAGGTATTCGTTAGTGCGCAAGCAAAAATACTATAACAAATACAAATACAAATATAAATAAGAAAGAAATGCAAACCAATACAGGTTGATGTAACGTGGTTCGGAGATAACTTGCTCCTATTCCACAGCTATACGTAAGGTGAACGATTCCTCAATCCGTCGGTGGATTAGTCCTCGGAAACTCCGGCTAGCTCAAACCACCTAATGGGTGGAGAAACCTCACCACAACACTCACCAAGAATACTTGGACACAAAGGAAACCTTGAGCACTAAGTGACTACTAATTAGACTTTAACCAAGTCCAATTTCATCACCTTGGTCGGCCATCCTAAGTTCCTTCTTATAGAGCTTGGAAGAAAACAACCCTGCTGTTTTACCATTACTAGTCAACTAGTCCTTACACTAGTCGGCTGGTGCCAGCCCAACCGCACTCTCAATGGCTCTCTACCAGTCGACTGCTACAATGCACCAGCTGATCGCTATAGTGCACCAGTCGACTACTACAGTAACTGCTATAGTGCCATTAACTACTACAGTGTTTGTTGACTGCTACAATGCCCCTGTTGACTTCTATATGCCCCTGTTACCTGCCTACAAACCTACTTCTTTTGGCTCTCATTCCTCGGATGCATCTAAGCCCGCGGCTTGTCCCTAATGTCATCCTTCTCGTATGCCTCGAAGTCGCTTCTCTCGGCCCTTGTCCTTGCTGCCTTGTCCATGGTCCCTTGGTGCTCCATCCTTCACCAGACCCAAAGTCATCAAGCTGAGTCATATGTATATCCTGCAAACCTTGCACACTCACATACACATATCAAATAACAAGAGTAATCCTAACTTAAACCCTTTTCCCAAACACCAAAATACATCGTCGCATGGACCATTGGGATTACTCCAACACTTTCATCATCTTCGAGTAGGTACTCAGTAATTAGTGATGTTCCGGTAATCTCCTGAGATCCAAATTTGTTTGAAGATAAATCAATAACCATAGAAGAATCAAATTCTTCTTCTGTTAGTTGTTTGTAGAGCTCCAAGAACTTTTCCCAAAGTTCTTTTGCACAGTGATAGTTGACAATTTTGTCGAGTTCTTGAGCAGGAAGAGCACTCAGAAGGTGAAACTTGACCTTACCATTTGCTATGAATTTATCACGCTGCTTCTGAGTCCAAAGATGCTCCTCGAGTTCTTTTGCATCTTTACTTATAGGTACTTCAAAATAAAATTTCATAGAAAGCATTATATCAAAATCAGTTCAAAAAAAAAACTTCTATTCTTCATTTCCAAAATGCGAACTCTCTCTCAAACATTGGTAGGTAGATGTTAGCTTCGGTCATGTAACGCCCACCCTTCTTACCCAAGGGCGGCGCTACGTTCTTATACTACTTACGTACATGTTTTACTATAACAGCGGAAGAATAAAAACTTTAAAGAATTTAATTTATTAAGCATAATATCACATATTCTGATTTGTTCAAATGTGCATATATTGAACTTATAACTAAAAATATTAATTTGTCCGAATCGTCCTAGCCGAGCCACCACCACACACATCACTATCTGCTCCTCCTGCTGCTCCGTTGTTCATCCAGCTTTCTCTTTTATCTGCGGTACAAGGAAAGTAAGCTATGAGCACTCATGGCTCAGTAAGTTCCTTTCCTACTCACTAAAACCGAGAATCATCGTATATCAAGAATGGATCAACATATCATCGTCTCAACTAATCATAACATAACATATCATTCTATTCAAACATATCATGCATATTTCTTATTCACATATCATTTCATAGAAGCATGAATATCATATCATAAAACAAATAAATCACAAGCATAAGACATACAAGGGCATCATATTCATATCATAATATCACATGACATTATATCATATCATCATATAATTCAAGCACATATGAATGTAGGCAATGCATCGTGAATTTGAAAACTTATACTTAATAGTACTTGAAATTAATATCATCATCATTTGGGATCCTGGTTTGTACCACATACATAATGCGTAGGTCCAAGGTAGCAAGTCTTGAGCCCTACCATGCATACATACTAGGCCCGAGTCTTACTCCATCGACCTAGGGCACTCAAAGGCCCATTACTGACGAGGCCCGAGTCTTACTCCATCGACCCCGGGGCGTTTACGGAGCCCACCCTTGGTACAAACCATAAAAATAACTTATCATGCATAACTATCATATCATGTCCTTAACAATCTTTCATGCATTTATTCTTTTCATTTCTTTTCATTATGTATAGCATTTTCTATGCTATCACATATCATAACATAACTTCATTTCTTTTCATTATGTATAGCATTTTCTATGCTATAACACATCATGGCATATTTCATAATATAACTTCATTATGCATATCATTTCGTAACTAAAGCAATTATGCATTCTAACTTATTATCATAGCATTTTCATACAGCATGGCATAGACATATTTAATTTTTGTTCTAGGGTTTCTAGGGCATCTATCCCTTCATGGTCGAACACATAATGATTCCTTTAGGTCATACAAACATGTATCACATTCACACATTATCAAGTTTTCATAAGAAGTACTTTTAACCCCTTAGGTTTCATTTCCAAGGCCTCTAGGTCCTTTAAACCTTACTTGGCCGAAATATTAAGAGTAAGGTTAGTTTCTTTCAACATACAAGTATACAACTCTTAAGAACTTTATATCATGTCATATAAGCATAGTTATTTTAAATTCAAGGTCCTCCTAACCCTAAATTCTTTCTTGGCCGAAACATGAGAGTGGGGTTCTTTTGGTTCCAATCAACTTCCAAGCAAGAAAACCATAGGAAGGTCCTTAGCATTTCATAGAGGGAACCTTGCACTAGTTTGGTTAGACAATAATTTTCCTAACCTATTCACAATATTTTTGATTGAAATTCTAGGGTTACATACACCTCTGATCATGCATCATATATGTATAAAAAATAGGGGAAAACTTTCTTTCAAGGCATAGAAAAAGAATCCGAAAATCACATGAAAGCCTTGTACCACAGGTGAGGGGAAGCTTACCTTCTTTGCTTAAGTTTCCTAGAGTTGAGAACTTGCTTGTGGACCTTTCTTCCTTGCTTGCTTTGCTCGGCACCAATGGAGGAAGAAGTGGCTAGGTCTTTTGGTGGAGAGGAGGAGGAAGAAGAGGAGGCTTCTTCCTCTTGTGTTGCTCGGCAACAAAAAGAAAGAAAGAAGGGGGAGAGTTGTTGCTCTCGGCAACAAGAGGAAAGAGGGAGGAAGAGTGCTCGGCACAAATGGAGGAGAGGAGGAGAGTGAGTTGAGGATGAAGCCCCCCCCCCCTCCATGCCTATTTATACTAAAGTGAGGGGAGGAAAACTTGACTTGATTCATCCTCCTCATTTACTTCTCCTCTTAATGAGAAAGAATATGCTAGGGAAATGCTTCTTGAGTTTCTCTCTTTTCTTTCTCTTAATTTCTCTCCTTTATTTCCTTTAATTATAATTCCCATCTCTCCTCTTACAATATTCACTCCTATCACACTTGGTTAACACATGCATGCATCCACAAGAGAACCAAGGATCAAATCCTTCTCCTAACATATTTTTGTACAAAATAATTCATGTATATGCATTATGCATAAATATTTCATACATGCATATATAATATCTCATATTTCTTTTGTTTACATTAATTCCTTGCATCATAAATCATGTATAGAACTTTATATTCTCAACTTTATTTTCTTTCATAAAGTTTTTAATCATCTAAATCCTTCCCATCGTAACATTCAATGTAGACTATCTACACATTCTTTTCATTACATTCGTACTCTCATTGCCCTTACTTTATCTAGGCTTTCTAGGGGTGTTACAGGTCATCTCGTTGCTTCAGTTGACAGTTAGTCCTTTTGAGACGTCCTCACTCTGATACTAATTGTAGGTCCTGTGTGACCGGCTAGAAGGGGGTGAATAACTTTGTAATCAAATTTATACTTGTTTTTTGCTTTTAACTTTAGCAAAGATAAATAGACATTAGTTAATAAGAACTAATAACATAAAAGGTTCCAAGTTTACTTGGTTTGCAACCAAGAAAGCTGCTAATCCAAAGCAGTTAAAGCTCCAGTAGTAAATTCTCCTTTTATGAAGGTGGAGAAGCTTCTTACAGTGTTAAAAGCACAGTAGTTCGAAACAAGAAAGAATATAAAGTGTGTTGTGTCAAAATGAAGAAGACAAGGCTCTGTTTATAACCTATTGGTCAAAACTAGTCATTTACTGATGTGACACGGTCTGGGTGCCCGGACCCTCTCCGAGCACCCCCCCCCCCAGCGAGGAAACATAGACTTTTTCATCTCTGGGCGCTTGGACCATGTCCGAGCTCTTGGACCTGTGTTTGTTTGGGTCGAAATATGCTAGGAGGGGGAGTGAATAGCTCGCCGTGCACTCGTCATCTTGTCATCGCTTGTTTCTTGGTGATGATATGGAGCGGAAAATACAAGAAACAACAATACAACGCTAACACAAAGGATTTACTTGGTATCCACCTCAAGAAGAGATGACTAATCAAGGATCCACACACGACACTCACTCTCCACTATAAAAACACTCCTTCTCGGTCGCAGCCGGAGGTGGAAAAATCTCGTACAAACTCATACAACAATAACAAGAAAAGAAGAAGCAAAATACAAGTAAACCTTACAAGATTTTACATAGTAAATCCTAGCTAGCTTCCCCTTCTTGTTTGGAATGTCTCTTGACCTTGGAAATGCAAGAACACCTTGCTCCAAGAAGCTTTAAGATCTAGCGGTGAGCTCTGTGGAGAAATTGCTGTGTTGATCGAGATGAATCGGGTGAATGTCTGCTGAAGAAAATCCTCGTAACGGCTTTATCCAGCGCTAACGGTCGGATCCCAATCGATTGGATTGCTCCCAATCGATTGGGGAGGCTTTGGATCGATTGGTCGATCGATCTAGAGCGCCTCTGTACTCTCTGGAAATCGCCTGAATCAATCAATCGATCGATTCAAAGCTATCACACGATTTCCTACGCTCCAATCGATCACCCGATCGATTAGAGGCTCCCAATCGATCGGGTGATCGATTGGGAGGGCTTCTGTGCGACAAACCCAGCTTCCCAATCGATCCACTGATCGATTGGGAGGAGAGTTTATCGTGAGATACACCCAATTGATCCGATCGATTGGCTAATCGATCAACCGATCGATTGGGCATGAGCCAATCGATCGGTTGATCGATTAGATCAGCTTGAATTTCCCTAATCTAAGTCTCAAGCCCCTAAAACCCAACATCTGGTCAACCATGACTTGTTGGGGCATCATGCCTAGCATCCGGTCACCCTCGACCTGCTAGGACTTCCTTACCAAGTGTTCGGTCAATCCCTTTGACCCACTTGGACTTTTCTTTTTGTGCCAAGTATCCGATCAACCCTTTGACCTACTTGGACATCTCAATACCAGGTGTCCGGTCAACCTTGACCCACCTGGATTTCCGCGTGCCTGGCTTCACTCATCAGGTCTTCCCTTCTGCCTAGCTCCACTCACTAGGACTTCCCATCTGTATGGCTTCACTCACCAGGACTTTCACCTAGCTTCACTCACTAGGGTTTCCCATCTGCTTGGCTTCACTCACCAGGACTTTCACCTAGCTTCACTCACTAGGGTTTTCATACTGCCTAGCTTCACTTACTAGGATTTTCCAACTGTCTAGCTTCACTCACCAGGACTTCTCCTCTGCCTAGCTTCACTCACTAGGTCTGTCACCTAGCTTCACTCACCAGGATTTTCCAACTGCCTGGCTTCACTCACCAGGTTTTTCACCTGGCTTCACTCACCAGGATTTTTCAGTCAAGTATCCAGTCAGTCTTGACCTACTTGACTCTTCTTCACATCTAACTGGTCAACCTTGACTAGAGGAGAATTGTACCAACAATCTCCCCAAATGAACGATTGCATCTGTAATCTCCATATATTATCAGTCTCCATGTATTGTCAAATGTATTGTCAAACATCGAAACTCAAACATCAAGACTCAAGCTTGAGCCTTCTCAAGCTTAGTCAATCAGGTCAACCTTGACATAGGGAATATTGCACCAACAATCTTCCTCTTTTTGATATTTAATACCTTTAAGTTAGGCTAGTCACATAGCCTCAACTTCCTTCATGCTAGGGGTGTCAATTCGGGTGGGTCGGGTTGGGTTGGGTCGGGTAGAGTTTTTTTATTTTTTAACCCAACCCTAACCCGACCCGAACCCAAATTCAACCCAAAACACCTCAACCCGAACCCGAACCCGACCAACCCGATCAACCCAAACCCGACCCATAAAACCCGAAAATTCGATTCAAAACGACTTTTTTGGGCTATTTTCCCTATAATTCTTCACTTTTATCTAAATACTCCATCATTATCATACAAACGTGATATTAATATACATAAAAACATTTAAATTTTAAAATAAAATTTGATTTAACCCCAAAAAAACCCACAAAACCCTATAATTAAGTCATCCCGGGTCAACCCAAACCCGACCCGACCCAACCCGAAATTTTTTTACTCTCCAACCCTCCAACCCTAACCCGACTCGAACCTGAAAATGCCCAACCCGAACCTGATTTTTTTTCGGGTCGATTCGGGTTGGGTCTGTTGGTGCAATCGACCCAAGTTTGATCGGTACGATCATGGTTTTGATGTGTGTGTCAAAGAGTTTAAGTTAGGTTTTCATATGTGTTTGATATGTGTATTTGAGTCTTGCAGGACTTGGTGAAACACACATGAGGAGCTTGGTGAAACACACATGAGGAGCTTGGTGTAACTAAGCTTGGGAAGCTCATCCTAGTACTCGGATCCTTGAGTTGGTGAAGGATGGTGTGGAAGGCATCCGAGGGACCGCCGGATGAGGAGCAACGGAGTAGAGCCGAGGGAAGTGGACATCAAGGCAACGTGAAGGATGGCACAGAGAGGAGCCACGGGCTTGGGTGCATCTGAGCGACGAAGGCCGAGGAAGAGGACTTCAAGGGTGACTCCGGAGAGGATGAGTGTGAGTGTGTAACAAGGTGCAGTCCAGTCGGTTGCAACTTTTAGCAGTCAATTGCACCAGTCGACTGCATGTTTTAGCAGTCGACTGCACTAGTCGATTGCATGTTTAGCAGTCGACTGGCAGTGAACAGAAGCATTTTGTTCGCTCAACAAATAGCTACCAATCGACTGCTAGTTTTAGCAGTCGATTGGTAAATGATCGTTGGTGCTGGAAAGTAGCCGTTGACTACCTCTAACGGTAACACCAGTCGACTGATGGTTTTGCCAGTCGACTGGTGCCGAGATGAGTTGATATGATGATCAACTCTCTCCTCTTATTTAAGGGAAGCTTTGGGGCTTGAAGGAGGTTACTCATGCTTATTGAATAACTCCTTGTCATTGCCCAAAGCTTCCAAGCCTATTCTCTTCCTCCTAAACCTAAGTTCATCATTGTAAAGATGAAGAGATCCTTTGTGAGAGGTTTGCTCCACCGAGAAGGAGAAAGCTCTAGCCGGAGATTACCGGGGATTGATCCATCGAAGGATCAAGGGCTCGTCCACCTCAAGGACACGCCGTGGAGTAGGAGTAAGCAATCTCCGAACCATGTTACATCGAGCTTGTTAGCGATTTGGTATTCTTTCTTTATTGTTTTCATTAGTTAGTTGTATTTCCGCGTGTGCACTAATCTTTTGCAGAGAAGAAAAGAAGTTGGGGGTGACCTAGCTATCCAACCCCCCTTCTAGCTGGCCACCGATCCCCTACAAGTGGTATCAGAGCGAGGACGCCCTTCAACGGACTAATCGCCGAGAAGAGCACTTCATCAAAATGGCCGACTCAAACATTCATCCACCGAAATTCGAAGGGGACTTCTCATGGTGGAAGAAGAAAATGGAGGTATTTTTTAATACCGATTTTGACATTATGCTAATCATGAGAAGTGATTTTAAAGAACCCAAGGATGAACGCAATGAGACAATCGACATAACAAGATGAACCAAAAGACAAAAAGAAGAGCATCTAGCAAATTCCAAGGCAATGCATCACCTACTACATGTTCTTCCACAACAAGAAGTAACAAGAATTGGAAACTATACAAGTGCCAAAGACTTGTGGAAAAAGCTAGTGGAGCTTCATGAAGGGACATCGGAAGCAAAATTGGCAAAAAGAGACCTCCTTCGAACTCAACTCAACAATATCAAGCTTGAGAAAGGAGAAAAGGTATCAATTTTACATTCTAGAATTAAGAAAATTATTAATGGACTAACAAGTGTAGATGAGACACTTTCAAATTGAGACATGATGATGAAAGCCCTAAATGCTTTCCCAAGAACCACAACTTGGAGCTCCATTGTAGATTCATACTACATATCAAAGGACCTAGAGAAATCCTCTCTAGATGAACTCTTCTTAACAATGGACCTTCACGAAACAAGAGTTGAAGGATTAGATGGAGAAGCTCATAGATCAAGAGGAGTAGCCCTTGTGGCAAACAAGGGAAAAGGAAAGAAGAAGAAATCTTCATCACCACCATCTTCCGACTCCGAAGAATCGAGTGCTTCAATGGATAGCGATCAAGAGGCATATATGGTAAGGAATATGAGAAAGGCATTTAAATCTTTTTCTTCTAACAAATCTTGTGCTAGGAAAAGTTCTAGAAGCAAAAGTAGGACAAGGAAGATCATTTGCTATAATTGTCAAGGAGAAGGGCACATAAGTGATGATTGTCCTCTCTTGAAGAAGAAGGAAGGGAAGAAAAAGGAGGAGAAGAAGACAAAAGAAAAAGGGAAAAAGGCTCAAAACCTAAAAGTAACATGGGATGATCCATCATCATCATCGGAGGAAGAAGAGCATCATGTAGTCAATTTTGCTCTAATGGGAATTGATGATGTAGCCTCCACCTCATCCAAAAATGAAGAGGGAAAGAGCTCAAGTGAAGATGAAGAAGGGAGTTCAAGTGAAGGGGGAGGTCAAACATCGGATTCGGACGTCTCGGTAAGTGAGGTATACAATCTTCCTCCTCATGTTTTAATTAAGATCATTAAAAGTACAAATGATGATTTGTTCAAGGCAAAGAGGAAAAATAAAACCTTGAAAAATGACATTTGCATGCTTAAAGAAAAATTAGAATCCATGTCTATTAGGGATAATGATATACATGCTTCTTCTACAAGTTCATATGATTCATGTGTAGAAGAGAAAAATAGGAAATTAAGGGAAAAGGTAGAATATCTTACCAATGCCCTTAGAAAATTTGAAATTGGCTCTAAAACTCTAAATATGATTATTGGGAGCCAAAGGGAAAGTTTTAAGAAAAATGGGTTAGGATACAATAAACCCAACAATGAAAAGACCTATCATTGCCTACTTGCTAGGGGGCAATCAAAAACCAAAACTATAGATAGAATGGATCCCTAAGGAATATCTGGTTAACCCAATTAGAAAGAATTTCTATTGGGTGCCAAAATCAATCCTTAAGGGTTAGAGGATTTTAGGTCAAGTCAACCATGGAAGTCATAATTCAAATCCTTGAAAAATGGTTGACTTGAGACCTTAAGGGGGAGCACTTAGCCTTGATAGAAATTCATGATCAAAAGGGCTAAGTAGAGGTTACCTTTATCTCACAATGATTTTCATTATTTTCTAACCATAAATGTGAGATGATAGGATGATACAAATAATTCACTTATGCTTATGGCATTTTGATGAGTTATGAAATATATCAAATTTTAGTGATCATAGGCCAACTATAGGGAAAGCAAATGTTTAATTAATGGACATCTTGTTCATAGATCATAGTTGGATATTTCAAATGTTTTGAAAACAATTCTATGTTTTATTTACAGTAGATAGTTATTTTGAAACATATGAATTCAAAACTAGGGTTTAATTTGATACAAACTTGAGTGATTTTTCAAAGTGTTTGAGTTTTTATCAAAACATCCAAAATATGATGAATTTTCATGAAAACATATTTTCATTATAAGAAATATGTGTTCAAAATTTCATGATTTTTCGAATTTTTTGGAATTTTCTATGCATTTCTGAAGTTAGCTTCAGAATGCTGAAAATCGGTTTGGGGTTGTGTCAGTCGACTGCGACAGTTAGCAGTCGACTGGTGGCTGTTTTTCAGCACTGTCAAGAGCTGGTTTTGGGAAATTTTAAGTCCACATTGATACCTTGGTATGTGTACATGGTTGGTACAATTTTTGATGGTGTCAAAGGGGGAGAAATGGGTAGGTTTAAGTTAGAAACCTAATTATGTGCAAAACTTGAAAATTAAGGTTGAAGAGCATATGTTAAGGGGGAGCTTGGGAATTATGCTTCATGTTTACATATTTCTTTTAATTTTCATGTTGTTATTAATACCTAACTTAAACATATTGTCACACATCAAAAAGGGGGAGATTGTTGGTGCAATCGACCTAAGTTTGATCGGTACGATCATGGTTTTGATGTGTGTGTCAAAGAGTTTAAGTTAGACTTTCATATGTGTTTGATATGTGTATTTGAGTCTTGCAGGACTTGGTGAAACACACATGAGGAGCTTGGTGTAACTAAGCTTGGGAAGCTCATCCTAGTGCTCGGATCCTTGAGTTGGTGAAGGATGGTGTGGAAGGCATCCGAGGGACCGCCAGATGAGGAGCAACGGAGTAGAGCCGAGGGAAGTGGACTTCAAGGCAACGTGAAGGATGGCACAGAGAGGAGCCGCGGGCTTGGGTGCATCTGAGCGACGAAGGTCGAGGAAGAGGACTTCAAGGGTGACTCCGGAGAGGATGAGTGTGAGTGTGTAACAAGGTGCAGTCCAGTCGGTTGCAACTTTTAGCAGTCGACTGGCAGCGAACAGAAGCATTCTGTTCACTCAACAAATAGATACCAGTCGATTGCTAGTTTTAGCAGTCGACTGGTAAATGACCGTTGGTGCTGGAAAGTAGTCGTTGGCTACCTCTAATGGTGACACCAGTCGACTGATGGTTTTGCCAGTCGACTGGTGCTGAGATGAGTTGATATGATGATCAACTCTCTCCTCTTATTTAAGGGAAGCTTTAGAGCTTGAAGGAGGTTACTCATGCTTATTGAATAACTCCTTGTCATTGCCCAAAGCTTCCAAGTCTACTCTCTTCCTCCTAAACCTAAGTTCATCATTGTAAAGATGAAGAGATCCTTTGTGAGAGGTTTGTTCCACCGAGAAGGAGAAAGCTCTAGTCGGAGATTGCCGGGGATTTATCCACCGAAGGATCAAGGGCTCGTCCACCACAAGGACACGCCGTGGACTAGGAGCAAGCAATCTCCGAACCACGTTACATTGAGCTTGTTAGCGATTTGTTATTGTTTTCATTAGTTAGTTGTATTTCCGCGTGTGCACTAATCTTTTGTAGAGAAGAAAAGAAGTTGGGGGTGACCTAGCTATCCAACCCCCCTTCTAGCTGGCCACCAATCCCCTACAGGGTCGTCAGGTCGGGTTCATTTTTGACACCCCTACTTCATGTCAAGGCATGAATGAGGGTTTCCTTCATTCTCCCCCTTTCCTAGAGGGCAAACTCCCTCTTTAGGTAATGAAGGCCTAACTTAAACCCTACATTCTCCCCCTATTGGCACACATCAAAAAGAACTCTCCCCCTGAAGAGTTACTCACCGTTGTTTACAACTTCACCCGTTGTTCACAACATCATAATGAAAATCTAATACCCTTCATTATCTTCAATCATCACCCTTAAGCGTTAACCAATCCAACAATGAAGGTCATATACCCTGCACTGTATTAACTACTTATCTTGGAGCAGTACTCCACGTTATGATGCTCATCCTAGAGCATCCATAACCCCTCAATGAAAATATCCACTCTCCATTGCTTTTTAACGCAACCTTGAGCAATTATCTTTCTAAACGAAGGTTTAACCACCTTCAATGGTGTCGAAAAATAAATTCCATGCCCTTAATGTTAGTTAGAGCCCTAGAGCCAATCATTTGATAATTGTATGGACTCATTGTATCATATTCTTGTATATTAATAAAGGTATTTGTTTAGCTATTATACTTATTTGTATTAGTGCCAAATAAACTAAGTATAATAGCGTCCTTGAGTAGAAGGTTCATACCTATATCAATCGATTAGTTGAATCGATAGTGAGATGATATAGGGAACACTACTCTAAATCATTCCTAGTCGAGTATTAACATTCAGGGACAATGTTAATGCAATAAAACTAGCATGTAGGTCAGCTCGATGACTTGATCTCACAAGTCATGGATATAGAGATATCAAGCTGACACATGAGTATACATTGGGGAATGTATACTGAATGACCCGCCATGAGAAAGTATCATGGATCGTTTTATGAGTGTCATATGCTTTCTCATGTGACTATTAAGTATGAATATTAGTCCTTAGACCTGAAGTCACCATGGATCCCTACATAAGGAGTTATGTACTTTGGTTTCGTAAAACGTCACCCGTAACTGGGTGGACTATAAAGACGATTACTAGGTATATAACGAATTATGTAGAGGGATGTGAGTGATGTAGATGGGATCTATCCCTCCTATATGACGGGAGCGACATCGGTATTCTTGATAGAGTGAGACCACTAAGTGCATGGCCATGCCCAAATGAGTCAACATTAGATGTTGAGCTCATTTGATCGAGTGAGTCTACTTGGAGTTCAAGATTTAGATTGATTAGAGGATGACACGGTCTATGTCTGACATTGATCAATCTAGATGTCTAGGATAGAAGGAAAAATGTCACATATTGTGAGGAGTCACAATTAGTAGTCACAAGGTGATGTTGGATCTCAACATTCTTGTAACTTGGGTAGTAATGATGTGTTGTTAGATACCGCTCATTACTTATGCTCCTAAATGGGTTTAGGGCATTGCCAACGTTACAAGAACCTATAGGGTCACACACTAAGGACAATTAGATGGAGATTTGGTTCATACGATGAACCAAGAGGATTAGATTCATTTGATGAATCAAATTGGATTAAGAGTAATCCAAATTGGGCTACTTGAGTTAGACTCAAGTTGATTCATGTATTTAATGAGTCTAATTTAGATTATGACTCATTAGATCAATTTAATTTAATGAATTAGATTCATTATATTAAGTTGGCTTGAATCAAATGGTTAGATTAGATCAATCATGAGAGAGATTGAGTCAAGTTTGACTTGACTAGAGAGGAAGAGAGGAAGAGTCAAGTTTGACTTGACTCTTTGCCACATCATGAGTGAGGTGGCAAGATGTGGACCAATAGTGTTGCTCCACATCATCTTGCTTTGCCACCTCATGGAGGTTACAAGCCTCCATTGCATTTAATGTGAGTTAGCCACATTAAATGAGTGGAGGTTACTCATTTGCCACATCATTGTGAAGTGGCAAGATGTGGACCAATGGTAATGGTCCACATCTTCATGATGTGCCACATCATAGGAGTTACAAAACACCTCTTAATGGTTTCACATTAATTGTGATTAATGTGGAATGGGAGTTACACTCCATGGAGTGGCCGGCCACACAAAAGTGGTGAATGAAATTTGATTTTATTCAAGTGTGCATTATTCTTCCTTCTTCCTCAAGCTCTCCCTCTCCCTCTCCTCCTTGCTTGGCCGAATCTTACCAAGGTGCTAGCACACCTTTGTGTGAGGTTTTCTCCACCTACGTGTCCGTGTGGATACTTCTAGAGGACCGACGCTTGACGGTCTAGAGATCCGGCAATTCCTTGGACGAGCGGGAACGCGAAAGGGCACGCTTCAAGGTATACTTCTTAACACATAGATCTAGGAGTAGATCTAGATATTTAAAACTCGTACTCGGAATTTTCGTTCGGTTTTCCTTGCGCGACGCGAAAAGCGGTTTTCGCGGCCCGAAAAACCCAACAGTGGTATCAGAGCCACGTGCAAGGCTTGTACGAGTTTAATTTTTGGTTTTATGAAAACTAAAGTTTCTGTAATTTTCTGTAAAATTATGATTTTTGGGTTTTTATGAGTATTTTTCTCGAGTAATCGAAGCACAAGTGTTTAGACACTTGTAGGCTTCGACTACCGGGAAGATTTTTCCAAAACGGTGATATTTCGACCCAAATCCATTTGGAACAGCGAGCGAAGGCGCTGTAGGATCGCTTAGGAGCAACTCACGATGGTTAGATCGTGGGTAGGGGCACTCCCCCTAACCCCGCAAGGGGATTTGCTTCGCGATTGCGCCCGAAATCGCTAATCGGGACCGCCGGGAAAATTCTTCTCAAAGGTTTCGTCCCAAATCATTTTGGGACAGCGAGTTTAGGCGCTGTTGGATCGCAAAGGAACCCTCGCGATGGTTAGATCGCGGGTAGGGGCGCTGCCCCTGGCCCCGCAAGGGGATCCGTTCCGCGATTGCGCCCGAAACCGCTAAACGGGACCGCCGGGAAATTTTACTCGTAAAAATTGTAAAAATTAATTTTAAAATTATAGAAAATTATGAAAATATATAATTTTGAATTATATATTAATTTTGTGATAGTCATGGCCCTAAAACCCAATATGATTGGATTGTGTTGTAATTCATAATACGGCTTGCGTGCCGTTATGTGTTTGCGCGTGTTGTATGTTTTTATTTTTCCGCAACCTGCGCGTTGTGCCTTTCTCATATATTCTGGTTGTAAATTAGATTTAGACTCGAATGTAACTCGAGTTTCAAATTGTAATATACAAATTGGAGCGGTGGAGGGTCCACACGAGACGGAGTTCCGAGGCGGGCACGAGCAACACAAGGTGGTCAAAGGGAGGAGCTTGGAGAAGTTGTTGACCCTAGGTTGACCATTCGATCTTCTCATTGGCTTGAGAAGATCGTAGTAGGGCCATGACTAAATCACAAATAGATTAATTAGTTAATTGCTTATGTATATGATGCATGTTTAATAAGTAATTGATTAATTAGTGCCTTACAATTAGATTAGATCTAAGTCGTGCACATGATGCACCCTTGCGATTAGATTAGATCTAAGTCGTGCACAAGATGCATCCTTTTCGATTAGATTATATCTCGATCGAACCAACTCTAAATGTCTAACCGTGTCGTGATACCTATCACTACCTCGATCACATGTATTGTTGAATCTGCCAAAGCAGAGCAATACATATTATCTTGGTAGGGTACGGAGGGACAATCTTGGTCCCGCCTATCAACGCATGGGTGAATGCAAACTCAATTAGATTGAGTATTCCTAGTTACTCGGTTGGATCGAGTCAACTATAAGCATTATTCCAACGGTTGGAAAAGATAGGTCAAAATCACATCTATATTAACTCTCGGGCGTATTAGCCAAAGCTAACTCGAGTTTTAATATAAATGCGGATATTGATTCTATAAACAAGAGTTGCATAGAGATGTAATTGGTAATCGTTACCTACCGATCATACTAAGCCTTGGGCGTATTAGCCAAAGCTAACTCAAGGGTTAGTATGATGTGGATCTTGTCCCACAAGAATTATAGAATTCAGTGGGAGCATCATTTAATTAAAGGCCTAATTAAATGATTTTAAAAGAATATGATATTTAATTCTGCAAATTTTCTGTTGTAGATAACCATGACGTCGAACACGAATTCCTTCTCCCTGCGATCTGTCCTTGAGAAGGACAAGCTCAACGGAGCGAATTTCCTAGACTGGTACAAGAACTTGAGAATAGTTCTCACCCAGGAACGTAAACTGTACGTTCTGGAGGCTCCTCCTGCCAATGCCCCGCGAGCAGACAAAGATGCTTACAAGAAGCATCAAGACGACGCATTAGATGTGTCCTGTCTAATGCTCGCGACCATGAACTCTGAGCTTCAGAAGCAACACGAGTTGATGGGCGCTTACGATATGGTTGAGCATCTTCGCCAACTATATCAGGGACAAGCGAGGCATGAGAGATTTGAGATCTCTAAGGCACTGTTTCAGTGCAAGATGTCAGACGGGGCTCCCGTAGGTCCTTATGTACTCAAGATGATTGGGTACATAGAGAACCTACAAAGACTGGGGTTCCCACTTGGCCAAGAGCTGGTCACTGACTTAATCTTGCAATCCTTGCCGGATAACTATAGTCAATTCGTTCTGAACTATAACATGAACGAGATTGACAAGCCACTGCCCGAGCTCCTTATTATGTTACGAACTGCTGAGGTTAACCTTGTTAGTTAGAGCTCTAGAGTCAATCATTTGATGATTGTATGGACTCATGTATATCATATTTTTTTTATATTAATAAAGGCATTGGTTTTTGGTTATTATGCTTATTTGTATTAGTGTCAGATAAAATAAGTATAGTAACGTCCTTGAGTAGAACGTTCATACCTATATCAATCGATTAGTTGAATCGATAGTGAGATGATATAGGGAACACTACTCTAAATCATTCCTAGTTGAGTATTAACATTCAGGGACAATGTTAATACAATAAGACTAGCATGTAGGTCAGCTCGATGACTTGATCTCACAAGTCATGGATATAGAGATATCAAGCTGACACATGGGTATGCATTAGAGAATGTATACTGAATGACCCGCCATGAGAAAGTATCATGGATCGTTATATGAGTGTCATATACTTTCTCATGTGGCTATTAGTATGACTATTAGTCCTTAGACCTGAAGTCACCATGGATCCCTACATAAGGAGTTATGTACTTTAGTTTCATCAAACGTCACCCGTAACTGGGTGGACTATAAAGGCGATTACTGGGTATATAACAAATTATGCAGAGGGATGTGAGTGATGTAGATGGGATCTATCCCTCCTATATGACGGGAGAGACATCGATATTCTTGATAGAGTGAGACCACGAAGTGTATGGCCATACCCAAATGAGTCAATATGAGATATTGAGCTCATTTGATTGAGTGAGTCTACTCGGAGTTCAAGATTTAGATTGGTCAGAGGATGACACGGTCTATGCCTCACATTGATCAATCTAGATGTCTAGGATAGAAGGACACTTGTCACATATTGTGAGGAGTCACAATTAGTAGTCACAAGGTGATGTTGGATCTCAACATTTCTTGTAACTTGGGTAGCAATGATGTATTGCTAGATGCCGCTCATTGCTTATGTTTTTAAAGGAGTTTATAACATTGCCAACGTTACAAGAACCTGTTGGGTCACACACAAAGAACATGCGCATGGAGATTAGGTTCATATGATGAACCAATAGGATTAGATTCATATGATGAATCAAAGATTGGATTCAAATTAGACTTATTGAGTTAGACTCAATTAGATTCAATTGTTGAATGAGTCTAATTTAAATTTGATTCATGAGTCAATTTATATTAATGAATTGAGATTCATTAAATTAAAATTGACTTGAATCAAAGCTTGAATTTAACTCAACAAGGAAGAGCATTGGTCAAGTTTGACTTGACCAAATATAGGTTGACACATCAAGTTTTGACTTGATGAATTGACACATCATGAGGATGACTCATCCTACATGGCATGCCACATCATCCCCTTATATAATGGTGTGCCACCTCATGGAGGTTAAACACCATTAATCCTCTTAATGTGGCCGACCACATTAATGTGGGGGTTACACATGTGGTGGCCGGCCACACTAAGTGATGAGAGGGTTTCATTTGGTGGCAATTGAATGGTGTTCAATGCTTCTTCTTCCTTGGGTGCTTCTCCCTCTCTCTAGCTTGCTGATGGTCGTGGCTTCATGGTGGAGAAGAAGTGAGAGTTGATTCCAAGCAACTAGGTGGTGTGAAGGTCACAAAAGGAGAGTACCTAGAGGAGTGTGTGAGTTCCTTTTTCCCTTCTCTCCTTTCTCACCTTTTAGATCCAATCCGAGAGCCCTAGAAAGTGCTAGCACACTTGTGGGTTCTCCTCTCTATCTTTGAGTGGTAGAAGACCACTCCTTGTTCGTGTGGATACACCTAGAGGACCGTTCGCTTGACGGTCTCGAGATCCGGCTACCTTTTCGACGTTGCGGGATTACGAAGGGCATGCATCAAGGGTAAATGTTTTTCCCTCGTAGATCTAAGAGTCGATCGTGTTTTAAACTCGTACTTGTATTTTTCGAAAGTTTTACCTTGCACGAGATCCGTGGCTTGGGCGATTCGGGGTTTTCGCGACGCGAAAAGCGATTTTCGCGGCCCGAAAAACCCAACAAACCTTAAGAAGGTTAAGCCCATTCTGATGGTCCAGAAGTATAAGGGCAAAGGCAAGCCCAAAGGCAAGGGAAAGTCCCAAGCCAAGGGCAAAGGCAAGGCACTGAAGCCTAAAGGAGGGGTCGCCAAGGATGCTACCTGCTTCCACTGCGGTCAGACCGGACACTGGAAGAGGAACTGCAAGGTATACTTGGAGGATCTTAAGAAGAAGCGAAGTGAGACTTCCACTTCAGGTATATATGTTATAGAAGTCAATCTATCTATTTCTACATCATGGTTATTAGATACTGGATGTGCTTCTCACATTTGTACTGATGTGCAGGCGTTGAGAAATAGCAGGGCATTGACAAAGGGCGAGGTGGACCTACGAGTAGGCAATGGAGCACGGGTTGCTGCTGTTGACTGTTTATCTCTGCCCTCTGGGCTTGTACTAGAGTTAGTCGATTGTTGTTATGTGCCTGCATTAACTAAGAACATTATATCAGTTTCTTGTTTGGACAAGAAAGGTTTCTCGTTTATTATAAAGAACAAATGTTGTTCCGTCTACTTAAACGATATGTTCTATTGTAGCGCACCTCTGATAAACAGACTCTATATTCTTGACCTTGAAAGCCCTATCTATAACGTAAATACCAAGAGGTTCAAGTCTAATGACATGAACCAAACCTACCTTTGGCACTGTCACTTAGGTCATATAAATGACAAGCGCTTATCCCAACTCCATAAGGATGGTTTGTTGGACTCATTTGATTTTGAATCATATGAGATATGCGAGTCATACCTACGAGGCAAGATGACCAAGAGTCCCTTTAGTGGGCACAGCGAGAGAGCAACTGATTTGTTAGGACTCATACATAGTGATGTATGTGGCCCTTTCAATGTTGCTGCTAGAGGCGGTTATAGGTACTTCATCACATTTACTGATGACTTCAGTAGATATGGTTATGTGTATTTGATGACACATAAATCTGAATCCTTTGAAAAGTTCAAAGAATTCAAGAATGAAGTACAGAACCAGCTTGGCAAGAGTATTAAGGTACTTCGATCAAATCGAGGTGGTGAATACTTAAGCCATGAGTTTCGTGACTACTTAGCTGAGTGTGGGATTTTATCTCAACTCACTCCTCCTGGAACACCACAGTGGAATGGTGTATCCGAAAGGAGGAATCGTACCTTATTAGATATGGTACGATCTATGATGAGTCACACAGATCTTTCGACATATCTATGGGGATATGCTCTAGACACGGCAGCTTTCATTCTCAACCGAGTTCCATCCAAGGCCATGATAAAGACACCATATAGGATATGGACTGGGAGAGATGCCCAGGTGTTTTTCATGAGGATTTAGGGCTGTGAGGCTTACGTACGATGTCAAGTCTCAGACAAATTAGGACCCAAATCCGACAAGTGCTATTTCATCGGATATCCCAAGGAAACTAAGGGATATAACTTCTATATTCCCAGTCAGCACAAGGTAGTTGTGGCAAAGACTGGGGTCTTTCTAGAAAGGGACTTTATTTCTAGAAAGACTAGTGGGAGCGCGTTCGATCTTGAAGAAGTTCAAGATGAGAACAATAGCACTGATGCCTCGATGGAAATTGAACTGGAACCACAAAATGTTGTGGATGATGTTGTTCCACAAGGAGTTGAGGAACAACAACCTGTTCAAGTAGACATACCTCTTGGCAGGTCTGATAGGGTACGTCGTCAGCCTGAGAGATACTCATTTCTCTTGTCTGACCATGATGACATTGTGCTCATAGAGGATGAGCCTACCACCTATCAGGAAGCTGTGATGAGACCAGATTCTAAGATATGGCAGATGGATGTCAAAACCGCGTTTCTGAATAGAAACTTGCTCGAGGCTGTGTACATGGCATAACCTGAGGGTTTTGTAGATCCACAGTATACTAGTAGAGTATGCAAGCTGCATAGGTCCATTTATGGACTAAAGCAAGCTTCTCGGAGCTGGAATCTTCGATTCGATGATGCAATCAAACAGTTTGGTTTCATCAAGAACGAAGATGAACCTTGTGTCTACAAGAAGGTTGTAGGGGATATAGTTGTCTTCCTCATATTGTATGTGGATGACATACTACTCATTGGGAAGGACATCCCTATGCTTCAGTCTGTCAAGACCTGGCTAGGGAGTTGCTTCTCAATGTAGGACTTAGGTGAGGCATCCCGCATTCTAGGGATACAGATCTATAGAGATAGATCTAAGAAATTGCTTGGCCTAAGTCAGAGTACATACATTGACAAGGTACTCCTTCGGTTTGCCATGCAGAACTCCAAGAAGAGATTTTTGCCTATGTCACATAGCATGAGTCTTTCGAAGACTCAAGGTCCTTCTTCTAGTGAGGAGAGAGACCGCATGGATCAGATCCCTTATGCCTCAGCCATAGGGTCTATCATGTACGCATGCTATGTACTCGACCTGATGTCTCGTATGCTTTGAGCATGACGAGCAGATACTAGTCAGATCCAGGTGAAAGTCACTGGATAGTGGTCAAGAATATTCTTAAGTACTTATGAAGGACTAAAGAATATTTCTTGATATATGGAGGCAATGATGAGCTAACTGTAAAGGGTTACAGTGATGCCAGCTTCCAGACTGATCAGGATGATTAAAGATCACAGTCGAGGTTCGTGTTTTGCTTGAATGGTAGTGCTATGAGCTGGCAGAGTTCACAGCAGTTCTACAACGTTTCCATCTCATTCGAGAGATTATCGATAGAGGAGATGTGAAGATTTGCAGAGTATCTATAGAAGCTAACATCGCAGATCCCTTGACCAAGGCTTTGGCACAGAGAAAGCATGATGGTCACACTAGGTCATTAGGCCTTAGAGCCTATACTGACTGGCACTAGTGCTAGTGGGAGATTGTTAGTTAGAGCCCAAGAGCCAATCATTTGATGATTGTATGGACTCATTGTATCATATTCTTGTATATTAATAAAGGCATTTGTTTGGTTATTATACTTATTTGTATTAGTGCCAAATAAACTAAGTATAATAGCGTCCTTAAGTAGAAGGTTCATACCTATATCAATCGATTAGTTGAATCGATAGTGAGATGATATAGGGAACACTACTCTAAATCATTCCTAGTCGAGTATTAACATTCAGGGACAATGTTAATGCAATAAGACTAGCATGTAGGTCAGCTCGATGACTTGATCTCACAAGTCATGGATATAGAGATATCAAGCTGACACATGGGTATACATTGGAGAATGTATACTGAATGACCTGCCATGAGAAAATATCATGGATCGTTATATGAGTGTCATATACTTTCTCATGTGACTATTAAGTATGACTATTAGTTCTTAGACCTGTGATGTGCGTAGATTATATACTCTTTTATGCAAGTTTTTACGCACATTTACATACTTTGAGCATGCTTGATCTATGCATTTTTATACTTCCAGCTTTCCTTTTAGCATATTTACTCTTTTGGTTCGGAGATCTGCTTTTTGTGCATTTTTTGTACACAGGAGTCGAAATTGGTGAAGATTATGCGTCCTCGGACAAGCTTGGAAGGAATTGAAGGGAGAGAGCATCAGGCCGTGTACCACACACGGCCGTGTAGTTTTAACAGGAAGGGAAGAGGACATGGCCGTGTGAATCTCACACGGCCGTGTCTTGATTTGAAGAAATTAGAGCAGATGCCTACATGGCCGTGTAGATCTACACGGCCGTGTGAGGTTTCCAGAGGCCAAGCAGGTGGTGGCCGTGTGCACCACACGGCCGTGTAGCATTTCCAGAGAACAGAAGGGTCCTGGCCTTGTGAGTCACACGGCCGTGCAGTTTTGGCAGAGAAGGAACTGGACATGGCCGTGTGAATCTCACACTACCGTGTCATGGGGCCGTGTGGCGCCCGATTTCCTCCTCTATTTAAACCCTCCTTCATGAATTGAAAGGGGATCTCTTCCCCTTTGGGGAGAAGGCAAGATTTGGTGGTATCCTCCCATTCTTGGGAGGATTTCTGGGCGATTCGAGGGGAGTTCTTGACGATTTCGACTCCGGAGCGAGGATTGGATCCGAAGACGAGGCTTCTTCGTAGATAAGTTTTCTCTTTCCCCCTTTTCTTGGTTTCTTGGATTGGGGATTTAAGAAATGCTTGTAATCTTTATTTCTTCGGGTATTCTTCCTCGATTCATGGAGTAGATCTTGTATTCTAGGATTAAGGGAGTATTTGTATGATGGATTGATGTAATCTCTTATGGATTTGCCAATTTCTTGTTTCAATGACATTGTCTTGCTTGTATCAATTAGATCTTGAATGATTAATGGTGATTTGTGCTTAATTCTCATTCTTGATTGATTGTTTGGATTTCTTGTGGACTTAGTAAAGATAAACTCTCACTCGATCATCCGAGGGATCCACGTGATGTGCAAGCCCGTGTAAGGACGTTTGAGAGATAATCTTGAAGAGGAAATAGGAAATTCAAGAGAGTAGGATGGATCTTGTGATTAGTTTCTTGTATCTTGATAGATTAATAAGTTGTGGGCTTCTATGTTGATATCCAAGGAAGGCATAGTAATAGGTGCGCTTCTGTGTAAGGACAACGTAGGTTCACGTCTAATTGATCATATTTAGATACATTTCTCAGTCCTTAGCCGGTTATCTATTGCAAGAGAGAACCGACAACTTTCTACAAGTGTTTGGCAATTGAGGGATAAGAATTGGTGAACCATTTACATTCAAGAAATCTTACAAAGAAACCGAAACTCCTAGAATCTCCCCTTATCATAACCCAAAACACTAAACTCTTGTTTGTTGATCTTTAATATTAGATTTGTTTACCTTCACTTTGTATTTGAAACAATTGGATAGTTGTTTAGCTAATTCGCATTGAGGCATTTCTAGTGCTTATTCCAGTCCCTGTGGATACGATAATCTTTTATATTACTTGCGACATTTTCGTACACTTGCGGAGCGTAACAAGTTTTTGGCGCCGTTGCCGGGGACTGCGCTATAACATTAGGAATTATCAATTGAGTTAGACTAAACATAACATTTGTTTTCCTTTCATTTGCATAGTTGTAACTAATCATTAGATTTCTATTTTTACTTTCTTGTATAACTTTTACTTCTTGTTAATTCTTTTTGTACAAATTCAATTCTGCATTTTTGATTCTTTTGTTTTTTTCTTTTTCTGTTGAAACATTTGCTATCTTGTTCTTGTGTATGCGAAGATCTAACTTTGCAGGGGAATTCTTTCCTTTTGACCCTGAGATTGATAGAACTTTCCATAAAAGAAGAATTCTGCAAAGGCAAATAGAAGAACAAGAATATCTAAACATGGTGTGCAAGTCACTAGGAGATTATGGAGCTCCGAAGTCTGCAAAACAAATGGGAGCAATTGTTTACACCCTAACATACAAGCAAGAAATTTTATACTCAAACCATCTTTTGTTTCCATGGTTCAGAAAACTCAGTTTGGAGGATTGGAGATTGAGAACCCTTATTCCCATTTGATGGAGTTTTATAGATATTGTTATACTTTGTAATATGAAGAAGTTTCATCTGATATTGTTCAGCTGCTTGCTTTTCCTTTTAGTCTGAAGGATGCTGCAAAAAGATGGTATAATTCTCTAAAGTCTCAAAGTATCAAAACATGGGATGAGTTAGAGCAAAAATTCCTTGACCAATATTTCCCTCCAAGGAAAACTACTTATTTGAGAAGTCAAATTTTAAATTTTAAGCAATTGGATGGAGAAAAATTATACCAAGCCTGGGAAAGATATTCTTCTCTTCTGCAGTTATGTCCACATCATGGAATTGAGAAATGGTTAATTATGCATTTGTTCTATGTTGGGCTTTCTTTCTCAAATAAGAATCAACTAGATTTAGCATCTGGAGGATCATTTTTGAAAAAAAAAAAAAGTCTAGAAGAAACTTTTGAGATAGTTGGCAGAATTACGCAAAATTCCAATGATTAGGCAGAGCAAGATAGCTCATTCTTAACAATGGATATCATTAGAGAAAAGGATGATGTTGAAAAAGGGCTTATCTTGAATCAAAACGATTTCCAAACATTATTTCCTTGGTGCTGTGAATCATTATCAAAAATGTTTGGTGAAAAAGCATTTTCAACAGAAAAGGGGGTATGTCTTGGTGATCATAAGGAGGATGATCTGTCTTTAGATAATGAAGAGTTTTTAGAAGAAAGCTTGGCTAAGGAGGAGACTATGTTGATAGAACAAGAGCCAGTTTTACCAGAAATAGTACCACCTCAACTTGAACTTAAACCATTACCACCAAATCTTAAATATGAATTTCTTGGGCCGAATTCTACTTATCCAGTTATAATTAATGCTCAGTTAAATGAGTTTGAAACAAAGAGACTGTTGGATGAGTTAAGGTTGCATAGAAAGGCCATTGGATATAGAATTGATGATATAAAAGGGATTAGTCCATCTCTCTGTATGCATAGAATTTTACTTAAAGAGGGGTACAAGAACTCAATTGAGCATCAAAGGAGACTAAATCCAAATTTAAAAGAGGTAGTAAAGAAGGAAGTGATTAAACTTCTTGATGCAGGGATTATTTACCCAATTTCGGATAGTGAATGGGTGAGTCCAGTCCACGTGGTTCCAAAGAAAGGAGGAATGACTGTTATCAAGAATGAAGAAGATAAGCTAATTTCAACACGAACAGTGACGGGGTGGCGAATGTGCATTGATTATCGGAAGTTGAATAAAGAAACAAGGAAGGATCATTTCCCTTTACCATTTATTGATGAAATGCTTGAAAGATTAGCTAAACATTCCTACTTTTGTTACTTGGACGGATATTCTGGATTTTTTCAAATTCCAATTCATCCTCAAGACTAGGAGAAGACTACTTTTACTTGTCCTTATGGTACCTTTGCTTATCGTCGGATGCCATTTGGGCTTTGTAATGCTCCAGCCACTTTTCAGAGATGCATGATGGCAATTTTTTTAGATTTAATAGAAAAAATTATGGAGGTTTTCATGGATGACTTCTCAGTTTATGGAAATGACTTTGATTCTTGTTTGTCAAATCTTTCTACTGTTCTAAAAAGGTGTGAAGATACAAACCTAGTGTTGAACTGGGAAAAATGTCATTTTATGGTTAAGGAAGGAATAGTTTTGGGGCATAAAATCTCAGAGCATGGTATTGAGGTAGATCAAGCAAAAGTGGAAGTAATAGACAAATTACCCCCACCCATCAATGTAAAAGGAGTTAGGAGTTTTTTAGGACATGCTGGTTTCTATAGACGTTTTATTAAGGACTTTTCAAAGATTTCCAAGCCATTAACTAATCTGTTGATTAAAGATGTTGAGTTTTGTTTTGATAGCGAATGTATTGAAGCCTTCAATAAAATCAAGAGTGCTCTTACAACAGCTCCAGTCATTCAAGCACCTGATTGGGATCTTCCTTTTGAAATAATGTGTGATGCTAGTGATTTTGCTGTAGGAGCAGTTTTGGGACAACGAAGAAATAAGATTTTACATGCGATCCATTATGCAAGTAAAACACTTGATGCAGCTCAAGTAAACTATTCTACTACAGAAAAAGAATTATTGGCAGTGGTATTTGCTATTGATAAATTTAGATCCTATCTAGTAGGATCAAGAGTAATAGTATATACTAATCATGCAGCTATTCGGTATCTACTTGGAAAGAAAGACGCTAAACCTAGGTTAATCAGGTGGATTTTACTTTTGCAAGAGTTCAACCTTGAGATTAGGGATAAGAAAAGAGCTGAAAATGTAGTAGCGGATCATTTGTCTAGAATATCTCAAAAGTCAGAAAATGAAGTGGATTTTGATTTACCTATTGATGACATATTCCCGGATGAACACTTATTAGCTTTATCAAGTGTGAAAACTCCTTGGTACGCAGATTTTATGAATTTCCTTGCTAGTGGAGTGTTACCTCCGGATTTTTCTCATCAACAAAGGAAAATTTTTTTTTCAGAAGTTAAGAATTATGTTTGGGATGAACCTCTCCTGTATAAGAAGTGCAATGATGTGATTTATCAAAGATGTATACCTGAAGAAGAAGTTAGAGATATCTTGTTTCATTACCATTCTTCGTCCTATGGAGGACATTTGGGTAGTTCAAAAATGATTACGAAAATTCTTCAAGCAGGATTTTATTGGCCAACCTTATTCAGGGATGCTAAGTTGTTTGTTCAGTCTTGTGATCAATGTCAGAGAACTGGGAATATAACTAAAAGAAATGAAACGATGTTAAATTACATTCTTGAGGTTGAGTTATTTGATGTTTGGGGAATTGATATCATGGGACCTTTCCCTCTTTCATATGGGAATAGGTATATTCTTGTGGCGGTAGATTATGTGTCCAAATGGGTAGAAGTTGTGGCATCTCCTACGTGCGATGCGAAAACAGTTATCAAATTATTTAGGAGTATTATCTTTCCAAGATTTGGGGTGCCAAAGGCAGTCATTAGTGATGGAGGATCACATTTTATAGAGAAACAGTTTGAAAACTTACTTAGAAGATATGGAGTGAAGCATAAAGTAGCAACACCTTATCATCCTCAAACTAATGGGCAAGCTGAGATATCTAACCGGGAAATTAAGTCCATATTGGAAAAGACTGTATCCACTTCAAGAAAGGATTGGACATTGAAATTAGATGATGCTTTATGGGCATATCGAACTGCTTATAAAACTCCTATTAGGATGACCCCATTTCGATTAGTTTATGGTAAGCCTTGCCATCTTCCAGTTGAACTAGAACATAAGGCTTATTGGGCAATTGCAAATTTGAATATGGATTTAAAGGAAGCAGTTGAGAAAAGGAAGAAGCTTCAGTTGAACGAACTTGATGAATTAAGGATGGATGCATATGAGCATGCTAAATCTTACAAAGAAAGGACGAAGAAATGGCACGATCAGCACATTCTTCGTAAAGACTTTAATGTAGGAGATTTGGTTTTGTTGTTCAATTCAAAATTAAAACTTTTTCCTGGGAAGCTTAAGTCAATGTGGACGGGTCCATATGAGGTAAAGAAGGTTTATCCTTTTGGAGCTGTAGATATTTGGAACAAGGATTTTGGGATAATTAAGGTAAATGGTCAACGTTTGAAAAAATATATTCATGGTACGAAAATAGAAGAGGTACAAAGGTTGTATTTTTCTGAACCTCGCCCTCCAGATTGAATTCTTTTAGCTAGTATAAATTCCTTTTGTTGGTTTTTACTTGTTTTTAATTTTGTTTTCAGGTTAAGCCATGACATTCAAGGGAAGTGCTTGGGCCGTGTCATCCTGACACGGCCGTATAGGATCTCCCGAGGAGAAAAAGGTCTAGGCCGTGTCTCAAACACGGCCGTGTAAAGAATCCCGAGGAGAAAAAGGTCTAGGCCGTGTCCCAGACACGGCCCGTGTCTGGAATCCTGAGAAGAAAGAGAAGGGGGTCGTGTCACAGACACGGTCGTGCGATGAGAAATGAATATGGCCGTGTGATATCACACGGCCTGATCCACATCTTTTTAGGGAATTAGGGCACGGGGTGTGGGCGGCACACGGCCGTGAGATTTGATTTTCTTCCATGGAAAACGTGATTGAGGAGATTTCGGCCACAAGAAAAGGGAAGGAGAAGGTGGTTGCAAGAAAGGAGAGGAATGTTTGCTTTAAAGGTATATCTAATGACTTTGGTATTGTTTTCTCTAGTGATGAGCAACGGTATAGATATTCTTCTTTATGGAAACGACCTCTTTTAAGCACTAGGTTTCTTGATGTTGAAACTTTAGAAACTTTGGGGTTTAAGGATGATTTAGTTTGGTTATTTGAAATGATAGGATTGAGTGGTTTAGTGAACATAAAATATCCTACTTATCCTAGAATTGTTTTTGAATTTTTAAGCTCAATAGAGGTTGATAATGTTCAAGGTGGGGGGAAGTTTAAATTTCGTTTGTTTAATGAAAGTTATGAATGGACGTTGGGAGATTTTAATACTTGTTATGAATTGCCAAAGAATGATGTGTGTGTGATTTTGTCCCAATTTGAGAATTCACATTTTTGGCGACAAATTTCTGAACAACCGCTATTTGATCCTCATAAATCTAGAGTTTTCCAAATTATCAATCCTATTTTTAAATATGCTTACTTATTCATGAAAAACACTATATTTGGAAGGGAGGACAAAGAGGGATCAGTAAGACTTATAGATTTGTATTGTTTGTGGGCAATGGTCGAAAATGTTCAAATTAATTCTGGTTATTTCTTTCTTAAACATTTGGCAAAATTAGGGAAATCGAATTCTACCACACCTATTATTTTAGGGGGATTCCTTACTCAATTGGCCTTAGTATTAGGATGTGATTTGAGTGAATTAGAGGTGGTGGAGAGTTCTTGTACATTGGATTTGAATTCATGTTTAGCAATGAAAATGATTAAGCATGAAGAGCATGGATTTAGTTTATTCATTAAAAATGGTTTCCCTTTAAAATTGCCCAATCATGATTTTACTACAATTCATAATAAAGAGAATTGGTGTTTAAAGTTAGCTAGGCAACAATCTAGAGCTTTGTCATCTTTTACTCCAAGAAATGTTTCTAAGGGTAACCAAGAGATTCATAGTTTTATGTTTCAAGAACTTAATTCTGCTTTAAAGAATATTCATAGTGATTTAGATTCAACTAATGAATTTCTTGAGAATAAGAAGCTTATGGAGGAGGAACTATTTAAAAAGCTACAAGATTGTTTTAAGAGTGAGAGAGAATTGTGTGATAAGATTTCTAAAATGATGAATGCTTATAAGGCTAAAATGGAATTTCATGAAGATCTTAGAGGTTTTATGAGATTTGTGCAGGATGATATTGATAAATTGTTTGAGTATCATAATTTTTTCAGAAACAAAGTTAAATGGTTTGTTAAAGATTTTGCATTTTTCTTCCCTGATTTTCCACCTCCTCCACCATATTGATTTCATCGGGACGATGAAAAGTTTAAGTCTGGGGGGTGTCATGTACTGTTTAGTTTGGTTTTCAGTTTTTAGTTTTTGTTAGTTTTTCATGTTGGTTCATATTTTCACTGCTTGTTGCTTTATTTTGCTTGTGTTTGAAATAATCATGGCAAAAAAAAAAAAAAAATTGAGAACATCAAATCTTCACTTATATGCTTTCTTGGATTCAAGTGAAATGTTAGCACGATTATTGTCTTGATTCATGATGTTCGAATGATGCTAGTAGTAAACTTTGTGTAGTTCTTTTTTCTATCTTGGGAAGCATTAATAAGCTAAGAATCTTATGGTGATGAGTTTTAGTTTTGGTTCAACCTTAAAGATTTTATCTTCACTACACTTGTGCTTGATGCTTGAATAGTTGATGTCATTGAAATAGTCATGATTCATCTTGTTTGCTTAATACTTGGTTTCCATGGTGATTTCTCAACTTTCATTTTGGTTACTGGATGAGGCTCAAATCATTAAAGCTCATTTGGAAAAAGCAAAATATCCCAACATGTGTGCTAAAAGTACATTTGTGAATAAGTTTTGCACAATGCAAACACTTATAAAAAAAAAATAAGGAATATAAAAAACAGTTGTCATGAGTGGAATCTAGCAAGTCGCCCCTTTGAGACCTAGTTAGGTTACTGGGGAAATGACTGCCTAGCTTCCCTTGAGATTGAGCACACCTTTGAGACCATGGGTTAGTTGAGAAATATGAACCAAGTGAATGGTGAGTAAGTGCCTATCACTGGTTACTTGTCTTTCACTGGAAACATTAGGAATTCAAATTTGATGACGACTTGACTAGGACATGGATTGAAACTTGAAGGGTGTTGAGTTACTTTTACACTGTGCACAAGATTCTTATGCTTGAACCATACCTTACTTGTTTCCATGATCACGCTTGTTAATGAAACTTTTTGATAGAGTTAGGAAAGTGCACTAGGTTTTATGAATGTGTTATAGAACATATGAATTTAGACTGCAGCATTTTGCTTGAGGACAAGCAAAGGTTTAAGTCTGGGGGTGTGATGTGCGTAGATTATATACTCTTTTATGCATGTTTTTACGCACATTTACATACTTTGAGCATGCTTGATCTATGCATTTTTATACTTCCAGCTTTCCTTTTAGCATATTTACTCTTTTGGTTCGGAGATCTGCTTTTTGTGCATTTTCTGTACACAGGAGTCGAAATTGGTGAAGATTATGCGTCCTCGGACAAGCTTGGAAGGAATTGAAGGGAGAGAGCATCAGGCCGTGTACCACACACGGTCGTGTAGTTTTAACAGGAAGGGAAGAGGACATGGCCGTGTGAATCTCACACGGCCGTGTCTTGATTTGAAGAAATTAGAGCAGATGCCTTACATGGCCGTGTAGATCTACACGGCCGTGTGAGTTTTCCAGAGGCCAAGCACCACACGGCCGTGTAGCATTTCCAGAGAGCAGAAGGGTCCTGGCCGTGTGGAGTCACACGGCCGTGCAGCTTTGGCAGAGAAGGAACTAGACATGGCCGTGTGAATCTCACACGGACGTGTCATGGGGCCGTGTGGCGCCCGATTTCCTCCTCTATTTAAACCCTCCTTCATGAATTGAAAGGGGATCTCTCCCCCTTTGGGAGAAGACAAGATTTGGTGGTTTCCTCCCATTCTTGGGAGGATTTCTGGGCGATTCAAGGGGAGTTCTTGACGATTTCGACTCCGGAGCGAGGATTGGATCCGAAGATGAGGCTTCTTCGTAGATAAGTTTTCTCTTTCCCCCTTTTCTTGGTTTCTTGGATTGGGGATTTAAGAAATGCTTGTAATCTTTATTTCTTCGGGTATTCTTCCTCGATTCATAGAGTAGATCTTGTATTCTAGGATTAAGGGAGTATTTGTATGATGGATTGATGTAATCTCTTATGGATTTGCCAATTTCTTGTTTCAATAACATTGTCTTGCTTGTATCAATTAGATCTTGAATGATTAATGGTGATTTGTGCTTAATTCTCATTCTTGATTGATTGTTTGGATTTCTTGTGGACTTAGTAAAGATAAACTCTCACTCGATCATCCGAGGGATCAACGTGACAGGTGCAAGCCCGTGTAAGGACGTTTGAGAGATAATCTTGAAGAGGAAATAGGAATATTCAAGAGAGTAGGATGGATCTTGTGATTAGTTTCTTGTATCTTGATAGATTAATAAGTTGTGGGCTTCTATGTTGATATCCGAGGAAGGCATAGTAATAGGTGCGCTTTTGTGTAAGGACAACGTAGGTTCACGTCTAATTGATCATATTTAGATACATTTCTCAGTCCTTAGCCGGTTATCTATTGCAAGAGAGAACCGGCAACTTTCTACAAGTGTTTGGCAATTGAGGGATAAGAATTGGTGAACCATTTACATTCAAGAAATCTTACAAAGAAACCGAAACTCCTAGAATCTCCCCTTATCATAACCCAAAACACTAAACTCTTGTTTGTTGATCTTTAATATTAGATTTGTTTACCTTCACTTTGCATTTGAAACAATTGGATAGTTGTTTAGCTAATTCGCATTGAGGCATTTCTAGTGCTTATTCCAGTCCCTGTGGATACGATAATCTTTTATATTACTTGCGACATTTCCGTACACTTGCGGAGAGTAACAACCTGAAGTCACCATGGATCCCTACATAAGGAGTTATGTACTTTGGTTTCGTAAAACGTCACCCGTAACTGGGTGGACTATAAAGGCGATTACTAGGTATATAACGAATTATGTAGAGGGATGTGAGTGATGTAGATGGGATCTATCCCTCCTATATGACGGGAGCGACATCGGTATTCTTGATAGAGTGAGACCACTAAGTGCATGGCCATGCCCAAATGAGTCAACATTAGATGTTGAGCTCATTTGATCGAGTGAGTCTACTTGGAGTTCAAGATTTAGATTGATTAGAGGATGACACGGTCTATGCCTCACATTGATCAATCTAGATGTCTAGGATAGAAGGAAAAATGTCACATATTGTGAGGAGTCACAATTAGTAGTCACAAGGTGATGTTGGATCTCAACATTCTTGTAACTTGGGTAGTAATGATGTGTTGCTATATACCGCTCATTACTTATGCTCCTAAATGGGTTTAGGGCATTGCCAACGTTACAAGAACCTATAGGGTCACACACTAAGGACAATTAGATGGAGATTTGGTTCATACGATGAACCAAGAGGATTAGATTCATTTGATGAATCAAATTGGATTAAGAGTAATCCAAATTGGGCTACTTGAGTTAGACTCAAGTTGATTCATGTATTTAATGAGTCTAATTTAGATTATGACTCATTAGATCAATTTAATTTAATGAATTAGATTCATTATATTAAGTTGGCTTGAATCAAATGGTTAGATTAGATCAACCATGAGAGAGATTGAGTCAAGTTTGACTTGACTAGAGAGGAAGAGGAAGAGTCAAGTTTGACTTGACTCTTTGCCACATCATGAGTGAGGTGGCAAGATGTGGACCAATAGTGTTGCTCCACATCATCTTGCTTTGCCACCTCATGGAGGTTACAAGCCTCCATTGCATTTAATGTGAGTTAGCCACATTAAATGAGTGGAGGTTACTCATTTGCCACATCATTGTGAAGTGGCAAGATGTGGACCAATGGTAATGGTCCACATCTTCATGATGTACCACATCATAGGAGTTACAAAACACCTCTTAATGGCTTCACATTAATTGTGATTAATGTGGAATGGGAGTTACACTCCATGGAGTGGCCGGCCACACAAAAGTGGTGAATGAAATTTGATTTTATTCAAGTGTGCATTATTCTTCCTTCTTCCTCAAGCTCTCCCTCTCCCTCTCCTCCTTGCTTGGCCGAATCTTACCAAGGTGCTAGCACACCTTTGTGTGAGGTTTTCTCCACCTACGTGTCCGTGTGGATACTTCTAGAGGACCGACGCTTGACGGTCTAGAGATCCGGCAATTCCTTGGACGAGCGGGAACGCGAAAGGGCACGCTTCAAGGTATACTTCTTAACACATGATCTAGAAGTAGATCTAGATGTTTAAAACTCGTACTCGTAATTTTCGTTCGGTTTTCCTTGCACGGATCTACGGCTTTGGGTGATTCGGGGTTTCCGCGACGCGAAAAGCGGTTTTCACGGCCCGAAAAACCCAACACTTAAAGAGTAACTCCCCTTAGACATCCACGTAACTTCTGTCATTACACCAACAATAACTTGGAATCCCTAAATCTTTAGGAAACCAAAAATTTAGAAGTTTTGAGGTTTAAAAATTCAATAATGAAACCAAACCTCAACCTAAACTTCTACTTAGTCTTTCTTAACTAATCCATTCTTGTTTTCATTATGAAAACTCCCCCTAAATGTAAACAAATGTGTTTTGAGGGGTTATGAATGGTTACATGGACAAAAAAGGGTTTAAACAGCTGAAAACAGGCTTTCCCAGCTAAAATCAGCACTTCAATCGATCAATGGATCGATTGAAGCAGTGTGGATCGATCGGTGGATCGATCCACTGAGTTTTTGTTCGCGAGAACCCCCTTCTCAATTGATCGCCCGATCGATTGAGGAACTTTAATCAATCGGGTGATCGATTGAAGGCCTAAAATTCTGAAATCCCATTTCAGTGAATTTCATAAACTCCCCAAAAATTCTACAAAATTCTAAAAATCGTAAAAATTCGTGTAGACATTACTTAGGGTATACACTATCAAGGAAAAATAATTTTTTATGAAAATACTTTCTATTTTTAAAGATTGACACAAACTTGAAAACTTACAAAAACTTCAATGTTTTCTTCAAGTTTGTATCTGACTTTTCAATGATGATTACTATCAAAATATAGTCTTCACCAAGGTTTTCCAAAGTGTATTTGAAATCATTTTCAAAACCAATATTCAACCATGTTCTTTGGACTCAATGCACATGACTTGTACATTATCTTTCCCAATGATTGGAAAACACATAACTATGTGATTTGATGAACCTAAAACTCAACTTGATGTACTAAATCAACATCTTGAGTTTCGTTCATCGTCCTAACATCTCACTTGTATCTAATGTGCACTAAAACACATACAAGTCACCTTATAAGTCTTTGTGAGATGCAAAGTTTGATTTTACCCTAAACTAGGGATCATGCATTTCTATTTAGGCATTTTAAGAATTTTGAACATCCACCAAGGATGTTACTTGTTAGTGAATGTCATTTGTCTTTAATTGCAAGGAATTAAAAGTGATGCATGATGTGTTATGGCATACATCAAAAATAAATGATTTTTCAAAAAAAAATTTGCTATAACTACATGATGTATGCATGACATGATATGGTATTTTTGTATTTTTCATAATAAAGCATGAATGCAAAAATGATGTCATGGCATTTGATGGGCAAACAAAGCATGGTAGTTTAGCTTAAATAAATTACCTAGATTATCTATCTAAGTGTCCTTAAATCCTTAACTAAACCTAAAATTAACCTAGATTGCCCCTATTTTCTTAAGAAAATGCCCAAGCCCAACTTGACATTTCTTTAACCCATGATTAAATTTGTGTCAATTACAATTAAATATATTCCTTAAATCTTTGGCACATTTTACTCGTCCAAAGAGTAAACACTTTAAATTAAGGCTTAGATTTGCCTTTAAATCCCTAAGAAAATACCAAAATCTCAACTTGGTATTTCTTATATTTTCCCAATTTGTGCCAATTTAAAATAAACTCAAAATTTTCAAATTATGACACATTTTACTCTTTTAAAGAGTAAATGAAAATCCACTTCATTTTCAAAGGTTAATAATAACCTTGAAAATGCTCTCCGAATGTCAAATTCATCAAAGTTGGGTTAACTACCCTTCTAATTAAAGTTGACACTCTCTAACCCATCTAAATGGTAGAGAAAATACTCCTAGGAACCCAAAACCTATTGATGCTCCTTGGATACTCTAGGTACTCACTAGGGATAACTTCCTTAGATACCTTCCTAATAACCTTGTTAGGCTTCTTAGAAGCCTTGGTCACCTTTTCTAGGTCAACTCTAGGGATTTCTTCCCTTGTGACCTTCTTAGTAACTTTCTTAGACTTCTTTGTAGTCTTAGTCACATTTGCCACAAAAATACTCTTAGGGATAACTTCCCTAGTATTTTTGACTTGACCACTAGACCTAAACTTGGTTCCATAGCTATATGGAACCCTATGGTAAGAAGGCACATCCTTCTTGGTTTTAGGTTTGTATCCCAAACCCCTATGACCATTGGATGCCTTATATGCTCCTAGACCTATTTTATGCTCTTTTTGCCCTTTTAGGATATTTTCCATCCTTTTTAGGGCCTTTTCCATTTTATCAAGCCTTGACCTCAAAACTTGATTTTTTTTTTTTTCCCATAAATCCCTAGACTTTGGGTTTTCATTAAATCTTTGAGCATTTTTAGCTTTAGGCTTATACCTAAAATCCTTAGAATTCTTACCTAAATTTTTATCTACCTTCCTAACCTTAGGTGTGATAGTTTTAGCATGAAGAGCTACATGTTTTTCCTTAATGCTATCATGCTTTCTAGTTTTATGGTAAATAGCATTAAAATGAAATAAATTAGAGCTAGCATGCTTTTTACTATTATTTAAAGGGGTAGGCTCAATAAATGATACCTTGGATTTTACCTTGGAAGCTCCCCCTTGACTTGTGCTTCCTCCCTTAACTTTGACCGCTTTCTTCCCCTTTGGACATTGGCTTCGATAATGTCCTTTTTGTTGACACAAGAAACACACAATGTGTTCCTTGCTCTTCTTTGTTGTGGGGACGGTCTCTTTAGACTTCTCCTTGCCCCTTGGCCCTTCTTCTTAGCTAATTTAGGGCACTTACTCTTGTAGTGTCCATGTTCCCTACACGCAAAACATATAACATGATTTTTGTTTTTAATTCAAATAATTATACCTTTATGTATGGGGATGACACTTGATCCTCCATTTGATGTCTCTTGATTTTTGGAGGATGCATCATCTTTTTCTCCATTTGACCCGGATGTAGAAGCTTCTCCTTCTTCTTGATCCGGTGTCAATGAAGGTCTCTCCCCCTCAATCCTAGAGGTGGAGGCTTCTTCATCTTCATCTTGTACATGGAACAAGGAATATGCTCCTTCCTTGCTCTTTTCATTGCATTTCTTTGAAGATGAGCCTTCTTGGATTTCTTCTTTGGAAGTTGAGCATCTCTCAACTTCGGAGACATCTTCCTCTTGGTCTTGCTCCAATGAGTTGCCCTATTTGAATTCATCTTTATTTGGTACAGTGGAGGGTTCTTCATGAAGCTTGGCCAATTTGCTCCATAGCTCTTTGACATCTTTAAATTCTCCAATTTGCTCCAAGATGTTGCTCGACAATAGAATGACCAACAGCTTGGTCACTTTATCATTGACCTCACATCTTTAGATTTGTTCTTGGCTTCACTTGCTCTTCTTGAGGATCTTGCCTTTTGAATTTGTTGGAGCTTCAAATCCTTCCATGAGAGCAAACCATTGCTCTATCTCCATCATAAGAAAATTTTTTATTCTTGATTTCCAAGAATCGAAGCTTGTCATAGTGAATGGTGGAGGTACCCTCGTGTCGTATCCGAGTCCATCTCGGAATTCCATTTGAAGTTGAGGTTTAGATGAATTCTTTGACTTTTAAATTTGCTTCAACTTCTTCACCCTCTAGTCTTGTTGTCCCTTCCGGCGATGGTTCCGGTAAAGAGCAACCTCATTCTGATACCACTTGTTAGGGTCAAAATGTGCTAAGAGGGGCGGGTGAAATAGCTCGCCGTGCGCTTGTCGTCTCGTCGTCGCTTGTTTCTTGGTGATGATATGCAGCGGAAAATATAAGAAACAACAATACAACGCTAACACAAAGGATTTACTTGGTATCCACCTCAAGAAGAGGTGACTAATCCAAGGATCTACACACGACACACACTCTCCACTATGAAAACAGTCCTTCTCGGTCGCAGCTGGAGGTGAAGAAACCTCATACAAACTCACACAACAACAAGAAGAAAAGAAGAAGCAAAATACAAGTAAACCTTACAAGATTTTACATAGTAAACTCTAGCTAGCTTCCCCTTCTTGTTTGGAATGTCTCTTGACCATGGAAATGCAAGAACACCTTGCTCTAAGAAGCTTCAAGATCTGGCGGTAAGCTCTGTGGAGAAATCGCTGTGTTGATCAAGATGAATCGGGTGAAGGTCTGCTGAAGAAAACGCTCGCAACGGCTTTATCCAGCGCCAACGGTTGGATCCCAATCGATTGGATTGCTCCCATCGATTGGGGAGGCTTTGGATCGATCGATCGATCGATCTAGAGCGCCTTTGTGCTCTCTGGAAATCGCCTGAATCGATCAACCGATCAATTCAAAGCTATCGCGCGATTTCCTGCGCTCTAATCGATCGCCTGATCGATTAGAGGCTCCCAATCGATCGGGTGATCGATTGGGAGGGCTTCTATGCGACACACCCAGCTTCCCAATCGATCCACTGATCAATTGGGAGGAGAGTTTGTCGCGGGATACACCCAATCGATCAACCGATTGATTGGGCATGAGCCAATCGATCGGTTGATCGATTGGATCAGCTTGATTTGCCCTAATCAAGTCCCAAGCCCCTAAAACCCAACATCTAGTCAACCATAACCTGTTGGGACATCATGCCTAGCATCCGATCACCCTCGACCTGCTAGGACTTCCTTACCAAGTGTCCGGTCAATCCCTTTAACCCACTTGGACTTTTTCTCCTTATGCCAAGTATCCAGTCAACCCTTTGACCTACTTGGACTTCTCAATACCAGGTATCCGGTCAACCTTGACCCACCTGGATTTCCACGTGCCTGACTTCACTCACCAGGTCTTCCCTTCTGCCTAGCTTCACTCACTAGGACTTCCCATCTTCCTGACTTCACTCACCAGGACTTTCACCTAGCTTCACTCACTAGGGTTTCCCATCTGCCTTGCTTCACTCTCCAGGACTTTCACCTAACTTCACTCACTAGGGTTTTCATACTACCTAGCTTCACTCACTAAGTCTTTTACCTGACTTCACTCACCAGGATTTTCTAATTGCCTGGCTTCATTCACTAGGACTTCTCCTCTGCCTAGCTTCACTCACTAGGTCTTTCACCTGGCTTCACTCACCAGGATTTTCCAACTGTCTAGCTTCACTCACCGGGTCTTTAACCTGACTTTACTCACCAGGATTTTCCAATCAAGTATCTAGTCAGTCTTGACCTACTTGACTCTTCTTCACATCTAACTGGTCAACCTTGACCAGAGGAGAATTGTACCAACAATCTCCCCAAATGAATGAGTGCACCTGCAATCTCCATGTATTATCAGTCTCCATGTATTGTTAATGTAGTGTCAAACATTGAAACTAAACATCAAGACTCAAGTTTGAGCCTTCTGAAGCTTAGTCAACCAGGTCAACCTTAACCTAGGGAATATTGCACCAACAGTGTTGACATGGGCCCAAAAGCTAATCTTCAACTTTGAGGCGCCCTTCGAGCACCCTGGTGGTCCGGGCACCCGGATCAGTCAGCCTTGTGCTAACTGGTCTGACGTCTCCTCCGATCACTTGGGTGATTTCTGCTATCCGAAATTGGTCTCACCCAAACTCATCTTTCGACCTTCTCCTCAAACAATCTTTTGCTCCGGCTTCTCGTCCCTCAGAAACGTCGTGCGCTTCCTTCTCGTCCTCCAGCGTACTCTTTCATAGTACCTCACCCCTCAGACGCACCGAGCCAATTAACTCTTCCCCATGTTATCTTTCTTGCTAGTTACGTTTTTTCCTCGACTTCTTGTGCTCCAAGTTCTTGCACATTTAGACACAAGGATCAAAACACAATAGAGCCTAACTTGACTTGGTTGATCACAACAAAACTATCATGAGGTACTTACACGTATAGTTATAAATGGAGAGAACTCGATCCCTATAAATTAGACTTTAATTACTATAATTCATCTATTTATTGAATGAAAAGGAAAAGGTAAAGACATCAAGCCATTTAATCTAGAAAAGTTATCAAAATGATTGTACCTCCAGCTAAATACTTTAGTATGCATCAGAGTTTAGACTCTGTGTTACGAACTTAACTGAGTACTGCAACTTCAACACTTGTTTGTATGAATGTTTTCTCTTACTCCCTTTCTCGTCTATTCTACACTCAGAAAAGTGGGCAAGACATCAGGACAAGTTTAATTCCTTTGTGTCATGTGAAAGAGAAGAAAATTTTCCTACAAAAATTGTAAAAACAATCCAAGCCTAATTGTCAAAGGTTAGTGCAATGGAAACAATCATGCTGTGTTTGTAGGTATGAAGAAAAATGCAGGCTGATCAAGGTTAAGCAGTATTACTCTCTGTAAGAAAAAAAACTATTAACTCTATGTAAATGTTCATTTAAAAGCAAGTTTCATGCATGGCTTTAGAAGAGAGCCATATAACATTAATTTCGATTGTTGTATACTTCAAAGCAAAGAAACTTTTCTAAATGGTTCTTTTAAAGCTTCATTTAGAGCAACTTGTCAGAAATAAGTAACCTATTCTTTGTTAGTCACCAGATTAGAAATTTTGGTACAACTTATGGCAAAATCCTAACAATTAATGAACAAATAGTAGGAAAAAATACAGCAAAATTCTGTAGCTTTAATATTGTAGAACAAGTATCATAATATAACACTGGAAATCTAATTAAGACTCTCTAGCTTGCTTCAGGGAAGAATAAGTATAGAGTTACAAATTAAATTATAATTTCAAGATTTGATAAGATCAAGAATCATTGAACAGTAAGGCATTACTACGGTATGATCCTCGCCAACCTTTCCTTCTCGGAGAGCATTGATAGCTTGATCGATGGAGTAGAAGCCTTCTGAAGGTTGATTTGGATCACCCTTTGCATCGCTCATAAAGAAGTCCATTTCCTGTGTTCTTTTAGCGCTCAGAGTGCTAAATGAGCTCGCTGATCTGCCAAGTCCTCCAATGATGGATCTATTTTCAGCTCCATCGATGGAACGCATTGGAGTCTCCACCGACCCTTCTTGATTAACCGATAGCGAAGATCATTAGAAACAAACAGACACGAGGCTAATAGGAGTGTGTTCTGATGACTGCTTGAGGCGAGAAGGGAGTGCTGAGCAGCAGGTAATTCAAGGTTTTGGAGGTTAGGTTTTTCATGGAGATAAGTTTTGGTTGAGATGAGTTTTGGAGGTTAGGTTTTTCGCTGAGGAGGTTACGTCACTTGTTAAAAATCGTTGTTGTAGATACTAAAAAAACACTAGTAGACAACGTCTTTTGAAAGCGTTGTCTTTGACCCCAAAAATACCAATAGACAATGCTTATTTGGAAAAAGGTGCCTTTAATAAGAAATAAAAAACATATACCTAAAAGCATTGTAAAAATAAAAAAGATAATGTTTTTTTTAAAAAAAAATATTATCTTTTAAGTATTGTGTAATCTTAATTTTCTTGTAGTGCTCGTGTAGAGCGTGATACATCATGTCATCCATTAGACATCGCATGATTGTTGTCACTACCTTCGCTTATAGTTCCTCCCAAACTGACCTTTCCATCACTTCTAGTTTCTTTTTGCCTAGCACCTTTACCATGCTTTATTGCACCAAGAGATTTTTAACCCTCCTCTACCACATATTGAAATTTCTAGTTCCGTCGAACTTCACCATATCAAATTTTGCAGAAGAGATCCCAGACATGATGCATTGGCTCCGATACCAGTATTTGAAAACTTGCTGCAACAACGTGAAGAATTGCAGAAGAGAAAAACAAAGAGGAAGAAGAATTAAGAGAGAGAAGATGACAAAGAATTATCATGGTTCGACAATATACCTACTCCAGAAAAAAAAGGCCAAAAACTCTTTATATGAATTAGGTTTAAAGTTACAAAAATTCTTTTTATACAACCGAAGAAATACATGATATTTTAGATCAAAAATACCATGTAAACCTAAAAACATGCAACTCTAGATGCCTCCAGCATAGGGCACGGCCAAGTTGTGCCCTTGGGCACGCCTGTGTTGTAACGCCCACCCTTCTTACCCTAGGGCGGCGCTACGTTCGTACATACTTCAGTTATACTATGGCAGCGGAAGAACAAAAAAAAAATTTTCTTTTTAAACATTCATTTTATAAGCATGATATCACAGATTAAATGTGCATATGTTGATTCTATAACTAATCATATTAATTTGTCCGGATCGTTCTTTGCCGAGCCACCACCACACACATCACTATCTGCTCCTCCTGTTGCTCCTCTAGCTCATCCAGCTTCTTTATCTGCGGTACAAGGAAAGTAAGCTGTGAGCACTCATGGCTCAGTAAGTTCCTTTCCTACTCACTAAAACCGAAAATCATCGTATATTAATATCATGCGTAGTATCATAAGCATACGACATACGAGGGTATCATATTCATATCATGACATTATATCATCAGATAATTCAAGCACATATGTAGGCAATGCATCATGAATTTGAAAGCTTATACTTATAAGTACTTGAAATTCATATCATCATTAGAGGGGATCCCGGTTTGTACCACATACATAATGCGCGCGCTTCTTAAATAGGTCCAAGGTAGCAAGTCTTGAACCCTACCATACATACATACTAGGTCCGAGTCTTACTCCATCGACCTAGGGCATTCAGAAGCCCATTTCTGACGAGGCCCGAGTCTTATTCCATCGACCCCGGGGCGTTTACGGAGCCCACCCTTGGTACAAACCATACAAAAATAATTTATCATGCATAACTATCATATCATATCCCTAACAATCTTTCATGCATTTCATTTTTCATTTCTTTTCATTATGTATAGCATTTCCTATGCTATCACATATCATGGCATTTACATAACATAAATTTCATTCTTTTCTCATTATGTATAGCATTTCCTATGCTAACACATATCATGGCATATACATAACATAAATTTCATTCTTTTCTCATTATGTATAGCATTTCCTATGCTATCACATATCATGACATATACATAACATAAATTTCATTCTTTTCTCATTATGTATAGCATTTCCTATGCTATCACATATCATGGCATATACATAGCATAAATTTCATTCTTTCTCATTATGTATAACACTTCCTAGGTTCCTTTCCTTTTTTTTTTCTTTTTTTTTTCTTTTATTTTCAATTATCTTCTAAACAAGAAAACTAATATATGATCCTTAACATTTCATAGGGAGAACCTCGTACTAGTTGGGTAAAATAATAATTTCCCTAGCCTCTTAAAACTATTTTTGGCCGAAATTCTAGGGTTAAGTACTCCTTTGATCAAGCATCATATAGGTGTAAAAACATGAAGAAGATCCCTTTTCCATGGCATAGAAAATCTATCATGTAGTGTAGACTTAGTTAAACCTCACTAGATTTCGAAAGCTCTTCTTAACCGAATTTTCTCAAACTTGTTTCTAGGTTTTAAAATCCTCATAAAATCTGAAAAATATATAAAAAGCCTTGTACCACAGGTGAGGGGAAGCTTACCTTCTTCGCTTAAGTTTCCTAGAGTTGAGAACTTGCTTGGACCTTTCTTCCTTGCTTGCTTTGCTCGGCACCAATGGAGGAGAGGAGTGGCTAGGTCTTTTGGTGGAGAGGAGGAGGAAGAAGAGGCTTCTCTTTCCTCTTGTGTTGCTCGGCAACAACAAAAGAGAAAGAGGGAGAGAGTGAAGAGGAAGAAGAGGTTCTTCCTCTTGTGTTGCCCTATTCATTTCTCCCCTTAAATGACAAGAATATTCTAGAGAAATGCCTTTTGAGTTCTCTCTTTTCTTTCCCTTAATTTCTCTCTTTTCTCTTCTTTAATTAAAATTCCTATCTCTCCTCTTACAATATCCTCTCCTATCCCACTTGGTTAACACATGCATGCATCCACAAGAGAACCAAGGATCAAAACTTGTTTATGTAAATTTATTTCTTTTTACTTCCTTTTCCTTTTAAGTAGAAAGAATCTTTTCTTATTCTTAACTACTTAATCATTTCTCTCCTTATCAATAATTCTCCTATCCCCTTTGGTATCCTATACATGTTCCTTACAAGAGATCCAAGGTTCAATCTCTCTTCTAACATTTTATTTTCTTTTGTACATAATAATTCGTATATTACTATATTATGCATTATGCATAAATATTTCATACATATATATATTATCTCATATTTCTTCCTTTTGTCCATATTAATTCCATACATTTTAAATCATGCATAGATGATTTATATTCTCAACTTTATTTTTTCTTTCATAAAGTTTTAATCATCTAAATCCATCTTAATATTTAACTTAGAATATTTACACCTTCTTTTCATTCGTACTCTCATTATCCTTACTTTCTTATCTAGGCTTTCTAGGGGTGTTACATGTGTCATGGGCATATCCATTTCCTCATACCCAAACATGGCTATGTCGTGTTTGTTGGGTTTTTCGGGCCGCGAAAACCGCTTTTTTGCGTCGCGAAAACCCCGAAACCCCCACCACCAGATCTGTGCGAAGAAAAATAAACACAAAAATATGAGTACAAGTTTCTAAAGTCTAGATCTACACTAGATAAGAGTGTTACCCTCGATGGGATGCCCTTCGCTATCCCGCTAGTCCAACGGTTTGCCGGATCTCAAGATTGTCAAAGTAGACAACCCTCTAGAAGTATCCACACGAACAAAATTAGGTGGAGGGAGAACCTTAGAGTGTGCTAGCACTCCAAGAAGGTCTCGGCAAGATGAGGAGAGGGAGAGCAAGAAGAGAGAGCTCTAGGAGAAGAAGATGAGAGTTACTACACAAATGAAAACTCACCATCCAATTGATGTGGCCGACCACATTAAGAGGAGTTGTAACCTCCATGGAATGCCAAGAGTCACAACTCTTGGTAACTCCCATGCGATGGCATCCCACTTAAGCAACCATGATGATGTGGAGCATCATCATCGGCCCACTTAATGCCAACTCACCAATGAGGTGACATAAAGTCAAGTCAAACTTGACTCTTCATCTTCCTCTCAAGTCAAGTCAAACTTGACTTAATCTCTCTCATGGTTGATCTAATCCAACCATTTAATTCAAGCCAATTTAATATAATGAATCTAATTCATTTAATTAAATTGATTCAATGAGTCATAATCTAAATTAGACTCATTGAACACATGAATCAACTTGAGTCCAACTCAATTAGCCCAATTAGGATTACTCTTAATCCAATTTGATTCATCACATGAATCTAATCCTCTTGGTTCATCATATGAACCTAATCTCCATCTAATTGTCCTTGGTGTGTGACCCTATAGGTTCTTGTAACGTTGGCAATGCCCCTAAACCCATTTAGGAGCATAAGTAATGAGTGGTATCTAGTAACACATCATTACTACCCAAGTTACAAGAATGTTGAGATCCAACTGTTGGGTTTTTCGGGCCGCGAAAACCGCTTTTCGCGTTGCGGAAACCCCGAATTACCCAAAGCCGTAGATCCGTGCAAGAAAAAAAAACGAACGTAAATTACGAGTACGAGTTTCAAAACTTTAGATCTACCCCTAGATCTATGTGTTGAGAGTTTTTACCTTTGAAGCGTGCCCTCGCAAAATTCCCGCTCGTCCAAAACGCCGGATCTCGAGAGTATCAAGATAGATACCCCTCTAGAAGTATCCACACGAACACGTAGGTGGAGAAAACCACACAAAAGGCGTGCTAGCACCTATGTATGGTTCGGCCAAGTTGAGGAGGAGAGGGAGAGCTTGAGAGGAAGAAGGAAGAAGATACACACTTGAATGGAAAAATGAATTCACATTCAAAACCAAAAGTGGCCGGCCACTTCCCATAGTGTCCCCATTAAATGCAATTAATGTGAAGTTATTAAGAAAATGGCTTTGTAACTTCCATGAGGTGGCACCCATGATGATGTGGAGTAACATCATTGGTCCACTTCAATGCCAACTCACCAATGAGGTGGCATAAAGTCAAGTCTAACTTGACTTTTAATCTACCTCTCAAGTCAAGTCAAACTTGACCAAATCTCTTCCATGGTTGATCGAATCCAACCATTTGATTCAAGCCAACTTAATATAATGAATCTAATTCATTTAATTAAATTGATTCAATGAGTCAAAATCTAAATTAGACTCATTGAACACATGAATCAACTTGAGTCGAACTCAAGTTAGCTCAATTAGCATTACTCTTAATCCAATTTGATTCATCAAATGAATCTAATCCTCTTGGTTCATCATATGAACCTAATCTCCATCTAATTGTCCTAAGTGTGTGACCCTATAGGTTCTTGTAACGTTGGCAATGCCCTAAACCCATTTAGGAGCATAAGTAATGAGCGGTATCTAGCAACACATCATTACTACCCAAGTTACAAGAATATCGAGATCCGACATCACCTTGTGACTACTAATTGTGACTCCTCACAATATATGACAAGTGTCCTTCTATCCTAGACATCTAGATTGATCAATGTGAGGCATAGACCGTGTCATCCTCTGACCAATCTAAATCTTGAACTCCAAGTAGACTCACTAAATCAAATGAGCTCAATATCCCATATTGACTCATTTGGGCATGACCATGCACTTCGTGGTCTCACTCTATCAAGAATACCGATGTCTCGCCCGTCATATAGGAGGGATAGATCTCATCTACATCACTCACATCCCTCTGCATAATTTGTTATATACCCAGTAATCGCCTTTATAGTCCACCCAGTTACGGGTGACGTTTGACGAAACCAAAGTACATAACTCCTTATATAGGGATCTATGGTGACTTCAGGTCTAAGGACTAGTAGTCATACTAATAGCCACATGAGAAAGTATATGACACTCATATAACGATCCATGATACTTTCTCATGGCGGGTCATTCAGTATACATTCTCTAATGTATACCCATGTGTCAACTTGATATCTCTATATCCATGACTTGTGAGATCAAATCATCGAGTTGACCTACATGCTAGTCTTATTGCATTAACATTGTCCCTGAATGTTAATACTCGACTAGGAATGATTAAGAGTAGTGTTCCCTATATCATCTCACTATCGGTTCAACTAACCGATTGATATAGGTGAGAACCATCTACTCAAGGACATTATTATACTTAGTTTATTTGGCACCAATACAAGTAAGTATAATAACGAAAATCTAAATGTCTTTATTAATATACAAGAATATGATACAATGAGTCCATACAATCATCAAATGATTGGCTCTAGGGCTCTAACGTTAAATCTCCCACTAGCACTAGTGCCAATCAGTATAGGCTCTAAGGCCTAATGACCTAGTGTGACCATCATGCTTTCTCTGTGCCAAAGCCTTGGTCAAGGGATCTGCGATGTTAGCCTCTGTAGGTACTCTGTAAATCTTTACATCTCCTCTATCGATAATCTCTCGAATGAGATGGAAGCACCGTAGTATGTGCTTGGTCCGCTAGTGTGAGCGAGGTTCCTTCGCCTGTGCTATAGCTCCATTGTTGTCACAATATAGCTCAACTAGGTCAGCGATGCTAGGAACCACCCCAAGTTCAGTGATGAACTTGCGGATCCAAACTGCCTCCTTTGTTGCCTCTGATACAGCAATATACTCGGCTTCTGTTGTAGAATCAGCTACTGTATCCTGCTTTGAACTCTTCCAGCTGACAGCACCACCATTAATGCAAAATACGAACCCCGACTGCGATCTATAGTCATCCTGGTCGGTTTGGAAGCTAACATCACTGTAACCCTTTTCCAGCTAGCTCATCATTTCCTCCATGTATTAAGAAATATTCTTTAATCCTTCTTAAGTACTTAAGAATATTCTTGACCGCTATCCAGTGACTTTCACCTGGATTTGACTGGTATCTTCTTGTCATGCTTAAAGCATACGAGACATCAGGTCGAGTACATAGCATGGCGTACATGATCGATCCTATGGCTGAGGCATAAGGGATCTGATCCATGCGGTCTCTCTCCTCTCTAGAAGAGGGACCTTGAGTCTTCGAAAGACTCACGCCATGTGACATCGGCAGAAATCCCTTCTTGGAGTTCTGCATGGCAAACCGAAGGAGTACCTTGTCAATGTATGTACTCTGACTTAGGCCAAGCAATCTCTTAGATCTATCTCTATAGATCTGTATCCCTAGAATGCGGGATGCCTCACCTAAGTCCTTCATTGAGAAGCAACTCCCTAGCCAAGTCTTGACAGACTGAAGCATAGGGATGTCCTTCCCAATGAGTAGTATGTCATCCACATACAATATGAGGAAGACAACTATGTTCCCTACAACCTTCTTGTAGACACAAGGCTCATCTTGATTCGATGAGCTTCAAGATGACTAAAGCACAGCATAGGTCCATAGTAATGTGATCCCAACTCTAATCAGGAATAGGGTTCATACGACATCAGCTGTACGCGAAGTTCAGCATAACCCTACCACAAAGTCCATAGTAATGTGATCCCACCACAAAGTCCAGGGGTCATTATGAGTTTTTGGTAATGCCATTTGGGCTTACCAATGCTCCAGCGGTGTTTATGGACTTGATGAACCACATTTTTCTTGAGTATCTGGATCAGTTTGTTATCGTTTTCATTGATGACATATTGGTCTACTCGCATTCCGAGGAGGAGCATGCACAGCATCTCCGCACAGTCTTGGAGATTCTTCGACGACATCAGCTGTACGCGAAGTTCAGCAAGTGTGCATTCTGGCTATCCTCAGTTGGTTTTCTGGGACACGTGGTTTCTAGCAGAGGTATTTCAGTGGATCCTCAGAAGATCGAGGCTGTCACCGGTTGGGAGCAGCCGAAGTCAGTTCAGGAGATCCGCCGTTTTCTGGGATTGGCCGGATATTACCGACGTTTTGTCGAGGGCTTCTCGCGTATTGCTATGCCACTGACACGTCTTACCCGGAAAGGCGTGAAGTTCATATGGTCCGAGGATTGCGAGTCCAGCTTCCAGGAGCTGAAGCGGAGATTAGTGTCGGCTCCAGTTTTGGTTTTACCTTCTGGAGAGGACGGATTTGTACTTTACACCGATGCATCTCTTCAGGGTTTGGGTGTTGTTCTGATGCAGCACGGCAGAGTAGTCTCTTATGCTTCTCGTCAGCTGAAGGAGCATGAGAAAAACTACCCAGTTCATGACCTGGAGTTAGCTGCCATCATCTTTGCTCTGAAGCTATGGCGACATCATTTATACGGTATTACATTTGAGATTCTCACTGATCATAAGAGTCTCAAATACATTTTCACTCAGAAGGAGCTTAATCTCCGACAGAGGAGATGGATGGAGTTCCTGAAGGACTATGATTGTACCATTAGCTACCACCCGGGGAAAGCCAATGTGGTTGCAGATGCACTCAGTAGGAAGTCCAGAGGGACTTTGGCTTGCCACCGGACTTCAGTCACGGACTTGATTCAGAGTTTCTCGGAGTTAGATATTGAGGAGCAGGGACCGACAGAGCAGGGTATTCTTGTTACCATGGTTGCTCAGTCGTCGATCAGGACGAGGATCCGAGAAACACAGGCCAGTGATCAGCATTTGCAGTTTGTTAGCAGACCGAGTTTACACGAGACGAGGAGGGTATCATATACTTCCGAGGCAGATTATGTGTACCTCAGTCTCATCCGGTCTTACAGGAGCTACTTCAGGAGGCACACCGTTCTCGATTTGCGATCCATCCAGGCGGGACCCGTATGTATCGAGACTTGAGGCGTTCCTACTGGTGGAACGACATGAAGAAGGACATCGCGGATTTCGTAGCTAGATGTCTTGTTTGTCAGCAGGTGAAGGCTGAGCACCAAAGACCTGCAGGATTACTTCAACGGATTCCTATTCCTGAGTGGAAGTGGGATCACATTACTATGGACTTTGTGGTAGGGTTATGCTGAACTTCGCGTACAGCTGATGTCGTATGGACCTATGCTGTGCTTCAAGATGACTAAAGCACAGCGGATTCCTATTCCTGAGTGGAAGTGGGATCACATTACTATGGACTTTGTGGTAGGGTTATGCTGTACTTCGCGTACAGCTGATGTCGTCGAAGAATCTCCAAGACTGTGCGGAGATGCTGTGCATGCTCCTCCTCGGAATACGAGTAGACCAATATGTCATCAATGAAAACGATAACAAACTGATCCAGATACTCAAGAAAAATGCGGTTCATCAAGTCCATAAACACCGCTGGAGCATTGGTAAGCCCAAATGGCATTACCAAAAACTCATAATGACCGTATCTGGTACGGAAAGCTGTCTTCTGGATATCAGAATGTCTGACTCTCAACTGATGATATCCGGATCGCAGATCAATCTTAGAATACACTGAAGTACCTCTGACCTGATCAAACAAATCCTCAATCCGTGGTAATGGATATTTATTTCTGACAGTCACTGAATTCAGCTGCCTGTAGTCAATACATAACCTCATGGTACCGTCTTTCTTCTTGACAAATAGAACTGGAGAACCCCATGTTGAAACACTAGGGCGTATAAATCCCCTATCCAAAAGCTCCTGGAGTTGAACCTTCAGCTCGTTCAACTCTTTCGGTGCCATACGATACGGAGCTTTCGATGTCGGTGAGGTTCCCGGAATCAGCTCAATAGTGAACTCCACTGGCCTTCTAGGAGGCAAACCAGGAAGCTCCTCAGGGAATACATCTGGATACTCTCGGATTACAGGAATGTCGGAGAGCTGCGAACTGCTGCTGTCGTCTGTACTAATCAAAGATAACAGAAAACCATGCGCCTGAATCGCCGAAATAATCGAGATACCGTCGTCTCTGATGCCAGTGAAACTCCACGAGGGTTGGTTCGGAGGCTGGAAGGTGACCACCCTCGTCTGGCAATCAACGGTAGCATGATATATTGACAGCCAATCCATGCCAAGAATGATATCAAACTCGACCATCTCCAATACTAGAAGATCTACCGTAAGTATCATGTTGCCAAAGTCTAACGGGCAACCTCTGATCTCCTGGGTGACGTCTAAAGTATCACCGGACGGTAGGGAGACAGTCAATCGCCGCAACCTAACAGTAGGTAATCTACCAATCTCCCGCATAAAGGTACGGGATATAAAAGAATGCGAACTACCAGTATCAATCAAAATATCAGCAGTAAATGCATAAATAGAAATCGTACCGCGGAAAACGGATCCGTCGGCCCGCTGAGCATCCTCTCTGGTAATCGCATGAACACGACCAGTCTCTGGCGGAGGAGGAGGTGGTAACACTGCCAGCGGCTGCTGCGGCTGGGCAGAAGCCTGCCACTGAGGCGCTGCTGGACTATGTGCCAGATAAGACTGAGAGGATGGTGACTGATACTGTGCAGCTGGCTGGGACTGAGTCTGATACTGCCCCTGAGTCGGATAATAAGGTCCTGGAGCAAAACTCTGGGGTGCTACAGAAGCACTGGAGTACTCCTGTCCAAGCATGCCAAATGCTGCTGCTGCTGAGGGAGCTGCTCCCTGCTGACGCTGTGAGGGTGTGAATCTCCGCCCTCCTCGTCGAGACACTGACTGACTAGACTGTCCCCTCTGCTCTGACCCTCCGGAAGCCGTGTGCTGAGCCTTCAGCTGACAATCTCGGCTCTGGTGCCCAGGCAGTTTGCAATAAAAGCAAACTGACTGTTCCAGAGTGCAGGCTGAAGTGATGTGGTCTCTGGAACCACATCGGAAACATTGTATATCGCTGGTGGACTGTTTCCGATCCTGCCGAGGAGACTGGAAACGTCCTGAGGAAGACTGTCCTGACTTCTGAGGCCTACGAGAAACCCCAGAAGAACTCTGACCAGATCGTCTGCGACTACTCTGATGCTGTCCTGTCGCCTGTGTCTGTTGGACCTGCCCTGATGTCTGACCCGTATACTTTCTTTTCCTGTCCGGATATGCTGTCTGCCTAGCTAACTCTATCATCAAAGCTCGATTCAATGCATCAGAGTAAGATGTAATCCCTAATCCGGCAAGCTGTACATGCAGATAACCATCCAATCCCTATATAAACTGCATCATGCGAGTTCTGTCCTCCGTAACTAACTCTGGACAAAACTGAGCCAACCGGAGGAATTCAGTATTATACTCGGTCACTGAGCGATTATTCTGCCTCAGACTCATAAAATCCTGTCGGCGAGCCATCTGATAGGACAGTGGAAAGAAACGGCTCTCAAAAGCCTCTCTGAACCTGGTCCATGTGACGTTGCGCTCACCAATAATAGAACGCTGTGTAACCCACCCGTAAATGGTAAGCAGCCAGCTCTGCTTTCTCCCACTCGGAGCAAGCCATATAGAAAAAAGTCTGCTCCATAGTCTCTATCCATGACAGAGCCATACTCGGATCGAGATCTCCGCGGAAAAGAGTGAAACGAGTCTTCATCGACTCGGCCAGTGCTGGAATCCTAGCTCGTGCAGCGACGATATCAGTGATCTGTGTCGGGACGGCTGTAGGAGCTGGCGGAAACACTGGAGCTGATACTACGAGTGGTACCGCGGAATAAACCGGAGGAGGAACTCCCGGTGCTGCTGTATATACCGGAGCATAAGCCGTCGGTGGTACTGTCTGGGGAACAAAAGTGGTGGCAGCTGGAGGTACGGTAGGTAATGGTACCGGATATGGTGCAGCTGCTGCTACTGTAGGCACTGGGGGTACAGGTGTCACTGGTGTCGGGTACACTGTAGGTCCAAGTGGCGGTGGTACTGAATACGCTGTAGGCTGCGCTGGAGCATGTAACACCCCTAGAAAGCCTAGATAAAGTAAGGGCAATGAGAGTACGAATGTAATGAAAAGAATGTGTAGATAGTCTACGTTGAATATTAAGATGGGAAGGATTTAGATGATTAAAACTTTATGAAAGAAAATAAAGTTGAGAATATAAATCATCTATGCATGATTTATAATGTATGGAATTAATGTAGAAAAAAAGGAAGAAATATGAGATAATATATACATGTATGAAATATTTATGCATAATGCATAATATTGTAAGATATGAGTTATTATGTACAAAAGAAAATAAAATGTTAGAAGAGAGATTGAACCTTGGATCTCTTGTAAGGAACATGTATAGGATATCAAAGGGGATAGGAGAATTATTGATAAGAAAAGAAAGGACTAAGTAGTTAAGAATAAGAAAGGATTCTTTTTACTTAAAAGGAAAAGGAAGTAAAAAGAAGTAAAAAAAATATGTTAGGAGAAGGATTTGATCCTTGGTTCTCTTGTGGATACATGCATGTGTTAACCAAGTGGGATAGGAGAGGATATTGTAAGAGGAGAGATAGGAATTTTAATTAAAGGAGAGAAAAGAGAGAAATTAAGGGAAAGAAAAGAGAGAACTCAAAAGGCATTTCTCTAGAATATTCTTGTCATTTAAGGGGAGAAATGAATAGGGAGGATGAATCAAGTCAAGTTTCCTCCCCTCATTTTAGTATAAATAGGCATGGAGGGGTGACTTCAACTTCATCCCCCACTCATTCTCCTCCTCTCCTCCCTTTTGTGCCGAGACTCACCTCTCCCTCTCTTCTTCTTCTTCTTGTTGCCGAGCAACACAAGAGGAAGAACCTCTTCTTCCTCTTCACTCTCTCCCTCTTTCTCTCTTGTTGTTGCCGAGCAACACAAGAGGAAAGAGAAGCCTCTTCTTCCACCCCTCTCCACCAAAAGGCCTAGCCACTCCTCTCCTCCATTGGTGCCGAGCAAAGCAAGCAAGGAAGAAAGGTCCAAGCAAGTTCTCAACTCTAGGAAACTTAAGCGAAGAAGGTAAGTTTCCCCTCACCTGTGGTACAAGGCTTTTATGTGATTTTCGGATTTATAAGGATTAGAAAACCTAGGAAAGAATTTAAGAAAATTCGGCTAAAGAAAAGGTTTTCAAATCTAGGATGATTTAAACAAGACCTCATTTCATGATAAGATTTTCTATGCTATGTAGAAGGATTCCTTTCCATGATTTTATATTGATATGATGTATGATCAGAGGAGTATCTAACCTTAGGATTTCAACCAAAAATATTTTAAAGAGGTGAGTAAGATTATTGTCTAACCGAACTAGTGCAAGGTTCCTTCTATGAAATGCTATACATAATGTTATGTAATATGCTATGATATGTGATAGCATAGGAAATGCTAAACATAATGAGGAGAAAATGAAATTATGTTATATGCCATGATATGTGATAGCATAGGAAATGCTATACATAATGTTATGTAATATGCCATGATATGTGATAGCATAGGAAATGCTAAACATAATGAGGAGAAAATGAAATTATGTTATAAGCCATGATATGTGATAGCATAGGAAATGCTATACATAATGTTATGTAATATGCCATGATATGTGATAGCATAGGAAATGCTAAACATAATGAGGAGAAAATGAAATTATGTTATATGCCATGATATGTGATAGCATAGGAAATGCTATACATAATGTTATGTAATATGCCATGATATGTGATAGCATAAGGAAATGCTATACATAATGAAAAGAAATGAAGTTATGTTATGATATGTGATAGCATAGAAAATGCTATACATAATGAAAAGAAATGATGAAAAAGAATAAATGCATGAAAGATTGTTTAGGACATGATATGATAGTTATGCATGATAAGTTATTTTTATGGTTTGTACCAAGGATGGGCTCCGTAAACGCCCCGGGGTCGATGGAGTAAGACTCGGGCCTCGTCAGTAATGGGCCTTTGAGTGCCCTAGGTCGATGGAGTAAGACTCGGGCCTAGTATGTATGAATGGTAGGGCTCAAGACTTGCTACCTTGGACCTACGCATTATGTATGTGGTACAAACTGGGATCCCCTCTAATGATGATATTAATTTCAAGTACTTATAAGTATAAGTTTTCAAATTCATGATGCATTGCCTACATATGTGCTTGAATTATCTGATGATTAGATATAATGTCATGTGATATTATGATATGAATATGAATATGATACCCTTGTATGTCGTATGCTTATGATACCTCGCATGATATTGATATGCAATGATATGAATTCGGTTTTAGTGAGTAGGAAAGGAACTTACTGAGCCATGAGTGCTCATAGCTTACTTTCCTTGTACCGCAAATATGGAGGACGAATATTCGGAACGACGGAGCAGCAGGAGGAGCAGATAGTGATGTGTGTGGTGGTGGCTCGGCAAGAACGATTCGGACAAATTAATATTTTTAATTATATGATCAATATATGCACATTCGAACTAATCAGAATATGTGATATCATGCTTATTTAAGAAAAAGGAATGATTTAAAATTTTCCGCTGTTATAGTATAACTAAAGCATGTACGTAAGTAGTATAAGATCGTAGCGCCGCCCTTGGGTAAGAAGGGTGGGCGTTACAGAGCAGATGTCGGGTACACCAATGGTACCCCTGATGGTACGGTAAACAGGGTAGGCGTGGATACCGTCGGTGTGGCCAATGTAGGTATCACTACAGGAGCTATCGGAATTTGAGAGCCCGATGCTCCCGCTGCATCCTAAGTCTGTCCCTGACTGACAGGCTCACTAACAGTGATCCCGTGGTCCTCGCACGTGGTCATCCAGCACCACGTCTCGCAGCAATACGAGTAGATCGTCTCATATCTGTTAAATTAAATTACAGATATCAATACCAATATAACAACCATAAAATAACAACATACCTATTTGCTGTCTGGAGATGTTTCGTCGCTGTCCAGTCCCCAATTTGACCTCAAAATTCCGAACATACATATCGCCGGAAATCCAAATAAATCCGAAACGGAAATCCGAAACATAACCATATCGAAAATCCGATAATGCCCAGTTTGACTCGCAAACCTGGCTAACCCAAATATCCAGAATACCAACAACAGGTATCCGATAAATCTCCAGAACACCAAAAGCAGGTATCATAACCCGCTCTGATACCAAATAAATTGGTATCAGATAAATCTCGGAAATCCAAAATACAAAAATCCAACAAGTAACGCCAAACTTGGCGCTCTGATACCAAATAAATAAATTGGTATCAGGTTATCCCAAACATCCAAAATACGAAAACAAAAGATCGTAAAACTGTGCTCTGATACCACTAAATTTTCACGCCCCAGAGGAGTCCCTGTCCGAGAAAATTTCGGCAGCATCTCCCCTGTACGGTGGACAATCTGAAACTTTTCTACATCTCACAAATACCTCAGCCACAGGCGGCTGGAATAACAACAGTAAATAAAATCAATCTCCACGCAGTTTATATATGTATTCAACCTCTGGCTGTCACAACCACGCAGTTAATAAAAATAAACAACATAATAATACTCTGACTCGAAATCAACCCTACTCAACTACACTCGTAAAGCCCAAATCCGATTTTTCTTACCTCTTCTGCCGTCCAGGCAGGCATGTAGTAGAGTAAATCCAAATCATACTAAAAGTCCATCCAACGGAAAGATTCCATACAATATCCATATGTAAGTCCAAAACAAAACTAACACAAAGTCTGATAGCGAAAAGCTAGAATGAAACAACAACTCAAAAACCAGCAGAGGAGTAGCACTACGTGCAGTGGGGACTAGCGACTGGAACTCCCTCCTGACAGCATCAACCTGAAAATAACAACAATGGAGGCGGGGTGAGTCCAACACTCAGCAGGTACAGTTGATATGTAAAGTAAAGAAATAACATCTAGCATACAGTCTCCTGATAAAGATAAAGGTAAATGCAAACCAAAGAAGACAGGAGAAAATCTGTACTAACCAGGACCCGGTATAAGGACAAACAGTCCGAAAGGTATAGAAGACCTGTATGCATGTCAAACAAGGTATCCAAGCAATGTGCGACATATAAGTGCAACAAACACAATCACAAACAATAAATGCATCATGCATATGATGCCAATGTCATGGTCACCCCTGACGCCAGCCACTCACAACAACAATGGGACCGAGTGGGTAGAGCTGTGACACCGTGCACTCTACCACTAATGAGTGATCGAGTGGACGGGATCTTGTCGGAGTACATCGCATACTCTACCCCAAATCATAAATGGGGAGCACAATGCTCTCATCTCCCAGTACACTATGACGGAGAGGAATCTCTAACGTGCTACACACACACTACCCATGAGCGGATCAACGGAGCACTAAGAGTCAGTGCTACCACGCTGTGTCCCGCTACCCATGAGCGTCACAACGGAGCACCGAACAGTGATGAAACTGGCAAAGTGCTCGACAATAAAGGAGCAATCAATCACTCAGCATGCAATCATGCGAATGGTGCATGTCACTAAACATGGTAATATACTAAACCAATCTCTGGACATATCATAATGTGCACCAAAGCGAATGAATCATATCAAGGTATCTGATCATATAAGGTATCAAACCTAGGTCCTGACATGGTAAAATATGGTTATATCACTACCCATGAGCATGTGGAATCAGGTACATATCCATACAAGATGTAAACAAACAATCAATCAATAGGTAGCATGTATTGGGCAGTGATTAACCGAAACAAGTAAGAAACACAATTAATGCATCTTGTTAATTTAATTACTAAGCATATCAAAGACAATAAGTCAAAAGTACCCGCCTCCGATAAGAAAAGTCCAAATCTGACTCCAAGATACTCGTCTCGCGTCACAGTCCTGTGTCACCAATACATATACGATTATTTAGCTAAATGCTTATAAATAGCTAAATAAATTCTTTAACCCTAAATTAAATCTAACAATTGACTAGGGTTAATTGTCTTAACCCTCGTTCCATTTTAAACCAAACCAATCTACATCAAGGATCCATTACCCATAAACAATTATAAGATCCAAATCTAGATAACCAAATAAATCTACACAAACCTAATGATCAAATAATTATCAATTAATTATGTGTCAACTTATACTTCATCACACATATATTCAATCACCTAATCCTTACCTTAATCCGAAGCCCCCTATTGATGCTGGAAATTTGTTGCCTAAGTCACAGCGAAGTTGCTGCCGGGAACCCTGTGTTTCTGTGGCAGCAACACAAAGAAACTTCCCAACCATCAGAACAGCAAGCACAGTAACTAGGGCATGAGGACAAATCAATAGAGCAAGGTTATTGAGGTTGGCTTACCCTCAAATCAACAGTTCCTTCTTCGACAATTGGTCCCAGCGGCTGTTGAATACTGGCTAGAGTTACACTGGCGATAACAACTAGAAAAACTGAGGAAGAAGACTTGGTTCGGAGCTAGGGCACGGTCAAGTGGAGGAGGTCGACGCTGAGGTCGAAAGACAGCGGCGTCGGCTGGCACAGTGATGGTGGCAGCCGGCGCTAGGGCAGAAGGAAGGCTGGCGGTGTCTCGTCGGACCAGAGGAGGGGAGGGGAAATCGGGAAGCGGCGTCGGCGGAGATGCTAGGGCACAGAGGAGATCGGGGCTCGGCAGTAGCGGCGATCAGTACTGTCGCTCGGCGAAGAGAAGGGCGTGCGCGCTTGGGAAGGAAGAAGAAGGCGAAGAAATGGCCGAGGGTTTTGTGCTCTCGGGGAGGAGGAACCGCCGGCCGGCGGTTAGGGCAGAGAGGAGGAGATGGCTCGGGCGGCGTCGGGGAGAAAAGAGAAAACGGCGAGAATGAGAGGAAATAAAAGAAAATAAGATAATAAATAAGAAAAGGAAAAAGAGATAAATAAATAAATCTTTTCCTCTCTTAAATGGGTAGCCCAAACAGGCTTTCTCGGGGCCCCGTTTATATCCCCGTGAACTCGTCTGTACGAGCTCCGAAAAATTCCTGAAAAATGTCCAAAAATTTCGGAAAATTTCCTTATTAATATTCGCCTATTTCCGGAATTTAACATTCTCCCCCACTAATAAAAATTTGGTCCCCAAATTTCAGTATCTACCATCAGCAAGTACTAGTAACCGGTAACAATAATAAATGCTGAACGATAAATTAAAGCACATACCTCAAGTGAAAAGATGGGGATATCGAGCTCGGATAGTGTCCTCGAGCTCCCAAGTAGCCTCCTCGTCTGTGTGATGCTGCCATCCGACTTTAACCAGCCGGATAGTCTTGTTCCGCAACTGACGCTCTTTCCGGTCTAGAATCCGTACCGGAACCTCCTCATATGTAATGTCAGGCTGAACTGGAACTGGAATATCTGCCAGCACATGTGTCGGATCAGGCACGTATCTCCTCAGCATCGATACGTGAAATACATCGTGAACGCCTGACAGGGACGGTGGTAGTGCCAATCGGTAAGCTACCGCCCCGATCCTCTCTAAGATCTCAAAAGGACCAATGTACCGCGGAGCTAGCTTACCTCTGAGGCCAAATCTCTTCACCCCTTTCGTGGGTGAAACTCGCAGAAATACATGGTCGCCCACAGAGAACTCTAGTGGTCTGCGTCTCCCATCAGCATAACTCTTCTGATGATCCTGCGCCTCTGACATCCTCCGTCTGATAGTACGGACCAACTCTGCATCCTGCTAAACTCTATGAGGTCCCAACAACTGAGCCTCTCCAACCTCATCCCAAAGGACGGGTGTCCGACAAGGTCTACCATACAACGCCTCAAACGGTGCCATCTGGATAGCCGAATGGAAGCTGTTGTTGTAGGCAAACTCTACCAACGGCAGATGGTCCTCCCAACTGCCTCCGAAATCCATAACACATGACCTCAGCAGGTCCTCTAAAGTCTGAATGGTCCGCTCTGACTGTCCATCTGTCTGCGGATGGAAAGCTGTACTGAAACGGAGTTGTGTGCCCAAGGCCTGCTGCAGACTCTGCCAGAACCGAGACGTAAACCGTGGATCTCTATCCGAAATGATACTCAACGGAACACCATGTAGTCGGATGATCTCTCGGCAATACAGATCTGCCAATCGATCCAGGGGATCAGTCCTCCGGATCGCTAAGAAGTGCGCGGATTTGGTTAATCGATCAAATCCGTTGTTTAGTCAAACTCTACCAACGGCAGATGGTCCTCCCAACTGCCTCCGAAATCCATAACACATGACCTCAGCAAGTCCTCTAAAGTCTGAATGGTCCGCTCTAACTGTCCATCTGTCTGCGGATGGAAAGCTGTACTGAAACGGAGCTGTGTGCCCAAGGCCTGCTGCAGACTCTGCCAGAACCGAGACGTAAACCGTGGATCTCTATCCGAAATGATACTCAACGGAACACCATGTAGTCAGATGATCTCTCGACAATACAGATCTGCCAATCGATCCAGGGGATCAGTCATCCGGATCGCTAAGAAGTGCGCGGATTTGGTTAATCGATCAACGATTACCCAAATCGCGCCATGACCTCGTCGTGCCCTCGGCAACCCTACCACAAAGTCCATAGTAATGTGATCCCACTTCCACTCAGGAATAGGAATCCGCTGAAGTAATCCTGCAGGTCTTTGGTGCTCAGCCTTCACCTGCTAACAAACAAGACATCTAGCTACGAAATCCGCGATGTCCTTCTTCATGCCGTTCCACCAGTAGGAACGCCTCAAGTCTCGATACATACGGGTCCCGCCTGGATGGATCGCAAATCGAGAACGGTGTGCCTCCTGAAGTAGCTCCTGTAAGACCGGATGAGACTGAGGTACACATAATCTGCCTCGGAAGTATATGATACCCTACTCGTCTCGTGTAAACTCGGTCTGCTGCCCGGAAGCTATCTGACTGCTAACAAACTGCAAATGTTGATCACTGGCTTGTGCCTCTCGGATCCTCGTCCTGATCGACGACTGAGCAACCATGGTAACAAGAATACCCTGCTCTGTCGGTCCCTGCTCCTCAATATCTAACTCCGAGAAACTCTGAATCAAGTCCGTGACTGAAGTCCGGTGGCAAGCCAAAGTCCCTCTGGACTTCCTACTGAGTGCATCTGCAACCACATTAGCTTTCCCCGGGTGGTAGCTAATGGTTCAATCATAGTCCTTCAGGAACTCCATCCATCTCCTCTGTCGGAGATTAAGCTCCTTCTGAGTGAAAATGTATTTGAGACTCTTATGATCAGTGAGAATCTCAAATGTAATATCATATAAATGATGTCGCCATAGCTTCAGAGCAAAGATGATGGCAGCTAACTCCAGGTCATGAACTGGGTAGTTCTTGTTAGTTAGAGCCCTAGAGCCAATCATTTGATGATTGTATGGACTCATGTATATCATATTCTTGTATATTAATAAAGGCATTTGTTTGGTTATTATATTTATTTATATTAGTGCCAAATAGACTAAGTATAATAGCGTCCTTGAGTAGAAGGTTCATACCTATATCAATCGATTAGTTGAATCGATAGTGAGATGATATAGGGAACACTACTCTAAATTATTCCTAGTCGAGTATTAGCATTCAGGGACAATGTTAATACAATAAGACTAGCATGTAGGTCAGCTCGATGACTTGATCTCACAAGTCATGGATATAGAGATATCAAGCTGACACATGGGTATGCATTAGGGAATGTATACTGAATGACCCGCCATGAGAAAGTATCATGGATCGTTATATGAGTGTCATATACTTTCTCATGTGGCTATTAGTATGACTATTAGTCCTTAGACCTGAAGTCACCATGGATCCCTACATAAGGAGTTATGTACTTTAGTTTCGTCAAACGTCACCCGTAACTGGGTGGACTATAAAGGCGATTACTGGGTATGTAACGAATTATGCAGAGGGATGTGAGTGATGTAGATGGGATCTATCCCTCCCATATGACGGGAGCGACATCGCTATTCTTAATAGAGTGAGACCACTAAGCGCATGGCCATGCCCAAATGAGTCAACATTAGATGTTGAGCTCATTTGATCGAGTGAGTCTACTTGGAGTTCAAGATTTGGATTGATTAGAGGATGACACGGTCTATGCCTCACATTGATCAATCTAGATGTCTAGGATAGAAGGACAATGTCACATATTGTGAGGAGTCACAATTAGTAGTCACAAGGTGATGTTGGATCTTAACATTTCTTGTAACTTGGGTAGCAATGATGTATTGCTAGATGCCGCTCATTGCTTATGTTTCTAAAAGAGTTTAGAAACATTGCCAACGTTACAAGAACCTATTGGGTCACACACAAAGAACATGTGGATGGAGATTAGGTTCATATGATGAACCAATTGGATTAGGTTCATATGATGCACCAAAGATTGGATTCAAAATTAGACTTATTGAGTTAGACTCAATTAGATTCAAATGTTGAATGAGTCTAATTTAAATTTGATTCATTGGGTCAATTTATATTAATGAATTAGATTCATTAAATTAAAATTGACTTGAATCAAAGGTTGGATTTAACTCAACAAGGAAGAGAATTGGTCAAGTTTGACTTGACCAAATGGAAGTTGAAACATCAAGTTTGACTTGATGTCTTGCCACATCATCATGAAGGTTGACTCATCCTACTTGGCATGACCAACCTAGCCACATCATTAGCCACATCACCACCTCATAATGGTATGCCACCTCATTGGAGGTTACACATCCAATTGGTTTTAATGTGGCCGGCCACATTAATGAGGGGCTTTATGGTGTGGCCGGCCACACATTAGATGGTGTGGAGGTTTTTGTTTTGTGAATTGATGTGGTGTCATTATTCCTTCTTCTTCCTTGGGTTCCCCTCTCCTCTTGAGTTGCTGTGGTCGTGGCTATCATGGTGAGGAGAAGATGTTGAGTTGTTTCCAAGAGCACAAGGGAAAGTGAAGGTCACAAAGGAGGGTACTAAAGGAGTGTATGTGATTCTCTCTTCTATTTCTCTCTTTTCTCCTTTTTGTTCCCATCCGAGAGCTCTAGAAAAGTGCTAGCACACTTGGGGCTCTCTTCTCCATCTTTGAGTGGTAGAAGACCACTCCTTGTTCGTGTGGATATCACTAGAGGAGTGTCTACATTGACACTCTCGAGATCCAACGCTTCCTTGGACGAGCGAGACTAAACGAAGGGCACGCATCGAAGGTAAAATGGTTTTTCTTTTGTAGATCTACTGTAGATCGTAGTATAAAACTCGTATTTGTGTTTTCTAAATTTTTCCTTGCACGGATCTACGGCTTTGTGTGATTCGGGGTTTCCGCGACGCGAAAAGCGGTTTTCGCGGCCCGAAAAACCCAACAGTTCTTCTCATGCTCCTTCAGCTGACGAGAAGCATAAGAGACTACTCTGCCGTGCTGCATCAGAACAGTGCCCAAACCCTGAAGAGATGCATCGGTGTAAAGTACAAATCCGTCCTCTCCAGAAGGTAAAACCAAAACTGGAGCCGACACTAATCTCCGCTTCAGCTCCTGGAAGCTGGACTCGCAATCCTCGGACCATATGAACTTCACGCCTTTCCGGGTAAGACGTGTCAGTGGCATAGCAATACGCGAGAAGCCCTCGACAAAACGTCGGTAATATCCGGCCAATCCCAGAAAACTGCGGATCTCCTGAACTGACTTCGGCTGCTCCCAACCGGTGACAGCCTCGATCTTCTGAGGATCCACTGAAATACCTCTGCTAGAAACCACGTGTCCCAGAAAACCAACTGAGGATAGCCAGAATGCACACTTGCTGAACTGATGTCGTCGAAGAATCTCCAAGACTGTGCGGAGATGCTGTGCATGCTCCTCCTCGGAATGCGAGTAGACCAATATGTCATCAATGAAAACGATAACAAATTGATCCAGACACTCAAGAAAAATGCGGTTCATCAAGTCCATAAACACCGCTGGAGCATTGGTAAGCCCAAATGGCATTACCAAAACCTCATAATGACCGTATCTGGTACGGAAAGCTATCTTCTGGATATCAGAATGTCTGACTCTCAACTGATGATATCCGGATCGCAGATCAATCTTAGAATACACTGAAGTACCTCTGAGCTGATCAAACAAATCCTCAATCCGTGGTAATGGATATTTATTTCTGACAGTCACTGAATTCAGCTGTCTGTAGTCAATACATAACCTCATGGTACCGTCTTTCTTCTTGACAAATAGAACTGGAGAACCCCATGGTGAAACACTAGGGCGTATAAATCCCCTATCCAAAAGCTCCTGGAGTTGAACCTTCAGCTCGTTCAACTCTTTCGGTGCCATACGATACGGAGCTTTTGATGTCGGTGAGGTTCCCGGAATCAGCTCAATAGTGAACTCCACTGGCCTTCTAGGAGGCAAACCAGGAAGCTCCTCAGGGAATACATCTGGATACTCTCGGACTACAGGAATGTCGGAGAGCTGCGAACTGCTGCTGTCGTTTGTACTAATCAAAGATAACAGAAAATCATGACAGCCGTGAAACAGCAGCTTCTGCGCCTGAATCGCCGAAATAATCGAGATACCGTCGTCTCTGATGTTAGTAAGAGCCCTAGAGCCAATCATTTGATGATTGTATGGACTCATGTATATCATATTCTTGTATATTAATAAAGGCATTTGTTTGGTTATTATACTTATTTGTATTAGTGCCAAATAGACTAAGTATAATAGCGTCCTTGAGTAGAAGGTTCATACCTATATCAATCGAATAGTTGAATCGATAGTGAGATGATATAGAGAACACTACTCTAAATCATTCCTAGTCGAGTATTAACATTCAGGGACAATGTTAATACAATAAGACTAGCATGTAGGTCAGCTCGATGACTTGATCTCACAAGTCATGGATATAGAGATATCAAGCTAACACATGGGTATGCATTAGAGAATGTATACTGAATGACCCGCCATGAGAAAGTATCATGGATCGTTATATGAGTGTCATATACTTTCTCATGTGGCTATTAGTATGACTATTAGTCCTTAGACCTGAAGTCACCATGGATCCCTACATAAGGAGTTATGTACTTTGGTTTCGTCAAACGTCACCCGTAACTATAAAGGCGATTACTGGGTATGTAACGAATTATGCAGAGGTATGTGAGTGATGTAGATGGGATCTATCCCTCCCATATGACGGGAGCGACATCGATATTCTTGATAGAGTAAGACCACGAAGTGTATGGCCATACCCAAATGAGTCAATATGAGATATTGAGCTCATTTGATTGAGTGAGTCTACTTGGAGTTCAAGATTTAGATTGGTCAGAGGATGACACGGTCTATGCCTCACATTGATCAATCTAGATGTCTAGGATAGAAGGGCACTTGTCATATATTGTGAGGAGTCACAATTAGTAGTCACAAGGTGATGTTGGATCTCAACATTTCTTGTAACTTGGGTAGCAATGATGTATTGCTAGATGCCGCTCATTGCTTATGTTTCTAAAGGAGTTTAGAAACATTGCCAACGTTACAAGAACCTATTGGGTCACACACAAAGAACAAGTGGATGGAGATTGGGTTCATATGATGAACCAATTGGATTAGGTTCATATGATGCACCAAAGATTGGATTCGAATTAGACTTATTGAGTTAGACTCAATTAGATTCAATTGTTGAATGAGTCTAATTTAAATTTGATTCATTGAGTCAATTTATATTAATGAATTGAGATTCATTAAATTGAAATTGACTTGAATCAAAGGTTGGATTTAACTCAACAAGGAAGAAATTGGTCAATTTTGACTTGACCAAATGGAAGTTGAAACATCAAGTTTGACTTGATGCATTGCCACATCATGTAGGTTGACTCATCTTACATGGCATGACACATCCTTGCCACATCATCACCACCTCATAATGGTGTGCCACCTCATGGAGGTTACACACTCATACCACTTAATGTGGCCGGCCACATTAAATGTGGGGGTTACATTGTGTGGCCGGCCACACATTAGTGAAGGGGGTTTTTGATTTGGTGTGCATTCATTCCATCTTCCTCTCCTTGCTTCTTCCTCCTCTCCCTCTTGAGGTTGCCGTGACATCCATGGTGAGGAGAAGATGTTTTGAGTGGGTTCCAACAAAAAGGAAGGGTGAAGGTCACAAAGGAGGTTACCACTAGTAAGTGTATGAGATTCTTTTGCATCTCCTCTTTTTCCTTCCTTTCTATTTCCCATCCGAGAGCCCTAGAGAGAGTGCTAGCAGACTTGGGGTCTCTCTTCTCCATCCTTTGAGTGTAGGAGACACTCCTTGTTCGTGTGGATATCATTAGAGGAGTGTCTACATTGACACTCTCGAGATCCGGCGTACCTTGGACAAGCGGGATATGCGAGGGCACGCTTCAAAGGTAAAATGGTTTTTCCCTTTGTAGATCTACTGTAGATCGTTGTTTATAACTCGTACTTGTGTTTTCGAAAATTTTACCTTGCACAAGATCCATGGCTTGGGCGATTCGGGGTTTCCGCGACGCGAAAAGCGGTTTTCGCGGCCCGAAAAACCCAACAGTGGTATCAGAGCCACGTGCAAGGCTTGTACGAGTTTGTTTTTATTTTTATGAAAATAAAAACCTTCTGTGATTTTCTGTAAAAATTAATTTTTTATGATTTTATGGGTAATTTTTCCGTAGAAGCGAAGCACAAGTGTCTCGGCACTTGTAGGCTTCGGCTACCGGAAAGATCTTTCAAAACCGGCTTCGTTTCGCCCCAAATCCGTTTGGGACAGCGGGCTTGGGTGCCATTAGATCGCAAAGGAGCAACTCACGATGGTTAGATCGTGGGTAGGGGTACTGCCCCTAACCCTGCAAGGGGATTTGCTCCGCGATTGCACCCGAAATCGCTAAAAACGAACTCGCCGGGAAGATTTTTCCGAAACGGCAATGTCTCGGCCCAAATCGTTTTTGGGACAGCGGGTTTAGGCGCTGTTGGATCGCAAAGGAACCCTCGCGATGGTTAGATCGCGGGTAGGGGCGCTGCCCCTGGCCCCGCAAGGGGATCCGTTCCGCGATTGCGCCCGAAACCGCTAAACGGGACCGCCGGGAAATTTTACTCGTAAAAATTGTAAAAAATTATTTTTAAAATTATAGAAAATTATGAAAATATATAATTTTGAATTATATATTAATTTTGTGATAGTCATGGCCCAAAACCCAATATGATTGGTTGTGTTGTAATTCATAATACGGCCTGCGTGCCGTTATGTGTTTGCGAGTGTTGTATTATATTCGCGACCTGCGCGTCGTGCCTTCTCTTATATTCTTGTTGTAAATTAGATTTAGACTCGAATGTAACTCGAGTTTCAAATTGTAATGTACAAATTGGAGCGGTGGAGGGTCCACACGAGACGGAGTTCCGAGGCGGGCACGAGCAACACAAGGTGGTCAAAGGGAGGAGCTTGGAGAAGCTGTTGACCCTAGGTTGACCAATCGATCTTCTCATTGGCTTGAGAAGATCGTAGTAGGGCCATGACTAAATCACAAATAAATTAATTAATTGCTTGTGTATGTGATGCATGTTTAATAAGTAATTAATTAATTAGTGCCTTACGATTAGATTAGATCTAAGTCGTGCACATGATGCACCCTTGCGATTAGATTAGATCTAAGTGTGCACAAGATGCATCCTTTTCGATTAGATTAGATCTCGATCGAACCAACTCTAAATGTCTAACCGTGCCGTGATACCTATCACTACCTCGATCACATGTATTGTTGAATCTGCCAAAGCAGAGCAATACATATTATCTTGGTAGGGTACGGAGGGACAATCTTGGTCCCGCCTATCAACGCATGGGTGAATACAAGCTCAATTAGATTGAGTATTCCTAGTTACTCGGTTGGATCGAGTCAACTATAGGCATTATTCCAACGGTTGGAAAAGATAGATCAAAATCACATCTATATTAACTCTCGGGCGTATTAGCCAAAGCTGACTCGAGTTTTAATATAAATGCGAATATTGATTTTATAAACAAGAGTTGCATAGAGATGTAATTGCTAATCGTTACCTACCAATCATACTAAGCCTTGGGCGTATTAGCCAAAGCTAACTCAAGGGTTAGCTTGATGTGGATCTTGTCCCACAAGAATTATAGAATTCAGTGGGAGCATCATTTAATTGAAGGCCTAATTAAATGATTTTAAAATAATATGATATTTATTTCTGCAAATTTTCTGTTGTAGATAACCATGACGTCAAATACGAACATTTTCTCTCTGCGATCTGTCCTTAAGAACGACAAGCTCAACGGAGCAAATTTCCTGGACTGGTACAAGAACCTGAGAATAGTTCTCACCCAAGAACGTAAACTGTACGTTCTGGAGCAGCCCATTCCGGAGGCTCCTCCTGCCACTGCCACGCGAGCAGACCGAGATGCTTACAAGAAGCATCAAGATGACGCATTAGATGTGTCTTGTCTTATGCTCGCAACCATGAACTCTGAGCTTCAGAAGCAATATGAGTTGATGAGCGCTTACGATATGGTTGAACATCTTTGTCACCACAAGCAAGGCACTGGAAGAGGAACTCCAAAGAATACCTGGAAGATCTTAAGAAGAAGAGAAATAAGATTTCTACTTCAGGTATAAATGTTATAGAAGTCAACCTCTATATTTCTTCATCGTGGGTATTAGATACCGGATGTGCTTCGCACATTTGTACTAATGTACAAGCGCTGAGGAATAGCAGGGCATTGACGAAGGGTGAGATAGACCTACAGGTAGACAATGGAGCACGAGTTGCTGCTATTGCTGTAGGAACTTATCATCTATCTCTTCCCTCTGGGCTTGTACTAGAATTAGATGATTGTTGTTATGTGCCTGCCTTGACTAAGAACATAATTTCCGTTTCTTGTTTGGACAAGAAAGGATTTTCGTTTATAATAAAAAACAAATGTTGTTCCGTCTATTTAAACGATATGTTCTATTGTAGTGCACCTCTGATAAACGGACTCTATATTCTAGATCTAGAGAGCCCTATCTATAACGTAAATACTAAGAGGTTCAAGTCAAATGACATGAACCAAACATACCTCTGTCGCTTAGGTCATATAAATGACAAGCGCTTATCCCAGCTCCATAAGGATGGTTTGCTGGACTCATTTGATTTTGAATCATATGAGATATGCGAGTCATGCCTACGAGGCAAGATGACCAAGACTCCCTTTAGTGGGCACAGCAAGAGAGCAACTGATTTGTTAGGACTCATACATAGTGATGTATGTGGCCCTTTCAATGTTGCTGCTAGAGGCGGTTATAGATACTTCATCACATTTACTGATGACTTCAGTAGATACGCTTATGTGTACTTGATGACACATAAGTCTGAATCCTTTGAAAAGTTCAAAGAATTCAAGAATGATGTACCAGCTTGGCAAGAGTATTAAGATACTTCGATGAGATCGAGGTGGTGAATACTTAAGCCATGAGTTTCGTGACTATTTAGCTGAGTGTGGGATTCTATCCCAACTCACTCCTCCTGGAACACCACAGTGGAATGGTGTATCCGAAAGGAGGAATCGTACCTTATTAGATATGGTACGATCTATGATGAGTCACACAGATCTTCCGACATATCTATGGGGATATGCTCTAGACACGACAGTTTTTATACTCAACCGAGTTCCATCCAAGGCCGTGATAAAGACACCATATAGGATATGGACTGGGAGAGATGCCCAGGTGTCTTTCATGAGGATTTGGGGTTGTGAGGCTTACGTTAGACGTCAAGTCTCAGACAAATTAGGACCCAAATCCGACAAGTGCTATTTCATCGGATATCCCAAGGAAACTAAGGGATATTACTTCTACATTCCCAGTCAGCACAAGGTAGTTGTGGCAAAGACTGGGGTCTTTCTAGAAAGGGACTTTGTTTCTAGAAAGACTAGTGGGAGCGAGTTCGATCTTGAAGAAGTTCAAGATGCGAACAATAGCACTGATGCCTCGATGGAAATTGAACTGAAACCACAAAGTGTTGTGGATGATGTTCCACAAGGAGTTGAGGAACAACAACCAGTTCAAGTAGACATTCCTCTTCGCAGGTCTGATAGGGTGCGTCGTCAGCCTGAGAGATACTCATTTCTCTTGTCTGACCATGATGACGTTATGCTCATAGAGGATGAGCCTACCACCTATCAAGAAGCTGTGATGAGACCAGATTCCGAGAAATGGCTAGAGGCCATGAGATCCGAAATGGAATCCATGTACACCAACCAAGTATGGACTTTGGTTGATCCACCTGAAGGGGTAAAACCCATTGGGTGTAAGTGGGTCTTTAAGAGAAAGACTGACATGGATGGACTTATTTATAAGGGTCGCTTGGTAGCTAAACCTTTTCTCCAGTAGCAATGTTTAAGTCCATTCGGATCATGCTTGCTATTGCAGCCTACCATGACTATGAGATATGGCAGATGGATGTCAAAACTACGTTTCTGAATGGAAACCTACTCGAGGATGTGTACATGACACAACCTGAGGGTTTTGTAAATCCACAGCATACTAGCAGAGTATGCAAGCTGGATAGGTCCATTTATGGACTAAAGCAAGCTTCTCGGAGCTGGAATCTTCGATTCGATGATGCAATCAAACAGTTTGGTTTCATCAAGAACGAAGATGAGCCTTGTGTCTACAAGAAGGTTGTAGGGGACATAGTTGTCTTCCTCATATTGTATGTGGATGACATACTACTCATTGGGAAGGACATCCCTATGCTTCAGTCTGTCAAGACCTGGCTAGGGAGTTGCTTCTCAATGAAGGACTTAGGTGAGGCATCCCGCATTCTAGGGATACAGATCTATAGAGATAGATTTAAGAGATTGTTTGGCCTAAGTCAGAGTACATACATTGATAAGGTACTCCTTCGGTTTGCCATGCAGAACTCCAAGAAGGGATTTCTGTCGATGTCACATGGTGTGAGTCTTTCGAAGACTCAAAGTCCCTCTTCTAGAGAGGAGAGAGACCGCATGGATCAGATCCCTTATGCCTCAGCCATAGGATCGATCATGTACGCCATGTTATGTACTCGACCTGATGTCTCGTATGCTTTGAGCATGACGAGCAGATACAAGTGAAAGTCATGGATAGTGGTCAAGAATATTCTTAAGTACTTAAGAAGGACTAAAGAATATTTCTTGATATATGGAGGCAATGATGAGCTAGCCGTAGGGTTACAGTGATGCTAGCTTCCGCACCCACCTGTGATGACTATAGATCGCACCGGGTTCGATTTTGCATTAATGGTGGTGCCGTCACCTGGAAGAGTTCGAAGGATATAGAGTGATTCTACAATGTGGCCGAGTACATTGCCGCATCAGAGGCAGGAAGCGGTTTGGATCCGCAAGTTCATCATCGAACTTGGGGTGGTTCCTAGCATCGCTGACCCAGTTGAGCTCTATTGTGACAACAATGGAGCTATAGCACAGGCGAAGGAACCTCGCTCACACCAGCGGACCAAGCACATACTACGGCGCTTCCATCTCATTCGGGAGATTATCGATAGAGGAGATGTGAAGATTTGCAGAGTACCTACAGAGGCTAACATCGCAGATCCCTTGACCAAGGCTTTGGCACAGAGAAAGCATGATGGTCACACTAGGTCATTAGGCCTTAGAGCCTATACTGATTGGCACTAGTGCTAGTGGGAGATTGTTAGTTAGAGCCCTAGAGCCAATCATTTGATGATTGTATGGACTCATGTATATCATATTCTTGTATATTAATAAAGGCATTTGTTTGGTTATTATACTTATTTGTATTAGTGCCAAATAGACTAAGTATAATAGCGTCCTTGAGTAGAAGGTTCATACCTATATCAATGGATTAGTTGAATCGATAGTGAGATGATATAGAGAACACTACTCTAAATCATTCCTAGTCGAGTATTAACATTCAGGGACAATGTTAATACAAAAAGACTAGCATGTAGGTCAGCTCGATGACTTGATCTCACAAGTCATGGATATAGAGATATCAAGCTGACACATGGGTATGCATTAGAGAATGTATACTGAATGACCCGCCATGAGAAAGTATCATGGATCGTTATATGAGTGTCATATACTTTCTCATGTGGCTATTAGTATGACTATTAGTCCTTAGACCTGAAGTCACCATGGATCCCTACATAAGGAGTTATGTACTTTGGTTTCGTCAAACGTCACCCGTAACTGGGTGGACTATAAAGGCGATTACTGGGTATGTAACGAATTATGCAGAGGTATGTGAGTGATGTAGATGGGATCTATCCCTCCCATATGACGGGAGCGACATCGATATTCTTGATAGAGTAAGACCACGAAGTGTATGGCCATACCCAAATGAGTCAATATGAGATATTGAGCTCATTTGATTGAGTGAGTCTACTTGGAGTTCAAGATTTAGATTGGTCAGAGGATGACACGGTCTATGCCTCACATTGATCAATCTAGATGTCTAGGATAGAAGGGCACTTGTCATATATTGTGAGGAGTCACAATTAGTAGTCACAAGGTGATGTTGGATCTCAACATTCTTGTAACTTGGGTAGCAATGATGTCGCTCATTGCTTATGTTTCTAAAGGAGTTTAGAAACATTGCCAACGTTACAAGAACCTATTGGGTCACACACAAAGAACAAGTGGATGGAGATTGGGTTCATATGATGAACCAATTGGATTAGGTTCATATGATGCACCAAAGATTGGATTCGAATTAGACTTATTGAGTTAGACTCAATTAGATTCAATTGTTGAATGAGTCTAATTTAAATTTGATTCATTGAGTCAATTTATATTAATGAATTGAGATTCATTAAATTGAAATTGACTTGAATCAAAGGTTGGATTTAACTCAACAAGGAAGAAATTGGTCAATTTTGACTTGACCAAATGGAAGTTGAAACATCAAGTTTGACTTGATGCATTGCCACATCATGTAGGTTGACTCATCTTACATGGCATGACACATCCTTGCCACATCATCACCACCTCATAATGGTGTGCCACCTCATGGAGGTTACACACTCATACCACTCAATGTGGCCGGCCACATTAAATGTGGGGGTTACATTGTGTGGCCGGCTACACATTAGTGAAGGGGGTTTTTGATTTGGTGAGCATTCATTCCATCTTCTTCTCCTTGCTTCTTCCTCCTCTCCCTCTTGAGGTTGTCGTGACATCCATGGTGAGGAGAAGATGTTTTGAGTGGGTTCCAACAAAAAGGAAGGGTGAAGGTCACAAAGGAGGTTACCACTAGTAAGTGTATGAGATTCTTTTGCATCTCCTCTTTTTCCTTCCTTTCTATTTCCCATCCGAGAGCCCTAGAGAGAGTGCTAGCACACTTGGGGTCTCTCTTCTCCATCCTTTGAGTGTAGGAGACACTCCTTGTTCGTGTGGATATCATTAGAGGAGTGTCTATGTTGACACTCTCGAGATCCGGCGTACCTTGGACAAGCGGGATATGCGAGGGCACGCTTCAAAGGTAAAATGGTTTTTCCCTTTGTAGATCTACTGTAGATCGTTGTTTATAACTCGTACTTGTGTTTTCGAAAATTTTACCTTGCACGAGATCCGTGGCTTGGGCGATTCGGGGTTTTCGCGACCCGAAAAACCCAACATCAGTGAAACTCCACGAGGGTTGGTTCGGAGGCTGGAAGGTGACCACCCTCGTCTGGCAATCAACGGTAGCATGATATATTGACAGCCAATCCATGCCAAGAATGATATCAAACTCGACCATCTCCAATACTAGAAGATCTACCGTAAGTATCATGTTGCCAAAGTCTAACGGGCAACCTCTGATCTCCTGTGTGACGTCTAAAGTATCACCGGACGGTAGAGAGACAGTCAATCGCCGCAACCTAACAGTAGGTAATCTACCAATCTCCCGCATAAAGGTACGGGATATAAAAGAATGCGAACTACCAGTATCAATCAAAATATCAGCAGTAAGTGCATAAATAGAAATCGTACCGCGGAAAACGGATCCGTCGGCCCGCTGAGCATCCTCTCTGGTAATCGCATGAACACGACCAGTCGCGGAGGAGGAGATGGTAACATCGCCAATGCCGGCCGCCAAGGCGTAAGCTCGCCATCGAGGCGCCGGCCGACTATGTGCCGATAAGACCGAGAGGATGGTGATCGTCAGGTACTGGGATCGAGTCGACATCGCCCGAGTCGGATAATAAGATCCGAGCAAAACTGGGTGCTATGTAGCACCGGAGTACTCTGCCCAAGCATGCCAAATCGCTACTACGAGGGAGCTGCCTCGCCGACGCCGTGAGGGTGTGAATTCCGCCTCCTCGTTGAGACACCGACCGACTAGGCGCCCCTCGACCCTCCGGAGGTCAGTGCCGAGCCTTCACCGACAATCTCGGCCTCGGTGCCAGCGGTTGCAATAAAAGCAACCGACTGCCAGAGGCAGTGAAGTGATGTGATCTCCGGAACCACATCGAAACATCAGATATCGCTGGTGGACTATTTCCATCTCGCCGAGGAGACCGGAACGCCCCGAGGAAGATCGCCCACTTCGAGGCCTACGAGAAACCCGTAAGAACTCGGATGATCGCTCGCGATTACTCGATGTTGTCCTCGTCGCTGGTTCGCCGGACTCGCCTCGATGTCACCCAGTATGCTTTTTTTCCTGTCCGGATATGCTATGACGAGCTAACTCTATCATCAAAGCTCGATTCAATGCATCGAGTAAGATGTAATCCCTAATCCGGCAAGTCGTATATGCAGATAACCATCCAATCCCTATATAAACTGCATCATGCGAGTTCTGTCCTCCGCAACTAACTCGGACAAAACTGAGCCAACCGGAGGAATTCAGTATTATACTCAACATCGAGCGATTATTCCGCCTCGGACTCATAAAATCCTGTCGGCGAGCCATCCGATAGGACAATGGAAAGAAACGGCTCTCAAAAGCCTCTCGAACTGGTCCATGTGACGTTGCGCTCACCAATAATAGAACGCTGAGTAACCCACCGTGCATTAGCTTCATCCCGTAAATGGTAAGCATCGGAGCAAGCCATATAGAAAAAGTTCTCCATAGTCTCTATCCATGACAGAGCCATACTCGGATCGAGATCTCCGCGGAAAAGAGTGAAACGAGTCTTCATCGACTCGGCGGCCGAATCCTAGCTCGTGGCGACGATATATCGATCCGTGCCTGACGGTCAGAGAGCCAAGCTGAAACACTAGAGCTAATACTACGAGTGGTACTGAATAAACCAAGGAGGAACTCCTGTCATGTCAGATATACCGAGCATAAGCCGTCGGTGTACTGTCTGGGAACAAAAGTGGTGGCACTGGAGGTACGAGTGGTAATGGTACTGATATGGTGCACATCAGAGGCATCGGGGCAGTGTCACCGTGTCTGCACACCGAGGTCCAAGTGGCGGTGGTATGAATACGTAGGTCGCTACTGGGAGCGATGTCGGGTACACCAATGGTACCCCTGATGGTACGGTAAACAGGGTAGGCGTGGATACCGTCGGTGTGGCCAAAGTAGGTATCTCTACAGGAGCTATCGGAATTTGAGAGCCCGATGCTCCAGCTGCATCCTGAGTCTGTCCCTGACTGACAGGCTCACTAACAGTGGGCATCTCTGGCATATACAGAGATCCCGTGGTCCTCGCACGTGGTCGTCCAGCACCACGTCTCGCAGCAATACGAGTAGATCGTCTCATATCTGTTAAATTAAATTACAGATATCAATACCAATATAACAACCATAAAATAACAACATACCTATTTGTTGTCTGGAGATGTTCCGTCGCTGTCCAGTCCCCAATTTGACCTCAAAATTCCGAACGTACATATCGTCGGAAATCCAAATAAATCCGAAACGGAAATCCGAAACATAACCATATCGAAAATCCGATAATGCCCAGTTTGACTCGCAAACCTGGCTAACCCAAATATCCAGAATACCAACAACAGGTATCCGATAAATCTCCAGAACACCAAAAGCAGGTCTCATAACCCGCTCTGATACCAAATAAATTGGTATCAGATAAATCTCGGAAATCCAAAATACAAAAATCCAACAAGTAACGCCAAACTTGGCGCTCTGATACCAAATAAATAAATTGGTATCAGGTTATCCCAAACATCCAAAATACGAAAACAAAAGATCGTAAAACTGTGCTCTGATACCACTAAATTTTCACGCCCCAGAGGAGTCCCTGTCCGAGAAAATTTCGGCAGCATCTCCCCTGTACGGTGGACAATCTGAAACTTTTCTACATCTCACAAATACCTCAGCCACAGGCGGCTGGAATAACAACAGTAAATAAAATCAATCTCCACGCAGTTTATATATGTATTCAGCCTCTAGCTGTCACAACCACGCAGTTAATAAAAATAAACAACATAATAATACTCTGACTCGAAATCAACCCTACTCAACTACACTCGTAAAGCCCAAATCCGATTTTTCTTACCTCTTCTGTCGTCCAGGCAGGCATGTAGTAGAGTAAATCCAAATCATACTAAAAGTCCATCCAACGGAAAGATTCCATACAATATCCATATGTAAGTCCAAAACAAAACTAACACAAAGTCTGATAGCGAAAAGCTAGAATGAAACAACAACTCAAAAACCAGCAGAGGAGTAGCACTACGTGCAGTGGGGACTAGCGACTGGAACTCCCTCCTGACAGCATCAACCTGAAAATAACAACAATGGAGGCGGGGTGAGTCCAACACTCAGCAGGTACAGTTGATATGTAAAGTAAAGAAATAACATCTAGCACTAATCATGCGTACAGTCTCCTAATAAATATAAAGGTAAATGCAAACCGAAGAAGACAGGAGAAAATCTGTACTAACCAGGACCCGGTATAAGGACAAACTGTCCGAAAGGTATAGAAGACCTGTATGCATGTCAAACAAGGTATCCAAGCAATGTGCAGCATATAAGTGCAACAAACACAATCACAAACAATAAATGCATCATGCATATGATGCCAATGTCATGGTCACCCCTGACGCCAGTCAGCCAACTCACAACAACAGTGGGACCGAGTGGGTAGGGTTGTGACAACCGTGCACTCAGCAACACTACTCCTGATGAGTGATCGAGTGGACGGGATGCTGTCGGAGTACATACGTACTCCTACCCCAAATCATAAATGGGGGAGCACAATGCTCTCATCTCCCGGTACACTATGACAGAGAGGAATCTCTAACGTGCTACACGCTGCGTCACACTACCCATGAGCGGATCAACGGAGCACCGGAAGAGTCAAACTGACGTGCTACCACGCTGTGTCCCGCTACCCATGAGCGTCACAACGGAGCACCGAACAGTGATGAAACTGGCAAAGTGCTCGACAATAAAGGAGCAATCAATCACTCAGCATGCAATCATGCGAATGGTGCATGTCACTAAACATGGTAATATACTAAACCAATCTCTGGACATATCATAATGTGCACCAAAGCGAATGAATCATATCAAGGTATCTGATCATATAAGGTATCAAACCTAGGTCCTGACATGGTAAAATATGGTTATATCACTACCCATGAGCATGTGGAATCAGGTACATATCCATACAAGATGTAAACAAACAATCAATCAATAGGTAGCATGTATTGGGCAGTGATTAACTGAAATAAGTAAGAAACACAATTAATGCATCTTGTTAATTTAATTACTAAGCATATCAAAGACAATAAGTCAAAAGTACCCGCCTCCGATAAGAAAAGTCCAAATCTGACTCCGAGATACTCGTCTCGCGTCACAGTCCTGTGTCTTAACCCTCGTTCCATTTTAAACAAAACCAATCTACATCAAGGATCCATTACCCATAAACAATTATAAGATCCAAATCTAGATAACCAAATAAATCTACACAAACCTAATGATCAAATAATTATCAATTAATTATGTGTCAACTTATACTTCATCACACATATATTCAATCACCTAATCCTTACCTTAATCCGAAGCCCCCTATTGATGCTGGAAATTTGTTGCCTAAGTCACAGCGAAGTTGCTGCCGGGAACCCTGTGTTTCTGTGGCGGCAACACAAAGAAACTTCCCAACCATCAGAACAGCAAGCACAGTAACTAGGGCATGAGGACAAATCAATAGAGCAAGGTTATTGAGGTTGGCTTACCCTCAAATCAACAGTTCCTTCTTCGACGATTGGTCCCAACGGCTGTTGAATACTGGCTAGAGTTACACTGGCGATAACAACTAGAAAAACTGAGGAAGAAGACTTGGTTCGGAGCTAGGGCACGGTCAAGTGGAGGAGGTCGACGCTGAGGTCGAAAGACAGCGGCGTCGGCAAGCACAGTGATGGTGGCAGCCGGTGCTAGGGCACAACTCAGCGTCGATAGGCAGAGATCAGGCTCGGAGAAGAGGAGGCAGAGAGTCGCTCGGCAGTAGCGGCGATCAGTACTGTCGCTCGGCGAAGAGAAGGGCGTGCGCGCTTGGGAAGGAAGAAGAAGGCGAAGAAATGGCCGGGAGGTTTTGTGCTCTGGAGGGAGGAGGAACCGGTGGCCGGTTAGGGCAAGGAGGAGATGGCTTCGGGCGTGAGAAAAGAGAAAACGGCGAGAATGAGAGGAAATAAAAGAAAATAAGATAATAAATAAGAAAAGGAAAAAGAGATAAATAAATAAATCTTTTCCTCTCTTAAATGGGTAGCCCAAACAGGCTTTCTCGGGGCCCCGTTTATATCCCCGTGAACTCGTCCGTACGAGCTCCGAAAAATTCCTGAAAAATGTCCAAAAATTCCGGAAAATTCCCTTATTAATATTCGCCTATTTCCGGTATTTTACATGTCTACTTGAACCGGTTGTTGTTTCTCAACTCCTTGTGGAACAACATCATCTATAATACTTTGTGGTTCCAGTTCAATTTCCATCGAGGCATCAGTGCTATTGTTCGCATCTTGAACTTCTTCAAGATCGAACGCGCTCCCACTAGTCTTTCTAGAAACAAAGTCCCTTTCTAGAAAGACCTCAGTCTTTGCCACAACTACCTTGTGCTGACTGGGAATGTAGAAGTAATATCCCTTAGTTTCCTTGGGATATCCGATGAAATAGCACTTGTCGGATTTGGGTCCTAATTTGTCTGAGACTTGACGTCGAACGTAAGCCTCACAACCCCAAATCCTCATGAAAGACACCTGGGCATCTCTCCCAGTCCATATCCTATATGGTGTCTTTATCACGACCTTGGATGGAACTCGGTTGAGTATAAAAGTTGCCGTGTCTAAAGCATAGCCCCAAAGGTATGTCGGAAGATCAGTGTGACTCATCATAGATCGTACCATATCTAATAGGGTACGATTCCTCCTTTCGGATACACCATTCCACTGTGGTGTTCCAGGAGGAGTGAGTTGGGATAGAATCCCACACTCAGCTAAATAGTCACGAAACTCATGGCTTAAGTATTCACCACCTCGATCTGATCGAAGTATTTTAATACTCTTGTCAAGCTGGTTCTGTAATTCATTCTTGAATTCTTTGAACTTTTCAAAGGATTCAGACTTATGTGTCATCAAGTACACATAACCATATCTACTGAAGTCATCAGTAAATGTGATGAAGTATCTATAACCGCCTCTAGCAGCGACATTGAAAGGGCCACATACATCACTATGTATGAGTCCTAACAAATTAGTCGCTCTCTCATTGTGCCCACTAAAGGGAGTCTTGGTCATCTTGTCTCGTAGGCATGATTCGCATATCTCATATGATTCAAAATCAAATGAGTCCAGCAAACCATCCTTATGGAGCTGGGATAAGCGCTTGTCATTTATATGACCTAAGCGACAGTGCCATAAATAATATCGCTCGATTTGAACCTCTTGGTACTAACGTTATAGATAGAGCTCAAGGTCTAGAATATAGAGTCCGCTCATCAGAGGCACTACAATAGAACATATCGTTTAAATAGGTAACAACATTTGTTCTTTATTATAACGAATCCTTTCTTGTTCAAACAAGAAACCGATATAATGTTCTTAGTCAATGCAGGCACATAACAACAATCGCCTAACTCTAGTATAAGCCTGAGGGCGAGATAGAAAATAAGTCCCTACAACAACAAGAAGAACCCGTGCTACATTGCCTACTCGTAGGTCTATCTGCCCATTGTCAATGCTCGCTATTTCTCGGTGTTTGTACATTAGTACAAATGTGCTAAGCACATCCGATATCTAATACCCACGATGAAGAAATAGAGAGGTTGACTTCTATAACATTTATACCAGTAGAAATCTTATTTCTCTTCTTGTTAAGATCTTCCGTATCCTGTGAAGTTCCTCTTCCAAAGGCTTCGCTTGTCCTTGATATAGTTGATAAGATGTTCAACCATATCGTAAGCACACATCAACTCATGTTGCTTCAAGCTCAGATTTCATGGTTGCGAGCATTAGACAGACACATCTAATGCGCCATCTTGATGCTTTTGTAATCATCCCGGCCACGCTGGCAATGGCGGTGAGGAGCCTCCTGAATGGGCTGCCCAAAACGCATGCACGCCCCGAGTGAGAACTATTCTCGTGTTCCCGCATCACCTGTGAAATTTGTTCGCTGAGCTTGTCCTTCTTAAGGACGTAACGCAGGGAGAAAGAGTTCGTATTCGACGTCATGGTTATCTACAATAGAAAATTTGCATAAATAAATATCATATTCTTTAAACATCATTTAATTAGGCCTTTAATTAAATGATGCTCCCACTGAATTCTATAATTCTTGTGGGACAAGATCCACATCATACTAACCCTTGAGTTAGCTTTGCCTAATACGCCCAAGGCTTAGTATGATCGGTAGGTAACGATTACCAATTACATCTCTATGCAACTCTTGTTTATAAAATCAATATCCACATTTATATTAAAACTCGAGTTAGCTTTGGCTAACACCCGAGAGTTAATATAGATGTGATTTTGACCTATCTTTTCCAACCGTTGGAAGAATGCCTATAGTTGACTCGATCTAACCGAGCAACTAGGAATACTCAATCTAATTGAGTTTGTATTCACCCATGCGCTGATAGGCGGACCAAGATTGTCCCTCCGCATCTTACCAAGATAATATGTATTGCTTTGGCAGATTCAACAATACATGTGATCGAGGTAGTGATAGGTATCACGGCACGGTTAGGCATTTAGAGTTGGTTCGATCGAGATCTAATCTAATCGAAAAGGATGCATCTTGTGTACGACTTAGATCTAATCTAATCGCAAGGGTGCATCATGTGCACGACTTAGATCTAATCTAATCGTAAGGCACTAATTAATTAATTACTTATTAAACATGCATCATATACATAAGCAATTAACTAATTAATCTATTTGTGATTTGGTCATGGCCCCACTATGATCTTCTCAAGCCAATGAGAAGATCGAATTGTCAACCTAGGGTCAACAGCTTCTCCAAGCTCCTCCCTTTGACCACCTTGTGTTGCTCGTGCCCGCCTCGGAACTCTGTCTCGTGTGGACCCTCCACCACTCCAATTTGTACATTACAATTTGAAACTCGAGTTACATTCGAGTCTAAATCTAATTTACAACCAGAATATATGAGAAAGGCACGACGCGCAGGTCGCGGAAAAATAAAAACATACAACACACGCAAACACATAACGGCACGCAGGCTGTATTATGAATTACAACACAATCCAATCATATTGGGTTTTTGGGCCATGACTATCACAAAATTAATATATAATTCAAAATTATATATTTTCATAATTTTCTATAATTTTCAAATTAATTTTTTTACAATTTTTACGAGTAAAATTTCCCGGCGTTCCCGTTTAGCGGTTTCGGGCGCAATCGCGGAACGGATCCCCTTGCGGGGCCAGGGGCAGCGCCCCTACCCGCGATCTAACCATCGCGAGGGTTCCTTTGCGATCCAACAGTGCCTAAACTCGCTGTCCCAAAACGATTTGGGTCGAGACATTGCCGTTTCGGAAAAATCTTCCCGACAGGTTCGTTTTTAGCGATTTCGGGTGCAATCGCGGAGCAAATCCCCTTGCGGGGTTAGGGGTAGTACCCCTACCCACGATCTAACCATCATGAGTTTCTCCTTTGCGATCTAATGGCACCCAAGCCCGCTGTCCCAAACAGATTTGGGGCAAAACGAAGCCGTTTAAGGAAAAACTTCCCGGTAGACGAAGCCTACAAGTGCCGAGATACTTGTGCTTCGCTTCTACGGAAAAATTACCCATAAAAACATAAAAAACTAAATTTTTACAGAAAATCACAGAAGGTTTAGTTTTCATAAAACCAAAAATTAAACTCGTACAAGCCTTGCACGTGGCTCTGATACCACTGTTGGGTTTTCCGGGCCGCGAAAACCGCTTTTCGCGTCGCGAAAACCCCGAATCACCCAAAGCCGTAGATCCGTGCAAGAAAAAAAACCGAACATAAATTACGAGTACGAGTTTCTTAACTTTAGATCTACCCCTAGATCTATGTGTTGAGAGCTTTTACCTTTGAAGCGTGCCCTCGCAAAATTCCCGCTCGTCCAAAACGCCGGATCTCGAGAGTATCAAGATAGATACCCCTCTAGAAGTATCCACACGAACACGTAGGTGGAGAAAACCACACAAAAGGTGTGCTCACACCTATGTATGGTTCGGCCAAGTTGAGGAGGAGAGGGAGAGCTTGAGAGGAAGAAGGAAGAAGATACACACTTGAATGGAAAAATGAATTCACATTCAAAACCAAAAATGGCCGGCCACTTCCCATGGTGTAACTCCCCATTAAATGCAATTAATGTGAAGTTATTAAGAAAATGGCTTTGTAACTTCCATGAGGTGGCACCCATGATGATGTGGAGTAACATCATTGGTCCACTTCAATGCCAACTCACCAATGAGGTGGCATAAACTCAAGTCTAACTTGACTTTTAATCTTCCTCTCAAGTCAAGTCAAACTTGACCAAATCTCTTCCATGGTTGATCGAATCCAACCATTTGATTCAAGCCAACTTAATATAATGAATCTAATTCATTTAATTAAATTGATTCAATGAGTCAAAATCTAAATTAGACTCATTGAACACATGAATCAACTTGAGTCGAACTCAAGTTAGCTCAATTAGCATTACTCTTAATCCAATTTGATTCATCAAATGAATCTAATCCTCTTGGTTCATCATATGAACCTAATCTCCATCTAATTGTCCTAAGTGTGTGACCCTATAGGTTCTTGTAACGTTGGCAATGCCCTAAACCCATTTAGGAGCATAAGTAATGAGCGGTATCTAGCAACACATCATTACTACCCAAGTTACAAGAATATCGAGATTCGACATCACCTTGTGACTACTAATTGTGACTCCTTACAATATATGACAAGTGTCCTTCTATCCTAGACATCTAGATTGATCAATGTGAGGCATAGACCGTGTCATCCTCTGACCAATCTAAATCTTGAACTCCAAGTAGACTCACTAAATCAAATGAGCTCAATATCCCATATTGACTCATTTGGGCATGGCCATGCACTTCGTGGTCTCACTCTATCAAGAATACCGTTGTATCTCCCGTCATATAGGAGGGATAGATCTCATCTACATCACTCACATCCCTCTGCATAATTTGTTATATACCCAGTAATCGCCTTTATAGTCCACCCAGTTACGGGTGACGTTTGACGAAACCAAAGTACATAACTCCTTATGTAGGGATCCATGGTGACTTCAGGTCTAAGGACTAGTAGTCATACTAATAGCCACATGAGAAAGTATATGACACTCATATAACGATCCATGATACTTTCTCATGGCGGGTCATTCAGTATACATTCTCCAATGCATACCCATATGTCAACTTGATATCTATATATCCATGACTTGTGAGATCAAGTCATCGAGTTGACCTACATGCTAGTTTTATTGCATTAACATTGTCCCTAAATGTTAATACTCGACTAGGAATGATTAAGAGTAGTGTTCCCTATATCATCTCACTATCGGTTCAACTAACCAATTGATATAGGTGAGAACCTTCTACTCAAGGACGCTATTATACTTAGTTTATTTGGCACCAATACAAGTAAGTATAATAACCAAAAACAAATGCCTTTATTTATATAAGAATATGATACAACAAGTCCATAATACAATCATCAAATGATTGGCTCTAGAGCTCTAACTAACACCAACATCACCTTGTGACTACTAATTATGACTCCTCACAATATATGACAAGTGTCCTTCTATCCTAGACATCTAGATTGATCAATATGAGGCATAGACCGTGTCATCCTCTAATCAATCTAAATCTTGAACTCCAAGTAGACTCACTAAATCAAATGAGCTCAACATCTCATATTGACTCATTTGGGCATGTCCATGCACTTCGTGGTCTCACTCTATCAAGAATATCGATGTCTCTCCCGTCATATAGGAGGGATAGATCACATCTACATCACTCACATCCCTCCGCATAATTTGTTACATATCCAGTAATCGCCTTTATAGTCCACCCAGTTACGGGTGAAGTTTGACGAAACCAAAGTACATAACTCCTTATGTAGGGATCCATGGTGACTTCAGGTCTAAGGACTAGTAGTCATACTAATAGCCACATGAGAAAGTATATGACACTCATATAACGATCCATGATACTTTCTCATGTCGGGTCATTCAGTATACATTCTCCAATGCATACCCATGTGTCAACTTGATATCTCTATATCCATGACTTGTGAGATCAAGTCATCGAGTTGACTTACATGCTAGTCTTATTGCATTAACATCCTGATCGGTCTGAAAGCTGACATCACTGTAACCCTTTACAGTTAGCTCATCATTGCCTCCATATATCAAGAAATATTCTTGACTCCTTCGTAAGTACTTAAGAATATTCTTGACCGCTATCCAGTGACTTTCACCTAGATCTGACTGGTATCTGCTCGTCATGCTCAAAGCATACGAGAGATCAGGTCGAGTACACAGCATGGCGTACATGATCGATCCTATGGCTGAGGCATAAGGGATCTGATCCATGCGGTCTCTCTCCTCTCTAGAAGAGGGACCTTGAGTCTTCGAAAGACTCATGCCATGTGACATCGGCAGAAATCCCTTCTTGGAGTTCTGCATGGCAAACCGAAGAAGTACCTTGTCAATATATGTACTCTGACTTAGGCCAAGCAATCTCTTAGATCTATCTCTATAGATCTGTATCCCTAGAATACAGGCTGCTTCACCTAAGTCCTTCATTGATAAACAATTCCCCAGCCAAGTCTTTACAGACTGCAGCAAAGGGATGTCATTCCCAATGAGTAGTATGTCATCCACATACAAGACAAGGAAGACAACAGTGTTCCCAACAACCTTCTTGTAGACACAGGTTTCATCTTCATTCTTGATGAAACCAAACTATTTGATCGTATCATCGAATCAAAGATTCCAGCTCCGAGAAACTTGCTTTAGTCGATAAATGGATTTATGCAGCTTGCATACTCTGCTAGTATGTAGTGGATCTATAAAACTCTCAGGTTGTGTCATGTACACATCCTCGAGAAAGTTTCAATTTAGAAACACAGTTTTGACATCCATCTGCCAAATCTCATAATCGTGGTATGTCGCAATAGCAAGCATGATCCGAATGGACTTAAACATCGCTACTGGAGAAAAGGTTTCATCATAGTCAATACCATGAATCTGCTTGAAACCTTTAGCTACCAAGAGACCCTTATATATAAGTCCATCCATATCAGTCTTTCTCTTAAAGACCCACTTGCACCCAATGGGTTTTACCCCTTCAGGTGGATCAACCAAAGTCCATACTTGGTTGGTGTACATGGATTCCATCTCGGATCTCATGGCTTATAGCCATTTCTCAGAATCTGGTCTCATCACAGCTTCTTGATAGGTGGTAGGCTCATCCTCTATGAGCACAATGTCATCATGGTCAGACAAGAGAAAAGAGTATCTCTCAGGCTGACGACGTACCCTATCAGACCTGCGAAGAGGTATGTCTACTTGAACTGGTTGTTGTTCCTCAACTCCTTGTGGAACAACATCATCCACAACACTTTGTGGTTCCAGTTCAATTTCCATCGAGGCATTAGTGCTATTGTTCGCATCTTGAACTTCTTCAAGATCGAACGCGCTCCCACTAGTCTTTCTAGAAACAAAGTCCCTTTCTAGAAAGACCCCAGCCTTTGCCACAACTACCTTGTGCTGACTGGGAATGTAGAAGTAATATCCCTTAGTTTCCTTGGGATATCCGATGAAATAGCACTTGTCGGATTTGGGTCCTAATTTGTCTGAGACTTGACGTCGAACGTAAGCCTCACAACCCCAAATCCTCATAAAAGACACCTGGGCATCTCTCCCAGTCCATATCCTATATGGTGTCTTTATCACGGCCTTTGATGGAACTCGGTTGAGTATGAAAGCTGCCGTGTCTAGAGCATATCCCCATAGATATGTTGGAAGATCCGTAGACTCATCATAGATCGTACCATATCTAATAAGGTACGATTCCTCTGACACACCATTCCATTGTGGTGTTCAGAGGAGTGAGTTGAGATAAAATCCCACACTCGGCTAAGTAGTCACGAAACTCATGGCTTAAGTATTCACCACCTCGATCTGATCAAGTACCTTAATACTCTTGCCAAGTCGTTGTATTTCATTCTTGAATTCTTTGAACTTTTCAAAGGATTCAGACTTATGTCATCAAGTACACATAACCAGATCTACTGAAATCATCAAGAAATGTGATGAAGTACCTATAACCGCCTCTAGCAACGAACATTGAAAGGCCACATACATCACTATGTATGAGTCCTAACAAATCGATTGCTCTCTCGCTATGCCCACTAAAGGGCGTCTTGGTCATCTTGCCTCGTAGGCATGACTCGCATATCTCATATGATTCAAAATCAAATGAGTCCAAAAAACCATCCTTATGGAGTGGGATAAGCGCTTGTCATTTATATGACCTAAGCGACAGTGCCAGTTTGGTTCATGTCATTTGACTTGAACCTCTTGGTACTAATGTTATAGATAGGGCTCTCAAGGTCTAGAATATAGAGTCCGTTTATTAGTGGTGCACTACAATAGAACATATCTTTCAAATAAACAGAACAACATTTGTCTTTTATTATAAAAGAGTATCCTTTCTTGTCTAAACAAGAAACTGAAACTATGTTCTTAGTAAGAGTAGGCACATAACAACAATCATCTAAATCTAGTACAAGCCCAGAGGGCAGAGATAGCTGATAAGTTCCTACAGCAACAGCAGCAACCCGTGCTCCATTGCCTACTCGTAGGTCCACCTCGCCCTTTGCCAATGCTCTGCTATTTCTCAGCGCCTGCACATCAGTACAAATGTGAGAAGCACATCCAGTATCTAATACCCATGATGTAGAAATAGATAGATTGACTTCTATAACATATATACCTGAAGTGGAAGTCTCACTTCGCTTCTTCTTAAGATCCTCCAAGTATACCTTGCAGTTCCTCTTCCAGTGCCCGGTCTGACCGCAGTGGAAGCAGGTAGCATCCTTGGCGATCCCTCCTTTAGGATTCAGTGCCTTGCCTTTGCCCTTGGTTTGGGACTTTCCCTTACCTTTGGGCTTGCCCTTGCCCTTGTGCTTCTGGACCATCAGAATGGGCTTAACCTTCTTAAGGTTAATCTCAGTAGTTCGTAACATACTAAGTAACTCGGGCAGTGGCTTGTCAATCTCGTTCATGTTATAGTTGAGAACGAATTGACTACAGATATCTGGCAAGGACTGCAAGATCAAGTCAGTGGCCAGCTCTTGTGGGAACCCCAGCCTTTGTAGGTTCTCTATGTACCCAATCATCTTGAGTACATAAGGACCTACAGGAGCCCTGTCGACATCTTGCCTTAGAGATCTCAAATCTCTCATGCCTCGCTTGTCCACGATATAGTTGGCGAAGATGCTCAACCATATCAAAAGCGCCCATCAACTCATGTTGCTTCAAGCTCGAGTTCATGAGCATTAGACAGGACACATCTAATGCATCGTCTTGATGCTTCTTGTAAGCATCTTTATCTAGGGGCATTGGCGGGAGGAGCCTCCGGAATGGGCTGCTCAACAGTTTACGCTCCCGGGTGAGAACTATTCTCAAGTTCTGTACCAAGAAATTCGCTCCGTTGAGCTTGTCCTTCTCAAGGACGGATCGGAGAAGGAATTCGTGTTCGACGTCATGGTTATCTACAACAGAAAATTTGCAGAAATAAATATCATATTCTTTAAAATCATTTAATTAGGCCTTTTAATTAAATGATGCTCCCAAAATTCTATAATTCTTGTGGGACAAGATCCACATCATACTAACCCTTGAGTTAGCTTTGGCTAATACGCCCAAGGCTTAGTATGATCGGTAGGTAACGATTACCAATTACATCTCTATGCAACTCTTGTTTATAGAATCAATATCCGCATTTATATTAAAACTCGAGTTAGCTTTGGATAATACGCCCGAGAGTTAATATAGATGTGATATTGACCTATCTTTCCAACTATTGGAAGAATGCCTATAGTTGACTCGATCCAACCGAGTAACTATGAATACTTAATCTAATTGAGTTTGTATTCACCCATGCGTTGATAGACGGGACCAAGATTGTCCCTCCGTACCCTACCAAGATAATATGTATTGCTCTGCTTTGGCAGATTCAACAATACATGTGATCGAGGTAGTGATAGGTATCATGGCACGGTTAGGCATTAGAGTTGAGTCGATTGAGATCTAATCTAATTGAAAGGGATGCATCTTGTGCACGACTTAGATCTAATCTAATCGCAAGGGTGCATCATGTGCACGACTTAGATCTAATCTAATCGTAAGACACTAATTAATTAACTACTTATTAAATATGCATCACATACACAAGCAATTAATTAATCTATTTGTGATTTAGTCATGTCCCTACTACGATCTTCTCAAGCCAATGAGAAGATCGATTGGTCAACCTAGGGTCAACAGCTTCTTCAAGCTCCTCCCTTTGACCACCTTGTGTTGCTCGTGCCCGCCTCGGAACTCCGTCTCGTGTGGACCCTCCACCGCTCCAATTTGTACATTACAATTTGAAACTCGAGTTACATTCGAGTCTAAATCTAATTTTCAACAAGAAAATAAGAGAAGGCACGACGCGCAGGTCGCGAATATAATACATCACTCGCAAACACATAACGATCGTATTATGAATTACAACACAACCAATCATATTGGGTTTTTGGCATGACTATCACAAATTTATATATAATTCAAAATTATATATTTTCATAATTTTCTATAATTTTAAAATAATTTTACAATTTTATGAATAAAATTTCCCGGCGGTCCCGTTTACCGTTGCGGTGCCAGGGGCAGCGCCCCTACCCGCGATCTAACCATTGCGAGGGTTCCTTTGCGATCCAACAGCGCCTAAACCCGCTGTCCCAAAACGATTTGGCTCGAGACATTGCCGTTTCGAAAAAATCTTCCCGGCGGGTTCGCTTTTAGCGATTTCGGGTGCAATCGCGAAGCAAATTCCCGATTAGGGGCTATGCCCTACCCACGATCTAACCATCGTGAGTTGCTCCTTTGCTATCTAATGGCACCCGACCCGCTGTCCCAAACGGATTTGGGGCAAAACGAAGCCGTTTAAAGAAAACTTTCCGGTAGTCAAGCCTACAAGTGCCGAGACACTTGTGCTTCGCTTCACGGAAAAATTACTCATAAAACTCTAAAAACAAATTTTACAGAAAATTACAGAAGGTTTATTTTTCATAAAATACAAACGAACTCGTACAAGTCTTTGCACGTGGCTCGATACCGCTTTTTCGCGTCGCGGAAACCCCGAGTCACCCAAAGTCGTAGATCCGTGCAAAGATTCGTAAACAAAAAACTTTTCGAAAAACCTTTTCTTGTACGAGTTTGTAAAACCTTTAGATCTACACTAGATAAGGGTTATACCTTCGAAGCGTGCCTTTCGCTTATCCCGCTCATCCAAGGAGTTGCCGGATCTCTAGACCGTCAAGAGCCGGTCCTCTAGAAGTATCCACACGGACACGTAGGTGGAGAAAACCTCACACAAAGGTGTGCTAGCACCTTGGTGAGATTCGGCCAAGCAAGGAGGAGAGGGAGAGGGAGAGCTTGAGAGGAAGAAGGAAGAAGATGCACCACACTTGAATGAAAATGAATTCACCTCCATTCACAAAGTGGCCGACCACTTTCTTCACAAGAGTAACTCCCCATTAAATGCAATTAATGTGGAGTTAATAAGAAAATGACTTTGTAACTTCCATGAGGTGGCACACCATGATGATGTGGAACATCATCATTGGTCCACCTAATGCCAACTCACCAATGAGGTGGCAAAAGGTCAAGTCAAAATTGACCTTTGGTCTTCCTTCTCTAGTCAAGTCCAACTTGACCCAATCTCTACCATGGATGATCTAATCCAACCATTTGATTCGAGCCAACTTAATATAATGAATCTAATTCATTAAATTAAATTGATTTAATAAGTCATAATCTAAATTAGACTCATTAAATACATGAATCAACTTGAGTCGAACTCAAGTTAGCCCAATTAGGATTACTCTTAATCCAATTTGATTCATCAAATGAATCTAATCCTCTTGGTTCATCATATGAACCTAATCTCCATCTAATTGTCCTAAGTGTGTGACCCTATAGGTTCTTGTAACGTTGGCAATGCCCTAAACCCATTTAGGAGCATAAGTAATGAGCGGTATCTAGCAACACATCATTACTACCCAAGTTACAAGAATGTCGAGATCCGACATTACCTTGTGACTACTAATTGTGACTCCTCACAATATGTGACATTGTCCTTCTATCCTAGACATCTAGATTGATCAATGTGAGGCATAGACCGTGTCATCCTCTAATCAATATAAATCTTGAACTCCAAGTAGACTCACTCGATCAAATGAGCTCAACATCTAATGTTGACTCATTTGGGCATGGTCATGCACTTAGTGGTCTCACTCTATCAAGAATAGCGATGTCGCTCCCGTCATATGGGAGGGATAGATCCCATCTACATCACTCACATCCCTCTGCATAATTCGTTACATACCCAGTAATCGCCTTTATAGTCCACCCAGTTACGGGTGACGTTTGACGAAACTAAAGTACATAACTCCTTATGTAGGGATCCATGGTGACTTCAGGTCTAAGGACTAATAGTCATACTAATAGCCACATGAGAAAGTATATGACACTCATATAACGATCCATGATACTTTCTCATGGCGGGTCATTCAGTATACATTCTCCAATGTATACCCATGTGTCAGCTTGATATCTCTATATCCATGACTTGTGAGATCAAGTCATCAAACTGACCTACATGCTAGTCTTATTGCATTAACATTGTCCCTGAATGTTAATACTCGACTAGGAATGATTTAGAGTAGTATTCCCTATATCATCTCACTATCGATTCAACTAATCGATTGATATAGGTATGAACGACGCTATTATACTTAGTCTATTTGGCACTAATACAAATAAGTATAATAATCAAACAAATGCCTTTATTAATATACAAGAATATGATATACATGAGTCCATACTGTTAGTTAGAGCCCTAGAGCCAATCATTTGATGATTGTATGGACTCATGTATATCATATTCTTGTATATTAATAAAGGCATTTGTTTTGTTATTATACTTATTTATATTAGTGTCAAATAGACTAAGTATAATAGCGTCCTTGAGTAGAAGGTTCATACCTATATCATTCGATTAGTTGAAACACTACTCTAAATCATTCCTAGTCGAGTATTAGCATTCAGGGACAATGTTAATACAATAAGACTAGCATGTAGGTCAGCTCGATTGTAACGCCCCAATTTTCCCTATTCTGAGTTTCAAACGTTCATAAAAATGTTTGAAAATACTGTTAAAATATTCTAGAGATTTTTATAAATTTTTAGAGTATTTTTGCGTAATTTTTGGAGGTTGTTTAGTATTTTTACAAAATCAAAGAAGTTTAAGCAAAAAAAAAAAAAAAAACGTTGGAGGAGAGGTTTAAACCCGCGACCTCGGGTCGGACTGAACCAAACCAAACCGGCTTGACCAGCTGGGATAAGAGATTTATGTTAATCTCATATAGAGTTAAATAAGGTTATAGTATAGTTGGGTTATATCCGAATACTTATAAAAGGAAATAAGTTTTGGGATTTTAAGAAAACCTAACTTTTTCTCCCGAAAACCTAATCTCCTTCGCTCTTCTCCCTCGCGACGGCGCAAAGCTGCGGCGGAAACCTAGAGCGAGCTAGGGTTGGAGATTCCGGCGCCGGCGAGACTTGATTCCAGCCGTCCCTCATCCACGGTGGCTGTTCCCGACGGAGAGAAGCCCGAGAGCTCCGAGAACACGCCGGAAAAGCTGCTACCCGAGCCCTAGAAGCCCTCCTTCCCTTCTTCTTCGGTTGTAAGTTAAAGAACACCAAGGTGAGTTGCTTCTCACCTGCAGTAGGAGTAGCTCCGATTTTTGCTTCGATGTTTCCTTGTTTTCTTGAGTTTTACCGTGAGGAAATCTTGGTTTTTGTTTGCTGCCGTGAACCCTAAAGAAAGAAGGGAAGAGTTAGTACAGTTTAGGCATGAAGAACAGTAGCAAGATTTAAGGTTCTAAATTCCAGCAAGTTTAAAATTTGATTTCGAAGCATGTTTTGGAGGAAGTTTATAATTAGGTTGCTGCCATGAAACCTAATGAAGAATTGTTAGATTGATCCTTACCTTGGAGGAACTATAGTTCAGTTCAAGCACGTGGAATTGTTAGATTCGGAAGTTAACAGATTGTTTAGCTTTGATTAGCCATGTGTGGCACGTTGGGCTTCTTTTGCTTCCTTGCCGTGGCACCACAGATAGTTGCAACAAGTTTTGATTCCCGTTGCTTTGTGAAAGTATGAGTTTTCAACAAGTTTACATAGATTTTAAGCTTTAGCATGTTTAGTTTTGGTTGGCTATGAATTGGTTCTATTTTCTTATGTAAGGATAGCAAGATATTGATTTGGCTTGAGGTGTACATGTTTGCTTGTGAAGGCTTTGAATTCATTAGTAGCACAGATTTAGGTTTCCCTTATTACCTCAATGGGCACAGGAAATATGCTACGAGAATAAGTAAAGAGTGGATAGCTTATATTTGTAAAAGTTGTAAATCCTGGCAGAACATAGTATTCAGATTTTTAGTACAGGATTAAGCTTGATTTCATCGCAGATAAAAGTGCAGAATAGGTTGAAAACATTATCAGATTTTATTGAGATTACAAGTGCAGAATTTTTATAAGTAAAGTATACAGATTTGAGGTTTAGCTATGCTACTTTCATTTAAGTATACAGATTTGAGTTTCTTTATTCTAGCATGAGGTTTAGCTATGCTTCCTTGCTACCATTCAGATAAACATACAGATTTTGAATTATATAGCATTGCAATTTTGATGGTTTAACATTGGAAGATCCAATTAGATCTCTAGTAGCTTAATTAGACTTACAGATTTTAACTAAGCCTATAGTGAAGAATTTATTAAGTTTATAAGAGCAGAATTTTATTAAGCTTATAAGTGCAGAAGTTAGTTAGTGTAGTGAGCAGATTTTTATCAAGCTAGTATGCAAATTTCTGTTAAGCATTAGTATAGATTTCAGATTTGTTAAGTATAGTATGCAGACTTTAATAAGCAGATTTTTTATAAGTATAGCATGCAGATTTTTAAAGTATCAGTTTAACATGAGCAGTAATGATTCCTATCTTTAGTCTTTTGCTATTGGACTAATATGAGAAGTTATAAGCTAAGAAAGACCAAGACTTTAACTTGATCTCAATTTCAGAAGTTTAAGATTAAAAGCACACACAAGGTGTTTAATATCAAAAGCGCACACAAGGTGTTTGCTTAAAGGCCAAGTAAGGGCAAGTATAAAGAAGTTAGTAAGAAAGTATTTTACTTTTTAATGGCATGTACCGGACACAAGTTCCAAGGGATGGGCTCCAAGTTGCCCCTAGGCATAAGGCCTAGAAGTATCTTAGTAGTTTCGGGATTAGCTACCTCGATTCTTATTAAGAATGCGCGCAAAGTGGTACAATGCCGGGCCCAAGAGAAGTTGATTATTATTTTGAAGTATTAAAGTATAAGTTTTGAAACAAATGAAACAAGCTTCAAATATGTTTAGAATTAGAAAGTTTAGTTTCTTGTTATTTGAAGCATGCAGTAGTAGTTTCAATTGTTTCCTTGCTACTAGATTATTCAGCATGTTTAGCTTTACATGTTTAGTAGTTTTACATGTTTAGTAGCTTTACATGTTTAGTATTTCAGTTAGTATGATTCCTTTATTGGATTTTGAGCATGATTAGCTATACATGTTTAGTATTTCAGATAGTATGATTCCTTTGCTATTTATGAGCATGAGTAGCTTTACATGTTAGCATTCAGTTTTAGCATGTTTTTATTTATATACATGCATATCGAGTTTTTGTGAGTAGATAGCGCTCACTAAGCTTTTAGCTTATAGATACTACTTTCCTCCTACTGCAGATAAAGGAAAAGCTAAAGTATGAAAGGAAGGCGACAAGGTGGTGGTGATGAAGGTGTGTGATGGCTGGACTATGGAGAGATCATGAGTTTGCTAAGGAAACTGACAAGACTCCTTCTTTGGAGTTTTCTTTCAGTTATTAAATTGATAGAGATTGTTTTAGTAGTTTCCCTTTGTCTATGTTAAGTTTATTCCGCATTGTAGTTGAGTTATTTCCTATTGTTGGAGTTCTTTTGTTTACTATTGCTAGGATAGTTTATTTTTAGTTATATATAAACTGCGTGGTGATGTTATTGCTTTGTATATGTATGTACTTATGATTATTGTCACCGGTACAGGGGAGACTCTGCCGAAATTTTTCGGTAGGGATTCCTCGTAGTTAAGTAGCGTACCGGTTAAGTAGAGTTAGTAGTTAAGTAACGGTCATCCTTAGAGTGTAGTAGCAGTAAGAAGGGTGGTCGTTACATCGATGACTTGATCTCACAAGTCATGGATATAGAGATATCAAGCTGACACATGGGTATGCATTAGAGAATGTATACTGAATGACCCGCCATGAGAAAGTATCATGGATCGTTATATGAGTGTCATATACTTTCTCATGTGGCTATTAGTATGACTATTAGTCCTTAGACCTGAAGTCACCATGGATCCCTACATAAGGAGTTATGTACTTTAGTTTCGTCAAACGTCACCCGTAACTGGGTGGACTATAAAGGCGATTACTGGGTATATAACGAATTATGTAGAGGGATGTGAGTGATGTAGATGGAATCTATCCCTCCCATATGACGGGAGCGACATCGGTATTCTTGATAGAGTGAGACCACTAAGTGCATGGCCATGCCCAAATGAGTCAACATTAGATGTTGAGCTCATTTGATCGAGTGAGTCTACTTGGAGTTCAAGATTTAGATTGATTAGAGGATGACACGGTCTATGCCTCATATTGATCAATCTAGATGTCTAGGATAGAAGGACACTTGTCATTATTTTGTGAGTAGTCACAATTGGTAGTCACAAGGTGATGTCGGATCTCGACATTCTTGTAACTTGGGTAGTAATGATGTGTTGCTAGATACCGCTCATTACTTATGCTCCTAAATGGGTTTAGGGCATTGCCAACGTTACAAGAACCTATAGGGTCACACACTTAGGACAATTAGGTGGAGATTAGGTTCATATGATGAACCAAGAGGATTAGATTCATTTGATGAATCAAATTGGATTAAGAGTAATCATAATTGGGCTAACTTGAGTTCGACTCAAGTTGATTCATGTGTTAAATGAGTTTAATTTAGATTTTGACTCATTGAATCAATTTAATTTAATGAATTAGATTCATTATATTAAGTTGGCTCGAATCAAATGGTTGGATTAGATCCACCATGGTAGAGATTGAGTCAAGTTTGACTTGACTTGAGAAGGAAGACCAAAGGTCAATTTTGACTTGACCTTTTGCCACCTCATTGGTGAGTTGGCATTAGGTGGACCAATAATGATGTTCCACATCATCATGGGTGCCACCTCATGGAAGTTACAAAGCCACTCTCTTAATGGTTTCATATTAATTGCAATTAATGCAATTAATGTGATTTTTGAAAGTGGCCGGCCACTTGGTTTTTGGGTGAAAAATTCATTTTTCATTCACTAGTGTGCATCTTCTTCCTTCTCCCTCTCAAGCTCTCCCTCTCCCTCTCCTCCCTTGGCCGAACCACATAGGTGCTAGCACACCTTGGTTTTTGGTCATCTCCATCTAGTGTGTCCGTGTGGATACTTCTAGAGGACCGGCGCTTGACGGTCTTGAGATCCGGCATCATTTGGACGAGCGGGAACGCGAAGGGCATCGCATCAAAGGTATAAAGTGTTTTCCTTTGTAGATCTACTGTAGATCGTAAAGTTTTTCAAACTCGTACTCGTATTTTCGTTCGGTTTTACCTTGCACAAGATCTGTGGCTTGGGCGATTCGGGGTTTCCGCGACGCGAAAAGCGGTTTTCGCGGCCCGAAGAACCCAACAGTGGTATCAGAGCCACGTGCAAGGCTTGTACGAGTTTGATTTTTTGGTTTTATGAAAAATAAAGTTTCTGTAATTTTCTGTAAAATTATGATTTTATAGTTTTTATGGGTAATTTTTCCGTAGAAGCGAAGCATAAGTGTCTCGGCACTTGTAGGCTTCGGCTACCGGAAAGATCTTTCAAAACCGGCTTCGTTTTGCCCCAAATCCATTTGGGACAGCGGGCTCGGGTGCCATTAGATCGCAAAGGAGCAACTCACGATGGTTAGATCGTGGGTAGGGGTACTGCCCCTAACCCCGCAAGGGGATTTGCTCCGCGATTGCACCCGAAATAGCCGTCGGGAAGATTTTTCCGAAACGGCAATATCTCGGCCCAAATCGTTTTGGGACAGCGGGTTTGGGCGCTGTTGGATCGCAATGGGACCCTCGCGATGGTTAGATCGCGGGTAGGGGCACTGCCCCTGGCCCCGCGATTGCGCCCGAAACCGCTAACCGGGACCGCCGGGAAATTTTACTTGTAAAATTGTAAAAAAATTATTTTTAAAATTACAGAAAATAAGAAAATATATAATTTTGAATTATATATTAATTTTGTGATAGTCATGGCCCAAAACCCAATATGATTGGTTGTGTTGTAATTCATAATACGGCCTGCGTGCCGTGATGTGTTTTCGCGTGTTGTATTTATTTTATTATTCGCGACCTGCGCGTCGTGCCTCGTCTTTTATTCTTGTTGTAAATTAGATTTAGACTCGAATGTAACTCGAGTTTCAAATTGTAATGTACAAATTGGAGCGGTGGAGGGTCCACACGAGACGGAGTTCCGAGGCGGGCACGAGCAACACAAGGTGGTCAAAGGGAGGAGCTTGGAGAAGCTGTTGACCCTAGGTTGACCATTCGATCTTCTCATTGGCTTGAGAAGATCGTAGTAGGGCAATGACTAAATCACAAATAGATTAATTAATTAATTATTATGTATCTGATGCATGTTTAATAGTTAATTAATTAATTAGTGTCTTAACGATTAGATTAGATCTAAGTCGTGCACATGATGCACCCTTGCGATTAGATTAGATCTAAGTCGTGCACAAGATGCATCCTTCTCGATTAGATTAGATCTAGATCGAACCAACTCTAAATGCCTAACCGTGCCGTGATACCTATCACTACCTCGATCACATGTATTGTTGAATCTGCCAAAGCAGAGCAATACATATTATCTTGGTAGGGTACGGAGGGACAATCTTGGTCCCGCCTATCAAGCATGGGTGAATACGAACTCAATTAGATTGAGTATTCCTAGTTACTCGGTTGGATCGAGTCAACTATAGGCATTATTTCAACGGTTGGAAAAGATAGGTCAAAATCACATCTATATTATCTCTCGGGCGTATTAGCCAAAGCTAACTTGAGTTTTAATATAAATGCGGATATTGATTCTATAAACAAGAGTTGCATAGAGATGTAATTGGTAATCGTTACCTACCGATCATACTAAGCCTTGGGCATATTAGCCAAAGCTAACTCAAGGGTTAGTATGATGTGGATCTTGTCCCACAAAAATTATAGAATTCAGTGGGAGCATCATTTAATTAAAGGCCTAATTAAATGATTTTTAAAGAATATGATATTTATTTCTGCAAATTTTCTGTTGTAGATAACCATGACGTCAAACACGAATTCCTTCTCCCTGCGATCTGTCCTTGAGAAGGACAAGCTCAACGGAGCGAATTTCCTGGACTGGTACAGGAACTTGAGAATAGTTCTCACCCAGGAACGTAAACTGTACGTTTTGGAGCAGCCCATTCCGGAGGCTCCTCCTGCCAATGCCCCGCGAGCAGACAAAGATGCTTACAAGAAGCATCAAGACGACGCATTAGATGTGTCCTGTCTAATGCTCGCGACCATGAACTCAGAGCTTCAGAAGCAACATGAGTTGATGGGCGCTTTCGATATGGTTGAGCATCTTCGCCAACTATATCAGGGACAAGCGAGGCATGAGAGATTTGAGATCTCGAAGGCACTGTTTCAGTGCAAGATGTCAGACGGGGCTCCTGTAGGTCCTTATGTACTCAAGATGATTGGGTACATAGAGAACCTACAAAGACTGGGGTTCCCACTTGGCCAAGAGCTGGCCACTGACTTGATCTTGCAGTCCTTGCCGGATAGCTATAGTCAATTCGTTCTCAACTATAACATGAACGAGATTGACAAGTCACTGCCCGAGCTACTTAGTATGTTATGAACTGCTGAGATTAACCTTAAGAAGGTTAAGCCTATTCTGATGGTCCAGAAGCATAAGGGCAAAGGCAAGCTCAAAGGCAAAGGAAAGTCCCAAGCCAAGGGCAAAGGCAAGGCACTGAAGCCTAAAGGAGGGGTCGCCAAGGATGCTACCTGCTTCCACTGCGGTCAGACCGGGCACTGGAAGAGGAACTGCAAGGTATACTTGGAAGATCTTAAGAAGAAGCGAAGTGAGACTTCCACTTCAGGTATATATGTCATAGAAGTCAATCTATATATTTCTACATCATGGGTATTAGATACTGGATGTGCTTCTCACATTTGTACTGATGTGCAGGCGCTGAGAAATAGCAGAGCATTGGCAAAGGGCGAGGTGGACCTACGAGTAGGTAATGGAGCACGGGTTGCTGTAGGAACTTATCACTATCTCTCCGGCTTGTACTAGATTTAGATGATTGTTGTTATGTGCTGCCTTAACTAAGAACATAGTTTCAGTTTCTTGTTTAGACAAGAAAGGATACTCTTTTATAATAAAAGACAAATATTGTTCTGTTTATTTGAAAGATATGTTCTATTGTAGTGCACCACTAATAAACGGACTCTATATTCTAGATCTTGAGAGCCCTATCTATAACATTAGTACCAAGAGGTTCAAGTCAAATGACATGAACCAAACATACCTCTGGCACTGTCGCTTAGGTCATATAAATGACAAGCGCTTATCCTAAGGATGGTTTGCTGGACTCATTTGATTTAGAATCATATGAGATATGCGAGTCATGCCTACGAGGCAAGATGACCAAGATGCCCTTTAGTGGGCATAGTGAGAGAGCAACTGATTTGTTAGGACTCATACATAGTGATGTATGTGGCCCTTTCAATGTTGCTGCTAGAGGCGGTTATAGGTACTTCATCACATTTACTGATGATTTCAGTAGATACGGTTATGTGTACTTGATGACACATAAGTATGAATCCTTTGAAAAATTCAAAGAATTCAAGAATGAAGTATAAACAACTTGGCAAGAGTATTAAGGTACTGATCAGATCGAGGTGGTGAATACTTAAGCCATGAGTTTCGTGACTACTTAGCCGAGTGTGGATTTTATCTCAACTCACTCCTCCTGGAACACCACAGTGGAATGGTGTATCCGAAAGGAGGAATCGTACCTTATTAGATATGGTACGATCTATGATGAGTCACACAGATCTTCCGACATATCTATGGGGATATGCTCTAGACACGGCAGCTTTCATACTCAACCGAGTTCCATCAAAGGCCGTGATAAAGACACCATATAGGATATGGACTGGGAGAGATGCCCAGGTGTCTTTCATGAGGATTTGGGGTTGTGAGGCTTACGTTCGACGTCAAGTCTCAGACAAGTTAGGACCCAAATCCGACAAGTGCTATTTCATCGGATATCCCAAGGAAACTAAGGGATATTACTTCTACATTCCCAGTCAGCACAAGGTAGTTGTGGCAAAGACTGGGGTCTTTCTAGAAAGACTAGTGGGAGCACGTTCGATCTTGAAGAAGTTCAAGATGCGAACAATAGCACTGATGCCTCGATGGAAATTGAACTGGAACCACAAAGTGTTGTGGATGATGTTGTTCCACAAGGAGTTGAGGAACAACAACCAGTTCAAGTAGACATACCTCTGTTGGATCGAGACGCGCTAGAAGGGGGGTGAATAGCGCTCCCGGCTATTTGTTCGATTATCGGAATCGTAAAATGTTCGTAGAGTAATTAACGCAGCGGAAAGAAACAAACACACAGAAAGACAAGGGAATTTACTTCGTTTGGAGCCTGTGACGACTCCTACTCGAAGGCCCGCGATCCTTGATCGCTTTCCGTGGGCAACAACTATAAGCTCGACAAGAGTACAAGTATTACAAATGAGTATAATGGAAAAAGTACAGTTATACCGACGACAATATCGTAATCTGAAGATTTCGGAGCTCCGGGTCGTCGGTGTCTCGTAGCAGCACTTCGGGATCGTCTCGTGAGCAGCTCGTAGCAGAAAGATCGCTTGGAAGAAGTTATAGAGAGCTGCTGGTCGAGACCGCTTATAAAGAGGGTTCAAGGCGCCTTATACTGTTCATCAAGGCGCCTTGAACGAGCCGAGTCACCCGCGTGGATCAGCACTCTATCTGGTTCAAGGCGCCTTGACCTATCCAAGGCGCCTTCAACCTCGGTCTAAGGCGCCTTGAGCTCCATTCAAGGCGCCTCCAGTCTTCTGCGTTGGCCTTTTTTGCACCCGAGGCGCCCCAAGCTCCATGGAGGCGCCTCGGACATTGTTCATCTCCTTTGTTCTGCAAAATGTGTTAGTCCCAAACATACCTGCAAAACAACATAATAGTATGAATAAAAAATTTGACAGTCTCCGAACTGTCCGAGTCTGACTTCGTGTTTCCAGCCGGAAACCCTAGGTCGACCCGACGCCTACTGTTCCCTCTACGGGGAACGCGTCCTCACCTACTTCACTCAGGAGATTTACCTGTTGCTAGTGCAATCCTCCAGATCGACTGGACTTTTGCTCAGCACTCGACGCTTCCGGACTTTCTGCTGAACATCCGCTTCACCGGCCAGTCCAGACTTTCACCTGGTTCGCGACACCAGGACTTTCCACCTAGGGTTACCACCCCCTAGGACTTTTGCCTGAAGCCATCGACCTACCAAGACTTTCCGCATAGGGTTACCACCCCCTATGACCTAGGGTTACTACCCCCTAGGGTTTTACCTTGCCTAACCGCAGTTAGGACTTTCCTGAAACACTCAGCAACAGCTGTCAGATAACAAAGCACCTTAACTTTGAATCCTTTGCCATTATCAAAACTTAGGTTCGATCGTCGGATGCTTCCCGCACCAACAATCTCCCCCTTTTTGATTATGGCAACACGTAATTCAAAGTTAAGAAAAACAACATATGTAATAACTGTATAAAGTTAACCAAGCTTAAGTAAATAAACTTCAAATGCAATAACAGTTAAGCTGGAAACTTTTAACTTTGTAATATAAGACTCCCCCTTAATAAAAGCCCTCCTTTTATTAAATACTTGAATTTAACTTTACTTTACCTACTCTCTGCTTTGAATTTTCCTTTAACATTAATTTACCTACTCTCCCCCTTTGCCATATATCAAAAATAAACCAGTTTGAGAGTAGATTTGTATTTTTCTGAAGGAAAATTTTCAAAAGAGGGAAAAAGAACAATTTTCTTCTTAGCAAAAACGGCATAGCTTTTTGAGTTTTGGAATTTGCCAAATTTGAAAATACTTAGCTATATATTCAGCTTCAAAATGATTTGTATTGAGAAAATATTTTTCCAAATAGCTAAGTTTAGAGTACAATCTAACTAAGTCTAGTTCAAATAGTCTTAAAATTAATTAAGTTTGAAAATATGAGCATTTGAATTTTCAATAAAAGGATTTGCTTAGAAGTTATAAAATATGAGGTCACTTGAATGAAAATATGAGGTCACTTGAAAAAAAATAACTTTAAAACGTTATAAAAAGTTTACTAGATTTGAAAATATTTGAATACTCAATTACATGTACTAGTTTTTTGAAAAAACTGTAATTAAGTTTTGAATACTCATTTTGAAGAAAATTTGATATTAAAGAAAAAATATTTAGTTTTAGGACAGAGGGAGTAGCAGTAGTTTGTTTTCTAGTCCAAACATGAGTCAAATTAAATTATTGAGTTTAATTTGATTAAGTATCAGAGCCTTAAAATAATCAGGTAAAGTAATTTGATTAGAACCTTAAAGTACAATCATGCTTAAACAACAAATTGAAACACACTTTTCCCAATTGTCTAACCTTTAGCTACTTGCTGATTGCCTAGAGGGCAGTAGCTTTCACATGGTTAATCAAATTAAGTCCATTTGGTCCAGTTAGAGTTGGCTAGAGCTGGAAAACTTAACTTGATTAATGTTTATGATGTGTTTAACGCCCAGACTCATATTGATGCACAAATATAAGCATTCCTGAGTCCAGGCTGTACCCTATGCATCTCACGCCTTTCTAAGTTTTTTCAAACACAAGCAAGGTAGACCTAGGTGTTTGTGAGATGCTCTGGCTTTAATCTAGGGGAACATGATTTCTAGGGGAAAACTTAGGCTAGATCCAAATGTTGAAAATTCTAAGAAATTGGAATTTTGAAATAAGTATTTTCCTAGAAATTTAAAAGCAAATGATAACCAAACATTGTCTATTCTACCCAACACATTCCTATTTGTCTTCTAAGTGAGCTGAACTCAAGTTCAGGTAAGGGTTTTGTGAAGATGTCAGCTAGATTTGATTTTGACTCAACATAGTTGAGTATAATATCACCCTTAGCTACATGATCCCTTACAAAATGGTGCTTCACTTCTATATGTTTAGTCCTTGAGTGATGAATTGGGTTTTTTGTTAAATTTATGGAACTTATATTATCAATTGAGATTTTTGTGTTATGATAGTTCAGTTGATAGTCTTTAAGAGTGTGCATCATCCAAAGCAATTGAGATGTGCATTCACCTAAGGCTATATATTCAGCTTCAGTGGTAGATAGAGCAACACAATGTTGCTTTCTACTTGACCAACTTACTAGGCATTGTCCTAGAAATTGACAACTACCACTTGTGCTTTTTCTATCTAACTTGCATCCGGCGTAATCCGAGTCAGAATAGCCAAGAAGGTCAAAGGTGCAAGTTCTAGGGTACCAGAGTCCTATATTTAGAGTACCTTTAATGTACCTAAGTATTCTTTTAACATAGGTTAAATGTGACTCTTTTGCACAAGATTGGTATCTTGCGCACATTCCAACCGCAAATAATATGTCGGGTCGACTTGTAGTTAGGTAAAGCAAGCTTCCTATGGCACTCCTATAGTACTTTGGATCAACTGGTTTTCCTTCAGGGTCAGAGTCTATGTTAATGTTGGTGGCCATTGGAGTATTTATTATTTTTGAATTTTCCATGCAGAATTTTTTAATTAATTCCTTTGCATATTTAGTTTGATAAATGTATATTCCATCTTTAGTTTGTTTTATTTGTAAGCCTAAGAAAAAATTAAGTTCACCAACCATACTCATTTCAAATTCATTTTCCATTAATCTAATAAATTCTTTTAAAAATTTAGAGTTAGTTGATCCAAATATTATATCATCAACATAGATTTGAGCTATGAAGATGTCTTTTTCTACAGTTTTTACAAACAGAGTTGGATCTATTTGACCTTGGTTGAAACCTTTGGATATTAAGTGATTTGATAATCGTTCATACCATGCCCTAGGGGCTTGTTTAAGTTCGTACAAGGCCTTTTTTTAACTTAAATACATGATTAGGATATCCTAAGTCCTCAAATCCTGGGGGTTGGCTTACATAAACTTCCTCCTTAATAAATCCATTTAAGAATGCTGACTTGACATCCATTTGGTATAGTTTAAATCCTTTGTTTGCTGCATAGGCTAACAACATTCTAATGGATTCGAGCCTAGCTACTGGGGCATAGGTTTCATCATAGTCCAAACCTTCAACTTGGCTAAATCCTTTAGCTACAAGCCTAGCCTTATTTCTAATTATTTCGCCTTGATCATCTAGCTTGTTTCTAAATACCCATTTTGTATCGATTATTGATTTATTTGAGGGTTTAGATACAAGTTCCCAGACTTGATTTCTCTCAAATTGGGCTAACTCTTCCTGCATAGCTATGATCCAGTCCGGGTCAGGTAGTGCTTCTTCTATTGTTTTTGGTTCGATTTTAGAAATTAGGGCAATCTGACTGTGGATTCTATAGGAGGATCTAGTTCTGACTCCTAGATTCGGATCACCCAAAATTTGATCAGATGGGTGAGAGGTACTGGCCCTAGTTGGTCTTATAAGTGGGTCAGGGGCTGGTTCCTCTGGTTTATTAAGATTTGGTTGAATTTCATCATCTTCTATATTTCTTGGATCAATATCAACATTCTCATTTATATTTGGTAGATTATTTTCTTCATCAAATATTATATTAGTTGTTTCTTCAACTTTTAGGGTGTTTTGATTGTAGACTCTATAGGCTCGACTGTTTGAGGAGTATCCTAGAAATATTCCTTTGTTAGATTTGGGTGTGAATTTTCTTAAATAATCTTTAGTATTTAAAATGTGAACTTTACATCCAAATACTTTTAAATAATTTAAGTTAGGAATTTTATGATAATATAGTTCATAAGGGGTTTTCTTGTGAAATTTGTTGATTAAAATTCGGTTTTGAATATGATTTACAGTATTTATTGCTTCTGCCCAGAATTGGTGATTTAAATTATATTCATTTAACATGGTTCTAGCGGCTTCTTGTAGAGTTCTATTTTTACGTTCCACCAGACCATTTTGTTGGGGGGTTCTAGGACATGAAAATTCATGTTGATATCCATTTATTTTACAAAATTGGGTAAATTTATGATTTTCAAATTCCCCTCCATGATCACTTCTTATTCTTTTAATTTTAGTATCTTTTTCATTTTCTATTAATTTACAAAAGTTACTAAATATTTCATAGGTTTCATCTTTAGTTTTTAGGAATTTTACCCATGAAAATCTAGAGTAGTCATCAATTATTACTAAGCAATACTGGTTCTTGCTTAGTGACTTAGCTCCATGTGAATCAAATAAGTCAAGGTGAAGGAGCTCAAGTAAGGAGCTGGTTCTTTCAAGATTTGTTGATTTGTGTGTTGACTTAGTTTGTTTTCCCTGTTGACAAGCATTACAGATAGAATTTTCAATGAATTTTAGTTTTGGTAAACCTTTAACTAGACCATTATGACTCATTTTTGAAATGAGTCTAGTGTGAGTGTGACACAATCTTCTGTGCCACAAATCAGTTTCCTCTTCTTGTGTTAGAAAACACTTTGTTGAGGATGTCGGTAGATTAATTGAATACATATTATTTATCCTAAGTCCCTTAAGTAAGATTTCAGGATTTTCAATGTTTTTAACTAAACACCTGGTTTTGTCAAAAGTTACTAAGTATCCGCTATCACACAATTGACTTATACTTAGTAGATTAAACTTGAAATTTTCAACTAAAAGGACTTTTCGAATAATAAAATCGGAGTTGAGTTCGATATTACCTCTTCCGATTACCTTAAGTTGACCTTCGTTACCGAATGCAACTGATCCTAAGTTCTTGTACGTGAGTTTAGTAAACTTCAATTTATCTCCAGTCATGTGTCTGGAGCAGCCACTATCCAACATCCATTGATCCAATTCCTACATAGGAAGTGGTTGAGTTTTAAAATAATTTTGAAATTGAGTTTTTAAAATAATTTTAAAGTTGAGTTTTAAAATAATTTTGAAATTGAGTTTTAAAATAATTTTGAAATTGAGTTTTAAAATAATTTTGAAATTGAGTTAAAAATAATTTTGAAATTGAGTTTTAAAATAATTTTGAAATTGAGTTTTAAAATAATTTTGAAATTGAGTTTTAAAATATTTTGAAATTGAGTTTAAAAATAATTTAGTTTTAAAATAATTTTGAAATTGAGTTTTAAAATTAATTTAGTTTTAAAATAATTTTGAAATTGAGTTTTAAAAATAATTTTGAAATTGAGTTTTAAAAATAATTTTGAAATTGAGTTTTAAAATAATTTTGAAATTGAGTTTTAAAATATTTTGAAATTGAGTTTAAAAATAATTTTGAAATTGAGTTTTAAAATAATTTTGAAATTGAGTTTTAAAATAATTTTGAAATTGAGTTTTAAAATAATTTTGAAATGATTTTAAAATAATTTTTTTTTTAAATAATTTTGAAATTGAGTTTTAAATATTTTGAAATTTGAGTTTTAAAATTTAATTTAGTTTTAAAATAATTTTGAAATTGAGTTTTAAAATTAATTTAGTTTTAAAATAATTTTGAAATTGAGTTTTAAAAATAATTTTGAAATTGAGTTTTAAAAATAATTTTGAAATTGAGTTTTAAAAAATAATTTAGTTTTAAAATAATTTTGAAATTGAGTTTTAAAATAATTTTGAAATTGAGTTTTCAAATAATTTTGAAATTGAGTTTTCAAATAATTTTGAAATTGAGTTTTAAAATATTTTGAAATTGAGTTTTCAAATAATTTTGAAATTGAGTTTTCAAATAATTTTGAAATTGAGTTTTCAAATAATTTTGAAATTGAGTTTTAAAATATTTTGAAATTGAGTTTTAAAATATTTTGAAATTGAGTTTTAAAATATTTTTTAAAACTTAGTCATCTCACCCGATCTAAATTTTCAATCAAGGAATCCTATGATTGATGTGAGATGATTTATTGTTGAATTCAGGAGTTTAGGTTTAACTTTGTGTTAGATTCAGATTTGGCTTTGGGTTCAACAAGTAAGCATTCTTTGGATAAACTTCTGGGCTATGGTGAGTCACAAGGAGCTCATTAAAGTAATCATGCCTTTGAGGTTTTCCAAATAGTCCTACCCATTGAACTTAATACCAATCCTTGGTCTAACTAGTCAGGATCCATTTAAGGGTAGCTTCGGCCAGTTCCACTTGGCCAAATGCACCAGGTCGACATGCGATGCCCAAGTTTCCCTAGCGTACTATCATCCAAAAACTTCACCAGTACTGTGGTTCAAGTTAACCTTAGTCCGTTTTAATCTAACCTTAATTACCCTGCCGGGTAATCTACTCTTGTTTTACCCATTTCGGGTAGATTAGGTTCAGTTACCCTGCCGGGTAGTTTAGTTGGGGGTGCCAGCGAGTCTGGATCCTCGATCTTTATTTTAATTTAATTTCAAATCTTGAATTTATAACTTAATTTTGAGGTTGATTTTAATTTTGAGTTTTGAATTTATAATTTTGAATTTCAATTTCGAATCTTGAATTTAACTTTAATTTTTAATTTCAATTTCGAATTTTGAATTTAACTTTAATTTTTAATTTTAATTTCGAATTTAATTTTTATTTTTAATTTTTAATTTTGAATTTTGAATTTAATTTTTAATTTCAATTTCGAATTTTGAATTTAATTTTTAATTTTAATTTCGAATTTTGAATTTAATTTTTAATTTTAATTTCGAATTTTGAATTTAATTTTTAATTTTAATTTCGAATTTTGAATTTAACTTTAATTTCAATTTAGAATTTAGAATTTTAAATTTTTAGGATTGTTTTTCTTTTTGCTCCCCCTGGATCATGGCCTCGATATGGTCTATCGAGGTAGTATATTTGATCCTTCGGAACCCAGTATTGGCCAAGTCCAACTTGATTGACCAAGTTAGACTTGGAGACCCATGCTTGGACTGATTTAATACTTTGTTTGTTTATTAGTGATAAATAAGATCTATATTTACTTTTGTATCCCAACCCAGTTCTGTTGTAGACGGCTCTTTGTGTCCCAAGAATCAAGTCCAAATTCTTGGAGCCCAAAGTAAACCGTTCTAAGGTATTTTCTAAATCTTTAACTTTATTTGTTAAACTTGAATTTTCTTCCTCAAGTTTTTGAACTTGAGTCGGAAATTCAGTCTGACTCTGGTCAGGTATGGGTTTGGTGTTAGCAACTTCTTTAAGGACACTTACTTCCTTTAGAAGTGACTTAACTTTCAGGTTTGACTTAGCTAATTTGCGCAATAAATAGCTAACTAAAATGTTCAACCGGGAGATACTTACAGCGGGGTCTGGTCCTTCGGAAACGGATACGGATCCGTGGCTTTGCTCGGACTCTGCCTCAGACTCGCTCTCGCATCCGTATTCGACGACTTGGTCCCGGGCCATTAATGCGAGTAGACTCGTTTGTTCGAGCTCGTCGTCGTCGTCCTCTGATGAAGATTCGTCCCATGTTGCCTTAAGGACATTTTTCCTTCTTTGCTTTTTGATCTCCTTCAGGTTAGGGTAGTTGGTTTTGATGTGCCCTTTTTGGTTACACCCGTAGCATGTAACTTCAAACTTCATCTTTGTATTTTGTGGGCCTTCCTTTGATTTCACTGCCTTCTTTAGATCTCTTTTGTCGAATCCTTTCGTCTTGTAGAGCTTCTTCACGAGATTTACCAGCTCGGTTGTAATGTCACCTTCTTCATCATCAGAGTCTGGTTCAGCTTCCGATGCTGGTTCGGTTCTCCGTCGCGGTCTCGGTTCCCGGGTTCGGCTTGTACCTGCAACCAACGCAATACCTTTCTCGGTAGGTTGTGCATTAGTCTGCTCATGAAGTTCAAATTCACTAAAAAGTTCATCTAGTTTTAAAGAAGATAAATCCTTGGAAACTTTGTAGGCATCTACCATTGATGCCCACAATGTATTCCTTGGAAACGAGTTTAGGGCATACCTTATTACGTCCCGATTTTCTATCTTCTGGCCAATTCCGTGAAGAGAGTTAAGGATGTCTTGTATTCTCGCGTGAAGAGAACTCGCCGTTTCGCCTTCCTGCATTTTTAGATTATATAATTTATTAAGTAAAAGATCTCTTTTACTTACCTTGGTGTCGTCAGTGCCTTCGTGGAGTTCGATTAGCTTTTCCCAGAGCTCCTTTGCAGAAGAGAACGGGCCAACTCTGTTGAGTTCTTCTTTGGTAAGACCACATTGGATGGTGCAGGTGGCTTTTGCGTCAGCTTCCACCTTTTTGATAAATGCTGGCTCCCAATTTTCACAGGGTGTAGGCTTACCGTCGGTACCAGTTGGCAGTTCCAGTCCTGTTTTGATGATCATCCAGGTATCGAACTGGATCTTCAGATATATCTCCATTCGCCCCTTCCAATACCCGAAGTCTTCTCCGGAAAATAGTGGGGGACGAACGGTGCTATATCCTTCTTGTTGGGCCATTTTAGATCTAAAAGAACAAAAACAACAAAATCTATTCCAAGACTGAGTCTTGGATTAGTAGTGCGAGAGTAAAGGATAATAAAAACGAACTCGAGTGGTGTTACACCTACTTCGAGCAAAAGTCGATTCGAGGGAAACAAAAATTAGAATATAGCTATAAGGCTAAATTCTAATTCGACTCCGAAAACAAAAGAAACTGCGAAAAATTTGTTTTGAAAGGTGGTTGCACCAATTCAAAACGACCCCGCTCTGATACCAATTGTTGGATCGAGACGCGCTAGAGGGGGGTGAATAGCGCTCGCGGCTATTTGTTCGATTATCGGAATCGTAAAATGTTCGTAGAGTAATTAACGCAGCGGAAAGAAACAAACACACAGAAAGACAAGGGAATTTACTTCGTTCGGAGCCTGTGACGACTCCTACTCGAAGGCCCGCGATCGCTTTCCGTGAGCAACAACTATAAGCTCGACAAGAGTACAAGTATTACAAATGAGTATAATGGAAAAAGTACAGTTATACCGACGACAATATCGTAATCTGAAGATTTCGGAGCTCTGGGTCGTCGGTGTCTCGTGAGCAGCTTGTAGCAGAAAGATCGCTTGAAAGAAGTTGTTGAGAGCTGCTGGTCGAGACCCCTTATAAAGAGGGTTCAAGGCGCCTTATACTGTTCATCAAGGCGCCTTGAACGAGCCGAGTCACCCGCGTGGATCAGCACTGACCTGGTCGAACTCTATCTGGTTCAAGGCGCCTTCAGCCTATCCAAGGCGCCTTCAACCTCCGGTCTAAGGCGCCTCCAGTCTGCTGCAGTCAGCTCACCTTCGCACCCGAGGCGCCTCCAAGCTCCATGGAGGCGCCTCGGACACTGTTCATCCGAGTTGTAACTTGCTCCTTTGTTCCTGCAAAATGTGTTAGTCCCAAACACATACCCTGCAAAACAAAGTTAGCACAGAAACATAATGAATAAAAGATTTGACAGCATTCGAACTGTCCGGGTCTGACTTCGGGTTTCCAACCGGAAACCCTAGGTCGACCCGACGCCTACTGTTCCCTCTACGGGGAATGCGTCCTCACCTACTCCACTCAGGAGATTTACCTGTTCCCAGTACAATCCTCCAGATCGACTGGACTTTTGCTCGGCACTCGATGCTTCCGGACTTTCTGCTGAACATCCGCTTCACCGGCCAGTCCAGACTTTCACCTGGTTCGCGACACCAGGACTTTCCACTTAGGGTTACCACCCCCTAGGACTTTTGCCTGAAGCCATCAACCTACCAAGACTTTCCGCATAGGGTTACCACCCCCTATGACCTAGGGTTACTACCCCCTAGGGTTTTACCTTGCCTAACCGCAGTTAGGACTTTCCTGAAACACTCAGCAACAGCTGTCAGATAACAAAGCACCTTAACTTTGAATCCTTTGCCATTATCAAAACTTAGGTTCGATCGTCGGATGCTTCCCGCACCAACAACCTCTTCGCAGGTCTGATAGGGTACGTCGTCAGCCTGAGAGATACTCATTTCTCTTGTCTAACCATGATGACATTGTGCTCATAGAGGATGAGCCTACCACCTATCAAGAAGCTGTGATGAGACCAGATTCTGAGAAATGGCTAGAAGCCATGAGATCCGAGATAGAATCCATGTACACCAACCAAGTATGGACTTTGGTTGATCCACCTGAAGGGGTAAAACCCATTGGGTGCAAGTGGGTCTTTAAGAGAAAGACTGACATGGATGGACTTATCTATAAGGGTCGCTTGGTAGCTAAAGGTTTCAAGCAGATTCATGGTATTGACTATGATGAAACCTTTTCTTTAGTGGCGACGTTTAAATCCATTCGGATCATGCTTGCTATTGCAGCCTACCATGACTATGAGATATGGCAGATGGATGTCAAAACCGTGTTTCTGAATGGAAACCTACTCGAGAATGTGTACATGACACAACCTGAGGGTTTTGTAGATCCACAGCATACTAGTAGAGTATGCAAGCTGCATAGGTCCATTTATGGACTAAAGCAAGCTTCTCGGAGCTGGAATCTTCGATTCGATGATGCGATCAAACAGTTTGGTTTCATCAAGAACGAAGATGAGCCTTGTGTCTACAAGAAGGTTGTAGGGGACATAGTTGTCTTCCTCATACTGTATGTGGAAGACATACTACTCATTGGGAAGGACATCCCTATGCTTCAGTCTGTCAAGACATGGCTAGGGAGTTGCTTCTCAATGAAGGACTTAGGTGAGGCATCTCGCATTCTTGGGATACAGATCTATAGAGATAGATCTAAGAGATTGCTTAAGTCGAGTATATATATTGACAAGGTACTCCTTCGGCATGCAGAACTCCAAGAAGGGATTTCGCCGATGTCACATGGCGTGAGTCTTCGAAGACTCAAGGTCCCTCTTCTAGAGAGGAGAGAGACCACACTTATGCCTCAGCCATAGGATCGATCATATACGCCATGCTGTGTACTCGACCGATGTCTCGTATGCTTTGAGCATGACGAGCGGATACCAGTCCGATCCAGGTGATAGCGGTCAAGAATATTCTTAAGTACTTACGAAGGACTAAAGAATATTTCTTGATATATGGAGGTAATGATGAGCTAACCGTAGGTTACAGTGATGCTACTTTCGAGACCGATCGTGATGATTACCGATCGCAATGTGGTTCGTGTTTTGCATTAATGGTGGTCCACCGGAAGAGTTGAGATACGATGGCGATTCTACAATGTGTCAGTATATTGTTGCATCAGAGACAGCAAAGGAGGCAGTTTGGATCCGCAAGTTCATCACTGAACTTGGGGTGGTTCCTAGCATCGCTGACCCAGTTGAGCTATATTGTGACAACAATGGAGCTATAGCGCAGGCGAAGGAACCTCGCTCACACCAGCGGACCAAGCACATACTACGGCGCTTCCATCTCATTCGAGAGATTATCGATAGAGGAGATGTGAAGATTTGTAGAGTACCTACAGAGGCTAACATCGCAGATCCCTTGACCAAGGCTTTGACACAGAGGAAGCATGATGGTCACACTAGGTCTTTAGGCCTTAGAGCCTATACTGATTGGCACTAGTGCTAGTGGGAGATTGTTAGTTAGAGCCCTAGAGCCAATCATTTGATGATTGTATGGACTCATGTATATCATATTCTTGTATATTAATAAAGGCATTTGTTTGGTTATTATACTTATTTATATTAGTGTCAAATAGACTAAGTATAATAGCGTCCTTGAGTAGAAGGTTCATACCTATATCATTCGATTAGTTGAATCAATAGTGAGATGATATAGGGAACACTACTCTAAATCATTCCTAGTCGAGTATTAGCATTCAGGGACAATGTTAATACAATAAGACTAGCATGTAGGTCAGCTCGATGACTTGATCTCACAAGTCATGGATATAGAGATATCAAGCTGACACATGGGTATGCATTAGAGAATGTATACTGAATGACCCGCCATGAGAAAGTATCATGAATCGTTATATGAGTGTCATATACTTTCTCATGTGGCTATTAGTATGACTATTAGTCCTTAGACCTGAAGTCACCATGGATCCCTACATAAGGAGTTATGTACTTTAGTTTCATCAAATGTCACCCGTAACTGGGTGGACTATAAAGGCGATTACTGGGTATATAACGAATTATGTAGAGGGATGTGAGTGATGTAGATGAAATCTATCCCTCCCATATGACGGGAGCGACATCGGTATTCTTGATAGAGTGAGACCACTAAGTGCATGGCCATGCCCAAATGAGTCAACATTAGATGTTGAGCTCATTTGATCGAGTGAGTCTACTTGGAGTTCAAGATTTAGATTGATTAGAGGATGACACGGTCTATGCCTCATATTGATCAATCTAGATGTCTAGGATAGAAGGACACTTGTCATTATTTTGTGAGGAGTCACAATTGGTAGTCACAAGGTGATGTCGGATCTCGACATTCTTGTAACTTGGGTAGTAATGATGTGTTGCTAGATACCGCTCATTACTTATGCTCCTAAATGGGTTTAGGGCATTGCCAACGTTACAAGAACCTATAGGGTCACACACTTAGGACAATTAGATGGAGATTAGGTTCATATGATGAACCAAGAGGATTAGATTCATTTGATGAATCAAATTGGATTAAGAGTAATCCTAATTGGGCTAACTTGAGTTCGACTCAAGTTGATTCATGTATTCAATGAGTCTAATTTAGATTTTGACTCATTGAATCAATTTAATTTAATGAATTAGATTCATTATATTAAGTTGGCTCGAATCAAATGGTTAGATTAGATCAACCATGGTAGAGATTGAGTCAAGTTTGACTTGACTTGAGAAGGAAGACCAAAGGTCAATTTTGACTTGACCTTTTGCCACCTCATTGGTGAGTTGGCATTAGGTGGACCAATAATGATGTTCCACATCATCATGGGTGCCACCTCATGGAAGTTACAAAGCCACTCTCTTAATGGTTTCATATTAATTGCAATTAATGCAATTAATGTGATTTTTGAAAGTGGCCGGCCACTTGGTTTTTGGGTGAAAAATTCATTTTTCATTCACTAGTGTGCATCTTCTTCCTTCTCCCTCTCAAGCTCTCCCTCTCCCTCTCCGCCCTTGGCCGAACCACATAGGTGCTAGCACACCTTGGTTTTTGGTCATCTCCATCTAGTGTGTCCGTGTGGATACTTCTAGAGGACTGGCGCTTGACGGTCTTGAGATCCGGCATCATTTGGACGAGCGGGAATGCGAAGGGCATCGCATCAAAGGTATAAAGTGTTTTCCTTTGTAGATCTACTGTAGATCGTAAAGTTTTTTAAACTCGTACTCGTATTTTTGTTCGGTTTTACCTTGCACGAGATCCGTGGCTTGGGCGATTCGGGGTTTCCGTGACGCGAAACCGGTTTTCGCGGCCCGAAGAACCCAACACATACAATCATCAAATGATTGGCTCTAGGGCTCTAACTAACAATCTCCCACTAGCACTAGTGCCAATCAGTATAGGCTCTAATGCCTAATGACCTAGTGTGACCATCATGCTTCCTCTGTGCCAAAGCCTTGGTCAAGGGATCTGCGATGTTAGCCTCTGTAGGTACTCAGCAAATCTTCACATCTCCTCTATCGATAATTTCTCGAATGAGATGGAAGCGCCGTAGTATGTGCTTGGTCCGCTGGTGTGAGCGAGGTTCCTTCGCCTGTGCTATAGCTCCATTGTTGTCACAATAGAGGTCGACTGGGTCAGCGATGCTAGGAACCACCCCAAGTTCAGTGATGAACTTGCGAATCCAAACTGCCTCCTTTGCGCCTCGATGCGAATATATAAACCTGGTCAGTAGAATCAGCTCTTGTATCCTCGCTTCAACTCTTCCATTGACAACCACCATTAATGCAAAATATGATCGATCGCGATCGGTAATCATCCCGATCGGTGAAGTCGCATCACCGTAACCCTTTACGCTTAGCTCATCATTGCCTCCATATATCAAGAAATATTCTTTAGTCCTTCGTAGTACTTAAGAATATTCTTGACCGCTATCCAATGACTTTCACCGATCTGGTATCTGCTCGTCATGCTCAAAGCATACGAGACATCGGGTCGAGTACACAGCATGACGTACATGATCGATCCTATGGTTGAGGCATAAGGGATCCGATCCATGCGGTCTCTCCTCTCTAAAAGAGGGACCTTGAGTCTTCGAAGACTCACGCCATGTGACATCGGCAGAAATCCCTTCTTGTTCTGCATGGCAAACCAAGGAGTACCTTGTCAATATATGTACTCGGACTTAGGCCACAATCTCTTAGATCTATCTCTATAGATCTGTATCCCTAGAATGCGGATGCCTCACCTAAGTCCTTCATTGAAAAGCAACTCCCTAGCCGTGTCTTGACAGATCGCATAGGATGTCCTTCCCAATGAGTAGTATGTCATCCACATATAATATGAGAAACAACTATGTCCCTACAACCTTCTTGTAGACACAAGGCTCATCTTCGTTCTTGATGAAACCAAACTGCTTGATCGCATCAAATCGAAGATTCCAGCTCCGAGAAGCTTGCTTTAGTTCATAAATGGACCTATGCAACTTGCATACTCTGTCTTTTGTGGATCTACAAAACCCTCAGGTTGTGTCATGTATACATCCTCGAGTAGGTTTCCATTCAGAAACGCGGTTTTGACATCCATCTGCCATATCTCATAGTCATGGTAGGCTGCAATAGCAAGGATGATCCGAATGGACTTAAACATCGCCACTGGAGAAAAGGTTTCATCATAGTCAATACCATGAATATGCTTGAAACCTTTAGTTACCAAGCGACCCTTATAGATAAGTCCATCGATGTCAGTCTTTCTCTTAAAGACCCACTTGCACCCAATGGGTTTTACCCCTTTAGGTGGATCAACCAAAGTCCATACTTGGTTGGTGTACATGGATTCCATCTCGGATCTCATGGCCTCTAGACATTTCTCGAAATCTGGTCTCATCACAGCTTCCTGATAGGTGGTAGGCTCATCCTCTATGAACACAATGTCATCATGGTCAGACAAGAGAAATGAGTATCTCTCAGGCTGACGACGTACTTTATCAGACCTGCGAAGAGGTATGTCTACTTGAACTGGTTGTTGTTCCTCAACTCTTTGTGGAACAACATCATCCACAACACTTTGTGGTTCCAGTTCAATTTCCATCGAGGTTTTAGTGCTATGGTCCGCATCTTGAACTTCTTCAAGATCAAACGTACTCCCACTAGTCTTTCTAGAAACAAAGTCCCTTTTTAGAAAGACCCCAGTCTTTGCCACAACTACCTTGTGCTGACTGGGAATGTAGAAGTAATATCCCTTAGTTTCCTTGGGATATCCGATGAAATAGCACTTGTCGGATTTGGGTCCTAATTTGTCTGAGACTTGACGTCGAACGTAAGCCTCACAACCCCAAATCTTCATGAAAGACACCTGGGCATCTCTCCCAGTCCATATCCTATATGGTGTCTTTATCACGGCCTTGGATGGAACTCGGTTGAGTATAAAAGCTGCCGTGTCTAGAGCATAACCCCAAAGGAATGTCGGAAGATCTGTGTGACTCATCATAGATCATACCATATCTAATAGGGTACGATTCCTCCTTTCGGATACACCATTCCACTGTGGTGTTCCAGGAGGAGTGAGTTAGGATAGAATCCCACACTCTGCTAGGTAGTCACGAAACTCATGGCTAAGGTATTCTCCACCTCAATCTGATCGAAGTATCTTAATACTCTTGTCAAGCTGGTTCTGTACTTCATTCTTGAATTCTTTGAACTTTTCAAAGGATTCTGACTTATGTGTCATCAAGTACACATAACCATATCTACTGAAGTCATCAGTAAATGTGATGAAGTACCTATAACCGCCTCTAGCAGCGACATTGAAAGGGCCATATACATCACTATGTATAAGACCTAACAAGTCAGTCGCTCTCTCACTGTGCCCACTAAAGGGAGTCTTGGTCATCTTGCCCAGTAGGCATGACTCGCGCGTCTTATAAGATTCAAAATCAAATAAGTCCAGTAAACCATCCTTATGGAGATGGGATAAGCTCTTGTCATTTATATGACCTAAGCGACAGTGCCAGAGATAGGTTTGGTTCATGTCATTTGGCTTGAATATCTTGGTATTTATGTTATAGATAGGGCTTTCAAGGTCTAGAATGTAGAGTCCGTTCATCAGAGGTGCACTACAATAGAACATATCTTTTAAAT